>NC_139142.1:192889475-194284033 GCF_964270905.1 Leucopleurus acutus
ATATTGGTAGCTGTTGTGTGGATTTATTTAAACAGCAAAGGAAGTCTCTGACGTATAGTTCAGGCAGCCTCAGAAAGAAATATATTGGAAATTTCTAGTTTAGGTGACCTGATCTCCAGGTGCAAAAAAGAGCTCAGCAGGTATGGTGACTACCCAAACAAGAGAATGTGGACTGTTTAGATAATGTTTAGGAAAAAACATAACCGAGGAAGAATAAATATCCTGAATTCCTTTTGAGGAACCGGAAGGGGAAAAGTAAAGAAAACAAATAAACAAAAGAACCACTCTCTCAGCCATTCATTTCCAAAGTCAGAGCAACTTGCTTCATTCAGAATCTATACACGCAAAGGCTTTCTCAACATGCTCCGCCCCCACAGATGCCTTAACTTCGCTTTTTCCCTCTTCTTTTCAGCCTCATCCTCCCTCTCAGCTCTTCTCCTGTGCTCAGTAAGGTCGTCAGTACTATATCAAATGGATAGAGAGGCAAACCCCAAACCAAAACAGTTCATTATAAGAAGCTTTAATGATGAAACCGGAGAGCTTCTAATGAAAATGTTGCAAACTGTTGAAAAATTTTTCAAAAACTCTAACATTGATACCAAGTCAGATAACAAGGACAGGTGAATCAGTTCCAGTGTTTTCTTTTTAACCAGGTGTTGATGTAGGGTGTGGGTCCCCGAGTCCTTTAAGCAGCCTGGGGTCAAAGTAGAGGTCACAGGGCAGTCAGAGCTGGTGGCTTGTGTGCCTGTCCCTTGCTTCACCCAGAGCAGCTCCTCTTATCTCTGTTATATTAACTGGGTTCAAGGTAAGATGATGGCGGCCAAAAAGTTTGAAAACCCTCATGTCAATACTTTCTTCCTTTGAAATGGACTTGCCTTCTTTTCAGTTCTTGTTCATTTAAATATCCATTTGTTTCTGGGATCATTTTTGTTTAGAAACTCATTCTTACAACCTATGTGGGTGAATTGTGAGAAAGGAACATGGTGACTGGTGAACAGGCAGCCGGTGTCCCCAGGTCCCCTGGGGACCAGACTTCCTGGGTTCCAGTCCCAGCCCCACCTTCTCTTAGTTGTATGACCTTGAGGAAGCTACTTAACCTCTCAGTGCTCCACTGTCCCTGTCTATAAAAAGAGTATGTCAATAGTTCCCACCTCCTAGGATTACTGGGAGGAGTAAATGAATTAATACGAATTCAGCACGTAGAAAAGTGCCTGGCGTGTAATAAGCAGTTCCTAAAGTAAGCCTTGTCTTCTCATCGTCTACTTTTAGTCTAAGAAACTTGCACATCTACCTGAGTTTCCTAACAGTGACTTTGTGACGATTCTTCGTTCAGTTCTCTGAGCACACGACTGCTATGTGAATGCCTCGTGCTCTGAGATTAGGGTTTCTGAGGCTGACAGCCACCCATGAGGCATGTGGTTAAGAAGGACTCATGGCCTTCTGTTGCCACTTTGCATCATGGCTACAGTCTTGATTAAAAACAAGCTCAGTTGTATGGTCCTTTGGGGTTTCTCAGTGACCTCTCCCCAGTTCCCAAGCTGTGATGTCTGAATCTTTAAAGCAGACCATTTCATGGGTATAATAAGCATCATTCCACTCTGCTGTTTTCATCTTTCTCCTCAACAGACAGACGCCACCTGGAGATGATGCTCAGATCCACTTTTGTCCTTATCAGCTCTTGTCTGTACTCTGTTGGAGCCGTTTATAGTCAGTAAAGAGTTAACCTTGAAATTGCTTTACAAGATGGCAGCAGAAGATCTGTAGTAGAACATGAGAATGGGGCTTCCCTGGTGGCGCAGATGTTGAGAGTCCGCCTGCCGATGCAGGGGACGCAGGTTCATGCCCCGGTCCGGGAAGATCCCACATGCCGCGGAGCGGCTGGGCCCGTGAGCCATGGCCGCTGAGCCTGCGCGTCCGGAGCCTGTGCTCCACAACGGGAGAGGCCACAACAGTGAGAAGCCCGCGTACCGCAAAAAAAAAAAAAAGAGAGAGAGAATGGATGGCTGGTTTCCTGAAAATTTTCCCGGGCCTGGCTCCATTTTTGCCTTGGGGATCATGAGATACCCCAATTCTTTCCTTTAATCCACCACCTCAGCTTAAGGTAATTTAAAATAGATTTACACTACTTGTCAATAACAGAACCTTGACTAAGGTTTCACACCAACTTACAGGAGAAGTCAATATTTGCAAATTATGATAAATATTATTAGGGACAACTTAGTGGTGACACATCATCACTCATCACTGAGGGCCACTCATCACTGTGCTGTATGAGACCCTAGACTTCCCGGCACACAACGTACTGCTTCCTCCTCCATGTCTTAGCTCGTGGTTGCTCCTGTCACACCTCCCCATCTTTCTTCACAGGACTAATTCCTACTCTTCCTTCAAGACTCAGTTCAGGCGTCATCTCTTCTAGGAAGCTTTCCAGGAGTCCCCTGGACGTGATGTGTCCCTATAACGCTCTATGCATATCTGCATGTCAACAGACCACGTCCAACGGGAATTTTCTGTGAATGCAGCAATTGCCAATAGCATGAGGACTTCAGCACAAACAGCTTTATTTGCATCCTAACTGCACCCCCAGTGGCTGGCACATTGTGGCATCCAGTGTTTGCTGAGCTACACTGAAGCATCTGCGTACATGTGTTTGCTATAGTTTTAATACTTCTTCCTCTACCCATGGGAGACACTAAGTGTTCTCAGGCAGCGCTTGGTTTCTCTTGCTTTAAGTTCTTTCTGCAGCTGTCCAGGAGACGGAAGGAGCTTACTGCCCAATAGAGACAGAGAAAAAATAAAAACTATAAACAAACACATATGAGAAAATATCTGTAAAGCTCAACTGAAAGGGGCACAAATGAAACTGACTTGAGTAACTTGCAAGATGGGAAGACTGAACGAATACAGAACCTCCTCTGTGATGTCTGAATGATTCCCACCCAAACTATGTTTCTTTCTTCTTATTACTAGTGTTTTATTATCTCAGTTATCAAAGAGGCTTCTCGGTACTTTGAAAAATCTAAATGTGAAAATCCATGTGAATTCTGAACATGAAAATTATGAAAATATGAATTAGTAAGGTATGTTAATATCAGTCTTTCATTTCATGATTAGTAAAGGATACATTTTAAAGCCAAACTAGCATTTTAACCCAGAAAAAAAATATGTATATGTTAGCATGTACAATTTAGGTCATTTGAAAGAACACATACGTTTTGTATTTCCCGAATTTGGTGTGTAACTTTGCAAGCAGGATGAGACTTTATTCAAGGACAAAATGGCCTTCTGTGTAATGACAATGATTTATTGCTCTATTGTGATTGGTATTCCACACCACCCAGTCTCTAAGAGGAGTACTGGTTAGCTCAGGGTAATCCCCACCCAACAGAGAAAAGCTCTTTTCTTTATGAGAAATAAAGCAATCTTGGGTCAGAAGAAGCGACCACAATGATGAGAAGCTATAGGCTGGTAGGAATAATAAAGGGTCACCAAGAAAACGGAAAAAGGGAGTAGAAGGAAGAAAATGGACCTTTACTTCAATTTATTTATAAAAGACCCCAGGAAAGAGGAAACTCAGTTTAAAAACAGATTCGGTGACTTTGCTTTACATGGACTCTGAAACCTTGAAGCAGGATATCCTTCTGTTTTAAACCTCGGTATGGATTTGTTGTTTTGGTTTAAATTATGTTTTTAAATTATGAGTCAGAAAGAAAAACAAGTTGAACCCTTGACACAACTCAATGACCCCAAAGGACTTCAGTAAAACCTATGTTTTCAAATGTGGATGACCATATCCCAGTGGTGACTATTTCTTTTTTTTTTTTTTTTGCGGTATGCGGGCCTCTCACTGTTGTGGCCTCTCCCGTTGCGGAGCACAGGCTCTGGACGCGCAGGCTCAGCGGCCATGGCTCACGGACCCAGCCACTCCGCGGCATGTGGGATTTTCCCGGACCGGGGCACGAACCTGTGTGCCCTGCATCGGCAGGCGGATTCCCAACCACTGCGCCACCAGGGAAGCCCGGTGACTATTTCTTGAAAGGTCATTTTCTCCACACAATTTTTTTTTCCCTAGATAACCCAGGGGAGATTCATAATTATAACTTTTAAAAAAAGAACCAAATGGAAATTATTTTTCAACAGTAAAGAAATCTTAAGCCAGCTCTCACAGACCTGTTTTAAGATTGCCAGGGGATGGGATGGTGGACAGGAAGGGCCAAGAGAGAGGACTGGTGGAACATCCTACGCCAGGGAGACCTCCAAAACACACATTGCTTTCTGGCATTAGACTGGATCTGCCTTTGCTCCCACCCAATCGTACTCTGGGTCCAAAGGCTTCTGCTTCCTCGTGTGACTTCTCAGCTCAAAATATTTCTGCAGTTGCCCATGCCTGCAGAATGAAGTCTCATTTTGTCATCGCAATGGGCCAGGCCATCCTTAGAGCCAGGCAACAGAGGTCTTGCACATCACAAATACCAAAACACAAAGACATTTGCTTTTTTCTTTTTGGTCTTAAAAGGAAGCTTTGGGGGAGAATTCTGGAATAGTTTGAGCTAATGAGAATTATGCAATAGGGACGTGTGTGCTGAACTGGGCTTTTCCTCCCACCCCTGACCCTCACAGGGCCAAATCTGTGGTGGGGCAGGTGGTGGTGGCCTCCCTTGGGAAGCCAGACAAAGAGGCACTGGTCTATTTTCCAGGTGGCCCTAAATCACCCAAAGCAGGTGCCTCAGAGGCTGGGCTCCCCAGATAACTGTTCCCTCCCGCCTCTCTGCTCAGGAAGTAGCGTCTCCGAGGCATCTGAGTTGGAAAAGAGAGGCATGAAGAATCTCGCTGCCCCAACTCCCTGGAAAGCTTAACCCGGCCAGTCCCATGAGGGGTTCAGGCAGACTCAGTCACCATCCAGGAGCTGGTCCTGGGCCCAGCTGGTGCCCCACCCTGCCTAGCAGGTACACGGCTCTGCTCGGGCTTGTAGGCTGCAGGGGTGAGCGCCGCTCCTGCAGCCTCCAGCTCAGGTGATCTGGCTAGAAACATGAGCCTGGCCACGGACAAGGCTGTAAAGTTTCAGAACCTTACCTATTTAGATATATGCTATGGGAATCTCCATTTGTTCTCTTGCCCTGGGCCTCATACACAGTAGGGGCAAGACGAACTCTGAGAACCATTCACCGAGTGCCAGGCGCTACGCTAGGGCCATTGCTTACATGAATCCTAACGACGTCCTATGAGGTGTGATCCAGCCATTGCGCTACTTGGTACTTACCTGCGGAATCAAACACTTTGGGGCATACAAAAACCTGCACCCTGGCCACTGTGGAAAACAGTATGGAGGTTCCTCAGAAAACTAAAAACAGAATCACCATATGATCCAGCAATCCCACTCCTGGGCATATATCCAGAGGAAACTATAATTCAAAAAGATACATGCACCCCTATGTTCATAGCAGCAATATTCACAATAGCCAAGACATGGAAACAACCTAAATGTCCATCGACAGAGGAATGGGTAAAGAAGATCTACACACACACACACACACACACACACACACACACACACACACACACAATGGAATACTACTCAGCCATAAAAAAGAGTGAAATAATGCCATTTGCAGCAACATGGATGCAACTAGAGATTATGATATTAAGTGAAGTAAGTTAGAGAAAGACAAATATTATATGATATCACTTACATGCAGAATCTAAAATACAACACAAATGAACCTATCTATGAAGCAGAAACAGAATCACGGACAGAGAATAGACTGGCGGTTGCCAAGGGGCTGGGGGAGGGATGGAGTGGGAGAATTGGGTTCGCAGATGTAAGCCTTTATATATGGAATGGATAAACAACAAGGACCTACTGTACAGCACAGAGAACTACAGTCAATATCCTATGATAAACCATAATGGAAGAGAATATTTTTTAAAAGAATGTATATATATGTATAACTGAATCACTTTGCTGTACAGCAGAAATTAATGTGACATGGTAAATCAACTATACTTCAATAAAAAATACTAAAACTGAAAAAAAAAGAATTAAGGAAAAACTTGCACCTGGATGTTTAGAGCAGTTTTATTCACAACTGCCAAACATGGAAGCAACCGAGATATCCTTCAGTGGGTGAAGAGACAAACAGACTGTGAGACATCCAGACAATGGAATATTATTCAGCACTAAAAAGAAATGAGCTGTCAAGCCATGAAAGGAAGCTTAAATGCATATTACTAAGTGAAAGAAGCCAATCTGACAAGGGTATATATTGTATGCTTCCAACTAAACGACTTTCTGAAAAAGGTGAAACTACGGAGACAGTAAAAAGATTGGTAGTTGCCAGGGATTCAGGGGGAGGAAGAGATGAAAAGCCAGAGCACATTTTTTAGGTGATTTTTAGGGTCGTGAAAATACTCTATGATACCATAGTGATGGATACATATTATTACACATTTATCTAAACCCATTAGAATGTACAACATCAAGAGTGAACCCAGTGAGAGCTGCCATTTCTTCTCCTCCGGGTCCGTTTTTGAGTGACATCCTTTCACAAGTGTGGTCCTTGTCATCAAGGTGGTAAAAACCAGTGCCCATCACTGATCCGGTAGTAGTTTCGACAGGTGAAGAAATCAGCCTGGCTGGTGTCATACGCGGTCTTCACCATGGTCTTCACCACGTGCCAAGCTTGCGGAACCTTGGTTCCCAGGCTGGAGGTTGGGCCCGAGCTCTTGCGGTGGAAGCTCCGAGTCCAAACTGCTGGACTAACAGAGAACGTCAGACCCCATGGAATATCAATCAGAGTAAGGCCTCCTGGAGGTCCTCATGTCAGCACCAGGACCCAGCTCTATTCAACTGCCTGCAAACTCCAGTGCTGCACGTCTCAGGCCAAACAACCAGTAAGACAGGACTACAGCACCACCCATTAAAAAAAAAAAAAAAAGAAACGACAAAAAAATATGTCACAGATGAAGGAGCAAGGTAAAAACCTACAAGACCAAATAAATGAAGACAAAATAGGTAACCTACCTGAAAAAGAATTCAGAATAATGATAGTAAAGATGATAAAAAATCTCGGAAACAGAATGAAGAAAATACAAGAAACAGTTAACAAGGATCTGGAAGAACTAAAGAGCAAACAAACAATGATGATCAACACAATTAGTGAAATTAAAACTACTCTAGAAGGAATCAATAACAGAATAACTGAGGCAGAAGAATGCGTAAGTGAGCTGGAAGATAAAATGATGGAAATAACTACCAGGGAGCAGAATAAAGAAAAAAGAATGAAAAGAATTGAGGACAGTCTCAGAGACCTCTGGGGCAACATTAAATGCACCAACACTGGAATTATAGGGGTCCCAGAAGAAGAGAAAAAGAAAGGGTCTCAGAAAATATTTGAAGAGATTATAGTCAAAAACTTCCCTCATATGGGAAAGGAAATAGTCAAACAAGTCTAGGAATCACAGAGAGTACCATACAGGATAAACCCAAAGAGAAACACGCTGAGACATGTATTAATCAAACTATCAAAAATTAAATACAAAGAAAAAATATTAAAAGCAGAAAGGGAAAAGCAACAAATAACATACAAGGGAATCCCCACAAGGTTAACAGCTGATTTTTCAGCAGAAACTCTGCAAGCCAGAAGGGAGTTATTTAAAATGATGAAAGGGAAAAACCTACAACCAAGATTACTCTACCCAGCAAGGATCTCATTCAGACTCGATGGAGAAACTAAAACCTTTACAGATAAGCAAAAGTTAAGAGAATTTGGCACCACCAAGCCAGCTCTACAACAAATGCTAAAGGAACATTCTCTAGGCAGGATACACAAGAGAGGGAAAAGACCTAAACAACAAACCCAAAACAATTAAGAAAATGGTAATAGGAACATACATAGCGATAATTACCTTAAATGTAAATGGACTAAATGCTCTAACCAAGAGACATAGACTGGCTGAATGAATACAAAAACAAGACCCATACATATGCTGCTAACAAGAGACTCACTTCAGACCTAGGGATACATACAGACTGAAAGTGAGGGGATGGAAAAAGATATTCAATGCAAATGGAAATCGGAAAAAAGCTGGAGTAGCAATTCTCATATCAGACAAAATAGACTTTAAAATAAAGACTATTACAAGAGACAAAGAAGGACACTACATAATGATCAACGGACCAATCCAAGAAGACATAACAATTGTAAATATTTATGCACCCAACATAGGAGCACCTCAATACATAAGGCAAATGCTAACAGCCATAAAAGGGGAAATCGACAGTAACACAGTCATCGTAGGGGACCCCACTTTCACCAATGGACTGATCATCCACAATGAAAATAAATAAGGAAAAACAAGCTTTAAATGACACATTAAGCAAGATGGACTTAATTGATATTTATAGGACATTCCATCCTAAAACAACAGAATACACTTTCTTCTCAAGTGCTCATGGAACATTCTCCAGGACAGACCATATCTTAGGTCACAGATCAAGCCTTGGTAAATTTAAGAAAATTGAAATTGTATCAAGAATCTTTTCTGACCACAACCTTATGAGACTAGATATTAATTACAGGAAAAAAAACTGTAAAAAATACAAACACGTGGAGGCTAAACAATATGTAACTAAATAACCAAGAGATCACTGAATAAGTCAAAGAGGAAATGAAAGAATACCTAGAAACAAATGACAATGAAAACACAATGACCCAAAACCTATGGGATGCAGCAAAAGCAGTTCTAAGAGGGACTTATAGCAATACAATCCTACCTCAAAAAACAAGAAACATCACAAATAAACAACGTAACCTTACACCTAAAGCAATTAGAGAAAGAAGAACAAAAAAAACCCAAAGTTAGCAGAAGGAAAGAAATCATAAAGATCAGATCAGAAATAAATGAAAAAGAAATGAAGGAAATGATAGCAAAGATCAATAAAATTAAAAGCTGGTTCTTTGAGAAGATAAACAAAATTGATACACCATTAGCCAGACTCATGAAGAAAATAACGGAGAAGACTCAAATCAATAGAATTAGAAATGGAAAAGGAGAAGTAACAACTGACACTGCAGAAATACAAAGGATCATGAGAGATTACTACAAGCAACTATATGCCAATAAAATGGACAACCTGGAAAAAATGGAAAAATTCTTAGAAAAGCACAACTTTCCGAGACTGAACCAGGAAGAAATAGAAAACATAAACAGACCAATCACAAGCACTGAAATTGATACTGTGATTAAAAATCTTCCAACAACAAAAGCCCAGGACCAGATGGCTTCACAGGCAAATTCTTTCAAACATTTACAGAAGAGCTAACACCTATCCTTCTCAAACTCTTTCAAAATATAGCAGAGGGAGGAACACTCCCAAACTCATTCTACGAGGCCACTATCACCCTGACACCAAAACCAAAGATGTCACAAAGAAAGAAAACTACAGGCCAATATCTCTGATGAACATAGATGCAAAAATCCTCAACAAAATACTAGCAAACAAAATCCAACAGCACATTAAGAGGATCATACACCATGATCAAGTGGGGTTTATTCCAGGAATGCAAGGATTCTTCAATATACGCAAATCAATCAATGTGATACACCATATTAACAAACTGAAGGATAAAAACCATATGATAATCTCAATAGATATAGAAAAAAGCTTTCAACAAAACTCAACACCCATTTATGATAAAAACTCTCCAGAAAGTAGGCATAGAGGGAACTTACCTCAACATAATAAAGGCCATATATAACAAACCCACAGCCAACATCATTCTCAATGGTGAAAAATTGAAACCATTTCCTCTAAGATCAGGAACAAGACAAGGTTGCCCACTCTTGCCACTAATTGCTCAGCATAGTTTCAGAAGTTTTAGCCACAGCAATCAGAGAAGAAAAGGAAATAAAAGGAATCCAAATCAGAAAAGAAGTAAAACTGTCACTGTTTTCAGATGACATGATATTATACATAGAGAATCTTAAAAATGCTACCAGAAAACTGCTAGAGCTAATCAATGAATTTGGTAGAGTAGCAGGATACAAAATTAATGCACAGAAATCCCTTGAATTCCTATACACTAACGATAAAAAAATCTGAAAGAGAAATTAAGGAAACACTCCCATATATCACTGCAACAAAAAGAATAAAATACCTAGGAATAAACCTACCTAAGGAGACAAATGACCTGTATGCAGAAAACTATAAGACACTGGTGAAAGAAATTAAAGATGATACAAACAGATGAAGAGATATACTGTGTTCTTGGATTGGAAGAATCAACATTGTGAAAATGATTGTACTACCCAGAGCAATGTTCAGATTCAATGCAATCCCTATCAAACTACTAATGGCATTTTTCACAGAACTAGAACGAAAAAATTCACAATTTTTATGGAAATACAAAAGACCCTGAATAGCCAAAGCAATCTTGAGAAAGAAAAACGGAGCTGGAAGAATCAGGCTCCCTGACTTCAGACTATACTACAAAGCTACAGTAATCAACACAGCATGGTACTGGCACAAAGACAGAAATATAGATCAATGGAACAGGATAGAAAGCCCAGAGATAAACCCATGCACATATGGTCACCTTATCTTTGATAAAGGAGGCAAGAATATACAATGGAGAAAAGACAGCCTCTTCAATAAGTGGTTCTGGAAAAATTGGACAGCTACATGTAAAAGAATGAAATTAGAACACTCCCTAACACCATACACAAAAATAAACTCAAAATGGATAAAAGACCTAGATGTAAGGCCAGACACTATAAAACTCTACGAGGAAAACATAGGCAGAACATACTATGACATAAATCACAATAAGATACTTTTTGACACACCTCCTAGAGAAATGGAAATAAAAACAAAAATAAACAAATGGGACCTAATGAAACTTAAAAACTTTTGCAGAGCAAAGGAAACCGTAAACAAGATGAAAAGACAACCCTCAGAATGGGAGAAAATATTTGCAAATAAAGCAACTGACAAAGGATTAATCTCCAAAATTTACAAGTAGCTCATGCAGCTCAATATCAAAAAAACAAACAACCCAATCCAAAAATGGGCAGAAGACCTAAATAGACATTTCTCCAAAGAAGGTATACAGATTCCTAACAAACACATGAAAGGATGCTCAACATCACTAATCATTAGAGAAATGCAAATCAAAACTACAATGAGCTATCACCTCATACCAGTCAGAATGGCCATCATCAAAAAAATCTACAAACAATAAATGCTGGAGAAGTGTGGAGAAAAGGGAACCCTCTTGCACTGTTGGTGGGAATGTAAACTGATACAACCACTATACAGAACAGTATGGAGTTTCCTCAAAAACCTAAAAATAGAACTAGCATACGACACAGCAATCCCACTACTGGACATATACCCTGAGAAAACCATAATTCAAAAAGAGTCATGTACCAAAATGTTCATTGCAGCACTATTTACAATAGCCAGGACATGGAAGCAACCTAAGTGTCCACCGACAGATGAACGGATAAAGAAGATGTGGTACATATATACAATGGAATATTACTCAACCATAAAAAGAAAGGAAATTGAGTTATTTGTAGTGAGGTGGATGGACCTCGAGTCTGTCATACAGAGTGAAGTTAAGTCAGAAAGAGAAAAACAAATACTGTATGCTAACACATATATATAGAGAGAGAATGTAAAAAAAAAAAAAAAGGTTCTCATGAACCTAGGGGCAGGACAAGAATAAAGACACAGACTTAGAGAATGGACTTGAGGACATGGGGAGGGGGAAGGGTAAGCTGGGACGAAGTGAGAGAGTGGCATGGACATATATACACTACTAAATGTAAAACAGATAGCTAGTGGGAAGCAGCTGCACGACATAGGGAGATCAGTTCGGTGCTTTTTGACCACCTAGAGGGGTGGGATAAGGAGGGTTGGAGGGAGATGCAAGAGGGAGGGGATATGGAGATATACGTATGCATATGGCTGATTTACTTTGTTATATAGCAGAAACTAACACAACACTGTAAAGCAATTATACTCCAATAAAGATGTTTAAAAAAAAATTGAAAGGCAAATCATTATGATACAGAGTGAAGAAAGCACTTCTTAAATAAAACACCATAAAGAAAAAGAAAAAAAAGAGTGAACCCTACTGTGAACTATGGACTTTGGGTGATGATGATGAATCAATGTAGGTTCGTCAGCTGTAACCCAGGTGCCACTCTGGTCAGGGATGTTGAAAACGGGAGAGGTAAGTGTGTGTGGAGGTGGTGGGTATACAGGAACTCTCTGTCCTTTCCCCTGGATTTTGCTGTGAACCTGAAACTGCTCTAAAATATAAAAAAATCTTAAAAATCTTATGAGGCAACAGGTAACTTAAATAAAGTGTAAGTAATTTTGCCAAAGGTCCCACAGCTGGAAAGTGATGGAGCTGAAGACAGAGCAGAGATTGACCCTCTGTTTTGCTCCAAGGCCTCCATCTATCCAATACGTCCTACAGAAGCGACCTTTCTGTGTGACTTGCCCCTTTACTCCTTCTACACATGAATCACCTGGGCAGGTTGTGATCCCGTCTGGGGTGGGGCCTGACAGCCTGCATTTCTAACGAGCTCCCTGGCAACAGGGATGGGGCAGGTCCAGAGGGGACACTCTGAGTTGCCAGGGTCTGTGTTCCACCCACACCAACCTGCTGCCTGAGTCCAGTGCACACCCTGCGTTTTATCATCACCGGTGTCTTACTGATGCTCCTTCCACCAAGAGTGTCTTCCTGCCACACCTCTGCTTGTCAAAGATCATAATCTCCCTTAGATATACAAATTAAAGTCTACTCTCATGATCAATCATCACCTGACCCTCGCCCACCCCCGCCAACAGCCAGAGTCACTTTCTCCCTCTGATGTGCTTCCCTCATCTTCAGCGCCATTTCACGCAGCGCTTGCTTCTTCCTTGTTAACTGGACTCTCCCTGCTCGTTGGCTGTGCATCTGTTCACTTCTGCTGTTTTGAAAGCATCTTGAGGAGAGGGACTCTCTTTCATCTTTATAGGTTCCTTAACACTGAGCAGGGCTTTGTATGCAGAAGGGAACATGACCCTCCCTTGCCCCCTTCCTTATCTTCCTGATATTGGCCCTCTCTTCTATCAAATAGGACAATAACACCCACACATTTGGACTGTTGTGAGGTTTAAATTCAACGTGATACGTAAAATGCCTCACCCACAGTAAGCTCCTGATAAGTATTTATTGAACTGGATTTTCCTCTTTTATTATCTGAATAAGGAAAGGACGTGGGCGTGGAGGGGAGTTAATGACAGAGCCAGGCCTGGTACCAGGTATCTTAACCTTTATTCTAGTCTAGTCATTTTTCCACTGTATCAAGCTCTATTTTGGTTATGTGAGTAACTCCCAGTCATTCGTGTGACTAAAATTTATCGCTATTTACAGAAGAAACCTAGAATCTGTTTCCTGGTTCACATTTTCTGTACGATTTCACTGGCTAAAGTTCAGAAAGAGCTTACAAATAAAAGACACTGATGTATCCTCACATCTTGGTAAACGATAAAGTAACATATTTAATATCCATCTATAATGGAATGGTATGTCTATGTAACTCAAAACAACCAAAGTTAAAAATAGGAAATGGTTGAAGATTAAACATGATCATACAAGAGAAAATGAAAGATTATGATCAAACAGAGTGATTACCTTCACCAATTACTCGCTGGGACACCTTGGCAAACTCACTTGATTTCTCATTTACTTCATCTGGAAAACGCACACACTACCAACAGCCTTACTCGCTTCTCAGAGTTCATGGGATGAGCAAAAAATTGCCAATTTATGCAAATGCTATGAAAAATATAGCAAACTTTCTATGTGCAAAAAATCATTCACAGTATCTTCGGGCATAATCCTGAGCTGAGGGGAAAGGCAACGTATAGAAAGTGGAAGACTTGGGGAGGACCAATTATTAAGTATTTCGTCTACTATTAGTACTTTTTAGATTGATGGTCTTTGCTCCACGTATCTAAATGAGACAGACGTGAGTCATATGTGAGGAGGCTGGAGAGCAGAATGCTTCTAGGGCCACCTTCCCTTTTTCAGAATAAGAAAAGATGGTTTATTTGATGTAGGCATGTTGATTGGCAGTGCAGGCTTGCAAATTCCTTCGGTATTGAGTCATGTCTTCAAAACTGGGTGGGGCGCTGAGTTATGAAGTTTTTTTTCTTTTCCTCTGGAAACCAGGGCTTGGAAGTAGCTGAAGAGGTCATGTGAACTAAATTGGGTGGTCTCGGGAAAATTCCGTAAAAACAGCATTGCTCATCTAAAAGTAGCCCAAAACGCTGCACATCTGTCTGTCCATATAAAACAAACAGAATCTGGACTCCATTAATGTGCCTGAGGAATAAATTATTCTCTAATAAATGTTCTTATAATCACAGTGGAGAGGAAGGTCGAGGACAGCAAAGGAAATGAGACTCCGCTGCACCGATCTGTTGGGGAAGCCTGGAGGAGGAGTGAGAGGAGGACGAAGTCCACAGCTGTGTCTGATGCCTTCTCTAAAGATGGGGCGTGTAGAGGCTCCGGGAGGGTACCTATTCTAGACTGCCAAGGAGAATGCCAAATCACCCTGGGAGGGGGCTTTTGCTCTTAGCTTTTGCCAGATGATCCAAGGACAACTCAATGAGACATTCAACTGAGCTCTAGACCCAATGACCTCTGTGCCCTGAAGGTCACAATGTCCCCATGACATGGGCTACTGAGCTCCAGCAACTATGGAACAGGGCACTTGGGCTGTCGGGTTTTTGCATCCAGATACTGCAAATGCACGAAATACCTACTTTTCTCTACCTTTGCCCTGTCAAATATTTGCTGTCATTGGCTGATGAGCACAAGGGCCCTTGTTGTTGTTTTTTTTTTTGCGGTACGCGGGCCTCTCACTGTCGTGGCCTCTCCCGTTGCGGAACACAGGCTCCGGACACGCAGGCTCAGCAGCCATAGCTCACGGGCCCAGCCGCTCCGCGGCATGTGGGATCCTCCCGGACCGGGGCACGAACCCGTGTCCCCTGCATCGGCAGGTGGACTCCCGCCACCAGGGAAGCCCAGGGCCCTTGTTTTGTAAGGGGAGAAAGAGAAGTCTGATTGACTCAGAGGTGGTGGGGAAGAGAGAAGAGGAGGCTGGAGGGTGATGTGGCCTCTGTTCCCTGTCTGGCTCCCTGGACTGCATTTGAGCCCTGCTGCTGAAGGACTGAACTGCTTTCCTTATAGACTGTAAGATTCTTGCAGGGGTGAGAGGTCTGAGGCACGGTAGGCTCAGAATTGTCTGGGGCGCCCTGCCTCTGTGAGAAACCTGGCCCGGCCCTGGGACCCAGAGGGTTGGCACTCTCACAATAGGGCCCATTAGCGAAGGCTTCACTAACGATGCTAGAAGAGGCTTCTCGGGCACAGACTGAGTAGGGGCTGACCGAGGAGGCGGCAGATGCGTTGTGGTAAGTGCAGCTGACAGACTGATTTGTGTACCCATGTGAGGACCCATTTGGGGACCCTCAGAAATCACTGAAGATTACATTCTTCATTGGGCAGATGGGAAACGTTCAACCCCAATTCAATGAACTTTCGGCGTACTCATATGTGGATCCAATTTTGTATTTACCGACTGGTAATGCCAAAGGTCAAAGCGACATAGAAAATGACATGTGGGTTTTGGAAATTTCAGGTATTTATTTGTCATTTATATAATCTTCCTCTGGCTATGCCACATTCATTTGCTGTAAAAGTCACAATGTCTTTAACACAATGGAGTTCGTGAAGCTGTTTCCTAATACACCTTGCTTTCCTAATTTTAAAAAATGTTAAGGCAATGATTTTTATTACTGTTGTAGCTTCAAAATTTCATTATACTTTGGATAAGGCTCTGCGACTTCTGTTTCTTGTCAAGACAGAATAAAAGACAAGATTTACTCTCTTGCAAGTCACACAAAGTTTTTGGTTTCCGAGTGCATATACAAACTATGTTTATGCTATATTGTACTCTATTAAGTGTGCAATAGCATATGTCTAAAAAAATTTAAAAATACTTTATTAAATACTTTATTAAAAGTATTACTTTATTTATACAAGTAATACTTTATTAAAATTTAAAAATACCTTAATTTAAAAATACTTTGTTCCTAAAAAATGTTAACCTTCAGTGAGCTGTAATATTTTTGCTGGTGGAGGGTCTTATTTCAACATTAATGGCGGCTGACCTATCAGGGTGACGGTGGCTGAAGGCTGGAGAGGCTGTGGCAACTTCTTAAAATGAGACCACAGTGACATCTGCCGCATCGATTGACTCTTCCTTTCAAGCACAATTTCTCTGGAGCGCGCAATGCTGACTGATAGCATCTTACCCACAGTAGAACTTCTTTCTAAACTGGTGACAATCCTCTCAAACCTTGCTGCTGCTTTATCAACTAACTTTATGTAATATTCTAAATCCTGCGCTATCATTTCAACAATTAAGTTTGCCATCTTATATGGGTGCAGTTCACGGTGCTTCAAAATAATTCAATAGTAACATCAAAGATCACTGATCACAGATCACCATAACAAGTATAATGATACGAAAAAGTTTGAAGAATTATGAGACTTAGCAAAATGTGACACAGAGACACAAAGGGAGCAAATGCTGTTGGAAAAATGGTGCCAACAGGCTTACTTGACACAGGGTTGCCACAAACTTCAATTTGTAAAAAGTGTACTATCTGCAAAACTAAATAAAGTGAAACAATAAAACGAGCTTATGCCTGTATGTTGTTTTAAGCTGTTAAATCTGTAGTAATTTGTCATGCAGCAATAGAGAAGCCATACAACTGAATAGGATTAATGGCAGTTGGGACACTGCAGAAGAAATGATTAGTGAACTTGATGACAACAACAGAGTATCCAAAATGGAACAGAGAAAAAAGAATTAAAAAACAAAACAAAACAAAAGGATCATCAAAGAGATGTGGAACAATTTTAGGATATGGCTTAATAGACATGTAATTAGAGTCCCTGAAAACGAGGAGTGGGGAAAAAACAATTAGAAGAAATAATGGCTGAATAACTTCCATGTTTGATGAAAAGTATAAGTCCACAGATCTAAGAAGCTCAATGAAATCCAAGTACAAGCAACATGAAGAAAACTACACCAAAGCATAAAAATAATAATGACAATAATTTTCTGATTAGAAACAAATCAAGTGAGGAAATAATGGAAAAACACATTTAAAGTACTGAAAAAGGACTCTCAACCTAGAACTCTATACCCCCCAAAATTATCATTCAAAAACTGAGGGTGGAATAAAGATGGTTTCAGACAAACAAAAGCTGAAATAATTCATCACCAGCAGAGCTGTACTATGAAAACTGTTAAAGGAAGAACTTCGGACAGGAGGAAAATGATTATGAGAAGGGAATGTGGATCTGCACAAAGAAATGAAAAGCACTGGAAATGGTAACTACATGAGTAAATATAAAAGATTTTTTTCTCTTAGTATTTAAGTCTTTTTAAAAACAAAAACTTTTAATTTTGGAATAACTTCAGACTTACAGAAAAGTTGCAAAGTTAGTAGAAGATATTTGGATACATGCTGCCTTCAGAACCAACTTCACATATTAAGAAACAAAGTGGTTAAAAGCAAAAGGAAAGAGAAACATATAACATCAGTATTCATTAAAGAAATACAAACTAAAATACAATGAGATACCTTTATTCCTTTGAATGGCTAAAATGAAAAACCATACCAAATGTTGGTGAGAATGTAGAGCAACTGGAACTCTCACACACTGCTGAAGGGGACATAAAACGGTGCAGCCGCTTTGAAAAACAGTTGAGCAGTTTTTAAGAAAGTTAAATATGTGTCTGCTGTAAAGTCCAGGCATTCACCACTAGGTATTTACCCAGGAGAAAAGAAAGCTCGTGTCCACACGAGGGCTGTTACAGACGTTCATAGCAGCTGTATCTGTAACAGCCCCACCAAAGTGAAAACGGCCGCCATGTCCAACAACAGGTGCCAAGGAGGCGGGCTCACAGGGGGTGCTGTGCACTAGGAAACGGAAATGCCTCACACTGTCAAGTGGATGTGCAAACAGTATCCTGAGCCCATGTGTGCCTGTAACACTGCTTGCTGACTGGCCATTTTCAAAGAGGACTTCACATCTGGTTGAAGTATTAGAAAATGTAAAAAAAACAAAAACAAAACAAAAAACCAAAATGAAAAACTCAGTTTAAAAAAATCAATCAGGGACTTCACTGGTGGCGCAGTGGTTAAGCATCCGCCTGCCAATGCAGGGGACACAGGTTCGAGCCCTGGGCCGGGAAGATCCCACGTGCCGCAGAGCAACTAAGCCCGTGCGCCACAACTACTGAGCCTGTGCTCTAGAGCCCGCAAGCCACAGCTACTGAGCCTACATGCCACAACTACTGAAGCCCGTGCACTCTAAAGCCCGTGCTCCACAACAAGAGAAGCCACTGCAATGAGAAGCCCGTGCACTGCAACAAAGAGTAGCCCCCGCTCGCCGCAACTAGAGAAAGCCTGCACACAGCAATGAAGACCCAACACAGCCAAAAATAAATAAATTTAAAAAAAAATTAAAAATCAATCAACAGTTTTGATTAATGTTACATAATTTACACCCTACTGTGGCCAAAAGTTCTAGGAAGCTGCTCCAAGTGCTCTAACTCCGCTTCCACCATACAGACCAACAAGGCCAACTTCTTTCAGATGTGCTTTTAAATCCCATTCAAGTCGCCAGGGTTCTGATTGAGTCACATGTTTTATGTAAAACTTCTGGCCTCCTTCTCTTTACTCACCACCATCTGTTTCTTCTGCATGTTCACCCCTGATTCTCATCTGCTCAGATTGGCTGTGCACTATGGTTTTTACCCCTACAGTCAAAATAAATTCTCTTCTCCTCCCATTTATCTAATGATTAATGCCGCCGGGGCCAATTAGGTAGTTTAGCTGTGGTTCTGTGCTCACAGGCCTTTCCAGCACACCTAACTCAACAGCTGAAATTTAATAACAAATTGTGGGTGTTATAAATACACTGGTCCACAGTGGAAAGGGACTGAGGTATTTCAGGAGGCAAGAGGCAATGAAAGCAATATTCTTCTTCACTAGAAAACTAACATTTCAGATTCTATTAAAGCACTTGTTATTTCTGGAGCATTAAAGACCTAAAAGCAGATTTTGCTACCACTGGCAGACATGGCTAGATATTAAGGATGCATTAATGATTCCAAACCTGCCACATAGGCTGTTCAATTTTTATAACTCTGGTTTTTATTTGGCTAAGAAGAATGGGAGGAAGGAGTTTTCAAAGTCTCTTAAAACCCTGGGATTTAGCTTATCAATAGATAATAAAATCCACCCAAACTCTGATCATATAACATCCCTCTTCATAATGGCACTGCTGACTGCAGTGCCACGAAATGGAAGTAGCACATCCTATATTACATAATGAGAGAAAACTCACTTAACATTCAAATGTAACTTTCAAATATACAATACTCTTACTGGTATTATTATTAACTAGAGTCAACAGGCTGTACGTTATATCATGCTAAGAGAGTACATCTTAGAAGTTCCCATAAGAAGAAAAAAAATTTGTAACTGTGTGGCAATGGATATTAACTGGACTTACTGTGGAGATCATTAAAAAAAGATGCAAATGCAATTCAGAAGGAAAGTATCCAAACTAAAAAAAAGAAAAAAAGTTTTCATGGGTCCATCTCTTAATTAAATAACCATATATATTAATAGAGTTTTTGGATTCTTCTTCTTTTCTTATAACTAGAAACATGTTTTGTTAACTTATAATATTATTAATAGCTACCCTTTATTGTGATAGATGCTGTGCTGTGTTTTACTTGCTTTATGTCATTTTCTAGATGAGAAAATGGCATCTTAGTTAAATAGCTGGTCCAAGCTCACTTATTGGCAGGGCCAGAACGGGAACCCAGGCCTGCCCATGGCAGAGTTCTCACACTTGACCATTATGGTGAACTTCATGAAAATGATACAAATTTGGGAATTCCCTGGTGGTCCAGTGATTAGGGCTCAGCACTTCCACTCCGGGGCCCAGGTTTGATCCCTGGTTGGGGAACTAAGATCCTGCAAGACATGCGGCGTGGCCAAAAGTAAAAATTAAAAAAAGATACAAACTAACACTAATGAAGTTGGCAATGCTAGTGGCAGCAGTGCTCCAAAATGAAGGCCTGAGGGCTCCTTCCTTATCATGTCCACTGGAAATGTGAGCGGGTCAAGGCAGAGGAAGCGCAGACGCTGCTTGTCTCCTGATAACATTTCTGCGGCCCTCAAAGGAAGCATCAAAATACGGCAGCTCTGATGGCCCTTTGGCTGTTGGCACTGCTGCTTACGCTGTGAGTCATGCTCTTGGGCCTCTGCCTCCGTGGACCCCGACTGCTTGCTCTTCACCCGGAGTCTCTGGGGAGGAGGGAAGGTGAGTTTTGCTCCATCACGGTCACGTGTAGTCACGGGAATACAGTGGTTTCTTTTCCCACCTCCTGCAGCTCAGGGCTCTGTGAAAGCACCGTGGTGCCAACCTAGGCTTGGAGATGAGGCAAAGCTGCTGAAACGTGGGTTCCCACTTACCCAGAGCAGCTCCACTGTTGAGGTTTTAGGGAAGATATCACTTAAAAAGTTTCAGTGCTGAAAAACAAGTTTGAGAACCACCAGGCTGCTGGGAGACGGCACAGTTCAGTGGTTGAGATCATGGCTTTGTAGCTTGATAACATGGGTTCAAGTCCAGGTTCAACCACTCCTGGTCTACGTGCCCCACGGAGCAAGTTAATCCACTCTCTGAACCTCAAACCTGTTCTGGCTCCAGAATAGGAATCAGTGGTTGTTATTAACACTACCGTCTGGCCCTATTAGTAGGTGAAGAACTAGAGGGAACTGGGTTAAAATTCAGGAGAAGGGGAAATAGTTTCTGGTTTGTGAAAGATGTGGGGCCTGGCTCCCCAGACAGGTCTGAAGTTAAAAGTCTACCTGTGTTATGTCTTCTAATGATAAAACTCTCCTGTTATAATTATAAAATCTGAGGTCTAGAGAAGTTGTGACTTATACCAAGATTAAATTAGAAACGTATATTCTATAAACTATTGTTTCTGTGTCCATGTACTTTTTTCCTTTCTTTTGGAAATCTCTAAACTTTCTTATTCAAATAGATAAAGTAGTTTTCTACATATGAGGGGACCTGATGTAAGCTTAGGGGAAAGCTGTAGTTCTGGAACACAAGTGTAAGAAGGCCTGAAAGTCTATGAGGGATAGAGTTGAAGCTGGCCAAAATATATATATATACACATATATATTTACATATAGAAATACATATTTAATACTTAATAGATAGATATATATTACTTATAATAGACTGGTTAAAAATGAAAATCAACATGGCTTAATGCAATCTTTTTAACCCATTACATTAATAATAATGATATAATAGTACAGACTTTATTAAAAAAAATTTTCATACAGTAATTCTCAGACCAATGGAAGCTAGGACAACACACACTTAATCTAAAAATAAAATGAAAATAGTGCCTCCCCCTTCTTTCTTATTCTGTGGTGTCATGGTGAAAAATCTCAAGCATCAGCTCTCTTTGGCCACATCACACTCACACTGCAATATGCAGAGAAGGGGCTGGACAAAAAGGCACAGAAGCCAATGGCACGTGCCCTGAAGGATGCTTCCTGAAGCCTTTAATTGTGAGACCTGGCCTTTCTTCACTCGAGCCCCTTCATGAGAATCCCAGAGTTCACTAAGTTCAACTTCTGACAATGTAATGCTAGATTTAGTCTGTTCCTAATGGAAGGGAGGGAAAAACGTAAGAGCAAACGCACCCTATTTGGAACCGCGACAGAGGAAGGACAGAACGTGAGTCATTCCACCTGCAAGGAGGGGCACTGTGCCTCTGTGAAATCCAAGGTCATTCCAACTCCATACCAGGAGAAACTACTGTGAACGCGTTAAAAAATCAAGAGCAGTCTGGGTCTAAAGAAAGTCTCCTTAGGGTCGGTTTCCCTGCCAGAGAAAGGGCTTTCCCATCTGCCCTTCAGTCACCACGTCTAAACTTAACAAATCCGGACAAATGAAAGCAGAAATGCTCCTGTTACCTTCTATGTTTGCTTGATGCTTTTTCTCTTCTCCTCCTCTCAGAACGAAGAGGGTTGCTGGCATTTTGGATCAAAATTAGGCAAGTGATGTTCTGTCAGAACCCTCTGACAGCAGGAAACTCTGTTAGTATTTTGATAGCGTGAGTCAGTCAGCCACGGAGGCCCAGTGGAGTGATAACAGTGCCACCAGCATGAGGCTCTACAACGTGAGGGAAATTCAGGACTTCTTTGTAAGAATGACCTGTTTTTCCCAAGAAGTTCAAACTGAAAAAACAATGAGTTGGCACTTTTTGCCTATGAAATTGAGAAACATATTAAATAGAATGACAATATCCCGAGGTGGTGACACTGTGAAAACAACAGACACTTTCATGAACCGCCGCTGGGAATACACATTAAATGCAACTGTTTGACAGAGAAATCGGGCGATAAGGTATCAAAAGCTTTCAAAGGGCACACGGTTTCAGTAGCTAGCCGACTGAAAGGATCAGAGATGCGCACAACGTTTTGTGAATAAGGATGTGTATCACAGCCTTAGTTACCATGCAGGAGCACTTTAAGCCAGGGGTCCCCAACCCCCGGGCCGCGGACCAGTACCGGGCTGCCAGCAGGGGGCGCGCAGCGGGCAGGTGAGCGAAGGTGCCGCTCCGCATTGCTCACGTCACCGCCTGAACCATCCTCCGCCCGCACCACCCTCCGTGGAAACACTGTCTTCCCCAGAACCGGTCCCCGCTGCCAGAAATGTTGGGGACCGCTGCTTTAAGGGATCTAAATGTCTAATAATAGTGGGCTACCTGAAAAATCTGTAAATATACACATATGATGGGATGCTTACCAGCCACTGAAAGTGGTATCATAAATCACTCTTCTAAAAAAATATTCTATTATTTTTATTTTTTCTTCCCTTCTCATTGAGATGTAATTGACATACAGCACTGGCGCACCGCATACCAGGCGCACGCGTAATGGTTTGACTCCCACATAACATCATGAAGGGATGATCACAGTAAGTTTAATGAACATCCAGCATCTCATAGAGACACAACATTAAAGAAATAGGAAAAACATATTTTTCTTGTGACGAGAACTCTTAGGATTTCCTCTCTTAACAGCTTTCCCATATAACAGAAAGCAGCATCAATTATATTCATCATGTGGTTCATTACTAGTACTTTATCTTGTAACTGGAAGTTTGTACCTTTTCACCACCTTCATCCAGTTCCCCCTCCCCCTCCCCCCACCTCCCAATCCCTGCCTCTGGAAACCACAAATCTGACCTCTTTTTCTGAGAGTTTGAAATTATTCTTTTCTTTAAATTTTTTATTTATTTATTTATTTTTGGCTGTGTTGGGTCTTCGTTGCTGCGCATGGGCTTTCTCTAGTTGCAGTGAGTGGGGGCTACTCTTCCTTGCAGTGCATGGGCTTCTCATCGCGGTGGCTTCTCTTGTTGCGGAGCATGGACCCTAGGCACGTGGGCCTCAGTAGTTGTGGCACACGGGCTCAGTAGTTGTGGCTCGCAGGCTCTACAGCGCAGGCTCAGTAGTTGTGGCACACGGGCTTAGTTGCTCCGCGGCATGTGGGATCTTCCCAGACCAGGGCTCGAACCCATATCCCCTGCATTGGCAGGCGGCTTCTTAACCAGTGCGCCACCAGGGAAGTCCGAAATGTTTCTTTTTGATACGTGTGCAACTCAGGCTTTTCTCAAGTGCAGGTGATAGGAACCTCATTTGAATTAATTTAAAGAGAAAGGCAATTGATTAAAGGAAGAGTTGAATGACTAAGCTTATAGGAAGGCAGGATGGATACAGGGCATCTTGAACCAGGGACTCAGATAGGCTCAGGACCTCTCTTTCTCATGTGTCTGCTTCCACTCCATCTCTGGGCTCAATCTAACAACCTCATCACCCAAGAGAAAACAATGTCCCCCTGTAATAAATTCCAAGGAAGACCTGATTGGTTTGGATGGATCACATGTTTATTCCAATCATTGTATACGTGACCTGGAAGGATTAGCCTGCCTTTTCTCAGATAACCGCTGTGAAATCGGCCACTGTGATTGAGGGGGCGATTTGGAGCCCCCGGGAGAGGCGTGGAGAGGATGGGACAGCGCAGTCAGGGCCACCTGGCCAGCTGCTAGGACCTGGGGAGCCACTCCCATGTGTGTCTCCCACAAGTTCAGTTGGTGATATTATTTGTCAGTGCTTCCTCTCCACGACAGCTGGGCCTAGGCTTTTTACGAGGTTAGAGAAGAACTTTGTCTTCCTTTATTTCATGTAAAGGGATTCCTCTGGTGGTTGGGAAGTGCTCTGGGATAAAGGGCACTGGATAGGGGTCACCCTGTGCATGACTCCCCCGGCCACATTGCTTGAATGGGACTAGACAGATGAACTGATGAAAGGCTTCATATCTTCCACAAAACACAGTGGGTAAGAGCTGGTTATGGGAAACGGAAACTTACCTACTACATTGAAATCTAGCATTTCTAAAACATATTGATTTCTAACTAACCAGCAAGTAGACTCTATCATGCTATCATTAGAGATGTCGTGTTTGAACCACATACTTTAGAGAGAAAAGGAGAGAGAAATATGACATGAGTCTTTAAAAAAAACAAGATTTCAAGACAGTAGAGACAAATCACGTGACAAATGATGGTCATTTAAACATGTTACCACAACAGTGAAATGCTCTAATTCCATTAGAGAACAGCCAACGATGTTGCAGGAAGTATTCCAAATTAAATAATATTGCTGCTTTTACAGATTTTCTTTATTGTTCAGACATGGATATCTGTGGACTCTTACCTACTAAAATTGGGGGATTTAGGAAGTAGGTTGAAGATGAATTGGAAATGAATGCACAGATTTTATTTATGAAGAGAACGGATCTGTAGAGATTGCTAGCTGGTGAAGGTTTGAAAATCAATGAAAAAAAAAAACAACTTTAGTCATTGCTTACTGCCCATCAGTAGGCAGAATTCCACAGCTCACCTAATTACCTGATGCAACCTAATTCTCTCTTTTGAAAAACACGCCATTTATTTCTTATGTTGCTAAGTTGAGAGAACTTAAATATTTGCCTCTTCAGAGTTTCTTTCCAAATACGAATTCTTGCGAAAACCTAAACCAATACCAAGGGGACATAAGAAAAAGACCATGGCAGTAGTGTTGGTCCAAATGGAAACCAAAAATATGAGAAACTCCGAAATTGCTTCTCTGCAGCTGACTTTTTATATAACCTTAGGTAACAGTATTTTTGCATCTGAATTTTTCCCATTAACTTCTGCAGCTCCTGAGAAGTTGCCCTCTTACTCTGGCTAATTAACAGACAGGCAATACCTCAGACCCTTCTAGAATCTTGAGTGGATGTAAAGAAAGAAGAATGTGCTAATCTGATGACAAAAAAATGGTCTTTGGGATACATAGCTCTTTATTTTAAATTGTCTCCTCAAATTCATTCATTGAATTTTTTTAAAAAAATCAGTCATTTCTCCTACAAACCAAATCAACAGATCTATATAACATTGCTTGCAAGCCCAGTGAGTTTGGATTTTAGTTGCTAAATTTTGTACATGCTTATTTTCAGAATTATAAAAAACCAAAATAACTGGGCTGAGTGCTATTTACAAAGACTTGGGATGCACATTTTATACAAATAAAATCTATGCATAAAGGCTGCATTTAAAAAGGAAGAACCTTGCTTCCTGTACATGTCCTTAAGAAAGGAAATTACCTCATGGCCACCTGTCATGAATTGGTGCTTGAAATGAGAATCTGAAATTTCTAGTCTGAAAGTTGAACCTCAAACTATCATAGTACAAAGTAATTAAAACCTGGAAATCATAATTTATCATCAGAAATGTGTCTAGTCTTCTAAAATTCTTCAGAATCATATGCCTCAAACATCATCACACAAGTTAATAGGAAACTGTATCTTGGTTCCTTTACGTATGTGTAGTGGATTGCAAGCCACAGTTAAAATCTCTCAATTGTCAGGCTCCTGTTTCTTGAATGGCCGAGCAGGGTAACATCAAGTCACTATGAAAAAAGGAACCTGCAACTGTGTGAGAAAGAAACCATCTTTTCTGGCAGAATGTCAGCAATTAGAAGAGGAAGGAAACTGGCAAGGGCGAGAGCGTGTGCATGCTGTCACAGTAAGACAAAAACAGAAGTTACCGATGGAAGAGAGATGACTACCACCGCCTAACCTCACTAATACACACTAAAGTGTGTTTGAAAAAAGGCTGAAACAGAACATTTCTTATCTTTCCCATGTCGTGGTGTCATGGTTCTAATCACACTCAGAACGTCTTACTGTATTAGATCACTGCGCTTGCAGTGAATTTCTCTTCCTGAGCATCTATGAATATCCAATTCCCCCAAATGAGATGGTCTAAGGGCATGACAACTTGTCACAGGAGGTATCCATCCACAAGGTCCAAAGCCCCAGAGTCCCCACCACGGACATCACTGCATTTCCTGCACCATTAATCTGAGGGGAGCCTACACAGTCGGAGTTGCTTTTGGCAGTGAAAATTCGGCACCAGCAAATCCGAATGGAAGAAGAAGGCTGATGGCTTGGAGCAATCGATGGATTACTCATCAAAGCTGCCCATTTAGCTGGATGGTAGAAGGATGTGATTGCCCAGGATTTCTTTTTTTTCCCCCTTAATCTTCAAATTGCTCTTTTGCAAAGCGACAACTCACATTCTAGTCAGGCATGAATGTCTGTCTGGTTAGTAGAATTGGCCAACTCACAGAGCCGTGGACCCATGCCAACGGTTTTCTACAGTGGGGCCCAGGTCATTTTTATCTGCTCTATGGCCACAGGCTGCACCCTGAGCTACAGCCAGTCATTGCGAAAGAGTGGGTGTTGGAATCTTAGAGCAGGAGTAATCTCTAGCAATTGTCTACTTCTGTCCTTTCACCAATGAGAGACCCAGTCAACTTCTGTCCGAGACCTTGTGATTCACAAGGTCACATCAGAACCAGGGCTAGAATCTAGTCCTCGTAAATCCAATCCAGTGCAAACAGCCTCTCTGGCTCTTTCTAGAAGCCCTAGAAGAAGTTGCCTTTCACATTTTTCTTCATACTTGGAACCAAAGAGAGTGACAATAAAGCTTAGAGAGCTTTCTCCTCTCACCACCCAGTGATATGGTCTTAAGAATAGGAGCTAGGAGAGAAAGTAAGCAAATGTCGTCTAACAAGATTATAGTTAGATTGTTTCCTCCCTCATTTTCTTGGTGCTCCACCATAATTGCTGGCTTGGGTAGTCATTCATTTAGTCTTTCAACAAATATCTACTGATTCCCCTAAGACCATAAAAGACTGAGTAGATTATTTGGCACGGGTTTCCCACTATGAATGGAATAACACGGTATAGAGACTTCTGTGAGAAATGACTGGGTCATCTTCACAGACTAGGTAAATTGTTATTTATTGAGCATCTCTTGAAAGTTGAAAACCAAAACAACAAGGACCTACTGTATAGCACAGGGAACTATATTCAATATCCTGTAATAATCTGTAATGGAAAAGAATCTGAAAAAGAATATCTAGCTGTATCTATCTATCTAGAAATCAACTATAATAAAAAAGTTGAAAACTAATAAAGAAGCCATTGGTAATGTTCTGTTTGTAGGTAACTGGTAATGATTACACAAGTGTATTTATATTCACTTGGTGAAAAATTCAGTGAGCTGTACACTCACAATTTGAGCACTTTTCTCAATGTAATTACACTTTGATAAAAGATTTTAATTAAATTCAAAATTTTTTTCCATTTCTAAGTTGTGGTATAGTTGATTTATAATATTATATAAATTTCAGATGTACAACATAGTGATGCAAAATTTTTAAAGGTTATACTCCATTTATAGTTATTACAAAATCTTGGCTATATTCCTTGTGTTGTACACTACACCCTTGTAGCTTATGTATTTTATGCATAGTAGTCTATATAGTTTGTACCTCTTAATCCCCTACCCTTATCTTGCCCTCTCCCCTCCTTCTTCCCACTGGTAACCACTAGTTTGTTCTCTGTATCTATGAGTTTGTTTCTTTTTGTTATATTCACTGGCTTTTGTTTTTTAGACTCCACATATAAGTGATATCACACAGTATTTGTCTTTCTCTGCCCAACTTAGTTCACTACACATAACACTCATCCTCTAGGCCCAGAGCATCAGGGCTGACTCCTCAGAGGCTGACCAGGCCCATCTTTGCAGGCCTGTTTCCTATCACGCCCCATGTGCCCGGTCCTCCATCCATCCCAGATCAGGCTTCCTCCTGTCCCTGTGCAGAGGTAGATGCTGCTTTCTCAGCCTAACTGCTGTCTCCTCTTGTCTGCAAAGAGAACCCTACTCTGCCTTCATAACTCAGCTGAGGAAGCCTCCCCAACCTTCTCTCTGCTCCCCATGCTTTGTGTATATGCCTGATGACAGCGTGGCTGCCAGGTCCTCTCCGAAGTCAAGGGAGGCCTGGGTCACCCATCACATGAGGATCCTTATATGTTGGATATGAAGAAATACTAAGAATTACAAAAACGTGGTATAATTTGGATGCCAACAGAACACTAGCATGCGTGCGTGCGTGTGTGTGTGCGCGCACACGCACACACACACTAGCAAACTCCTAGACGCAGATGGGCCTCGCTGATACCTGGAACTGATGACTCGGATGACTGAATGAATGAGTTTGTCTTACCATGTGAAACAAACAGAATAATATCTCCCTTGGTAAATGGCCAGAATATAGAACACACAGAAGGAACACAAAAGGCTCTCTTTAATTCTTTGATATCCTTGGCATTTCTGCTAAGAGGCCAGTGAACTGGAACATTTTTATTTATCAAGGAAATAAAAGTGAGATTGCTACAAGACCTCATTTCATGGGAGCCACACATATAAGAGCTTTGCCTCAGCTGCTCCTCAGAGCTGTCCTGAGGGCCCCTGGCTGCATGCTCCCATTTAAGCATCACAGGCCCTGGTTCTGAAAGGCATGGGGTCAGAGGAATAGAGAAATGGACAAGATGCCAGGCGATCTTGGCACTTTTCCTGGTTTTGCTGCTAGCTTATCTTTCCTTAAATGGATTTCTTTGGAATATGGGCATATAGTTATGTCATAGTTATATCCACTCAACATATAAAGCAGCTTATGTCTTACTTTCTTGAATATAAAAGTCACATGAACACATTACGGAAAAATGGGATAGTGTAGATAAGTATAAAAATGGAAAATGACCCAAGAAATGGAGACGGAGAGATAGTGAGTTTATGAGTTAGAATTCCCACAGGATAAAAGTATCTGACTTGAATCACTTCAAGGCAAATTCTTCAGGAAAAAAAAAAAACATTTCTATGAAAATAGCAACATAATCATTTTTAGAGATATTACACTTTCACTTGAGCTCTGAAAATCCATAAAACCACTGAAGAAGTTATAGTCTTTCAAATGTAATGTCTAACAATAAAAAAAAATATTTGGAATGATTGTTTCCTTTCTTTCTCTTTCTGTCCTTTTTCGTTTTAAAACTGCATCCAAACACATTTCAAAGTGAAGTATTCTAACCCAGTATCAGTAGAGAACACAGAATAAAAGACTATTTCATTCTGGAGCCAGGCAACAAAATGTCATGACCTTTGCCCTCAGAGTTTGATTTTCAGTAAAATTTCTTTACAGAGTTTTCTAGCAACCAAGTGTTTTGAGCATTAAATGTGGGAAAATTTTACTTGAGGGTAACACTGCTTTCTAGGATATGGTCCAAGACATTTAACATGAATGTTGAATAGGGCCTTTTAGAATAAAGTTTCACTGACTGTGGCTCCATCTGTAACAAAGTCCCCCAAGGCCCAAGGCTACGTCACATGCTTGTATGCCCACCCCTGTGGTACAGAAGACCCTCAATACATTTTTGATGAACTGCATTTAATTGAACATGCCTTCTATCCTTTATCGAATAAAGGACTGGAAGACTCCATGCTGTATTTCAAGGCAATATTTTTAATGCCTAAACAGTGTTTCTTTACATATTTTGATATTTTTCACAGTCTCAGGCAGGAAGAAATATACCAAATGACAAAGTGTCCAGTTTTTCCCCTAAGGAATGACGGCACAGCCAGGGCTGGAAGGGACTGGGAAGGGCTGAGTGCTAGAACTTTCCACGTGCAACCGTGCCCTTCACTGGATCTGAGACCTATGTCCACTCGGGAGGCAACAGATGAACGTCAGGAGTTACCCCCTTTCCAAACAGCCCTTCAAATCCAGCTACACCGGAGGAAAACAGACTTCTGGCTGGAGTGAGGATGCAGGAGAGAGGGCATCCGTTTGAAACACCAGCTCCCACCCTGGGGCGATCAACCTTAAACAGGGTGTCTAACCTTCCTGAGCCTCGGTCACCTCGTAAGTTAAGTAGCGATAAGAACATCTACCTCAAAGATTAGAGAGATTGCAGGACTTTTAATAAGTAGCTGGGAATCATATATCCATTACCTATGATCTCACTGTTCAGCATTCATTGTTGGCACTGTCTCCCTTACTAGGCTGTGGGTCCCTTTAAGGACAGGGATTGTGTAGGGCTTGTGTTTTCGCAGGATCTAGCAGAATCACTGATGCACAGACTTTCAGCAAATGTCAGTCAAATGGATGAATTTTTAAATATTGTGTATATTTCTTCTTAATTTTTACAGCTTTGTGAAGGGGGGGGTGGTACGTCCCTTTCTTCCAATAGTGAAAGTCTAGTGTGCTCTTCCTGGCACTAAATTTAGGTTTCAAAGGTTCTTATTCCACATTTACCCCCTATATTGAAAAATGACACTTTGTTTCATCTTGCCTCCTACTGAAAGTCCAGGAAACACACTTCAATGAAATTAGGCAGGGGGCTAATTTAGCTGTGCAAGGACCTTTCTCAATGCTATGGCCAGATTCTATCAACATTGCTGGGTTCCCACGCAGATTCAGTCCAACAAAATGAAAAAAAAAATCTGTCTAATGAGCTGAACCATGGCAGAAGGTGGGGTCTCAGCAAATTAAGAACCATTATTAGAGTGACAACTTACATATATTTTAAGGACTAGGGGAAGAATACACCTTTGGTTGAGGAAAGGGCATAAAGCCTAAAAAACTAAGACTTAATTCTGGTTTTACCAATCACAAGCTGGGTGATCACGAGCAAGTCATCTAACAACTCATATATTTTTATCTCGTTATGTATATGATGGGGACGATGATAGCCGTCTCAAAGGCTGTGGAAGATTAAGATAATGTATGTGAAAATGCAGTGTATGATCACAGTCAATCTTGTAATCTATGTTAGCTCTGTGAGAGTCAACTAAAAACCTAGAATTTCCGGTTGTTTGTATGACAGCAAAAGACTTTTTCTCCCCTCAGGAATATCAGATTATAGATCTATTCAGCCTCAGTAAAATAGAGTATTCAAAATGCAAGTCTACAAAATAATTCAAGCCCACTTACTTCACTGCAAAAGGATAACAACCCTATGAATCACTACTGGATTCCATTAAATAAAAACTGAACTTGAGACAATTAAAATTCAAAACCATTTACAAAAATAGTTATTATACACGACTTTCCAGATTAAAAAAACCCCACTAAATCAGGAACAATGGTCTTCATTTTACAGGTAAGGAGACAGATGGCCAGAAAGTTTAGTAGCTTTTTTTTTTTTTTTTTGGTGGTACGCGGGCCTCTCACTGTTGTGGCCTCTCCCGTTGCGGAGCACAGGCTCCGGACACGCAGGCTCAGCGGCCATGGCTCACGGGCCCAGCCTCTCCGCGGCATGTGGGATCTTCCCGGACCGGGGCACGAACCCGTGTCCCCTGCATCGGCAGGCGGACTCTCAACCACTGCGCCACCAGGGAAGCCCTTTAGTAGCTTTTTTCAAGATTGCTTATGCACTATACACCTGGGCATTTATTTATTGAATCTCAAACAACTAAAATATACTAACCTCAAAAATAAAGACAGTGATATTTAAAGCTACTTTTTAAAAAATTTGCTCTTTTAAGGTTTCAGTTACATATACCAATTTTGAGCATATAATTCAATGAGTTTTGACAAATGTGTGCAGCTATGTCTCCATCATGACAATCATGATATAGGATACTTCTATCACCCTGAAAGCTCCCTGTGCCCCCTTTTTTCCCCTCCCCTCTACCTGCAGCCTTTGGCAAACCTTGTTCTGCTTGCTGTTATGATAGTTTTGGGTATTTGTAGAATTTCACTGAAATGGAATCTTGCAGTATGTAACTTTTCTAGTCTGGCTCTTTTACTTAGCATAATGCATTTGAGATTCATCCATGTTGCTATGTGTATTATTCTTTGCACGTAGTTCATTCTTTCTAATTGCTGAGTAGTATTCTATTCATGGAAGTACCACAGTTTATCCCGTCTCTGGTTCATCGACACTTGGATTATTTCTAGTTTTAGTTATTATAAATAGAGTTGCTATGACTATTTGTATACAAGTCTCTGTGTAAAACATGTTTTTATTTCACTTGGATAAGTGCTTAGGAGCAGAATTGTTGTGTCATATGGCAAGTGTACATAAGAAACTACCAGAGTTTTTAAAAGCGGTTATACCATTTTACATTCCTACCAGCAGTGTATGAGGGTTCCAATTTCTCGACATCATCTTCTGACTCTTTGATTATAGGTATCCTAGTGGGTGTGAAGTGGTATCTAGTGGTTTTGATGTGCATTTCTCTGACGGCTAATGATGCTGGGAATCTTCCTGGGTTCTCATTTGCCACTCGTTTATCCTTTTTGGTGGACGGCTTATTCAATCCTTTTGCCTATTTTTTAAAATTGGGTTATGTGTCCTCTTATTAATGAGTTATAAGAATTCTTCATATGTTTGCATACGAGACCTTTATCAGATATGCTTTGCAAATATTTTCCTCCAACAGGTGCCTAAGTCCCAAACCTTAGAGTCAGCCTTGACACCTGTCATCCTCTTTCCTTTCACAATGCAATCCTTCTGGCTCTATCTTAAAATGTATCTAGGATCTGACACTGCTCACCACCTCCACTGCTCCCGCTCTGCTCCACCATCTCTCACTGGGATTACTGCAGTAACCTCTTAAGTGGTCTCCCTTGCCCCTTCATTCTATTCTAAGCATAGCATCCTGAGTGATCCTTTTTTTTTAAATTTTATTAATTTTATTTTTGGCTGCATTGGGTCTTCATTGCTGCACGTGGGTTTTTCTCTAGTTGTGGCGAGCGGGGGCTACTCTTCATTGCGGTGTGCGGGCTTCTCATTGCGGTGGCTTCTCTTGTTGCGGAGCATAGGCTCTAGGCGTGCGGGCTTCAGTAGTTGTGGCACACAAACTCAGTAGTTGTGGCTCGCAGGCTCTAGAGCGCAGGCTCAGTAGTTGTGGCGCATGGGCTTAGTTACTCCGCGGCATGTGGGATCTTCCCGGACCAGGGCTCGAACCCGTGTCCGCTGCATTGGCAGGCGGATTCTTAAGCACTGCGCCACCAGGGAAGCCCCTGAGTGACCCTTTTAAACCAAAAGTCAGATCCTGTCACTTTCCACTCAAAACCCTCCAAAGTCTTCCCTTTACTAAGTCAAAAACTACAGTTGTAAAAACAGAGAAAATGTTTACATTTTCATTTCAAAAAATATTACCCATTTACTTTTTTAAAAATTAGGCTTGACAATACAGTATAATAAAATCTTTTCACTAAATCAAATAGGGGGCTTCCCTGGTGGCGCAGTGGTTGAGAGTCCACCTGCCGATGCAGGGGACACAGGTTCGTGCCCCGGCTGGGACGATCCCACATGCCGCGGAGCGGCTGGGCCCGTGAGCCATGGCTGCTGAGCCTGTGCGTCCGGAGCCTGTGCTCCGCAACGGGAGAGGCCACAACAGTGAGAGGCCCGTGTACCGCAAAAAAAAAAAAAAAAGGAAGGATTTCAAGTATGGCCTCTTGAATGGTTCTAATACGATTTGCCATTGAAATTTCAGCTACTTTATGGAGAAAACACTATCTTTTCTAGGGCTGCCCAGTTTCCAAGGCAGAGTCACCCAGTAGAGGAACGCTATGCTGAAAAAGAGATAACCTTGTAATTGTCTTCCTCTCGTTAGTTCACAGTTAGGTTAGCAAAGAGAGGGGAGTGTAAAGCTGTCAGGCAATAACATCAAGCAATCTTAAAGTTCCTTTAAGCTTGACCCATTAAATAACTTCATGTGTATGTTAGGTTTGTGAGATGCTTAATGCAATTTTTAATTATAATAAACTTGTGTCATTTCAGCCAGAAATGACCCTTTTGAGTTAACTTAAATGATTTCCAATGCCCCTATTAGAATGTATTTTCATTCAGATTATAGTCAATGCTCCTAAGGGTAAAGGTCACTCGGGCAGTGATTTTAAAGAGATTTTTAGAATCTATTTGCCTCTCATATAGGGACTAGAATGCATGTAAGTGAAGGTCAGGAAACATACAAAGCAGCTGTGCATTCAAGATGCACAAACAAATCTTTCTTTGGGTCACATGTGAAGAAGTAGGATTTCCATGGTTATTATTGAAGAGAGTTAGAAGATTTTAAACTTTAGGAATTAATGGCACTTTATTTTCCCTCTGGGGAAATTACTTGACTTCTGGGAATATCCGTTTGTTTGAATTTTTTTATGTTGATAAATTAAATGACCATGAGCTGTAATACAAAAACAAAATCCAAGACCAACACAGCCCTACGAACCTCTTGGCTCAAGTGTTTCAATGCCATAAAGTTTCAGAGTCAAGTCAGTTAGAAAAAACAAATCGTAGAGCCAGGACTCAAAATTACATATTTAAATAAGAAAATGAAGTCAATAATAGCTACAAGTAAACATTGTTTTAGGACATAGAACCCATCTGCTAAATTTCTAAATATTTTACTCAAGTGTGAGGAATGTGACACTTTCTACTATAAAGATTCCAGTTTGGTCTGAGTTACTGTGAAAATAGAAAGCAAGTCATAATGTACTTCCACAGAATTATTTTTTAGGCATTTGCTATCTGCTTTCTATTTTGTGAACCAGTGAGAACAGAACCAACACCCATGTGTACACAGTGCTCTAAAGTAAAAATGCATAAGGGTGAGAGGAAAACATAGAAGGAAGGTTTACAGCCATCGAGTGCTTCACGAAGATGTACTTCTTGGCCTGGCAACATCCTTAGGCAGCAAGGTGTTCTCTCCTGCTCAAGGTTTCTGCCCTCAGCATCCCAGGGGTGGGGTATTATCTTAACCTCAACAAATGCTATGATCTGGTTTAAAGAGGAGAGTTTAAGAGAAGTCAGTGAAATTTGTTTTGGAATGTATCGAGAAAATATGGCCTTCAGCCCTGCTCTGCTTCTTACAAGGTCTGGGCCATAAGAAATGCCTTTCAAAGAATTTTATTGAAACTGCAGGCACAGCCAACTCCTTCTCCAACTAGGTTCATGTCAACAAATGCTTCATCTTCTCCACATCAAAGCAAGTGGCCTCTACCTCAGACCCTAACTAGGATATAATAATAATAATAATGATAATAATAAATCATAGCTGTTATTTATTGATCATCAATTTGCACGAATCTGTACTAGGGGTCTTCTACAGGCTATCTAATTTATTGCTCATAAAGTCCTCTCATGAGATAGGCATGAACAGCCTGAGATGAGAATACTCAGATTCAGAAAGGTTTAGTAACTTTGATACTGGAATTTGCATCAGATGCATCTTGATTCTAAAGTTTATGCTTATGGTTTCCACATTCTTCTTTATTACGCTTGCCTTTTTCAAAGACCTCTGACATCTGGACAGGGAAATGGGTCTTCTAGCTTCCTAAGCCATGCTTCCAAATAAATAAAAGCTTCAGAGAGAATTATTACTCAACTCAAAGGTAAAACCATTACTATTTACCATTATTTTCCTCTTGATGACCCCATCCAACATTTGGCTTCTATTTCCCCGAAGGCAATGTTAGAATTGCACACATCTGCTAGGCAAGGAGTCATTTCCAATGTTGTACCCCACTTCTGATGACTGGTTGTCTAGGTTAGCTGCTATTGCTGACAGCATCATTTGCTGAACCTGTCCTTCTCTCTTTGTTCCTTAAGACACTTGGGCTCTTGTCAAGGCCAATAACAAGTTCCATCTTGCTAAATCTGGAGGTGAATTTTCAATCTTTTTACTCATCGATCAGCTGCATTTTTGATCAGCCCCACCTCCGCTCGGCTTCCAGGACATGACGCCCTGGCTGCTTCTCCTCCAAATCCTGCGCTAGTTTCTTCTTGCCCTCCTAGTTTCTAAATATTAGGATGTCCCGGGGCTCAGTCCTTGGATCTCTTCTCCACCTACTCCCTGGGTGACCTCATCCTTTATCATGGCTTTAAATTCCTCCTACACATTGACCTCTTCATGCTCAACCTTTTCTCTGAGCTCCAGACTGGCACATCCAGCTGCTGTTCGTCTCAGATGAGCAAGAAGAAAAACAGCTTGAAACCAAACTCCTGGTTCCCTTTGCAAACCTCCTCTTTTCATACTCTTCCTCATTTTAGGCCAATGGCAGCTCAGTCCTTACTGTCGCTCAGGCCCAAAACCTGGGAGTCGCTCTTGAAATGCAACATCAAATCCATCACAGCAGCAAATTTGGCCGATGGTTTTGGCTTTACTCTAAGATGTATACAGAATCCAAACACTTCTCCCCACGTTTTCTGAAACCAGCCTGATTCAAGCTATTATTATCTTTCAAATTACTGTAATGGCCTTCCAAATGTCTCCCTGCTTCAACCTTTACCCCATTCTTTCTATTCTCAACACAACAGACAGACTTAACCTTTAAAATATAAGTCAGATCGTGTGATTCTAGTTCTGTTACTTCTTTGACTTCATGTCCTGTCAATCTCCCCTCACTTACACTTCTCTGGCCCCCTTTGCTTTTCTCCAAAGGTGCCAAGCACATTCTCACCTAAGAGTTATTACACTTGCTGTTCCTTTGCTGGGGGCTTACCTCCCTTATCCATATGGTTTGTTCTCTGTTTTTTTCCAGTCTCTGCTTCAAATGACCCTCAATTAAAGTCCACCTTCCCTGACTACTCCTCCCATGACCCTCTTTAGCTCACCCTATCTCTCTGATTCAGCTTTATTTTCCCCTATTTTTCACTACTTGACACATTTCATATTTTCTTGTTTTTGTCTTATTTTAAATTTCCTGTCTGTTTTACCTAGAATGTTAGCTGCAGAATGGCAAGAAATTTGTTTTGTTCACACCTGTCTCCCTAGTACCTAGAACAGGGCTTGACCCATAGTATAATTATTTGTTGAATGACTAGCCTATGGCAATCTTGTGCTAAAAGAACCCCCAAAAGCATCATCTCCCACTTCCTGACAAGGCTGTCTCCTCCACCTAAACTTTAGACCTTCCCTCTTATGGCCCAATTGCCGAATCGTCCTGTCTTTCCATTGCCCTAGAGATCAGAGTTAGCTCCTTGGCTCAGTGGCGCCATTGAGGACGCAGGCCCTCTCCCTCTTTCCTTCCCGCCATCCTCAGTAATTAGATGAGCCCTTACACTTCTTCTTGTGGTCCCGAGAAGACCACTACAGTTCCACGAGTCACTCGGTGACAAAATCCCACCTTGCTAAAGAGAGAGTTTCCTCCCACGGTTTGCTTTTCATTAGGGAAACAAACTATTCCCTCTGAGAAGACTCACAGTGGGCTTCCTTTTACTGTGTCAAATGCCCAATTCTTAAGTGCAAGGGAGGCTAGGAAAGAGAGATGCCGGCATCAGCAGCCTCTGCAGTGGGAGGTGGAGAAGTTATGGTCGGGGTAGGAATGGTTTCTCGACAGGCAAACAAGAGTATCTGCTACCGTGCAAATAGTTTTGACTTCCAAGAATTTTTCTTCCCCTTTTATTTGTCTTCTCTTTTTCTGTTCCAGAGTCTTGTTCTTGCTTTGGAGATACAATATCTCATTTTTGACCTATGTTCAATATTATTAAACATAATATTTTGAAATTTTCTTCTATTCCCTGCTTTACTTCTATTTTCTTGGAGTTCCCTTTATATATTTTTTGCTTTTATTTTGTTTCGTGTTGTGTAGTCTTTCTCTTTCATGTTAGAGACCGTTTTGCTTGTTTGTTTTTAAAAGTGTATTTAAAAGTGAGACACACGAAAAGTCCTTTGTAAGGAGTTATGCGTCCATTGGGGGCAGAGAGGGACGACAGATGGATTTACTAGATGGGGGTGCGAGTAGTAATACGTCTGACTGCCAAGGAAGGGAGTGATGGTCCCAAGATCTTATATAGAAATTTTAGCTGAATTCCCCCAGGCCTCTGCTTTACTTGATGTCCACACTTTTGACACCTTTTGGTTCATTTTTTCTGAAAATTTAATCCTCAATTTTCTGCAACAGTGGAAGAGGCAGATGAGGGTGGGTTGGAAGGGGAAGAGAGCAGTCACATGACTTCAAACTATGGAGTTGGGGTAGTGCAACCAGGAAGTCCAAATGGTCTGTTCAGATATGAGCCCACTGTCTGCTGCACTGACACCTTTGGAGCCCTAAGTCTCTCTAGGCTCTCCGTGTCATTCCTGCAGGCATTTGGGGCCTGTTCACCCCGTGCCATTAGGTCCATTATCCCTGGCACTATTATCTTGTCTCCTGTTCAGTGTGCCACGTGAGGTTTTATATATAGTGTATATAAAATATATTACTGTCATTTCAGGGGAGAATGTAAATCGAATATGTGTGGTCAATCTGTCATTTTAATGCAGACATCCCAGGATTTTAAAGATTCTATAAATTCAAATCTGTCAGGAACCCTACCGATCTCGAAAGCTGACCTTGTCATTTTACAAAAGAAGACAGGAAAGCTCAGAGAAATGAGGTCCTTGCCACAGTGATCTGTAGTGACGGGGTCCTTCTGGGAGCAGCAAGAGACATGGTCCAGACTCCATGCTGTTGAGCAGGCTGCCTAGCTTTGCATCTCAGCCCCGTTCTCTACCCGCTCCGTGATCTTGGGACAGTTTCTCAAACTCTCTGTGGCACGTGTTCTTCAAATGTAAAATGGGGATAATTATACCTAACTCAGCAGGCGGTGGTTGGCATTAATGCATTAATATTTGTAAAGCACTTAAAACAGTACTTTCACACTGTAGTCAATTATTCAATATTATTATTATTAGTTTGGATAAATCTAACTCAACTTTCAAAAAAACCCAGGCATAGTGCTATTACAGTACTATTATAGTAGAAAGAGATCTTAATTTAAGAATTTGTACAACTAATATTAGGGATAATTTATTCTAGTATATGTGTTCTGTATGGAGAGATGAGCTTAACAATACTGCTGACAGAAAAACCATTATCCCCGAAAAAGTCTGCATTAACCCATCCTTCTGAAATATGTTTAAATTTATCCAATAAAAGAAACAAACTGAATTACATATTGGTTTTCAAATTAAAACATACTCATTAATCATCCAAAATGACTAACAATTCTAATTCTTACAAGAACACTACCTTTAAAACATCAGAAAAAATTATCCTTTTTTGCTGGTCCAAACTGATCTGCATTAAAAGTGAGTGGATTTTGCTTCAAATAAAGAAATAAAGCCAGGCTATGTTTCTTCCATAGTTAATTATTTCTCTGCCTACAATTCAACAACAGTTAGAAGTGATTTAAAGAACTGAACAATAGAGGCATAATTAATATCTTCTTGAGTGACTTGGGCTCAGAAAGCAGTGGAATAAGGGGAAAATTCTATTTTCATCTTTAAAAAATTATCTTCAGGAGGAGGGGCAATATAGGGGTAGGAGATGTAGAGGTACAAACTACTAGGTATAAAATAAGCTACAAGGATAGGACTTCCCTGGTGGCGCAGTGGGTAAGAATCTGCCTGCCAATGCAGGGGACACGGGTTCGAGCTCTGGTCCGGGAAGATCCCACACGCCGCGGAGCAACTAAGCCCGTGCGCCACAACTACTGAGCCTGCGCTCTAAAGCCGGAGAGCCACAACTACTAAGCCCGTGTAACACAACTACTGAAGCCCACGTGCCTAGAGCCCATTCTCTGCAACAAGAGAAGCCACCGCGATGAGAAGCCCGCGCACCACAACAAAAAGTAGCCCCTGATCGCCGCAACTAGAGAAAAGCCCGTGCGCAGCAAGGAAGACCCAATGCAGCCAAAAACAAATAAATTTTTTTTAAAAGCTACAAGGATATATTGTACGATACAGGAAATACAGCTAATATTTTACAGTAACTATAAATGGAGTATAACCTTTAAAAATTGTGAATCACTATATTGTACACCTGTAACGTATAATATTGCACAGCAACTATACTTCAATTAAGATAATTTTTTAAAATAAATTATCTTCATAGGAAGGGGGCTACCACTGTACATTTTCACTTCTCAGATTTCTTAAACACAGGCCAAGATGAACTTCAGACGTGCACCCTTACCAGAATTCTAACTGGGGCAGCTTCTGGAAGCCATCTCTTCCAGCTGCCTTTCCTAATTAGAAGAGGCTCTACAACCAAAACAACCCACAGAGGTTAGTAGGGCACTAAGCCCACGCCGGCACTTCTGCAGGGGCTCATGAGAAAGGAAGGAATAATTCCTGGCTTCCAAGTGTCACATGCCTACCCATACTTCCCACTACTGTATTAGATTAGCATTTGTAGCAAAAGCATTGCTGATTCATCACGACTACTGCTCTAGAGTGACTGCTGAGTCTCTTCCGGAGGCGTTTCTGACCAGTCATTTCTGTCTCTGGCGTGAGTTTCAGGGCCCTTGACGTACTGCTGTGCCCTTTCCCTCCCTGAGAGTCATCCTGTTTTCATGGAAGACTCTCATTTGTCAATGTCTGTTTGAATTCCATTTCTATTCTCCAGGAGAAAATAATGCTAGGCAAACAAAAAAAGAAGTATTTTCAAAACTATCCTCTAAATGAATGCCAAATTAACAAAAAGAAAGTGAAATCATTCTTGTCCTTGAAAGCTATGAATCTCAAGAATTTTAATATGTGTTGAAATTACCTAAGTCATTAATCATCTTGTGTTTAATAATGGCAAACTCATTCCATAAAGTAACCCATATTATAACCTAAAATGGAATCAAAACATTAAATTCAAACTATGTTATAGCACAATGACCATCATAAAGAATTTTTTAAAAAATAAATTTATTTATTTTACTTATTTTATTTTTGGCTGCGTTGGGTCTTCGTTGCTGCGCGAGGTCTTTCTCTAGTTGTGGCGAGTGGGGGCTACTCTTCGTTGTGGTGCGCGGGCTTCTCATTGCGGTGGCTTCTCTTGTTGCGGAGCACGGGCTCTAGGCATGCGGGCTTCAGCAGTTGTGGCACATGGGCTCAGCAGTTGTGGCACATGGGCTCAGTAGTTGTGGCGCACAGGCTTAGTTGCTCTGCGGCATGTGGGATCTTCCCGGACCAGGGCTCGAACCCATGTCCCCTGCATTGGCAGGTGGATTCTTAACCACTGTGCCACCAGGGAAGCCTCAAGGCTTTATGGTCTTGATGCTAGGTTTCATATTCTATATCAGTAACAAAATGTTGATTAACATAACGTAACTTAAAAATAAGGGCAAGGATTTTTGCTGCCAGCAATTATTTTTGTGCCAAAAATTAGACACTGTCTGGACATAATTAATAAAACACCATGTTGTATCTTTTTGGGAAAAGGTCAGGTACAAATGGATTTAAATGATTTTTAGCATTCTTACTGTATACAGGCAGGACACCCGAGTTTCATGGGTCCAGCATGCCTGTGACTGATATATGGGGCAAGGCAGGGACATGAAATATAACTGAAACCCTGGGGCATGTGATGCCATCAATACTCCTAGTACATACGCCTTCTGGTGGGCCAGGCCCTGCCCCATTGGCAGGTGCTGCAGCCTTCTCTTCTAATAGCTAAGTCACTTGACTCCCGCCCACACCTCACCTACTGGCTCAACCTCATCAAATCTCTAGGAACAAACCCAACCTCAGACGGGGACTGAAACTCTTTGGAACTGCTGAGCAGGCGTCGGGGACCTCATGCCCCATGACTCAGTAGTACGTTTCTCCTGCTGGCTTTGGCATTCTGCCTTGTTCTCAAGATTCAACACCCACTGTACTCTGGATCTGTGGCTTGTCCTGTTTGAAACTTGCCCAGCACTCTTAAGGAATTGGGGGTGCTCCCTTCTCCTACCTGTCTACCTCCTAGGCCCTGGGGTCCTTTGCCTCCTCCACAGCCCCAAAGGCAGCCGTGGTACCCTAGTTCAGGAGTCTGACAGACCTCCACTTCCTGGCCATGTGTCCTTGGGGTTCCAACTAACCTCTCTGGCCTCAGTGTCCTTTCTTGTGAAAAAGGGGTATTAGGAGCACCCACTTCATAGGGGTCTTGTGAGGGTTTAAAGAGTTCATACATATAAAGCACTTAGAACAATAGTTTGCCATAATATATAAGTACTCAGCGAATACCCAGCTTTATTAATAGTAGAACCAATAGTAGGACATGAGCTGGCGGATACTACCAGCCTCGTGCTTGGAGCTCTAAAGGCTGTGGTCCTTCAGCCCATCCTTCTACTACCTGTTACACCTGTGGCACTGGACTTCACCTTGCACTGGCAGCAAAGTCCGCTCCCCAGCACGCCCCCCTCCAGGCTGGGTCTGATTTCTTGTCCCAGACCCAACCCCAGCCTGAGGCAGATACAGAGTTAAGCCCAGCTCTGTCCCCAGTGTTCTCTGAAAGCTCGGTTGTCTCTACAATTTAATCATTGCTTCTGCATTACTCTCTTATTTGCCCTCTCAGTTTTCGCTCTTCCTAAGGAAAGACAAATCCTAATAAGCATCTCTATAGAAAATCAAATTTGAATACAAAGAATGTACACTAAGAAAATGCATAGATATGTACAAAATAAAGACTAGGAATTATAACTAAAAATGTTGCTATAATCCCTACCATTTTATTACACAGTTTGGTTTCACTTATATATATATATATATTTTTTTTTTTTTTTTTTTTTTTTTTGCGGTACGCGGGCCTCTCACTGCCGTGGCCTCTCCCATTGCGGAGCACAGGCTCCGGACGCACAGGCTCAGCAGCCATGGCTCACGGGCTAAGTTGCTCCGCGGCATGTGGGATCTTCCCGGACGGGGGCATGAACCCGTGTCCCCTGCATCGGCAGGCAGACTCTCAACCACTGCGCCACCAGGGAAGCCCTTTTTTAATATATTTTACTTGATAGAATTAGAAATCTCAAAGTAAACTTCCTTAGAGCAACAGTAGATGATCTCTTTCAAGATCAAACTAGATATTTGCTTCATGCCAAGTTCCTTCATCCATGCATCCTGAAAGCCAGCAGTAAATATATCTTAAGAACCAAAGGTCAAAGACAAAACAAGTAATGTCAACGCTCTTTGTTTCAGTAAACAAATAAACATGACAGATGTTTCAGCATCTCTATCCCGAGGTCACAGTGACGCGTAAGGATTTATGTGGATTGAATCAAACCGCCCAGGCCTTCCTCGGTTTATTCTTTACTAAATAACTCTCCCTTTGAAGTCTGCATAAATGTTTTGAGGATATTAAAAATATTTTAGATACTAAGGTGGAAAAAATCTGTAGTCTCAAAGAAATATCCTACCATTTGTAAAAGAATATTGGAATAATATTACGGGACCTGAGATTTAAGAATAACTAAAGGGTAAGGACAATGTTTTCTGCCACATGTCAGCTATTGAAACACTTGGTACTACCCAAAAGGGGGGAACTACCAATTCATCAATTCCAAGTTGCACATTTTCCTTAAATTTTAATATACCCAAAATCAAGATGCATCTTACAATCATGTCACGTCATGGCTTAATTTATAGCATTCTTTTTCTTTCTTAGTAGTACATAAAGTAACGGTGTTCTTTACCATCAATGATGTCTCAGATTTAACAAAATGTAACTTTTGGAGTTTCTTTTCTCTTACCTTCCCTCTTTCATTCCTTTATTTTCTTCTACTTTTCTATTCCTTTAGTTTTCCTCCCTTTCTAGCTTAAAAAGGCATGTGTACATATATGTACATAATATATACACATATATATGTAAAATGTATATACATATATACAAATTACATATACAAACATACTATAGATACACACACACATACACACACATATAATCCTCTCTGTCTTAGACCCATCCAGCACCCCCAAGAACTGAGGACCTCTTTTCTTCACATGTCCCTCTCTACAGAATCGAACTGGGGTCCTTTTCTTCACCCCAAGCCTGATATGGGACTCTGCTAAAGATGGACTGCCTGTCTCCAAAAGAAAAGGGGAATTCACCAGTGAAGCTGTCTAATCTTGGACTTTTGTTTTTTGGGAGGATTTTGATTACTGATTCAATCTTCTTAATAGTAACTGGTCTGTTCATATTTTCTATTTCAAATAACAAGTGTTGGTGAGGGTGTGGAGAAGAGGTAACCCTTGTGCACTGTTGGTGGGAATGTAAATTGATGAAGCCACTACGGAAAACAGTATGGAGGTTCCCCAACAAATTAAAAATAAAACTACCCTATGATTCAGCAATTCTACTTCTGGGCATTTATCTGAAGAAAATGAAAACACCAATTTGAAAAGGTTTCTGCACCCCCATGTTTACTGCAGCATTATTCACAATAGTCAATATGGAAACAACCTAAGTGTGCATTTATAAATAAATGGATAAAGAAGATATAGTATACACACACACAGTGGAATATTATTCAGCCATAAAAAAGAACGAAATCTTGCCATTTGCGACAACGTGGATGGACCTTGAGGGCATTATGCTAAGTGAAATAAGTCAGACAGAGAAAGACAAATACTATATGATCACTTACGTGTGGAATCTAAAAAAAAAACCTCATTGATACAAAGAACAGACAGGTGGTTATTAGAGGCAGCGGGGCTAGGGTGGTGAGAGGTAGAAGAAATGGGTGAACAGTTCTTGTTTTTGTTTTTGTTTAAATAAACTGAAAAAAAAAAACAAAAGAAAGGGGCATTCAACACGAGGCCCCCTTACTATGTGGAAAACTTTCAGTGAATGGCTGTTGCAGGGTGAAGTGAAAAGTACTCACTAACACTCAGGATGCTGGATCTGGTTTATCTAACGGGTCCCCATTCCTCACTAGCATGGATGATAAAGGACTAACTTAAAGCCTTTGTTCTGAACTCTGGGAATGAGAGAGAAGAAATGTAGTTTAGTTTTCCCCTTCCTTCATGGGAATAGGTCTGTGGCCAACTCTTTGCTCTAATGAGCCTCTTTAATAAAGGTTCCAGCTTCCCCAGGGGCCCACATGCCCTGCATGGCAAATGTTTCAGTCCCACTGCAGCCACACTCTGGATTCCATTTTATCTCCAGAAAGCTTTCCCTTGGCGCTGCCAACACACAGGAATTATTAATGAATACAAGCAGGGCATGTGCAAGCAGCATGGGGGAGGGATCCAGGACAACAACAACTTGCCTAAAATTAAAGTCTCAGTTTGTAAAGACTTGAAGTTTGATGAAGACCTTACTTTGCTCGCAGGTTAGTTAACCAAATTGGTGGAAAACAAAGAAATCAGAGTATAGCTCCCTGAAATACACTTTATCCTCACGTGGGCTTGTACACAAATTAACGAAGCTTTAAATCAAGGCAATGTTTTCAGAGGGAATAAAGGAAAAACACTTGGCAAACAATACATCCATGTACAAAAAAGCTGGCTGAGAAGTAACTTGCTGACACCTACTAATACCCCATCCCACTTCTCTCAAATCCTCTCGTTTCTCTATTCCCAAGCCCCTTAGAACAGATATTCCAAAAGTCTTCCCACCCCTACCCTTACAGAGCTTTCTCAGAACACACTAAACTGGGGAGCTCAACTGGTAGCTGAATGATGCCTGTTTCTTTTTGCTTCAAGTCTCTATACCCTCCAGAGTTGGTAGGGAGCTTGGTGCTCAAGATTCCTTTGAAATTCTGCTAGATCTGGCTTCCCAAGAGCAACAGCTCTAAGTGAATCCAGAGAGAAAGCAGGTGTAGGGAATGTTCTTATCTTTTGGAAAATCTCCATAGTGTAGGGGGCAAAGAGGAAAAGAAAATCATAGCTTCCCATCATTCACAAGAAAACCAGCTGTGAATACTTATTATTCACTTTTTTGGAGGGTATGTCTTCATAGTTTATTAATATCAAATATAAGACATGTCAGAAAAATAAGCAGTTAATTGTCTATTTATGGATACTGTCATTCTTCTAGCAATTACAGCAGCTGGCTTAACCTAGTAAGGTAAATATTAAAATAAACCTCGGGAAAAAATTATGCTGATATGTTTGGTGAAATTTCCCTCCTGTTAACCTAATACATCTCAACCCATCAACACATCTCTAGATTGACGGTATGTTTTAGTGGTCACAATCTTGGGCTCTGGAGTTGAACTTGGGTTTGAATATTAGTCCTCCACTTACAAGCTGTTTGACCTTGGACATATTACTTAACAGCTCAGGTCTCAGTTTCCTCATCTGTAAAATGGGTATAACAATATTACCTAATTGTTTCTCGTTTTCTGTCTACTGTTGAATCAATCAAGTTTGGAGTTTTCTTTATTCTTTCTCGTCCTTTCTATTTGCTGGAAAGTTATACATAATATGCATAGTATTCTTATTCTTTCAGCGTTACACTTAAATTTTTAACAGGCATACCTAACTGAAATTTTGCAAATCATCAACCTCTCGATGCTTCTCCTAAACCATGCACAACCTTAGAATGCTATTATTCTGGTCTTTTTAAATTCCACTTTGTTTTACCACCAAAATGGGTTATAGTGTTATTGTTTCATCACTTATTTGAACCAATCAAAAGTTTGTTGATTTACCTACATGCTTGTCAATCTCTTTGCATCACCATTTATTCATTTGGGTTCAATTTCCTTTTTACTAAAATATACCCTAAATATACTAAAATAAATTAGGAGATGTTTTCAGTCAGCATCTGTTATCAGGAAACTCTTCTAGAACATGACTACTGAAGTCTTTATCTGGCACTCACGCTCGAGTTCAAGATCAGCTGGGAATGAAAATCTAAGTTAACAGTTATTTTCTCTCAAAATGATGATACTACTCCACATCTTCCGATTTCTGCTGTTGCCTTTGAGAAGTCTGTTGACAGGATAGTGGTAATTCCTTTAAAGGCAATCTTCCTTTTCTCCCCAGTTACTTTTACAATCCCTTCTTTGACTCTGGGGTTTTGCCTTTCAGTTTCACCAGGATGTGTCTACCTGTGGTGTCACTGTGCTTCCTGAATCTGAATATTCACGTCTCCTATCAGCTCTAGAATGTGATTCGTCATTATCTTACCAAAAATTGCCTCTCCTCAATTCTCTCTAGTCTTTCCATATGGAGTTCCTAGGTGACACATTTTTGAGCTTCTCACTCAATTTTTCATGTCTCCCATCCTCTCTTTCTTATATTCCATCTCTATCCATGCTACCTTCTAGATAGTTTTTCAGATCTATCTTCCAGTTCAAAATTCATACCCATAACAACATTCAATCTGTTTATCATTCAAGTTACTTTCTTATCCATTCAATTAGTACCTTTTTCCTTGCTAGACATTCTATAATTTCCCTTCCCAGAGGTCTCATTTATTTTTTCTTCTCGTGTTGTCTTATCTTTCCTTTAAATCCTTTAATTTATGTCTTTAGTCACGTTAAGCATAATTATGTTATATTCTCTTTCACATAGCTTGTTTACCTATTTTTGGTATTTACTTTGCCAGCCAATCTGGCCTATGGTAGATTGTTTCTATGCATCTGTTGTGCTTTGGGTGTGTGAGCTCAGGTTAAGGGAGGCTTATCCGTGGAATCCTGCCTAGGTTGAGATATTCCCTCCAGAGAGGTTTTCCACTTGCTTCTACCAGGGAATTTGGGAGTAGTGTGGTCTGAGACCAATTTTAATATTAAATTCTCTGGTTGGAATTTCCCAGATGATGCAGGTAAAGGAAACGAAAACCTCAAACTCACATGAGGTACAGACTCCTGTTTAAAAGTTCCCACAGGATATTTCACTTTCCCACTCCAGCCCAGGCCAAGAAGGACAAGCTAGTTTGTTAGGGTCTTCCATTACTAAAGGATGGATTTTTTTTCAGCAAGGGCATATACCTTTGAAGGCACTGGCTTTGCATGAGGGTCTCATCTAACTTCTCATTTTATATGGGTCCAAGCCTTTACCATCTGCCTCTCCATGGGGGTTAAAGTCAGATTACTGAGACAACAGCTCCCAACCCTGCCTCCTGGGAGCCCCCAGTTCACACTTATGCGCTGATTCTCAGATCTTCATTCCTGCCCCTTGGATATTCCCTACCTTCTTGTGAGCTCCAATAAGCATTTAAAAGGCTTTTTAAAAGTTATTACATTCACCTAGCATTTTTAGATGTCTGTAGCAAGAGGATTTTCAAGTTGTTTATTCCATAAAACTACCACGATCAAATTCTTTGTTTGGGTTGTTAACCTACTTGAATGTATTACTTTGAGAAAAAGAAAATATTTTTAAAATGTGTAACATAATGGTGTAACACAAATAGGTGCTCATGTAATGGAGTGTTATCTTTGGATTATTAGATCAGCTGAAAAATTAGGCCCCGTAGACAAAAACATTTTTATGAGAAATAATTGATATTTGATTCTTTGTTAAATAAAATAAACACTGAATACTTTCACTAGTTTTGTTGATCTTATAAGACAAGCTACAAAGTATAGCCATTTGTGGGCATATGGGGTTTAATACATGTAATAAGTTCTTTCTTCATGCAACTTCCAGATTTTCTCAAGTAAGGTCACCGTTTCTTAAAGGCAAATTATTGCATAAAGATGATAATTGTATATATGAACTTTATATTTGTCTTACATATATTTTAGGGAAAAAACCAACTCCTTTATTAGTAACTCATGAAACAGTAAAATTTTGTGGAAAACCTTAGAAAAGACTGTGGGAAATGTGATATGTTGCAAAGGGCACAGGCTTGAGAGACAGATGGGTCTGGGCTCTGGTGCTATCTCTAGTATTTATTGGCTGTGTGACCTTAGGTGAGTTAATTAACCTCTCTAAGCCTCTTTTTCTTCATCAATAAAAGAAGAGATGAGCGATACCTGGCAGAGTTACACTCAGGATTAACTGAGATAATGAATTCATCTGGCAAATGCTAAATGAACACTAGTGAAAAAACAGAAAGAAGGACGGAAGGAAGAAAGAACGGAGGGAAGGAGGAAGGAAAACTTGAAATGTTCAGGAATTCAGGCAGCCAGTGCCTCTCAATTCATTTAAAGAACAGGAGTATGTGAGGCCATGCTCTCCAATGAATTAGCCTAATGCTAATTTCTAAGTAATCTTCGTCTAGATGGTTATCACTCATGCAAATTCACTTCATGTCTTAAGGGAAGTTTAATGCAAAACAAAGACAAGTCAAATTGCCTAGAGCCTTGAGATATCTGGACCATCCATTCCTCAGGAAGGTCCCTTAGCAAACAGTGGAGGGCTCAAACAACTGGGACCCCTCCTGGGAAAAGAGCCCCTAAAGAGAACTATGAATGCTGATGGCTGTGACCAGGAGACACACTGCCTCTCAGTAAACTGAACTTCCAACTTTTTTCCTCAAAAAAAAATAAAAAAAATAAAAAGAATCACAGAGCAGAAGGATAGGAGGGAGTAAAACTACATGATGCTTCTGACCAGCACTCACAACAGCCCACAGAGTCCTGACTGCCCTCCAGAAATTTCTAAAGGAATGAAGAGAACACCTTGGTGGCCACTGTTTCTGCTAAGATGTTTTCCAGATGTCTGCTCCCGATGAGTCGGTTTGGAGGTATGGGGGAGCACCAGACACCCTCAGAGGAAAATGAGCTATAGCCCTGTTCCCCTTGTTTGGTGGTGTCTTAATAGGTCTCTGTCCTCGGGAATGTTGAAGGAGCTCAAATGTGTAAAGGGATGGTCAGCTCAAGACTAAACTGAGGGCAATGAATTCACCTCTGGATGAGGACAGCTTACGCTCTATGAGCAGAGAGCTGGGCTGTTCACCTCATAGCCTGGTCTATGAATATGGTTTTCCACCCATTTCTGAGGAATTTAATCAGGGGAAAAGCTGGCTCTGAGTGAGCAGATAGGCTTTTACGTGAGGTCATCTCTCAGGAGATGATCTGCGTCACCTTGGTGATGGACAAGATGAAGGACATTTTGTAAGAAGGGAAGAGAAGAGACACCACAATTATCCTTGGCTCCTACAGGATTTAAGGGTGGGACAAAAACTAAAATGCGCTGTGTGTGAGAATGGATGCTAGTGGTAAAGATTGAAAGTCTAGGGCTTCCCTGGTGGCGCAGTGGTTAAGAATCCGCCTGCCAATGCAGAGGACAAGGGTTCGAGCCCTGGTCCGGGAAGAGCCCACATGCCGCGGAGCAACCAAGCCCGTGCGCCACAACTACTGAGCCTGCACTCTAGAGCCCGTGAACCACAACTACTGAGCCCGTGTGCCACAACTACTGAGCCCGTGAGCCACAACTACTGAGTCTGTGTGCCACAACTACTGAGCCTGTGCTCTAGAGCCCGTGCTCCACAACAAGAGAAGCCACTGCAATGAAAAGCCCGTGCACTGCAACGAAGAGTAGCTCCCGCTTGCCGCAACTAGAGAAAGACCGTGCACAGCAAGGAAGACCCAACGCGGCCAAAAATAAATAATAAATAAAGTCTACTATTGCCTTCCTCCTTCATCAGAACCCTGGGCAGGCGCCCCCATAGCCCTATCCCCAGGGAAAAAAATACGGTGACTTGAAAATATCTGTCGAGATGCAGCAAAAATGATCACAATAGTCTTGGAGCTATACAAATGCAAACGCTTGTTCAGAACTAGTATCACATAAACATGAGATAATAAGTGTTAGAATGTGTGCCTCTAGGTTAAAACATTGATGAAATAGAGGATGTTTAGAGAAATGGACAGTGAGAGTTAGCAACATTGTTTAACCTCACATGGATCCTAATGCTTTTAGTTTCAGCAAGATTGACAGTATTCTGGACCATAAAACAAGACTCAAAAACTTTAAAAGAATTGAAATCATACAAAGTATCCTTTCTGCAACAGAATTAAACTAGAAATCATATAGAACTATCTCTGGAAGATCCCCAAATATTTGGAAATTAAACAACAAAAAGGAATCCATGAGTGAAAGAGGAAGTCACAAAGGAAATCTGAAAATAGTCTGAGTTGAATGAAAATGAAAACAATACATCAAAAATTTGAGGATGCGACAGTTAATATCATACTGACTGAGAGCAAGGCAAGAATGCTTTCCTTCACTATTTCTATTCAGAATTGTACAGGAAGTTCAAGCCAGTGCAATAAAGCAATAAAAAGAAATACACAAATTAGAAAGAAAGAAGTAAAACCATCTCTATTCACAGAAGAAATGATTGTGTTCATAGGAAAATCCAAAAGCATCTACAAAAAAGCTATTCAAACTAATAAGAGAGTTTTGAAAACTCATAGTATTTGATACACAAAATCAGTAGTATTTCTATATACTGGTAATAGGCAACTGGAAATTGAAATTCAAAGAAAAACTTACCGTATATAATAGTGAAACCAAGGGCAGTCATCAGTTAGATCCCTTAAACTATAACTTGCTTAATAAATAACATCCTGTAACTTGCCTTCACTGACGAAGCTTGCTTTGTTTTCAAAAACTGCATACCCTCCAAGCTTCACGTAGCTTAGACAATATATCACAAGACGCCTTTCATCACCTCCTATAGATAACACCTCTGACATATGGATTGCTATAGTACAGTTGTTTTTTCAGGAACACGGAGTTAGTCTTGCCCAGGTCAAATCAGTCAAGACCCCCAACCATTAAACTGGTCCTGTGCAAATCTGATGGATGACCATTTGACATCGTAGGACCAAAAATTCCACCCTCAGATCATCCTAATGCCGTCATTTTCTGAACATGCGTCCCAGGAAGAAGCATGTAACTCAGATACACCTGTGCAGAACACAGGTTATGCTGTAGGAATCAACAACATGATTTTTAAATTTATGTGGAAAGACAAACAACTAGAATAGCTAAAACAGTTATGAAGAAGAACAAAGTTGGAGGACACATACTACCTGATTTCCAGACTTCTGTACAGATACAGTAATCAAAACAGTGTGGTATTGACCAAAGAATAAGCACGTAGATGAACAGAACTGAACAGAGTGCTCAGAAATAGACCCATGCACATACAGTCAATTGATTTCCAGTCAAAGATCAAAGGCAATTCAATGGAAAAGAACAGTCTTTTTCATCAAATGATCTTGGAACAAGTGGACACTCACTTGCCAAAAAAAAAAAAAAAAACCTTGATCTGTATCATATTAATAAGTTAACACAACACGGATCACACACCTAGATCTAAATTTAAAACTAGGAAACTTTGTGAAGAAAATAGAGGATAAAATCTTCATGACCTTGAATTAAGCAACGATTACTCAATGAAAGGATGCTCAACATCATTATTCACCGGGGAAATCCAAATTAAAACCACAGTGAGATACCATCAGCTAGCTGAATGGGTAAAAAAAAAAGAAAATAAAGAAATCCTGACAATACCTAGTGTTGCCAAAAATGTGAAGCAACTGGAACTCTCATGCACGTTGGTGGGGAAGCAAAATTATTCAATCACTTTGGAAAACAGCTTGGCAATTTCTTCTGTCTACTCCCCATATGACCTAGGAATCTCAAGACAAATTTACTCAAGAGAAACAAAGACATAAGTACATACAGAAACATGCAGATGAATATTTAGGGCCGCCTGATTCATAATCACCCCAAAAAGGGAACAAACCAAACATCCTTCAGCTGATGAATGATTTTAAAACTGGCGCATCCAGATAATGAAATCCTACTTGACAACAAGAAACGAACCACTGGGACACACAACAATAGGGATGAATTTCAAATGACTGATGCTAAGCTTTACAGATTTACTAAGGCCACATGATATCTGATTACATTATACGACATTCTGCAACGAGCAAAACTCCAGGGACAGAAAATAGATCCGTGGTTGCCAGAGCCTGGGGCCTGGGGAAAGGATTAACTACCAAGGGACACAAGGGCATTTTTTGTGGTAAGGGCTGTGCTATGCCTTGATTGTGGCGACTTACATGACCGTATGCATCTGTCAAAACTCATAGAACTGCAAACTAAAAGAGGGAAATTCTATTGCACGTAAATTATGCTTCAATAAACCTCACTTTAACTTTTTTAAGATTTTAAAAGATTTTTTTAAAAAGCTGTTTGCTGGGGAAAAATACAGTAAGAATCAGAGTCAAGTAAAAAAGAAAAAAAAGTCTTGTAAGAAGGAAGCACAGCTACTTAAATCAGGATGAAAGACACCTCAAGAGAGAAAAGATTTTTAAGAGAAGATGAAACCAATAAATTAGGTTTAAGATGTCTGCAAAAACAAACAAACAAACAAAAACAAAAAAAACCCCAGCTTCATCCTGCCCTGAGAGGTCATCAGGAAAATAGAGTATCTTAAGAAATAAGAACTAATTTTCCAGATACTCAAAAGCTGAGGCAACTGAGTCAAAGAAAGAGAACGGTAGGCAGAATTCTAAGATGCCCTCCCATCCTTATCCCCCATGTACACACCCTTTGTGTATAATCTCCTCCACGTACGTGCGGGTGTGACTTGTAAATATAATAGGAATTCACTCCCATGATTAGGTGATTAGTCAATCGACTCTGAGTTCATCAAAAAGAGCTTATCTGGGTCCCCTGGTGGCGCAGTGGTTAAGAATCCACCTGCCGATGCAGGGGACACAGGTTCGAGCCCTGGTCGGGAAGATTCCACATGCCGCGGAGCAACTTAGCCCGTGCGCCACAACTACTAAGATGGCGTGCCTTAGAGCCTGTGCTCTGCAACGTGAAGCCACTGCAGTGAGAAGCCCGCGCACCGCAACGAAGAGTAGCCGCCACTCGCCACAACTAGAGAAAGCCTGTGCGCAGCAACGAGGAACCAGTGCAGCCACAAATAAATAAATAAATAAATATTTTTTTAAAAAGCATCACAAAAGGCAACAGCATAGAGAAAAGAGGGGAAGGCTAAGGTCAGACGTCCTTGGAGAATAATCTCTCTCAATTCCATCCAGTGGTGGCCAAGAAAACCCAGCACAGACTGGTGGAAGTTCCTCGTTGCTCTTGATAACTCACTGTCCCTACAGGTTTTACTTCTCTACCTCCAGGCCCTGACCACAGTCACCCAAGTACTAACACTCCTCTCTGGGGGGGACACCCTCCCACAGGTCTCCAGGGCCAACAGTGACATCCAGAGCAGAAACACGTCTGTATTCACTGGACTTCCTTAATACTCATTCTCAACACGGCCGTTGGTGAGACTAGGCACCAGGAAATAACCACTCAACTTTATAACCATAAAAAAAGCATGAATCATTCCTGAGTCATCTTTCCCTACATGGGATATATAATAGGAGGGTTCCCCCTGCCCAAAGAATATTATCTGAATTACAGGTTGTAGTATCTTGCAAATTAAAATAAAATACATCCTTCATCTTCATAATATTATTAGTTCTTTGATTTATAGCACTGTTCATTCTGAACATCATATAATGAAAATGGAGTAAATCATAACTTACCCTGTAACTTTTTAGTCTGATGAAATCAACCTTCATAGAGACAAATCTATCGGAATTTCGACTGATGTTCTTAAGGTGTTCTACCAGATCTGCACAGAACTTGTAGCCTCCTTTAAGTACACACAGGACCATAATGTCACAGTATCCTATGTCTTTCATAATATCCTTAGCCAGCCGTTCAATTCTGAAAGAAGGGATTAAAAGATACATTAAAGCATGACTACTTCTGAGCATTTTTGTTCCTTTCCCAAAAAATGCATGATGTACTCTACATATTAGATTATGCAGGAGAATGTGGAGAAGGGCTTGGGAGACAGAATGTTACAGATAAAGAAGCTTTGTTAAAGTTGGATAAAGAGAAAGTGTTCAAAACATATTTCTAATAACCACATCATCAATCATACATTTTTGCTCCTCTGCATCACAAAAAATGATTAAGGTGTAAAATATGATGTCAAAGATCACGAAGGCTATTATTTGATCACTACAGAGCCTGGCTGTTAGGTTTAACGAGGCTATGATGGCATGTGGTGATATTACGTTCCCTTTAAAGCAGAGAAGAAGGAAATGGAGGATGACTCACCCACCTGACCACGTTAGATGAGACTGGAGGAAAAGTCAAGACCACAATAACTATCGAAAGAATAATATTTGACTTATATTTGATGAAGATAACACGTTACCTCTATGAGAGGTGCTCTGGGCAATCTCAGTGGACACCATCTCCACAGATCACAGTTTGAATGGTGTCTCCTGAAGTTCTACCATGATGCAGCCTTGGGCTGGCATCCAACACCTAATGTGGAACTGTCATTGTATTTTTTCTCACTGTTTCATATGTATAAGTCCATTGCCCATACACCCATACAACACTAAAACCTTGAATGAAGGTAGGATCGAAGGGGCACACTTTTTAAAATATTCCCACTGGCACCTCAAACTGAATTAGATTTAAAACAGATGAAGTGAATGATGTGAAAAAATAAAATATTATATCACATATGTTTTAAATATGTAATATATACACTTTATGTATTTTTATAGTTTTTTTATTTGTGTGTGTATATGTGCATACATATAGATACAAAATGACAACCACGGGTTCATGTAATGTGTCTCAAAATATGATCAATGAAACGTACATCAGCATACCAAATATTCCTTTTATATTATATATATATTTTTTTTGCGGTACACAGGCCTCTCACTGTTGTGGCCTCTCCCGTTACGGAGCACAGGCTCCGGACGCGCAGGCTCAGCAGCCATGGCTCACGGGCCCAGTCGCTCCGCAGCATGTGGGATCTTCCCGGACCAGGGCATGAACCCGTGTCCCCTGCATTGGCAGGCGGACTCTCAACCACTGTGCCACCAGAGAAGCCCCAAATATTCCTTTTTTAAAGAATTTTTTTGATGTGGACCATTTTTAAAGCCTTCATTGAATTTGTTACAATACTGCTTCTGTTTTATGTTTTGGTTTTTTTGGCCATGAGGCATGTGGAACCTTAGCTCCCCAACCAGGGATTGAACCTGAACCCCCTGCATTGGAAGGCGAAGTCTTAACCACTGGACCACCAGGAAAGTCCCCAGCATGCCAGATATTCTATAAAAAGGGACACTTGTTTCCAGCATGATGCAGTGAGGAGGTCAAAACATCCTCTTCACAAAGAGAAAGTAGAAAGTCGGACAAAACTGTCAAAAGCAACTATTTCAGCGCTCTGGAAATCAACCAAAGGCATGCACCAAACTGAGAATCATTTATTCATGAAAACACTGAACACTGGGTAGAAACAGCACAGATCTGTGGTATTCTTGTCTGAGAATGGTCCCCTCTCCCTGGCCCCCAATCTGCTCTACTGTTCAACCGGGTAGTCAAGCAGGGTGGGGCACTGCTCACCCGATGGGGAACACCATCAGTTAACACGGCCATCTTGGTAGCATGCGAACAGGGAGGGCCAGGGGCCCCGTTATCCTGAAGTTGCAGTCCTGTTTGAGCAACTACCTAGCAGACTAGTCACAGATTTAATAGAGAGTTCCAGGAGGTTACAGTCATGGGAGAGGGGCACATAATAAACTCTCCACATACCCCAAGTCAACCAGAAGCTGTGCATATGCACTGCAGAGACCAGTGTGGGCCCAGGCCACCACATATCCCTGAACAGTGGAGCCCATAAACCCATGCGGCAGAGACACAGGAAAGCTCAGTGGAAAGTAAAAGCCAGGGAAGGCTTGAAAAACGCTGGAAATTTGAATGTGCTTGCCAGGCTCCCACACACATTCATCAGCAAAGAGTGGAGGCCTCCCTGGCTCAAGGTGTCTGAGTACAATCTCTACCCAATCTTAGGCTGAAGATTAAGCTATTCAGACACAAGCATGAACTCTGGTGAGCAAAACTTAAAAGGAAAAACAAGAAAAATAAACTGCACATCATCAGAGGCTACACATTGTGGGGGAGACAGTTTTCACAGACTGGCAGACAAAAAAAAGAAACAAAGAACAAGGGCAGGGGCTTCCCTGGTGGCGCAGCGGTTAAGAATCTGCCTGCCAATGCAGGGTACACGGGTTCGAGCCCTGGTCTGGGAAGATCCCACATGCCGTGGAGCAACTAAGCCCGTGCTCCACAACTACTGAGACTGTGAGCCACAACTATTGAGCCCACGTGCCACAACTACTGAAGCCCACATGCCTAGAGCCCGTGCTCTGCAACAAGAGAAGCCACCGCAATGAGAAGCCCGCACACCGCAACAAAGAGTAGCCCCTGCTCGCTGCAAGGAGAGAAACCCCGTGCACAGCAATGAAGACCCAACGCAGCCAAAAATAAATAAATATATAAATAAATTTATTTTAAAAAAAGAAGGGCAATGAATAGGAAATGGTTACAAATATGGTAGAGATTAAACCAAGTATATCAATCATCATCACTTTAAATGTGAATTGTCAAAATACACCAATTAAAGGCAGAGACTGTCAGAGTGTATCAAAAAAACACCCTAATATATGTTGTCCACAAGAAATCCATTTTAAACATAAAGACACAGATAGATTAAAGGGGTTGAGAAAGATGTACCATGTTAACATCATCAAAAGAAAGCTGGAGTAGTGTATCAATTACAGACAAAGCAGACCTCAGAGCAAAGAAACTGTCAGGAATAAAGACTGACATTAGTGTATTAAAAAGAGGTCAATTCTCCAGGAAGACCTAACAGTCCTTCATGCGTCTGCACCCAACAACAGAGTACCAAAAAACTTATTGAACTGTAATAAGTAGATGAATCCACTATTGCAGTTAGAGACTTCAACACCCCTCTCTCAGTACCTGACAGATCCAACAAGGCAGAAAACCAGTAAGGATACAGTTGAAAGAAACAGTACCATATACCAACTGGACCTGGCTGACATTTGTAGAATACTTCACCCAACATTCTCCTTAAAAGATATCAATAATAAAATGAAAAGACAAGCTACATACTAGTGGGAAATACTTGCAAATCATATGTCTGATAAAGGACTTGTGTCCAGAATATATAAAGAACTCTTACAACTCAATAAGAAGAGAAACAACCCAACTGCAAAATTAGCAAAAGACTTAAATAGGCATCTGTCCAAAGAAGATGTATGAATAGCTAACAAGCACACTAATCATTAGGAAAATGCAAATTTAAACCACAATGAAATACCTTTATATATCCACTAGAATGGCTATAATTAAAAGGACAAACAATACTAGATGTTGGCAAGTATGTGGAGAAACTGGAACCCTCAAACACTGCTGGTGGGAATGTAAAATGGTGCAGCCACTTTGGAAAATAATTGGCAGTTTCTTAAACTTACCATGAAACTCAGAATTCCTCTCCAAGAGAAATGAAAAGATATGCCTACACAAAGACTTGTACGTGAATGTTCATGGAAGCATTATTCACAATAGCCAAAAACTAGAAATCTAAACGTCCATCAACTGATGAATCAATAATCAGATATTGTATGATTTAATTTATATGAAGTGCTCAGAAAAGACAAATTTATAGAGAAAGAAATCAGATTAGTGATTGCCTGATGGTGGGGGTAGGAGCAGAGACTGACAACAAACTTTTGGTGATGAGAGAAATATCGTAAAACGATGGTGGTGATGGTTGCCTCACCATAAAAATGTACCAAAAATCATTGAGTCATTTACCTACAATGGGTGAGTTTTGTAGTATGTAAATTATATCTTAATAAATTAATTTTAAACGTGGGAAAGGGCATTCTTGGGACGCCACTCCAGACCACTGAATCAGAATTTCTAGACAAAAAGCTTAAGATTATGCATTTTTACAAGTTCACTGGGTAAGTCTCCTGTAGAGGGAACTGGTAACCTTACCAGGATTCAATTGTGTACTAAATCAGGATGCAATTAACTTAAGTCATAAATTAATTTTCAGATGAGAAAAGCAGGAATTTGTTTAAACCAGGGGTTCCCAAACTCGTGTGAAGAGAAAACGCTTCTGAGAGTTATTAAGAAGTGAATTGAGTACAAAGACACCCACTACACAGAAAAGGTGCTTTAACTGCTAAAGTCAAGCAGATTTCTTCCCTACCCCTCCCCTTTCTTTGCAGGAATCTGTATCTTTAATATGAATTGCCAACATGGAGGTCTAGCAAGTTGGGAGATGCCAAATTTCTTACACTTATTTCATCACAGAACCTGTTTTCCCTTCAAGGATTAAAACTTGTATACCATGGAAGGCCACCTGAGGCTGTGAGAAACCACAAACTAGACCTTATTTTAATAATATACTATAGTTTGAGAGAATGCACAATGTGCAGATCTTATCCAATGGAAAATCTTAGAATGTGAGTGAGAGAATGACATTTCCTTTTGCTTACAGACAGGCACTGATGGAAAGATAATATCCTGGGAATAGTGACCATCCAGTGCTTTTCAAACTTTCCTTTGGCTGAGAATCTATTTTACAAGTTAAATTTTAACTCAGAAGAATATAACAGCTTAAAAAAATAGAGGCAGAAATACAACGGCTTAAGGAAAAGGGTAGAGCGGGGAGCCCGAAGTTTTAGTTTCTCCTGCTTCTTAGAGCCTCTCCCGCCCCAATTTCTGAGTCTGAAATCCATGAAGCTTGCTTTTCATATAAATGTGAAGGCTTAAGTACTTGACCTTTGTACAAGAAATTAGAGGTCCATGGAAAGGCAAGAGTCGGGGCGTTAAGGAAGCCTTGTTAAAGGGATAGGACCTATCAGTCCTGAAGGCTGTGGTGGGCTGAACTGGAGGGGGCTCTCTGAAAACCAAAAAACTAGTGAGGATAACTTAGGGGCTGAGAACAGGAGAGAAAATGTTGGCTTTCGAAAAGCCAATCGGCTAGGAAGGAGCCAGAGGATATCTATGTCGACGGGTCCAAAAGAACTAGAAACACTACTTGCGAAACAGTTCTGTGCTGCTATTTTTAAGTTGCAAATATTCCTATTTCTAAAACATCACCACTGAAAATCTAATTGCGCACAGACTGGCCGACCTGTGAGAAAAGACTTATTTGAGATAAATACAAGTCGCAGGAAAAGCCTTCAGGGGTGTGGCCTGTGAAAGCAAAGGTCACCTCTTAACTGTCCCTGGTTAAGAGTCTGTGAAAAACGTGAGACAAACGCTTTCCCAACCCTCATTTTCATCAGTTTGTACAGGACATTGTTATTTCGAGGCTGTTACTTGTGATGTAACACCTTCCGTATGTATAGCCTTCTCACCACTTCCCCTGAACAAATATCCCAGGAACTAGTTCATGTAAAGCACAGATTTATTTTATTCCAAATTCTCTGTAGTATAAAAGTTCTGTGTACCGTTATATAGAAGAGACTCCGGAATAGGGTCCCCAAGTGTACCGTTTGATTCACACAGGAGAGGGCTAGACAAAACTTACACAGCAAAAAGCACTCACCTGTCCACAACGATGCCATGAGGGATGAGGACATAGTCCAAATCTCCGTAATAGTGCTGTGGGTACGTGAACAAATTCAAGTCGTAGCCTGGCCAGTCGTCCATAATCTGTAAATCAAATTATCTTGGTTACAATATTTTTCATTGGAAATTTATTTTAAGAAACATAAATAAACAAGAGCATCCTTTGAAAAAAAGAATAATATTGAAAACAGACTAGGTCTGATAATCCATATGGCATTAAATTATATTCCATAGGACTTCCCTGGTGGTCCAGCAGTTAAGACTCCCCAACGCAGGGGACCTGGCTTCAATCCCGGGTCAGGGAACTACTTCCCGCAAGCTGCAACTAAGACCTGGTAGAGCCAAATAAGTTTTTTAAAAAATTATATTCCGTCAACCTATGAGAAGCCAGGTGGGACAAGGTAATTTGTTTCATGTAACCTGACAAAGGACCTACTGAAGTGAACACCATTCCTGACGTTTGGCATCACAAGATAAAATACCAACTTAATGCCTTACAGCTAACCTGACAGCATTGTTTGTAAGAGTGCACATATGTAAATATACAATTTACTTATACAATTTATAAGTAAAATTATGTTTGTAATTACAGGCACACCTTTCATTGCGCTTTGCAGACAGTATGCTTTTTACAAATTGAAGGTTTATGGCAACCTTGTGTTGTCAGATGATGCTCTCAGCATTTTTTAGAAATAAAGTTTTTTTTTTTGTTTTTTTTTTTTGCGGTACACGGGCCTCTCACTGCTGGGGCCTCTCCCGCTGTGGAGCACAGGCTCCGGACGCGCAGGCTCAGCGGCCATGGCTCACGGGCCCAGCCGCTCCGCGGCATGTGGGATCTTCCCGGACCGGGGCACGAACCCGTATTCCCCGCATCGGCAGGCGGACTCTCAACCACTGCGCCACCAGGGCAGCCCCCATCTGCGTATTTGAAGAGCATCACATCTGCTCTGCCTTGACCAGCAAATCAGCTGGTGGCAACTGTTGAATCTGCACAGAGTAACTCTGGCTTCTACCCTGAGAACTCCTGGGGTCTGCTGCCACCATCAACACCACAACGGCTGGTCAGAGCCTGAACCGCCAGCTGAACATGAGGAGATTCCAGAAGATGCACTGGCAGACCACGACAAAGACCAGACGAGAAGCCTGACCAGCGCCAGGCCCCAGGGAGATCACCCAAGGGCACAGCACTTTCTGGCTCCCCTGCCAGACGACACACACTACCCACCCTACCTCTTGCAGCCCTCCCAGAGGCAGCGGCATGAACCAGTGGCCACTCTTCCCACCACGGAAATCCTGCAGTACCCCCTGCCTGGCTGAATCTCAGAGACTCTCTAGCCCATGTTCTAGGGCTCAGCTCTGACACTTACTATGATGTTAGGAAAATTACACCTGAGCCTCATTTCCCCCTCCTTTAAATAAGACACAATAAAACCCACGGACAGGGTTGTTTCGAGGATAAAAAGACAGAGCAGATAACGTACTTAGAGTTCCTAGCACATCTCCAGGTATATAATAAATGCTTAATAAATGACGCCCCCAAAAAGAAAAGAATGATAAAATGACAACACAAACCTACATATAAAAACTGTACTGGTTATCTGTAGCTCAGAGGCAGCATGGAGTAATGATTAAGAGCATGGCTTAGAAGTCTAACACACCCGGGGGTGAATTTACTAGCTGTTAGACCTTGGGCATTTTAACCTCTCTGGGTCACAGTGTTTTCATCTATAAAATGGAGCCGATGCCTACCTCATATGGCTATTTCAAGGATTAAATAAGATAGATAATGGACATAAAACTCTTACATCAGTATCTGGTCTACAGAACGCTGCAGTAAATGTTAACCAGTTAGATGTACTGAAACATCAATAGTTTACTTACAAATTACATGTGTTCATTAATTTAAAGAAGTGCTTTACACCTACCTGCCAAAGTTTTATTACCCTAGCTAAAGCTGTAAATTTCAAAGTAGAAGCAACGTGTTTCTCTAAAACTATCCTATCAGCCAAACCAGCCTATTTCCCAATGAGTCTGAAATAGTGAGTTTTCACTGTAGAGATAAAAGACAATTAGAAATGAGGGAACCACGGGTTTATCCTTAATAGTGCATACAAATTGCATTGTAAATGCGTCCTAGACCTGAAGGAATGGAGGCTGCTAGGAACTGCAGATAATTATGTTATTCATCTGCTTTTTGAAAAATCAAAACAAGAAGTCTTTAAATAGTTTCAGTCTCACAGATAATATGCTCTAAGTTTATTCAGAACAATGCCTTCTCTGTTCAAAGACGCAAAATATGGCCAAGCTGGGGAAGTGACAAACACACTGAGCCGCTTTACACCACATTCAAACCCCGGAACTCCTTCGGACTCTCTTTTCCCCATTGGAAGATATACTGAAGACCTTCTTTCTAAGTCATCAGAAATAAATTTTTTTGCTTAGAATATGTCTTGCCTTATTTTTCAAGTTGTATCCCCTAGGGAGAAAAATAGTTTGGAAACACATACAAAAAGCTAATCTTGGGGGACTTTCCTGGTGGCGCAGCGGTTAAGAATCCGCCTGCCAAGGCAGGGAACATGGGTTCGAGCCCTGGTCCGGGGAGATCTTACGTGCCGCGGGGCAACTAACCCCGTGCGCCACAACTACTGAGCCTACACTCTAGAGCTCGCCAGCCACAACCACTGAGCCCACGTGCCACAACTACTGAAGCTTGCACGCCTAGATCCCGTGCTCCGCAACAAGGGAACCCACTGCAATGAGAAGCCCGCACACCCCAACAAAGAGTAGCCCCCGCTCGCCACAACTAGAGAAAGCCCACGTGCAGCAACGAAGACCCAAAGCAACCAAAAAAATTTTTTTAATTTTTTAAAATGTATTTGCATCAACATCTTTAAAAAAAAAAAAAAAAAGCTAACCTTGGCTCCTCTCTGCTGCTAAGCCCCAAAGCCTGGGCCCTACTCTCTCCTTCAGGCAGTGACCACGGCGGCCGCCAATTTCAGGTTCACATCCACCCGTCCACTGTTAGAGAGGAAGGGAGTCTCGTCCCACAGTTCTGCTTCTGGGAATCCCAGACAAGAACGTCAACTGGCCCAGCTGGGGTTACTGGTCCAGCCCCAGAGCCAGGGAAGGGGGTGCACTGTGAGGGATGCCTCAGAGCCACATGTTGAGAAACTGAGTCGAAGCTGTGTCCTCAAAGAAGGGTCCCAGGTTCTGCTACCAGGGGAATGAAGGGGGGCTCCACAGACCAAATAACATCCTGCATGCCTTCCTCTTCTGTGGGGGGTTCTGTACCCGGAAGGGGAAACTCATCACATCTAGTAAAGTCGTTTCCATGGGGGGAGGGGGAGGGAGATGCCATAACAGAAGCACAATCATTTCAGATTTTCTCTTCTCCTTACTCCTACCAAACTCACATGTGTAGGGCACTAACTATGCTTCTTTGATAATGGTTCTGTAAAAGTAAACCATATCTAATAACTTGATCCCCAAAGACCAGAGAGGTAGAGAAATCTTTTCTCTCCCTGAGAAGCAACAAAGATATACCAGCTGAGGTGTGTGTGCGCGGGTGGTAGGGGGGACACTGGTAGCCAGTCTATCCTGAGCAAAGTTTCCGAACTCAGGGTCTACATCTCCGATTTGGTAATTAGCACTTGCTCCCATTTACTGTTAATAATCTACTAATGTCCTACCTCCCCGAGTAAACTGAAAGCCATTTGTAGGCGAGAGCCATCTTCAGTCTCTTCATTTTCCCTTCTCTTGCACGAACTGTATTTCTCATTTTAGGCTCAAGTCATCTGGCTCTATGTCCCTTGCCATCTTTATCACCAAGTTTCTACCAACTCAGACTTCTCTTCTTCACTTCATTTCTGGACACTCCAATACACACCTTGATGATCCTTCTAGCTACTCCATCTTGTAGTAACTTCACCTACCTTAGCTCAAACGACTTCGCCTCTAGTCCACCTCAGCCACATCCCGTCCGTCCCAGCAGCCTCCCCTTTGACACTCTTCTCCAGAAGCACAGCTTCCCAGGTAGCACAGTGCTGGAAAGCTGGCTTCAACTTCTGCTTCTGCCATCTGCTAATCATGTGACCTTGGCGATTGCTTATCATTGCCTCAGTTTCTTCCTCTGTAAAATGGGGATTATAATATCCCTACCTCAAAGATTTGTGAGGATTAAATGAATCATACAGGAAAACCACATAGTAAGTGCTCAATAAATACCTGCCATTACTACCTGCCCCCTTACCCACCGGTACTAAAATTTCCCTTTGATTTTTTCCAACCCATCCTTGAGCACTCTCTGCTTTCCCAGTATACCTACCCTCCTAAGCTTTCCTTTTCCTCTCGACCCTTCCATCAGCACCTTGAATTCATTCTGAATTTGCCTTGCCTGCCCATATCCAACTTGATATTAATGTAATTATCCCAAGTTCTACTGGAGAGAATGACATAAATGCAAGGATGATCTCCATTATACCTTGATTATTTCCAACCTTGGTGGACCCTCTCACTACCTTCCTGCATCTTTCACCAAATTACCTTGCTTCTGAGAAAGCTTCTTTTAGCAGTGATAGATTGGGCTACTTACTGTTCCATCATTTGCTTTTTAGACTTTAACAATCTACCATTCCTATTAGTCATATCGACTGACCTCATTCATTTTTAAGACTATCTATTATTAGATACTAGTACTATATTTTAACCATTCTACTGATGGAATAGTTGTTTAAAAGATTCTCACTTCTGATGGCTTCGTCTTTTCCATCTTGATGCCACTGGCTCTTCCTGAGGCATCTGTCCCTCCTGCTGACCTCTTATCCTCACCTCCACAAAACTCTGTTCCCTAGGCACCTACCACCCCGCCTGCTCTCTCCTACTTTGCTACTCCTTCTTGGTATCCTTATCTGGCTTCTCCCAGACACCCGGTCTGTTACATTTGGGGCTTTCTACCCTTAACAATAGTTTCACATTTCTTCTCCATGTTCACTGGGCAGCCCTATCCACTGCCAGGCATCAGATATTTTTCTATTTGCTGACAATTTCCGAATCTAACCAATCACCCTCCTGAATTCCAAACAGGAGTTTCAAATTGCCTCCTGTGCATCCTGACCCACGGGCTTTACAGGCACTAGAGACTCAACTTGTCCAGAATTTTCATCCCTCTCCAACTCACCCGAAATCTAGGCCTGACCATCCTCTCCATGGCAACTGGAATGACCTTTTTTTTTAAAAGCATAAACTGGATGTCACGATTCCTTCTCAGAATGTAATGATTTCTTTGCCCTTGGCAGGCGCTGTCTTGAAGACCCTTCTTCAGAGTCTTCACGTGGCTACCTCCTGCTTAGCCTTCAGGTCTTGGCTCAGATGTCACGGAGGGGCTGCTCTGCCTGAGCTAAAGCAGCACCCCCAGGCCTCCGCCAACCACTCTCTATCTCATTGCTCGTCTTTTCACTGCACATATCACTCTCTGAAAGTATCTTCCTTGTGTATTTGCTTTCTTACTGCTTGCCTGTGTTCCCCTCTAGAATGTAAGCTCCACCAACACAGGGCTTTTTGTTTCCCCAGAGCCTAGAACACGGTCTGGAACACAGCAGGACAGTCAACATGAGTGGAATGAATAAATAAATGAACTCCTCCTTTAAGAAGGAAAGGCCCGGCTTTGAAATTATTACTGGGCAACACGGTTCAACCTGAACAGATCGGTTAGGCTGTGAGATGTTTCCTAGCAGAACGTTACTACTCCTGTAGTCCCTTCCCGCTCACACACAGATTACCTGTGCATTACAGGCTGATCCCTGAACAAAGACTCTTAATGTAGCAAGTTAGCCCACACCGCACCCGCAGATCACTTTAAACCTGACACGTTAAAACTACCACCTTTCATAGAGACCATTCTAAACCAAGCCGAAGCCAGCGGCCATAGGCCAAGACCAGGTTTGATTCCAGGACACCGAGCGATGGGTACCCACCGAGCGATGGGTACCCACCGGGCGCTGGCTGACTTCGAGGGATCCCCAGGGATAAAGAGGCTCTGGCCTGGGACCCCATCCTCCCCTACCTTCTCATTCGGACGCACTACTAGCTACTCTGTACACACCCTCTCTAGTTGGCTCAGCGGGCCCAGCGTGCTGTTTCCCTTCTGACGAACCAGAGGCTCGCTCGACGGCGCTAGCGTGTCCTGAGCTCGCGCAGAGGCCACACAGAAAGAGCCCTCGCCCGGGTTTCCAAGCTCAAGCTCCGTCCACTAGAGATCCTTTACTTCCTGGCTGCCCCGGAGCGCCCTCAGTACCCTTTCTGAAAACAGCACGTGAAGCCCGCGCTGAAGGAGTCAGGAGGGAGCGCGAGAGGAAGGAAGCCCACAAGAGCGGCCCGCGGGGGTCCTCGCAGGCCCGCCCGGCGCCCGGGGGTGACTCCCGGTGGCCGGCGAGAGTGGGGAGCCGGCGCCACCCGGCCTTCACGCGGGAGTAGCGGATTCCTGGCGCGGGGGGGCGGGGGGGACACCGAGGACACGGGGTGAAGGGATGTTAAGCGGGGGGTCAGACTGGGGGAGGGGGAGGATGGAAGCCATCCCGTCGGGAGGGAAGAACAAAGCCGTGGCCCGCTCTCTCCCGAATGCATTTCGGGCGTTTAATCTATAAGGGGGGGGTGCCAACAAGGGAGGGGCGGGGAGCGCGCGACTCGGCCCCGAAACCGGAGTTGCATTTACCACGACGCCTCGCCCGTAGTCTGGCGCCTCCTCACGGCTCCCGGCCATGTTTCTCCGGGGAAAGCGGGAAGGAAAGAAGCGCGCGGGAAGAAGCCGGGATGGTGACGGGCCGGGAGGGGGTGGGGGGAGGGGGGAGGGGGGGAGGGCGTGGGAGGGGGCCCGCCCCGCCCCGGGCCGCCGGGCGACCAAGCCGCGGCGCGCGGACGACCCCACGCCTGGCGCGGCTCCAGCGCCTCGGCCCGCGCCCCCAACCCGGGCGGCTGCTCGGGCGCTGGGCGCTGGGCGGGGAGGCGGGGCCCGGGGCGGGGGCGCGGGGCGCAGCTGCGGAGCGGCGTCCTCTCCACCTCAGCGCCGTCCCCCGGGCGCCCGCGCGTGTTCCCCAGCGGCCACCGCCCGTCTACGAGCCCCCAGCCCGAGCCCCGCGGGGACCCGCGAGACCCAGGCTGCCCGCGGCTCGGTTTTTACAGGAACAGAAAGCGTGCCCAGGTCCCCCGCCTCCCTGGGTCTGTCGTCCCAGCTTTCGGGCTGACAAGGTCCTTGAGTCCTTCCTGCTGACTTTCAGGCGCTGTTTATCCCAAGTAAATCCGCGAAAGAGCCTGCAGTAGAGGATGTTCTCGAAGTACGGCTGTGGGCGAAGCTATGATGTGTTCTTAAAATCCTCGAACTGCCCAGCCAGGAGGAGCTTGAAAGAGCCGTGCAGTGGCTTGTCCCTGAACCATGCCCGCGGTTACAGGATGTAAACTGGGAAATAGGGCCTTTCCTTTACCCCTTTCAGGGCGAAAAAAGAGAAGTTTTGACACATCATCTACTTTACCACTTTTGTAAGAACGTATGGTCAGATTTTAACTGTTTCAGGTTGCAGCTTAATGCCATCGCTCTTCCCAGATTCAGAAGCCTTCTTTCATGAATCTTTTGTTAATTCAACCCCTGATCCCAGCCTTCCCCGGAATGAGGGTCCCGGTTCTTTGTCTGTTCCTCAAGGGTCCTGCCCTCCCTTTATATGCATTCATTGCCCTGGTCTTTTCCCTCCCGCCTCATCCTTTGCAGCCCCGCTCAGGTTTGAAGCCCCGAGCTGAACTCGGGCCCCTCCGAAAGACTATCTTGTTCATCTTCGGGTCCGGCACAAGGGAGGGAGAGGAATGCTGATTTTGCTTGGTTTGAGGGGAAAATAGTTATCAGTCAGTAATGTCACTGTGGGTTGGAAAAATGTTAGTCATTCCGACATGGCCGCGCTCAGCCCTGTTTGTCCTCTCCTATGTGCCAGCACGTGGAAGGAAGGCAGCCTCGTGGATTGCTGAAATTAGGTGCTGTGCTTGTGGGCTGGCTCTCATAAACTGGGTGACAGTGTTTCCTGCACAGATAAACATTTTCTCTCGATAAGTGTCAGACGTCCGTGTTTCGGGCCATTTTTATAGTCTGACCTCTTTTCTCAAAGGTGAGGGACCATCTTCTATTTTCATTGTCAAAGACCAGGCCCAGGAAGCATCTTCACAACCAAAGTCATTTAAACTTCCAGAAACTGAAAAGTGGTGATCCAACTTTAGAGTTCAGAAGACTCTTTTGGGGAGGCAGCCACCCGCCTACTCGGTAGGTTATGGTGGAGAAGCTCTGTGTTCAGACTCAGACATCTGCACCAAGACACTCAGGTGAATGTGATGCAATGGTTCACCAACGATGCCTTAAGGAATCCCACTGTCTTACTGCTGCAAAATCAAATTTACCCATAGGATGCTCAGTGTTGGTACATGGGCCTTAGGGACAAGAAACTTCAAAATAGGTTACAGATGTAGCTGCTCTACTGAAATCAAAAAGCTACTACTGGGCTTCCCTGGTGTCGCAGTGGTTGAGAGTCCGCCTGCCGATGCAGGGGACACGGATTCGTGCCCCGGTCCGGAAGGATGCCACATGCCGCGGAGCGGCTGGGCCTGTGAGCCATGGCTGCTGAGCCTGCGTGTCCAGAGCCTGTGCTCCGCAACGGGAGAGGCCACAACAGTGGGAGGCCCGCGTACCACACAAAAAAAAAAAAGCTACTACTGTGTGCCCAGCCCAGGCACTGTGGAAGATGTAAAGGATATGGTAGATAAACCTTTCCTTAGAAAGGCCATTAATTAAATGTAAAATCCAATAGGTTCACAAGAAAAAAAAAGAAGTCACTTACTTGAATGACAACAGGAATCTTAAGAATGCACACTCAAGAACATCCCGTAGGGACCCATAGGACATCCTATGAAGGATACAGAATGATGCACAAATCATTTTTTTAAATTCATTTTATTTATTATCTTTTTATATTTTGATAACATTTTGTGTGATCTACTTATACTTCTATACTTTGGACAGCATTAATGTAATACAATATACATTTGATATCACAAATAGCATTTGCAAGAACCGATGATACCCAAGAATAACAAATCATTTGTCCAGACTTTACTCTTAATCTTGCATATGAGGACTCAGAGGCAAAAATTCTTTTTAAATCTCAAATTTCTGTTATGTGTCTAGTGCAATGGCTTCAGACCAGGATTCTGATTTTTCTAGCAATAATCCATATGACGTGAGCCACTGAGGCTAAGCCAATTACATCCATCAATATGCCGCAATTTTCTCATCCGTGAGAGGGGCAATACATTTCTGCTCTACTGCATATGAAGATGAGATTAACATGAGCTAACATGCAAGAGAATCCTTTGAAGAGTGCTATAAAACTGTTATTAATTAATTAATAACTGTGTTATTAATTGGAGATGCTGTGACAATGTGTGACCAAATGTTTATAAAGTTATTTGATGGGAAAATGACAGGGTAATTGCATTTTTAAGATGGGTGTAGGGTGACCAACCACGGACAGTTATAATCTAGGGACAAGATGGGACTGGTATGAGAATGGATACAGTAGAAAGAGAAAATTATTAAAATAATGGAATTTTCCATAAAAAAGGATATTTTAGCTCAGATTGTCCATTTTCTGATACTCCCTTGAAGAAGCTGTAAGGATAAAGACGTAGATCTTTACAAAGTTAATAACCAGTAAATATACTTGCATTTTTTTGTCCTTCTCTTAATCCCCTTTTAGTTGGAGGTTCCTGCATTTTCAATTCTGAAACTGTCTAGTACCATTACCATGGTGTAAACACAAATATTTATGTTTACCTGAATTCTCCACCAGGCTAAAGACTTTGTCCTAAAAGTATATACTAACCTTTTGCCAGTTTGGTTAGTTCTTGACCTTTTGCCAATGTTAATCTGTTGTTGAAGGAGTGATTCAGTCTATGTGCTGAGTTGTTCAGAGCCAGTCACTCAGTGACACCAGATTCGAAATCCGGAAGGGCATTTAGTTTTTTGAGTCCTGAAACATGAAAATAAACAAAAAAATGCTCAGCCTGGGAATTGTGTTGAAATCCATAAACATGTGAAACTTAGTGACTCAGATTGTTAGTCACAGAGTAACTGATTAGAGTCTGGATGAAATCCATTGTGAACAAAGGCCAGTAATAATGATGATGATATTTTGCTTTTTCTTAGTGCAGAACAAAACCCTTTACAAATGTTACAAGTACAAAAAAAAACAAAAAAAGTGGAAAGATACTTTCTTCCAGATATTCAGGCTAAGTAAGAATCTTGCTACCTTTCAGGTATTTTTTTTTCCCCTCAACATAAATATAGAAAAAAATATAGTTGCAAATAATTGTAACACACAACAATTTAAGCAAAAGCCTAATTAGTATTCAATTAGCATAGCAAGCCCTCTTTCCTGGCTTCTTGTTTGAAGCAGACTGGATCCAATGCGTAGTCTTAGAGTAAAAAAAAAATAATGTCTCCATAACGGTTCTTACAAAGAAACCCAGGAGCTACATTCAGAATTATGTTTTGCATTATTACACTTTCACTGGTAATTAACCTTCCACTGAAGAACACGGAGGATAAATTTGCCTGTTCTTCTGCAGTAATATCAGGCATGAGTAGTATCATCAACAGTAAGTGCTGGGCTGCTTCAGAGATATCCTCCCACTATCTCCCCATCTGACCGGAACAGGAATTGGATAGCTTCAGAGTAGAGGAATAATGTGTCCATGTGTTCCTCCAGATCTCAGAGTCCTGGCAGGCGACCTTAACTCTCTTGGCCACCATAAAGCAGTCATTGAAAGGACACAGCTGCAGGAACTAGAGGCTAAGGACTAAATAAATCCATAGTGCTGGAGGCACAAGTCATGTACGTGACCCTAACACAATGCCTTGTGGCTACGAATAAACGGATTAGCCTCTAATGGTGCAGTGGCAACTTATGCAAAATTAATTGGTGCCTCAGCCAGTGCCAAGTTTCTAATGGAAAGATGTCCACTTCACACACACGCACACGCACACGCACACGCACATACACACACAAAACCAGGAGACCTTAGTTGATGAAAACTTTTGCTGGTGTGGGGAGACTAAGGACCAAGTGGAATATGGGAACTGAATGTTCTCTTGGCTAAACATGGATTCTCTTCAGATCAGAGTTGATATACGAAAGCCACCAGCAATATCCCAGGAACTGATACAGTTCTTGCCAGGTTCTGGGTGGTAGTTTAGGGTCGAGGGTGGGGGGGGAGCTTGAGAAAGAGGCTGGGGAGAAGTAGTTTGAGGTCTGATGTTGTCTCACATGGGAAAAGAGACTGAGAAAGAAAAATAGATTTGGACACGGACATACCACCTAGAGAAACACTTACCAAAGTGTGTTTCGATTCATTTTTTTTAAATAAATTTATTTATTTATTTTTGGCTGGCCTTTCAGAGGTTGAGAAAGGCCTTAGCCATGTCCATTTAAGTTCTTTCTGCATTTTTTTTTTTTTTTTTTTTTTTTTGCTGTACGCGGGCCTCTCACCGTCGTGGCCTCTCCCATCGCGGAGCACAGGCTCCAGACACGCAGGCTCAGTGGCCATGGCTCACGGGCCCAGCCGCTCCGCGGTACGTGGGATCCTCCCAGACCGGGGCACGAACCCGCGTCCCCTGCATTGGCAGGCGGACTCCCAACCACTGCACCACCAGGGAAGCCCCAAGATAGTATTATTAACTGTAGTCACTGTGCTGTATATTAGATGGCCAGAACTTATTTGTCTTATAACTGAAAGTTGGTACATTTTGATCATTTCCTAATTTCCACCTCCACACCTTCAGTCCTTAGAAACTACCACTCTATTCTCTGCTTCTGTGAGTTTACTTTTTTAGATTTTATATGTAAGTGAGAGTATACAGTATTTGTCTTGTCTGTCATTTCATTTAGCATACTGTCCTCCGGATGCATCCATGTTATCAGAAAAAGGAGGATTTCCTTCTCTTTTATGGCTGAATAATATTCTACTATATGTATATAGTGGAATATTATACATATATATGAAATGATATAATTTATATATAAAGCAGGATATATTGTATATTATAATGGAATACATAACATAAATATAATCGATAACATATAATATTACATTATATTCCATTAGATATATGTAAAGGTATTTCACATTTTGATGAAGATTGCATTGAGTCTATAGATTGCCTTGGGTAGAATGGACATTTTAACAATATTAATTCTTCCAATCCATGAACAAGGGATATCTTTCCATTTATTTGTGTCTTCTTCAATTTCTTTCATCAATGTCTTATAGTTTTCAGTGTACATATTTCGTTCACCTCTTTGGTTAAACTTATTCCTAAGTATTTTATTCTTTTTGATGTTATTGTAAATGGGATTGTTTTCTTCATTTCTTTTTCACATAGTCCATTGCTGGTGCAGAGAAACACAACCGATTTTTGTATGTTGATTTTGTATCCTGCAATTTTACTGAATCTGTTTATTAGCTCTTAACAGTTTCTTGGTGGAATCTTTAGGGTTTCCTATATTTAAGATCATGTCATCTGCAAAGAGAGACAGTTTTACTTCTTCCTTTCTGAGTTAGGTGCCTGCTATTTCTTTTTCTTGCCTGCTCCGGTTAAGATGTCCAGTACTATCTTGAATAGAAGTGGTGAGAGTGGGGACGTTTTTCTTGTTCTTGATCTTGGAGGAAAAGCTTTCCGTTTTTCACCACTGAGTATGATGTTAGCTGTTGGCTTATCATATATGGTCTTTATTATGTTGAAGTACATTCGTTCTATACTTAATTTGTTGAGAGTTTTTATCAGGAAAGGATGTTGAATTTTGTCGAACGCTTTTTCTCCAACTATTGAGATGATCATATTATTTTTATCCTTTACCTTGCTAACGTGGTATATCATATTTATTGATTTGTGTATGTTGAACCATCCTTGCAACTCAGGCATAGAATTCACTTGACCATGGTGTATGATACTTTTCGTGTGCTGTTGAATTTTATTTGCTAGTATTTTGTTGAAGATTTTTGCATCTATGTTCATCAGGGATATTGGTTTGTAATTTTCTTTTCTTGTACTGTCCTTATCTAGCTTTGGTGTGAGAGTAACGCTAGTCTCATAACCAGAGTTTGGAAGTGTTTCCATCTCTTTAATTTTTTAGAAGAGTCTGAAAAGGATTAGCATTGATTCTTCAGTAAAAGTTTGGTAGAATTCACTAGTGAAACCATCTGGTCGTGGGCTTTTCTTTGTTCGGAGATTTTTGATTACTGCTTCAATCTCTTTACTCATTACTGGACTCTTCAGATTTTCTATTTCTTTATGATCCAGTCTTGAGAGGTGTATGTTTCTAGGGACTTATCCATTTCTTCTGTGTTATCTAATTTGTTGGCATATAATTATTCATAATAGTCTCCTATGATCCTTTATATTTCTGTGGTATCAGTTATGTTTCCTCTTCCATTTATAATTTTATTTATAATTTTGTTAAGTTATTTTATTATAAAATTATTATTTTATTTATATTATGTATTTATTCTTTTTTTCTTGGTTAGTCTCACCACAGGTTTGCCAATTTTGTTCATCTTTTCAAAAAGCCAACTCTTAGTTTTATAGATCTGCTCTAAAGTTTTTCTGGTCTCTGTTTTATTTATTTATGCTCTTCCTTGCTATTTCCTTTCTTGTGCTAACTGACGGCTTAGTTTATTCTTCTTTTTCTAGCTCCTATAGGTGTAAATTTGAGATCTTTCTTTTTTCTTAATGTAGGTATTTATCACTGAAAAATTCCCTCTTAGAACTGCTTTTGCTGCATCTCATAAGCTTTGGTATGTGTTTCCATTTTCATTTCCATTTCATTTGTCTCAAGATCTGTTTGATTTCTTCTTTGATCCATTGGTTGTTCAGGGGTATGTTGGTGGGCCTATTACCAGGGGCTCAGGTGGGCGTGGATCCTGTTTGGTCTCTGGGTGGATGGCTCCAGGACCTTGGTCAGTAGGGCTGGTGCTGGGACAAGTGTCCACTTCAGGGTCTGCAACTGGGTCTGCAGCTATCTGGACTGTTGTCACCAGGTTCCTGGGAGAGATCCTGCTGGGTCACTGGTCAGATCCCTGCACATGCAGGACTGCCCTAGACCACGGCTGAGAGGGACTGAGCTGAGATGAGAGGCTGCTTTATGATCCACAGCTGGAACTGAGGTCTGCAGGACTACTTCCAGGGGCGTGGGGAGGCATGTCTCCTGCTGGGTTCTTGGGTGAGCTGAACTGCCTCTGGACCATGGCTAAGTAGGGCTGGAGCGAGGTCACAGGGCTGCTTCAGGATATGTAAACAAAGCAAGGTCAGCAGGCCCACCATCAGGAATGTGAAGGACCACGTCTCCCATCATGTCCCTGGGTTGTCAAGACCCCTCTCAGACCACGGTTGAGAAGGGCTAGAGCCAAGCTGTAGGGCCACTTCAGGCTCCACCATCAGACCAAGGTTGGTGGGCCTTCCTCCGGGGTCACTGATGGGCATGGGTCCCTGGGTAAGCAGGACTACTTCTGGATTGTGGCCCAGAGGGACTGGAGCTGGGTCACAGGCCACTTCAGGGTCCACAACTGGGACTGAGGTTGGCAGGCCAGTTATCCTCCTGAGTCCCTTGGGGAATGGTGCTGTTGGCAGGCCCAAGGCCAATGGGGCTGTAGCAAGTCCACAGGGAGAAGAGGCTGTTTCTGGGCCCGTCATTGGGACCGCGGTCAGTGCGCCTGCCGCCTGGGTGTGGATGTGCCTTCTAAAAACGGCCCTCGACGATCTTGGGCTCCATCAGGCTTTCACAACCTCTTACCTGGATCCAAAGCTCCCACAAAGGCACTTTTGTCTGAGGATGACCAAAGTACTGTTGCCGTGGGGGACACAAGCAGGGGAGCTCTCATTCTGCCATCTTACTGGCCTATAACTTTTTTTTAAAAAATTAAAATGTGTTTTTTCATTTGCAAATTAGTATGTGCAAATTGTTTTAAACTGGAAAATATAGAAAAATAAGAGTACAATATAAAGGCATTTTAAACATGTTTGGTATCTTCTAATTTTGCGATTCTGGGAAGTTTATCTTACATGGTTGTGACTAACTGCTTACTCTATAATGCCCTGCTTCTCTGCTTCACACACTAACTAAAATAAACATATAACTCAAGTGTTTTTCCATGGTATAGTAAGCTCTTTATAAATATCACTTGAAATGGCAATGCCATCATTTATTTAACCATTCCTCAATATATTTTTATTACTTCCAAATTTTGATTTTATAAAAACATATAAATAACTATGTTTGTAATAAAATATTTATATGTATTTTAACTATTTCTGGAGGATAAGTTCTCTAGAAATTGAATTCCTAAGTTATAGGATGTAAATATTTTAAGGCTCTTGATATATGGTTCTAAATTTAGCTTGCAATATTAATGTCTTTCTTCAATGGAAAATTATAGTAAATCTCATGGAATTTTTAACTGAACATGAATAAAATTTTATTGCAAAAACACTTTGAGGTTTGAGGGAAGAGTATTAGCTAACATATGTTAAAAGCTTAGTAATTGGAACTAATAAGAAAAGTCTGTTTGAATTGGTGATTAATTCTTAACTATAGACTACTATAAAAACAATGTGCTTTTATTGTTGTCATCCATAAAGTAATACCGAGACTAATGAAAAGTTTATGGTACTCTGTTTTAGGCTTTCGGCTCCAAGTCAGGCAGACTCAGCTTTAAAATCAGACTCCACCACCTACCACCTGACCTTGGGCAAGTTTCTTAACTTCTTTGCCTTATTTTCTGCACCTGTTCAATGAAGATAATGTTAGTTCCTGCTTCTTAGGGTTCTTGTGAGTCTTAAATAAAATCATGTATTCAGAGTACCAAATACTTAAGGAGTGCACAATACATTTTATCTATTATTAAAAAAGAATAATTTTAAATGGAATTCCTAATCAGTTAGAATTTCTGCATTAATAAACAGATCAGTTGAAAAGTTTTAAATAAAAAAACCTATACTCTATATCATTTACAGTTTCTTTATGTAAATGAGCTAATATTTTCCATGAAATTATAATTCTTGTGTTATCAACTTTATATATATATATAATCTATATATATATATGTCATCTATGTAAAACAAAAGTAAGTTACAAGAAAAGCCTCTGTATAATTAGCACAAATAGTAATGGAATCTGAATTAAGAGGTCTATTTTTTAATGTATTGCTTTATTATTTTTTATTTTATATTAGGAAGAAAAAATTAGCTTGACTTAATGCTCTTCATGTTTGGAATATGAAGGACGATAAAAGTTAACTTCAAAATTAATGAATATACTTCAGATAAGTTTCCATCAAACATAAATACATTGATAATCTCAATATTTATAACTTACACCTAAGGAACAAATATAAATGGATCAAATTTTAAAATCACTTAACATTTTTCTAATTTTCTCTGTAAGGAGCAATTGGGGAAAGTCTTTTTGTGGAAAGTTGTCCCTCAATGCAGGCAGGACTGGGCATTGCATTAGTATTTAGGTAAAGCCATGCTCTGTTTCTACAGGCCATTTTTAGATGCTATTTGGTTGCTGTGGTCAGTGGTTTTCTTGCTTTAGCACTCACTTTACCTCACATTCTCCACTATTTCTGAGCTCAGCAAAACTATCATGATCCTTTTGAACTCAAAGCTCAGGCCAACTTGGTCATTATCTGAGTTTGTCTCTTGGCTTGAGAAATAACTTTCAGATTCTTGTTGGTTCATACCAAACCCACACATAGCAACAACCCTAAAAGTCGCACAGGTGAGATATTTTCAACACATCTTTAAGACCATTTAAAGAAACAGGCGGCCAGAAAAATCTAGTTTGTATGATAAGGCCAAATGCGTAACCAGGAAATAATTTCTTTCTCACTTTACAACTGATGTCAATGGCTTTTTATTCTCAGATTTTCAGCATGTTCAGCACAATCAGTCACAGAATATACACCCAGGTCACCTTTTTAACAGAGAATAAAGGAATGAGGGATGACTCAGTCTTCTCTATGAGTCTGGGGATGTTGCCAAAGCTTAAGTGATATAGACAGACTGTCTCAAAAATCATAAATGTCATACCTGGACTTTGTACTCATTACCTTTTCACCTTGATAGTCAAGTTCTATCACCTTTTGTATTACGTTTTCTTTTTTTCTTACCTGTGAACTTTCTGCATTCTTTATCAACATTTCTTTTTTAAGTTTTAAAACTAGTTTGTGTTTCTGAGTTCTTGCTTTCAGCATACTTCTTGGATTCAGGCCAGTTGTCTAATCAGATTGAATTTTTTAAAATAGCAGACTTTTAAAAATTATAAATACTGAAAATGGTTACTGAAATTGTCATCTGAGTAGTTGTTCAGAAACCATTTTGTGTTAATTCAGAAAACTTGGAACTTAAATTTCCAATGATTGTTCTTATTCTTAGATCAGACATTAAAATTTTTTTTCCAAATCTTCTTCCACATTTTCTTCCCTTTGTAAAAATAATAAAATTAACACAAGGAAAAATCTGGCCTAAAAATCAAACCATGAAAAATGATGTAAAATAAGAGACAAGCAAAAATTCTCAAAATCCGGTTTGCCTTTGCATAATGAGAAAAAATAGAGAAAGAAGACAGTGGAAATAATTATCTAAGCCCAGTTTATGAACTTGTGAAAATTAATGGAGAATACAGGGAAAATGTTCTCTTCCCACAAAGCTCTAGGCAATTCCACTGTGCTGAGATTCCCTAGGTTTGGAGGCCTAGAAGATTTTGCCAGGGGCATGCCCAGGTACGTAAACTCCCAAGCATTTTACCAGGTCTTAGACCAGGGTTTCTCAACCTTAGCAATATTGACATTTGGGGCCAAATAAGTCTCTGTTGGTGGGCTGTTCAGTGCATTGTAGGATGTTTAGCAGCATCCTTGACTTTTACCTACTAGAAGCCAGTACCACTCCCAGTTGTGGTAATAAAAATATCTCTAGAAAGTGTCAAATGTCCTCCTGGAGGGGAGGAAAGGACAAAATCATTTCTAGTTAGGAATCACTGTCCTAGAGTAACAGATCTTATGCTGGTCTCAACTGTTTCTACTCTATTTTGAAGAGATAAAGGAAAAGGTTTGTCTGATAGCCAGTAGACCCATAGCTAATTAGTCTGTAGCCCTCTCTCAATGGAATAATGTGAGAAAAGTTTGTGGGAGGGTTTTCTTTCTTTCATGCCTTCTGGAGTAGAGAAACACAACCAAACACAAAGAAAACGTTGATTATGTTTCAGACATAGAGAAATATAAATCAAAGTTTGGGTCAAAAAGCAAAATCAAAACTTGGTTTCTACACTTTCTCTGTATTATGGACTCAATCATTTTCCGTTTTCTCTTAGTCCTTCAAAATGGAAATTTGAGCTTATAATATTAATAGACTTAGGGAGCTCCCTGGCAGTCCAGTGGTTAGGACTTGGCACTTTCACTGCCGTGGCCTGGGTTCAATCCCTGGTCGGGGAACTAAGATCCCACAAGGCACGTGGCATGGCAAAAAAAATTAATAGACTTATAGGGTTCATTAATATTATTTCCGTCTCATATAAAGAAAGGTGAGTTTCAGGTAAGGCTGAGCAACATAAAGTCTTCCCTAAGTACTGATATTTTAAATATATGAGGCTTGTGGCAGGATTCGGAAATAAGCTTCTCTTCTTAGACCTGCCTTTTTTTAAAAAAAATATTTATTTATTTATTTATTTATCTGGCTGCCCTGGGTCTTAGTTGTAGCACATGCAATCTTCGTTGCCATGTAGTTGTAGCACATGGGATCTTCGTTGCCATGTGCGGGATCTTTTAGTTGTGGCACGTGGGATCTAGTTCCCTGACCAGGGATCAAACCCGGCCCCCCTGCACTGAGAGTGCAGAGTCTTAACCACTTGACCACCAGGGAAGTCCCAGGCCTGTGTTTAATACAGAGCCACCCAGGCTAGGTTGAGCAAAGCTACTGCACAGGTGAGTCACAGCACTGCAGTGTGTGCCCTGCTTCTGCCACTTACCGCACGGCCTTGGGACTCACGACCTTGAGATTCGGTTCCTCCATGTGAAAAGTGAGAACAGCCATGATTCTCTGATGTGACTGCTGTAATGATTACACTCGTATTAGGATCACTATCACTTGTATTATTCCTCTTTTCCTCCATCCCCTTCCTTCCTCTCCGCTGTATCTATTCCTTGCACTCAGGCCCTCAGGGACCACAGCCCTCACATACTTGCTCAGCCCCGATTCTGAGCCCCAGCATTGCAGAGGGCTTGCTAACTTATCCAGGGCATTTAGAAAACTAAGACTGCATGCTTCATAAAATTAACTGAGAGCCCTGTCTTTCAATTTCTTACTACTTAAAATGGTTTCATTACATTTCCAAATGTTTAGATGTCTATGAACATAAAAAATCAAGTTCTCTGTGAAAATAATCACCAAAGTCTTAGCACTGGGGCAGGAGGAATATTAGAAGCCATCTGGTCCAGTGGGGATTCCTGGCCTACGGTCAGGATGCTTACTGATGGCTACTCAGCCCTTTGCAGGCACCCCATCTCATTTCTGAGAAGTTTTAATTACTGGAAAGTTCTGATCTTGCCTGAACCTGTCTCTTTTGGGTTTTCTTCTGGAAAAACACTGAGTGCATCTCCTTCTTTATCCACTAATGAGCTACACAGCCCTCAGCAAGTCATACGTTTGCTACATTTAAAGACTTGATATGTGAATTTATCAAATACAAAGCAATGAAACTAATTCTATAGGTGCACAACCACCTTTGTAACTAGAGAAGAAAAACGAAACATGCAAAATCCTTAATACTTAACTGGCTAATAAAGGAGAGACCCCATTGCGTGTGGTATATGCAACTTTCTCATTAATTTTGAAAGCAGTGCCGACTTTCTCGTAGGCAGTAATGCCCTCCAGTTTCCTTCCTTTTTTCTCCCAGTGCCTTGGGGCTTTTTCTGGACAACTTCTTCTGAGACACTTTCCAGCACCCACTGAGCTGCCTATGCTGCCAGCCCGGTTCCTGGGTGCCTCCTCCATATGGTGCAATCTCGCTCTGTTAGAATGTGCCACTTCACTTACATAGGCATTCAGGTGGACGGACTATGGTTCAAGAAAGATGCTGGAGTTGAAGTGAAATCTTGGCGAGGTGCGCGTCATTTACCCGTCAGGTGCCTGAGGGTATGCCTCTATTAATGGGCATCCACACTCTCCCCTGTCAACACTTCCACTGCCAATCAGTCATGGTGCATTCTTGGACAATTACCTAACCTCTCTGTGCCTCAGTTTTCCAATTACTAGAAGAGGAGGAAAATCATACTTAACCATAATCGTAAGGTTATTATGAGCATTAAGTGAATTTATTTAAGCACTTAAAACAATACAGACCCTAGTAACTGCTATATATGTTTGCTATCATTATTTTAGAGAAGCAATATCTGTTTCTCATTTTACTGGCTATTCATGGCTTTGAAAAGTCATGTAATAATTTAGCTTTTTGGGGGGCTAATTTAGTAAACAAATTTACTCTTTACTGTGAGCAAGACCCGCTGCTTTGCCCACCATAACAGGCCCAGAAGGTTTAAGATTCCTTGGGTACTGGGTTCAATTCCTGCCTCCACAAATTCATTCAGAGTCTTCTTTTTCTGCTCTGTGTGTGTGTGCACGCTTGAAAAAGTGGCAGAAATGGGTCCAGCTGGTCTGAACTGCCCATTCCTGTCATTACTCTACACAATGAAATCGTGTGATTTCTTTCATCATGTGCAGCTGGTACCACCTTGTCTGCCTCTGAGGTATGCCATGCCCAGAAATGATGAAAGGCTTTGGCTCTTACAAAGGAGAATAAACCTCCATGTGAACTGAATACTTATCATGGAGGTAGGGCATGAAAGATCATGGATTCTGTCCTTTCTTTCAGTTAAGGCCTAGTATTTCTCATTGCATTACTCTTTGCTTAATTCTACATTTAGATCCTTGAACAAAAATTTTACAAGAGACTTTTCAGCAGTCTATGATCCTGACCCTCCTTTATGCCCTGTAGTAATGACATCTGCATACCTTTGTGTAAATATCTATATATGTACATATGTGTGTGTTATATATCTCAGCTGACCGAATAATTACGGCTTCACACACCCAAGACTGAAAGAAATCAGCTGCAGCCTAAAAACATAAGAAAATGTAGTGAAGTAATATATAGTCTTCTAAAAAAGATTTTAACCAGAGATCAGGCTTCTAGTATTTCTGGCCATCAGCTACATCATCACTGGGACACTGAAAGAGTGGAAAATATTGGTGGAAAATGTTACCTGGTAGATTTTTAAACCCATAAGCTGTTAAGATCCTGGGCTCCCATTCCTTCTTCCTTCTTATCCGGATATAGGGAGCAGGGTGTTCCCAGGCCCAAGAGGAAGAAGAACTCCGTTTTCTTTCTCTCTGACAACAATCCTTTTCCGGGGCTGATGAACAAGGAAAGCAAAACATAAGCTGAGCCGTTCTGAGGTGATCCTGCCCGTGAGGTCTGAGACCGCACAAAACTGAGGTCTTGCAGAGCCAACGCGGCAAACTTAGAAAGCAGGAAATGCCTTCTATGTCTTCCGCCAACCTCTTTACACAGATGCTGACATGCTGTCACTCATCAGGCAGCTAATATCCTTCATAATATCCTCTGCCGTCCGAGCTTCCCCTGGACCTGCCCTACGCGGTATAACTGCGCACCCGCGCTGTTTTTCAGTCCCCCTGTGCTGCCCTACTCTCTTACGTGCCTCTGACTCCTTCTATCGGGGCCCTTCTCCCTGTCTGGATAATCCAATTCAGAAGTACCCGATAAAACACGATGGTGGAATTTCAGACCCTGTCACATGTTGACGAGAGGGCAGGATGTCTGGAAACCCATAATATCACCTAGGAATGTACCTTCCGCAGGGTTGACCTGTACTCAGGGACTGCTACCTTCATCATTACTGTCCGTAAGTCATGTTTGCTGAGGATGGGGTTATGTGCTTAAGATATTATGAACATTTTTCCTAATTCCTCTTCTATCACAGAACTATAGAATCCACAGATCTCTAAGTAAGCTCTGGAGAAAAATTCACACACACAAAAAGAAAGATAAAACAAAAAGGAGACCATAATGCAAACTTTTCTAGCGAATACTAAAAATTGTAGTTCTGATGTATTTGTTTCTTTGCTTTAATAAGATTGTAGCATATAATTTTTTAAATAAACTATTTATTTTTGGCTGCGTTGGGTCTTCGTTGCTGTATGTGGGCTTTCTCTAGTTGTGGTGAGCGGGAACTACTCCTCATTGCGGTGGCTTCTCTTGTTGTGGAGCATGGGCTCTAAGTGTGCGGGCTTCAGTAGTTGTGGAGTTGTGGCTCGTGGGCTCCAGAGCACAGCCTCAGTAGTTCTGGTGCACGGGCTTAGTTGCTCCGTGGCATGTGGGATCTTCCCAGACCAGGGCTCGAACCCATGTCCCTTGCACTGGCAGGCCGATTCCTAACCACTGCACCATCAGGGAAGTCCCTGTAGCATATAATTTTTAAAGGGAAAAAACTCATAGAGGGTAATTAATTTGAAGAAAAAGGATGGAGAAAGTCTCGTTTGCAAAAATACAAATAAGAACTGTGGTTTAAGTGATATCAATACTTACAAAACCCTAGAACTGATTAATTTTCTCATGTGGAATGACATTTTAGGCCATTATTGACATTTATCCTTTCTTATCATGAGCATTCTTAAATCATTCCCCAAGGAATGCTAAAATTTTTCTGAGAAACTTTTGCATCATCCTAAACTTGCATTTGCTAAGCTTGATTGCCTTAGGAAAAAACGCCACTCTTTTATATCATTTTTGCATAGCAACATCCCAAACACAGCAAACATTATGAGACATGGAAAACAGAAAGAGTCTGGGAGGAATACAACCATAGAGGGATTGGACATGTATTCCCAGAAACCACTTGAGGACTGTGTTGCTCTCCCATGAAAGCTGCAGGGGTGAGACCCATCCATGGTTCTCATTTCCTAAAGCTCTTCCTTAGCAATTCTTACAAAGTTTTATTTTATTCTGAAATCAGGTGAAAATGGGGGAAAATATCAATCTTTATTGAAGGGAGAAAATTCTTTCAAGATGATGTGTATTCCCACAAGGTTGGGCTGCATATTTTAGAAGTATAGTAAGTATGCACTGTTCTACAACAGTTACCATAGGAACAAAACTTTTCCCCCCATTAGATGGTAGAGTAATCATGGTAGTAAATTTTCACAGAAATATCTAAGCTACACAAATTAAGCATCGGTTAGGAGTCAAATCCAACAGATTGTGGATTTAATAGGCAGGTGTTACAGAGGGAGGATAAGAGCACTAAATATAAGGGGAAATGTTTGCACATCGAATGATCAAACTATAAGTTTGCTAAACTAACCATCAAAGTGGGCACTTTGATGCCCACTGCTTTTTATTCTGCTCTAATTTCCCAGGAGGGCATCACCCCAGCTGTCAGCTGAAAGCCATGCTAAGCAATATCAAAGAGGATTCTTACAGCCTGTTCCTAAGAATTATTCTGAAAAAGAGAGCAAATGTGACATACCACTGCGTAAGTGGATACTCAGGGTTCTGTGAGCAATGTGATGTGTTGAGTGGTGTAATAATCGTGGACGCTTCCACAAACAGCTGGATTTGAGCTGGGTTTTAAAAGAAAGGTAACATCTAGGAGGTGGTGTGATGTTTTAGTAGAAGGGCTACTACTATATTACGTCTACTTTAAGATGCATATTTTTCACATCAGAACATCTCTGAAATGAGGCTGCCTTAGAATTCATGGTATCTCATAGTCACTATCGACTAGGTGCAGTTGTGATGTTTCATTATACACACATGAGCAAACTGAGTCATTGTCACTTCAGCTGAGTTTTGTCCATTGTTGGCTCTCTATATATGTTGAGTTTAACTGACATTTATAAATGATTATACTACTATTTGTCCTGGAAATGAAAAGTTTTTGTGTCTACAGAAAAGCATGGAAACAAAGCAGAGATATGGGCATGAGAAGGATGAATAAGCAAGATATGATCTTAATTATGCAACAGAAAAGTTCAATGTGTAAGGTGGAAGAGGGGGTAAAAAAAATCACGCTACGTAAGACCCGCATAAGAATACTGGATAGCAAGTATAATAATTTTAGAATTAGTTTTCTCTTAAACATTTGAATAAAATATCTTGAACACATGAATTCTGATGTGACTTTTAAAAGAAGCTGACCATTTAAAATAGTTTTTTAAAAATCTAATTAAGATAATTAGCCTCAATGTGTGTATTAAAGGGATTGTAATAATAAAATATCAATCTGAACACTCACTATAATTAAGTTCCATTTACATGAAAAATACCTGAGTCCTAAAACAATACCCAAAGTGCCACATGATGAATCAATGTCAGGTAACTGCTTAAAATATACTTAAACTTATGAGATATTACTGGAAACACAAGACTAAATGATGCTAGAATAATGCGTTTTTTACGAAGGGGATTATTCTCTGTAAGGCCTATGGCTTACATTTTTACTTTATGAAAAGTTTCCATTTTATTTAATTTTCAAAAAGTGTATGGGTCAATTGTCATTAACTTGTTTGGCTAATTCTGAAATAACTAGAAATTTTGAAAACTTGGAACCTGGCACATTATTTTTTGCGTTATAAAATACACTTAGAAGAAATAGAGTCTTTTAAGCTTTACTACTGTATTTTAAATCCCCAAAGGGTGTGTCACAGTGATTTTTGGAAAGCTATGGGTGCACTGAAAAAGAATTACAGCAGTTTAATGATATAGCAAGATGGTGTTCCAAATTCTAAGATAATTTTATAATTTGAAGCCTAACTCACCAGTCTCACTGTCTACCACCCCCACCCACATACCATAAGGCCTTCGTGTTAGCGCTGGACACCATCTTACCACGTGGGTGGCAGCTGCCTGTCATCTCAATAATTCTGAAGAAAAGCCAGGGAATTTGTTTTAAAGTGTTTGTCCAGATGGAACCACATGTGACCTCCAGGGTGCTGGGCCTGAATCCTAGCCTGCTGGCTGTGTACAGCCATAGAGCTTACCCAAGAGAAAACTTCACTGTCTCCTCAAAGCCAATGAAGATAAAAGAAACCTGTATTAGTCCAAAAAGCGCAGCTCATACATGTGGGAATTGCACAAGATTAAGGTTTGTCCTTTGTGTTGTGCTCAAAAAGGCCAGGAGATAGAAAGGAAAGCAGACAGCTGCTGGGTCCCTCTGTTTTGTTGCTTTCCTTGCTTAAAAGAAACTTTGAATCCTATTGGTGAACGGGGGGGGGGCCTTGAGCGTGTAATAGCAAACTCTGGTTATTATGTCTACTTAGGTGATACAAGAACCACATCATTGGAACAGGATCCTATGAAAGGTAAGACTTGACAGACTTCTGAGCCATGAAGGGTCCAATTCCTTTTAATAGTCATGAACAGGGTGGCATAGGCATGATAGGAAAGATTCTTGGGCAGGCTGGGAAGCTGTTGACCCTTGTTATTCCACAGCAAAATATTTGGTAATATTGTCTCTTGTACTGTCGGAAGAGAAACCACATGACTTAGCTACACTCTCAAGGGGGACTGTTTGTAAAAACTTAGGATATTGTGGTGGGTCGACTGCTCCTTGTTTTTAACAAGATACTAAGGAAGAGAAGAACTCAGGCCAGTTTGCACAGAAAGATGGGAGTGAATAGAGTTAAGGGAGGTTCTCTGAATGTGGCCTGCAATCTAAAGTTAATAAATGTGTAGGCTTCCAGTGTTTCTAAGAAAGAGAAGAACACCAAACACAGGAATCAGTAGACTCAATGCACACCCCACCACTAGGAAGATGAAAGCAGATCTCAGATGGTTGCAATGAACCCAGATTGGAAATTCAACATGGTGTGGCCAAGGACAGGGCAAGGTCCCATATCCATGGCCTCTCTTCCATCCAGAATGGACACACAGGCATAGTGAAAGTCAATAAAACCTCTGCTTTCTTGATGGAATCTACAGATAATGGCTGATAATGAATGGTGGGACGATCAAAAAACTATTCCTTGCCTGAGGGCTTACACTGACTATATGATACCTCTCTTGGCAAGAGTCTTCTGATCTCCACCGACATAACAGAAGAAAACCACGTATCTGTTGAATTGGAGTAATTCTCCTATAGACACATATATCATTACTTTTATCTTACACACATATGCCTAGAGTATTATTTGGAAAGTACACAGAGGCTGGTCGCAGTGGCTGCTTCTGGGCAGGGGGATTCAGTGGCTACAGGAAAGAAGCATGAGGGAGACTTACTTCTCCTTACTCACCTTTGGGTAGTTATGAATTTTGAATTTTTGACCATGTATATACATCACCTATTCACTCCCTCTCTCTCTCTCTCTCTCACACACACACACACACATACACACACACACACACACACTCACAGCAAAATTTAAAAGAGTTTCTAATAAAATTACAAATGTACATACCTTTTGACCTAGTTATTTTACTCCTGGGAATGATTTTCTACAAATATAGCCAAATGTGTAAAATGAGGTAGGTTCAAGGTCAGTTACTTCAGCATTGCTTTTAATAGGAAATACTGAAAAAACTTAAATGAAATAACTTAAATGTCCATCACTAGGGTGCTGGTAAAATATATTATATACACCCATACAACTTAATACCATACATCTACAAAAAGGAATGAAGAACATTATGTATTGATAAAAAACGAGCTTACTAACTGAAAAGGCAAGTGTTATTGTGTGCTCTTAGTTGACTTTTTAAAAAGTGAGAGATGTATGTATATATAATATAATTAGGTGTATTTCATGATATATATGTATATATCCATCCATGTATATATGTACATATATCATATATATACACACACATATAGGTATATATACATTTATATATCCATATATAAATATACATACATATATTCATTTGCTTTTATTTTTTAATTTGATTTTCTTTTTGACAACGCTGCGAGGCTTGCAGGATCTATATCTATATCTATATCTATATAATATAAATTTATTTACTTATTTTATTTTTGACTGTGTTGGGTCTTGTTGCTGTGCGCAGGCATTCTCTGGTTGCAGTGAGCGGGGGCTACTCTTCGTTGTGGTGCGTGGGCTTCTCACTGCGGTGGCTTCTCTTGTTGTGGAGCATGGGCTCTAGGCTCGTGGGCTTCGGTAGTTGCAGCACGTGGGCTCAGTAGTTGTGGCTCGCGGGCTCTAGAGCGCAGGCTCAGTAGTCGTGGTGCACAGGCTTAGTTGCTCTGTGGCATGTGGGATCTTCCCGGACCAGGACTCGAACCCATGTCCCCTGCATTGGCAGGCAGATTCTTAACCACTGTGCCACCAGGGAAGTCCATTCATTTGCTTTTATATTTCTGATAAGGTACATAAAAAACTGAAGCATTGGCTGTCTCAGGAAAGGAGAACTTGGTGGTAGAGGTTCAGGGGTGGGAGGAATGCTTTTTATTCCAAAAGAATTTCACAGATTTTTTCCACATCAGCAGCATCATTTAGGTGAGTGTATACCGTAACTTCACAGACAACACTCATCTGAGTGCCTAAGTGAAGGCAGGTAAACAAACACCCATCCAGTCTCATTTCCTGTAGAGGCAGCATCTTTTAGAATAAAAAGTCTGTATCTAAAGGCCATATCTGCATGTGCAGTTTAAACAAATTATTATGTGCATGGTGTTTTTATACCAATCCTGTGAAACATTAGTTTTCAGGGATAATTAGCATTAACTTAGTCTGTCGCTAATTTCAGTTCTTTCTCATCAAGCACATTATGTGTGAAGAAAAAAATGACCTCATTCAGTATTTCTTTATTATGAAGACAAGTTTTTTGGTTTTTGTTTTGTTTTGTCACAGATACCGTCTAAAAGTATAGAGGCTCTGGCACGGTCAGAGAGAATGTTCTTCTGTAACTGGAACCACTCTTTCTAGCTAAAGGGATATTATCTCATTTCTTTTTAAACTCTTCTCCTCCCCTCCCTCTCCCTGTCCCTTTCCCTCTCTCCTGTTCTCCCTTCCTTCCTTTTTCCTTTCAGCATTAGTTTTCTAGAGAGACCATCTACTTAAAATCCTTAGAGTGAAGGACACCCTGTGACTGAAAACCTCAAATGACTATTATTAAGAAAATTTTCATCTAAAAAGATCGGAAAACAAGTGATGGTTTTCACTTTACTTAACATTTTTTCCAGTTTGTCAAATGATGGGTTGAGCTGATGAGGGCTGGTGAAAATCATTGGCTCTGGATCCTCTAACGATTTTCTGCATTCTTATCAGTCTAAAGACCAAACTTCTGCTTAAGCGAGGTTGAAAATAGTCATATAGTTTTATCGTGATAGACCATTAGAACTAGAAGGAGGGTGAGACAGAATCTAGTTCAGTCTGCTTTATAGATGGAACTAAGGTTGAGGAACACTAAGTGATTGCCCAAAAGGTCACATAACTTACTGTCAGAGTCAGACCTGCTGATTTTTTTCACCATAGCACATCAGAGCAGGAAGAAAGAAATGCTCCAAAAAAACTACCTTGCTCTTTCTGTCCCTTATAAATGTTTGTCTCCAACTTGGAGTAATCAGTATTTATGAATAGACCACCTTCTGTGAAATTAGATTGTCCTCTTAAGAGTTAATTATGATATTAAGCAGCATTGGCTTCCTTAACTGTTGAAAAATGTCCCTTGAGCTGCTGAAAAGTTTCCTTCACTTTGGTAGTCAAATTGTGTTCACGTGGGCTGTATTAATGGGCACCTTAAGTCACATGCTAATCTGGACACATCGATCAATGAGATTAACATACCTAGAGAGAGAAAAGGATTTCAACATAAGAGTTTGGATTGCAAATATAAAACAGGAGCAGAGGACCCCCTATAGAAGGTGACCTGTATCCTGCTCAGAGCAGGGAAGAGGAAGGCGTGGCCAGGTGTTGAGAATTTCATTCCCATTGTCGAAGTTCTACCTTAGGAAAAGAGTACTGCTTTCTTGAATTTTCTTGGCTTCCTGGTTTTCTTCTGACCTCTTGGGTCACTCAATCTTTCATCTCCTTGCTCCTTCCTGCTCTCCCATGTGACTTCTAAACACAAGAGTTGATGGGAACTCATTCACTGTCTCCTCACTCAATTCTTTGTCCCAAGGTGATCTCATTCACGCTGCTGAATTTCAAAATGTATCATTCTACCCCAGATCTCTTTTCTGACTCAAATATCTACCTACCTATCTAAATTTCCAACTAGATGTCACAAGATTATCATAAATACAACATGTCAAAAATCGTATTCTTGGGACTTCCCAAGTGGTTAAGACTCCATGCTCCCAATACAGGGGACACGAGTTCGATCCCTGGTTGGGGAACTAAGATCCTGCATGCCGCATGATGTGGCCAAAAAATAAAGAAAGAAAGAAAAAACACTAGCTTAAAAAAAATTGTATTTTTCATTCTTCACCATAACCTCCTCCAATCCGCTCCTCCTTTAGACTGTTCCACCTCAGAAAATGGCACCCTCACTGCCCAGTTGCTCAAATCAGAAATGTAGCTGTCATCCTTGAAACCACTCTCTTCTTCTCCTATCAATCTATCACCAAGTTACATTTTTATTTCTTAAGTATTTCTGGAAGCCAACAGCTACTCTTTGCCTTCACTACCACAGCCTTGGTCTATGCCACTATCTTCTTTACCTGGAGGTCTATGATGGTCTCCTAATTAGTCTCCCCATATTCATTCATTCTTCCACTTTAATCCATATAGCAAGTGATCATTTAAAAATACTCTTCGGGACTTCCCTGGTGGTCCAGCAGTTAAGACTCCGCGGTCCCAACGCAGGGGGCCCGGGTTCGATCCCTGGTCAGGGACTTAGATCCTGCATGCTGCAACTAAAGGTCCCCCATGTGGCAACGAAGATGCCGCGTGCTGCAACTAAGACCTGGTGCAGCCAAATAAATATTTAAAAAATTAAAAAATAAAAATATTTTTCGCATCGTGCCACCTCGCTGCTTAAAACACGCCAATGGCCCCTGCTTCCCTCTTCATCTTCACCTTGCACCTTTCTCCCTTCTCTAAGGACCATCCAGCCCTAAAGGCTGCCTTCCTCCTATGGGTTCAGGGTTTCCTACCACAGATCCTTTACACATTTTATTCTCTCTGCTTGGATTCTTTTTCCCTCCACAATATTTCTCTTCCCCATCTCTCCTAACTTTTACTCATTCTTTAGTCTATTTTTAAATGTCAGATCCTCAGAAATACATCCCCTTAACTATAAAATCTGATTTAGGACTCACTTTATATTCCCTTGCAAAATAGCCTCCTATTTTTTTTTTCCTTACCAACCACTACTTTCAATTTCTAATTATAGATGCATTTGTCTGATTACTTCTGTCTTCCAACACAGTTATTTTGTTCACTTTTCTACCCAGCAATCAGAACAGTTCCTGGCGCATTACAGACAGTATTTGTTGAATGACAATGAATGAGCTTTGTTAGCTGAAGAGATTTTTATAATCTAAACTACTTTTTTTTACTCTGTTCTAGGCAAGATACCCTTTTGATTATGATTTTTCTTCCCATATAGCTTGGTAACTATAGGAGAAAACGCACTGATCATTTAAGAGATAGCTCTTAGTTTAAAAAGTGACGTTCACAACACCCTTTCATGATAAAAACACGAAAAAACAACAACAACTAGGAATAAAAGGAACTTATCTCAACATAATAAAAGCTATATACTAAAAACCTACAGTGAACATCATGGTGAAAGACTGAAAGCTTTTCCTTTAAGATCAGCAACAAGGCAGGGATGCTTGCTTTCACCACTTCTATTCAACGTAGTACTGGAAGTTCTAGTCAGAGCAACTGGCAAGAGAAAGATATAAAGGCATCCAAGTTGGAAAGGAAAAAGTAAAATTATCTGTAGATTATTTGATATTCCATGTAGAAATCTCTAAAGATTTCATACACAAAAAAAAACCTGTTAGAATTAATGACTGAGCTCAGCAAAGTAGCAAGATATAAGGTCAACACACAAAAGTCAGTTGTATTTCTATAAACAATGAATGATCTAAAAAGGAAATTACAAAAACAATTCCATTCACAATAGCATCAAATATACTTAAGAATGAACTTAACCAAGGAGGTGAAAGACTTGTATAATGAAAATTGTAATACGTTGCTGAAAGAAATTAGAGAAGACAAAAATAGATGGAAACACATCCCATGTTCATGGATTGGAAGACTTAATATAGTTAAAATGTGAGTACTACTCAAACCAATCCACAGATTCAATGCAATCACTAGCAAAATCCCAATGATCTTTTTTTGCAGAAATAGAAGAACCTATCCTAAATTCATGTGGAATCTCAAGGGACTCCGAATAGCCAAAACGATCTTGAAAAAGAAGAACAAGACTGGAGGATTCAACACTTTCTGATTTTAAAACTTCCTAAGATCATGTATAAACATTAGCTCAAAATGGATCAAAGACCTAAATTTAAGACCTAAAACAATAAAACTCTTGCAAGAAAAAACAGGATAAAACCTTTACAACATTGGATTTGGCAGTGATTTCTTGGATATGACACCAAAGGAACAGGTAACAGAAGAAAAAATAGACACGCTGGACACTTCATGAAAATTGAAAAATTCTGTATATCAAAAGGCACTATCGGGCTTCCCTGGTGGTGCAGTGGTTGAGAATCCGCCTGCCGATGCGGGGGACACGGGTTCGTGGCCTGGTCCGGGAAGATCCCACATACCATGGAGCGGCTGGGCCCGTGAGCCATGGCCGCTGAGCCTGCGCGTCCTTGCCTGTGCTCCGCAATGGGAGAGGCCACAACAGTGAGAGGCCCGCGTACCGCAAAAACAAAAACAAAAACAAAAGGCACTCTCAATAAAGTAAAAAGGCAACCCATAGAAGAAAATATCTGTGAATCCTATATCTGATATGGGATTAATATCCAGAATATATAGGAAATTCCTAAAACTCAACAACAAAATCAAACAATCCAATTTAAAAAATGGGCAAAGGGCATTTCTCCACAGAAGATATACAAATGGCTAATAAGCACAAGAAAAGATACTTAACATCACTACTCAGTAGGGAAATGCAAACCAAACTAAAATGAGGTGCCACTTCACACCTATTAGTATGACTACTACCAAAAAACAGAAAACAACAAGTGTTGACAAGGATGCAGAGAAATTGGGACACTTGTACAGCATTGGTGGGAATGTAAAATAGTATAGCTGCTGTGGAAAAGAGTATGACATTTCCTCAAAAACTTAAAAACAGAATTACCATATGATTCAGCAAACCTACTTTTGGATATATACCCAAAAGAATGAAAGCAGGGTCTCGAAGAGATATTTGTATACCTATGTTCACAGCAGCCTTATTCACAACAGCTAAAATGCGGAAGCAACCCAAGCGTCCCATCAACAGAAGAAAGGATAAGCAAAATGTGGTATATACAGACAGTGGAGTATTATTCAGCCTTAAAAAGGAAGGAAATTCTGCATAAATGAGAATTTATCATAATACAGTTGACCCTTGAACAACATGGGTTTGAACTGTGTGGGTGTACTTACATGTGGATTCTTTTCAATAATAAACACTGTGGTACTACACGATCTGTGGTTGGTTGACTCTGAGGATATGGAACCATGGATATGGAGGAACCAAACAGACAGAGGACTAACGATAAGGTATATGCAGATTTTCAACTGTGTGGAGGATCAGCGCCCCTAGCCCCTTCATGGTTCAAGGGTCAACTGTACTATTCTTTATTTTATATCTGTCCTAAGGTAATAAGGAATAAAGAAATGACGCCTACACAGATACGTGAAAAAAAGTTTAAAGTGAGTTTTCAAAAATATCTGTATATAAAATTCAAAAATTTTTCTTTAATGAAAGTTAGCTTTTCTACAATGCTCCCAAATTCCGTGTTTGTGAAAAAGCTTGAAACAATTATCATTTTTTTCTGTGTTGCCAACAGGATAAAAATCAGTGTAAGCAGTAAAATTGATATTGCTCTGATATTTTATAGTTTCATATATTTTACCAAATTTCTCTAATTTAAAATTTCATAAAAGAATCTTCTTCTTCTTGGACATTTATAGGCTCATTTATTTTGAGTTGAAGACAGCTCTACTTACATAAACTTATTGCTTAATAAATTATGTAACCTTACAAATAGAAACATTAGAATTCACAGAATAGAGAAAGCCAAAAAGAAAAAGTAATATCCATTTTAGTGAAATACACATAGTAAATTATGGAATAAAGCACATAGAACAGCAGTTTTTAAAAGTTGGATGTCAGGAAGAAGGCTATTCTCTTCAACAATCCTTAGTGACACACTTTATAAGTTGTCTCCTTGATTTTATGTTTTCTTAATTTTTCTTCCTCCAAATGTAAACCTCTCAGCCTATATATAACATTATGGATATTGAAAACATTTATAGCTGTGAATAGCTGCATATGACATAGGCTACCAGAAAATATATGTAATTTTTGGATCTCTGGAATAATATGTAGAAAATACTTCAGAGTACTAAAAAGGCTTACACCACTATTTCCAATTCAAAATACTTTACAGTTTTTAACCTTGTATTCCTTGTATTACGCAGTGTAGAAAAAAATGTGAAGTTCTGAGTGTTGACTTTATTTTTCAGGGCCCAGAAATGAATGTTTATCTGAAACTAGTACATAATATAATGAATTATGCTATCAAACTGGAAAACCTAACATCAAATTTTAATCAGGTTATACATGGAAACCCTGACGCTGGTGAAAAAAAAATTTTTTTTCTCTATGTAAGTAAATAACACAATTATTCTTTAAACATTGCCTAAGCGTTTTGGTAAAGAGTATTTTTATACTCTTCATAGTATTTTACTCTTTGAAAAAAACTTATGATTTAATTTCTATGTTTTCCGTGTTTTTTTTCTATGTTAAAATGACTATATTTTTTAAAATCCACCATTACTTATTAGCAATATAAATAATTTTGTGCTTTTCGAGGACACCAATGTCATGTTCCAGCTGCTTCATCTCTTCTTCCAGCTTCTGCTTGCGAATCTTCTTTGGTATGGAGTCGATGAAGACCGAGAGGGACTGAAACTTCTTATGTACTTCTTCCCAGTTCTTTTTCAGCCCCTGCAAACGGTAAAGAAAACTGTACATAGCAAAGTAAACTGCAGAAGCAGAGTAAATCGCAAAGAAAATTGCACTGGGAAGGAAAAAATGTAAACAGGTAAAGAAAGCCGACAAAAATAACTAAAAAATGATATGTGTTTATCAAGTTCTTGGCCACAGTAACAAAAAATACTGTAGAGAGGCCAAACCCTGTCCTTGATTGTGTGCTCAATTCCCACTGGGAGTATTTATTTTCTTTGTTTTTAATGTTACTGCACTTGTTTTTACCATCAAATACGTGTATGCAGAGTTATGAGTAGTATGAAACTAAGCTCATAGCAAATGCTTTGGTAAAAACAACTTAAGAGTTGATGTTCCAAGCAAAAAAACAATTTTGAACAGGAAATTATTTCTTATAAAAATTTTCATTTTTTTTCTTTAGAAAAAAAATATCCTCATTCTTCAACAGAGAAATCACATCAAAACACTTGATTCTGACTTACATAGCCATGTTTTCTTATATCTGACTAAATGGAATTGTATAAAATGCCAAAATTCAATTTTTTATTTTATTTTTTTTGCGTTACGCGGGCCTCTCACTGTTGTGGCCTCTCCCGTTGCGGAGCACAGGCTCCAGACGCGCAGGCTCAGCGGCCATGGCTCATGGGCCCAGCCGCTCCGCGACATGTGGGATCCTCCCAGACCGGGGCACGAACCCGCGTCCACTGCATCGGCAGGTGGACTCTCAACCACTGCGCCACCAGGGAAGCCCCAAAATTCAATTTAACAAGAGATGATCTTTTATGTGTTTTCAGTATTAGAAAGAATTCTTCCTCCATATAGTTAATGGATCTATACTTCCCATTAATTTATTCTAGAAATGACTGAAATATCATTACATGTAACACATATGCTAATTCAATAATGTAAGTTAACGTTTTATGTTCTCAGAAACCAACAAATTCAAAATTAGGAATCTCTTAGGAGCAATAAAGGTTATTTCCATCTCTGCACAGTTATCATTTCTTATCACAATGCACTAGCGGCTCCATTGACAAAATGGTCTTAAACTAATTGAACTCATGCAATGAAATTTTATAAATTGACACTTTCTGTTATTCACTATGGGTGCACAAATCATTTTATTTACACAAAAATGAAAAGTAAAACTGAAAGTAACATTTAAAATATTGCCTGGAAATTATGATCCCTGACACACAGATGGAAAAACATCCCATGCAAATGAAGACCAAAAGAAAGCTGGGGTAGCTATACTTATGACAGAAAAACTGACTTTGAAACAAAGACTGTAATAAGGGACAAAGGGCATGACATAATGATAAAGTGGTTGATACAACAAGAGGATATAACATTTATAAATATTTATGTACCCAACATAGGAGCATCAAAATATGAATGCAAATATTAACAAATTGAAAGAAAAAACCAGACAGCAATACTATAATAGTAGGGGACTTTAATATTCCACTTACATCAATGGATAGATCATCCAGACAGAAAATCAGTAAGAAAACATCAACTTTAAATGACAGGTTAGATCAGATGGACTTCACAGATATGTATAAAACTTTCCATCCAAAAACAACAACTACACATTCTTCTCAAGTGTACACAGAACATTCTCCAGCACAGATCATATGTTAGGCTACAAATCAAGTCTTAATAAATTTAAGAGGACTGAAATCATATCAAACATATTTTCTGACCACAATGGTATGAAACTAGAAATAGACCATAGTCTATTAAGTATGCAATAGCATTATGTTTAAAAAAACAAATACCTTAATAATAAAAATACTTTACTGCTAAAAAATGCTAACCATCATCTGGCAGTGCAGGGTTTCCACAAATCTTCAATTTGTAAAAATCTCAGTATCTGTGAAGCACAGTAAAATGAAGTGCAATAAAACAAGGTATGCCTTGTTTTATTGTGCAATAATTGTGCAATATTGTGCAATGAAGTGCAATAAAACAAGGTACCCTAATCAAGTGGGATTTATTCCAGGGAGGCAAGGCTGGTTCAATATTCACAAATCAGTCAATGTGATACACTACATTAATAAAATAAAGGATAAAAATCATATGATCACCTCAATTGATGCAAAAAAGCATGATAAAATTCAACCTCCATTTATGATAAAAAAAAAAAAAAAACTTTCAACAAAGTGCATACAGAGGGAACATACCTCAACATAATAAAGGCCAAATACGACAAGCCCACAGCTAACATCATACTCAATGGTGAAAAGCTAAAAGCTTTTCCTCTAAGATCAGGAAGAAGACAAAGATGCCCACTCTTGCCACTTTTATTCAACATAGTATTGGAAGTCCTAGCCAGAGCTCAGGAGTAGCATAATTGAAAATTATTGATTAAAAAAAAAAGAAAGAAAATATGGTCCTTGAAAATCATGGCCATACATTTAGATTTATGAGAGAATTAGAAGTGTCTTATATAACAATACCTTCATAATAAGCCCTCATAGTACAAATTTAATCTTGTAAACTTTTCGGGGAGAAAACGGTTTATCTCCATGCTCAGGTATAAATGACTACAAGTTTGGACACACTTTATAGAAAAGATTTGTTGAGAAAAAAGCCCAAAATGTTGAGCATTTCTTGAGTGAGATTATATCAAGGATTTGGGAAAGGGAAAAGGCAGAAGCGTCTTCTACACTTTAAAAAGAGAGGGATGGGCTAACCCAGTTCTTAATAGTGTATGAGAAGTATTCCAATAAGAAGTCCTCAAAAGAATTCTGTTTTTCTATAGGCTTTCATTATGAAATGGGAAATATGTTTCCACAGTGCTCCACAGGGTTGCCTATTGCAGAGAAGAAATCTATGTATTTATACACTTTGAAATATCAAAGGTTTTTCACAGCTCCTTGGGTGATCTTTCCCTATTCCTTGTGGTCACAGCAGCTACACGTTTTGCAGTATTTCTTTTGAAAGGATAGTTTTCTTTATCTTCCAGTGTGTACAATAACACTTGGATCAAAGTCCACCTCTAGGGATGGGAACTAAATGTGATTGATATTTCATATTATACCAAAATAGCCTCTTAACGGTTTTGTGGTTATTTCATCTAAAAAAAATCTTTTATCCACTGCAGCGATACTGATTTTCCCTTATCTTTATTTCTTCATTTTTCTCTCTTCTAGTTTAATACTGAAATAATATTGTTAATTTTGGAAAAATTTTCACATAGGGAGAAGCGGTCATAAAATAATAGGAAGTGTGTTCAGGTCCATGCTCCTCTGCTGCCACCCCCATCCATTCTCCACCTCTGGCTCTGCGCTGTGATTAGGGGCTGGGCAGTGGTGGGGCTGAGGTATTTATTCCTATGGGCTGCTCCTCCCCCAGCACTGTTCCCTCCAGCCTCTGCCTGAATTCAGCTAAGGAAGACACCGGTGGGAGGAGAGCAAGCTTGGGGCATTTCTTCCCCCACCCTGGACATCACCTGGACATGACTGGCCCTTGCATCTGTGACTACAGTGCCTGTCGGAGCCCCTCTTCCAGGCTCCAGCTCCCACCCGGCTCTGGTAACGCTGTTTCCTGCCCCTGCCCTTCCAGCCCAGGGTGGTGGTGATTCCTGCTGTCCCTAGTCCTGGGTGCCTCAGTGTTCCTTGTGGGTTCCCTTAGCCCTGCTTCACCTCTGTAAATAGTTCCTTTGTAGATTCTCTTCAGAATCCCAGCCTAGTATGCCTTCTATCCCCTGCTGGATCCCGGGCGGGAAGAGCCTCCCTCTGTTACCTCTTATGCACGTGCTTATCACGTGGTAGGAAAACACAGGCCTGGGAACTGGTCAATGTGAGTTTTAGTCCCTCTTCAGCTACTTGATAATGTTGTGACCAGGGGCAAATGTAAACCAACCTCCAAGTTCGCTGACAGTAAGGACCACGTTTGTTTTGCTCACAACAGTATATCCCCCAGGCTGGGTACAGTGAGTGGAACATGGTAGATTAGATGTTCAGTAGATGAACGGAGGGATGAATGAACAAATGTGCCCACTTAATACTGATATATTTGCATTTTATATCCTCATCTGTGAAATGAGAAGTTTGGAATAATTAGACCAGATGATCCCTTCCTGGATAATGAGACTGTCATTTTATGAAGAATGAGCAGAATGTGCCCTACTCAGGGACATATGACCATACTGTCATAGAACTACATGCAACTCTTAACCAGGGAAGGGAGCAGGGTTCAGGGCTCGTCAGGAACAGAGCTCGTGGCTTTGTTACCATGGCAGCTACACTACCCAGCTAATAAGGCATCCAAGGGAGGGTCAGCTATTGTCTATCAAAGTGTCTACAAAGAAACTCTGTAGTGACCACATCAGGAAGCTGAGGGCTGCTGACCCACTAAGGAGGTGCCGAGGGAAGAGCCTTTTCCTTCCCAGGGAAGTTCTTCCTTTCTTTTCCTATTTTTCTTAGATGTAAAAACCTGGCTTTCACAAAAACATGTATGTTTTAAGAATGGCAGAATCTGATGGAGGGAGGGAAGGAGGGAGGGAGAGAGGGAGGGAGGGAACCAAAGAACAGTGCTCTTCCTGAAAATGACGGGCCGAGTCCCACTTCCACGTGTGCCAGCCTTCTTGCCTGCCTGTCTCCCTTCCTTCTCTCCAGCGCACCATTATTAATCACCTGTGTTTACACTGGGCACTAGGTTAGGCATTGCAGAGATTGCTGGCAACAAAGAGACAGCGTCACTGCCCTCGGGCCATTCCTGCTGTCTGGGATATCCTCTTACTCTGCAGTTTAAGGCGCAGCTAAAGACCTACCTACGTCCTGCACTGGATGTTCGTGCCTGCGAACCTTATAAAACATATGATCTGTACACACACACATCTTTCTATAGGTACATAGATACACAGCACCTCTTATCAATTAAATTACAACATTATCCAGAGCAGAAATTTTATTTTATGCCCCTTGGGGCTTAGCATGATACTCTATGCAGAACAGACATTTAATAAATGTTTACTGATGATTGGGATGACACTGATAAAATGCTAAGATTTTATAACAGCATATGAATCCATTTTACAATAGAAATTAATGTTGTAAAAAGTTTTGTTTTCTCCGTTTTGAAAAGGTCACTAGAAATGACTTTGTAGAAAGCTTTCAAAGTAACAAAACAAAGAATAAAGTACTATTTTTACCTCTATAAGAGAGCACAACTATAGAACAGTGTCAGTAGGTGCTTAACAAATACTCTCTAAAGATGATGGAGCAACGGTGCTCACACCCCCCAATATTTTAAACGCTTCAGATAGAAGTCTTGCATTAAAAACTCCAGTGTAAGTGTCTTTAGGTCTGTTTTATTCCAAATAAAGAAAACATATGTAAAGCCTAACACCTGGTTATTTTAAAATCTGGACACTTGCTTATAAGAAAGAAAAAAAAAGTTGGTCTAGGGACAGTTTCAATTATTCTAGAGCTCCACCTAGTGAAAAGTATCTACCTTATGGATATTATTTTTGAAAAACTCAGGGGCATGGGAATGAAAATCAAAATGCTTGTTTACTTTATTTATGCACATTCATTGAAGGAGAAGCTTAGCTTGCTTATGACACTACTTCAGGAAGAAACAGAAGCTCACCTAGTTGGAAACAAATTATTATTCAACAGTCCCTATATCACAACTTTTTGCTCTCCCCAAAGAGCCAGCTTTGTTGCATGCAGTTGTCACTATAATCAAAAGAGAGTGTTCTGATTTCAAAATCAAAGTGCGGGCCTTAATAATCACTGATGGCGGACCTTTCTTTCAGAGATGTTTTAAAGAGTTACACATGAATGTAAACTAAAGACGCTTACCTGCAGAACTGCCTCCCTTTCTTCATCAGATAGCCTTTTCATAGCTGCTTCCTTGAGGTTTTCCTGGATATAGTTATCATATTCTTCCTGGGCTTTCTTCACTTCTTCATTTCGCTTACGTATGTAATCAGGCGTGACACCATAACCCTTGTAAGGATTTTTCAGGAAAAAAAAAAAAATCAAAATCCTGAAAGTAATCTTATATATGTGTACATACCAACCAATGATTAGGAGCAAAAGAAATGTTACAGACTTAAAGCCTTTGCTCAAAACACTGCAAGTTAACAAAAGTCAGTGATTTTTTTCTTTTTCCTATTTGGAACTAGTTGATTCTGGTCATTTAAAACCATCTGTGCTGTTATCATGGCTGTTTGTTTTCCCTCTTTTGAATGTTCCCAGTGCCTGTTCTTGGCTGATGGCTTGGCCCTTACTTTACCCTGAAGAACTGGATTTTCTTTATTTCTTTTAGGTGCTTCAGATTTTACTTTGAAATATCTCAAATATCTTAAGGTCTCTTGTGCATTATCTCGTAAAAAGAAAAAAAAAAGGAAGATAAATGCTTCCAATGCATTGTAAGAACAAAGTCTTAAAGATGCTAGGCACATCTGCTTTAAGAAAAAATTGACGTGGGCCCCTTAGGTTGTTTTTGGAACAACAAAATACAATCTTAGGCTCCTGGGCTGCTTACAAGGACTGACAGTGAAGCAATCAGCTATGATTCTTTCAAGTTAGTGAATGTGTCAATACCACTGTGTAGAGAAACAGAACTACTCCCTGTTCATTCTTCAAAGCATTATTTGAGGATGTACTTGGTGCTAGCTACACCAGTGAATAAGAAAGGAAAAGTTTCTGTCCTCATGGAATGTGCATTCTGTAGTGAGAGAAACTCACCAAAAATAAAGTATGAAATAATATATATAAGTGCTCCACAGTAAAATACAGTAAGAAAAAAGAAAGTCATGAGAGCTATTTGAGATAAATAAAGATGTCAGAGAAGACCAGAGGGCAGACAGCAGAAGCAAGAAGAACTACAATCCTGCAGTCTGTAGAACAAAAACCACATTCACAGAAAGAGAGACAAGATGAAAAGGCAGAGAGCTATGTACCAGATGAAGGAACAAGATAAAACCCCAGAAAAACAACTAAATGAAGTGGAGATAGGCAACCTTCCAGAAAAAGAATTCAGAATAATGAGAGTGAAGATGATCCAGGACCTCGGACAAAGAATGGAGGCAAAGATCGAGAAGATGCAATAAATGTTTAACAAAGACCTAGAAGAATTAAAGAACAAACACCCAGAAGAATTAAAGAAGAAAAAAGAGATGAACAATACAATAACTGAAATGAAAAATACACTAGAAGGAATCAATAGCAGAATAACTGAGGCAGAAGAACAGACAAGTGACATGGAAGACAGAATGATGTAATTCACTGCCATGGAACAGAATAAAGAAAAAAGAATGAAAATAAATGAAGACAGCCTAAGAGACCTCTGGGACAACATTAAATGCAACAACATTTGCATTATAGGGGTCCCAGAAGGAGAAGAGATAGAGAAAGGACCTGAGAAAATATTGGAAGAGATTATAGTCGAAAACTTCCCTAACACGGGAAAGGAAATAGCCACCCAAGCCTAGGAAGTGCAGAGAGTCCCAGGCAGGATAAACCCAAGGAGAAACACACTGAGACACACAGTAATCAAATTGACAAAAATTAAAGACAAAGAAAAATTATTGAAAGCAGCAAGGGAAAAATGGCAAATAATATACAAAGGAACTCCCATCAGGTTAACAGCTGATTTCTCAGCAGAATCTCTATAAGCCAGAAGGGAGTGGCATGATATATTTAAAGTGATGAAAGGGAAGAACCTACAACCAATATTAGTCTACCCGGCAAGTATCTCATTCAGATTTGATGGAGAAATCAAAAGCTTTACAGACAAGCAAAAGCTAAGAGAATTCAGCACCACCAAACCAGTCCTAAAACAAATGCTAAAGGAACTTCTCTAAGTGGGAAACACAAGAAAAGAAAACGACCTACAAAAACAAATGCATCACAGTTAAGAAAATGGTAATAGGAACATACATATCAATAATTACCTTAAACATGAATGGATTAAATCCTCCAACCAAAAGACACAGGCTTGCTGAATGTATACAAACACAAGACCCATATATATGCTGTCTACAAGAGACCCACATCAGACCTAGGGACACATAAAGACTGAAAATAGGGGGATGGAAAAAGATATTCCATGCAAATGTAAATCAAAAGAAAGCTGGAGTAAAAATACTCATATAAGATAAAACAGACTTTAGAATAAAGAATGTTACAAGAAACAAGGAAGGACACTAAATAATGATCAAGGGATCATTCCAAGAAAAAGATATGACAAATATAAATATATATGCACCCAACACAGGAGCACCTCAATATATAAGGCAACCGCTAACAGCTATAAAAGAGGAAATCGACAGTAACACAGTAATAGTGGGAGACTTTAACACCTGACTTACACCAATGGACAGATCATCCAAAGAGAAAATTAATGAGGAAACACAAGCTTTAAATGACACAATAAACCAGATAGAATTAATTGATACTTATAGGACATTCCATCCAAAAATAGAAGATTACACTTTCTTCTCAAGTGCACATGGAACATTCTCCAGGATAGATCACATCTTGGGTCACAAATCAAGCCTCAGTAAAGTTAAGAACATTGAAATCATATCAAGCATCTTTTCTGACCACAACGCTATGAGATTAGAAATCAATTACAGGGAATAAAACCATAAAAAACACAAACACATGGAGGCTAAACAATACATTACTAAATAACCAAGAAATCAAAGAGGAAATCAAAAAATACGTAGAAACAAATGACAATGAAAACACGACGATACAAAACCTATGGGATGCAGCAAAAGCAGTTCTAAGAGGGAAGTTTACAGCAATACAAGCTTACCTCAAGAAACAAGAAAAATCTCAAATAAACAATCTAACCTTACACCTAAAGGAAATAGAGAAAGAAGAACAAAGAAAACTCAAAGTTAGTAGAAGGAAAGAAATCATAAAGAGCAGAAATAAATGAAATAGAAACAAAGAAAACAATAGCAAAGATCAATAAAAATAAAAGCTGGTTCTTTGAGAAGATAAACAAAATTGATAAACCATTGGACAGACTCATCAAGAAAAAGAGGGAAAGGACTCAAATCAATAAAATTAGAAATGAAAAAGGAGAATTTACAACAGACACCGCAGAAATACAAAGCATCCTAAGAGACTACTACAAGCAACTCTATGCCAATAAAATGGACAACCTGGAAAAAATGGACAAAGTCTTAGAAAGGTATAACCTTCCAAGACTGAACCAGGAAGAAATAGAAAATATGAACAGACCAATCACAAGTAATGAAATTGAAACTGTGATTAAAAATTTTCCAACAAACAAAAGTCCAGGACCAGACGGCTTCACAGGTGAATTCTATCAAATATTTAGAGAAGAGCTAACACCCATGCTTCTCAAACTCTTCCAAAAAATTGAAGAGGAAGGAACACCCTCAAACTCATTCTATGAGGCCACCATCACCCTGATACCAAAACCAGACAAAGATACTACAAAAAAAGAAAACTACAGACCAATATCACTGATGAATATAGTCAACAAAATACTAGCAAACAAAATCCAACAATACATTAAAAGGATCATACACCATGATCAAATAGGGTTTATCCAGGGATGCAAGGATTCTTCAATATATGCAAATCAATCAATGTGATACACCATATTAACAAACTGAAGAATAAAAACCATATGATCTTCTCAATAGATGCAGAAAAAGCTTTTGACAAATTCAACACCCATTTATGACAAAAACTCTCCAGAAAGTGGGCATAGAGGGAAACTACCTCAACATAATAAAGGCCATATAAGACAAACCCACAGCAAATATCAGTCTCAATGGTAAAAAACTGAAAGCATTTCCTCTAAGATCATGAACAAGACAAGGATGTCCACTCTCGCCACTATTATTCAACACAGTTTTGGAATTCCTAGCCACGGCAATCAGAGAAGAAAAATAAAAGGAATACAAACTGGAAAAGAAGAAGTAAAACTGTCACTGTTTGCAGATGTCATGACACTATACATAGAGAATCCTAAAGATGCCACCAGAAAACTACTAGAGCTAATCAATGAATTTGGTAAAGTTGTAAATAATTACATAATTAATGCACAGAAATCTCTTGCATTCTTACACACTAATGATGAAAAATCTGAAAGAGAAATTAAGGAAACACTCCCATTTACCACTGCAACAAAAAGAATAAAATACCTAGGAATAAACCTACCAAGGGAGACAAAAGACCTGTATGCAGAAAACTATAAGACACTGATGAAAGAAATTAAAGATGATACAAACAGATGGAGAGATATACCATGTTCTTGGATTGGAAGAATCACTATTGTGAAAATGACTATACTACCCAAAGCAATCTACAGATTCAATGCAATCCCTATCAAATTACCAATGGCATTTTTTACAGAACTAGAACAAAAAAATCTTAAAATTTGTATGGAGACACAAAAGACCCCGAATAGCCAAAGCAGTCTTGAGGGAAAAAAACGGAGCTGGAGGAATCAGACTCCTTGACTTCAGACTATACTACAGAGCTACAGTAATCAAGACAATATGCTACTGGCACAAAAACAGAAATATAGATCAATGCAACAGGATAGAAAGCCCAGAGATAAACCCACGCACATATGGTCACCTTATCTTTGATAAAGGAGGCAAGAATATACAGTGGAGGAAAGACAGCCTCTTCAATAAGTGGTGCTGGGAAAACTGGACAGCTACATGTAAAAGAATGAAATTAGAACACTCCCTAACACCATACACAAAAATAAACTCAAAATGGATTAGAGACCTAAATGTAAGACTGGACACTATAAAACTCTTAGAGGAAAACATAGGAAGAACACTCTTTGACATAAATCACAGCAAGATCTTTTTTGATCCACCTCCTAGAGTAATGGAAATAAAAACAAAAATACACAAATGGGACCTAATGAAACTGAAAAGCTTTTGCACAGCAAAGGAAACCATAAACAAGATGAAAAGATAACCCTCAGAATGGGAGAAAACATTTGCAAACGAATCAATGGACAAAGGATTAATCTCCAAAATATATAAACAGCTTGTGCAGCTCAATATTAATGAAACAAACAACCCAATCAAAAAATGGGTAGAAGACCTAAATAGACATTTCTCCAAAGAAGACATAGAGATGGCCAAGAAGCACATTAAAAAACTGCTCAACATCACTAATTATTAGAGAAATGCAAATCAAAATTACAATGAGGTATCACCTCACACCAGTTAGAATGGGCATCATCAGAAAATCTGCAAACAACAAGTGCTGGAGAGGGTGTGGAGAAAAGGGAACCCTCTTGCACTGTTGGTGGGAATGTAAATTGATACAGCCACTATGGAGAACAGTATGGAGGTTCCTTAAAAATCTAAAAATAGAATTACCATATGACCCAGCAATCCAACTACTGGCATATACCCAGAGAAAACCATAATTCAAAAGGACCAATGCACCCCAATGTTCATTGCAGCACTATTTACAATAGCCAGGACATGGAAGCAACCTAAATGCCCATCGACAGACGAATGGATAAAGAAGATGTGGTACATATATGCAATGGAATATTACTCAGCCATAAAAAGGAACGATATTAGGTCATTTGTAGAGACGTGGATGGATCTAGAGACTGTCACACAGAGTGAAGTAAGTCAGAAAGAGAAAAACAAATATCGTATATTAACGCATATAGGTGGAACCTAGAAAAATGGTACAGATGAACCAGTTTGCAGGGCAGAAACAGAGACAGAGATGTAGAGAACAAACATATGGACACCAAGGGGGGAAAGTGGAAGGGGGTGGTGGTGGTGGGATGAATTGGGAGATTGAGATTGACATGTATACACTAATATGTATAAAATGGATAACTAATAAAAACCTGATGTATAAAAAAATAAATTTAAGTTAAAAAAAAAGATGTCAGGGAAGACCTCTCTGAGGAAGTAGCTGTTGTGAGATATGAGTCATTAAAACTATTCACAAATATTCTGGTTCTTCTCCTTCTAGGCACTTGGTATGACAATATTTTCCTGCTCCCCTTCAAGTAAGATGCAGCCTGTGACCTGAATTTCCCCGTGTGAGTAGAAGTAATGTCCTTTTTGGGTAGAAGGCTCATGAATTAATGGTTGACTTGTCATGTTCTTTTTCTCTCTGGTATGGTGATGGGTGATGTTTTGGTTTGCCTGGGTCCTGGAGTCAGGACAAGAAGCAGAGCTCCCAACAATCCTCAATGCACAGGTAGCACAAGCAACCAATAAAACCTAGTTGCTTTTAGTTACTGCAACTTGGGGGTTGTTAACCACAGCACAACCTAACCTAATCCTGACAATAAGGAATAGAAATCCTAGCTACAAATGTGTTCTGGAAAGTTGCAAAGCACTATACAAATAGACTAAGAGCTCAGTATTCTGGTAAGTTAGTTTCATGGTAACCAGTTCAATCCATTTCAGGAAACACTGAGGGCAACACCTCATTTCAGCTTAGCACAATCACTGAGGTTCCCAATGATGATTGTGTCATCACAAGTGATTAAATTATATTTGGCACACTCTGTGTAGGAAAAGGAACTACGTCACAAATGGGTAAAAGCTGCAGTGATCTGAAATATTCCCATGTGCTGGATCATTGAGGGTAATGCATAGTATTAATATTAATAATTGCATATATTATAATATCCGCTCTTTACTGAACTTCTGTTAGGTACCAGGTATTGTGTCAAGTGCTGAATATATTTTATATCATTCAATCCTCACCATGCTATGATAAATCGAATAACTTGTTAAAAATCACAGAGTTAAGTAAGTGGCAGAGTTAGAATTTGAAACGCTTGTCTTCCTATTATTGCTATGTAACTCAGGCAAACATCCATGCTTCAGTTTGCTTACACAAAATATTCTCATGGCACAAATGGGCATGTAATACTTTATTTGGAACTAAAACATGAGGTTCATTCACTTTTAAAAAATGGCCTTGCCTTTAAAAGGACTTACTATCTCACTTACCAATAACAGATTTTTTTAGCTTAACTCAGATAAGTAGAAAGTAAGTTGAGTTAGTCCTTCGTAAGCCCTGACTGGTTAGCCATCGAGAGTACACTAGGCGCAGGGAATTTGCGTGGCTTCGTAGACAAGCACAGGTAGACTAACCTCGTATTTTTCTGTCTCTGTGATGGAGACTCTCAGTTTCCTGTTCAAGGCAGAAAATGTATTGAAGTGGACAGCTTAGGCAGAAGGCAGCCAGTGTGGCGGTTTGTGGCATGACCATCAAAGGAGAAGGGTTTTTACGTGACGGTGGAGAAAGGATGGATTGGAAATGGCTTTAAAGAGCCAGGAGAATGAAGTTTCTGCTTTTCCACACCCTGTGGGACAAGGACCCTGAAGAGCCTCCAGGGGCCATATTAGGAGGACGTATCCAGAGAAACTTGAAATCTTTGTAAGCATGAGCTGCCAACTCCCAGATCCCTACTAAGGTCTTCCAAAGGTGTCTCAGCCAGCCGAGTGACAAGGGTTTCTCAGGGAATAAGTAGTGTTCTCTGACAACAGCCTTGAGGTTCCCGTTTTGATGGTGAACAGTCATTGGATTCACCACGGTAGATCACTGGATGACCTCGGTACAAGCCCCTCTTACATGTTACAAATTCCTCTTTTTCTCTTCTTTTCTTCCTTATTTCCTTTCTTTCTTTTTTGCCCAAGTTATTATTATGCACTATTACTCTTTAGGATTTTGTACTCATATACTATGTGTGTTTCCAGCACTTTTGTGCTCTATAAGTATGCAAAGTAAAATAGGTCTTATAGAAGATATTTTTCATAAGCTTTTTAAATTTCTATATTTAAACTGCTAAACCCAAGCTTCTATAATTTTCAACAATGAAAGTATATGCCTATCTGATAAGCACCTTTTCAGATAGACATGAAGGTCTTGAAAAGACTAACTATTGTACAGTACTTTCAAGGTCTGCTTTACTCTAAACCAAACACAAATGAGTATATTCACACTGAAATAGTACTGTGAAATATTTACAGTACACTGATAGGATGGATGGCTCTAAAGTTGTTTTCCTCTTCATTTCTCTCATTCTGTCAACAAGATAATGTAAACTAATGACTAAATCTTAGGATCTTCTGAAAGGTTATTCCTTCTAGATTTATAGTAACAACTGTGCTTCTAGTGACAATTCCACCTCACCGAAAATGAGTACCTTTTAGAGAATGTTTGCTATAAATGTTAAATATATTAATAATTGAAATTATGAAAAACAATTATAGTTTCCCTCTCCTGAACTATATGTTGTTGTTCATTCCAAATTCTCTGTAATTTCATCACACTAGATTTGGACCAAACACGGACTTCAGAGGAATGAGAACTGGCAATCTGGATAATTTGTCCAGTGAGAGCACTGTTTTTTTTAATTGAAGTACCGTTGATTTACAATATTATATTAGTTTTAGGTGTACAACGTAGTGGTTCAAAATTTTTATAGATATAAACTCCATTTAAAGTTATTATAAAATGTTAGCTATATTTCCCTTGTATCTTATTTATTTTATCCGTAGTAATCCGTACCTCTTAATCCCCTACCCCTTTCCAACCCCTTCCCCTTTCCCTCTCCCCACTGGTAGCCATTAGTTTGTCAGTGAGGGCACTATTAGTGATAATGCAGACAAACATTATGAATACCATATTTAAATTATCTATCAGGTCTTATTAATAGATCACAAGGCTACCTTTTTATTGATGTACTTTGGAACTAGTCCTGAAGTTTCAAGGTCATGCTTGTCTCCAGTTCTTTTGTCAACATAAATTGGCTTAGGTTTTTTAGCCACTCCCATAATGACATCGGCTGCATTTGTATTTATAAATTTTTTTTCACTCTGTATTCCCATGACTGGATGGTCCGTCCTCAATGGCACAGGAGGCTTTCTGGGCTCATTCCATTCAAACTTTTTTTCTGTTAAACATAACATTTCCTTGTTAATATTAAACTATAGATGTGGCTACTCAGTACTATTTATAGCATCCAGATATTTTACCACTAGTATATTAGAGTTTTATTAATAATATATTCAAATTTTAAGGTAAAAATCAGTAATCATAAATGCAAAAGATTAAATGTGACGTAATCAATTAATATGTTGGAGAACAATATAAAAATCTAAGGGAAGAAAATAAACACCCCAAATCATATGCTAGCTAAAACATTTTTATTCGCTATTATAAAAATATTTTCTTATAAAGATTTCAATAACAAATGTTCAGTATGCCCATTGAAAAAAGCCCAAAGAAACATTAAAACTTTTTTCTGAGTACCTTCAATATTATGAATAATTGCCTCTTCAGAGGAAAGTTACTGTAAAATCACCAAGTAAATAAATCAAACTTGATGTATCTGATGTATCCAAGAATCTGGATGTTTTTCACTAAAACTGTTATTATTATAAGGTATAAAAATCATGTAATAGCTATGTACCTAACATGCAGCTTAAGAAATGATAAATGACCAATACTGCTGAGGCTTCCTATTCACTCCTCCCTGATTACAGCTCACCTCCTAAAATAACTGCTATCCAAAGTTACTTCTCTCTCTCTACCACATTCTCTTCATTAGCAGCAGATGAAACTGGCCATTTTTACACAGTCTCTTTGACTTGACCATTCCAACTTATCTATTTTGATACAGCCACATCAAAGTGGTTTGTCAAAATGCTAAAATGTAAAATAATTACACTTTACTTCCAAGAACCGAAGGCAACAACTATCTTGACAAAACCTTACTCAAAGGCTTCCCTGGTGGTGCAGTGGTTAAGAATCTGCCTACCAATGCAGGGGACAAGGGTTCCAGCCCTGGTCCTGGAAGATCCCACATGCCGCGGAGCAACTAAGCCCGTGAGCCACAACTACTGAGCCTGTGCTCTAGAGCCTGCGAGCCACAACTACTGAGCCCACGCACCACAAGGACTGAAGCCCGCCTGCCTAGAGCCCGTCTGCCTAGAGTCCGTGCTCCGCAACGAGAAGCCACCGCAATGAGAAGCCCACGCACCACAACAAAGAGTAGCCCCCGCTCGCCGCAACTAGAGAAAGCCTGCGCGCAGCAACAAAGACCCAATGCAGCCAAAAACAAGTAAATTAAATAAATTTTAAAAAACAACAAAAAAACCCACCTTACTCAAATCTTAACCTCATCACAACTACTATGGACTTTGACTTTATTCATTTCTGTACTGTTTGAACTTTTAAATCATTTTATATAGCTTTTATTATCAGAAAAAACAATACTTATTATTTAAAGTTTATGAACTGGATTAATCTCTTGTTATAGGCTGAATTGTGTCCCTCCCCCATATTCATACATTGAAGCCCTAAATGCCAGTACCTCAGAATGGAACTGTAGTTGGACATGCTTTTTTTTTTTTTTTTTTTTTTTTTTGGTGGTACGTGGGCCTCTCACTGTTGTGGCCTCTCCCGTTGCGGAGCACAGGCTCCGGACGCGCAGGCTCAGCGGCCATGGCTCACGGGCCCAGCCGCTCCGCGGCATGTGGGATCTTCCCGGACCGGGGCACGAACCCGTGTCCCCTGCATCGGCAGGCGGACTCTCAACCACTGCGCCACCAGGGAAGCCCGGACATGCTTTTAAAGAGGGACTTAAGTTACAATGAGGTCATTAGGGTGAACGCTAATCCAATATGACTGATGTCCTTGTAAAAGGAGGAAATTTGGACACAAACACACACAGAAGGAAGCCATGTGAAGACACAGTGAGAAGACAGCGATCTATAAGTCAAGGAGAGAGGTCTCAGAAGAAATGAACCCTGGAAACATCCTGATCTTGTTTTTTTGTTTGTTTGTTTCATTTTGTTATTGGTTTTGTTTTGGGTTTCTTTTGGCCATTCCGTGTGGCATGTGGGATCTTAGTTCCCCAACCAGGGATTGAACCCATAACCCCTGCGGTGGAAGCTCAGGGACCACCAGGGAGTTCCCAGTAACACCCTGATTTTGGACTCTAGCTCTCAGAATTGTCACAAAATAAATTTCTGTTTAAGCTACCCCATACTTATTATGGTAGCAGCCCCAGCAAACCAATATACCCCTGATAATTCTACACGCCCCCAGGAAACATTATAAAGGAGGTTTTGAATGTTCACTTATTCATTAAGTCATGCAATATATTTTTGTTGAGCAATTACTATGTCCCCAGGTAATGCTCTAGGAACTGCGGGTACAGGAGTGAACAGAAGATACAAAGTCCCCTTTCTCATGGAGTTTATATTATAGTGGGGGATGAAAAAATAAAATATAATATGTAGACTATAATGTATATATTAGCTTGAACTATATGTAAAATTGTTTACTGTTTTTGACCTACAAAAATGGTTATCTTCTTCCTATTTAACATACTACTGAGATGTTGTGAACATTGTCAGAAATTGAATTAGGGAGTTCTTCCAAAGCCCGGAGCAGAGAATAAGCCTGTCACAACCCAAAGAGCTCCCTTCTAGCAGATACACCCATGTCAGGTTGGGTATATCAAGTAAGGTTGGCATAATCAGTTTGCCTACAAAAACAGAGGCATACATCTTATAGATGATCACGTGGGAAACATTTAGAAGCCGGATTTAATTATGAGCTGAAAGCGCATGCAAAGGACTCCCATAACGATAGCTTTAGAAATGCAATTAAGAGGCAAAACCGAATTCTCAGGAAATGAGGAAACAGTTTGGAAAGACTGATAATTCATTCTTAGTTGAGTAAGTATATTATAAATCTTGGTTGTTTGTGGTTATGCACTGGATGGAGCCTAAAGCCCACCCCCATCTTACCCTTATATTGTATCTATCAATATCTAAACATCATATTCTTTTCATCCGAGGAGTAGGGGTTGGCAATGTGGGGTGGCTCGGAAAATGGGGCGAGGATGTCTCTTTACAAATTATTCGGTGGTAATGTTAATAAGTCTGAAGACCAAATGACTGGGCTTCTTTTTAGGCTATAATACAATGGCAATATTAACACGGTCTCATGGTCATGCAGATGTTCTACTACTTAAATTTAGAGAAATCTTCTTGTACCTGTTAGGTAGTTTTCAGTGTGTCTAGCAGATTATTGTGTTCAGAATGGCAGAATATTCACCAAGAGACTGGCAGTAGCCTTGCCCTATATTACCTTTAACTTTGTCTCACTGGACGGGGCTCTTGCAATGCCCTGAATTTCTTAATTATTCCTAAGGCCAATGAAATTTTGTGTTTGTTTTGCCTTATAATGTTTATAAGAGAAGAGACAGACTTCTTCCCTTTCTCCTTATTTGAAACTTAGGATTTATACAGTTAGGTTATGTACTATGCTTAACCTTGGAGAGGATTCATGAGGACCCAAGTCATATCATTGGTTCGAAGGCACTTAAAGTATTAAATTCCATTTTAAGACTTTCCAGTGTTCTCAAGTGCTTGTGGGTCACAAAATAACAAGACTCCACTTAAGGGAGCTACAAGAGAGGCTTCTGAAGACATGAATTTCAGCATGAATGTTGTATTTTCAGACTTGCTTCTTCCACCTTTCCCAATAATGCCCTCATCCTCTGTCACGGTATGAGGGTTATGAGAGAGGATTGTGGGACACATAATATTGCCATAGGGAGAAGTAGTTTCATTTTTGGCAAAAGGCACACCCTAGTTGGGCTTGAGATATTGCATTATTTCCTTGATGCCAGAAGATGGGAAGAGGCTTTTTTTGGGCTGTGTTGGGTCTTCATTGCTGTGCGCGCACTTTCTCTAGGTGTGGCGAGTGGGGGCTACTCTTTGTTGCAGTGCGCGGGCTTCTCATTGCGGTGGCTTCTCTCATTGCGGAGCTCGGGCTCTAGGCGTGCGGGCTTCAGTAGTTGTGGCATGTGGGCTCAGTAGTTGTGGCTCGCGGGCTCTAGACCACAGGCTCAGTAGTTGTGGCTCACGGGCTTAGTTGCTCCGCGGCATGTGGGATCTTCCCCAACCAGGGCTCAAACCCGTGTCCTTGCATTGGCAGGTGGATTCTCAACCACTGCGCCACCAGGGAAGTCACCGAGGCTAACTTTTTAAAATAGATAGATTCATTGCCCTCTTCTCTTTATTATCTGAAAACATCAGGGAAGACATACCCAAGATGGGAAGAAGTTGCTTCCATGAATACCAATAACAATTCCTTTTTCATCCACTCTCCACTTTCCTGATGGCCTTTTCCCCTGATACCCATATTCTCTATGACCACAATTGACTACATAATTTGTGAGGCCCAGTACAAAATGAAAACGTGGGGCTCCTTGATAAAAAATTATTAGGCATTTCAAGATGGCAGAAGCAGAGCATTAAACCAAGTGTGGGATCCTCTGAAGCACAGGGCCCTTTGTGACTGTACAGGTAGCACGCCCAAGAAACTGGCTCTCATTTATGAAGGCTCCTCCATTACATCTAACTCCTTCATTGTCCTAATGGTCTTAGAGATCGGAGAGAGTTAAAGCCCATACTCAAGGCTAAAGTGAGCCTGATAGTTGCTTCGACAACTGATAGTAATGGTTGTAGTTTTCATCTCTTGCAGAAAAGACCAGACAGGGTTTAGATGGTGAGCTATCTTGCCCACTGAGGTTTAGAACTCTTCTTATGGTCATTGTTATTGAAGTCATATAGCTAGTTATGAAGATGGTGGGGCATGTGGTGCTGGAGGTGGGGTTTTATCAGATAGTCCAAGATGTAGTTCAAGATGCTTGCACCATCAAAGGAAAGTCTATTGGGGGGCAGCTGGCATTCTCCACTCTCTTTTTCTACTACATTGTGGGTTTTTTTAAGAACTTTTATTTAAAATATTTTTTCACTGAAGTATAGTTGATGTATAATACTGATATTATATAAGTTACAGGTGTACAATATAGTGATTTTTAAAGGTCATACTCCATTTATAGTTATTATAAAATATTGGCTATATCCCCTGTGTTGTATGATATATCCTTGTATCTTATTTTGTACATAATATTGTACCTCTTAACCCCCTGCTTCTGTTTTGCTCCCTCCCTCTTCCCTCTCATCACTGATAACCACTGGTTTGTTCTGTGAGTCTGCTTCTTTTCTGTTATATTCACAAGTTTGTCGTATTTTTTAGATTCCACACATGTGTGATGTCACACATTTCCCTGTCTGACTTATTTCACTTAGCATAATACCCTCCAAGTCCACCCACATTGCTGCAAATGGCAGTATTTCATTCTTCGTCATGGTTGAGTAGTATTCCATTGTATACATATACCACATCTTCTTTATCTGCTGATGGGCACTTAGGTTGCTTCCATGTCTTGGCAACTGTAAATAATGCTGCTATGAACACTGGGGTGCATCTACTATGTTCTTGACGTCTGCTTTCTCCTAGCCTCTCAAATTCTGTTTAATATGAGGTAAAGTTGCTATCACTGTAAACATTTAATATTCAGACAAAATAATTTTAAATTATCTGCTAACACTTTTAATTTTTTAAAAAGAGTGATAAAACCTACTTGGTGGTAGAGTTTTTTCCTTTGAATGTTTCTTCAGGAAATCCTTTGGAGAAGGTACTTCAAGTTTTGCTGGTCCCATAGTTTTCATTGCAGTTTTAAATTTTTGCTTCTCATCTTTTACAGCTGCCTTAAAAATGGATACATACCTAAAATTAAAAGAAAAAGTTGTAGCATTTACATTTCTAGTAAAAACTGTTTAAAGTTTATAAAAAGGATATACATTTCTAATTTATATATATCTATATTCATTTGGAGATAGCCATAAAGCATAATTATCTGAATTATCTGAGTCCATCAGGCTTAAGCAAGCTAGATGGAACCTCTGCCCTAAGAAAAACGTGCCAGGATAAAGATGGTCATAGTATTTCTTTATTATCCTTTCAATATCTGTAGCATCTATAGTGATGTCACCTCTCCCATTCCTGATATTGGTAATTTATGTCTTCTCTCTCTCTTTTTTTTTTTTTTTCTGATAAGTCTAGCTAAGGGCTTATTAATTTTATTGATTTCTTAAAAAACCAGCTTTTCATTGATTTTCTTTAATGTTCACGTTTTCCATTTCAATGATTTCTGCACTGATCTTTACTATCTCTTATTTGGAGTTTAATTTGCTTTTCTTTTACAATTTTTTTTTTTTTTTTAGTTTCTTAAGGTACAAGTTTAGATATTTGACTTTAAACCTTTATACTTATCTAATAGAAGCTATAAAATTAAAAAATACCTTTTTAATTCCCTTCTGATATCTTCTTTGGCTTAGGAGTTTGTTTAGATGTGTTTTGCTTAATCTCCAAATATTTGGGGATTTTCCAGATACCTCTTTGATTTCTAATTAATTTTTATGTGGTTAAAGAATATAATTGTAAAATTTCAATCCTTTAAGATTTTCTGACATTTGTTTTATGGCACAAAGCATAGTCTATCTTGGTAAATGGTCTACATACACTGGAAAAGAAAGTGCACACTGCTGCTGTTGGCTGGAGTGTTCTATAAATGACAATTAGGTCAAACTGGTTGGAAGTATTTTCAAGTGTTCTAATAATCATTGAAAGAGAGATGCGGAAATCTCTGACTATAATTGTGGATTTGTCTATTTCTTCTTTTAGTTCTATCGGGTTTTGCTTCATGTATTTTGAAGCTCTATTAGTAGGTGCATAGCATTTAGAATACCTTCTTGAAATACTAATCACTTCAATATTATGAAATAATATTCTATATCCCTTTTAAAATTCTGTGCTCTAAAAATCGACTCTGTCTGATATTAATATAACCAGTCCATATTCCTTTGATTTATGGTAACAGCATTTTTCCATTCTTTGACTTTTTACTTACTTGTGTCTGTACTTTTAAGGGAATTTTCTTATGGAAAGCGTAGAAGTTTTATCCTTTCAAAGGGTTTCATTTCTTTGGTGTATTTAGACCATTCACATTTAATGTGATTTAAAAAATATGTTTGTGTTTAAATTTTCCATCTTGCTATTTGTTTTCTACATACCCCATTGCTGGTTCTTCCTTATTTTATTCTGCCTTATTTTTTGTTTTTGTTATTTTGTGGAAGTTCTAAGGTTTACAATATACATGTTTAACTGATCACAGCCTACCTTCAAGTATTATTATGACACTTCACATAGGACATAAGAACCTTACAAAAGAATACTTGCATTTACCCCTCCCCCACCTTTCTCCTAATGTTATATGTGTGTTATGAAACCCGTAATTCATTGTGATTACTTTCCCTTTAAAAAGCCAAATAAGTTATAAAGCAGAAACTAACACACCATTGTAAAGCAATTATACCCCAATAAAGATGTTAAAAAAAAATTTAAAAATTTTAAAAAAGCCAAATAAATTAAAAAGAAATTCAGAAATAAATTTAAAAAGAAGAAACTTTAATATTTACCCATATATTTACCATTTTATGTGTTCTTGATTTCATTGTGTAAATCCAAATTTCCAACTCATACCCTTTTCTTATGCATTATGGACTTTTAAACTTCTGGCTTCCACTGTTTCTATCTGCTGACCTTCTTTCTTCCTCTGTATGTAATGTTTCTTTTTTCCTTGGCTGTTTTTAGGATATTTCTCTTTATTACTGGTTTTAAGAAATTTTATGTTAATGGCCCTTGGTATGGTTTCCTCCCCCTCCTCCTTCTCCTTTTCCTGCTTGGGGCTCATTATGATTCTTGGATTTGTGGATTTAGAGATTTCATTAATTTTGTCCAAATTTTGACCATTATTCAAATCTTTGTTCTGTATCTCTCTACTCTCCTTCTGGGACTCTAATTACACTTGTGTTAGGTTGCTTGATGTTGTCCATAGCTCACAGATTCTGTTTTCCTTTTCAGTTTTTTTCCTCTCATTTTCATTTTGTATTGTTCTAGTATTACTATGTCTTCAAATTCAACAATATTTTCTTCTTCAGTGTCTCAGCTGCTGTTATTCCCATTAAGTATACTATTTTCATTTTAGACATGGTATTACTTATGTCTTCAAGTTATATTTGGGGTTTTATTTACCCTTCTCTTTCTCTCCATACCTTGCTCATGTTTTCTTCTGCCTTTTTGAACACATGGAGAATATTTAAAATAGTGGTTTTAATCTCCTTGTCTACTAATTCTCTCACTCATGTCATTTCTTTGTCTGTTTGTATTGACTGATTTTTCTCTTGGTTATACATTGTATTTCTGGGTCCAGGAGCTTTTAGTCTATTTTTGATTTGGCCCTACCACTGAGGCAATATATTCCTGAGGGTACTACTCAATCCCTTGCATCTTAGGAGGAGTTTCCACTCTGGTTGGTGGGAATATAAACTTTATCTGGCTCTGCTGCCTACTGTTGGCTATTTCCCTGGCCTTGGTAGTTTCAACATACAAAAGTACTGTCAGCCAAAGACTTCAGGGAAATTCTCCTGCATACTTCTATCGTTCTCCATATATGTAGTTCTTTCCTCTCTGGTACTCTTGTGCTGTGAACTCTACATGCCTTGACCACCTCAAACTCTGAACTCTGTTTCTTTAACTCAGAGAAACTGCTGGATTTTGTTTTAATTTCTCTTTCCTGGACTTTTGTCTGGAGATTCTCTCCAGAGACTATGTTGGGACAATTGTAGGGCTTGTTTCCCTTCTCTTAGGGATGACTGCTCTGTGTTGCTTGTCCAGTGCCTGAAAAACCATTGTTTTACATATATTTTTCTGGTGTTTTAGTTGTTTAAGGTGAGAGGGTAAATTCCACTCTTGATTGGAAGCAGAAGTTCAGCTATACCACTTTTAATACTTTGTATTCTCATCTTACTATGTAGGTAAGTTTGTGTGGAGAAACATTCAATTGTTTCTTGCTTTTAGAAGACTTTCCTTAATCATGAACTAAATGTCTGGGAATTAACTATGGTCCAAACTGAATGAGCTCACTAGATACCATCGGAAAATAATGTTCAATCCAAATCTGTGCCTTGAAATTCCCATGGAAGTTGGAATTGGCGGATATGATCCCTTAATAAAATAACTTCCTCTGCAGTAAAAAGGAGTGCGTATACTCTCACCTTTTTAAAATTTGCAATCTTGTGATTCATTACACTATCCATTGTGAGTTGAAAGCTTACCATCTGTTATAGAAAACAAGATATTCTATTCTATATGAATAATAATTTTTTAATTTTTCCAAATTACAAAAATTTTTTTAAATGATGAAACTAATGTAATGGTATATGTCCATTATATCTCAACAACAGCAAAAAGGAATAAAGATCTAGGTTCCCTCCATCTCCTCAATTCATTTTCCAGAAAAAATTATGTTTTCTATATCTCTATTTATGTATGAATTGTAACTTGATTTTTAAAACTTAATATAGGGGCTTCCCTGGTGGCTCAGTGGTTAAAAATCCGCCTGCCAATGCAGGGGACACGGGTTCAAGCCCTGGTCTGGGAAGATCCCACATGCCACGGAGCAACTAAGCCCGTGTGCCACAACTACTGAGCCTGTGCTCTAGAGCCCACGAGCCACAACTACTGAGCCCATGTGCCACAACAACTGAAGCCCGCACACCACAACGAAGAGTAGTCCCTGCCCACTACAACTAGAGAAAGCCTGCACACAGCAACGAAGACCCAACACAGCCAAAAATAAATAAATAAAAAAACTTATTTTTTAAAATACTTAATATAATGTGATACCTTTCCATGTTAGTACACATAAAGCTTACTTTCTTTTCTTTTTCTTTTGCATGAAAGAGTCTTTAAATTCTATAGCATTTTACAATTTTCAAAAGTTTCACCCACATCGTTGCATATAATCCCATAATAATCCTTTTTTCCCCCACCCCCTATATTACCCTTCCCCCCTTCCCTCTCCCCACTGGTAACCACTAGTTTGTTCTATCTGTGAGTCTGCTTCTTTTTTGTTTTATCCACTAATTTGTTGTATTTTTTAGACTCCACATATAAGTGATATCATACAGTATTTGTCCTTCTCTGTCAGACTTATTACACTTAGTATAATGCCCTCCAAGTCCATGCATGTTGCTGCAAATGGAAAAGTTTTCATTCTTTTTTTTATGGTGGAGTAGTATTCCATTGTATATATATACCACATCTTCATTATCCATCCATTTATTGATGGACACTTAGCTTGCTTCCATTATACTTTCTTTTCAATAGCTGCATTTTATTCCATTTTCTGGATAGTGTGGTTTTATTATAAAGATCCAGAGGGTGACTTTATTAGACAACTGGCCTTACTTTCTACTTTTTATTAGATGTGGGCTATAGATTAATTATTCTAAAACTAAAGTTATCTTCAATAGACGTATCATACTTGCACTTATTTTCTTGCCAATAGTCATCACATAGTCATATTAAATCTGTAGATACACAGTTCTAAATCAGTTTATCTTAAAGAGCACACAGAGAACTACAGACCAAGAGTTGGTACAGTTTGATAATGCTTGTTTGAGATTTTTTTTATCCTAATGGGTTAGATGAACATCTGGTTAATTACTGTTCTTTGTTTGTTTTGTTTTAAATGTCAGGCCAATATTATTATTGCAGCACTGGTCAATTGTGTAGAATTTTGGGACCTAGACTGCTCATAGCTCACTGTTCAACTGGAAGAGGGTGCCCTTCATCCCACTTTGATTACATATATCCATTTTCTAAATTCTCATTTAGCACCTGCATCTCTCATTAGGGTTTTCAATAATACATGGTTTTACTGTTAACCAACATTTTAATGTTTATCTTCCAGTTCCCCAAGGAGCCTGTAACCTCTGAGGTAAGGGAGATCACAGTGCTGTCAACTGTTGGTTTCCCCAAGGAATCCACCTCTTTGTGAAAGCTGGATGATCATCTTGCCAGTCTTGCAAATAGCTGCAGTGAGCTTTACTGAAGCTGGGTTTATAACTCAGTGATGCAAACAAGGCTCGCAGCTTAATATATTTCTTTCTTAGCATGAATTTGTACTGCAGTAAGGGGATTGGGTAAGGGCAAGTTTGTGTTACTGTGGTGAGAAAGAATTGGTTAAATGTTTTATTATGCTCTGTTTTTTATAAATTAGTGTTTTGCATGCATGACATCTTGTCAAATGAAAAACTCATGGCTGTGCTGACAGTGTAGCCTAACTTCACCCTAATGCAATGAGTTCTTTGCCATCACATTTGGATGCCTTCTATTCCTTTCACTGTAGGTTAGTTTTTTCTCCTTACTCCTTCAGAGTAAACCAAGTTTGTGCTGTCACTCCAACATTGCCCAAGGGCAATGTTATACACTAACAGGGTTCAGTAAGTGCTTGCCAAATGAATAAAGATTTTTCCTATAAAATTTCTTGAAAAAGTCACCTAGATGCAGTAAAGCTTTTAAATTTACCAAAAAACAAAACGCCTATTTAATAAACTATCTTAACATTCAAATACAGTATACTATGGAAAATATAATCAGCCAGTGAGTTATACAGAGAAACTTTATCTTGTACAATATACAGGAATTTTCGCCCAAAAGTCCATTCAGCAATAGTTAATTTGAACACTTCTCATAAACTCTGCAACTGTACCATATCTTACTTTGAATTCCTATTTCTAATTTCTACTAGATTTTGAGAAGCTAATGAAAAACAAAATAGGTATTGGTTTGGTTAAAAACAGATACTCAAGGTTAAAAGTGGAAGGATCTGCCTTCTTGTTGAAGATGTTATGCACCCCAAGCAATTACTAGTAAAGATAATTGATAATTAGATGTGAAAGACTCAAAGGATTATCTAGTTCATTTAGTTTGTTTTACAGATCAGAAAACAAATGAAAATGTATTCATGATCACAAAACCAATTAGTTGCAGAGCCTGTTTTTTTGTTTTTAGCCCACTGCTCTTGCAGTGCGGTTTTGCCTTGGATCAGGAAAAAGAGAAAGGTAAAAGCTGCAAAAATCCTAGGAGGAATGAGATTTTCTCTATCAGTTACCTTCTTTTCTCCCCATAGATTTAACTAAGTGCTAAGTCTCAGAAGACTAACTGGGATGTTTACTGTGTGGTTTCCTTTTCGAAATTTGGGGAATTAAAGGGGGTCCTAACACCTACATGAAAATCTTAACTCAATGATGTATTTTTGGGTCTCTATCAATCCACTCTTCCCTCCATCAACTATCAGATCTAGAAAAGACCTTAGAGGGACTTCCCTGGTGGCACAGTGGTTAAGAATCCACCTGCCAATGCAGGGGACACAGGTTCGAGCCCTGGTCCAGGAAGATTCCACACGCTGTGGAGCAACTAAGCGCGTGCACCACAACTACTAAGTCTGCGCTCTAGAGCCTGCGAGCCACTACTACTGAAGCCCGTCTGCTACAACTACTGAAGCCCACGCGCCTAGAGCCTGTGCTCCGCAACAAGAGAAGCCACCTCAGTGAGAAGCCCACGCACAGCAACAAAGAGTGGCCCCCGCTCGCCGCAACCAGAGAAACCCTGCATGCAGTAATGAAGACCCAATGCAGCCAAAAATAATAAAATAAATTTATTTTTTAAAAAAGAAGGAGGGCTTCCCCGGTGGCGCAGTGCTTGAGAGTCCGCCTGCCGATGCAGGGGACGCGGGTTCGTGACCCGGTCCAGGAGGATCCCACGTGCCGCGGAGCGAGCGGTGGGCCCGTGAGCCATGGCCACTGGGCCTGCGCGTCCAGAGCCTGTGCTCCGCAACGGGAGAGGCCACAGCAGTGAGAGGCCCGCGTACCGCAAAAAAAAAAAAAAAAAAGAAAGAAAGAAAATGACAACTTGGTTTAAAAAAAAAAAAAAAAGACCTTAGAAACTACCTCATCCATTTATTTTGTTTCACCAATCAAAAAACTGAGGCTCAGAAACAAATAGGAATTTATACTTGACAATACTTTTGGGGAAAAAAATAAGTATTATCCCTTTATACAGGGAGCAGTAGTGTAGTTAGAAACAAAACAATTAACTCCTGAAACCAAGTTTCAAGTATCCTAACACAGAATAATAAAATTGTGATTTTCTCTTTTCAACAATAAGAAATTTCAGGCTATGTTGTATGCCACATCACACATGCACAATTAAATTACAAACAATCACACACGTATTAAAAGGAGGCTAACATAAGAAAACGGCCCTCTCACAGCACCAGGCTGCCCTCTCTGTGAATTGTGAGATGCTAAATACTTATACTTTGCAAACTTTTATTTAAGAAGTTGTCATCCAAGGCTATTTCATTGAGACAAAAATACACGTTCTCTCGTTTTGAAAGTGATATGATGCTTATTTAATCCTGAAATGGCAGTAATTCCCCATTTTTGTTTCAAGTGGTAATCTTTGCTTACGTACCTAGGAGGCGGGGGATGTTCCTTCCAGTCACTGGGTATGAGGTTATAAATGCTCTCAGAAGAGCACGTTGGATCCATGGCCACCAAATGAGTCCTTAAAACTACTCAGCTTTTTTCCTCATTATAACAATATCTCCATCCCTTTCTTCATCACTTCCCCTTTCCTCTCCTACTCTCTTGCCTTCTCAAGGAACTAAGGCTTCTCTCTTTCACACAATTCCCCTTTGACGTCTTCTTAGCTGTCCTCTCTTGGGAAGAAAATAAAATCTCTCTTCTATTACTCTTGGGATCACTTAGCGTTGTTGACGGCGCGACTGCCCTGGAAACAGTTACTAGGCAACGGGGAAGTGGAAGGTGGCCCTGCAAACTACCTTTCCTCTCTTCCCTCTCTCGGCAGCTCCTTTTCTCTCAGAGAACTTCAACCTGAAAACCACTGTTTATATGTACCTTTGGGAGTAAAGGGGTGAAGACTGGCGTCCTCTTAAAAATGTTGCTCTTTCCTGTTTCTGTGTATTTGGAGAAAAAGATAAAACTCTAGCAGAGACACGCGCAGCACCGAACCTGGCGTGCCGGCGTCGCACAATAACATTCTTGTGCGCAGGTGCCTACCCGGTGGGGGCGGGGCGAGCGGCTGAGGCCACGCTGACGCACGTCCGACGTCGGGAGCAGGACGAGAGAGGGAGGAGCCCGAGGAGCGGAGCCGGCTCGGGTGGGTGGAGCGCGGGACGAGTCACTTACCCGGTGCTGGGCTGCTCCGGCCGTGGGCGTGGCACGAGGACGTGGAAGCCGGCCTCGGCGCAGGCGCAAAGGCCGCAGTGCGGAAGCCGGGTGGGACAAGCGAGGCCTGGGCTCAAGGCTGTGGGCCGTCCTGGGCGGGCGCCCGAGGTGTCGGGTTGCAGCCCGAGGTGGCGCTGGCGGCTCCCGGACGCTCCTTCCCATTTCCTTTCTTTTCCCCCGTCTTCTCAGTGTGATTTTCTTGGTGAGTTATTTGAGGAGAAAGGGAAACTGTAGAAACCAGTCTGTTCCCATCGCATGCCTTTCCCGCTCCGTGCCTTCCCCTTTGCGCTGCTCGGCGGTGATCCCAGCGCTCTGTCCGCGCCCGCCTTCTAGGCTGCTTACGTCCCGGGCTCAGCCCTGCCGCCACCTGTGCGGGCGCGCCGGCGCCCCGCCGTCCTCCCGGTTCGCCTGTCGCGGCCCGTCCTCCCCTGGGCCACCTGCCTCGCTTTATCCTGCACCTCGCCCCTTCTCCGCCAGTTTACCTCTTGATCGGGCCCCTCCTCTTAGGTCTTTGTTTTTTAAACGAGAAGCCTAAACCTGAAGGAGAAGCCTTTTGAACGGGCCCTTGAGTTGTTGCCCTTTTTTTTTTTTTTTGGTGTCCTTTTTTGAAAACGATCTTAGAAGAGGTTTTATTCCGTTTGAACCATTTGGTCTTCCGTGAACCTACTTATTCGCATATGACTGCTGAAGGAAGCTCACCATCCCGAGGCTTTGAAAGACATTTTGGCAATATGGTTCTGAACCAACCTTATAGAGGCCACTCTGCCCGAAGGGGACTAAGGATGCTCCAAGATAAGAGAAGGCCAGTTTTGGTCATCTCACTGCCAGGGTGCTCGGTGGAAGGATTAAAACAGCCTGGTGGCTTGGTTAATTTAAAAGGGTTTGCTGAATGTGTGGGTCCTTATCATCTTGGGCTCTTAGTGAATTTCATTAGACAAGAATAAATTTAGTTTTTTCTTATCCAGTTGGTCAGGTTTGTATTTTTTATCCCAGGCGTTTAACAAACATTTTATTTCAGATGATTGGCACCTTGTGGGTGATGTTCCTGTTCTTCACATCGGATTTTCTGTTTTGAAACAAAACAGTTTATATGTATATGCCACTTTGCCCTTTTCCTTTCCACTTTGAGTATTTTACGTTTTGGGGTTTTTTGCTTAGCATGTATAGAGAAGAATAATGTTCTCTATATATGCTAAGATTTGAACTAAGGACTCAGAATGATAATACCGTTAAGCCAAGTGGACAGTCATTGGCCAAAGTTTATAAACTTTCTAATTAGAAGGAACGCTTTAGGACTGTTCATGTGAATCAGTTCCTAAAAGAGCCAATAAAGGCAAAGCATGATTTCTGCAGTTAGTAAGCACCCACTGGCTTTAGCTAGTCTTGACTTTCTGCTGTTACTGAATACAGTAATTTCACTGATGTCAGTATGTTTATTATGGTTTTAAAAACACTAAACAGAATTTAAGGTCTCAGTGTAGTGTATTCAGTGCACCGTCTTAATGAAGTTGTTAAATCATTTGGAAAGGAACTTTTTTCCTTTAGATACTTGGTCTGTAATTCTTCTTGCCTTTTGAAAGTATGTTTACAAAGAATGCATTTCTAATTTTTATAATTCCCTCAAAATGGCAGTCCTATTCAAGGAAATGCCTATGTTCAGTTGTCCACAGAGAATTAGTATTGGTGTACCATCAGAGGTGGTGAACTTTTTCTGTAAAGGGCTAGATAATAAATGTTTTAGGCCTTTGCAGCCCAGATGGATCCTTTCGAAACTACTCAGCTCTACCATTATAGCTCAAAAGCAGCCAAAGACAATATTTAACAAATGAAAAAAATGAATGAGCAAAGTTTTGTTCCCATGAAACTTAATTTACAAAAATAGGGGTGGGCCAGATTTGGCCTGTGGGTTGTAGTTTGCACAGACCCCTTATATGAATGAATGGTTGTACATACAAATTAGGTTTTTTCGCTAAGTATTATTTTAATCTACTTAAGTGAATAAAATGGGCAGAGGTGGGACTATAAATAGGACAACTGGGAGGAAAATAAACCCTTTCTAAAGACATATTCTTTACAATATTTTTCTAAGTTATAGAATTGCAAAGGGTACTTAAAGAGGCTTTTGACTTAGATACGCAAGACCTTAAAGATATCTAACAGCGTAAGACTACCAACAGGAAGGCTTAGGCAGCTTGATTCTAAGATAAAGGCAAAGATGAGTGGTGAACTTGGAAAATGCTTTGATTGTAAGACCCCTGTGATTACCACATGGCACTGAAGTGTGGTCCTTCCTCCTCGCAGTTTCAGTCAGCTGACTGACTGAAGGCTTGTTAAGAGGAGTTTTCCTTAGTAGTCAGAAGCAGCAAAGCTTCTAACCTTCTGCGGGTTAGTTTATATCCTAATATATTTGCATTTTTTTCGTATTACTTATGGGAAAACAATTTATTGTAAAAATGCAGTAATTTTTTAAGAATTTTAAAAAAACCTTAGAATGTCTGTCTTCATAAAATAGTGGACTAGATTTAGTCATCCTTAGAAATTATTAATAGAGATTGTATTAAAACAGGATGACAAGTATAATCATGGCATAAATATTTTCAAAAGTTCATTGAACTGTAGCCAGTTCTCATCATGAAATAATTTTTGAGGTGCTATGCCTTAATTTGGGAGAGTAATAACAAATATTTTAAATGGGTAACAAATGCTAAATCATTTTCACTAAATAGATTTTGACAATTTCCCAGAAGTATTCTAGGTAATTTTATAATGGAATTGAAAATTTCTGGACTATTTTGGAAGTAAAAATTGATAATGGGTTTAATATGATTTGGGCTGATTATCAATCATCTAGTGGTAAATGTAGGAAAATATCACTGTAAATAGTTTCCTGAAAATTAATATGTATTTCTGTTTTAAAAGTGTATAACTTTGTTATCATTCTTAGGAAATAATTTAAAAACCTTTTAAAAAGTGGTTTCTGTACTTTTTTTCCTGGAATTCTTCAGTTTTGATCAGCTTGCCACAGTAAAATTGTTAAGTTTCATACTTCGAGGTCACACAGTACTTAAATTAATATGTACATGTGGACATTCTGTTTTTTAAAGTTCTTGCTGTGATACTGACACATCACTGCCTTTCCATTTATCTGTTTGAATGGCAAGTGTCTTTCATGTCAAAAAAGTGTCCATTGGAACTAGTGGATCAAAAAACTCCACTGTAAGTGATAAGAAAACCTATTTAAAAAGTATTAATGTATAATGGAGTGGTATATACTATCCCCTGAGAAATTAGTTTACTAAAATATTTTTTGTGTAGAACTTGGCTCTACAAAAAATATTTCAGAACATCAATGATTCAGTAAAACCTGAGTACTTAATGATCAAGAGATTTAGTCTTTAAGTACTGTTTTTGTTTCTTGACTCTTATGTGATTGACTTGCATTTAATTTGAAATAGTTTTGTTCTTTGGCTGAAGAAAAATTGCCTATTCATAACCCCTGTATTGAAAAACGTATTAAAATATAAGTAAATGGAAAAGTCTAATAGCATGGCTTTGAATCATAAAGGAAAATGATATGCAGTTTGTCCTCACTTTTCACAAGTTCTATATTTGTGAATTCTACTCGCTAAAATTTATTTATAACCCAAAATTAATACTTGTAGCACTTTTGCAATCATTCACGGTCACGTGAACAGTGGTGAAAAATTTGAGTGACGAGATATGCATTCCAAGCTGGAGTTAAACAAGGTGATGCTCTGCCTTCTTGTTTCAGCTCCTACTATAAACAAGTGTCTTTTGAATTCTATTTAAGTGCCACATTTTTTGCATTTTTGTGCTTCTAGCTGGTGATTTTGCTGGTTAAAATGGCCCCCAAGCAGAGCGCTGAAGTGCTACTCGTGTTCCTAAGACACTAAGGCCACAATATCCCTTACAGAGAAAATGTGTGTGTTAGATAAGTTTCCTTCAGGTGTGTGTTAAAGGCTGAGTTCAATGGTAATGAATCACTATGTATATATATTAAATGTCTTTAAGCAGAAACACACATAAAACATTACGTATTGATTGGTTGCCAAAAATGTTGTGACCAGAGGCTCACAGGAACCTAACCCTATATTTCCCCTAGGAGCAATGGTTCAATATTCATTAATTCATATTCATGGTGACATGATAGAACATAACTACCATGAATAATGAAAATTGACTATATTACCTCTTAAGTAAAAATGCAGTTTCCAGATAAAAGTTACATGCTGTGGGCATTATTCCATCTTCTCTTGTCTTTTGGTTGGCTTACAGTGAATGTTGAAACCTTAAAATGAGTTTGTGGCTAAATGTTACAAAATTTAGTATGTAGCTTCTTTAATTTTCTTTAAAAATGATAATGTTAGAGCAATTAATACCTGCCTTCTGCTAGTTTCAGGAAGATTTTTATGGTGAAGTAATACTGATACAGAATTAATAAGTTGAACTGTCACAATTTTCTACTTTGAATTCATATAAAACAAAGGAAGAATAAGGTTATAAAAGATAAGGTGAAGTTAACTTGCATAATGTTTGTGTTACACTCTTCTGCTTTTAATGGAGTTGATGTTAAGCATTGTAGCAACCAACATAAAGTGGAAAAGATCAGATAAAAGATTTAATGCCCATAAAAACAAACCAGCTACTCAGGTAATACACAATTATTACCAATATAGACCTCAGAAAGTTATGCATTGGGAACTAACAAAGAAGACACTCTGTGATGTTATAAGCAAAAGCCACCTGAATAGGAAGTTAATCAGGCTGTTTTATACAGTGTCCTCAAAATAATGTGGTAACGAAGAGTTCCAGAATAAAAGTAGTTTAATAAAAGAAATTGCTGATAGGGTTCAAGTGTACAGTTCTCTGATCCTTGGTTTGTTTCAGGGAAAGGATTAGACTGTGCTTGACAAAACAGTTCTTGATTCACGGATGAGTACCCCTGTTTTCTCTGAAGGTTTATAAACAAACCAAACCATAAAAAAATATGCCTAGCTTTGTGCCTAGATATTCTGATTCAATTTATATGTTTTTAGTCTATTGTCATTGAGTGACAGTGGTTAATATTACTATATAAATGGTCTTATGTGCCAACCACCATGCTATGTGCTTTGAATTTATTATAAAATCGTTTAAATAGCCAAGAGGTACCCATGTGTGGCAGACACTGTGCTTTTTACAGGAGATATTATTGCATCTAAATCATGTAGTGATTCAGATGGATAAAACAACCTAAAAGAGTAATTCGGATACTCATTTCATAGCCTCAGTCCACTGATCACTAAACATACAGTTAAATCATTGAAAGTTTTAGGTGTCGTGTGAAAGATTTATATTTATCATTTGGTTATGTTGTCTTGTATATCGCTTTGTGGCAGAAATTCGGTACTGTCTAGTAAAACTTTTTTTTTTTTTTTAGTAAAATTTGACCTGTCTTGCATACATTTGTGTTTTAATGGTGAGTATATTTCCAAAGACAGGGATTTGACCAGTACGGGGAATTACAGAGCTTCTCCGGATGCCAGAATAAGTTTGTCCTCTTATCATTGGAAACATTCCTGAGTTTTTTTGCTATCACTCTGGAGTCTGGAATTTGAGTTAAGTCTCTCCAATGATGATGTTTATAGGACAGAAATTAAAGTGATGGTCCCATGCACAGAAGGTTATAGATATGTAGCCTTTGACTTTGCTGCTGATTATCAATTTTTCTTAAGTATTTGCATAATGTTATATCTTTCATTAGCTTTTTTTAAGGCCTGCAACATGAAAAATATGTAAGAATGATTCTTAACAGCGTGCATGTAAAAGGCATGTAAGAAAGAAAATGTCATACCTTTGCCCTATAGTTTGGAAAATTATTTAAGCATCTTATTTATTTATTTTTATAAGCAAATATTTTATTCTGGTTTCTTGTGAATTCTTTGACTAAGAAATTTATGAGTAACATGATAATCTATCAACATTTTCATATAACTAAAGAGAAATTAAATATAAAGAGTATTGTTCAGCTTTTTGTTCAGCAAGTAAATAGCATTCCAACTCCAAATCATCCTTATTTACATGGGTTATAAACCATGAGACAATTTTCATTATAGGAAAATAAATACTAATTTGATTTAGTATCTTTTTGAAAAAGCATCTATGATACGGCATTTTCTGAATAAAGTGTTGCTCATAGTTACAAATTGTTAAAGTTTTGATTACTCAATATCTTGAGACTTGAAAAGATTGTTAAAAGGATAATATGAAATAAATGAGAATTTGGGTTCAAATATCCCATAAATTTGGAAGAATGTTAAACAGTGTATGTCCTGTGGGCGTGGTTATACTTAATCCTATTGGGATAGTCTTTTGAAATTAGTAACCAAATGTCTTTTTTGTTTGTTTTTATGTTTGAAAGGGCCAAAGCCAGTTTTTAGGTTGGCTTGCGCAGAAAAGTGAAAAGAGAATGCTCCACTTTAACCGATGTCAGCACCTGAAACAAATAGCTCAGAAATGCTTTTCTAGTACACATGTGAAAACGGATAAACGTGCACAGCTATTTCTTTCAAGAACCTTTGCACTTGCAGAATTAAGGAAGTCATGGCACTCAATCTACTCTCTTGTTGGAGACAAAAATATTATCCTGATGGGACCACCCGGTGCTGGGAAAACAACAGTAGGCAGAATAATAGGTCAGAAACTAGGTTGTTGTGTCATAGATGTGGATAATGATATCCTTGAAAAAACCTGGAATATGAGTGTGTCTGAAAAATTGCAGGATGTTGGTAATGAGCAATTTTTAGAAGAGGAAGGAAAAGCTGTGTTAAACTTCTCTGCATCTGGAAGTGTGATTTCCCTTACTGGGTCCAATCCAATGCATGATGCTAGCATGTGGCATCTGAAGAAAAATGGAATAATTGTTTATCTGGATGTACCTCCAATAGATATAGTTAGTCGTCTAAAATTAATGAAAATAGATAGGATTGTAGGTCAGAATTCTGGAACATCTATGAAAGACTTACTTAAGTTTAGAAGACAGTATTATAAGAAGTGGTACGATACTCGTGTTTTATGTGAAAATGGGGCTTCCCCGGACGAGGTAGCTGACAAAGTGCTGAATGCAGTTAAAAGATACCAAGATGTGGACTCAGAAACATTCATTTCCACAAGACACATTTGGCCTAAAGACTGTGAACAGAAGGTCCCAACAAAATTCTTCAGTGAAGCTGTGACTGAGGGGTTAGCTCCTGATGGTGGACTTTTTGTTCCTGAGAAGGAGTTTCCAAAATTAAACTTTGGGGAGTGGAAAAGCCTCGTAGGAGCAACGTACGTAGAAAGAGCACAAATACTCTTGGAAAAATGTATACATCCTGCTGACATACCTGCTTCCAGGTTGGGAGAAATGATTGAAACTGCTTATGGGGAAAACTTTGCCTGCTCAAAAATTGCCCCTGTCAGGCACCTGTCAGGCAACCAGTTCATCCTGGAGTTGTTCCATGGACCAACGGGATCATTTAAAGATTTGTCTTTACAGCTCATGCCCCATCTTTTTGCACACTGTATTCCACCAAGCTGTAATTACATGATACTTGTAGCCACCTCAGGAGACACCGGGAGTGCAGTCTTAAATGGCTTTAGTCGTCTTAGTAAGAATGACAAGCAAAGAATAGCTGTGGCCACATTTTTCCCTGAGGATGGAGTAAGTGATTTTCAAAAAGCACAAATAATTGGCAGTCAGAACGAAAATGGATGGGCAGTAGGTGTCAAGTCAGATTTTGATTTTTGCCAGACATCTATAAAAAGGATTTTTCAGGATTCTGATTTTACTGGCTTTCTTACTGTGGAATACGGAACAGTGTTAAGTTCAGCTAATTCCATAAACTGGGGCCGACTGCTTCCCCAAGTAGTTTATCATGCTTCTGCATACCTTGATCTCGTTAGCCAAGGATTTATTTCTTTTGGAAGCCCAGTCGATGTGTGTATTCCCACAGGAAACTTTGGTAACATTTTAGCAGCAGTGTATGCCAAAACCATGGGAATCCCTATTCGAAAATTTATTTGTGCTTCTAATCAGAACCATGTTTTGACTGATTTTATAAAAACAGGACATTATGATCTAAGGGAAAGAAAATTAGCACAAACCTTTTCACCAGCAATTGATATTCTCAAATCTTCAAACCTGGAGCGACATTTACACTTGATGGCTAATAAAGATGGACAATTAATGACAAGATTATTTAATCAATTAGAAGAGCAGCATCACTTCCAGATAGAAAAGATTCTAGTTGAGAAAATTCAGCAGGATTTTGTAGCTGACTGGTGCTCTGAGGGAGAGTGCCTAGCAGCTATTCACTCTACCTACAATACTTCCGGGTATATTTTGGATCCACACACTGCTGTTGCAAAAGTAGTTGCAGACAGAATGCAAGATAAAACCTGCCCAGTGATCGTCTCATCTACAGCTCATTACTCAAAGTTTGCACCTGCTATCATGCAGGCTTTAGAGATCAAAGAAATCAGTCAGACTTCGTCAAGTCAGGTTTATTTACTGAGTTCATACAATGCATTACCTCCACCTCATGAGGCTTTATTGGAGAGAACAAAACAGCAAGAGAAGATGGGGTGCCAGGTCTGTGCAGCTGATGTGAATGTCCTGAAGAGTCACGTGGAAAAACTAGCACAAAATCACTTCATATAGAAGTTTTCTGAGTTAAAAAAAAATGTTCTGGTGATAAGCATGCAATAATTGATCACAAACGTAGATTTGGAATACAAATAACATTTTGGTTTTTATGTAAATATGTATGTCTATATGTAGATCTGTTATCTTTCGGAATTTCAATAGCCTAATCTCTAGATCTGAACATTATACCTACACATGCTCCTCGGATCCTTAATCTGGAAGTGACAGAAAGGTAGCATAGTACACAGACCCTTGTGCTGTGCTTTGCACTCATGAGACATATATCAGTTTCTACTCCCTCACCCCCACTTTTAAGCAGACCAAAATGTCTGGCATTCAATCTGGCAATTAAAATATTTAAGCATAGTTGTTCCGTAGTACATCTGTAACCATTACCAGTTCTCTATTGAATAGGAAGATAATTTACCACTCTAATGGTTAACTTCTGTGGAGGAAGTAGTAAGCTCATCTATTAAGAAAGGGCTAGTAGTGTTTTTGACTCTCCATTTCGGACTTGTAATTAATTATGTGTATTCTACGCCACCCAGATTAGATAAGTGCTCTGGCCTTCACTCCCCTTTAGATATGTAGAGTTAAGGTGATGTAGTTTGAAAACCAAGACACAAGATTTAAATCCACAATGTAATAATCCACCGAACTACTTAGTAGTGGATACGGAAATAAAATTATGTATCTATTTCAAGAGAAAAGCTTTCCAAAATTCAGAGTATTTGAATAGTCTTCATGGAAGTATGTTTCTAGTTCTACCAGTTTTCCTGTATTATTTGGACTCCATTCCTATATAATTTGTCTATGGTCTCTCTTTTCAATGAACATTGTCTTTTTTGGTAACTAAAATCACATACAGTTGATGCACATATATAGTTTTTCCTTCTTTGTAGTAACAATACATTATAAACGTGATTTACATTTGTGAATTTCCTGGATGTTTTATTTCTGAATTAAAGATTATCAGTGAAAGGACCTGTTAGTGTAATGGACTACTCTCAACCACAAGATGGCATTCCTAACATAATTTGTCTTTGCTGATAACATTCTACTTCCTTTTCTGGGAAAACTACCTCCATAAACATATTACAAGTTGTCAAGAAAAAATTGTAATCGTTCAATGAGCCGAAGCAATCTGTTTAAAAAATTTAAAAATTAAACTAATTATGTTAACTTTGGATCTATGGCTTCTAAAATGTACATTTTAAAACCAAAACTTGAAAACTAAGAGCCGTTACAAGAAAATAATGGAAGATTCAAAGTTTACTTATTCACGTAGGTCTTAGTTATTTTATCATTTGCTTATAAGGATATTTGTTTCAGTAAATGATATGTTTAGAAAACGCATGTAAATTTTCCTGTGTGTATGAGAATGCACTATTTTTCTGAAAGTGGGAGGGACAGTGTTTAAAAAAAATGACATGGGGCTTCCCTGGTGGCGCAGTGGTTAAGAATCCACCTGCCAATGCAGGGGACACGGGTTCGAGCCCTGTTCCGGGAAGATCCCACATACTGCGAAGCAACTAAACCCGTACGCCACAACTACTGAGCCTGCGTTCTAGAGCCCGCGAGCCAAAACTACTGAGCCTGCGAGCCACAACTGCTGAAGCCCGTGTGCCTAGAACCCGTGCTCCACAAGAGAAGCCACTGCAATGAAAAGCCCGTGCACCGCAACGAAGAGTAGCCTCCACTCGCCACAACTAGAGAAAGCCCACGCAACAAAGACCTAACGCAGCCAAAAATAAATAAATAAAATACATTTATTTAAAAAAAAAAAGACATGATTTTTGCCCACAAGAACTGTAATTAAGGAGGCAACATGTAAAATTAAATCATGTATTGATACAACACAGAAGAGTTACTGCCAGTTAGGTCATGAGTAAGTGAAAAATGATACAGTCAAGAGCTGTAGGATTACCATGGACCAGTCAGAAAAGGCTTCACAGAGGACATAGAAATAGAAGTAAGTCCTGAAGGATGGCAAGATTTTCTAGGTGAAAAGGAAGGGAAATACATTTTAGGCAGACAAAGGAAATAGGTATGGTGAGTTGTTCAAGAGGGTACCTGCCTTTATCTGTGGTTGGTTTGTTCTCTATCCAAAACTTATTTCATGCCTTCACTTTTTCTTAAAACCAACTCTAGCCCTTCCCTCTCAGCTAAAAACCTTGCCTCAGTCAAGAGGAACAAGCCAGCAGTGAAGACATGGTTTCCCACCACCAAATGTCTGAATCTGCTGTACCTGTTTCTCTCCTCGCCTGCCTCCCGCTGGGTTGAATTGGGTGGTATTCCTTCAGGTGTGTCTTGGCTTCTGTTCCGGTCAGGGCCCTCACATCACTTGCTTCATCAGTTCTCTCCTCTGCTGTTTCTTCAACCTCTCCCCTTTCTTTCTATGCCATTCAGATGCTCTGTTTTCATATCTTATAAAGCATAAGAGCAAACCAAAACTCTAAACATCCACATTTCCCCCCATCTACTCTTTTATTTCTTTACGTTCCATTCAAGACCAAGCCTCTTCAAAAAGAGTTGTCTGCATATATGGTCTCCACTTTCTTACCTCTCATTTTCTCCAGAGTATGTAAAGTACACTTACAGTTTAAGGAGGAATAATAAGCAACCATGTGCCCCACACCTTGCTTTATTAACAGACCATTCCTCATCTGTGACACCCACTGTGGCTCCTCTGATTACATTTACTTCTCTCCCTCAGAGGTAACCACTATTCTAAATTTTCTCTTCATCATTCCCTTGTTTGTATTATAATTTTGCACTGTTTAGTTTTGCCTCTTTTTAAATTTATGTAAATGGAATCATACTATATATATTCTTCCATGACCTTTTATTTAAAAACTTTAAAATTCATCCATGCAGATGAGTGAAACCATAGTTCATTAATTTTTATTACTGTATAATATCCTATAGTACGAATACCATAATCTATCCATTTGCCAGTTAGTAGACATTTAGATTGTCTAATATTTATATGTTCTTGTATCCAATAGGTATACTGTTTTGTAAAATTGTGTTGAAGGCTAGTGAAAATGGACTTCCAAACATTTGTGATTCTTTCTAATGTTGTAAAAATAGATTTCATATCTTGGCTGTATTAAAATAAAAATGTATGGTCTGTTTATGACATGAAAAATTATTATAATTTTATTTATTTATTATAATTATATAATATTATTATTATAATTATTATAATTATTATAATTTCTACCTTATCTTTGAAATTATTTTACCACGTCAAAAAATATAGTGAACTTGTAAGATTTTTGAGAAAAAAGAAAGGAGATTTTTAAATTACATGTTAATGAAAATTGTAAAATCTTTTTTCATCAAAATCGAGTTTAGAAGGTAATAAATTGTTCTCTTTGAAGTTTTTGTTAGATTTTAATAGCAACTCACTTTCAAAAACAATCACGGCAAATAGTTTCTCTCAATCCATTAAAAGTTGCCATTTTTCAAAATGGAAACTTTAAAATAGATATTCCAGAGCTCATAAGAAATGCTAAAATAAGAAAAAAATGCTAGGAATCATTTTGAACAGAAGTTAAAAACATTTTTAAACAACAACAAAAACTCTTTTTGGCACTCTTTAAGGCGCAAATATCAATGCACGTTGATGTTTAGATCACTCAACTTTATTTCAGATTAAACTAGGCTTGCTTGTATTCATGGCAACATTACACTTTATAACTATATGCCTAGCAATAGGTTTTCTTTTGAAGCCACGTAAAAAAATACTGTTTGGGGTATACTTGACAGCACACGTCCCAGATTTGCAATCCATGTTGTAGTATATCATTTTCTTTAAAATTAGAGAACTTCTAGGTTTTCAATATTTTTTTAAAATTTTATTTATTTATTTATTTATTTATTTATTTAGGCTGTGCCAGCTCTTAGTTGCGGCACGTGGGACCTAGTTCCCTGACCAGGAATCCAACCCAGGTCCCCTGCACTGGGAGCGCGAAGTCTCACCCATTGGCGTGCCAGGGAAGTCCCTCAATATGTTTTGTTTGCAGCACTTACTATCTCATGTTCTCATTGAGTCATTCAGCTTTCTGTGCTGCTGCTGGTCTTTTTATCTGACATTTTTGTCCATTTATGACTTACTTTTTTAATGACTTTACTGCCACTTTAGTGGTCCCCAAAAGCAATTCAATGATGTGACCTGGGTATTGTTTCTGGTGCCAACCTCTAAAGTTGATTCTCTGGTTTTCTGGAGAATCTTTGGCCCATTTATTATCTTTTAATAAATTTATTTTAATTTAAGCTTAAACTTGTTCGGAGTAACTTCTGTTATTTGCAATTAACAACCCTGCTTAATACAGTTCTAAGTGATGATTACAAGTAAAATTAGTGAGATTGGCACCAAGTGATATAGAGTAAACATTTTGAGCTGGGCAAAAATAAGTTAAAGCATTTGGTGGAAATTGACTGGTTATATACAGTTACAGGAAAGAGTATTGTATATTTTATTATTATTTGTAATTTTGTGTTTTACATTGTTTAATCAGTAAAAGTCTTAATAAACTTATGTATACACACACACATTTTTCAGAGAGCCAATTATTACTACCACACTGAATATATGGCAAACACATGACTTCACCTTTCTAAAATCTTAAAATTTTGGAATTGCAAAACATTTAACCCATGGGTTTTGCATAATGGATTGTTAACTTGTTCATTTTAGCACAACACAGTTTCCTAATCTAACAGAAAAGATATGCAAGAAAATAGCATTTCTACTGGATCAAGTGGCCTGGTTAAAATGATTTGACATCCTGGTTTGACAAGATTGGAGATTATTCATATTTGTCTTGAATTTTACAAGGTTCAAATCAAATAGCAGAAGTTTTCAGAAAATAATTTTACTTGCCCTCGATATTACCTTTTTTTTTCTGGGACTATCTCTCCAATCTGTTTGAGATTTTAAATATAATTGGCTGACATAATATTTAAACAACTGCCAAATCAACATGGGTCATTACCAGAAAAAACATCATTTCTTGTAAATTCCACATCTGTTTAGGGTTCTTCTCTATTAAAGTAATGTAACTTAATCCTAAAAGATCTGAAAAGCTTACTTATTCACAGTATTCTGTATACTTTCCAGAAAAAGAGTCAAGTCAAAAGGTACCCCCTTTTCCCTTCAGTGTTGTAGCCTACTATGAAGAAACAGAACGTCTTTCTCTTGAGAAAAGTTGAGTATAATAATATTTTACTGGCAAAAGAAAGAAGGAAAATATTAGTTTAAATTGGGTCAAGAGCATAAAATTTCTACTGGCCGAAAGTCATACCGAAATGAAATAAAATTTTAAGGAGAAAACAATCAAAGCTAAAATATCCTTTGAAATATGCAGGTCATTCTTATCAAAGAGGAAAAAAATACATGTAGGAGCTTTATAACTTTGAAAATGATTACACATAAATTATTTGATTTTCCCAAGACCTCAGAAAGGGACATTATGCAATCTTCCACTAATCACACTTATAGAAGAATTAACATAAACTAAAATGTACATTTATTGATTTATAATGGTTGATATATCTTTCCAGTGACCACATATTTGGTCTTCTCCACCTAAGACTCCTCATCCCTTTTAAGAAGATACCCTGGAAATAGTAGTTTATTTGGTAAATATGAAGTCAAACCAAAGAGAGAAGGATAGTTTTCAGGGATGTTTCACTCACAATTAACTGTAGTTATCCTACAATATAGAATACCTCTTGAGTGAACAGAATATTCTTACCTGTTTGACTCAAGGTCGTTCTTCTCTGGACAGTGTTAAATATACACTGCTAACTCTTGATCTTTGTATCATCATCTTCCCAGATCACACACTTTGAGTCAACATGTGCCTTTTTCAGATTTGTAACAAAACAAAAAATCATAGTTTCAGTCCTTGGGAAGCTTATGGAGAACTTAGGCAAGTAATTCAACTTATTACAAGATCATATGATATATATTATGATCAGAACCAGCCAGAAACATGGTGGACCCTGAGAAATCTAGTTAGATATTTGGTTCCCCTTCAAACTGATGTTCTTTAAGCATTTGTTCCACTTTCCTTTTGGGGAGAGACCACAGTTTTTGCACAGACCCCCCACCACAAGCACAATGCAGGGAAGGACAGAGAAGGACACCTATTGGCAGAGGTTCCCTCTCCTGTGCTGTCCTAAGCAGCTCAGCTTGGACTCCTAACTTGCATACCTTACTAGCAAAACAAAAACATGGAAACTAACCAAACTCACCCTCTTTGAAAGGCAGTTTAGAAATCCTTTATTCAAGCATATTCTTGGGTCTTCTCACCTCTGATTCCTAGAACCTTGTTGAAGTAGTCCTTCTAAGCACCAGTGGTATTGATAAACATTATATTCTCTCTGCAATGTTCCTAACGACGTGTAAATCTTTTGGAAGGCTGGTGCCCTGGACAACTGCCTGGATGGCTCTTGCCTAGTCTGCTTCAGGCCATGATCATGTTTTAGACCTGGGGCTATGGATGGGAGAGTCACAGATATCAGACTGAGGGATTAAAGAAGGCATTCTAGAAGAGATGATTAAGTGGGAGTCAAAGTTTAAAAGTCAAGTGACGGTTATGTAGGTGAATTGGTGAGCAGAGGAAACAACATGGTAGCGAGTAGGGACGTATCACTCAGCTTGCCTGGAACAAAACATGTATGCATGGGGTTGTGAAGATGAAGCTAGAAAATCAGGCAGGATCCATGAGTTTACACGTTTCTGAAAGCTATGAGATATCACTGAGGAATTTTAAGTAGAATACCATAATTAACTCTTTATTTTAGAAAGATCATGCTAGCAACTGGGTGGGGTGGGGGGATGAGACTCACAGACCTGAGACCCATTAACAGGCCAGAGTATACGCTGCAGTAGTGGAACCAGAAGGAGTATTTTCAAGAAATACTTAGGACGTAGCTTTATAGGATTTGATGACAGATTAAATGAGAAGGGCATGGAGAAAGATTCAAGTTTGTAGACTAGATGGCTGGTTTTACCATTCACAGAAATCAAGAATATAGTAGGATGAGCAGACTTGGTGGTGAATAGAATGGAGAGGAAATGCTGATGGTTTTGCATGCCTAACTCACTAGACACTTAATTTTCACTCTAATTTTCCATCACATCTTGAAATAAATAGTCTCCAAACCCTCTTCAAAGAAGAGAAAGTAAACGACTCACTTACTAATGAAAGCATGTGGGGATTTGGAGAACTTTCACCTCCAGACAAATGCATCTCTGTTTCTCCCCTAACACCCACCCAAACCTGTCTTGCTCTTCTTTCCTCCTGTCTTTCCTTATCATGTTCTACTAAAAATGCTTCCTAAATCCTGCCCATCTATTTGTCAACACTTTCAAGTTGCAAATCAGAATTCACTTCATTTAAATTATCCCCTGAGCGACCACCATCCTGTTCACTTCAGCTTTAGCATTTATACGTTCTTCTGTAGTTAACTTGCTAAAATCCTGGCTTTCTTTCTAATAAGTATCATTTAAAAAATGTATTATAAAATTCTTTACAAGTTCAAATTCTTTGATATCAGCCAAAGTACCAGTGTATTATTGTCTAAAGGATAAAGTCTTAGTTAATTGACTTCTTGGTATACTTCATTCTGATAACTGACAATAAAACAGATAACACAATAAATTATTGAATTTTAAGCTTGTTGGGCAGCCTTCTTTATGTAATGGAACGTTTTGACATGCAGTCACTTTCTAAGGTACACAGTATTATAGGATAGTTCAGATTATTTGTGGGTACCTCTTTTTTTTTTAATCTCTAATTTTTTTTTTTTTGGCTGTACCTCTCAGCATGTGGGATCTTAGTTCCCCAACCAGGGATCAACCTGTGCCCCCTGCAGTGGAAACGCGGAGTCTTAACCATCGGACAGCCAGGGAAGTCCCTGTGGGTACCATCGTTGTTCAATATCTACTCACAATTTTTTGGTTTGTTTTCTAGGATAAGGTGTCACAGGAAATGGTTTCCCTTTAAAAGGAGTTGTTTTACTTTTTTGGTTATCAGGAAAGATGATAGAAGTCTGATAGTTGTCTGAAGGATTCCCATGAAATTTACACTTTAAACAGACATGGAACGGTGCTGTGTCCCCACTTCCCCATGTTATAGTGCTGCCTAGCACATGTTGTGATCTCCACTTTTAATAGTAAGTGAATTAGGCATTAGACATTTGTTTAACTCTTAAGGAACTTAGGTTTACACTTAAAAGATACTCTTATTACAGTATCAGTGAGTACCTTTCTCATCTGTACAGGCCTCTATTTTTTAATCTGTTTCTTAATCTTAATCTCTTAATCTTAAAATTGGTATATACTTGTTATGGGGATCTGGTAAATTGATGTATGTGAGAAGATTTTTAAGGAATACATCATATTATTCTTAGGGTGCCGTAAAAAAAAAAAAAAAAAAAAAGGACATCGAAAAACAGGGACTTCCCTGATGGTCCAGTGATTAGGGCTCCGCACTTTCACTGCCATGGGCCTGGGTTCAACCCCTTGTCGGGGAATGAAGATTCCACAAGCCACGTGGTGTGGCAAAAAAAAAAAAAAAAAAAAAAAAAGATATTCTTAGGGTGCCATTAGGAATACTGCCTTAAATTTTGTTTGTTTGTTTGTGCGGTACGCGGGCCTCTCACTGTTGTGGCCTCTTCCGTTGCGCAGCACAGGCTCCAGACGCGCAGGCACAGCGGCCATGGCTCACGGGCCCAGCCGCTCCGCGGCATGTGGGATCTTCCCGGACCGGGGCACGAACCCGTGTCCCCTGCATCGGCAGGCGGACTCTCAACCACTGCGCCACCAGGGAAGCCCCTGCCTTAAATTTTGAGAGAACTGAGAAGCACGTTGATTTTTTTTTTTTTTTTTTTTTTAGTAGTAGTTTTCTTTTCTGAGAATGATTTAATGTATTCAAGAAAAATCCCTGCAATCCTATTAGGTTGATTTCTGAAATGAATGCCAGTTTTCGACACTGGAATAGAATGGGACAATATGATCTTAAATGCACACTTTTGTTTCAAACTATGTTTTTTTTTTCTTTCAGTAGTTCATGAATGCTATCTGTTTCTCATAATGTCAGTGATGTGGAATGACCTGGACGTTATTTCCAGAAACTGTTTAAGTCTTTGGTTTGATTTAGCACTGATTAAAGCCTTGCTCATCTTCTCAGCATCCTTTTTTGTCAAGAGTAAAAGGATTAAAAAAAAAAAAAACTGCAAGAGGATGTGGAGCAGTGCTTAACCAATGCTGTGGAGGGGGGTTTATTAATTATTATGATTCAATCTGGCTGTTTCCTTTTCTTCACAGGGGAAATGAGAAATCTCCTGGTGGTACAATCAGAATGATACTAGAAGCCATATCTTTGCAAAGCCAAAATGATCTATTTAAAACTTAGATACATTGTATCAAGTACAGAATTAATCTCACTGACACAAAAGAGGAATTCACGATCAATAGTATCATGGGCTTTTTTTATATATATATATCTTCATTGGAGTATAATTGCTTCCCAATACTGTGTTAGTTCCTGTTGCATAACAAAGCGAATCAGCCATATGCATACACATGTCCCCATATCCCCTCCCTCTTGAGCCTCCCTCCCATCCTCCCTATCCCACCCCTCTAGGTCATCGCAAAGCACTGAGCTGATCTCCCTGTGCTATGCAGCTGCTTCCCACCAGCCAACTAGTTTACATTTGGTAGTGTATGTATGTATCATGGACTTTTGATGAGAGCGTTATTTCAATCATTAGAACTATCACCTCCATTTTCTTGTGTGGGTGGTAAGCTCTAATTCCATAATTTAAAGGTTTTCTTGCATTTTACCATCTTTATAATATCCCAGAGGTGGAAAACTTTTCCCGTATGCTTTATAGAGGCAGTTCTGAAGCTGGATCACCTGTATCCAGGCCCCGGTTCCAAAACCAGCTTTGAGACCCTGGGAAAGTTACTAAATCTTCCTGTGCCTCGGCTGCTCATCTAGAACATATGGATAAAAATACCTGCCTGCTCGGGTTGTGAGAACAACAGGAGATAGTACATATGAAGCACCACAATCCTTTGCTTTCTCCAAAAACATGACCCTTCCAAAGGCTGAGCCTAAAATAATTTTGTTCTGTAAAATACTGAAATCTCACTATACCGTTCCTTAAACAAACTTTTTTTTTTAAACCAAACTGCTGTGCTGTATTCCAGCCAAAACATTTATTTACTGAAGTGCCCAAAGGTCTTTAAATTAAGTCATATATGTTAGTTTCAACATCCTAGAAATTCACAATGTTTCAGTAGAAGCTATTTTATTTAGGTGGAGAAAAAATGACATTTTGTCATTTTCAAGTTGCGGCCAAATCAGTAGACTCTCACTTTGCTTTCCGCCAACTAAAATTAGTTTTTGGCAACAAGATTCAGGGTTATTAACTCTGAAGCTGCTGGCAGTTTAAGTTTTTATCTATCCAAATTCTTATAGCTCAGGGAACAGAAAAACCCAATTTTTCCTCTTATAAATTTAATCCAATGGGAACACAAATTTTCAAGTTTCACTCAGGGATGCCAATTCTTTTCGTGTTCAGTTTTTCCACGATGAAGCTCTTCTTGGACGCTAGTGAGCAGGATTAAACCTCAGGAGCATGTGAGGCCACCTGAAAGTGCCTCATTGTCTTGTAGTCTTTCTGGGTCACTCAGTATTTGATTATCCAGACTAATTGTGGGCGAGGAAAGCATGAATAATCAAATTGTACAGACAAGCTCTTGTATCTTATTTTGGCTGACGGCTTCATCCTTCTTCTCAAACCTTTTTTCCAGAAGAGCTAACAAGGAAAGTAGAAGCTTTGTTTCCTGTCTTTGCTTGACTTCCTCTGTCCTTTCAAAAAAGTATTTACAAATGACATGATGTCTTCCTCCCAAGTGTCCCCTTCCCAGCCATAAAGAAGTGGCATCAACAATATGCCTAGGTAGTAATTCCCTGAAAAGGTGGACTTGCATGTTCTAGAACTTTCTGGTATAAAAAGGAAGACAGAACTTAAGCCTGAACTTGGCTTCTGGCTTTTTCTTTTCTTGATCATTTTCCAACAGTTAAAGGCTATTTTCTTCTTTCTTCCCATTACAGGATTTTTGGCACCTCAGAAGTAATAATGGAAATAAACATTTAACAGATGGTCCCAGCAGTTTCCCTGACATACACGCATAGTACAAAAGGAAAGCATGTATAATGGAGTTGATTAGATCTTATTTTATTTCTCACAGAATATTTTCCTGGTCACATTTTTCATTTTTTTGTTTATGCTTTTTATTTCCGTGGTCCCTGACACACAGTTTCTGAATCATTTCTCAAGGTCAAGACCCTGTTCCTCCCTTTGCCCCCTCTCTGCACCACACAGAAAGTGTATCATAGTAACAGCACAAATGGCTTCACCACAGCAGCTCTGCAGAGGTTCTGCGGGGAAATTTAGGGAGTGTTCCCACATCTGCATCTGGTTCTCTCGTGAAACCAGAGGTCATAGGGTGGACGTAAGCCAAGGAAATATTAGCAACAGGGGGAAGAAAGGAAAGAATTGAAAGAATATACTAAGGGGTTTTCACTGATTAGCAGGGAAAAAGGATCCTAGTGTAAAAATGCCAGCCTCAGGTAAGAGGGACAACAAATACTCCTAGGTGAAGCAGTCTGTGTGTTCATATTCCCACAGAACTCTGTTAGGTCCCTTCCTGAAAGTTTGAGAGAGATCACTAAGCTGCTGAAGCGAACAGGGCAGAAGCAGGGGTCTTGAGGGGCTGAGGACAAATCCAGCTCACCTTTCTGCATTAAGACCTATCCCGGTGATCCTCTGAAATGAGACTGTAATGTGCCATTGTGACACCTAGTGGCTGGCAGCTGTATCTGCATCAGCAAGGTACACATTTATAAAATAATGTTATTTTTGATTTATAAAAATGGAAAAAACTTACCTTAAGCTGCAAGATCACAGTGTAATCACCCGAGAACAGAGCAGAAAGCCAGGTGTCTTTAGTCACTGATTTGAAAGCTACATTTCTTAGAATTCTTAGATAGAATGTGCAGAAGCAGGTGGACGGAAATGTCAAATCCTTGGCAAGGTCCATTACTATTTAATATCTGTCGTAGAGGCTAATGAAATAAGTGAGAAAATGTTCCCTTAGTTTAACAACTTGATAAGAGGAAGAAGACAAAAAGTCAACCTCAATCAAGCCTTCTCACCTAGAAAGTAAAGCGGCAAGTATGTTAATAAAGGCTAACTGTTGTAGGTCCTGATAGTAGGTGGCCTTGCTTGGGCCTTTCAGATTTTTCCTTCTTCATATCTCCTTGTTTAAGTATTTAATATTCTTATATTTGTGGGATGATGCACAGTACTGACTGAACATTTCTAAATCCTTAGGAATACTCACCTAAGTGGATACATTTAGACCGATAATGGGCTTAATAAAGTACTGGAGAAAATGAAGTCGGAGGAATCAAATTTTCAATTAGGTGCCAATTTCCTGTCATCCTCCACTCTCAATGGTAGAGGCAGTGGCTAGCTCAGTGAAACGAGGTGACTTAAGGTTCATAGGACAATCATAATAATATTAACAATATTATCTTCCTTTTTTTTTTACTGTGCCAAAATTTATTTAACCAATTTTCTATTGTTGGACAGTTTAAAATATTTTGATTGTTGCAAATCAATAAGCATCCTTGCACATAATGCTCTGTACCCAGCACTGATACTTTGTTTTAAAAATTATAATGAAATATTTAAAACACATACAATACAGAAATCATTAAAACAATACTTGCGTACCCAGGACTCTACTCAAGAATTTTTTAAAAACTCTAATGGCTTTTTAAAAAAAAACTTATTTATTTAATTAATTTATTTTCCTTATATTTTTTGGCTGCGTCAGGTCTTAGTTGCGGCACACGAGATCTTTTTCATTACGGCCTGCGGTCTACTCGGGCTTCTCTCTAGTTGTGGCATGCCGGTTTCCTCTCTCTAGTTGTGGCATACGGGCTCCAGAGTGAGTGGGCTCTGTAGTTTGTGGCACCCAGGCTCTCTAGTTGATGCATGTTAAGCTCAATAGTTGTGGCATGCGGGCCTAGTTGCCCTGTGGCACATGGGATCTTAGTTCCCGGACCAGGGATTGAACCCTCATCCCCTGCATTGGAAGGCGTATTCTTTACCTTTGGACCACCAGGGGAGTCCCTACTTAAGAATTTGATCTTTACCAATACAGTTGGAGGCTTCACGCATTCTTCTCCATCCCATCTCCTTTCTTATCCCAATGGTAACCTTCTCCTGAAGTCAGTGTGTAACATTCTCCCACACTCCTTTATACTCTCACTACATGGTGTGTATCTCTAAGCCACACATATGTTAACTCGTTAACGTAACCTTCTTGATTGCAAATGTAATGCATGCTCACTGTGGAAAGGTTGGCAAGATAATGAGGTACAAACAGAAGTATAAATAAAAATACAAACAAAATTGTTGCCCCAAACACAACATTATGAAATAGTAACCATTGTTAGTATTTTGATCTATTTTGCTCCTCTTATTACACACTTTACAAAATCAATTGGGTTTAAAACGATTGCTTTAAAATGAATGGGGCTGGGACTTCACTGGTGGCGCAGTGGTTAAGAATCCGCCTGCCAAAGCAGGGGACACGGGTTCAATCCCTCGTCGGGGAAGGTCCCACATGCCGCGGAGCAACTAAGCCCATGCACCACAACTACTGAGCCTGCACTCTAGAGTCCGTGAGCCACAACTACTGAGCCCACGTGCCACAACTACTGAAGCCAACGCGCCTAGAGCCCATGCTCTGCAACAAGAGAAGCCACCGCAATGAGAAGCCCACGCACCGCAACAAAGAGTAGTCCCTGCTCGCCTCATCTAGAGAAAGCGCGCACAGCAACGTAGACCCAACACAGCCAAAAATAAATAAGTAAATTAAAAAAAAAAAAAAAGAATGGGGCTGTTGCATTTACAAGGTGCTTTTGTTTCCTATCTCACTCAGTTCCCCCGCATCCCTGTGAAGTCGGTGATGTACTTTTATCTCCACTTCAGAGATGAGGAACAGAGGTCCTGAGAGATGAGTCAGTATCTGAAGTTCTCTCAGCTCTCTCAAGTGAAGGAACCAGAACTCACATCTGGATCTTTGGATTCGGAGTCCGGTGGTTTTTCTGTTAAAATATCCTAGTGTCACCACCATTCTCCCTCACTGAGGTCCCTAAGAATCAATGATGGTCCTTCCTTCTCACGCTGTCTCCCTGCCCTCTCGTGACCTCTTTTTAGTTTAAGTGCCTTCTATTTTAAATCAATTTTGCCTGTGTTCAAAAGTTGAGTGGGGAGAAGAAATACAGTGTGATTTACCTCAGAGGCCGCATCTCAAAGAAATGGTCCTGGTTTTCAACTGCTACTGCTGTTGTTACCCAGCTTTCTTCCCAGCGTGCATTCCAAGTAGAGGCACAGCTTTTACACGACGTTATCAGAAAGGTCCGCACTTCCAAAATATGCTTCAATTACTCCTATGTAGTAGAATCTCTCTCCGTGGACATGAGCTCCAGGGAGCAAATAAATTGGCAAGAAAAAGTGGGGGGGATTTCCATTAAGATGGCTCTAGATTTGGTCTAAGTTGGAATGTTAACAAACAGAAGATTCCACAGAAATACTGATGATCAAAAAGTTATCTTTTTTTTTTGCAGGGGGAGAGATTTTATTATATTCCTTTTTGCGTGGTTGATAAAAGGTCACAGTGAAGCTCTTTTATGTCTCTTTTCAGCTGCTCTTTTTTTACTGTCACTGAAGACATCTCCAAACATTATGATTCATCTGTCTACTCCTGCAGCACTGCCAACCTTCTTTTCTATTAGAGAAATTCCAGCCACCAACTAAAGCATCTCTAGCACGGCAGGTGTGAGAGAGACTCTGGTAATGCTTACGGAATAGTTGTTTTCCGGTGGCGTCAGTTTTATTATGTTGCTCACACACAGAAGTTGAGGATGTTACATCTTTATCCACCATCATCATTATAACACGTGTCAGACAGTACAGCATAACCACCACATCCCTGGTACTGTCTTTAGACTCCTTTGAGGTAATCGTTATCTCCATTTTTCAGTGGAGGAAACTGAGGTTCAGGGTGGTTAATCAACTAGTCTGAGTTCACCTTGTTAGTAACAGAGTCAGAATTTGAATGCAGGTCTGTCTGCAAAGAGTGGTCCATTTGTGAAGCGCTTCTGTCACGTGCCATGTACTATAAGCTATACAGAGGTGACAACACCTGCCTGTTACCCCAGGAGTTCCCAGTTCAATGGGAAGAAAAAGACACACAGAGAAACAATTGCAGTGCAGACCCAGTGTGGGAATTGTTATTAAGAAGGACTAGAAACATGTCGTGTGAGCCTAGGGGAAGATTAACTCATATTTGGGGGAGGGTTAATCTGGGGGAAATTAGGGATTGGAGGAGGGCCTTGAAAAGATCAGACCTCATCAGGTATCACTATGGCGTAGCTCCCATAAAGAGAACATTATAAATGTAAGTCTGGAGTTGGGAGAGTACGTCGTTGTTGCTTAGATAATTGTAAGTGGCTATACTGCCAGCCCCTCTGCCTGTCCTCTATCATTCAAGTTTTTAAAAATTTATTTTTTAAATTAATTTTTATTGGAGTATAGCTGCTTTACAATGTTGCATTAGTTTCTGCTGTACAGCAAAGTGAATCAGCTGTACGTATACATATATCCCCTCTTTTTTGGATTTCCTTCCCATTTAGGTCACCACAGAGCACTGAGTAGAGTTCCCTGTGCTATACAGTAGGGTCTCATTAGTTATCTATTTTATACATAGTAGTGTATATACCTATCATTCAGTTTTAAATAGAGCAGGGATTGGTTCTCACCTTTGACCTAATCCCACCCTGATTAGAAATGACAGAGCCGACCAATGACATGAAAGGCAGGCGGCAGGGAAGAAAGCTGTGGCCGGCAGACTGGGGGAGGGGGCCACATGGCAGTGGTCACTAAGGCTCAGAGACCAACCAGCTGCTCTGAGAAGCCCCTGCCCACTCCCTCCCCACGGCCCAGGCTTCCATTGCCAGTTTCCCCTTTGTAACTTATTTTTCTATTTAAGAGGACACTTGATTGATGTTCATTTTGTCCTTGTGTCTGTACAAAGTATAAAGAAAAACGTATATAGCAAATATCATGGCAGCTTTCAACCCCTCCATGAGGGAGGAGCCTTGTCTGTTCTGTTCACTGCCACGCCTCCAGGGCCTAGACCAGAGCCTGGCACACACTGCTTGGCCAAATAAATGTGAACACGCACTTACCGTATGAAGCTCTGTCTGGTGGGAATGGAAGGATATGCTGGCTAGTGTTGACATAAGGAGAGATGGGAGAAAAGTCCTGGATGAACTGGACATGTTTCACCATTTTGCGTAGGGCAGCCCGGTGTGAGTTTTGTAGGGCTGGAGGTGACAAAACACTGTTACCAAAACCTGGCTGTCCCAGGTGAGTGGGCATCTAATATATGCAACCCTTTCATCTGCCCAGGCCTCTCTGCTTCCTGAAAGGAGAAGGCAAGGTACTAGAACGCTGCTGAGTTTAATGCAAAGTGATACCAAGAAGAGAACGTAAGGTGACTCGGAGTCTAAAACTGTACTGTGCAAACAGACGGGGTGCCAGTCTCCCGGGTAAGAAAGACTCCAGATGAGGAATGCTGGTCTCTGCTCTCAACATGCTCTCCAGCAAAAGGCCAAAGTAAACCTCCACCCGAATTCAGTCCAGGCTGCTCTGATTTCTCAAATAGATCAGCAGCAGAAACACTGCTCATTGCTCAGCAGGTAAGGTCCACTGAGGAAAAAAACACTTGAAAGCCTCTTAGTACTGAATGAACTGAAGAAGCCACTGGCCCCTTCCCACGTGCTCCCCAAGTACACAGACTCACCACGCCAAAGCCACGGTGCCCTTTTCCCAGGAGGAACGTCTCCAACTTTTGTGGTCTTAAGTCACAAAGCTTGAGTGGTGGTTGAACTTGAACCAAATGGTAGGCAGTTCACTGTGTTGGCAAAGCAGACAGCACCCCAGGGGTGTGAGGATGTAATGCAATGATTCTGTCAAACTTTCATGTTTCTTTCAATGAGACAAGAGGTCTCTCAGGTCCCCTAATGGGCTGGCTGCCCAGATGCAAGATCTTCGGGCACAAGAATGTCAGTCTTTGCTGGGGAGCCACCTCCAGGCACCTGCTCTGTCTTCATGCTCCATGGCAACTGAGCGCCACGGGAAGCTCCCAGGCGCCTGGCCTGTTTGCGGCTGCCAGACGCGCCCAGCTGGCGAAGAGAAACCTCATCCCAGGCGCGGCGCTGAGAGCAACGTCAGGGCGCCCCACCCGCCAGCCACCTTCCCTGCTGGGGGCGGCCCCCTCTCTGTACCCGGGCTCTGGGAGGAGAAGGAACAGGGCAGCAGGCGGCAAGGCAGACCCTCCCAGCAGGAGCGAGCGCTCTGTTCCTCCTTCTGTTCCCGTCAGGCTAGTCTCGTGTTCCCCACGCATTTCCAGTTTCACCGAGAAGAGGAAAAAGCCTCAGTGAGCTACGAGCTTTGGGCGAGCTCTCCTTCGGCCTTTTTGCTCTTTCCTCACATTCCTGCTGAGGGTCCTGCTGAGGGAACAGGAGAGGTAACTAAGCCTGTTTTCTTCACAGCTGTTCTGGAACGTTTGAGGAAAACCTTGGGGGCTTTGCACAGCCGCTCCCTGTCTGGGAAGTCTCTTGCAGTTTTTTTCCTTCTGTTTTTCCTCTTTGTGTCGTCCCCCCCCCCCCCCCCCCCCCCGCAGTATGCTGTCCCGTTTCCTGAGGCAGGAATCTGTCTGCAGGCAAGGTCAGGGAGCTGATCGCACCTCTGCCAGCTGATGACACAGCGGGCCTGGCCTCATCTGTTAGTCATTGTTGGCACTTGGTCCAGAGGAATGCGTTAGGAATAGTGCTCGCCTCCCTCAGGTAGCTCTCAGGTCTGGTCAGAGAAGACAGGCCGTGAGTCACACCATGGCGGGAGAGACCCAGCCACCTGGGCTGCAGGGAAACGACATGAAAGGAAGGGCCGGGAGAGGAAGGCGTCTCTCTCCGCATCCCCCCGCCTTCTGCCCCACCCCAGTCTATTCCATAGCCCGCGTCCTGCCAGGCACTGTGTGCTGAAGCCAGGCCCCTACTCCGGTCCTCATAGGCTCCGCCCATGGGGGGGATGTGTCTTCCTCTATACGCACCTCGCTCCTCACGCCTCTGTGCTTTTGCACGGATTCCCTCTGCCTCCAGTGCTCTTCCTTCAAGTCTACATTGGTTTGCTCTTGTGCTTCAAAGCCCAATTCAAAAGTTTTCTCTCTTTGGAAGCTTTCCTCTGTTCCCCTTTGCAACCGGGAAGCCCTCTGGGCAAATCCACGTTCTGTAAGGCAATTATTAGATTGTCACAGCTTTTGTATCACAATTTCAGCAGATGTGGATTACCTGAGGGCAGGGACTGCCCCTGGTTCATCTTCGGATCCACTTTACCAACCAGGGGCTGGCACATAGCAGACACTCACTAAGTGCCCATGGGCTGATTGTGGATCGAAGCAGACATACTGTGCCAGGGACACAGGACGCTGGCTTAATAGGTGGATGATTTAAGTCCAAAGTCTGCAATTCGAAAGAGTTTGCCATCCTCAGGCCCCTATAAATCTCTTCACTCTTCCCAGAAAGATCCTCACCACATATCTGGTGGTAGGAGGGGTCCTCTCACGGGTCTCCAAGTGCAGGGACTGCCGGTTGCAGGGTACAGCATTAGCGGATTTCCTTGGCCGTCATGTCTGCGCCGTGTGAATAAGAATTTATAAACTACCTACTCAGTGCTCAGCTTTACCATAAATGAAGTGGAGGATCCAAAAGAGGTAAAAGATATATAATCTCTACTCCTGTTGACCATAAGGACAGTGTGGCTGCAATGAGAACACATCAGTCAACATTGGCCCACCCATGGTTGCTCGGGAGAATCACTAAATGTTTTTAAATAGAGAAAATCCTCCTTCTAATCGCCCTGGATCTTCCTACATTACTCACGGTAGAAACAGCTGGACTGAACATCAGCGCTGGCATTTACGAGCACCTGCTCTTGAATTTCTGCTCAATGTGTTCATTCACCAGGCAAGGTGGAATCACAGGACGGAAACTCTGTTTTTGGCAGGAGGGAGGGGTGAAATGGAGTCCGAGAACTGTCAAGAGATTCTTGGAGTCGTTCCCGCAGGAGATCACAGAGGCTAGAGGAGGCTACCATGAAGAGAATAAAATAGAAGTGGGGGACAACACGGCGTTTGTCAACCTCTCCTGAGACGACACACAGCCCTTGAAGGAGGAGGGAGTCTGGAATTGTGCCAGGATAAAGAGAGGGTAGCACAGAGATGGAACCCCAAGCACAACAGGGATTCTTCTCTCGCTGAAGGCTGACGTTGCGCTTTAAAGTATACGTGCTCAGGCTGTGTTTAGACTCTGTTTGGCAATATTCAGTTTGTTGGACGCTAATTTGCTTTGATGTATTGCCTGTGCTTCCTGGCATTGGTGATTAGCTCCAGGCATCCAAAGAAACCGAGAGCCACTATTTCCCAGGATTACTTCATCATTAATATTAATTAGTATTAATTAGTTCATATTTATTATCATTAATTTAATTATTATCATGTCTGGTCTTGAGTTATCCTACCGGGCCTGCATCCAACAACAACGATGGGTTGTATTTCTAAATAAGAACTTGCATTTTAAAATATTGTTATTGGGACTTCCCTGGTGGCGCAGTGGTTAAGAATCCACCTGCCAAGGCAGGGGACATGGGTTCGAGCCCTGGTCCAGGAAGATCCCACATGCTGCGGAGCAACTAAGCCAGGGCACCACAACTACTGAGCCTGCGCTCTAGAGCCTGTGAGCCACAACTACTGAGCCTGCGTGCTGCAACTACTGAAGCCCGTGCGCCTAGAGCCCATGCTCCACAACAAGAGAAGCCACCGCAATGAGAAGCCCGCGCACCGCAAGGAAGAGCAGCCCCCGCTCGCCACAACTAGAGAAAGCCCATGCGCAGCAACAATGACCCAATGCAGCCAAAAATAAAGTTATTTTTTAAAAAAAGTACATTAAAAAAATATTGGGGCTTCCCTGGTGGCGCAGTGGTTGAGAGCCCGCCTGCCGATGCAGGGGACACGGGTTCGTGCCCCGGTCTGGGAAGATCCCACATACCGTGGAGCGGCTGGGCCCGTGAGCCATGGCCGCTGAGCCTGTGCGCCGCAACGGGAGAGGGCACAACAGTGAGAGGCCCGCATACCGCAAAAAAAAAAAAAATATATATATATATATATATATATATATATATATATATATATATAGTTATTGCTTAAAAAAAAATCGTTGCAGAAAACACAGCCAATCCATATAAAGATATGTATAAATACATGTACCAAAGTTACTTATAACCTCATAACCCCAAAGTAATTACCATTAACATTTTATTGTCCCCTTTTGGTATTGTCTTAATGTTTGTGTGTATGTTTTACTTATTTATTCTTGGCATATGCATTCTTTTTTTCTTCAAATAAGAATCTTTCTACCCTCTCTTTTTGCCTGGGACTGGGAGTATATGTAGGAGGGGGTGAGGAGGAAACAAATTCCACCAGAAAACTGAACTTTGACCCCCTAGGACTAGACCTCTAGCCCTCAAGTACTCCTAGTTGCTCATCTCTGTCTTCTTAGTCCTGGAGGAAGTTTGATTCCTAGGCTTGCTTTTCCTGCCCCCCGGTTCCATCCCCCAGTCCTCACTCCGTGGGCCTAAGGGAGTTGAGAGTGAGTAGACTTGGTAGGTAGGGGATACTGACCTCATGGATGTTAGAACTGATCCTGATGGAGACCTAAACCTCAGATGACCTTTGACCTGCCCGTGGGGAGATGAATTCTCCATGACTCCTGAAGATCCTTCAGCATCTCCTTCCTTGGGGTCATACAAGTGTGTTGGAGCTCAGGGTGGACCAACCCAAAACATGCCACAAAGGCATATTGACTATCTTGAAATGAAGTCGCTTGAGAAGCAGCCGATGCAAGAAGGAAGACTGACCTTCCTCTGTCCCTCTGAAAGCAGGATATCAATCTCTCATGTGAAAGGTGCCCTCGCTGCATCTGGAAGTGGAAGGACACCCTTCCTGTGGGAGACAGGGAAAATCAGCGGAGAAGCCGATACAGACAAACGTGGTTACTTTTTAAATTGACTACCCCAAGCCCAAACTCTGTTTAGATTTTTCACTCATCGGGCAGCCAAAACCCGAGTTTCTTTGTCCTGTGAATTCCTCACAAATTTATTGTTCCTTTGTCTAAAAAGTATAAAAACTGTCTGCTTTGGCCACTTCTTAGGTCCTGTTTCTATGAGACAGCCATGTATATGAATTAACATTTGTTTCTTTTTCCCTGTTAGTCTGTCTTTGATGTGTCAATTTCATTATTAGTCCAGACACAAGAACTCAAGAGGAGAAGAGGGGGAACTTCCTCCTCCCCAACAGATAGTTCAAATGGAAGCTCATAGACTCTTAAGGGTTGAAAGGCCTATGTGTAAGGCATCTTGCCCAATCTGCCATCCAGTATAGGAATCCCCTCTCTAGCATCCTTGCCAGGAAGCACCCAACCTTGGCCAAACATTACCAAGAATAAGGAAGTCAGGGTTGTTTATGCCACCACCGGACACTCCAAAGGCCAGACAATTGTTTTTATTTTGAGCTAAATTTGATTTGAAATAAGATGAAATTATAGAAAAGGTATTTACTTTATTGTGATTTTCTTTTTTTTTTTGGCTGTGCCACGTGGCATGTGGGATCTTAGTTCCCCGACCAGGTATTGAACCCATGCCCCCTGCAGTGGAAGCGCAGAGTCTTAACTACTGGATCTCCAGGGAAGTCCCTTTACTGTGACATTTTTGCCGTCCCAAGATATTTCTATTTTAGTTTGCACTGAAAGATACATAGTTTTTTAGGGAAGGGGAAGGTCCATGTTCCTCCTGAAATTATATACAAAACCATGTATGTGCCTATGTGGTCTTTCATTGTTTTTCTGGGAATGGGGGCCAGAGCTTTCATGGGATTCTCTCAGCCCAAGGGTCCCACAGGGCTCTGTGCCATCTCTGAAGTGCTGTGTTAAGTTGATTTTGTCACATGTAAAAGGAAGACAGACGGGATCTTGCTCAGATCTCGCTCAGAGGAAGACATACTGACACCCCTGCCTGGCCTGCTTGTTGCAGGGGTGCCAGAGCTTCGTCTGTTTTTAGCCCAGAATAAGCTCCCCTTCCCCAAGCAGAGCCCAGAGACCGTGCCTCTCTCTCAAGGCCAGCCACGTGGAGACATGATGCCAGTCGGAGCCTTGGTTTCAGATCCTGCTCTCAATTCTCAGATGTGTCAGCCTGTCTGCCTTGACTTCACGTCCGTACTTTGGAGCTATGGGGAAGGCGTGAGGGATAATGGTCATGTTTGTAGAGCCCAAGTGTGTCACGAGGGTTTTCAGACAAAGGGGTACAGAGGCTCACGCATTCCTAAGTCATCCGCACACCCGGTCAGGAAAAGGAAATGACTAGGCCACATCACTCAGAGCATGTCTCTGCTCGTCCTCCAACACACACACACACAAAGGGACACTTTTCTCTCCTGTATTTAGTAGCAAGCCCTATCTAAGGGCTATGTCGTCTCTATGTCGATTTAGTTTGAAATATTTTGGTATAATCTACATCCTGCAAGTAGTGAGGAAGCATCTGAAGTGTCTGCATCAGGCACCGACATTCCAAAGGTGGTTAGTTAGCATCTGAAATGCCCTAATTAGGGATCGACACTTCAGAGGGGGGTGACTTAGCACTTCAAATATTATTACTGAAATCTACATCACAAAGGGTACATTCATAAGCATAATGGATGTTAGGAGTAAACTTTTCATTGGTGGAATGGATGGTATTCAAGTCATGCAAACTGGCAGCACCCGGTCTCAAATAAAATAAAGGTAAACAAACTAAAGCCTCCATATGTAAATATACTCTTTTTTTTCCTGTCCTGTGTGGGATCCTTCAAGAGGTTTCATAGCTATGGGATTAAATCCAAAATACTTAGCAACTCTGCAAGGCTTGGCTACAGCCCATCTACGCATGTCAGCAACCCTCACTTCTGCACATAATGGTTTTGCTTCAGATGCACAGTCCCAACTGTGGGCTCACACGGGCAGTCTATTTCCCTTCGTAAGACCTTCTCATATGCTGTTTTCTTGGCGGGAGGCTCTCTCCTAGAAAGAGCTCTGCTACATGCTGTGTGAACTTGCTTAAGGCACTGACATTTCTAAGCCTCCACTTTCTCATCTTTAAAATGGGAGGGGAGGAAATCACTCTCTACAGTATTGCTAAGGATTAATGAGATTATGTCTATAACGGGTTTAGCTCAGTGCCTGGCGTATGTTAAATGGGATCATTGTGGTTTTTTATTAATCACCTATATAACTCCAACTTGATCATCAAAACTCATCTCAGGTGTCTTTTTTCTAGGGGGTTTCTCTAGTCACCCACCCCCAAACCAAGATAATGTGTCCCTGCTCTAGGCTTTCACAAAGTCTGGGCAACCTCTGTGGAAGTACATACCATACGGTATAGTAAATTTATTTTTATGCGTTTATCTCCACCTAAAACCATTAGTTCTATAAGAGCAGGAAGTGTGTCTCCCTCCCCCTTTTTTTAACGTCCCCAGTGCCTAGTATAAAATAGATACTCAATAAATATTTAATCAGTGAATGAACAAGTGCATGAATAAACTAATTAGGGATGTGTGGCTCTCTGCAGAGACACCTGGGAGGGGCTTTGAGAATTACCGTCCAATGGTGGAATCCGCGTCATGCAGAAGAGGAGTAAACCAAGTTTGATTTGGAAACTGTAGATAGAATTCAGCTCAATACATGGAAGCCCTTCCGTGACTTGAAAAAATGGAAGGAGCCCCCTCAGTGGTATTTCTTTCTCCAAAGTTGTTTCAACAGAGGTTAATAACAAGGCAGACTGGATTTACCCACAGGATAACGTTATCTGACATTATCTGACATTCTATGAAAATTCCACTCGAGAAATAAAGTTTTGTGAAACATTTTCAAATGACTATTTAGGCTTTATTGCATATTGATTCTATATCTTAATATCCTTAACTCTTCTCCTAAGTATATGTTTTAGTTTTCAAATGATCTGTATCTCTTTTTGATCAGTTCTATTACTTATCCTATATGGAGCTAATATCAAAGCCAGTCTTATTGATAGGATGATACATTCTGTGAGACTTTTGCTTGGCTTTTGGGAAGTGGAGGTAGAGTTGTAAATTATTTGCATCATACTGTTGGGTTTTAGGTCCATTTACTGAAAGCATAGGGATGGCAGAGGAGGCCATTTTGGCTTTAAAATCAGAAGGACTTTAGACCAACAAGGGCTTTAAAACCAAAAATCAAGTATCTTGAGCTGAACTAAACCTCTAAATTCAGTGTTATTGAATGTTGAAAAAAATGTTAAATTTCCAGAGGATAGCCAAACTCCAAATAAATCCAAAGCCAGAGATACTTTTTCCAATTTGCAGTAGCCATATTAATCATTGAATGGGGAATATTTTCAAGCTATAGCTTGTGTACAAACTTCATGTAACCAGGAAATTCCCATGTTCCCTCTGGGGCAAGTCTTGCTTTCTTTAGGGGCTTTCCACTAAGTAGACAATTTGTGAATAGGTAAAAAAAAAAATAGATCTAATCTACTCATCAAGAACGATCTTGTCTTTTTATTGGCGACACTGGATTAAACATTTAGCAATTTTTCCTGAGGAGTTTTTGGAAAAGCGGAGAGACTCATACTACCTTACGAAAGAACCAGATCACTGCAAGTATTTATATCTTACAAGCATTTTTCTTCATTACTTTATACATTTTTCTCTGCATCCATTGGGCAAGTGTCTAGAATAGGATAAAAGCTATGCCTTAAGACTAAGGTGGCTCTTTTCAGCACCAAGTAGAATGAAGACCAAAATAAGCAGCTGAAATGTGATGCCTTCTGTAGAATAGGTTTGAATAGATTTGAGAATTATTTGGCTCCCTATTTTGGTCAGATGAACAGAACATTGGCTGTATCTTGACTCCACTTGTGGCCATGTAGGTCGGGTTTATTGATGTTCATTCCTAAGAATTTTCCTCGGCTTTAACAAAATATAAGTATGCCATTGTTCTTATGATGTATGTGACAACTGGTCACACCTGTAGATTGCATTAGGAAGACCAAAATTCCTGTCAAAAGCCCACGAATTACTAAGAGGCATCACAGTCACAGACAAAAATAAGTCATTTTAAGTTTTCTGTAGGTATTTCATTATCTGAAAATAGGTACCATACGGTGCTTAGGACAGGCTCATGATAAAGTTTACTAAATTTCTTAAAAGATTTCATGTTGCATAAAGTTGATAAGAGAGTAACCGTCTCAATCTCATTATACCAAGATTCCATTTTTCTTTTCTTTTCTAATTTTCCATGTCAAAAATAGAGTGAATAAAATGATAGCAAGCATCTCAACAGCTGGATAGTGAAATTAATCTTATAAGGGTGCCTCACTCACACCTATATGTCACTATGATTGTTTAATGGAATAATTTTAAGGAATACCAAGGGAATATCAGGCTCACAGTATTTTTAACCAGGGAAATAGCATGGACTTTAAAACAATTCTCACAACTGTAGTTTACAAATTCTCACCTTTTTTGGCCTTGGATACACTTAGAATTTCATTCCTTGCTTAAAAGATTCCTCACTTATAAAGCAGGAGGAGGAGGAGAATGTCAATAGTCAAAGTCTGGCTGAAAATTAACCTTAAAATCCTATAAGTCTATAGGAGGAATAATGTCATGTCTCTGAATTTATAACAAGTGCCCTGGAGGTAGTGCTTAAGAGGCTAGAATTTTCTTAGATTAAGCAATCCTGTGAGAATTCTAAGATACTGGCAGATGTGAGAAAGTCAAGTATCTGAATTACTTACCACTTCTCTTAAATACTGAAGTCAAAACAGTCTTGAGCTTTAAGAAGATATTCGGAAACCATGACCCACAGGATTAACAGAGGCTGGTGACTAGCAGAAATTCCTGAGCCTGTTTTACAGAACAGATAAAGCAACAGCTTGTTAAAAACCCCTCTACTTGTAAACTGCCTTCACTGATTAAGCCCCCTTTAGTTATTTCTTTCTTTTCTTTTTTCCTCTCTTTAATTGCATACCCTCCAAGCTTCACGTAGCCTATGGAATGTATCACAAGACTCCTTAACCACCTCTATAGATAACACCTCTGACATATGGGTTGCTACAACAAGACTTACGTTGTTTTTTAGGAACCTGGAGTCAGCTTTGTACAGGTCAGGCTAGCTAAGACTAGTTGGGACCACCAACCTTAAAACTGGGTCTTCGACAAATGACCTTCTGACATCAGAGGGCCAGAAACTCCACTGTCGGGTCATGTTAAGCGCCTCCATTTTCAAATATGCGTCCCATGAAGAAGCACGTAACCCAGATACACCTGCGTAGAACACTGATTACCTCACTGTTTCCCTACCTCCAACGACCTTTCCCCATGCCTAAGACCACCTTGCTTCTTTATCCCATAAATACCTCCAGCACCTCACCTTCAGGGAGGCAGATCTGAGACTTGCTCTCTCATCTCCTTGTTTGGTTGCCTTGTAAATAAACTCCTTCTCTGCTGCAAACCTCAGTATGTCAGCGCCTGGCTTGCTGTGCGTCTGGCAAACAAACCTGGTTCGGTAACAATTCTGCATAATGCAATGTTCAGGGAAAAAAATACATCAGTGTATCAGTGTATCTCTAAGCAGATACATATGCAAAATGAATCAGCCCAGGCACCGTATGAATTAAATACTCTGCCCATTCAGGACACTATGAGGGTGACCACACATGCCATCTAGGTCCTCCCCATTTATTTACTGTTTCTCAAAAATATCTTAAGTTGAATACTAAATAAGCGACCTCACCCCACTACTGAGAAGCACTTTACCCTGTGGTGGTTCTTTGTATCCTTCTACCATGTCCACTACGGCTATGGCAGTATTCCCTTTACATTTCATTGTTCCTTAAATATGTTTATTTATCTTGATGTAGTGCCATAATATTTAAAGTAGAAACCTCAATAATTTCCTTCCCTGGAATGATTTTCCCCGTAAAACCAGAAACAATTTTCAAGCTAAGGAAGGTACAAACTAAATAGTCTCTGTAAATGTAGAAAACCATAATGACCTCTTAAGTTACTTGCGCAGCTGTATGCTTTAAATAGGGCTGGGAAGAAGGAGGTTGGAATGGGGAATCTTTGAAAACCGCATGGCAACCTCCACTGATTTGGGGACCTCTGGGCATACCCAAGCAAGCTACTGTTCCATATATGCCACAATACATATAAAGTTAGCTTAGAATGGCTATATTCAGTGCAATCTATTGTATTTTTTGGCCCCAGAGAGCTGAGATCTCTTACCCAGTTTTGCTGGGTAAGAAAGCAAAAAGAATATGGGGGAAAACTGCTCTAGGCTCTTGGCTACAAAACAGTGGCTGAGGTGAAGTTAAAGTGTGTGTGTGTGTATAATCAGATTTTTAATAACCCTTTCTTTAATTACAATGGTACTCCCAGTGATACGTACAAGGTAATTTTTTCCATTTCAATGAAAGAACTGGGGATATTTACTTTGAAAAAAAATGGAGGACTGAAGGATGGTAAGGATGGTGTAGAAGGGACCAGATGGATGTGTTCAAGAGGAAAGATCTGTCCCATGGCAGAGGGATTTGACTCACCTTCAAGGATATAGGGATGCTAAGGGCAGAGTGAGAACCAATGAGTAGATGTCATCATAGTGGAGAATATTTTAGCTCAAAATATGGACAAACTTTCTACCAAGTCAAGCTGTCTGAAGCTGACTGACTGAATGGTTACTTTTCAAGGACTATGTAAGGAGAATTTACGCATCAGGTGGAAACGGCCTCTAAGATTTTTTCCAACAATGATATTGGAGGAACCTATTATTCTAAATCTAAATGATACTTGCTCTCTGCTGAATTTCCCTCTGAACTAATTTCTTTCAAAACCTGGGACAGAGATCAATTACATGGCTCTTAGAAGAGTGGCTTCCTAGAAGACTTGCTTTTTCTTCAGCACATCCTAAAGCCTTCAGTGTGCTACTCAGTTGACTAGAGTAATCCAGACTAAGTATGACTTAGCCAGAAGCTTCTCTGAATGTCTCAAGGGAGACAAGATATACCTTTGGCCCAGGAAGGTCAATGACATTCATTACATTAACACATTCAAAAGGGAAAATTAAAGATGAGGAAGAAATATGTGTGAACTCAACATCTTATATTGTTTCATCCACCAGCAGAACTCAGGCAAGTGGCAGATGAGCACATAATGTAATAAGAACTAAAGTTTGTTCTAATAATCTCTAATATTGCTGGAATGTCTATCATTTCACAGTATTGTTTCATTTTATCTTCAAAAAACTTTTATGAAATAGGTAGCTATTAGGCTCAGTTCTTAAGCACAGAGATGTTAATTATTACCCAAGCATGAACAACCAGTAAAGGGCATAGCCGCAATCCAAACTCAGGTGTGCCTCCACTCCGACCGTCTTAACTCCTATCTCAGAGGAGACTGGGGCCTCCCAAATATCTTGGATGCCTGCAGCCCAGGTATACCTGAATCAGGTTCTCTGCGAAACATCTTCAACCAAGACCTTGAAAGGACAGCACCAATCCTGGATCACACAATCCCAGAACTATTTTGAACTTTGGAAACAATTGGTACCACCTATGTATAAATAATCATGTAGAAGGAGGAATTGAAGAAATTAGTAATCTGTGATTATTTGAATTGCATGGGAGAAATTTGAAGGAGTAGACCAGTATCACACATAGGCGAAGGAGTACTATTGAATTGTATTCAGTAATATAATGTTCTTTATTTTTTCTGAGGACAAAATAAGAGACAATTTTGTGAGAAATGGTCTAGATCCAATACGAAGAATTAAATTCCCGGAAGAGAAAAATTGTAAAATTTAGGAATAGATTACCAAGGAAAGTTGCAACTTAAAAAATTATTCACCTCTATGGACTAATTTGTGCTTTGACTACTGGAATGACTACATGACACTCAAAAACATTCAGTAGGGGGAAAAAGTCAGCTAAATTGTTGTTTACTATCACGTAGTCTTAAAAATCAAAAATATATATATATTTTTTCTTTTGAACTAGGTATTGAAGGGAAAACTAGGACCCATCGCACTTTTCCCAAATGACTGTGCTGTGACATCAATGGCACATTGCAGAGCAATGCGTGTTCACATTTTAGGTCTTTACACTTTGGCTGGCCAATTTCTGAGTTGGAAGATTAAGTAGAGGCTGTTTGGGTTGAGCCTCCTGCTGCCTCTTGCTGCTTCCGGATTATGGATCCTGGTGCTCAGATAGAAGGTATGATTCTCTCCAGTCCATGTGCTAAGCCTGTGTGAGTGAGGGACAGCAACACGCCCGGCTCTGCCAGCAACACAGATAAATCAACCCTTAAACCTTTGGGAAGCCATTGAATACATAATGTTCCCTTGTTGATTCAATGATTCTTTCATTCCAGGACGGATAAAACACTAAGTAGTACTTTCCAACATGAAATTTGGATGTCACCCAACCCCTTGGAAAAGCTGACAAATCTGCCCCCTGGGAGTTGGTAAAACTTTGCCAACACAAAGAAAGCGAGATCTACGGGGGACCTCCAGCTTGGGGCAGTGCGTCCAGAGGCTTTTCCTGACATGCTCTCTGAGTTGAGTCTTTGTTTCTCGTCCTGTAAAACAGGGTCCATGAGACCTCACGTACGAAAGCACTTGGTAACCAGCCAAGTCCAAGAGACATGTTATGTTAGGTATTGGTACAATTATTGGATTTCCCATTGATGGGGCATCATTTTACAATTCTGATCAGATAGACACTGTTGAAAAATTGCCTTCCAAATTAATAATAATCCCCAATTATCTAGCCTTTACTATGTGCCAGGTACTGGGCTAAGCTCATTAAAATACAAGATCTTGTTTAATGAAGATCTTGTTTAATACTTATCCCGTAGCCAAGGTAGTATTATTATCTCTAATAATAAATGTATTTATATTTATTATTAATTTATAAATGAGAAAACTGAGGTTTAGAGAAAGTGAATAATTTGCTCCATGTTATAAAGCTTGAAAGAGTTAGTAGGCATCTGGTCCACATTTGTCTGATTCGTTATGTGAGAGTTCTACTATTGATTTAACTTTACCTCCTGCACTTCCAAAAAGGAAGGACTTTCATTCTGGTGAGGTAGGAATGGATTTGAGTGAATGTCCATAGTAGCTTCCTATCATGTTCAGCCACTGCTCTGCCCAGCATCTCCCCTACTCTGTGCATCAGGTCATGGCCTGATACTCCCTTGGTACAGTGGATGCCATGGGCGGCCCCTCCAGACCCTCTTTCCCAGCCAGCGCACCCATCCTGTAGCCGCTGTGACCCACAGCCGCCCCCATGCTGGGGGCCGCTCCACGCCTTGTGCTCCAGCCAACGCGGCGCCCTTGTGTAACCACCCCCGCCCCCCGACACACACAACAGACCTTGGCAGCAGATGGTGGATGGGCACAGGCCAGCCCCCTCACTAAAGACGGGACCTAATTCAGGTGCGACCTGTGCTCCACAGTGTCCCAGTAGCAGCCATACTGAAGCTGGCCTCCAGCTAAGACTAGATTCTTGCTTAGCTTCCCCCTCCACCCCCAGACGAACTCTTTCCCCTTCTTCCCCTGTCCTGAGAACAGGAGCCAAGAAGTCACTGGAGCAAGAATCCCCATTTTAGGCTCTGCTTCTAGGAAACCTGAACTAAGACAGTGGGGCCTTGTTGAGTTTTTCTATGCCTTGTTCCTTACCTCTTATTCAAAGAATTCCATGCCTTTAAAGCCTTCATCTAAATGCATTTTCTCCCTGAGCTTATTTAGGTTATTTTTGTTGTTGTTTGGAACTAATCCTCGTTTCCTTGTTTTCATCTGGGGGGGGGGCGGAAACAAACCATCTTACAGTGAGTGAAGGTGTGATATCGCGAACACTTGTGATGAAGGAGTTGCTGGGATGCAGTTGTTTCTGGGATCTAATTACTGACATAAGAAATGGCTTAATACCATTTATTCGCATCCCTGATTCTTGTCATATGTTTACAAACTTGTTGAGATTCCTTCTCAGACAACTTATCAGATAGTTCCTATTTGGTGTACGTGATCACTATAGCACTAAGTCCTTGGGATTGCCAGGCATAGAAAGGACAGTTGTCTTTTTCCTTCTCACAGTGTTTGAAATGTCTTTTTCTTCCCTCGGAGAAAGCATCTTCCCCTTCTCATGGCTTTCTCTCTTCCTTCCCTGCATGCTCGTTCCTCAGGCTCCAAGGGAGGCTGTGGTGACTGCACTGAGGCACGATGACGAGGCTCTCATGTGTTACCCTGAAGCAACAACACAGCACTTCTTTGAGCTGAAGAAATAAATAAAATAAAAATGCACTTTCCAAAGGGACCAATCTTACAATTTTAAGGAAAAGTTTCTCTGATAAACAGGCACAGTGTTGGCTGTGGAGGGAAAGTATCTGCGGAAACTGCCGAAAGGATTAGGCATTTCGTTTCTCCCAGTTAATCATTCACACTTGTAAGCCCAGGCAGATCAGTAAGATCCACCACAGAGAGATAAGAAAGTTGGAAAGCAGCAGAGGAACACTTACAAGTTCAAAGTCTCGAGGTTAGTCTCTGCGGCCAGTGCAGTCATTTCATGGTTCTGGTTCCCACCCCCCAACCCCATTTTGGGCTACGGGTTGAAGGCAGGGTGACGACGACAGGGAAGGTGATTTCAGGTTCACAATGGATGGCGCCAAGTTCTTAACCATGTTGCCGTGCCTTCTGACACTTAGGACAGAACTCTTTGTCTTCCACAACTTTCCCTGTGTTTTTAAAATAAATTTATTTATTTATTTATTTATTGGCTGCATTTGGTCTTCGTTGCTGCGCGTGGGCTTTCTCTAGTTGCGGTGAGCGGCGGCTACTCTTCGTTGCGGTGCGAGGACTTCTCATTGTGGTGGCTTCTCTTGTTGCAGAGCACGGGCTCTAGGCGTGGGGCTTCAGTAGTTGTGGCACGTGGGCTCAGTAGTTGTGGCGCATGGGCTCTAGAGCGCAGGCTCAGTAGTTGTGGTGCACAGACTTAGTTGCTCCCTGGCATGTGGGATCTTCCCGGACCAGGGTTCAAACGTGTGTCCCCTGCATTGACAGGTGGATTCTTAACCACTGCACCACCAGGGAAGTCCCACAATTGTTGTTTAGATTCCCATAGATAAATAGAAAAATCCTAGGTACTTATTCACATGTTTACAGATATACTAGTCAGCCATTCTAGTTTTCTCACCTCTTTCTTCCCATTTTCCTTCGATACGCTGTCTCTCTGGGTTGCCCATAGTCTAGCAAAAATCTTGGAAGGAAATTAGCTCTAAGAGAGACTCTCTGTACCTGGAAGAGATACCTCTAAGCTTTTTTTCAAATTGTAACATATGCTTGAAACACCCCCTCATCCAGGTGGTAATTTCCTGCTAACGTCACTTTACCAAGTAAAGGTCCCTTTCTTCCATGATAAATATATTCGCTCCATTGTGTATAATGCAAATGTCTTTCTATATATAAAACACCCAATCATAAACACCTGCAAATGACCAAATGAGTTCTATGAAGGACAGAAAGCCATTTGGAGCTTATTACACATTATTTGGGCCATTCATAATCAATGTGAATTGAGCTGAGCAGAGTAAAAATAAAACTTTAAATGGTAACTAATTTTTCTGTTCTCTCTGCCTTGCAAAGCCATCAAAGCAAAGATCTCAAAGTCCGTATATTAATCTGTCTCTTATTAAAAGTGCTTGTTTTCATCAGGCAAGGTCTTCAATAATGGCATTCTTTTTTTCTTGATTTTTGACCCCGGAGAACAGTGACTGGCTGGGCCCAATGCTGCCCTGAGACCAGGGAGGGCGGTGAAGCAAGGCCTTACTGTGACAAGGTAGTAGCAGGAAAAACATTGTTTCTCAATCTTTCCTTCTCGTCCCCCTACGCACTCCCACCCCCTCCCTGCAGGCCTGCCCCTCAGTTCTCCTGTCAACCATCCCTAGCTCTTGGTTAGCTGTTAAATCTCCCTTTTTCTTTTGATAATCCCAAAAAGTTAGCTATCACTTTTCCCTGGACTAATAGTATACAAAAAATTCTTTCTGATTATAAAACTAATAAATATTCATTTTAACAGGTTTTCAGGGAAACTACAAGAATTAGACAAAATGTAAGTCCATCTGTAACTCTACCTTTTAGAGATATTGATCTCAGGATTTTGGTGCCTTTGCTTTTTTCTTTAATTAAAAAATCGAGATCATTTTTTATATCAGAACTCCAATATGTTGTTTTTCACTTAACACTATTTGGTAATCATTTCTCATGTCATTAAAATTATATTAAAGCATGATTTTAAAGTTGTCATCATATCACATCCTGTGGCTTCATCATAGTTTATTCTGCTGTTCCCTTGGTATGGAGCCTCTGGTCTCTTTCCAGTTTTCCTATTGTAAATTATACTGTAACATACTCTACCCCCACATATCGGTGGTGTTTTTTTTTTTTAATTAATTTATTTTATTTATTTATTTTTGGCTGCGTTGGGTCTACATTGCTGTGCACAGGCTTTCTCTAGCTGCAGTGAGCATGGGCTACTGTTGCAGTGTGTGGGCTTCTCATTGTGGTAGCTTCTTTTGTTGCTGAGCACGGCCTCTAGGTGCGTGGGCTTCAGTAGTTGTGGCTCGCGGGCTCTAGAGCTCAGGCTCAGTAGTTGTGGTGCACGGGCCTAGTTGCTCCGTGGCATGTGGGATCTTCCTGGACCAGGGCTCGAACCCATGTCCCCTGCACTGGCAGGCAGATTCTTAACCACTGCCGGGGAACCACCGGGGAAGTCCTAGGTGGTGTTTTAATAGGGGATTCTTGAAGACTCCAAGGAATGTCTCTTTAACACAAAACTGCAGAAAATGGTTACAGGAAGGAGTTATAATTTTGAAGGGAAAAGAAACTCTTCATTTTCTTGCTAAAAAGGTTAACTACCTTTGTATGTGGCTGAAGTCGGAGACAGATGAAGCAACTGCTGGTTTTCACTTAGGTAGGATGAAAGTGGGGTGAAAGTTGACCAGTTTTCAACTAGTAAATCGAGATCACAGGCTTCCTAGCTTCTACTTTCCATACATCGTTCGAAAATGGAAGTGAGGCTGGCCCTTCCGTGTGTGTTGATGTCCACTGTTCCCATTGACGATTTTAGACACACATGACATAGCCCTTCAGTGACTGTTTGTGGAAGGAAGAGCTAAATCCATGAATTAAGTGTTCTTCAAAGAGAGGTGTGTCCGAGGCAGAAGTGACACCTTCGTCCTCTCCCAGCTTCCATAGTTCTGTTCCTATTTCAGATGACTGCAGTTTCGGAAGTTCTTCCCTGTAGAAATCCACAGAAGGACCCTGACTCCCCCTAGTGGATGTCAGCACTAAGCAAACAGGCTGATTCTCCCCTGCGAGGTCCAGAAGCCAAGAATCTGTGTCCTTAGATGCCCTTCTGACATAATGGCAGCTGTGTTTCTGAAGGAGACTCTTCCCACTCCATGGAAGTTTTTGTCTTTAACAGGCCATCTGTGTCAACTGCTGCCACAAGACAAGACATCGGGGGATGTTTTTTTCCTTCAGGGCAGTATCCTGGCCTCTGTTTTCTTTTAATTAATTCAGCAGTCTACTACTGGGTTGTGCTTCTTTTTCACCAGTGTTAGAAACTTGTTATGTCCAGATTCACTTTCTGCTGTGTCATGAGCTAGAGGCATTGCAAATATGAACAGAGCCCAGAATAAAGCAGCTGGGAACGTGAGAAGATTCAGATAAACTATTGTAAAATGTCATAAAATCACTTTCTTCTGCTTTCCTGTAAATGTAAAATTTTAGGAACGTTGAGAAAAACAGAAGAGAATATTACAAGAGTTACTGGCAAATCACTTATTGAGGGCCATGTCTAAGGCCTCCATGGTATTATTTTTCAGAATTTAGCCAATCACCTCTGATAGCCATGTTGCTATTTTAAGAATGAACTGAGAAGCTTTCACACATGAATTGTCTAAATCCTATATTGATCTCTTCATGAGCTTAAAAAGAAGTCGAGCTATAGCCTGATGAGGTGAGCTGGTATCTGGTAAAGAACCTACCTACCTACTTGCGGCCTCCCTCCTTCCTTGCATCCTACCTACCTACCTATCGCCTTCCTTTCTGCCTGCTTACCTACCTACCTACAGCAAACTGCTTGAAAGCTCTGAGTCTAGATTTTATTTGCAAAATTAGAGGATTGAATTAGATGAGATGTAAGCAGCTCTTCCAGTTATAATCAGCATGAAAACAACAGCACTTAGCTTCTTCTTAGAGAGCAATCTACGAGAAAGTTCCTTTCCTCTGACCACCATTATTATTGTTTGCTTGTGATCTAAGGCAAGTTTGAACAGCAAAGCAGGAACTATTTCCTTTTTCTAATTCCCGGCCCAAGTGTCCCCTGAATAGTTCATTGCTGTTCCGCCCAGGGCGTCTGAGCAACTCAGTCTGCGCCCTGACAAGCAGGCAGCCTCTAGCATTCCATGTGTAGTTGCAGTGGGTTAAGAAAACCGTCCCCCATGTCATGGGAATCTCGAGACCGAGACTGCTGTACTCAAATTCTTTGCCTTTTATTTAAACTGAGATCAGAGCGAACACTATAGCTCTGACCTGTGCAAATACAATAAGCACTCAGCCCAGAAACAGTTTTACCTCTTTTATTAAATTGGGCTTTCAGTTTGTGTTTGAAGAGGAGCTATTTATGGGCTTGCAAACAAAGTGCTGGAGGAAAGGAATTTAAAGGATGTCCTTGAGCAAATTCAGGGGGTTTTATTTCAAGAGGCTAAGCTTCATATTAACCCTTCATCTCCTGGTGCACATTAACTCCCTGCTGCTTCCCTGAATGCCTGGGAGAGATGAGTGGTCCCGCAGCCTTGAGACAGTCACTTCCTCAGTGTGCTGGCTCCTACCCTGGAAAATGAGAGGGCTGATGGTGACCTCCTGACCACAGGGAAGGAAGAGAAGTTCAAGATGTGCAGGTCTGCTGTGGGGGAGATGGCGCCCGGTGACGGTGACTTGGTTATTTGGCTCATTTGTGACTTGCTGTTTCTAGACCTTAGTCACGGCTATCTCATTGAAAGAATGCATGAACTTAAAAAATAATGATAATAAAGTAGCCTACTACTGCTTCGGTGTGCCCGATGTAAAGTAAGGCTAGAGTTGCAGATTTTATAAATCAAGCTGTTGGACAAAAGTGCAATTAGCCAGGGTGGAGTTAATTTGATCACCTGCAGACGACTCCGCTGGCTCTTTAGGTGTAGACAATGGGCACTGTGATTTCACCATGTCATTTTGTTTTTAGTCTTTTCTTCTGCGACCCACAGCTTAGTCATTTGACATCTCTAGGTTAGGGAAAGTAAGAAAATAAATCTTTTATTTGATCACTTGGTTACCTTTTTAAAAGTCGGATGGGGGAGGCAGTTGAATCTCCCATTAGAACAGGGCAGTACCGTAATTCCCCAAATTCTTGCACGTGATGTTAATAGAGGAGACTCCAGAAAAAGGGTTTGTGCTCAAATGAACTGAGTTAGTATTTCTCAGTGTGAACAAAGTAATACCTGTTCTCACCGGAACCTCGGTTGACCCTGCTGCTGTGTCATCCCCTGACTGGTGATAGAAGGAAGGAGAGCATCCTCGTGCCCCCTGGCACTTGGACTTGATTGGAGTAAAGTGGCAGGTCAGTTGCTAGGGAGTATGTGTCTCCTGATCAAATGACTGGACTCTAGTGCTGAAAAAATGGCTGCATTCAGAGTTGCAGGCACCCCATTAGGCATTATCTCCTGCAATCTCTCAGGCTGCCTGGTATACCTTCTGCCACTGCCAAGTAGCCCTGGACAAGACAGCCCTGTCCCGGGCCCCATGTTTAAGAAGACCCTGTTCTGGCTGTCTTCCAAAGGGCCCGCCCAGAGCCCATCTTCTTTCTAGACCTATGGCTCTCAGAACACGGTCTCCAGAACAGCAGCATCACATCATCTAGGAACTTGTTAGAAATGCAGATTCTTGGACCCCAATCAGAACTACTCAATCAGAAACTCTGAAGGACGGGGCCAGCAATCAGTGTATTAACAGCCCTCTTGGTGATTCTGTCTGCTCCAATTTGAGAACTGCTGTGCTAATCTGGATCAGGCTCTGGGGTCTAATACCCAGAGATTCCCCTCTCAGGTGGTTCTGGGCCCCCTCCAGGGCTTGCACAGGCCTCTTCCCCTGGTCTGAGGACAGATGTGCCTCCAGAGGCCAAAAGCAGATCTTGGAGGAAGAGTGGGAGAGTTTGAATGTGATGGGCTGGGTTGTTCACAGTCATAGCCCAAGTACCTAAGTCATTATGCAAGCACATGTTTCAAAGTATGAGGATAAAACATACTTTATTTTACTAACATACAGTCTGTTAGTTTGACATATCTTTTAAATATTTAGATAAATAGTAGGCAGGCCTCCATTTTTCACTCTTATCCTAGACTCTGCAAATGTTAGGGTTAGTCCTGCTGCTAAAAGTCTATTCTTTCATTTACCAGTTCATTCATTCATTCATTCATATATTAACTTATTTCTTCATTGATGTTCTTTCTCTGATGTGATGTTATCATCATACCTTTCTTTAATCATAGTTTCCTTTCTTTCACTGAACAGATTTATAACGGCCACTTTGAAGTCTTTTTTTTGTTAATTCTACCATCTGTTTGCTCTCACAGGCTGTTTCTGTTGCCTGCCCAGGATCTGGGTCATACTTTCCTGTTTCTTTGCATGTCTTGTAATTTTTTGTTGGAAACTGGACATATTGTAGCAACTCTGGTACTTTCCTGGCTCCCGGCCGGGGGCTTGTTATTGTTATTTGCCAGTTTCATTTTTTAATGATTGGCTGGATTGTTTTAGTGAAGTTTCCTTCCACCCCCCCCACCCCCGGTGCCCTCCCACACACAGTGTTAAGTCTCTGATACAGCTCCTAAGGAAGCACAGCTTTGGGGGTGCCCAGTCACCCTGGGATGGGATGGGCAGAGCTTTAGTCTTCTCTTTCCCTGACCACACCCAGCTGTTAGGCTCCACTACTGCTGGCTGATTAATCCTTCTATTATCTTCGACAATACCCTAGAGGCATAAATTGCTCTAGAGACAAATTCAGTCACATTCAGGTTCTCTTGAAGGAGAAGTTCCCAAGGTCACTGGTATTTGTTCTGACCCCAGAGGGGTCCACCAGCCACCTGCATCCTCAACTCCCTTCTGAGAATTAGCCAACCTCCTCCCAGTTACCCCTACCACAACGTCCACTGGCCTTGAGAGCTCTTAGGCTTGAATTTCTCTATACTGTGGGGCAAAAATAAGTCAATTCCTCTGGAAACAGGTGAGGATTTATCAGTTTTAGGATCTGTTTCTCCCTCCAGGCAAAATTTCTGAGCCAGGGCTCTGGAGCTGGGAGCAGGGACAATGCACCCCTTCTTCAGCATGACACCCCCATTTTAGCTGTTGATCACTTGCTACTCCTAGCGTGAACCACTGCCTTACAAGCTGGACCCGGAGTGCTGGGGGCCCCAGGATTCAGCAGTACTGCACCCAGGGTAAAGCCTACCTTCCATCAGTGGGGGCTTGAGGGAGGCCCCACCTCTCCATGGCACTTGCCCACAACTTAGCCTCAGCAATAGGAAGTTGAGGCTGGATGAGAATGCTGATGTCCTGCTCCTAGGAAGACAGGCCACCAACTGGGAGCTGCGGGGGGAGGAAACCCTGCCATCTTGGCTCCACCAGCCTAGAGGGGAGTCTCCTCCTCACTGAACCCAGAGGGCCAGCAAGGGAATGGCTCAAATACCAGTGACTCCTTTTGCTTAATGAATTTTCATGGATAGATGTTTTTTTCCTTTACTGTGTATGCCCTTCAAACCATTTCTAGGGGGGTTACTTATTTATTTATCTATTTAAATTATTTATTTATTTTTTGGCTGCGTCAGGTCTTAGTTGTGGCCCGCGGCATCTTTCGCTGCGGCGTGAGGGCTCTTCCTTGTGGGGCGCGGGCTTCTCTCTAGTTCTGGGGCGTGGGCTCCACAGTGCACAGTCTCAGCAGTTGTGGTGGGCGGGCCCAGACACCCTGCAGCATGTGGGATCTTAGTTCCTCGACCATGGACCGAACCGACGACCCCTGCATTGCAAGACGGATTCTCGACCACTGGACCACCGGGGAAGTCTCTCTAGGGGTTTTAAATGGCTATTTAAAAAAATAATTTTCACCAATTTCACTGGGAAACAAGTCTGCAGAGGTCCTCATGCTGTCATGGTGGAAACTGATCTTTGTCTAAATTTATTGGGACATTTCATATTTAAAGCCTTTTAGAGCACCTTTTTGAGATTGTTTTTGAGTCACATTTATGAATGATAAAATAATTACCTCGTTGTCAGACTTCATATATAATGGAAGTGTAGCTGAAATCATACCCTTTAGTCAAAACAGCACTCTCGTATATTAGTGTGGTAATGTTGGGCTGCGTATCAGTTTGAATGAAGAAAATATCAAACACCAAAAAAGAAAAAGGAAAAATATTTCATTTCATATACTGAATTAATTTCCCCATCAAATAAAAAAAATTTTATTTGGACATTCTACTGAGCACCTACTATGTGCCGGGTACTATACTTAGTGTTGGAAGTACAGCAATGAACCAAAGGGACACAGTCTTTTAATTTGTGATCTAATCAAATGCTTGGCATATGGAGGGATGTCAATAAATATTTGTCAAATAAATGTATGGCTGACAAAAGTGTTTTTCTTTGATTTTGGTGCGTTTGTTTGTTATTTACAGGAGGTCTGGGAAATTCCTGGAACATCTTGCTAGCTGAGTTTCTGGACATTTAGAGGCACTAGGCGTGTTATGAGGACAATAGCCTTGTTCTATCACGGAGTTCATACAATCTTCTAACCCCAACTTTATGAAAGAAGCACAGCTGGCAGTTGCCATCATTATTCTCTGTTATTTTTTTCCTTTGTCTTTGGGGACCTTCACTAAGGGTTAAATGTGTGCCCTTATTACACAGCCACAGGCTTGGTGACTACAAGGGCATCTTCTTGGCATGGTCCTGGCCAGGAAAAGCCCTATTTGGGGTTGTGCAATCTCAGAAGATCAGCCTGTACTCATCTCCTTGGAATCCTCTAATTCACATTTTCTTCCAGCATCTGATTATGTCCTTTCCAATGACCCACGAGGCTACATCTTCCTAATTCTTAAAGTTCTCTTAGGGAAACACATCAGAAATGCTGGGGCTGAACTGCGGTAAGAGGAAAAGTGCAGTGTCCAGTCCCAGAAGACCCTTGCTGCTGCGCTCTGACCCTTGCATTCCATGAGTGGAGGGGACTCTGATCAGCTGTCCAGGTGGGTTTTGTTTAGCAGGATGAGGCTGAAGACATATTAGAGTAACTGGGGAGCTTTACCAAAATATCTGCAGGTTCTGTGTAGGTTGACAAAGCTCTCCCTAGAAACACAGATTTAACTTCAGGGAATTAACTGATGTCTCTAGAAGCTTGCAGATCAAGACTGATTTCAGTAAATTCCCAAACAAGCATGTCCTGTCTCCAGCTCACTGTGTCTCTATTTCTGCTCTGAACTGAGGTGCAACTAGACCCAGTGATAAGTAAGTTATTTCAGTGCCATGAGAAGTGCTCAATAAGCAACCCGGAGAATAATGTCCTCCATGCACAAATGAGGGCCATGAGTCCCTTCCTGGGACTTGAGAAAGGCTAGGAGTGGTTAAACTGGCCCTTGGGCGAACTTTTCCCAGAGTGACCAGGGTGATCACGTGTTGATATGACTTTGTTTTTACATAAAAGCAGTTCTTCAAATGTTTTGACTTTTCTAAGAATATATACTTAAGTCAAAAAAGCTACTTTGTCATTCAGATACTCACTTAATTCATTCAACAAGCACTCATTAAGGGCCAACTATGTGCCAGACACTGTCTAAGCACTAAGTAAACGAATAAGATCCAGTCTCTGATTTCAGGAATTCCTGGCTAATAAGGTTCATGGAACCATATGCATGTAATTACTATTTGAGAACATACAGGGAATGACAGAGGAGTCTCAGGGAATATAGAAGGGATGGACCTAATTCTGACTGAGTGAAGTGCTTCCAGTGAGGCTTCCTGGAGGAGGTGACTCTTAAATTGAGTCTTTAAAGGTGAGTAGGAATCAACCAGAGAATGGAGGGTTGGGTAAGGGATTGGGGTATAAGGTCAACCTATACACAGACACAGAGGTGAGAAGCCTCATAGGGTGTTCAGAGAACTACAAGAGCTGGGTTTGTTAGCTCATTAAGAGCAAGAAGAGGGACTAGAAATAGATGTGCTGTCCTGGAGAGCCTACTTATGGCTCATTAAGGAGCCTGAACCTTTCTTTCTAGGCAAAGAGGAGCTACTGGAGCATTTTATACAGCGAGGGGCATGGTCTGACTACTGGCCTTGGGAAGGATGGGTGGTGGGACTGAGGACAATACTGAAGGCAGGGAAACCGGAAGGCTGTTGATTAACAAATGGATAGGAAGGGTTAGATTTGAGAAACAGTTTGGAGTTACAGTCTGAAAGAATTGGAGACTGATTGCATGTGGGGATGTGGGAGGGAGTAACCAGTGCTGGTCAAATCCAGGGTCCTACTGTCAGCCTCACCTTAGGAGTGTGGTGATGAGCTACCTGTGTTCCCTCCTACCGCCCCAATAACTTGGATTGCAAACCACAGAACTTGGAAACCTACCTTTTTTTTTTTTTTTTTTTTTTTTTTTTGCGGTATGTGGGCCTCTCACTGCTGTGGCCTCTCCGGTTGCGGAGCACAAGGCTCCGGACACGCAGGCTCAGCGGCCATGGCTCACGGGCCCAGCCGCTCTGCGGCATGTGGGATCTTCCCAGACCGGGGCACGAACCCGTGTCCCCTGCATCGGCAGGCGGACTCTCAACCACTGCGCCACCAGGGAAGCCCCGGAAACCTACCTTTTTATGCCTTCATGTCTTGAAATTCATTTTTCCCCCCCTGAAAACCCCAAAATAAAATGTAAAGGGACTTCCCTGGTGTTCCAGTGGTTAAGAATCCGCCTTCCAATGCAGGGGACGCAGGTTCAATCCCTGGTCGGTGAACTAAGATCCCACATGCCTCGGGGCGACTAAGCCCGGGAGCTGCAATTACCGAGCCTGCACACCCTGGAGCCTGCGTGCTACAGCTAGGGAGAAGCCAGCGCACCGCAACGAAGATCCTGCGTGCTGCAACTAAGACCCGACACAGCCAAATAAATAAATAAATACTTTTTAAAAAGTAAAAAATGAGTAAGAAGCAAATACCTTTAAACCTGTTAATGTGGTAGCTGAAAAAAAATTGTTCAAGTTGATGAACTGAGATCTTTATAATTATGATTGGATTACATAAGAGTATAGTTTGGGGACATTTTTCTTCCTCTGGGGACTTTTCACATCTGAACCTTTTAAAAGATTTTTTTTGTAATTTTTTTGAGGGGAGTAGATGAAGATGGAAAAGCAAAGGTATGTTGCCCTTAGCAACGTGACTTGAGCTAGCATAGCACCACTGAGCAAAAAGAGCGACTTAATTAAAGGATACGGACCTGCAGTTCAAAGTCCACCCACTCTGGCTTCAAGGACCATCCAGAGGTCAGCATTTCAAGACTGGAATAGAAATTTGCCTTAGGTTTAGGTTGTCTAATTAATTAATCCAATAAATGTTCTTTAAGCACCTTCTACATACAGTACACAGACAAATACAGTCTCTGTTCTCCTGGGGTCATATTCTAGTTGGAGACCTAAGAGAGAGAGAGGGAGAGAGAGAGAAAGGAGAAGGAGGAAGAGGAAGAGGAGGATGGAAGAATTTCAGACAGTGCAAAACGCTCTGAGGAAAGGAAGCAAGATCAGTGAGTGGAGAAGGACTAGTGAGTGAGTGGCAGGGGCAGAGCTGGTCTGCAGTGGGTACAGTGCTTACACAGTATGATTTTAATGCCCTAGATTTCCCATGGCATTACTGGCTTGACATCTGAAGTGGATCACGTTTTTAACAACCACCTCCTCTATGCAACAAAACTATTTTCAGTAATAATTGTAAAATTAAAAGAAGAATAATAACGTCCAGAAAAGAAACATAGTGGAATTTCTCTTTCTTTGTTATTAATACTCAACAATAAACTGCAGCAATTGCTTACAACTTAGACCAGCTAAAGATTTTTTTTGGGGGGGAAGAGGTATGTTATCAATGACATTAAAATTGCTGGCTAAGGTTATAATAAAAGTAAACCAATCTTGGTCAGATTTCTTATTGTTTTTAAATTCTCTACCGAAAAGGTGCCACCTTATTGCCTGCATCCTGGGCTCGAAGGGCTCTCTGATTGGCCACTGGATTTTCCCCAAACTCTTCTCCCTCCCAATGACCTGGTGTTTAAAATTCTCCAATTCCTTTCAGGTTGGTGAAAGGCTTTCAGGATGCAAATATTCTGGAGTACTACCGCTTGGTTCTCATGGTAATTTTCACTTTAATCTGAGTTTATCAGAGCCTATCCTGGGAGTTTAGTCAGTCATTCATTTATGACATGTTTAATCATCCCACAATATGGGCCAGTGTCACGGCTGGGCCGTGTCCTCAGGGAGCGCAAGGCCTTGTGGGCAGACGCGTGAAGCAGCAATTGACATTCAGCGTGATCATGGCTGCGTGTCTGCCTGGCTCTGCACAGAGAAGCCACAGCTCTGCGAGGGGCTGATGGAAGGGGTGCTAACAGAGGAGAAACACCCCCGGGGAAGCGGGGAGCCCAGGCTGCCGAGCAGCATCCTTAGAGCCTGCGTTTGCAGCCAAAGGCACTGTGACTGCCAGCTGGGCCTCACTGCAGAGGTGGGTTCTGCAGGCGCTGAATATCCCGAAAAGACTCATTTCCGCTGCTGTTGGGAGACAATGGAGAGGAAAGTGCCTCATTAGCATGGGGAGGAGGGACAGAGACTTTGTGCAAGGCTCTGGAGGAAAGGCAGGACCACGGCTTCCTTCACGAACACCCCCTACCTGCCCAACACTGCGATGCTCTTCAGACTCCGGCTTCCTGAGGGGGGCTTTGCTCTGATACGTGGCCCGAACCTCCTTCACACGAATTTCCCATTCATTAACACGTTAACTTCCTCTGCATAGACAGCTGGCGAGAGAGCTCCCATGATCCAAGGTAACTGAACTGCCACACTGCCCATCTTGTGTCTGCTTTGCATAACGTGCCTCGTCTGAGGGTGGACTTGGGTAGAGAAACGGCTTCTGGGACACCCTCCCCCAGGAGCTGATTTTCTAAGATGTGGTACGTGAATGGTTGATGTTAGGGAGCCCTACAGGGTGAGGCCCAGAGCTGGAGTGAGGCCAGCTTGCCTTGTTTTATGAATCCTGGAGCTGTTTTCTTTGGGGCAGTTGGGGGAGATGCAGAGGAAGTGGTTTAAATCAGAAAAGCCTAGAGAAGTCCTGAGACCAGTCATTTGAGGTCAGCGCCGGGCTGGACTCTGACCAGGAGCGTGGCCAGGAGGGAGTGGAAAGCAGGGGCGGGGACCTCGGCAGCAGCCAGGCTCCCCACAGCTCCAGAGCCTGGAGAAAGAAGCAGAGAAAGACAAACTGTCAGGCCTGCTCCCTCCTCCTCACCATGAAGCAAAAGGGAGCTGCCTACTTGATGACGGCCGAGCGGGCCAGCAGAGGGCGATGATGTGGGTGATACAGACAGGGGACATTTTCTGGGCCTCGGTTTCCTCCTCTGAAATATGGGTTGCTCTTCTGGTTTCCTAAGGTCTCTCCTCCCGTGCTGAGAATCAGCCTTACAGTTCAGTTCTGCCCCAGGGTGGAGGGGAGAAGGGGCTCGTGGGCTAGCTCAAGTCCAGAGCTATCTCATGTCCTTCAGCTCCGACGCGCAGAGAAGCACTGAGGGGACTTGACTGTCATTTTGTTCATGAAGGGCTTATTCTTGCATGGAGATGATTGCATATTAGGGCTTTAAAAAACAACAATGCGTTAGCCCTGGCTCTCAAGGAGTTCTAACTGTGAAAACAAGACATATACCTGTGACAAATGGAAAACCACTCAAGACTGCAAAGCAGCCTCTGCGTCCTCATAGGGTAGCGTCAAGGGCCAGCTGAGTGTTCAGAGGCACAGCCTCTCAGAGTTCACAGAGGGACTGATTACAGCCTGATGATTCACGGCTCAGGTAACGTTAACAGAGCTCTTCGGGGGAAAACAGAAGTGGCAGAAGCTGGAAACTAAACAAATGAGGTCAAGGTCACGGAAGCCATGTCTTCTAACAAGGATTCAAAACGTGTTCCTCAGCCACACGCTGGGCCCTCTGTGTCAGGCCCGAGGCAGGGTGAGAGAGGGTAGGGGGCCCATTGGGACTGGCTCTTCTGATGAATGGAATGAAACTGCAAGGGCTGTTAGAACAGTGCCAACCTCCTGACCCTACAGGCCTGCTCACAGGACCAGCCTCCCACCCGCTGCAGCGCTGTCTGCACTGGCTCCTTAAGGGGCCCCAGACTCACTCAGTCCAGCCCACGTCAAAGGACCCTACGGTGGGAAGTACAGCCAGGTTCCACTGGGGCTGAACAAGTCAGGACCTGAAGGTGTTCTCCCATCTCTGCAGGACACTCGGGCAATCTCTTATCTCCTCTTCCTTCTGGGTATCTGATTCTTTCTGCTCTTTTTCCATAGCGACACATTCTCCGTCAAGGTGCATCTGGCTGGGAACCAGCTCTCTTGGTCTCTCAGCTACACCGCCTGGGATGACCGTCTCTGGGTTACGATTCTAATCCTCAAGGCAAAGCATCTCTTAGCTCATCTTGGGTCCCCTATCTAGTTCCGATTCCATCAGCTGTGGTCAGAGGACATCCTGTCCCTTCACCAGGGCCTGTGGGGAACAGCCAGTTTCCAGAGAAGGGAGTGTGGACAGAGCCTTTTCTCCAAGAAGCAAGATCAGAGCCGGTCTCATCTTCTTAATTACCCACAGGCAGAACAGTCTCCTCTCTGGCTAAGCGCTCATAGCTGAATTTCTGAGGCCAAAAATCCCATCTGAGAGTCTTTTCTGAAGCCCCAGGGCCTAGGACCAGGCCTGAAACTCAAAATATGGAACATTTTCAATATTCTATAAACTTTGTAAACGGCGGCAGCGAATGAACGGTCACTCAGGGTCACAGGGCTAATGAAGACGGCAAGAAGTCAGCACAGAGGGTGATGCGTGTTTGGGCTCTTTTCCTAATGCCATGTCCCCCACCCAGCCCTGGAGAAGATCAAGATCCTCTGGCTTTAGAGCCGAGTGGCATTTGCTGTGATATTTATTTTCTTCACACCCATCTCCTATTAATTAACACAGTTCTTCCTCAGCACAGAAGTTGGCAGGGACCTGCAGGGTCAGAGCACTCTGAAAGACACCAAGCTGCATCTTGTGCCTCGTTGGCATGATGTGAGGGCGTGTGAGGGCCGGCCATCCAGCCCGGATGCCAAAGAAGTGACACTTGGCTTCTGCTGGGACGGGAGTCTCTCTACCTTGCTGTTCTTTCCCCAACACTAAGTTGACTCTTGGCCCTTCCCAAAGTTCAGGACCAGTTTGCACCCATGAATAAGCTTGTCGTACAGGGAAGGAGTTATCTTTCGGAGCAGGGTCCTGTCACATTCAGCCCCTGCTTTGGGCACGTCGGGGCAAGTGTTAACCACTGACCGTTTGAGAGCAACTCCATTTTCTGTTGATTTCTGTTTCTAGTACACGCCCCCCCCACCCCCTCCCCGAATTTACTGAGTCTCCATTTACAGAAGGCCGTCTGGTCCTCGTCATGGAGTAGACACTGGGGCCCGACCTCGGACTAGCCTGAGAACCTTGAGTCCTCCTCATCCTTTTGGGGAGCTGTGCTCCCCAACTTCACAGATCTCTTTTGCTCTGAGTGAAAACTCACTGTCTTAGGCATACTGCCGTAGTTCACATGATTAAAGTTTGGATTACTTGTAGGGGGAGGGTGGTGACTGGGTAGATTGCAAACTCTTCCAAAAAATCAAAGAAGTCCAAACTTAAAGACATTGTCCTCATTCCTATTCCTTTCAAAATAAGGCGTGTCGAGAAGGGTTTATACAGGACGCTCAGTTCACCCTTCTGGAGAATGTCCTGACTTGGAGCATCTGAGCGAGGTGAGGTCACGATCAGGTGCAGAGACTCGCAGGGGCTGCAAGGGGAGGCGTCTGGTGACTTCTGAGTGTATTTGGCTCCGACTGCAAGTGCATTTTAAAAATCTCCTTTTAAAAAACACAACTTTTCATACTTATAATCAATCACAAAATACAAGATAGTGCTTTTTTGGATGTGTCGTGGATGTTTTAAAATTGTCAGAGTTCTCATAATTGTCGGCTGTAAAAATCTGCATGGACATGTGTTTTTTATTAAGACATAACCTCACACATCATCCATTCATAACACATTACTGACTCTGCTCCCTCTATTAGCAGCTGGGAAAAGAAATGGAAAGTTGAATTGGAAACAAATTTACATGCTCATTTAGCTTGGTTAATTACCTGCTGAAATAATGTCCCCAGTTCTTAACGGGTGCTCCCCTTGATAGATAAGGCAGCTGCCCGAGAGGAGGTGACGGCTCAAAAAGGCACCTGGCTTATGATAATGTTTGTCAAAAACATGACAGGATAAACCAGGTTGGAATGTTCTATCTGCCAACACACTAGATGCCGCCAAGTCTGGAGAGAGCTGACTGACAGCCTGTTAAAACTGAGACTGCTTACATAATAATAGGACCATTTTGTATTCTTCATAACGCTAACGTAGGCAAAGTTACCAGTAATACATTCCCTTAGAATGCCCTGGACATGAGGGCGGACTGTGAATACCAGGGAAGCTGAGAGCCTTGCAATGGATGGAATCTGGAGCTCTCTGAGGGACTGGGCAGGATGCTTACATGTGATTTTTCAAAATTTTAAATTATCCATGTTGTGCTTTCAGTTCTATTAATTGACACTACCACTGTCAAATTTCTGAGGCCACCTTTAGTTTGCACTGGTCTTTTTTTTTTTCTTTTTAAAAATATTTATTCCTTTGGCTGCATTGGGTCCTAGTTGCAGCACTCGGGATCTTTAGTTGCGGCATGCGGGATCTAGTTCCCTGACGAGGGATCGAACCTGGGCCTCCGGCATTGGGAGCACAGCGTCTTAACCACTGGACCACCAGGGAAGTAGCCCCCATCCCTTTTTTTCTAATGCAGATCTCATCTAAATGGTATAGTATACCTTTCTGGTTTTTAAAAGTCTGCCCGACGTTGATTCAGAGTGTCTCCATTTTCTTTTCCTCAAGCACTCCAAAGTTCCTAAAGTTCATTTTACTAAGTTTAAATCACTTACATTCCCAAGATTGCTGGGAAGTATGTTGAAGGTAGACAGTGTCCTTCCTCATTTTGGAGAGGGGATGGATCTTGGGGTACAGAGAACTTGTTACTTCCACCCAGTTGGTATTGGAGCAACAGGTAGAATCTGCTTCTCTGATTTATAGTCAACGCACTTTTCATATTCCCCTCACTAGGTCAATACTCAGTGACGCCTAATTAGACCAGATGAACTCGGGGCACAGAGATGGAGTCATCGGTTGGAGCCAGAGGACGGATGCAGACGTCTGTTTCAGATGAGGTCAGGGAAGGGCTGCGCTCAGCTCCACCACGCCTCGCAGTGCTGTCTGCTACCTTTTCTTCCAGTTCTTTCTTTTCCTCAGTCGCCAGACAACAGTATTCACTAAGCTCCTGATGAGAGTTCGATCTTACCCGGCCAGTTGCTGCTCTTCGAATACAATAGAATGTTAGAGTTGACAGCTATCTTAAAGAAGAGGCAGCTCTAAACTTTTCAACTTATGGAAATGTTACGAGGAATTGGACCCAGAGGGTTTAAGCAACCTGCCTGGAGGGGCTGCAGTTCTCATATCTAGTTAGTAGCAGTGCCTAGGCTGCTACACGTGTTGATTTTTCACCTCTTTTTGTTTCCTAGTGGTAGTTACTATTACTGCTAGCTTTGGTTGAGCACGTACTATATGACAAGCACTACACATGCTTTTAGTCCCCACCACGATCCTCAAAATAGGCCACATTATCCTCAGGACAGTGTAGTCCAAAAAGGAATTCAAAACTACTTGTCCACATCAGGATTTTTATAAATTATTGTAAAAGAGAGCAGACAAATAATAATAATAATTTATATGCCTAACACAAAACAGCAAGAACAATAGTAATAGCTAACACACAGCACTTATAATGTGTCAGGTTCTATTCTAAGGACTTTATACATGTAACTCCTTTAGTCCTCTGGGTAACCCTATTAGGTAGATGCTATTATCCCTGATTTACAGATTAGAAAACAAAAGCACAGAGAGGTGAAGTAATTTTCCCAAGGTCACAGAGCTGGTAACTGATAAAAATAGGGTTTCATTTTGGGCTGTCTGGCACCAGAGCCCATACTCCCTCAAGTGATCTTTATATGTTAATTACTATTAAGTGTAAATAATGAGTAACATCTCTGACTCAATCTTAGCTGGAAATCAAGGGCCGGTGCGTCAATCCGCAGGGAAGCCTGCAGGGTCAGCCCTAGAGTCTGAGCCGGCTCTGCAGCTTGACCTCCAGTCCCCTTACCAGCATACCGACCAGGAGAAGGGAAGGAAGGCTCTTTCCGTCTTCAGAGAGGTTCCAGTTTGTTTCCGGACAAACAGGCAAGAAATTGAAAGCTCAGTGTCCACAGAGGTTGTACCTATTAGCCTGCCCCAGAAACTACTTAGGGAGAAGGTTTGATAAGGTATAATAAGTTTTCTTGAAAATTCAGTGTGGTCTCTGCCTGGCAAGCATCTCATCCTTCCCACATACTGTCTGGGCAGAGGTGAGGCACGTGGCCTCTGGTACAGCCAGTATGGCACACCCATTCATACCAGGGAGGGGAGAAAGCACATTTCTAAATAGTCTTCCCATCACCTTTCGGATCCTGCCTGCCTTCCAGGTGGTGAGGGTTCTCTGCAGCCATGGCACAAACCTTTACCACTAGGGGGCGCCTAGACAACTCAGCGTGCTCCCTGGAAAGGGGCCCTTACGGGACGTGAGCAGGGTTCTCTGACAGAATGGATTCCTGGTTACGAGCTGTAGGTTATGGTTACAGCTATGCTAAGCATAAACATGGGGAAATGCTTCTATAGGGTTAAATGAGGGCAGCTTGAGTCATTCCAAGAGACTCAGCAAGTCTGGTAGCCAACTAATGCGCTCTCCCTGCCGCCAACCTTGCAGGCCCTCCTAACCCGCAGCCCCAGACTCCCGCTTACACGCGCAGCTCTCTAAGCACGGGGCAGGGTGGGTGAGGTTGGGGGTCCTGATACAGCACCCCTCCCCTCCCCCACTCCAGTGTTGACTGGATTACTGGTGGAAGCAGCCATGTTGGAGGCAGGCGTCACTCTTGGGATCACTCACTGCAGGTGGCTTTACAGATGTTTGGTGACTAATTAGTTGGCTAACTTTTATTTCTTTCACATACTTGTCCGTGTCCTTTCCTGTTCCAGCACAAACGCTGACAATAAACCCAAGGAACCAGCCCTGGGAGGAAACCAGCAGGAATGCCGAGCAGGGCTGGAACTAGGGTGAGGCAAGTGAGGCATTCCGGCAGCCCTTTCATTGCCTGAGCCTGAGAGCAATGCCGCTTTTTGCATTGTGCCCCAGGCAACTCTCTAGCCTCCCCCCTAGTCCCAGTCCAGAATTGCCATCGTGAGAGGTACCCAGCAGCATTGGAAAACAGCGAGCTATTTGTTTTCGTTTCTTTCTTTATTTTTTTCTTTAAATTTTATTTATTTTTGACTGCGTTGGGTTTTGGCTTCGTTGCTGCGTGCGGGGGTTACTCTTCGTTGCGGTGCGCGGGCTTCTCACTGCCGCAGCTTCTCTTGCAGCGGAGCACGGGCTCTAGGGAACGGGCTTCAGTATTTGTGGCGCACGGGCTTAGTTGCTCCGCGGCATGTGGGATCTTCCCCGACCAGGGATTGAACCCTTGTCCCCTGCATTGGCAGGCGGATTCTTTTTTTTTTTTTTTTTTTTTTTTTTTTGCGGCGGACGCACAGGCTCAGCGGCCATGGCTCACGGGCCCAGCCGCTCCGCGGCATGTGGGATCTTCCCGGACCGGGGCACGAACCCGTGTCCCCTGCATCGGCAGGCGGACTCTCAACCACTGCGCCACCAGGGAAGCCTGCTACTCTTTTAACCCCGCTTCTCTTCACCTCCAGCCTCCTAAACCTGTAGCTCTTCTTGCTCTTTCCTATTTGGGTTGATAAGGATTAGTGAGAACTTCCTAGTCAGGGGCCTCTACAGTAGAAGTTGCTAACATTTATTCAGTGCTAACTATGTGCTAGAAATGCTTCTAAATGCTTTCCAAGTGTTGGGTCACTTAATTCTCTCAACAATATTGTGATGAAGGTATCCATTTTACAGATAAGGTAACTGAGGCACTGAGAGGGGAAGACGCTTACTCAAGGACACAGTTGGCAGATAGTGGAGCCAGAGTTTGAATCCAGGGAGTCTTTACTCCAGAGCCTGCACTCAGACATTACGACTTGCTCAAGATACTGAAAACCTTCAGCGAGGCTAAACAGTGGATTATGAGTTTCCAGGGGACTAAGAGGGGTTGTGATTTGATGTTTTTAACAGAGAATCCCTAAAATCACAAGTGATGTCTATTTGGCAGACTGGCCAGGCCTTAGAGCTTACTGCCTTTGGCTTACATTTGAACAGACTGCTGTTCTTCTGAACAAACAGTTTGGCATTTTTAAGGTTGGTTTATTACATCTCTAAAGACTGGATTCACTTATATCTTTCTTATTCCTGTTCTGATCTGGTTCCCAATAGATGGCTGTGAACTTGAGAAGGGAGGAGTGTCTTCTTATTCATCTTTGTGTTTCCACAGTCTCCAGCCCTTGGGCTTAGTAGGTGCTCACTAAATGTTGGTCCATTGGAATTAAACCCCTTTAGTCTGTATCAGCCACCTTGAATTATGGGCCATGGTAAAGGTGCCCCTCTGGGACCACCAGGTAACCCTGTTCTGCTTGCCATTGACCTTTTTTTCTTTTTCCCTGCACACAAAAGCAGCATTTTTTTCTTTATTCTGATTTAATGTGTGTGCGGGGGTTGGTTCTCTCTGACAACTACAACAGAGAACATATCATGCATTTTTGATTACTCTACATCTTTTGAATGTATGAGTAGAAAGGACTAGAAAATTTACCCTTCATTGCTAATTGCTTGCCTTCAATTTAAAGAGTAAACTAAATCCTGTTATTCTAGCTCAATCTATTTTATCTATTCTTTCAGATGCTTTCCTCTGTCATATCTTTCCTTTTTCTCCCTGTATCATTTTTCTTTTTTTTTAAGTTCTCAGCACAACCTCCAGGCTTGACCAGCATTCCTGTGTGCTCTCAGACTCCACCGAAGAAGAGGCAGATTGCTCTTCAATGATTTTATTATTATTATTTTAAAATTATTTATTTATTTATTTACCTATTTTTTGGCCATGCCGCGCGGCTTGTGGGACCTTAGTTCCCCGACCAGGGATTGAACCCTGTCCCTCAGCAGTGAAATTGCAGAGTCCTAACCACTGGACTGCCAGGGAATTCCATCTCTCTGTATCTTTTTATGAGCATTGCAGATCATTCATTTTGTACAACTTCTGATCCCCACCTTTTTGACAAACTTAATACCCATGCAAATATGAGTTTAAAGATTGAGGCACATTGACTGAACTCCCTAATCCCAGGCATCCCCAGGAGGCTACTGTCTCTCTTGAACAACCTTATCTCTCAGAGACCCTAGGTTCCTGGAATAGGGCAGATTCTGCTTCAGAAAGGAAATGCAGTCGTACTCAGAACATCCTGGGACCATCCCCTAGGCCGACCCAGAGCAGCCAGGGATCTTCATTCCAAGGTTGGCTCTGAGCAGATCTGCTCTTCTCCAGACCCGCGCATGAAATGGACTGACCTGCCGCCTGTGGGCATTCCAGCCCGTGCCTGCTGTGGACAGCCTCACTGTCTTCAGACCTCTCTGCTGGTATGTTTCCAACACTTTCACAAGAAAATTCCTAAGTCATTTCCTCCATGTGGCCTTCCTCCGATCAACCCCAAAGATCTGTGAGACCTCCTTTATTCTGTATCCCATCATCATCTAAATCCCAAAATTTAATTAAGGATTTTCCAGACTTCTTCTTTAGAATCTTTTCTGAAACAAATGGATTTGTGAGGATCTGGAAGTCATATATAAGCTTTCCTACAGTTATAGACTTTAAATGAAGTTTGGCTTCTATATTATATTGACACCTGTGAATCTGTTGCTTAATATCAATAAAAGCTCCCCAGACTCTCTGGGTGTGATGCTTTTCTTTCCAAAGGCACAGACCTAGGCTTCCTGGTGTCATCCTTCTGTATATAGCTGTGCTCAGGTCAACGGTGATGGTCAGCAGCCTGCCCGGGGTGAGAGTCTCCCTAAAAGGGACCCCAGAAATTGATCTACCTTTCAAGAGGCTCCATCAGCATCCAGAAACACTGTACCCTATCTCAAAAGGCATTGGTCCTGCTGCTCTGCAAATTAATGTTCTCCAGGCCTCATTTTGGCAGCGTGGGCCCTGGAAGTCTTTCTGTGCTGTACTTCTGTAGCCTTCCTTGTTGTGCACCTGCACTGCAACCTCTGCAACTTCCCCTTACTTGGCGCTGGGATTTCAGGACCTAGGAATTTTCCACGATGTCCTTCTACATGCTTTTCATCGGCAGGCCTGGGCTGGCATGTCACACAAGGCTAGCTCCTTCGGCCAACTCCCTCTGCTTAGTCAGTGGCAGCTCCGCAAATGCTGGAGGGATGACTCAATGCACGGGAGTGTGTCCTAAATACTGCATTTGAAAGTGATAGTCTTCCTGAGCTTCTCATGACAATGACTAACCTCTTTGAATGCTTCTTTATGCCTGTAAATAGCTTATCGAAACGGATTAAGCATCCTTTTATGCATGTTCTTAGTAATATTGGCCATATAGTTCTTTTTAGTTTGTTATGGAAATAACCCATATGGAAAGGTAGCTTTAAAACTCCCCCGCTAACCAAAGCATGATCAATTGGGGAAAAAATTTTGAATTCTTTTCTTTTTCTTGTGAGAGACATGGGAAATAATAGGAAAGGGAAAGTGGGGAGCACCACTCATCAAAGAAATATTTTAAGAAATGTGCTGGCTTCTATTTCAGGAAGGTTTACATCAACACTGTTAACAGACAAATGAAGGAAAAGGAAATGTGGATCATTGGTACTGGTACTTTTCAGAAAGGCTGATTGATAATATTTTCTTGTATTTGAGATAATCAAGGACAGAAAGCAATGTCACAGGATGTGAATTACTCCTCATGACGGTGAGGAAGGTGCCTATTTTCTGTCTGTTGTACAGTAGGTCTGGGAAGTCCCTCCCACACTGAGTCCTTGGTCTTTCTTCCTCTGACCCTTTCACATGACTTTGACTCCTTATTGGCAGGGCCTTTTCCTAAGATTCTTTTGCTGATAATCCAGTCATGCTGTTCTCACACAAAGGCGACTACTAGAAATAGGCACTGTCAGGCTATGACACAGCCTTCCTCCTCCTTTGAAGGGGTAATGACCTTATTCAAGATGCTTTTATTAGGTCTTCTCTGCAGGTTACCGGAGAAAAGTCATTGCATTTCATTCACACAACCATGCTGCCACTTCCAGTCTGGGTGGTTCTTCCAAGTCTCGGTCAACCCCCGTTTTACATGGCTGAGGCGAGGTAAGAAGTTGGACAACGAATTGTAATAACCTGGCTGATTTCTTACTTTGATTTAAAAAAAAACAAAACTAATCATTATTATTTTTTTCTGCCTGTAAAAGTAGTCATTCCAACTGTAGAAAATACAGGGAAAACATAAAGAATAAAATTAAAATCCCACAAAATATCATTGTTATTAAATTTTGGTATTTTTCCTTCTATATCTTATTTTCTGAAGACAAAAATATAAATACTTGATAAAGTTTCAGTATATGTATATATGTGATTTCTATTATAAGATTGGAACCATGTTCTGCATATAATTTTGTATCCTGCTTCTTTTCACTTAGCATTATAAGGTGGCATAGCCTGCTGTCTTTAAATATGCCTCAACAATGTAATTTTTTTTTTTTTTTTTTTTTTGCGGTACGGGGACCTCTCACTGTTGTGGCCTCTCCCGTTGCGGAGCACAGGCTCCGGACGTGCAGGCTCAGCGGCCATGGCTCACAGGCCCAGCCGCTCCGCGGCATTTGGGATCTTCCTGGTCCGGGGCACGAACCTGTGTCCCCTGCATCGGCAGGCGGACTCTCAACCACTGTGCCACCAGGGAAGCCCAACAATGTAATTTTTAAAAAAAATTTATTTTATTTATCTATTTTTAGCTGTGTTAGGTGCTCACTGCTGCGCGCGGGCTTTCTCTAGTTGCGGCGAGCGGGGCCTACTCTTCGTTGCAGTGTGTGGGCTTCTCATTGCGGTGGCTTCTCTTGTTGTGAAGTACGGGCTCTAGGCACACGGGCTTCAGTAGTTGCGGCACGCAGGCTCAGTAGTTGTGGCTCACAGGCTTAGTTGCTCCGCGGCACGTGGGATCTATCCGGACCAGGGATTGAACTTGTGTCCCCTGCATTGGCAGGCAGATTCTCAACCACTGCGCCACCAGGGAAGCCCAACAATGTAATTTTTAATAGATGTACAATACTCCACCATATATGACTGTACCAAGATTTATTTAACTGCTCTCCCACTCCCAACATTATAGTTGTTTTTATGGTTTTCACTATGACAAAGCAATGATAAACAGCCTTTAGGTAAACCTTATTGTGAACCTCATTCCCTAGGGTAGATTTTTAGAAGGATAACCACCGGGCCAGGTGGTAGGAACACTCCTGGATGTGTGAAAAAGTATATATGCATATATGTGTGTGCTGCCCAGTTTCCTTTGAGAAATCCCACCTGCCGTGTATGATAGCTCCAGTGCCACTGCAACTTCATTAGCACTATTCGTGTGTGTGTATGTTCGTGTGCATGTAAACATACCTCAGCAAATAGATAAAATGATATAGATAAGAAGATATGGTGTCTCATTTTTTCAAAGTAACATTTTTAACTTGGCTCTATTGAGATATAATTGACATATAACTGATGGTGTCCTATTTAAACTTGCATATTTTTTAACTAGTAAGGTTGAGTACTTTTACTTTGATATTTGCATAGATCAAATGATCAGCCATTGACCTGAATTATATTCATTTGCCCAGCAGGTTTATAAGGGTGTTAAAATAAGATTTGTGTGTATATATATATATATATATATATATATATATATATATATATATATTTGTCTTTATGTTCCTCTTTATAGCAGCTGATATAAAACTCACTTTGCCTGTTCAGGAGTGGGTACTCTATATGTATGCTGAGTCATAACCACCTGGGCAGCTCAGAGAACAGTAGTTAAAAGCATCAGCTTTGCATCAGGGTTGGCTTTGGGCCAGGTATTTTCTACTTATTCCCAAGATACCTAACTTCTCTTAGCCTCAATTCCATCAGTGGCTAAGTGGGCATAATAATGCCTACTTCACTGTGTTGTGCAGATGAAAGAATTTATGTAAGCCCTTAGCACAGGGCTGATACACAATAAGAACTTGATAAATAGTAGCTGTCACTGTGATCACTGACGAGCATAAAATGTCATCTGCCACCAGCATCTCGTACTAAGGTCACTGCATTGTCATACTAAGGTCACTGCATTGTCGTACTAAGGTCACTGCATTGTATCTGTCACTCTTGGACAGTAAAATGATGGTGAGATAAGTCTAATTTCTTCTTCTCATTATGCAAATTTAGCCAAGTGGCCTGTTAGCTGCTTTGATTCACAACCCACCTCCATCATGTTTCAAGTGATGCTGTTTTTCTGAACCCAGCAGGCAATGAAAATGATCCAATGAGAGGAAATGCAATGAAAAAGATCAATCACCCAGCAAGATACCAGCACACACCTATTAGAATGGCTACAATTTAAAAAGACTGACCATCCCAAGTGTTGGGGCAGACGTGGAAGAAACGGAACTCACATGTACTCCTGAGGGTATAATCATTCTGGAAAGCAATTTCGCAATTTCTTAGAAAGTTACCATACACGTACCATATGATCCAGTCATTTCACTTATAGGTTTTTACCCAAGAAAAAAGGAAATATATGCTCACACAAAGACTTGTACACAAATGTTCAGGCAGCTCTGTGGGTAAGAGCCCCAAACTAGATACAACCCAAATGTCCATCAACAGATGAGTGGATAAACAAATTTCAGTATATCCATACAATGGCATACACTCCGCATTAAAAAGGAACGAAGTATTGGTACCCAGAACAACATGGATGAATGTCAAGATCATTATACTGAACAAAAGAAATCAGACCCAAAAAAGTACATACTGTCTGATTCCATTCATATAAAACTTTAGAAAATGCAACTGAATCTATATTGACAGAAAGTAAATCAGGGGTTGCTTAGGTGTGGGCTGGGTCGGGGGAGGGGGGGTAGGAAAGGATAGGAAGAAGAAATTACAAAGGGGCAGGAGGAGACTTGAATATATTCACTCGACCGCACTGATGGTTTCAAGGGGGTGTACACACGTCAGAACTTATCAAATGATACACTTTAAATGTGCTCCACTTGTTGTATGTCAATTATACCTCAATACAGCTGTCTCAAAAAAGACCAGTCAATTATATACTGGTGTGTTTTGTTCACTCTTCACTCATTAGTCTCTGGATATGACTAGTAGTTATGATAATAAACAGGGATGCAGACCCTCAGGTCTCTGACTCCAAAGGCTGTGCTTTAATTGGGTCACATACTTCTTGTTACCAACAGCGTTTGGGATTCTTGAACTCATGCCTCTGGCTCCTAAAACAGTTCTATTTCTATTCATTTTTCAGTTCTTTCATAGTTCAGATGAAATTTTAATCATATAAATCACATACACGTGCGTACCTTGAATTTTAATATTTGAACCTACTGTTCTATCCTACAACTACTCCCAGCTCCCAAGAAGCAAAAGCCAGCTATCTGAATATTAGATTATAATTAGTTGAGGGAGGTAACCGAGGAAACTCAAGAACTGAGACAAAAAAAAGGAAATTCAGTTCAAATGCTTCCCGATGACTGAGCACTGCCGAGAGGGACAGCAACTGTCCTCTTGTTTTCTTCAGCTGCTCCTTTCGGTCCTCTGCTTCATCGGTACTGTCCTTTCATGGAAAAGAGCCCGTACCCAGTTCGTCCTTACAGATTCTACAGGAAAGGGCTGGGCTCCCAGGGATGCCTCTGACCTAAGACGCACGCTCCCCCTACAGCCAGAGTGGGAGCCCAGAGCTGGACTGGCAGCAGCGGGCTGCTCTGCAGCCTGTTGGCTTTGCTGCTCTCCCTCCTTCATGGTTTGGTGGGCAAGGAATCAGGTTGCCATGGCAACTTCCAGCATCCATTTCAGGCTAGAGGGAACATTCCCTAAGGCTCCTCTCCATCTGTGTGTCCTTGGCGATTTCCCTGCCTTGGTGAAGTAGGTGGGGAACCACTTCCTCCAGGGATCTCCCCCAGCTCACCGATGGTATAAATGGGCAGGGGAACTGCATTGCCATGGCAGCAACTCCTCCACTTCTTCCATTCGAAGAAAGTCTGGCTCAAGGGATGTGCCTGGTGCTCCCAATGGCAAAGTCAGCAAGGAAGGAACTGCATTATCTTAATGGTTTCCACACGCTCTTTCCAAGAGAGGGGTTGGCTTTGTGGGGTGGATACTGGGGGATGGGCAGGGAGTTTGGCTGAAGAGGCCTGTTCCCAGGGACCTCACTGCCATGACAACATCCCCAGCGGCAGAGACTGGGCAGGTCTCTCACCAGCTAAGCCTGGATGTCACCTTTCAAATCTGTTCTTGTTCTTCTCTGCTCCCTTTTTTCTTTTTCACAACCCCCAGGGATTCTGCTGGCTTCTCCTCTCCGGATTCTTGAGATCACTGTGATTATGCCTTTCTCCTGCCCAAGACTAGTTTCAGGGTAGGCTGCAGTCTTTGCATACATTCACCTTCCCTGCTGTACACCAGAATTCCACAAAAAATCTCCTTTGAAAAAGGCAGGTTTTGTATGCAAGAACATGGGGATAGAGGGAATCACAAGAATAATAACCATGGGAAAGCGGAACTAATTCTGTTCATTGTAACTGTGTTCATCCGTGGGAGGGCAACCTTCCCTTCAGCCCTCAGACTGTCTTCCTAATCCTGGACTGGGAGCCCTTGGTGGGAACAAAACTGGCTTTGGTGTTCAAACATCTGGGTTTGAATCTTGTTTCAAGCGATTCCTACCAGCTGAGAAGTCACAGGTGAGTCACATACCCTTCCTGGGGGTCCATTTTCTTATCTGCTGAAGGAGAAAGTAAAATGTCTTCTTTGGAGAATTGTGGTGAGAACCAAGAGAGGCAATCGATACACAGAAGTACTTTGTTCATACTCAGGCACTTTACAAATCTTCATAATTTTGGTAATTTTTGTTCTCATGGAGCATTCTTAATTGATTGGCTCAATCAATTATTCATTCAATGAATGGATTAGGGAGCGCATTCTTTTTTTTTTTTTTTTTTTTAGGGAGTGCATTCTAATACTTCCTTTAAGGCAGGTTACGTAACCTCCAGGAGGGTCACTGTCCTCATCTGTACAATGGGATAACCACAGTCTCAAAGCATGATTTTGAAGGTTAAATTAAGTGCTGACTAATAAATGTATACAGCAGTGCCGAGCAGAGTACCTGCTCAATTCATAATTACTCTTATCGTTTGCCAACTACATACTCTTCCCAGTTTCTCCTTGGAAGTCTTGAGTCATGCTGACGTGACTCGGGTCTGCTTGTGATGCTCTCTGCCACTTGGAAAGGCCTAGAATTAGCAAAGAAGGGTTGGGGCCAGGAAGCCCCCAATGCAGATAGTGACTCTGCCCAGGACCGGGGGTTATTTGAAATAACCAGAGAAGCTACAATACTTCTCAACTCCCTTTATATTCCATGGAGGGTTAGCAAATTTGGCCCTGAATGTGCAGCAGGCACAGACTGCTTTGGGGGAACTTCCCTTTGGTTGCCTCTTCTTCCCTTCCTTGAGGCTTTCTGTCCATGTGTACCAAGGGTCAACCCCTTCTGCTGACACCCCCAGGACTCTCACCCAGGCCTGCCCTTCCTCACGTGGAGCCTGCAGCTCTCAAACCTTCCCTGGGACCTCCCTCCCTCCGAGCTTACCTGACCCACTGTCAGCTCTTCCTCTCAAGTACAACTCAGTGTTCAGCGGTCTAATCAATAATGTATAGATAAGACATTAAAAAGTAATGAACACTTAAAACACTGCCCCTCCCAGAAAGTATTTTTGTAGTTCGACTGGGCTTTCAAAGGCTTCACTCCTAACCCCTTAGTAAAAACTTTAATATCTACATCAGCCTGCGGTTACTGGGCCCTCCCCTTCCTGAACTTCCACTAAATTTAGAGTATTTTAGATTTCATGGTGCTTTAATTATCTCATGTACTAGTGTGTTCTCCCCAATGAGATTATAATTTCTCGAGGGCAAGACATTTTTTTAATACTTCTTGATACACTCTCCTCTGACCAGTACTGTGGAGCATAAAGTAGACTCTCAGTAAAAAATGTACGATTGAGGGCTTCCCTGGTGGCGCAGTGGTTGAGAATCTGCCTGCCAATGCAGGGGACACGGGTTCGAGCCCTGGTTTGGGAAGATCCCACATGCCGCAGAGCAACTAGGCCCGTGAGCCACAACTACTGAGCCTGCGCGTCTGGAGCCTGTGCTCTGCAACAAGAGAGGCCGCGATAGTGAGAGGCCCGCGCACTGTGATGAGGAGTGGCCCCCACTTGCCGCAACTAGAGAGAGCCCTCACACAGAAATGAAGACCCAGCACAGCCAAAAATAAATAAATTAATTAATTTAAAAAAATGTGCAGTTGATTTATAATGGTGAGAATTTCCTCAGCCAAAAAAATGTCTTCTCATACACTGGAGTTACATTTGGAAAGCTGAATTCTCTTAAACTCCTGATTGATTCTAAAAACAACTATTTTGGGGGTTCTGTCTCTACATCCTTTTCCCTGAACAACCGCACTGGGATAATTCTATTTAAGTGAGGACATCATTTCAAGTGGAGTGGTTTTACCAGCGTTCTTTTGATGGCTTTGTACAAATTTATATCCAAAGAGGCAGTTGTGGACCTGCAAATATACTTTATTCAAACTGTCTTAATTATTTCTGATAAACTATTGGATATCTTAGTTCCGGAAGTCCAGGTTTAAAATAGGTCCTATTAAAGGAAGTGATGCATAATGGAATTGCATCTTCTTTATTGATTAGATATTTTTAAGATGTTTCTTTTGCTCAAAGCCAAAGGACAGAAATATAAGAAAAGCATATTCTAAAACAGTTAAATCAGAGAAAAATAGTGGGTAAAGGAAAAATGAATGTTAAAATTAACTACATTGTTTCAGTTTGTAAAGAAAGCTTTTTTTTCACTCTCAGCAAAAGGCAGGTGAGAGTTCCTCACACATAGGGCCCCACCAGAAAAAGGCTGTGGGCCTTTGGCTCCCCTAGGTATAAATTAAGGAAATGTTAATAATATCACACAAGGGGACTGTCACAAGGATATATAAGGGTAGAGCTATTCTCAAAGGTAACATTCAACATACCAAATTCTTTTTTTCTGAGGGATAAATTAAAACACCCATTAAAAAGCAGTGCTCACAGGGTCAAAGTAACATCCCCTGTACAGCTAAGGGGCCTGGTTTCCTCTGAGGGCTGTTTGCATAATTAAGTTAGGCTCAGTCACACCATCCATGAAAGCCAGGTGAGGGGGACTCCAGCATTAGTTTTCCCTTCAGAAAATCACTAGAGGGAAAGTTGGGTGCCTTGGGCCATCATACAGGGACAGAGACTAGGAAGGGAAGAGACATGGCCCCTCCTTGCCATGGTGCCCATATTCAGAGGACACGCACGGGTGCAGGACATGCAGTGGGTGCTGTTGTCTGTCACTCAGACCCCCAAACCCCCCTTCAAGACAGAGGCATTCTGTCCCTGGTTTCCAGGGGTGTTGGCTATTTGAAAGTTCACAACTGAGTCCTTCCCAGGCAACTGCCAACAGCTTAGGAGAATGGCCTTGCCCCAGGTCTGGTGCTCTCTCTGCGGGGAGCTGCATCCTGTGCCTTGTTGATAAGACCCAGCCCCCTCCTCAGTGTGGGCCCTGAAGGTCCATCCAGCTCTACTGTTCCCTGTGCGATGACTGCGAGGCCTGCAATGAGACCGCGCTGCAGGTCAACCTCTCCACATTCCAACCCTCCTTCTTTCCCTCCTTCAGGAGTGTTGATCCTGAGAGCACTCCCCACAAAGTCCCTCACACGGATCTCTTTCCTGGGGCGCCAGAACTAAGATAGAACATCTTTTCAATCTTGAACTAGGATGGAGACTCTTCTACCAGGGAAGTTTACCATAAAAACTTGGGCTCTTAAAATGTGATAGGGCGACATTAGCTAATTTTACAAGAGGAAATGAGGCCCAGAGAGACAAAAGGACTGAGGTCCCACACAGACACCGCACTATGGCCAGGTCCTGACCCCAGCAGCGAAGACTCCCAAACTGGGGTTCTTTTTTTTTTTTTTTTTTTTTTGCAGTACGCAGGCCTCTCACTGTTGTGGCCTCTCCCATTGCGGAGCATAGGCTCCGGACGCGCAGGCTCAGTGGCCATGGCTCACGGGCCCAGCCGCTCCGCGGCATGTGGGATCTTCCCAGACCGGGGCACGAACCCGTGTCCCCTGCATCGGCAGGCGGACTCCCAACCACTGCATCACCAGGGAAGCCCCCAAACTGGGGGTGCTTATCCACATCGTGTGGCCACTATGATATCTCCTCCATGCAGGTGGCAACAGACATGCTCCCTTCAGAGAAGAGAGCCACACGAGATACTGAACCACGAAGGGCCCTGTCCCACGCCCGGAAGGTGTTTATTTATTTATTTTTTAAAATTTTATTTATTTATATATTTTTATTTTTGGCTGCGTTGGGTCTTCGTTGATGTGTACAGGCTTCCTCTAGTTGTGGCCAGCAGGAGCTACTCTTTTTTTTTTAAATTTATTTATTTATTTTTGGTTGTGTTGGGTCTTCGTTTCTGTGCGAGGGCTTTCTCTAGTTGTGGCGAGCGGGGCCCCTCTTCATCACGGTGCGTGGGCCTCTCACTATCGCGGCCTCTCTTGTTGTGGAGCACAAGCTCCAGATGCGCAGGCTCAGTAGTTGTGGCCCACGGGCCTAGTTGCTCTGCGGCATGTGGGATCTTCCCAGACCAGGGCTCGAACATGTGTCCCCTGCATTGGCAGGCAGATTCTCAACCACTGTGCCACCAGGGAAGCCCCCGGAAGGTGTTTAGATTTGTGTTGAGAAGGGGCTAGAAGGAGGTGTATTGGTTCCATGGCCGCTGATCTTCCTCCAATTTTTTCTTTTGATGTTGAGGGGGCTATGTTACGAAGTAGGTAATAAATGTCGCTGTGATGAATGAGGAGCTAAAGAACCCTCCAGGCTTCTACAGCTCAGCTGGTCCCATAATAACAATCTTGGCAAGGAGGGCTTGCTGCCAGAGTAACAGCAGTAAAATCACCCTGAGCTCAGGCAATCTGCAGAGTTAGTACGTGTACAAAGCATCCCAATGATTACACTCTTATTATTTAGTGGCTCATTCTTACAGAATGCTTTACAGGGACTGATTCATCTCCCCAGATATCACTTACCAACTTATTGCCTTCTTTTAGTGAATGAGTCTGAATCTTTCCAGTTTCGAAGGGTCTACCTGTGGTGTACGTCGTTGCTTTCCTTTCTGCCAAAATGCCCGTGCCACGCCCCCCCACCCCGCTTCCTAACACCTGACTACCTCAACCCTCAACCAAAGTGGGGAGGTCCTGAACCAATCAACATATTCTCATCCCTGTTCCCATGGTGACTGGCCTAGAGATTATCTTCTTATTTCTAAACCTATGTCACTCAGCCCCTGACACACCCCTAATCTTAATGATCAGTTCCAAGGGGTATGAGAACTAAGTTGGGTCAAATAGAGTGGAAGACTTTTGGTGGTTGGAGAAATAAAAGGTCCCTTTTCCTCCAAAATGGTGCCATGTGGAAACTGGAGGCCTGGGACGGATGTATCCATCGATCCATCCTAGTTTAAAGGAGTCTAGCCTAAGCTGAAGCTAACACACAGAGGAGGGCAGAGCGGAGACAACTACCAAGGCTGTGCTGGAGTGATCAAACAGCACTTGAATTTCACTGTGTCTCTGGACTTTTCAATGGCACATGCAACTTATGTTCTTGAGTTGGGTTTTCTGCTTCTTGCAACCAAACACATGTCACTGTACATGCTTCTTGTAGAGGCTGCTTCCTCTACATCGGCCTCTCTCCTATGCAATCTTAATCTGGACTTTCCTAGGGAAGAGCAATTTCAAATAGGAAATAAAACCCTTGCAAAGAGGAAGCTGAAGGACTAGCTCAAAGAGCATCCATCGATGGATTTTACCCAATAGTTTTGGCTCAACTCAACCTGGTGCTCAAGGCCTCAAGCTGTAGGTCATGTATGTTGACCTGTCCAAATATTGGCCTTTCCTAAGTAGTTTGTAGTATCTGTGAGGGCAGGGGCAATGTATTATATGACTTGAATGTAATCCTACAGTGCTGGATAAAACGTTTTGCACCATATAGGTGCTTAGGAAATGAGAGTTGAACTCAAGTAAATTCAGCTCCTGTCACTGCCATCAGCACATCTTCTAGAAGTTGGGGAGTAAGGACACTCCTCACAACACTGTCATGTTTTGGGGTATAAACTTCCTTGGCCAGACTCCTTCCTGTTAAACCAGCAGCAACTAGCACAGGGTCTGGCCCAGAGTAGGTGGTCAAATATTTGTTGAATAAATTCACTTTGAATCTGTAACCACAGAACTTACCTGGTCACTTAACAGTTTTGAATTGCTTATTTGATATACTTTGAATCAGGTTTCTTTAAAGTCTAAATTGTGCTATGTTTGTATTTGACTGACTTCGCTTTCTGTCCACCAGCTGTTACTCTGTCATTTCACTCCAAAGACCAAGATGCAGTACATTGATGGAGGGGCTGATAGATAGGCATTTCTAGAATGAGGGAGGGGTGTGTGTGTGTGGGGTGAAGGTGACGGTGGTAGTGGGGAGCATTGGTGGAGCTATCTACCTGCAAGCAATATTCCATGGAAATGGCCCGTTGCTGACTGTGGATGATTGTTCTGCTGAAAGGGAAAATGTGTACAAGGGTGCCTGCTGGGCTGTAGGAGGTGATAGTTCTCTAAGCAGTTGCTAAAATAACTCAGTCATGATTAATACTGAGTTGGGTAAGCTGTTTTATTAAGTGATAATCATCTTCTCTGGTATAATCTTATCTTGGCAGAGAACTGCCATAGCTTAGCGAGAGGAAGAGTGGTCTCTCATGTTTATCAGGCCGAACAGCAGAATAACAAGGGTTCAGGGAAGGCTCCTTGTTCAAGACTCTTTGCAAAAACAAGAAGAGTATTTTCTGGAGAAAAGTGAACCATGATTGGCTAGCAGGGAGTGTTCTGAGTCCGATGTTGATGTGCCCTGGCCAGCTGGTCTTCAGGAGACCTGGCATGGAGATGTCTTTGTGTGAATCTTTTCTTTTTTTAAGACTTTTTTTTTGATGTGGACCATTTTTGAAGTCCTTATTGAATTTGTTACAATATTGCTTCTGTGTTTTTTGTTTTTTTTTTTTTTGCGGTACGCGGGCCTCTCACTGTTGTGGCCTCTCCCGCCGAGGAGCACAGGCTCCAGACGCGCAGGCTCAGCGGCCATGGCTCACAGGCCCAGCAGCTCCGCGGCACGTGGGATCTTCCCGGACCGGGGCCCGAACCCATGTTCCCTGCATCGGCAGGGGGACTCTCAACCACTGCGCCACCAGGGAAGCCCATTGCTTCTGTTTTATGTTTTGGTTTTTTTGGTCACCAGGCGTGTGGGATCCTAGCTCCCCAACCAAGGATCGGACCCATTAAGGCGAAGTCTTAACCACTGGATCACCAGGGAAGTCGCGCGAATCTTTTCAAAACATGCATAAAGCTGTGGCTGCCCCTTGCTGTGACTACATCCCCAATGAGCTAGAGCTGCTAGCCAGGTTGGTGCAGTTTGTCTAATCTGGTTAAGAGTATCTATCTGAGCTCATTAAAATGTAAACAAGATATACCTTGCTGTTTAAACATCAGAATTTATCTTCCATCTGACACCCAGAAAACAATCTACCCTGGATGTACCTTGCTCCCTCCTCTTAATTCTCTTAGCTCTCTTGTTTCATCTGTGCTCTTTCCACTGTTACACTCTTTATCTTGTCTGCTTAATTACAAGCTCTTTTAGGACAATTCTTGCCTGATTTACCATCGCATCCTCCACAACTTGTAGTGCAAGGGCTTTTGGATACAAAAATTAATAGTAATGCTGGCAATAATTAACATTTATCGATCCCATACACTGTGGCCATGTGCCAGTTTCTGTGATTTATCTCTATTAACTTAATTCTTCTAACAACCACTTGAGATATGTATTTACAATTAAAATTCCTGTTATCTGATGAACTGACTAAGACACAGAACTGTTCATTAACTTCCCAGTGTTCACACAGCAAGTATTTGACCAGGCCATTGACCCTAGAACCTGTGATCTTAACCTCTATACTATATAACAGGTGATGAATAAATGTATGTTGAGTGATGAAGACTATTTGACTCCAGATCACAACAAACTTGGAGGATTTCTATTGGTTTTTAGCAATTGTGAGCATTATTTCATCTGGAAGATTACCAGGAGATCAAGTTAGGATGAACATTTATGCTTATTCATTCGCTCACTCAAATATTAATATTCAAATATTCATTCATTTATTCAGTAGGTATTTATGGAAGACAAAATATGTGCCAGGCACTGGCTAGCTAGGTATGAGGATATGAGAGTGAACAAAAGAAATATCGTCTGGGTGCTGGTACAGCTTACCTTCAAGTGGGAGTGACGGTGACAAAACAGTTATACTAATAAACATGTGAATTACTACAAATTGAGGAGTTTCTCTGAATGAAGAAGATACTAGTCCCAGGGAGCACATAACCAGACAGACAGACCAGGGCCAGGTGTCAGGTCAGGCTTCTAGGAAGAACGCATCTTTTACCTGTCTTCTGAAGAATGATTAGAGGGGGAGGACGGGAAGGAGGACAGGATGGGTAGGTAAAGCATTCTAGGTAGCTAGTCAGAGGAAACAGCACATGCCAAGTTCTGGGCCAAGAGAGATACTGGCACCTCAGGACCTAAACACTAACCCTGGCCACAGTGAGTGAGCTCACTCTTTAAAAAAATTAACTATAAATTTTTATATATATAAACCTTCTCACCTTCTACTATACATATATGACAAGAGTTGAAATCATATGTAATATTGTTCTATAAAGGGTCTTTTAAATTTAAGTATAAAGTGAACATTCTTCATGTTTATATATCTTATGATTTTTAATATGCTCCATAATTTATTTAATAAATCCTTTAGGTATATACCCAGAAGTGGAATTGCTAGATCATATGGTAGATCTATTTTTCATTTTTTGAGGAACCTCCATACTGTTTTCCACAGTGGCTGCACCAACTGATATTCCCACCAGCAGTGAACAAGGGCTCCCTTTTCCCCACACCCTCACCAACGCTTGTTATCTCCTATCTTCTTGATGATAGTCATTCGAACAGGTGAGAGGTGATCTCTCACTTAATTATTGCTACAATGGCAGTCATATTGCAATACAGAAATGGGTCAAATTAACATGTTTACATTTTAAATTTATACAATGTTATATGTCAGATATACTTCAATTAAGAGAAATAAATCCTTTAATGTTGCATACTTTTTTCTATTTTTTCACTATTATAAAAACACTAAGTATCTTTGTATAAAACTGTTTTGGCACATTTGTGATTGCTTTCTTTATGTAAACTTTTGTGCGCTCTGGATACATATTGCCCAATCTCCCAAAAATGGTTATACCAATTTATAATTCCACAAATAGTATATGATTATCTATTTTACTCCTTCCTCACAAATCTTGGTGTTTTCTCTTTTTGATTTTAAGTCTTTACTAATACAAAATGAAAAAAATGGCATTTATTTTAATTTTTTAATTTTTTTTGTTCTCTTGATTACAAATGAGATTGAGTTTTTACTCCATAGAATTATCAGCCATGTGTGAATTAGCATTTGAATGTTTTGAGAATAGTCTTTCCAGACTGAAAAAGCTCAACCTCCCAGGACCTTCTGTACAGATGATGAACCAGGTTTTGGCCAATTTCTATATGATCCTGAAAAAAGATACAATAATCAAACTTTTCTATTAAAAGAGGAATAAGGTCATATTTGGTACTGAGCTTCTGCTTGCAGCAATTTTCTCCATCATCTGCCCCCTTCCCCTGAGAGAGTTCAACCTTGCTAGAGGTCACTGCATCGAGTATGGTACCTCCCAAGTTGGTTTGCAGAGTAAGGCACGCCAGTCAAAGGTCCACATCCAAGCTCAGAAGACAGGAAAGGAAGGAAGTGAAGGAAGTGAGGACAGAGACTAGGAAGGACAGGGGAAGGGAGGGAGGAAAGCAGTGAGGAAAGAAAGAAACAGATTGCTGAAAATACATCCCTGTTTGCCTCCACTGTCTATTTCTCCTGCCCCTTTGATGGAAGGGCTCCCATTCTATGTAATTCCTTCCTAGACACAGTCTCATTGTCTCTTTTAGGGTTCTCCTTCTCAGCCTAGTCTCTGAAATACCTTTGTTCTCTTGTCTTAACTTTATAAAGTGTTCTCAAGACAGGGTCTATTCTCTCTTCCCATCTCCCTTTCTGAAACCTTTAAAATACTCTCTTGACTAAAGTCAGCTCTTTACTTTTCCATTTGAGAAAGTTTCTTCCTATCTATTCCTCCTGACCAGCGCTGTTCAGGAAGCTTGTGCTGGAGCATCCCTCAGTGTCGAGCAGACAAAGGGGAGCTTGTGGGGTTGGGGGTAGTGCCAGAGAACAGAACCCTTGGTCACTGTATGCACCCTGCCCTGGGCCTGCCTGCCTTGGCTTGGCTGGAACACTGCCGGTTCTTTGTAACAGCTTGTGTATCCTCTACTTCTGACAATTTTTTTCTCATGTTCAATTTCCAAATACTTGCCCAGGGAGTCCCCAGCAGTAATTTCCCTGAGTCATGCCTTTCTTTAATTTTCACATTTCTCTTAGTTTCCAGGATCATTCATTACTATGTGCCCCCCACGCCCCCCTCCCCCATCTCTTTCTCCCTGTCGGTCAGGGGTGTGAGCAATGGCTCACGTCCTCTCCGGTCCCTCATGCCACCCCTGGCCTCTGATGCGTCACTTGAATGACACTGCTGACACCTACACAGTTCTAAAAGTCCTCTGTTAGTCATTCATTTGGTCAGGGCTCTTAAGGTCCTTTTAAAATTCATAAATTCTCTCTGGAAGGTGGCACATCTAGCTACTTTTTAGCTATTAGTTTTTTTCATCAAGTAGGTTCAGAGAATGGGGCCATGAGGTGATTTTTAATAAAGAGGCTTGGGAGGTATGAAGCAATAGCTTGGAAGAGATGCTTCAGCGAGGCCTAAGCAGCCCTGCAGTGGTTCCAGGAGGAAGCAGGAGGTGCTGACAGAAGTGAAGAGTGACTCCAAGGCCAAATGCCAAAGAAGATGGGTGGGTGGGGACAATCATTCTGTTGCTGTCCTTCATTTCTTCAGACTGATTTATTTTGGCAAGGTGGGTTCTAGGTGACCACACAACCTATTGCCCAAACTGGGACACTTTTGAGGGTGAAATGGGGGGAGGTTGCTCCTAAACATTATACAGCACGGACAGTTGTAAAGAAGATTGTCCTGGGCAAATGAGGACACACAATCCCCCTAATTACAGGAGGTACTGGAAAGGAATCTCTCTGTAAGCTCTCATGGGGAACTCTGCATTTTCCCCTAGAAGTCAAATTAACAAACAAACAAACAAACAAACAACTCTGCTTCCTCCTCCCAGGTCCACACAGAGTCACAAGACAATTATTCATTTGAATTTTTAAAATGCACGGATTCCTATTTATGTATTCTTGGTTCAAAGTAAAAGGTGAAATATGAAAACAGAGGTAGATTGGGGGGTGAGCTGTGAAGGGCCTTGAGTGCCGAGCTGAGGAATGTCAACTTAATCCTGTCTGCAAAAAGAAACTGCCAGGGGAAGGGTGCAAAATCCCACCCTGGCATACAGAATGGATGGATTATAGCAAACACAGCGTTAGCGGAGATGCTTTTTATAGAAAGTGCCAAGGATGTGAGTGACAGTGGAGTGGAGGACACACAGTGAGGACGCTACATTTGAGAGACTGTGGAGCTTGAATCAATAACACTTGGTGAGTCACTGGATGTGGGGAATGAGGAAGAAGAAATCAAAGGTGACTCAGGTTTCCAGAAAGACTGACTAGATGAAGGGCAAGGCTGTATGAGCCCAGATCAGGGACGCAGGAAGAGGAACAAGATTAGGGACAAGACAGATTTCATTTTTTTACTCTAAGATTTAAAGAACGTGTATTATGTGCCAGGGCTTTGCTGCTACTTTACATGCCATCTCACTTAACCTTCTCAACAGCCTTTGGAAGGAAGTCTTGTCATTATCCCCATTTTACAAAGGAGGAAAAGGAAGTGCAGAGAGGTTGAGAGCCTTGCTGTGGGCAGCCAGCCAATGTGAGTGGAGATGGGGGCCGCCAGAGCTCTCGCCCTTTAACTGTGCCCACCTCTCTGAGATGCACTTGGAGTATGTTGAGGTGGTGGTGATCTGGGGCTGTCTAATTGTTGGTATAAATTTGGCAGATGAAAATCTATTTCCTTTTATGATTTGTTTTTCTTTTCATTCTATTTAGGTGAGTATTTATGAAGGCTCACCTTTTCTTTCTAGATTATATCCACTATCATGTCACATCCATGGGATGACTCCAAAGCATTGATCTCAGTCCTTGACAAACAGTTGTATATCTTCAGCTGTCTGTTAAATTGAGGATCTGTAACTAACTAGCTGCATTAACCTGGAACAGTCATATATCTTTTCAGAGCTTCAGATTTTCCTTAGCTGACAAGAGGTGGTTTGAAGTTGAACATCTATAGTACCAGACTTTAAGGCCTAGGAGAAGCCTTAGCTATCTAATTATTGATAAAACCTCTTTACTCTGCCTAGGGTTCCTATAGTTATAACTTGTGCTATCTAATACAGTTAAAGTATATACAATTAAAAATTCATTTCCTTGGTCTCACTAGCCACACTTAAATGCTCAGTTGTCACATGTGACTAGTAGCTACAATAATGGACAATGCTGATATAGAACATTTTTATCATTGCAGGATGTTTTACTGGATGGTGCTATAGATTAACCAACCATCATGTCTAAAGCCCAAATTATCTTTCTCTCCATTAGCTCAAACTTCGTAGTTCCTTTGTCTCATAGTAGCACATAACACCATTGTTATGGACTGAATTGTGTCCCTGCCCCACTCCCTGCTCCAGGTTCATACGATGAAGCTCTAATTCCCCCTCCCCAATGTGGCAGTATTTGAAGATAGAGCCTTTAGGGAGATAATTATGGTTAAATGAGATCATAGTGTGTGACCCTAATCCAATAGGACTGGTGTCCTTTTTTTTTTTTTTTAACATCTTTATTGGGGTATAATTGCTTTACAATGGTGTGTTAGTTTCTGCTTTATAACAAAGTGAATCAGTCATACATAAACATATGTTCCCATATGTCTTCCCTCTTGCGTCTCCCTCCCTCCCACCCTCCCTATCCCACCCCTCCAGGCTGTCACAAAGCACCGAGCCAATATCCCTGTGCCATGCGGCTGCTTCCCACTAGCTATCTACCTTACTACGTTTGTTAGTGTGTATATGTCCATGACTCTCTCTCGCCCTGTCACAGCTCACCCTTCCCTCTCCCCATAACCTCAAGTCCGTTCTCTAGGAGGTCTGCACCTTTATTCCTGCCTTACCCCTAGGTTCTTCATGACATTTTTTTTTCTTAAATTCCATATATATGTGTTAGCATACGGTATTTGTCTTTTTCTTTCTGACTTACTTCACTCTGTATGACAGACTCTAGGTCTATCCACCTCATTACAAATAGCTCAATTTCATTTCTTTTTATGGTTGAGTAATATTCCATTGTATATATGTGCCACATCTTCTTTATCCATTCATCCAATGATGGGCACTTAGGTTGTTTCCATCTCCGGGCTATTGTAAATAGAGCTGCAATGAACATTTTGGTACATGACTCTTTTTGAATTTTGGTTTTCTCAGGGTATATGCCCAGTAGTGGGATTGCTGGGTCATATGGTAGTTCTATTTGTAGTTTTTTAAGGAACCTCCATACTGTTCTCCATAGTGGCTGAACCAATTCACATTCCCACCAGCAGTGCAAGAGGGTTCCCTTTTCTCCACACCCTCTCCAGCATTTATTGTTTCTAGATTTTTTGATGATGGCCATTCTGACTGGTGTGAGATGATATCTCATTGTAGTTTTGATTTGCATTTCTCTAATGATTAATGATGTTGAGCATTCTTTCAGGACTGGTGTCCTTTTAAGAAGAGGAAGAAATCTCTCTCTCAGCATGTGCACAGGGGAAGGACCATGTGAGGACTCAGTGAGAAGGCAGCCACCTGTAAGCCAGGAACAAAGGTCTCACCAGAAACCATCTGTGATGGCACCTTGATCACGAATTTTTGGATTTCAGAACTGTGAGAAAATAAGTGTCTATTGTTTAAGCCGACCAGTCTGGTTCTCTGTTATGGAAGTCCAAGCAGACTAATACAACCATTCTCTAGGAAACCCGACCTCAAAATCCAGGTATGAGGAAAAGGGATGCCTACTTCCATCCATGCCTTCGTATCTTAACCTAACACCCTTTTCTTCTGTTTTGAATTGATTCTTTTCTTTTGAATATTTCTTCAATGTTCTCCTTCCTTTCAATTTCCACTAACCTAGCATCATCTCATATCTGAGGTACTGAGCCCCTAGCATCATTTTTCCTACTACCGCTCTCAATTTATAAATTAATCTCACTAAAAGATTGTTTTCATTTATGTTATCTTTTTGTCATAAATCTTCAGAGGTTCTGGATTAACTCTGGGGCAAAGCCCAAACTTCCTATGCCAAGATTCACAGTGTGGCCACTATCTACTCCTTTTTTAAAAATTTAGATATAATTGACATATAACATTATATTGGTTTCAGGTGTACAACATAAACGATTCAATGTTTGTCTATATTACGAAATGATCATCACGGTAAGCTTAGTTAACATCTCTCACCATACACGGTTACAAAAAGCACTTTTTTTACTATCCACTCTTAATGCCTTCCCCTCAAGCTGCACACACTCTGAAAAAACTGACCTTGTGACTCATCCCTGAACTTTTTTTTTTTTTTTTTTTTTTCGGTACGCGGGCCTCTCACTGTTGTGGCCTCTCCCGTTGCGGAGCACAGGCTCCGGACGCGCAGGCCCAGCGGCCACGGCTCACGGGCCCAGCCGCTCCGCGGCACGCGGGATCCTCCCAAACCGGGGCACGAACCCGCGACTCCTACATCGGCAGGCGGACTCCCTACCGCTGCGCCACCAGGGAAGCCCCATCCCTGCACTTTTAACAATCACTGCCCCTGCGCCTTGCTCCAGTGTCTTGCCCCAGGATGTAGGCGAATCCTGCTCTACATTCTGACCCTTCCAACTACTCACTGTCCATCATCCATCATTCCCAACACAACACACAACTCCCTCTCTTTCTTCTAAACTTTACTCATCATCAGCAGCAACAGCATCACAACAGACATTACAATAAGAACACTTTACTGAGTGGTTGCTATGGGCCAGCAACTGTGCTTAGGAGTTTAATTATTTCACACAATTTTCATAAAAACACTAGTAATCAATATCACCATTACCATTTATAAATGGAAAAACTGAGGATCACATTGCTCAAGTTAAGGCAAGCCTTAGCTTAACCTTCTTTGTTACACTCTCTCCTTAACACTGATTTGGGGCTTGGTGCCAGAATATTTATCTTTTCAAGCACAGATCTTGTTTCCCCTACTAGCCTGGAAGCTTCCCAAAGGCAAGTTCTGTGTCTAACACACTTTATTCAGTCATCAAAGCAGATCTCAAGCTGTACTGGTTTTTGTTCTACTTACCTTTGTGAATCCCATCCCTTGAAGGTTGGCATTCCGCAAATATCAGCCTGAGGTCCTCTGCTCTTCTTGCTCTATACGCTTTGCATTGTAATTTCATGAGCTCTTGGCTCCATCTCCAGCTGTACACGTGGTCAGACCTGCCTGGCCGACTCCTCTGGTAGAGAATACCTGTATGGAGAGAAAGGCTGAAATCCACCAGGAACACTGGAACTCTCTTGTAACCTCTGGCAGGGCCAAGGCTGGGAGGAGGACATCCTAGGACACCCCTAGGGTGCAAAATTTAAAGAGGTGCTCACTCAGGATTGTTGACTTGCTGACACTGCACTTTCATGACCCTGAGAATGAGTCCCGGCCATGACCTCTGGGGTAGGCCTAGGGAATATACTTGGGACACCAACAGTGCCGGATAGCCCCAGAGCCCTGTAACGTTTTTTCTAAGAGAATACATTTTCCCTTAGAGTATCATTAGTGCTGTGCTGGGCTTTCCCTTTATTAGATATTAAGTTTCTTGAGAACAGAAACTTATTTATCTCTCTAACCCCTCCCCACCAGTGCTTGATAACACACCAGCCACTCAAAAAACTGGTTGTGACGTTGAATTGAATTCTCACTATTTTTGGCCAGTCTCTGCTGTGGAAGCCTGTGTGAGCGCTCCCACTCCCTTTCCCCCTCTGAGTTTCATCCTGGACCAGCAGAGATAAAATCTGTAAAAGATTGAGGGGCTAAAGGGAGTCAGTGGCGGAACAGGCACAAGAGGTAGCAATTAAGGAGCCAGAGCCAGGGCAGTGGTTCTCAAAGTGTGTTCCCCGGATCCACAGGCAGCCTCACCTGAGAACCTGTAAGAAATGCAAATTCCCAGGCCCCACCCCAGACCTACTGACTCAAAAACGCTGGGAGTAGGGCCCAGAAGACTATGTTTTTATCAGCCCTCGGGTGATTCTAGGCTGAAGAATGATCAGGTAGTGAATCAACCTTAGGGCAGGAAAGGATTTCTTGGAGCTAGCCAGAGGGAAGAAACTGTAACCTTAGAATATTAGTCTCGTTCAGGAGCAGAGCTGAGCAAGCCTAACCTTGGGGAATGTGGTTCTATTAAAGAAAAAAATTGAAATCTGAGATGCTTTTGACATTAAAGGGGAGGGTTTAGTTTATAGAGAGTTTCAATCTGTTAAATAAAAACTCAAAGAACGAAAAGGATCCTGAAGAGACTGGAGTGTCAGGGGACACTCAAGATGAGACAAGCCTGGACTTGCCTGGTGGCGCAGTGGTTAAGAATCCACCTGTCAATGCAGGGGACATGGGTTCGAGCCCTGGTCCGGGAGGATCCCACATGCCGCAGAGCAACTAAGCCCGTGCGCCACAACTACTGAGTCTGCGCTCTAGAGCCCGCAAGCCACAACTACTGAGTTCCCATGTCACAACTACTGAAGCCCGCGCGCCTAGAGCCTGTGCTCCGCAACAAGGGAAGCCACGACAATGAGAAGCCTGTGCACCACAACGAAGAGTAGCCCCCGCTTACAGCAACTAGAGAAAGCCCGTGTGCAGCAACGAAGACCCAACACAGCCAAAAATAAATAAATTAAGTAAACTAAAAAAAAAAAAAAGATGAGACAAACCTGCTCAGAGGAGAACCAGATGTCAGAGCATCACACAAGCATGGCAGGGGACCAGAGCCTGGCACAGATGACTCTCCCCCAAAATGCAGACAGTGTTCAGTTTCGTCCCTATAAAGACACAGAAGAAATGGTGGAGTTTGAAAGACTGGGAGGAAAGGATGTGTTTAAGACTAATTTTCAGAAAGAAGAGAGGAAATTACATGGCAGGCTTCACTTAGGGCCAGGAATGCAGTGAAGCCAGTACCATTCATGCCAGGCTCATCCAGGTATCCACGTGGGGGAATTGACTCTTCCCAGATATTAGGCTCTGTGTTAGTCAGACTTTTCCAGAAAACAAGACAGGGTGTGTGTGTGTGTGTGTGTGTGTGTGTGTGTGTGTGTGGGCAGGGGGCACGCACGTACACGAGAGAGAAAGATTGATTTTAGGGAACTGGCTCACATGACTGTAAGAGGCTCTGTGAGGCCAAAATCTGATGGAGTAAGGTTGGCAGGCTGGAGACTCAGGGAAGAGATGCAGTTCAAGTCCAAAGGCACAGAATTCCTTCTTGCTGCAGGAGGGAGACATGGGGTGGTGGCGGTGGTGTCTGTCCTGGTCCTAATGAGACCGTCAACTGATTGGATGAGGCTCATCCACACTGTGGGGTGAGCCTATCAATGAAATTAATTGATCAATTAAATAGTAATCTCATTCTAAAAACCACTCTCATAGGAACATCCATAACAATGTCTGACCAAATATCTGGACACCACGGGCCAGCCAAGTTGACATATACAATTAACTACCATGGGCCTGCACCCAGGAAAGCTGCCTGCTACCAGGCTGGTGGTAGGGGTGCCAGTGGTGTGGTATGCTGCTACTGTGTTGGACGACTCAGAGGAACAGAGATCTGACGGGGAGCTCCTCACTGAAGGATACGCTACTTTGTGTTCAGTTCATTCCTATTTATAAGCTGTGTGTGTGTAATACTCTAGTTAGAGGAAAGGAATTAATTACATAAGTTTCTACAAATAAATAATAATAATTCCTTAATTATTTGGAATTATCCACCGTATCTAAAATGTTAAATTTATTTCCCCCTACCATTGTCTTACTCAAGCCTGTCCTAATTTCTAGATCCTCTCCCTCAGCATAATTTGATTGCCTTTCAGGCATTTCCTGATTACTCATCTGTTTTGATTCTATTTTCCTTGCCTTATTTATCTCTTTAATGTCTATAAAAATTAACAGGCATTTGGACTCTTCTAATTTTTTTGTTATTATGAATAACATTACTATGAACATTTATTCATAAGTGTTTTGGTATATATGCCCACTCATTTCTGTTGGGGATATTCCTAAAAGTGATATACATGCACGTGCTCAATGTTATTAGACTATGTAATACCAGTTTCCTCAAGCTGTGTGTCTGAGAATTCCAGATGCTCTACATTTTCACCAACACTTGGTAGTGTGAGTCTCACCACTCCAATGAGTTTAAGATGAGTATTTTACTGTGGTTTTAATTTGTATTTTCCTGAGTAATAATAAGTTTGAATTCCCTTTCATTTGTTTGCTGGCCATTTTGTCTTTTTTTGGGAGGGAGAAGTACCTATTCAAGTCTCTTGCTCTTTTTTCTATTGGGTTGTCTAACTTCTTATTGATTTTTTGGTCTTTCTTTATATATTTTGTATACAAGCCTTTGTAGCTTATAGTATTGTATAGTATTCTCCTACTCTGTGGCTTGCCTTTTTACTCTAAATGGTATCATTTGATAAACAGAAAGTCTTAATTTTAATGTGGTCCAATTGATCAGTTTTTTTCCTTATGGTTAACGCTTTTATCAGTCTTTTTCTTTATGGTTAGTCCTGTTTAAGAAATCCTTCCGGGCTTCCCTGGTGGCGCAGTGGTTGAGAGTCCGCCTGCCGACGCAGGGGACACGGGTTTGTGCCCCGGTCCGGGAAGATCCCACATGCCGCGGAGCGGCGGGAGAGGCCACAACAGTGAGAGGCCCGCGTGCCGAAAAAAAAACAAAAAAAACCAAAAAAAAACCCAAGAAATCCTTCCTTAACTCCAAAGTAGTGGAGGCTCTGTTATGTTAGAAACTCTCATAGAAATTTTAGTTTTTACCACTCACATTTAGATATACTCTCACCTGGCATTAATTGTATGTAAGGTATGTGTCAATGTTAATTTTTTCCAATGTGTTCCAGGTTGAGCTCCCTAGGAAACAGAATCTGGGCTATTGAGGTTTGTGTGCAGGAGTTTTGCTGGCATAAACCTCTCAGGTACAATCTGACAGGGAGCAGAGGAAGCAGGATTGGGTGGAGGGAGACTTAAGCTGTGGGGATACAGTTGCATTAGTGACCTAAGCTGTTCCCAAGGGGCGCTCTTGAAATAGAACGGTCCTTCAGAGACCAGTCTAGGCAAGGGCCAGGACTTTGCATCCTTGCATCGACCAGTCACTGGACGTGGGGTACCCTCAGCGAGAGAGAGTAATCTTGGGTGATGCAGCTTTTTTTGGCTAAGGGAAATTCCCAGAGCGAGATGCAGCTGTGAGCAGTGAGCAGCCACCTAACTTTCCCAGCAACTGGGAGAATGTGTGCCTCTGTCCTGAAGGTGCATCTGAGTCAGCCAGTTGATTCAGAACCATTTATTGAAAAGATTATCCTATTACCACTGTTCTGCAGTGCCGCCTTTGTCATAGATCAAGTGACCAGATGTGTGGGTCTGATTGTGAACTCTATTCCGTTCTATTGGTCTCTTTGTCAATCCTTGAGGCAATACCACAGTTGTCTCAATTACTGCAGCTTTATCTTAAGTTTTTTTTTTTTGCGGTACGCGGGCCTCTCACTGTTGTGGCCTCTCCCGTTGCGGAGCACAGGCTCCGGACGCACAGGCTCAGCGGCCATGGCTCACGGGCCCAGCCGCTCCGCGGTATGTGGGATCTCGCCAGACCGGGGCACGAACCCGCGTCCCCTGCATGGGCAGGCGGACTCTCAACCACTGCGCCACCAGGGAAGCCCCTATCTTAAGTTTTGATATCTGGGACATTTTGTTTTTCAAGATTTTCTTGGCTATTTTTGGCCCTTTGCATTTATATTGAAGTCCTTAAACTAGTTCATTAATTATCACACATACAAAATGTCTGCTGGGTTTTTGATTGGGTTTACACCGAATCTATAGGTTCAGTTAGAGGAGAACTGACATTTTCAAAACATTGATTCTTGTAATTCACAAACTTGATCTATCTCTTCCCCTATTTTGGTCTTTAATTTCACTAAATAATATTTTATAGTTTTCTGTGTAGAGTCCTTGAAAATCTTTTCCCTTCCTTTTTTTTTTTGATGCTGTTATAAATTTAAAAAAAATTTTCATTTTCAAACTATTTATATTGGTATAAAATTACAACTGACTTTTGTATATTGCCCTTGTATCTGGCAACTTTGTTAAACTTACTAATTCAAATAATTTGTAGATGATTTTGGATTTTATACTTGCATAATTACGTTGTCATTGGAAAATGACAGTTTTATATCTTCTTTTCCACTCCTTATATCTTTTTTTTTTTTTTTTTTTTGTGGTATGCGGGCCTCTCACCGCTGCGGCCTCACCAGTCGCGGAGCACAGGCTCCGGACGCGCAGGCTCAGCGGCCATGGCTCACGGGCCCAGCCGCTCCGCGGCATGTGGGATCTTCCCGGACCAGGGCACGAACCCGTGTCCCCTGCATCGGCAGGCGGATTCTCAACCACTGCGCCACCAGGGAAGCCCCACACTCCTCATATCTTTTAACTTCTCTTCCTTACTATAGGAACTCTGAGTTAATGATGACTAGACTATCAGGTTTAATAGCCGTAGCAGGTAATTATAGCACAATTCATTTAATCAATATTTGATTAAAGGGCACTTAAATCAGTCCTCTCTTTATCATAAATAATACTGCAATGAGCATCTTTTTACACACGTTTTTGTGCAGTTGTCTCATTCATTCCTTAGAATGTATTCTGGATTTCTTGGAATAGTCCAATCAACAATTAAATTAAACACATAGAAATATATTTAAAATACTTTTAAAACAAGTATATGTGGTTACCAGACAACCATGCATTTTCTTAGTAACTTCTGTTTTGAATTACAACGGGATCACACTTTTACAGAAAAAAGTCTAGGGTCTTGAAATATAAATTTAGAAAAAGTATTTCTGTGAGATGTGAGCATACCTACTCCTTTGTATTTGCGTTCTAAGGTACTCTGACTCCCTGGGCTTCATATAGTCTTACTGTATTTTCATAAATCTCTTTCATAGTGTTAGAACTGCCTGATTACTTGACCTAAATAAAAATGCATTTTCCCAACATTTCCCTTTGATATTGCAAAAAGAAAGCAGAGAGGAGAGGAAGAGAGAGAGAGTAAGAGAAAGAACAAAGGATAGAAAGGAAGTATAGATAAACAATTTGAGACCTTAATTCCTGCCTTGCCATTTCAAGGTAGTAGACTAATTCACTGCCTCAGGGCAGTTATGTGGCAGGTGGAAAGCAGAACCATCTGCAGGATGTTCCCAGATTTGTTTCAAAACATTTAATCCCACTGAGAACAATAACTCCCCAGAAAAAAAGTTCCCCTGGTCTAGTATTAGAAGAGGTTCATAGAGACACAGCGACCCAGGTCCTGTTTATAGAAGATATGTTCCAAATATTGCATGGAGCGCACCTACACTAAAAAATTAATTTGTTGTTTATCTGAAATTCAGACTTAACTGGAGATCCTCTTTTGTGTGTGTGTGTGTGTGTGTGTGTGTGTGTGTGTGTGTGTGTGTGTGTGTGTGTGTGTATAATTCCCCCTAAATCTGGCAACCCTAGATCGCAGGCACTTCAGAGTTCAGCTCTGTACGGGACAGAGATTCCTGAGGCCCATGTGTGGTCTGGAATGCATCAGAGAGCCTCCAGGTCTGGGTCTATACAACCAGGAACAGCGGCTATCTTGGTAGTACGTGGAAATAAACAGATGACTGAGGACCAAACTCCCGCACCCTGTCACTGTGCGAAGCCTTTGAAACCTGGTCCAATCTGGTATGGGAGAGGCAGATCTTTCCAGAAAGTCTGAGGCTGAATTGCTGATTGGCTCATTGAGATGAAATATTCAAGTAACAATTTGTTTCCTAGAATATTTAAAAGCCATAATCCATTCACATCTGAATTTGTAAACCACAATTATAACCATGTGATGATACAAAAACAAGAAACAGAAAAGTCTGTTGCTTCATAATCTGGGTGATTAGCATCTTGACTCTTTTTTTTTTTTTTTTTTTTTTAACATCTTTATTGGAGTATAATTGCTTTACAATGGTATGTTAGTTTCAGCTTCACAACAAAATGAATCAGTTATATATATACATATATTCCCATATCTCTTCCCGCTTGCGTCTCCCTCCCTCCCACCCTCCCTATCCCACCCCTCCAGGCGGTCACAAAGCACCGAGCTGATCTCCCTGTGCTATGCGGCTGCTTCCCACTAGCTATCTACCTTACGTTTGGTAGTGTATATATGTCCATGCCTCTTTATCGCTTTGTCACCGTTTACCCTTCCCCCTCCCCATAGCCTCAAGTCCATTCTCTAGTAAGTCTGTGTCTTTATTCCTGTTTCACCCCTAGGTTTTTCATGACATTTTTTTTTTAAATTCCATATATATGTGTTAGCATACGGTATTTGTCTCTCTCTTTCTGACTTACTTCACTCTGTATGACAGACTCTAGGTCTATCCACCTCATTACAAATAGCTCAATTTCGTCTCTTTTTATGGCTGAGTAATATTCCATTGTATATATGTGCCACATCTTCTTTATCCATTCATCCGATGATGGACACTTAGGTTGTTTCCATCTCTGGGCTATTGTAAATAGAGCTGCAATGAACATTTTGGTACATGACTCTTTTTGAATTATGGTTTTCTCAGGGTATATGCCCAGTAGTGGGATTGCTGGGTCATATGGTAGTTCTATTTGTAGCTTTTTAAGGAACCTCCATACTGTTCTCCACAGTGGCTGTATCAATTTACATTCCCACCAACAGTGTAAGAGGGTTCCCTTTTCTCCACACCCTCTCCAACATTTATTGTTTCTAGATTTTTTGATGATGGCCATTCTGACTGGTGTGAGATGATATCTCATTGTAGTTTTGATTTGCATTTCTCTCATGATTAGTGATGTTGAGCATTCTTTCATGTGTTTGTTGGCACTCTGTATATCTTCTTTGGAGAAATGTCTATTTAGGTCTTCTGCCCATTTTTGGATTGGGTTGTTTGTTTTTTTGTTATTAAGCTGCATGAGCTGCTTATAAATTTTGGAGATCAATCCTTTGTCAGTTGCTTCATTTGCAAATATTTTCTCCCATTCTGAGGGTTGTCTTTTGGTCTTCTTTATGGTTTCCTTTGCTGCACAAAAGCTTTTAAGTTTCATTAGGTCCCATTTGTTTACTCTTGTTTTTATTTCCATTTCTCTAGGAGGTGGGTCAAAAAGGACCTTGCTGTGATTTATGTCATAGAGTGTTCTGCCTATGTTTTCCTCTAAGAGTTTGATAGTTTCTGGCCTTACATTTAGGTCTTTAATCCATTTTGAGCTTATTTTTGTGTACGGTGTTAGGGAGTGATCTAATTTCATACTTTTACATGTAGCTGTCCAGTTTTCCCAGCACCACTTATTGAATAGGCTGTCCTTTCTCCACTGTACATTTCTGCCTCCTTTGTCAAAGATAAGGTGACCATATGTGCGTGGGTTTATCTCTGGGCTTTCTATCCTGTTCCATTGATCTATCTTTCTGTTTTTGTGCCAGTACCATACCGTCTTGATAACTGTAGCTTTGTAGTATAGTCTGAAGTCTGGGAGCCTGATTCCTCCAGTTCCTTCTTTCGTTCTCAAGATTGCTTTGGCTATTCGGGGTCTTTTGTGTTTCCATACAAATTGCAAAATTTTTTGTTCTAGTTCTGTGAAAAAGGCCAGTGGTAGTTTGATAGGGATTGCATTGAATCTATAGATTGCTTTCGGTAGTAGAGTCATTTTCACAATGTTGATTCTTCCGATCCAAGAACATGGTATATCTCTCCATCTATTTGTATCATCTTTAATTTCTTTCATCAGTGTCTTATAATTTTCTGCATACAGATCTTTTGTCTCCTTAGGTAGGTTTATTCCTAGATATTTTATTCTTTTTGTTGCAATGGTAAATGGGAGTGTTTTCTTGATTTCACTTTCAGATTTTTCATCATTAGTATATAGGAATGCCAGAGATTTCTGTGCATTAATTTTGTATCCTGCCACTTTACCAAATTCATTGATTAGCTTTAGTAGTTTTCTGGTAGCATCTTTAGGGTTCTCTATGTATAGGATCATGTCATCTGCAAACAGTGACAGCTTTACTTCTTCTTTTCCGATTTGGATTCCTTTTATTTCCTTTTTTTCTCTGATTGCTGTGGCTAAAACTTCCAAAACTATGTTGAATAAGAGTGGTGAGAGTGGGCAACCTTGTCTTGTTCCTGATCTTAGTGGAAATGCTTTCAGTTTTTCACCATTGAGGATGATGTTTGCTGTGGACTTGTCATATATGGCCTTTATTATGTTGAGGAAAGTTCCCTCTATGCCTACTTTCTGCAGGGTTTTTATCATAAATGGGTGTTGAATTTTGTCAAAAGCTTTCTCTGCATCTATTGAGATGATCATATGGTTTTTCTCCTTCAGTTTGTTAATATGGTTTATCACATTGATAGATTTGCGTATATTGAAGAATCCTTGCATTCCTGGAATAAACCCCACTTGATCATGGTGTATGATCTTTTTAATGTGCTGTTGGATTCTGTTTGCTAGTATTTTGTTGAGGATTTTTGCATCTATGTTCATCAGTGATATTGGCCTGTAGTTTTCTTTCTTTGTGACATCCTTGTCTGGTTTTGGTATCAAGGTGATGGTGGCCTCGTAGAAGGAGTTTGGGAGTGTTCCTCCCTCTGCTATATTTTGGAAGAGTTTGAGAAGGATAGGTGTTAGCTCTTCTCTAAATGTTTGATAGAATTCGCCTGTGAAGCCATCTGGTCCTGGGCTTTTCTTTGTTGGAAGATTTTTAATCACAGTTTCAATTTCAGTGCTTGTGATTGGTCTGTTCATATTTTCTATTTCTTCCTGATTCAGTCTTGGCAGGTTGTGCCTTTCTAAGAATTTGTCCATTTCTTCCAGATTGTCCATTTTATTGGCATAGAGTTGCTTGTAGTAATCTCTCATGATCTCTTTTATTTCTGCAGTGTCAGTTGTTACCTCTCCTTTTTCATTTCTAATTCTATTGATTTGGGTCTTCTCCCTTTTTTTCTTGATGAGTCTGGCTAGTGGTTTATCTATTTTGTTTATCTTCTCAAAGAACCAGCTTTTAGTTTTATTGATCTTTGCTATTGTTTCCTTCATTTCTTTTTCATTTATTTCTGATCTGATTTTTATGATTTCTTTCCTTCTGCTAGCTTTGGGGTTTTTTTGTTCTTCTTTCTCTAATTGCTTGAGGTGCAAGGTTAGGTTGTTTATTCAAGATGCTTCCTGCTTCTTAAGGTGGGCTTGTATTGCTATAAACTTCCCCCTTAGAACTGCTTTTGCTGCATCCCACAGGTTTTGGGTCGTTGTGTCTCCATTGTCATTTGTTTCTAGGTATTTTTTGATTTCCTCTTTGATTTCTTCAGTGATATCTTCATTATTAAGTAGTGTATTGTTTAGCCTCCATGTGTTTGTATTTTTTACAGATCTTTTCCTGTAATTGATATCTAGTCTCATGGCATTGTGGTCAGAAAAGATACTTGATACAATTTCAATTTTCTTAAATTTACCAAGGCTTGATTTGTGACCCAAGATATGATCTATCCTGGAGAATGTTCCATGAGCACTTGAGAAAAATGTGTATTCTGTTGTTTTTGGATGGAATGTCCTATAAATATCAATTAACTCCATCTCGTTTAATGTATCATTTAAAGCTTGTGTTTCCTTATTTATTTTCATTTTGGATGATCTGTCCATTGGTGAAAGTGGGGTGTTAAAGTCCCCTACTATGAATGTGTTACTGTCGATTTCCCCTTTTATGGTTGTCAGTATTTGCCTTATGTATTGAGGTGCACCTATGTTGGGTGCATAAATATTTACAATTGTTATATCTTCCTCTTGGATTGATCCCTTGATCATTATGTAGTGTCCTTCTTTGTCTCTTCTAATAGTCTTTGTTTTAAAGTCTATTTTGTCTGATATGAGAATTGCTACTCCAGCTTTCTTTTGGTTTCCACTTGCATGAAATACCTTTTTCCATCCCCTTACTTTCAGTCTGTATGTGTCTCTAGGTCTGAAGTGGGTCTCTTGTAGACAGCAAATATATGGGTCTTGTTTTTGTATCCATTCAGCCAATCTGTGTCTTTTGGTGGGAGCATTTAGTCCATTTACATTTAAGGTAATTATCGATATGTGTGTTCCTATTCCCATTTTCTTCATTGTTTTGGGTTTGTTATTGTAGGTCCTTTCCTTCTTTTGTGTTTCTTGCCTAGAGAAGTTCCTTTAGCAGTTGTTGTAGAGGTGGTTTGGTGGTGCTGAACTCTCTCAGCTTTTGCTTGTCTGTAAAGGTTTTAATTTCTCCATCAAATCTGAATGAGATCCTTGCTGGGTAGAGTAATCTTGGTTGCAGGTTTTTCTCCTTCAACACTTTCAATATGTCCTGCCACTCCCTTCTGGCTTGCAGAGTTTCTGCTGAAAAATCAGCTGTTAACCTTATGGGGATTCCCTTGTGTGTTATTTGTTGTTTTTCCCTTGCTGCTTTTAATATGTTTTCTTTGTATTTAATTTTTGACAGTTTGATTAATATGTGTCTTGGCGTATTTCTCCTTGGATTTATCCTGTATGGGACTCTCTGTGCTTCCTGGGCTTCATTAACTATTTCCTTTCCCATATTAGGGAAGTTTTCAACTATAATCTCTTCAAATATTTTCTCAGTCCCTTTCTTTTTCTCTTCTTCTTCTGGAACCCCTATAATTCGAATGTTGGTGCGTTTAATGTTGTCCCAGAGGTCTCTGAGACTGTCCTCAGTTCTTTTCATTCTTTTTTCTTTATTCTGCTCTGCAGTAGTTATTTCCACTATTTTATCTTCCAGGTCACTTATCCGTTCTTCTGCCTCAGTTATTCTGCTATTGATCCCATCTAGAGTACTTTTAATTTCATTTATTGTGTTGTTCATCGTTGCTTGTTTCATCTTTAGTTCTTCTAGGTCCTTGTTAACTGATTCTTGCAATTTGTCCATTCTATTGTCCATTCTATCTCCAAGATTTCGGATCAACCTTACTATCATTATTCTGAATTCTTTTTCAGGTAGACTGCCTATTTCCTCTTCATTTGTTAGGTCTGGTGGGTTTTTATCTTGCTCCTTCATCTGCTGTGTGTTTTTCTGTCTTTTCATTTTGCTTATCTTACTATGTTTGGGGTCTCCTTTTTTTTTTTTTTTGCAGGCTGAAGGTTCGTAGTTCCTGTTGTTTTTTGAGTCTGTCCCCAGTGGCTAAGGTTGGTTCAGTGGGTTGTGTAGGCTTCCTGGTGGAGGGTACTAGTGCCTGTGTTCTGGTGTATGAGGCTGGATCTTGTCTTTCTGGTGGGCAGGTCCACGTCTGGTGGTGTGTTTTGGGGTGTCTGTAGACTTATTATGATTTTGGGCAGCCTCTCTGCTAATGGGTGGGGTTGTGTTCCTGTCTTGCTAGTTGTTTGGCATAGGATGTCCAGCACTGTAGCTTGCTGGTCGTTGAGTGAAGCTGGGTGCTGGCGTTGAGATGGAGATCTCTCGGAGATTTTTGCTGTTTGATATTATGTGCAGCTGGGAGGCCTCTTGTGGACCAGTGTCCTGAAGTTGGCTCTCCCACCTCAGAGGCACAGCACTGAGTCCTGGCTGCAGCACCAAGAGCCTTTCATCCACAGGGCTCCTTAATTTGGGATGATTCGTTGTCTATTCAGGTATTCCACAGATGCAGGGTATATCAAGTTGATTGTGGAGCTTTAATCCGCTGCTTCTGAGGCTGCTGGAAGAGATTTCCCTTTCTCTTCTTTGTTCTCACAGCTCCCAGGGGCTCAGCTTTGGATTTGGCCCCGCCTGTGCGTGTAGGTCGCCGGAGGGCGTCTGTTCTTTGCTCAGACAGGATGGGGTTAAAGGAGCCGCTGATTCGGAGGCTCTGGCTCACCCAGGCCGGGGGGTAGGGAGGGTCACAGAGTGCAGGGCGGGCCTGCAGCGGCAGAGGCCGGCGTGACTGCTGCAGCCTGAGGCGCGCCGTGCGCTCTCCCGGGGAGCCGTCCCCGGATCCCGGGACCCCGGCAGCGGCGGGCTGCACAGGCTCCCCGGAAGGGCGTGTGGCTAGTGACCTGCGCTCGCACACAGGCCTCCTGGCGGCGGCAGCAGCGGCCTTAGCGTCCCATGTCCGTCTCTGGGCTCCGCACTCCTAGCCGCGGCTCGCGCCGGTCTCCGGAGCTCTCCCAAGCAGCGTTCCCAATCCCCCCTCCTCGTGCACCAGGAAACAAAGAGGGACGTAAAAGTCTCTTGCCTCTTCGGCAGGTCCAGACCCCTCCCCAGACTCTCTCCCGGCCAGCCGTGGCGCACCAACGCCCTGCAGGCTGTGTTCACGCCGCCAACCTCAGTCCTCTCCCGGTGCTCCGACAAAAGCCGGAGCCTCAGCTCCCAGTCCCGCCCGCCCCGGCGGGCGAGCAGACAAGCCTCTCGGCTGGTGAGTGCCGGTCGGCCCGATCCTCTGCGCCGGAATCTCTCCGCTTTGCCCTCCGCACCCCTGTTGCTGTGCTCTCCTCCGCGGCTCCCAAGCTCCCCCACTCCGCCTCCCGAAGTCTCCACCCGCGAAGGGGCTCCCAGTGTGCGGACACCCCTCCTCCTTCACAGCTCTCTCCCGCTGGTGCAGGACCCGTCCCTATTCTTTTGTCTCTGTTTAGTTTTTTCTTTTGCCCTAACCAGGTACGTGGGGGGTTCCTTGCCTTTTGGGAGGTCTGAGGTCTTCTGCCAGCGTTCAGTAGGTGCTCCGTAGGAGTTGTTCCACGCGTAGATGTATTTCTGGTGTATCTGTGGAGAGGAAGGTGATCTCCGCGTCTTACTCTTCCGCCATCTTCCCGGAACTCCTCAGCATCTTGACTCTTGTTTCCCAATGGTCAGAGCTCAAGAAAAGGCTTTGTTTGTGTAGGTCAGGAGCGGAACTAAGGATTCAGGGGGAGGCATGGTGACAGCTGCCTATTCTTGCGTCTAAATACCTCCTCATGGTGCCTCCGTTTTCCCCTCCGAGGTGTCTCTGAGTTGCAGAGTACAGGGTATGAGGCAGAGATCTGCCCAGCTCGGCCCACAGGGCCTGCACCCACTCACCCTGCTTATTCATGGGCAGCACTCCCGCCTCCCACCATCAGTCAGTGTTGGTCACAGAGAATGTGGTCATGACCAGGACCTGCAAACTCAACCCAAATGAGTGAGGTTCCCCAGGGAGCTCTGTGTGGACGTGAAAACCACCCCCAAGTCGTATGTATTGTTTATGACTACAGAACTTTGACTCCAATTTGCATGCTGTTCTTCTGATCCTGGTGAGTTCAGCAGGACGTGAGCTGTTGGGAGGACTCCCTTTTGTTCTCTGTGACTTAGAAGCCTAGCCTGAAGGCAGCCAGGCTGTTTTCTTGGCCGTTTTTCTCCTGGCTCACTGCCTAACCTTTAATGCCTTACCACTCTTATGGTAAGAAAACAAAACGAAAATGAAAACAAAACACAAAAGTCAAATCCAACCAGGAAAAGATAGCTTATGAGAGAGATAACCTTGAGATCTCAGAAAGATCCAGCGTAGCCAGGCCAACCTGCTACTCATTGCTACTCACCACTACCCCCCCCCCGCCCCCCCTGCCTTCTGATTTCCTCTTGACCTTTGATTGGAGGCTGTTTTCATTGATTTCTTCTGGTAAGGATGCTGGAGAAGAGGTGCTTCTCTCACTCAGAAGGAGATCCTGGGCCCATATTTTCACTTCAGCTGCTCAAATGACAGGTTTAAATAAGGATAAAGAATCCAAAAGAGGAATTCAGGTGGGTACATTATACAGAGACAAGATTTTTTTAATATCCTCTTCACTCTTCATGCTTCAGAAGTCGACCCATTAGCACTTTGGCTCAGTGTTCTCCTGTTCCTTGTCCCAAACCTGCCCCCATCTTAGGAGGGAGTGGGTGCGAGGGTGGGGAAAACCCAGCTTCTTCGATAGATATTGTAACACAAAGCCAGTGAATTGGAGGCAAAAACCACTTCATCATAATTTGCAGGAAGCTCTGTCCTGGCTTTTTTTTTTTTTTTGGTACGCGGGCCTCTCACTGCTGTGGCCTCTCCCGCTGCGGAGCACAGGCTCCAGACGCGCAGGCTCGGCAGCCATGGCTTACGGGCCCAGCCGCTCCGCGGCATGTGGGATCTTCCCGGACCGGGGCACGAACCCGTGTCCCCTGCATCGGCAGGCGGACTCTCAACCACTGCGCCACCAGGGAAGCCCTACCTTTGACTTTTAAATGAACACTGAGATCAGCCTCTCTGGGGTATCTCGCTATTTTCTTCTTCCAGGTGCTATGGGACACCTTCAGTCCTTTTTAGAGAAGGAGGACTGGAGCAGTGCCCTGTGCCCTTCCGGCAGGAGAGAAGCTCATACACTTTATCTTTTCTCTCTCCCATCTTTTGTCTGAGGGAATCCCAGAAATAGCTATGATGGTAAAATATGTGAACGGCTTACTATTTATATCTGGTCTTCAGGTGCCATAATAATCAGAATACATATAATTAAATATGTCCAACTAAGTTGGTGGTAAGTCCTATCTCATTTCAATGTTACTGTTCGTATTTGAAGATCCAGGATAGTTTCATCTGGAACCGGCTGTTCTGTCATTCATCAGTACTGGCTTTCTGGAGAACTGTGTTGTGCCTCTGTGATCATGCTGTGCACCCCATGCTGGAAGCTTCACTCCCCTCCCAGTGGGAGCGCAGCTTCTCATTTCCTCAGCCTTCTGTTCATGATTTATGGATCAGATGGAGGATGATGTTGGCTCCATCTGGAAAGTGGGTCAGGCAGTCTTTGAGGAGACACATTGGAGGTCTTGAAATACTGCTCTGGATACAGACTCCATAAGTAGAGAGACTGATATGGAAGAGAAGAAAGGGCTGGACTCTCCGGAAGTGAAATCAGATTTCTCCTAGAGTGGACTTCGTCAAAGACAGAGGCTCAGCACAGTTGAAGGCAGGCATTAAAAACCCTTTCTGATCTCAGATACCTCCCTCAGAGTCCTGTCTGAGCACCGAAACTGGCCACAAGTAGACTGTTGGCCATTGGGCTAAGTCAATCAGAAAAGCTGACTGTGTTACCGAGGAGGAGTAATATCTTGGCACCTACTGGAACAGTTACACCATTTCTTTGCCAAACTTGTCAGTCCAATGAATTGTAAAGGGTGAGGGGTACCCTATCCCATTCTCATACCTCCCCCCAACCGAAGGAGGTCAGCCATCTCCCTGAATCCTGTGTTCATAATTTCCTTGTTTTTATTTTCATCTGTGTGAGGATAACACAGTTCATTCATCTGTTCTCCTGTGGACAGGCATTCAGGATTTCCAGGTTTGTGCTGTTTAAACAGTGATGTTATTAACATTCTTGTATATATTATAGGGTATACATGGGACAGAGTTTCTTATGTGTATATATCAAGAGTGGAAGTGCTAGACCATAGAGTAGGTGAATGTTTGGCATTACTAGATAATCCAAAATTATTTTCTAAAACGATCATACTAATTTACATTTCTACCAGCAGAGCATAAGAGATTTTGTGAATCCACATCTCCTCCATCCTTCCCACAACCAGTGCCAACAACTTGGCATTATTGGACTTTTTAATTTTTGCCAATCATATAGATACAACTCATATGTCTCGTGTTTTGATTTCCATTTCCACGCTCACTAATGAGGTTGAACATTTGCTTTATGTGTTTACTGGCCATATGTGTTTCTTCTGTTTTGAAATTTCTGTTCATGTCCTCTGCTCATTTTTCAGTTGGGATATAAGTACTTTAAACTGATACATAGGAACAGTGATTTTTGTAAGGAATAGAATTAAGTTTTATTCTAAAATTAGGATTCTACTCCCAAATGAAGTTGGCACACATTATTTTATATATTAATATTATTCTTACTCAAGGAAAACCTTAATTGCATCTGAAATTCAGAGGGTATGAATGGGCAGCCACATTCATGACCTTTGGAATATTACAATCCTGAATTCAACAATTTTCAACCATCTCAACCATTATCATCCTGCTTTCCCCATCCACTTCTAGTCTAAACCACCCTTGTCTCTCACTTTGACTAATGCAACAGCTTCCTAACTGGTCTCTCCGCTTCTATGCTTGCCCTCCTCAGTCAGTCTCTATAGCAGCCCCCATGATTTTGTTACTCCTGTCAAAACCCTCCCATGACTTTCAATTGCCCTGGTAATAAAACCAAAACTCATTGCCACAGTGCAAAAAGCTCTATGTGATTTGATTGTTGCCTTCTCTCTCCGTCCACCTTTCCTTGACCTCTATCCACACAGAAATTTTTGCTGTTCCTGGGACAGACCAGGCTTGATGCTCTTTCAGGGGTTTTATGATCATTATTTTCTGCTGGGAAAGTTGTTCTCCTGAGTCTTCCCATGTATCGGTCTTTCACACCGTTCACTCTCCTACTCAATGCCACTTAACCAGAGGTGATTTCCCTGACCTCCAATCTCGATATATCTTCTTATCCCACTTTATTTTTCCTCACAGGACATATTACATCTGAATGTAAGTGCCACAATGGCAGAAACTTGACTTGTTTCCTGCAGCATCACTTTTATATAGAATGGTGTCTGGCACATAGTGGACCCCCCAATAGGTATTTGTTAAAGAAAATAAAATAATAAATAATATAGATGAGAATGCTACCCAAAACTTCTTCAGTTGTTCACCTAGACGTTCACAGATAGCATTAAATCAGCATAGGTAAACCATTATCATACAGAATCGGTTCTAAGAACTAAGATGATTCTAGCTAGAATCAAAGGCTGATTCTAGAAAATCAAGTCAATCTTGGAGAATACCTAGAGTTGGTAGTTTTTTTTTTTTTAACAAACTTTATTAGGTACATTTTACATATCACCGGTTTCTAGTGTAAAACTCAAATGATTTTAAATAACTTTACTGAAAATAACTTTACTGAGTGGTACAGCTACCATCATCAGTTTTAGAACATTTTCATCCCCCTCAGTAAGGTTCCCTTGTGCCCATTTATAGTTGATTCTTTTTTTTTTTTTACAGTTGATTCTCATTCCCATTTCCAGCCCCAAGCAACCACTAATCTACCCTTTGTCTCCATACATTTGCCTTTTCTGGACATTGCATCTCAATACAACGTGTAGTCTCTGGGTCCAGCTTCTCTCACTTAGCATAACGTTTCTGAGCTTCATCCGTGACACAGCATGTGCGGGCAATTTGTTCATTGCTATGGTTGACTAGGATTCTACCATATGGCTGTACCACACTGTGTCTATCCATTCCCCAATTGATGGGCCTTGTCCGTGGTTTCTGGACTTTGGCTATTGTGAGTAAAGCTGCTGTGAACATTCATGTGTGTGTCTTTGTGCGGACATACTGCTTTCATTTCTCTTGGGCAAATACCCAGGAGTAGAGTTGTTGGGTCACATGATAGTTTATATTCAACTCTTTTGAGAAACTGCTAATCTGTTTTCCAAAGTGACTGTGCCACTTTACACTCCCACCAGAAGTACATGAAGGCTCCTGTTTGTCCACATCCTCACCAACATTTGTTATCATCTGTCTTGTTTATTATAGCCCTTCTAGTGGGTACGTAATGGTATCTTGTGGTTTTGATTTTCATTTCCCTAAAGACTAATGATGTTGAGTATCTTTTCATGCACTTATTAGCCAATCGTATATCTTCTTTGGAGAAATGTCTATTCAAAGTGTTGGTAGTTCTTAAAGGTCTTAAAGGAGAGGAAGCGTATTTGTGGAAGTTTTCTCAATACACAGAATTAACTTCTACAAAGGCAGACATAGGATGGGAGTGTGCAAAGTACTTATAAAGGAAGAGTGTAAACAGCATAGCTTTGTTAGAATGGAGTATCTCCAAAATGTAGTGGAGGACTAGTGGGATGGGCAAAAAAAGTTAGTAAATGGCCTTGAATGCCAGTTGAGTAATGCAGTGTGAGAGGAGTGGTAGCACAAAGAGATTGGATTTTGATGCCTAAAAGAAGTACTTGGGTTAAATATGCCTGCACTAGTTTTCTTGTTTGTAGGGACATAACAGGATATATTCCTCAGTCCATTATAGGACTGTAGGAGAAGAATAGATTCCAATGACCATTTGGTTCATTTGTCTATCCAGGCAGAATTAAATATAACTCATTTCTGATACATGGATATAGTTTCTACTGGAGATCACAAATTATTCTTCAAGGAAAGATATTCTCTTCTGCTCTTGGCTAATCCATTTCAATTAAAAACAACCCTGACATTCAGAAAAGCCTTCTTATTGCTTTCTTCTTTCTTTCTTTTTCTTTTTTAAATAAATTTATTTATTTATTTGGCTGTGTTGGGTCTTCGTTGCTGCACGCAGGCTTTCTCTAGTTGCGGTGAGCGGCGGCTACTCTTTGTTGCGGTGTGCAGGCTTCTCACTGTGGTGGCTTCTCTTGTTGCGGAGCATGGGCTCTAGGTGCGCGAGCTTCGGTAGTTACGGCTCGTGGGCTCAGCAGTTGTGGCTCACAGGCTCTAGAGTGCAGGCTCAGTAGTTGTGGCGCATGGGCTTAGTTGCTCTGCGGCATGTGGGATCTTCCCGGACCAGGGGTCAAACCTGTGTCCCCTGCATTAGCAGGTGGATTCTTAACCATGGTGCCACCAGGGAAGTCCCTCTTACTTCTTTCTTCACTTTTAATTACATTTAAATTTTTACTCTAAAATATCTGATTTGAGATATAAAAATGAACAATTGAGATAGCTACTTTTCATCACATTTGGTCTTCATGATACTGCAGATTCTTGAAAACTGTTTCTCTTTTTAGCCTTTGTTCCCTAGTCTGCTTTTTCTATGCTCATGAAGAACCCATCCCTCTGCAGACGCTGTGATAAATGATGGCCATATAGACTGGAAGCCAGCCCCATCACCCAAGAACATTCACTGACACAGTGAACAAAAGGAACTGAAAGCTTCCTGTGCCAAAACTTCTCTAAAATTCTCCTGCGTTTGAATAGGGAGTTGTTGGTAAAGACCGGGCAAAATTTTCCCTGAAACTATTGATTCCCAAGGGTATATCAAAAGGACAAGTGGAAATGATTTATATATGCCACAGGACTCAGGCTTCTGCCTCAGACCTACTTAAATGCTAGTACCGAAAGCAATCAAAAGAAGACACTTCTAAGTAAACGTCAATAACTCTCTCACAGGAATGGACGTTCTCTCTTCCCTTTCCCTGGGGACAACCCAGACTTACAGCTAATCTGTCATTGAGCATTCACTGTCTGTAAGAGAAGGAGAAAGAGGAGGAAGAGGAGGAGAGACCAACTGACCACAGATTAGATAGGAAATCTTAAAGTAAATTTCTTTGCCTCCTTTTTTTTTTTTTTTTTCTTTAGGGATAGCAGCAGAGGTCTGGAGGAAACTTTTTTTTTTTTTTTTAAGTAGGCATACATAATATTACTGTTAAAATAAAACGACAGATTTGCAGAACTGTTTTGTACCTGGATTCATACTTAGGTTTGTCATTTTCTTAGCCTGCGGATATTCCTGAAACATGCGCAGTGATTGTCTTCTTTCACATTTTGTTGGCATATATTTCCATGTTACGTTTCTTTATTTTCCTTTTCCATACAATCCTGATGTTAAGATGGTGTCTGCAATTTCAACAATATCAACGTTACTGGGTTAATTTCCTTCAAGTTTTTAAAATAACAGCAAAAAGTTTATTAGCAGCTTACTACTCTAAACTTGTTCTTTATAAGTTTGTTTGGATTTACAAGTTTCTGCTCTTCATCAATGAGGAACCGTCACTAGTTAGTGTATCCTACGTGTGCACGATCCTGGGCACTTGAAGATCCCAACTTGCAGAAGCTCCTGTGTTCAGATGGAGAGACAAGTCCTAAACTGATCATGAAGTAAACCCCCATTATGCCCAAGGTAATAGGCTGATGAAAGCTATATCATGAATTATAACAACATATGGGTACATATGGTGTGAGGGGCTTCCCTCCAGCAAGGGAAGCAGGCAAAATCGAGCAGAGACAAAATAATCCATTTCCCATCTTTTGCTATCCACAAAGTCCATATTTTGGTAAACTTTGTTTCAAATTTTTTGGTTGTTCTTATTTCTTAATAAGAAACAGAGACAATCCTTGCATTGAATGGAGTTGAGCTTTGAATAATTAATTTGGTGTGATTTTTTTGTGAAGGTCATATTGGTCCTCTCCTGCACTGCTGAATGTCAGGTCAGTGTCATGGGACATTGTTTGGGGAAATACTTCGCCTCAGCACATTTAGGATTCTCCTAACATAAATGCCATTTCCTGGCGTTTTCTTCCCTTGTGGTCAGGAAGTTCTTCAAGTGTCTTTAGTTTACAGAACCATTTTGTGTGCATGGGGGTAAGGGGATTAGGGAAACTAGCAATTTGGGTCAAAGCCTTAGTGACTCTATAGATGATACTGTGTTTGCACTTCACTGGGAATGCAAGAACAGCCCAAGTCATGACTTCACAGTGAAAAACAGAGGAGACGACTCTGGAAAGAGCAGGAGTGTTGTTAGAAGCGATGCTGACAGGGAGTAAGAGTTTTAAGGGTAAACTGGAGGCAGATGAGAATAAACTGCTAAGTAAAAAACATAAACATCTTGAGTAAGCTTTCTAAGTTAGAAATAGTTTTTTTTTTCTTGCTAGATTTCAGGCATATTTTCATCCCTTAATTTGACTTTCTCCTCTTTCCACATTAAATGGATGGAAAAGTGTTACCAAAAAGTCAGGGATTATAATGATGAGAAGCACATCTCAGAGCAGTGGTTCTCAAAGTGTGTTCCCTAGACCAGCAGTATTAACATCACAGGGGAATTTGTTAGGAATGCAAATTCTCAGGCCTTATTCTAGACCTACCAAGTCAGCAGTTTTGGGGCTAAGGCCACTAATTTGTGCTTTGACAAAAGTTCTCCAGGTATATCTAGTGTGTATCAACATTTGAGAACCACTGGTGTAGTGATTAAGGGTATGACCTCTGGAGCCAGACAGCTGTAGTACTCAGGGCAATTCATTTGTTTGTTTGTTTCCCATCTGCAAAATGGTAGCTGTACCAAACTCACAGTGCAGTAATGAAGACTAAATGAGCTGAAGTGTGTAAAACCCGTAGAGCACTGCCTGGCCACTGTAAGTGCTATATAAATGGTTAGGTGGTGATGATAATCTCTTTATAGGTGTTATTTTCATTTTTTCCCCCCACAGGGTACATTTCACAATTTACAGTACAGCTTTTTGTTTACCTGGAGAGCTTCTCCCCTATTATCTTAGAGTTATTTTCCATGGCTCAAAGCAGCATTTCTCAGCATGTGCTCCATGGCTTATTTGCATCAAAACCACCTGTGGTGCTTATTAAAATGCAGATTCTTAACTTCCCCCCAGACCTAGAGCAGAGATCAGAATTCTCTAGTGACACTTCTTCACCCAGAAATTTCAAAACCACCACCCTTGGATAACAAAGACTATGATCTTCATTTTGCAAATGGGAACGTGAGGCACAGGGGGTAGCATGAGCTCAGGGAAATCCAGAATCTCAGTAAGACCAGGAATAAGAACTGGATTTCTGATTTTGTGTTATACTGACAGATTATGCTGCTTCTTTGTGGCTTTATTTGCTTTATCAAGAATTTGATTCGGGTTGTGCCACTTTGTTTACTGAGACCTAGCATTATTTAACCTAAAAATAACATTTACATTATATATCTAGAACTATCAAAAATGATGAGTTCCTGAAAAATATACCTGGACCATTATCCATCACTCAGTTAAAATTGTTTCAGTTGTGGCTGTATCTAATACATCACTTTTTTTTTTTTAAGTTAAGTATTCTTAAAAATTAATTAAATTTTTTTGGCTGCGCTGGGTCTTCGTTGCTGTGCCTGGGCTTTCTCTAGTTGCTGACAGTGGGGGCTACTCTTCGTTGCGGTGTGTGGGCTTCTCATTGCGGTGGCTTCTCTTGTTGCGGAGCATGGGCTCTAGGCGCACAGGCTTCAGTAGTTGTGCCTCGTGGGCTCTAGAGCGCAGGCTCAGTAGTTGTAGCGCACGGGCTTAGTTGCTCTACAGCAGGTGGGATCTTCCTGGACCAGGGCTCGAACCCATGGGCCCTACGCTGGCAGGTGGATTCTTTTTTTTTTTTTGTGGTATGCGGGCCTCTCACTGTTGTGGCCTCTTCCGTTGCGGAGCACAGGATCCGGACGCGCAGGCTCAGTGGCCATGGCTCACGGGCCTAGCCACTCCGCGGCATGTGGGATCTTCCCAGACCGGGGCACGCACCTGTGTCCCCTGCATCGGCAAGCGGACTCTCAACCACTGTGCCACCAGGGAAGCCTGGCAGGTGGATTTTTAACCACTGCACCACCAGGGAAGTCCCTAATACATCACTCTTATGTTAAAAATGAAGCAAAAGGGCTCAGAGAGGTTGAGGCAACTGTCAAAAGTCACATGACTAGACATCAGCAGTGTGGAAATTAGCGCTTGGTCTCCCAACTGCCAATCCAGTGTCCTTTCGCCATATCCCACTGTCCTAATCCTTGCTGATTTAAATGATTTAAAGGAGCACTTAAATTTTAGAAACAACTTTACCTATACTGCTCACATAAAATCTGGTCTCAGCAGTTTTTTTTTAACCTCCTTTAATTTCTTTTACTTAAAGATATGCTAATATCACATCTTCCTTTTTACAGTAATGATAAATCAATAATATACTGACAACTAATAACTCAAAGCTCCACTGCATAATGCTTTTTCATCAGTGCAAATTTGACTGTTCTAAAGCAGTTAGATTGACTTTTCAGGCTGTGATGAAAACGCTTTGGGCCTTTTCACACAGGGCCTACAGGTCTTGTATACACTGATCTATTACAGTCAAGCTCCCACACATTTAGATAACTTAGCTCTAAATTTGAGGCTACACAGGGATATTTATCTCCTCTACAAATCACGCTCATGTAATTGGTGGGACAGAGGTGCTATTCATGCCAGGATCACTTGATTATCCTATAAAATGATTTTCTTTTTGTCTCAATTGTTTGTATTTTTTATATTATATATGAACTTTATCTTAATGCAGTCATCTTTTTCCATTTCTCTTTCCTGCTAAGTTTCTTTTCATCTTACCCTTAGCTAGTTCACTACTACTTACTACCTAGTTAACTACTCCTCATTTTTACATCTTAGCTCAACTGTTACCTCCTCATAGAAGTCTTCCTTTTCTTTCTCTCTCTCTATAAGAATCTCCCTGCCCCCATACCATGCACTCTTTGTAACTTTACAGCGTTTATTTCTTCATGGCACTGATCACAATATGTAATTTTAAAATTTATTTGTTTGCTTTTTTATTGTTTCTCTCTCTATACACTGACTGTGAGGTCCATGTGTCCATCATGCAGGTGTTTGCCCGAGTACTAAGCATGATGCCTGATACACAGCAGAGGCTAAATCAACATTTGTTGAATGAATATGTCTGTGAGTTGCTGTGGAATTTTGTAGTCTGCTTAGAGGGGTATGAGTATGTGTTATATCTTGGTCCCCTATAATAACTTCTTTTGGATGATCTCCTTCAGTGACAGACACTAACATAGACGTAGGGTTGTCTATCTACTCAGTTAGTTTCCTTGACTCCAGATCTATTAAATGGACAGGCCTCCTAGACCATTTGGACCATGGTACCTTATCGTGAGTAAACCTAGGTTTTCTAGATCATTCTACACCACGATGTACTATCTTCCAGAGCTTGTATTCTATGGTAGCCTCTGGTCACAGGTGGTTATTGAGCACTTGACATGTAGCTAGTATGAAGTTCCATATGCTGTGAGTGTAAAATACACATTGGATTCTGAGGATTTAGTATAAAAATGTAGAATATCTCATTAATAACTGTCATACTGTTTACTTATTGAATAGCATTTTGGGTCTATTGGGTTAAATAAAATATATTATTACATTTAATTTCACTTTTTTTCTTTTTACTCTTTTTTTTTTAACATCTTTATTGGGGTATAATTGCTTTACAATGGTGTGTTAGTTTCTGCTTTATAACAAAGTGAATCAGTCATACATAAACATATGTTCCCATATGTCTTCCCTCTTGCGTCTCCCTCCCTCCCACCCTCCCTCTTTTTACTCTTAAAATGTGCTACTGGAACATTTGAGATTATATATGTGGATCACATTTGTGACTCACATTATATTTCTATTGGGCAGTGTTGTTCTAGACCTAACTAGTTCACCTCTGTTGTTTGGCAATGTAGACTGAAGGTGATCCCCTGAAGGGAATGCCCAAATTGCAAGAGCCTCTCATAGCCTGCTCCATTCTTGTTAGCTGTGCACCAGGGGAAGAACTGGCACTCCAGGAGAGTGGCTCAGGTGTCATTTCAGTACTCCCTCAGTGTCAAATCATGAGGCCCACGTACAGTTTGCATCCCGAGACACAGAAACTTTAAATGTATTGCTAGTGTCCATATATCTTGCTTAAAATAATGATAGGACCAGAACCCAGATCTTTCAATTATGCTAAGTCATTGAATTACTTATAGAAGGACTGACTAATAAAATTATATCTTCCTTTTAAAATGCAATACTAGAAAATTTTAAAGGATTGTTAATTAGTTATACAGGTTTTCTTAAAAAAATCAATTAATGATGAAATTACACCAGTCTTTAGACAACTAAATAGAAAATCATATTGTATACTCTGATAAATTAAACAAACAGAAACTCCTATTATTGCCACGTGTGCTATAGTAGAGGATTAAACTGGGATGACCTTTATTTAGCAAAAGCATATACATTGCAAAGCAAAATTTAAATAAGTCAGATATGAACATGAACTCCACTTGTAAATAAACACAAATCTAATAACCATTCTTTGCAAAGCTATAAAAACTCCCTTGGAGACCATACACTGCAGTTTGGAAAACTGGTTGCTATGTCTTATTCCAAAAGCCCTCACCACTGACACATCAGGCAGACTTCTCTTCTTAGGTAATGAGATGGATTCCTAAATAATTAGCTTCATCATCATTATCTTCTGGTTCATTCATTAGTTTAGCAAATATTTAGTGGAACCAACTATGTGCCAGGCATCTGTGTGTTCTAGGTGCTCAAGATACTACAGTGACCAATGCAGACAAACTTTTGCTCTTTGAAGCTTAAATTTTTGTGCTTAGGTATTTTCTCAACAGGAAGAATGAAATGAAATGATAAAGCAAATCTAAGCAGTGCTACCTTAGAATGCCACAGGTAACTTTTTTTTTTTTTTAAGTTGGGAATTGAAGTGAATTTGAGACTTTCTATCCTGTGTCTTTCTTGGGGAATTTGAAAGTGGAGGTGCATATGGAAGGTGGAGGTGCATAAAACCATACCTATCCAAAGTACTAATCAGTATTTTCAGAATGAAAATGTCAGAAGACCCTCTTAAAGCTTCAAATAAAACCATTAGACTGTGTTAAGGGATTTTCCAATCATTCTGGGGGGTCTTGGCATACTTATTCAGCTCTTCCTTCTTCTGCTGGGACATCCTAACCTATAGTTAACCAGATGTCTTAGTTCTTACATCCATTAATTCTAGGAACTCCCAGTCAGAATGGCTTCCCTTCCCATTCAACAGACTCATTCTCATTCTCTCACAGTCCGAGTTCTGCCCCGGCACTTATTCTCTCCCTTCCACATATTCACTTGCTTACACTTCCACAGGTTCCCCTTCATCCCTTTCAAGCAGAGAGGTTCCTTTAATACGGCATTTTTCCCTTAAAGTTCAGCCGGTAGATGTCTCCATTACTCCCTTATAGCTAAGACCTCGGCAAGTAGGGTTTAATCATTTCTTTAACCGACAACAAGGAAGAAGATTTGATAATTTGCCCAAAATGAGCAGATGCTCGGGAGGACACGTCTCCATCCTACGTCCCTTCCCTCCGATTTAAGCCACAAATGAAAACTACTTTCTCCCTCTTTACCAGGCAAAAGGAAAGGCTGATTTAACTAAGCATGCAAATGCCAACACCCTCCTCCTCGGTACGACCAAGTTTCCTTCGCTCTGAGCCACCACACGTCTGCTTCTCCCTTCACTCCGCCCACCCCACCTCTCACCCCCTCAGGTTCCCGAGTCATCAGGGAACGCGAGCGGGTGAAAGGACTCAGCGAAGCTGCATCCCGCGCCACCGCCTCCTCCTGCGCCTCGGGTTCAGCACTGGACAGCTCCCGCACCAGCCCAACAAACGGCAGTCGGCTGATTGACAGAGGAGCCGGCCAAACAGGGCGCAAGACGACTTGAAGCCGCCCTACAAGGGTTTGGTTGCGGCCAAGCCGCCTCTTTAAACCGGCTTTCCTCCCGAGAGCAGGGAGAGGCAGGAGTGTGGTTTGTGGCCAAACTTAAAGACTCCAATTAACCAGCTGCCTTGCCCTCGTGGTTCCGGAAAGACAAACGCCTTAAAAGAAACCCTAGCTGCTGCGCTCGCGGTGCGGGTCTGGGCGCGCGCGCTCCGCGCCTCGGGGCGAAGCGGACGAGGAGGAGCCTGAGCCGGGAGGCGGGAACGACCTGCCACGGGCGAGACGATGGAGCAGTGTCTTTGGCAGCCGCGGCGGCGGCAGCAGCAGCAGCAGCAGCAGCTCCTGAACACACCTCAATGAGAGCGGCGGTGGAAGCTGCTAAGCAGAAAGACGTAAGCAGGCCAACTATAGCTGCCGGCGGCTAGAGGGGATGTAAGCTGCTGGGCTCCAGGCTGCGAGGTGCGCAATCCCGAGCAGACCCATGGTGGAGCAGGAGCAGCCAGCGTTGCCACAGGTGATCTGATCTCCTGCGACGGTAGCTCAGTCAGCCGCGCGTATTTCAGAACATCCCTATTTTAAAGTCCTTTTGGACTGGGTGCCAGCTGAAAAGGGGGAAGACTCCTAGTAAAAGTCTTAGTGCTGATAGATTGACGACCAAAATTTAAAAAGTAACTCCCTCCGTTACCTCCTCTCCTTGCTGCGAGGCAGATGGGAGCCATGGCTAACCCCTTACTCTGCTGCCTCCTGCTCGTTCACCTGGGATTGGGAGCTGCCGGCGCCAGCCGCGACCCTCCAAGTCGGACGGATTCCTCTCGAGAGAAGACCCTGAGGGCGAAGCAGCACGCCCAGCAGCCGGCTCGAGCCTCTGCCTCGGACCCCTCAGCTCCCTGGAGCCGCTCCACCGACGGCACCATCTTGGCGCAGAAAATCGCCGAGGAGGTGCCCATGGACGTGGCCTCTTACCTCTACACCGGGGACTCCCACCAGCTGAAGCGAGCCAACTGCTCCAGCCGCTACGAGTTGGCGGGCCTGCCGGGGAAGTCGCCTGCCCTAGCCAGCTCCCATCCCTCCTTGCACGGGGCGCTGGACACGCTGACACACGCCACCAACTTCCTCAACATGATGCTGCAGAGCAATAAGTCGCGGGAGCAGAACTCGCAGGACGACCTGGAGTGGTACCGGGCACTGGTGCGGAGCCTCCTGGAGGGTGAGCCCAGCATCTCCCGGGCGGCCATCACCTTCAGCACCGAGTCGCTGTCCGCCCCAGCCCCGCAGGTCTTCCTCCAGGCCACGCGCGAGGAGAGTCGCATCCTGCTCCAGGACCTGTCCTCCTCAGCACACCACCTGGCCAACGCCACGCTGGAGACCGAGTGGTTCCACGGCCTCCGGCGCAAGTGGAGGACTCACTTGCACCGCCGCGGCTCCAACCAGGGGCCCCGGGGCCTGGGCCACAGCTGGCGGCGCAGGGACGGTCTTAGCGGGGACAAGAGCCACGTCAAGTGGTCTCCGCCTTATCTGGAGTGCGAGAACGGCAGTTACAAGCCTGGGTGGTTGGTCACTCTCTCCGCTGCTTTCTACGGGTTGCAGCCTAACCTGGTCCCGGAATTCAGGTAGGGAGGGAAAAAAGATAAAAGCAAAGCCTTCTTTCCGGGTTCATGGGTAGGTGCGCATGTGGGGAAGGAACACTGTGGCTGTGACATTTAGGCCTCCCACCTTCAAAGCAGAGCCCCAGGCTGAGGGACACCCCACGCAGGCGCAAGTGCTTAGGGACAAGAAGTGCCCCGCATTTGTCAGCTTCAGACATTCAGCAAAAGCTTTTCTCTCAAATCAGTTCCCCTGCAAGGGGCAAGGGACGGGAGCTCTTGGTAGAGCTGAGGGATGCCCTATGTTTCTCTCTAACCCTCGGGAGAGGAGGGAGGGGAGTTCCCGGTCAGGGGTGATGCACTGCACCCTGGCAAGCTCAGGGCATGCCAGCCAGACACAGAGTGGCGAGCCAACTCACAAGAGTAGGAAAGGGAGTGGGAAGAAAAGAGTTCGTTATTTCCGCTACTTCGGGATAGCCTCTACCTACTTCCTCCTACGTGTGTAGTTTGGTGTGTAGTTTGAGGCGCCAGTCTGTTGTTAGTCAGTTACCAGAGCGCCTAATGAAAACGCTGCAATCCCCTGGGCAGTTCTGTCCCTTCAGCAGTGAGTCAGTCCCAGCAGCACAGCTGTCTCTAGGATCCATACTTTGCAGTTTGACATGTGCGCTCCTTCTACTTGTCTCCCTCCTTCCCTCAACCCATCTCCCATTCCTTGGTCCCCTCTTTCTCCTGTTTTCTGTGTTAGGCACACCTAAGGGTTCTCTGGCCCTTCACATACACACACTTTATAAATGAACCTGGTTGAGTTATCCTAGGGAGGGAGGGATCAGTTCTCACTGAATTCACTCAGGGAGCTCAGAGAAAATTTAGTAATAGTTCTGTATTTCCTGCCTCAAGGTATAGCATTTGTGGGAACATGAGAATTTGCAGATTAGCAGGTGGTAACTTGTGCCCTGGGACGTGCCTGATTTTTGGGGTGAGGGACTTTTAGAAGTAGCCCTGTTGAGTGAACATGAGGAACAGAAAGGAAAGAGTAGAAACTCCAAAGAAGGCCTGGGAGAAGGCCACAGATTGACTGGTATCCTCCCCAATTCCCAATGGGAAGAAGGTCTTGGGGGTTGAGGTTGCTTCTGTACTTTTTGGGAAACTGGGCAAAAGTGAGAAACGTGTGTGTTTTAATGCCCTTTTGGTACAACAAGGACAGGATGATGACCTGGTGAAAGTTACCAGGGGGAGTACTGGGTGGGCAAATGGGAGGAGTCAGAAAGCTTATTTGTCTTGGCACTGTTATTTACTGCTGAATGACCTCAAGAAAGTTGCTTAATCTCTCTGGGCCTCAACAACTTACCTATCAAGTAAGGGAGTTGAACTAGATGGTCTCTAGGGAGTTATAAAATTCTGTGGCTTTTAATGCTGGCAACATTTGAGAAGGTATAAATGAAAAGTAACCTCCTTTCTCTAATTCTGTATGACCATATTAAATGTTTTTTTGTGTGTGTCTATCTCTTTAAAGGATCTTGTCTTAAACCAGCGTAACTCTTTCCTACTTTAAGGATAATCTTATTTCCTCCTGATTTCTGCAGGATCCTATTAGTAAAAGCTGAGCCCAGCTTTGAGTCTTTGCTATATTATTTGCTCAGAAAAGATCTGCAGATGCCATTCACTGCTAGAAAATTGCTTTTGGCCTTCGCATAAGCCTTTTCAGGGAGTCCCAGGGCCCAGGACTGAAAGATCAGTTGATCAATCGATTGATTGATCTATCCATTCATCCAGCTTACTAACGTATATTGATACTTTATGTTAGGCTCTGTGCTAACTGCTTTGCATGTATTATCTTGATTAATCCTCACAACAAACCTGAGTTAGGTTTTATTAGTTTCCGCGTTTTACAGAAAAGGAACCTGAAGCACAGAGAGATTAAGCTTCTTTCCTAAGATCACGCAACAGTTAAGCAGTAGAGTCGGGATTTGAGCTCGATTCACACTTTTAACCACTATGCTAAACTCTGTCTCATGAAGGTGTCCTAGGGGTGCTGCATGTATTGCAGCTGCTGCATAAAAATATATGTATTTTCAAGGGTCAGATGTGAGACTGGGGATGAGAACCATTCATTTTCAGAAGTATTTCTCATAACGCTTAGAAAGCATAGGTCACCTACATGAACTCAGGCCTTCCGCAGGCCAAGATAAAAGGCTGAGACACCAGGGGTCATGTTGTGTAGGCTCACACGACCCTATCTAATTTTTGGACTATGTTCAGAAAATAGATTGTTTCCTCTGGCTGAGTCTCTTTAAGTGCCTTCCTAGTCATCGATGGTGTTCTTTAGCCAAGGCACGAAGCCAGGCCATTTAGTGTGTGGCTCTCTACAGAATCTGGCTCCTCCTAGCAGCACGCATGAAGAGCAGAATAAGTGCTCTCCTGTGAGTACTTTTGCCCCATGTCCCATGCTCCTCAAGTACTGTATTGAGGATTCGCACAGATGTTAATTATAGGAACTGGAAGAAATCTTAGATCAGATGGTTCTTCCTGTTTCATAAAGAAACAGATAAGAAAGGTGAAGTGACTTGTCCAAGAATCACACATTATGCCATATATATATATAAATTTCAATGGGCCTTTTCTGTCTCTTCATACTCATAAAAGGCAAATGTTTTTGATGTTGTTCATGTTTTATCACCTAAGATGTGTATTCTAAACTTTTATAACGTAAGTGAATAATATTGTACAGGTATGGTAACAGGTAAACCCCAAATGAATTTCTGAGAAACCATGACTAGGCTCTAATCATGATTTTAAATCTATTTTGAATCTATAGAGTGTTATTTGCAAAAAGCCTTATCTGTAATAAAAAAATTTGCTAATGATTTCCTCATGGAAGAGAAGAGGAGGATAAACTTTGTAGTTAAGATTTTCATTTAACTTCAGTTACTATTTCAGCTAATATTTCCCCAGGTCTTACTTACAAGGTTCAAGATTTAAATTATATTTTATTTTTAGAGAATTCAAATCTGAAATATGAAATTCAAAAGTAATGTGGAAAACATGGTCAACTACCTTCTTATATTAATGCTTATCACTGTAAAACACCTCTCAGAATAAATTTTATTCCCCTCTGCTTCAGAATGACACAGGTTTCTTAAATTTTAAGGCCTAGTATAAGACTCACATGTGAAGAGAAGTTTATTGCTCTTCCCCCCCCCCCAAAATGGCATTAGTGCTTTACCTAAATGGCTCCTGAGTCTTGTTATAGACCTATAGTATAAACACTTAAGTTCTCATCTTCTATCCCAGCAAAAAAAAAAAGAGAGACTAACAATTTAAGGTATACTCTAAATTATTTTTATTTATCATATTATGTTTGTGATGTCCTTGCAGAGTTTTCTTCAAAGTTAAGTCCTTTGCTTTTGTATACTAATTTTTCTGTGTGGAACTTAAAGTACCATGGAGTTTGAGTCCATTCTAATGAAATCATAGACATATTCCTGGTGGTGGTTGGAACTGTTTAGTGCCTAGGATGAATATAAGGTACCTAAGTGTTTGTTGAATTTAAATTCAGGTAAAGGAACCTTTGGGAATTCTTACTTGATGAGCCGTAAGGGATTTTGGAATTCATTTGGTTTCTTTCCTCTTCTCATTGTACAGTGGAGGAAACTAAGACCCAGAGGGCTAAAGGAATTTGCTAGAGTGGCACAGCTCTTTTGTGGTGGGTTAGAATTAATGGGAACCAATATATATTGAGCATCTACTATGTGTCAGATGTTTTATAAATATCCCACTGCATGTAGTTCTTAGTATTCTCAGGTAGTTACAACTTCAGGAAAGTTGAGCAACTTGCCCAGGGCAACACAGCTAGTAAATTAGGGAGCGTGAATTAAATTTAGATCTATCTAGCTATGAGGCTTGTATTGTCTTTCTACTACCCTATGCTGCTATCTCTTAATTACCAATTTTGTTTTCACCTTGTTATTAAAAATGTAACATGGTATTGGCTTGAAATAATTAATATATTTGGCCAAATAAGTGACAGACACTTGTTTTTTTGGCCAATCATATAATCAAGTATGTTGTATAGAGAGAAGAGTATTAGACTTGAGTCAGAACTTTGCCCTAAGTCCCAGTTTTGTCTCTGACTGGCTGTATTACCTGTCTGAAAATCAGTTTCTGCACAATTAAAACGTGGAAAGAGACTTGGCGATATCCATATACCTTTATAACTCTTTGTTCTATGAGTTCTTAAGCGACCTATCCAATGGGCAACAATGAGGCTTTGGAAACAGGACTGATACACGTAAATGCAGTACCTTGTGGAAATGATATTGATGGGGGAGGAACGTGCAGAAGAAGAGGACACCAAATGAATGTCAGATGTGCATTTTTCCACCACAGTGTGGAAACGCCTTTTTAGAAACTTACATAATTAACATTGGTGTCACTGAGTCACTGACTCCTGAGGGGTTACTTCCCTCTCCTTCACAAACATGTGCCCACACACCTCCATCAGAGATTCTGGTATAGACCTCTGCAGATGGCAATTTACATAGTATTAGAGAAATGACCATCTTGCTCTAGGCCAAACATATCCTGTCTCTCTTGTGGGTACTGGTAGTGGTGAAGAGGTTACCTACAGGAACACGACAGAGCTGTCTACCTGGGTAATGGATCAGAGTTTTTACATGGACTTCTGCTGTTGAGGCTTTTGAGTCTCAATTATTTCATCTTTAAGCTGTGAACAGTAAAGTGTATCTTTGGGATTTTGTAAAGACTAAATGAAGAACTGTCATTACACAGGAAGTTCAGTAAATATTTTGTGTCACAGCGTCTGTCTTCCTAAATACTGAACACTTTTAGTTGTATTAAAGTCACATGATTTATAGTAATTTATAATTTATATAATGACTTAGTTTCATTCCTATTATTGCGAAGGCTTGTAATTACAGTGGATCATGGGGGAAATACTGGCCTTGGAGACAGGAGACATTGACCCCAGCCTGGACCACATCCTTGACTATGGTGTTCCCATGGGCAGCAGCAGTTGCCTTTCTAATCCTGTTTCCTCATCTGTAAATTAAAGGGGGCTGGACTAGGTGACCTGTTGGGTTCCTTATAATCTAAAAGTCTATGATTATGTACATAATTAAATGTGTCACTTTAACTTGTGAAGTTTCGATGGCTATGCTGAAACCAGTTAATGTATCCTCACTTAAATGCAGATCATGTTCATATATGTTCAGTGTTTAACTTTATCATGGTCATTTACTCATAGGATATTTAGAGAAAGCCCTCTCGGTGTACACTGAATTAAGTATATATACTAAGGGAAATGAGAACTCCATTTCAAAATAAGAATAAGCATGATCTGAGTTTCTAGATCTTGAAAGATCACCTGAAATTTACTTAAAGTCAACAAGAAGCTGTTTCACAGATTTCTAAACCAAGGGCCTCTAAACCAAGGGCCTGTGTAATTTCCCCCAAGGTAATCAATGTTTAGGCATCCTGAAGCTCCTACTTACTGTTTAAAAACAACCTGTCTCTGACTTAACTCTGTAGTTGGTGTTAATACTTCAAAGGAGGCTATTTAGTGTGGTGTAGCAGTGGTACAGCATTATCTTGCCACCTTCTAGAACACGCATTCGGAAGCTGAAATGGGATTTCAAGACTGCTAAATAAATGACAAGAGTTTAGGCCTCCCCTCTGGGGAGAGAACTCATGCCTCACAAGACTGATTTTATGGCCTCAATTGCTGGATAAGTCAAATTTTACTTTCAACTTCATAAAAGCAGCAGTTTGTTGTTCACTGCTCAGGGTTTTAAGGCTACCTTTTTCCAAGATGCACTGTGTTTTATGATTATATTGTAGTATACTGGGATGCCAAGAAGTATGCTGTTGGTGTTATTTGTACTTGGTTGGTACAGAAGCATTAGGGCCTTGTTTGTTTTCTCTATTCAGTTCTGGATTGATGTTCACAGGGTTATTTAAACAGAATTACTGAAACAGTACATTGGAATTTTGATAACTTTGGCAGCTTGATGACCACTATGTGCAAACAGGCAGTTCAGCGGTCTTGGGGCTATGTTTCGGAGACTTTGCAGACACCAGCATCATTAGGCTCTTGCCCAGCACAGCTATGGCATATACGTACATTGGCTTGTTTTGCTGGTCTTTTAGTATTATTCGTTTTTCAAGTTTTAGCAAGAAACCTTTTCTGGTGTAATTTCTACTTTGGCTGGGCATTTACTCATCTAACAAGTCTTTCTTCCTAAAACTTGACCTATGAAAAGATTTAGGTGGATAGGCTGTTCTATAAAATACTTCTTCAGTTTAGGAAAAAATTAATGCTCTTGGCTAAAAGTCTTTCTCAGGTACCCACCCCCCCAGCCCCATTTTCTACAATACCAAACTTAGTGTAGGAACCATGACTGACTTTCTCTTTTACACCAAAGGATATTATAGTGCCTCAAAGCAATCACAGGAGTCACCTAGTTTTATTACCTTCATTATAGGTAGAATTTATAGAAAACAGAGATTAGCTTAAATGTGATCTGACCCCAAGATCATTTTCTCCAAAAAACAGTTTCCTTCCTTTTTATTAAAGAAGGCAGTCTCTTTCTCTTTTATAGTTAACTGATACTTATAATTAATTGAAATCCAGTTAATTTTTATTCATTATAATACCTCTTGTAACTCTCCCCCATTTAGAATAAGACAAAACAGGATTAAAAAAACATCCTGTCCAGTTAGCAAAGTACCCAGTGCACTTATAACCTAAAAGGGAACTTAGAATTACATAAGATGTTGGTTTACTTTCTTAACCTGGTTTTCTCACCACTTATGTGTTTTCCAACGTGTATGCCTTATTACGTTATCGTGGAAGGATTTTTATAGAATAACAAGACACATGGCTTTTATCTCAGAAAGAGGAAAAGGTATTGTAGTACAAAATAATGTATTTTATCAATTCTAAGATGTACCTTTTCCACATTTTGATGTCTCTCAAACTGAGATGTGTCTTAATGATTGGGGCATGTCATTTCCAATTGGCATACACTTTCTTTTAGTGGTACAGAATGTAACAGCATATCTTACAATTAATGGCATCTTATATTTGATGAACTGTGATATTAGAAAATGGGAAATTAAATTCCATGGTCTCTCCAACTATAAAGTTCTACTATCATCTATAAGCTATCAATATACAGCAAAATATGCCTGTATGGAAACAAAAAACCTAGACCTTACTGCTGTATATCAGATTGCTATTTGTCTTCATATAATTTTTAAAACAAGACAAGCTATACTAAAACATGTAACTACACTGTCTTTTTAATATATGTGAAATACACAAAACATCGGGCCAGAAGCTGCAGAAACTTATTTTCAGAATAGGTGAGGTAAGGATTATCAAAATCTTTCCTACACCATCTGGCAAAGCGTTTCACTCACACTGTGGGGAGATGGATAGGACAGTGAGAATACAAGACCACTTATAAACTAAAAATAGAGGGACTAGATCTGTCTTTCCTTTCTAAAGTGCTTAGAGGTTTCAGGGTGGAAATAAAAGCTTTGTGGTGTAGCCATGTAACTAGTTTTGGTTAAAGAGATTTAAATGGAATTGTGGACGTATGCGTTTTTTCTCTTTCTTTTCTAGTCAGTTGCCGGGAATGGAATGAAGAGTTTGGCTGTCCCCTTATTTGATGCCTTAGACCACTGTGTAGAGCAGGGTGTCTCAACCTCAGAACTATCGACATTTGGGGCCAGATAACCCTTTTCTGTGGGGGCTTTTTCACTGTAAGATGTTTAGCAGCACCCCTGACTCTACCCACAGGATGCCAGTAGCAACCTCCCTGCCCAGTGTGACAATCAAAAATGTCTACGAACATTGCCAAGTATCACCTAAGAGGTAAAAATGTCTCTGGTTGAAAGCAGCTGGTGTAGAGGGAACACATATAAAAATGCTATTCTGTGGCTATCCTATTTCAAGAGTTCTATATGTATCTATGTGTGTGTGTGTGTGTGTGTGAGAGAGAGTGTGTGTGTGTGTGAGTTTGTCAGATCACATTTCTATTTGTTTGTCTGGAACATAAGATCACTGCATATGTAGAATCTGACATGAATGAGAACTGGAAAATTTTGATGAATCGATGGAATATTAATTCACATTTAGATGTCATTAAGGCTCAAAAAGAACATCTGGCCAAATTATTTCCAGAACTTGTTGCTAAGCATGGATTTGCTACTTATATAGCTAAATGTCTCATATTTAAGATTTCCCATTAAAGGATGCATTTGGAAAAGAAAATGTGTGTGTGTGTGTGTGTGTGTGTGTGTGTGTGTGTGTGTGTGTGAGAACCTCTGTGGGGACAAAGAGAGGAGAGAGGGAGAAAGTAGGGGGTAGAGAGGAGTGTGGACAGGGAACAAATGGAGATGAATGAAACGATGAAAACCAGTTAGCAATCTATGATGCTGTGGAATAGTGTTTTACTTTTTCATGAAGCTCTGTTTACCACTGAGCACTTTCATAGTTCTGATGAAACTGAATTATTCTTTTTTAGCAAGTAGTGAGGAATCAAGTTCCTGAAGATTTAATCATTATAAAGATAGGTTGACTGTGTTTGCATTTCAGAACTTTATCTCAGGAAGTCAAAGCTATAAACAGGCTGATGCAGAGCTTATCCATTAAAGGAATATTAATACCTTACAATATATATTCTTAAAATGCTCTGGTTTTTTTAATGATTTTTTTTTTTTTTGGCTGCGCTGCATGGCTTGCAGGATCTTAGTTCCCCGACCAGGGATCCAACCCAGGCCCCCTGCAGTGGAAGCTCGGATCCTAACAGCTGGACCACCAGGGAATTCCCTAAAATGCTCTGTTTGCCACTTTACCTTTATTGATTCAACTAGAAGCTGTTCATAATTTGAACATATTATAAATGAAATTTCCTAGAAGAAATAATTAAAATGACATATTATATAGACATTATTTAAGGCTTTAACATGTTTAAAGACAGTTTTTAACATTACTATGTTTAGAATCCTGTCAGAAGAAACCTTAAAAAATAACAATGGCTACATGATGGAAAAGAATGTTTAGGCTTTACAAATTACCATAGCACAAACTGATGCATGCCTGCTTCCTCATGTGCCATCCATAAACATGTAGTACATGTGAGCTTCAGGGGCAAGAAACGAGGAGCGTGCTGCTGTATATTGTGTTGATTACAGAGAAACGAGAGATGATGTTGTGAATGTTAAGAGATGAGACCAAAGCTCATGAAGAGAAAGATGAAGATTACTATTTATCTGGATAAGGCACACTTGAGAAAGCTGTTTCAGGTACTAACTTAATAATTAGATTTGTGGGAAGGCCCTCGTATTACAGCCCTCTGAAAGTTATTTAGAAATCCATTTGTCTTTCCACTTTTTTGAGAAAGAAGCAAATAACAACTGGGGCATTCTTGAAAGAAACAATGTTCTAGTAAACATCCTGGGAAAGCTCCTTTTTGAAGAATTAGAATTTTAGAAGTAAAAAGGATTTTAGAGATCATGTAATCCAACTTATTTTTACTTTTACACATGAGGAAATTGAGACCCAGGGAAGTGGTGACCATCACTTGCACTGGCTATGGCTGCAGTGAACTTGTAGTTTAATAACAGGCACAGATAAAAAGACCCTGAGTCATCAAGTAAACATTAATTTACGGTCATTATTCACTGATTCCAAACTTGGCTGGGTATCAGGATCACCTGAAAAGCCTGATAGTACATTCCTAGGCCCTTTCAGACCCTGTGAAGAAGACATGTGGGGACAGCTTCAGAAGTCTGTATCAAAAACAAAGTCTTGGGGCTTCCCTGGTGGCGCAGTGGTTAAGAATCCACCTGCCAATGCAGGGGACACAGGTTCGAGCCTTGGTCCGGGAAGATCCCACATGCCACGGAGCAATTAAGCCTGTGTGCCACAACTACTGAGCTCGTGTGCCACAGCTACTGAGCTCGTGTGCCACAGCTACTGAAGCCAGCGTGCCTAGAGCCCATGCTCCACAACAAGAGAAGCCACTGCAATGAGAAGCCCGCGCACCACAACTAAGAGTAGACCCGCTCGCCGCAACTAGAGAAAGCCCGCATGCAGCAACGAAGACCCAACGCAGCCAAAAATAAATAAAAATAAAGTAAATTTCAACAAAACAAAACAAAACAAAAACCAAAGTCTCCATAATTCACAAGGAGCTGGTCCTTAAACACAAAGGTGGGAAAAATTAAACAGTATCTGATAAGCTTGAAACACATAAAATTCCTTTTAAACGATTTTAAGAGTAAGAATTAAGAGTTGTAAATACTTGGCAGCTTCAGCTGTAGTCGTGCAAAAACTTTGGCTGCCGGCCACGACCCTACTGGCAAGGGCAGAATGACTAGTAGGTTATGAAGGCAGAGGGATCACAGAGACTATCATGAGAGCAGCTGCCTCTTGTTGTTATAATTTGTCTCTTTATGTAAACATCCTATTTCCCCAACCAGTTCTACAGGTCCTTCAAATGCAAGGACCACATTTCATGATTTCCCATATTCACTGCCTCTTGAAAGTGCCTTGCATATTTCAGGAAGTATGGAATAGTGTCTAAGAAGAAGGGTTTTAGGATTAAAAACCTAGATTTGAATCTATGAGCTTCCACTTTCACTTACTGTGTGATACTGGGCAAGTTATTTCCTTCTGTGACTCAATTTCTTTATCTGCAAAGAGTACAGATTACACTGTAAAGAGTAAACAATCTTACCTATGTAAAGAGCTTAGCATAATGTATGGAATGTGTTATTTAAAAAAATAACGTGGGCTTCCCTGGTGGCACAGTGGTTGAGAGTCCGCCTGCTGATGCAGGGGACACGGGTTCGTGCCCCGGTCCGGGAGGATCCCACATGCCGCAGAGTGGCTAGGCCCGTGAGCCATGGCCGCTGAGCCTGCATGTCCCGGAGCCTGTGCTCCGCAACGGGAGAGGCCACGGCAGTGAGAGGCCCGCGTACCGCAAAAAAAAAAATAAATAAAATAAAAATAAAATAATAACGTATATAACATGCGCCTGGCTAGGAGTATGGGTACTGAGGATATAATAGTGAAAATGACAGATAAAAATCCCTGTACCTGTGGATTATTTTGGTGGGTGGGGGGACATAGATGACAAACAAGCAAGATAAATATAATTCTTGATACAAACAAATGCTATAAGAAAATAAATATTATGTGGTAAAGAATGGCTGAGAGGTAAGGCGTGTTGCAGTAAATAGGGTGATTAAGGAAAACCTCTCTGAAGATGTGACTCTGAGTTAAGAAATGAAGGATGAGGAGACAGCCATGAAACAAGCTTAAGCTTAGGAATCATGCTTGAGATAGGGAACAGCGAGAACAAAGGCCTTGAGATAGGAATGAGCTTCAAATGCTCTAAAAGCACAAAGAAAGTCAATGTTGCTGGAATGTAGTGGGGGGGGGGTTGACATAGAAAATGAGATTAAGGGATGTAGAAGGTGCTCAGTAAGTGGTTAAAATACAGAAGCATGTTAAGGGCTTTACAAATTTCTAGCCCTGTAGTACTATGTAGATTGTGGATGTATTTTCGTTTTCTTTGCTTTCCATTTTTCTTTCCTCCTTTCTGTCTTGGCCTTCCTGCCCAGTGCCTCCCTTAGCTCTGAGAGCTTGGGCTTTCCAGCTTCTCTGATGAGATTTCAGTCAAAGAAGCTATTTACAGCTGCTCCATTCTTGGCTGTGAATGAATACACTGAAAGAGTTGAGTGGTAAGGGAGGTAGAGATTGAAAATCTAGAATTTCTTGCAAAAATCAGCTGGGTGCTTTTCTTGTTCCCTGGCTTAAACCTGTACGGTGAAACCCTTTCCAAACACAAACAGCAGGAGACTAAAGGCAGAGGCACAGCAGGCAAACTCAGGGGCAAAACACTTTTCTCCCTCACCAGCATGCCTGAGATGACATGCAGTGGGTCCCCTACCTCTCTCAAGCTTGTGGCGGGCAGGTCTTGTCGTTTGGCATTTCCCGCCTCACTCTGTTGTCTTTTATGGTGAGGACTAAGATGTCAGGTTAGGGGCTGCCTCAGAAACTGCCAGTGAGAGGCACAAGATACAGAAGTGAGACTGGAAAAGCCAGAAGGGACACCACAAACATTTGGACATGAATTTGGAGGAAGCAGACTTTGTACCATAGGAAAGGAAGTATAGGCAGAAGTACATCTCTAATGAAGAGAATTATCAATGGAAAATTGGGATTATGAATTTTGGGGATTAAAATCATCACCATGATACACTGATGATGATACGATGATACGATGATCAGCTTCTCTGATACAACAAATGTGAAACTTAGCTTCTTTATATTTCACTTTTCCTTTCTCTACTCTCTCCATTGTTTTATTAATTATATTTAAAATTTTTCTATTGGTTACCTTGACTTTTATATCCATCAATTTAAAATAGTATCTTCTATTCTTTTCTTTCTTTATGCTCCTACTCGTATTCCAATACTTTTAGGTAATTCAAGATGGTAACATTTTCAGTCTGTCACTGCAGTAAAAAAAAAAAAACCCAAAACCCACTTCTGTGTTTTGTCCATTAGTTGCTTCTAAAAATTAAAATCTGAATATCTGAATCTATGCCATTTTTAGAATGTTCCAAATTTCAAGGACCAATGGATTTTCCCTCCCTTTTTTTTAGATCAGTTGCACAAAACCATGTTACCTTTAGTTTGTGCATGTCTGCATGGAGACTTTTCACCTATTTTCCCTCCATGCAGCTGCCAATTGCTTTTCTCTTCACGTTAAAGAAATAAAAAGAAACCCTATGTTTTCTTATTTCTAAGATCATCCAACTTCTTAATCAATCGTTTGTTAAAGAAAATTTACATTTTTGTTGAAGACATGCTTCTTGGAGTCCCATAATTTGTACAAATTGCTTTAGGTCTTCTGCAGAATACCTATCATGGAACAATTTTCAAATTATTGAAATTTTGGATCCAGCTGTGTGTTGGGTGCTGGTCCTCTTATTTCAAGAATTCTTCTTTTTTCCCCACCCCTAAAACGCAATTTCAAGTACTTTTTCAGAAAGAATCTGTGGAAGGTAAAATTTCTAAGTCTCCCCGTGTCTGAAAATGTCTTTGTCTTCATGCATGATTGAGTTTGTCTGTATATAGGATTATAGGTTCAAAGTCATTTTGCCCTCAGAATTTTAAAGACATTGTTACATTGTTTTTAGCATTCATTGTTGCTGGTGAAAAATTTGTTATTAACCTGATTCATTATACCTTTGTAGGTAATCTTTTCTCCTCACGGAAACTCTTAAGATCTTTTCTTTTTCCGTGGGGTTCTGAATGTTCATGATGATGTGCTTAGATGTGATTCTTTTTATTCATCAACCTCATCACTTAGTTGGCCCTTTTAGACTTTTCCACTCAGTAATTTTCTTTTATGATGGCTTAAAACTACGTTCTGCTATGCATTTTCTCTTTCTGGAACTCCTATAGTTAGGTATTCAACTTTCTGGATTGATCCCTGTATTTCTTAGCTCTTCTCTCATTTTTCATCTCTTTTTCTTTTTACTTTACTTTCTAGAAGATTTTATTTTTTCTACCTTTTTGAAAAATTAAATTAGTTTTCATTTAGCACTCACTTTTACTTTCCATGAACTCTTTCTTGCTCTAATTATTTCTTTTTCATAATTGTATGTTCATTTTCTTAAATCTCTTTGAGATATTAATTAAAATATCTATTGAATTGTCTTCTGTTCCCTGAATTATTGCTGTTTGTTCCAGGTTCAGTTATTTTGCTTGTTCATACCAGTTCTTCTCCTTTATGCTACCAGTTCATCTCAAATATGATCCTTATTAGCCATCAATGTTATGACTGAAGGGCTAGGTAAACATATATAGCTAGATGGCATGGATTCCTACAGCAGATGAGTAGCCTAGTTCCTCAGTAGGCCTCCCCTTGACTGTCAGGCTTTCAACATTCATTTTAGGATGCCTGAGAAGGAAGCTGGCAGTTTCTGGCTCACCCTAGACGTTTACTCTGGGAGAACTATAACCATTTAGAAGTTTTAGTTCTTTCCAGACATTTCTTTCAATCTCTTTACAGAATAGATCTTGGTTTTTAGCTTGGGAATAAATGTCATCACTGAACGCAAGGAGAGGATGTGCCAACTCGTGTAACTGTTTAGAAGGAAATCCTTCAATTCATCACCTTGATGTCTGCCTCATTTTCTACTTCCACTCTTGATACCTGTTGACTTTGAGCTTAAAATCTTTCTGGAAACTCTGCTTAAAGAATAGTTTCCACCTCTGTTCCAGCCTTCTCCTGAGCATGTCCTGGGCTTAGCTGCCACCACTCTGGCTTATCATCAGTATGGTGCTGGAGAATTATGTCAAATCTCTGGTCAACTACTTCTTCTCATTCCCTCTTGTATCTATTTACTGCCATTAAAGTGGAGGGACGAGGTGGAGAAACATGCTCAACTCACCAACTTAAACAAGAACTCAAACTTAGGTCTTCTGACCAGTCTCCTTACCCTTATACCTAAGTTATGGACATCATACTCAGTTATTTTACTTATTAGGTGTGTGTCCTTAGGTATGCTATTTCACTTCTTTGTGTCCCAAACTTCTCAACTATTATTTAGGAGAATGATATTGACCATATATAGTTGTAATATAAATTGGGGAGAATAATATCAGTCACATAACAGTTCAGTGAGGGTGTTTTAAGGGTGTATAGCATAATGTATGACACACAGTGAGTACCCAATAAATGATAACTTAAAACATAGGGTTCTAAGCATACAAGTACATCCTATATTTAGTTCATATCTTGGGTATCTAACCAAAGTACTTTAATTTAAATTCCAATGGGAACATTTAAAATTTACTTTATATTTATAGCCTTGCTTACTGTTATTATTTCTAAATCAGAAGAATTCATTGGCACAAGCTATATATCTTTCTCTGAAAAGTTACTATGAACGGCTAATTTGTACCTTTTGTATAAAATATTAGGGTCTACAAAGAAGTCATTTAGAATAAAAAACTGCAGATTATCAGATGGGTAATTTGACTTGAAGAGCTATATGAATAAGAACCAACAGAAAAAAGAAATATAATGATTTTAAAAATGACTAACAAAAAAGATTATTTTCACTTAGCTATTGTAGCCAAGCATAACTGACTTGTTTAATGAAATCACCAGGAAACTCAAGGTAGAAAATCGTTATATTTTAAGACAGGTTAGTGTCCACATTAGACATTTATTTTCTGACAGAATATACTTTCTTCTTATTTTTTCTCCCCTAGCAATTAAAAAAAGTATGTCTTTGGACATATTATATAACTTTTCTGAACCTTATTTTCCTCATCTATAAATCAAGAAAAGTACTTGCTCTTTTATAGAAGTGTTATTTGAATAAAACGAGTCAAGACAGGTGATCTCTTTGTAGTGGGTTCCCTGACAAAGGATTTTCCACCCCATTTAGAAATGGTCATATTCAAAGAGGTGATATAAAGAACACTGTGGATGTGTTTGATAAAATAAACTGTCCTTTCTTCATTTAAAATTGAAATAGAATGTAGCTCAAAATTATTGCAGTGAAGGAAAACCATAAAATGAGACATTAGTCAGCTACTTTTGCAAAAGCAGCAAACTCAAAATGTATTTTTCAGGGGGACAATCATCTATTATCAAACTTTAAACCCTAGCACCTTTAAGATATGTGCTGCACTTAACTTTGAAAAAGGATCACCTTCAAGAGCCCCAAAGATTGTATACTTGTGGATGGAGAACTGATGTTCTGATTGACCTTACTTCATATTTATTGGTTCTCTCTCTTTTTAGAAATCAAACTTGAGTTATTTTCCCCACACAAAATACACAGATCTTCCCAAGGAAGGTGTGACCTGATTGCCAAAATGCCTTCCAAGAACAAGAAGTCAGACAGAGGAAGACATTTGTCACTATGTCAAGCTTTGGCAAGCTTCTCTGGACATGGCAGCTGCAAAGTAGTGTGGGAGAACATTTTCTTGCTTTAAGACAGACTGTTGTCAAATTCTTCAAGATAATCTAGAGGGAATCAGACTGTGTTCTTGGTTCTCCTGTACTTCTTGTAGTTATGGGTTTGAGCTAAATGATAGAGATGTTTTTGTGAGCAGTGTTTTCTGAGGATGAGAGGCCCCAAGTGAGGAAGTTACCCAAAGATGATTGAAACATGAATCTACAGTCTTCTACAGTTATAAGGAAACAGAAAGGAAATTGCTCTTCGTCCCTTAAAAAAAAAAAAGTCTCTTTTCCTTGATCCCACCCCACTAGCAACTAACCTGTGAAGTGTGCTCTTCTGTTCATGTGCCATTTGTGTGCAAATCATTTCAGTTAAATAATTGCTATATTTCTCATTATTCTGCTTACTTTTTATTTATACAATTCTGTTTTAAGAATCTCTTCCTGCTATGTATACAACCAGTCCATTTCCCTATTGATGCCTAGGACTCTACTGCTAAATAGCATGTAGAAATTGTCCAGTTCTAGGGATGGACACCCAGATAGTCTTCAGTTCCTTGCCATTACAATGACACTATGGTAAGCTTATACGCCCCTTTATGGACCTGCATGAGAATTTCCTTGAAAGATAAACTGAATTGCAGGATTTCTGGGTCACCGGGAGGGGTAAATATCATTTTACAAAATATTGCAAGATTGCTCTCTAGACAGGCTGCATCAGTCTACATATCCACCAGCAGGGCATAGGGGCTCCTATAGCCTCACTTTCCTGCCAACACTTGGCATCATACAGGTTTCTAATTTTTCGCCATTTTAATGAATGTAAAGTGATATCTCACTATTGTTTTACTTTGCATTTCTCTGACTACTAATTAGCTTAAGCATCTCTTCATGTGCGTGTAAGCCTGTTGGGTTTACTTTTCTGTAAACTGCTTGTTTATAGCCTTTGCCCATTTCCTATTGTGATTCCTATATTTCTGTTTCGCTGCAAGAGATCCTGCTGTATTCTAGATATTATTTCCTTGTCAATTTTAGACACTTCAATATCACCCAATCTGTCATCTTTCAGGTAACTTTGCCCATAATATCTCCCCTTGAATGGAATTTTAAAAAATTTCTGATGCTACTTACTTAGTCAAAATTTTGCCTTACAGTTTATGCTTTTGGGTTTCATTTTAAGAAGTCTTTCAATGCTTTGCCACAAAAATATTCTCTTATAATCAACTACTACCATTAAAGTTTTACCTTTCACAGTCAGGTCTTTAACATTGGGAGTTCACCTTGGTATATGATATTGGGTAGGGATCCTGTTATTATTTTTATCCATTCAGTGAGCCAGGTTCCCAACATTATCAGCCTTTATCATACAAGTAAGTGCCTTATATGCATGTGTATGTCTCTGAGCTCTCTGTTTTGTTCCACTGTTTCCCATGTCCGTTTTCTGGTCCATACTGTTATGTTTCATTGCTGTGGTTGGGTAGGATGTCTCAATATTTGCTTAGGCAAAGCCTACCTCTTTCCCCTTTTCAAAGCTGACTTTTATTTTTCTACTTAAAGTAAGCTATCAAGTTTCTAAAAAAAATCTATATTGAATTTTAATTGGTTCTGCATTAAATTTATAGCTCCATTTGATGAGAATTGACATTTTTAATACAGTAAATTATTCCCTTTCAGAGCATGTGATGTCTCCATTTATTCAGATCATCTGTTTTGTCCTTCAATAGAGCTTCAAAATTTCTCCATAAAGGTTTTGTGTATTCTTGATTAAGTTAACATCTAGATAATTTATGGGTTCTGTTGCTATTTTAAATGGCATCTTTTTAGTTATAACTTTTGTTGGAGATTGTTGGTGTAGAGAAATGCTATTGATTTTTGTACATTGATCTGGTATCCATCAACCCCGCTGAACTTTTTATTCTCATATTTGTCTGTTGATTTTATTGCTAAACAGTCAAATCATCTACAAATAATCTGATCTTTATATCTCATTTCTTTTTTTTTCTTACAGAATTAGTTGTGACTTTCAGTAACTATGTTAAACGGCATCAGTGATAGTAAACATTTTCGACTTAAAGGGAACATCTTGAAGAAAAAGTTCTTCCTTTAAGTATAGGGTTGATAGAGGCAAGTTTTACCAAGTTAAGAGTATCCTTCAATTTCTAGTATACCATTAAAAAAATTAGGTGTTGGAACTTTGTAAAATGCCTTTTTACATTGATTAAAACAATCACATAATTTTTCTAACTTCTTCTATTATTGCTGTGAATTTCATTGATATACTTTCTGATGTTAATTTAAAACATCCTTTTATTCTTGAGATATACTCCAGTGGGTCATAATGTATAATTATTTTAATATATTTTAATATTTGCTTAGCCAAGATTTCCTTTAGGATCTTGGATCTATATGCAGAGTTAAAATGGGACTTTGTTTTTTTATATTGTCCTCATGTGGCTTGGAATCAAAATCATATAAAATAAATTGGATAATTTTGGGTTTTATTGGTTTTAAGAACTTGTAAAAATAAAAGAACTTTTCCTTAAAAGTTTGGTAGAATTCATATACAAAACCATGAAAAAGCCTGAAGCTTTTCTGGGAAGTGAATGATTTAAAACTCTCTATGCTTATGGTTGTATTCAAGTTTTATATTCCCTTTGTGGCAAATTTGGCATTGTATATTTTCTATCAATTTATCCATTTTTTTCATTTCCTCTAGTTTTTAAAAGTTTGTTACAAAATAATCATATATTTTTAAAATAATAATAGCTTTAAAAAACATTCCTTTGTATCTTCATTCTGTGTATTATTTGCCTATTTCCTGTTTATTTGCATATTTTCTCTTTAATTCTTGAGTCTCCCTTATTTATCTTTTCAAAGAAATTTAGTTTTTTTATAACTAAAAATTTTGGGTTTTATTGGTTTTTGGATTTATAACTAAAAATTTTGGGTTTTATTGGTTTTAAGAACTTGTAAAAATAAAAGAACTTTTCCTTAAAAGTTTGGTAGAATTCATATACAAAACCATGAAAAAGCCTGAAGCTTTTCTGGGAAGTGAATGATTTAAAACTCTCTATGCTTATGGTTGTATTCAAGTTTTATATTCCCTTTGTGGCAAATTTGGCATTGTATATTTTCTATCAATTTATCCATTTTTTTCATTTCCTCTAGTTTTTAAAAGTTTGTTACAAAATAATCATATATTTTTAAAATAATAATAGCTTTAAAAAACATTCCTTTGTATCTTCATTCTGTGTATTATTTGCCTATTTCCTGTTTATTTGCATATTTTCTCTTTAATTCTTGAGTCTCCCTTATTTATCTTTTCAAAGAAATTTAGTTTTTTTATAACTAAAAATTTTTAAACTATTTTGAAATACTTTCAGACTTTCAGAAGATTAGCAAAGACAATACAGGAAGTTCCCATATACCCTTCACCCAGCTTCCTATAACATTAACATCTTACATAAGATTATTAAAAACTAAGAAACTAATATTAGTACAACACTGTTAACTAAGCTACAGATTTTATTCAGATTTCCTCAGTTTTTCCACTAATGCTCTGTTTCTCTTCCAGGATCCAAAATAGGATACCATATCTTATGGGCTGAATTATGTTTCCCCAAAATTCGTATGTGGAAGTCCTAACTCTCAGTACCTCAGAATGTGACAGTATTTTGAGACAGTACTTTTAAAGAGGTAATTAAGTTAAAATGAGGTCATTAAGATGGACCCTAATCCAATATGACTTGGGTCTTCATAAGAAGAAATTAGGGCACAGGAACACACAAAGGGAAGACCATGTGAAGACACAGAGAGAAGATGGCCATCTACAAGCCAAGGAGAGAGGTCTCAGAAGAAACCAACCCTACTGATGCCTTGACCTTGGACTTTTAGATTCTAGAATTATGAGAAAATACGTTTCTGTTGTTTAAACCACCCAGTCTGGGTACTTTGTTATGGGAGCCCTAGCAAACTAATATATCATTTGTTTTTCATATTTCCTTAGTCTCCTCCAATCTGTGACAGTCTCTCAGTCTTTCCTTGCCTTTAAACAATACTCTCTTATGTTATCAACTATCAGTTTGACACTTTTGAAGAGTGCTGCTAAGGTATTTTGTTGAATATCCCTCTATTTGGATTTGTCTGATGCGTTCTCATGATAAGCCTGAGGTTATGGGCTTTTGGGAGGAATACAATAGAGGGGAAATGCTCTTCTCATTGCATCACACCACAGAGTACATAGTATCCATATGTCTTATTACTGGTGATGTTAACCTTGGTCACTTGGTTCGTGGGGTGTTTGCCAGGTTTCTCCATTCTAGTTACTATTTTTCCCTTTCCATATTTTATTCTAAGTGAATCACTAAGTTAAGCTCACACTCTAAGGGAAGGTGAATTCACTTCTTCCTGGAGGGAGGGGTATCAAAGAATTTTGGACATATGTTAAAACCACTACAGTAATGAATCAATGTTTTGGGGGAGATGATTTGCGCTTATTCAAATATCCTGTTTCTTCTTAATGTTTTTCCCACTAATTTTAGGATTTATCAGCAGGTCTTGCCTGAAACAATTATTAATGTGGTATTCTAATGATGATTTTCTATTTCCCTCATTCCTTCTAAATGTATGAGTTGGAATTCTTTTGTAACAAAGAGTTCCGTCTTCTTCCTCATTTATTAACTTAATCATTTATTCATATGAGTATGGACTTATGGATATTTATTTTGGGGGTTGAATCCGATATTATCATTATTTCATTGCTCAAACTACTCCAGCTTCGACAATTGGGAACTCTTTTAAGTTGGCTTGTGTGTCTTTTTGACATGCCCTTGTTCTTATTTTCTGAAAATGATGCTTTAAGTGTACCTTGCATTTTTCCTGCCCCAGCCCTAGGTTCAGTCATTTCTCTAACCCTTGTTCCAGAATTTTATTTTACTTGTAGTGTATCCACTGCCATTCAAATCTAAGTATTCATTAATTTTCTTTTTCAACCTAAGGGTTATTTAGGAATTTGTTTTAATTTTCCAAACATGTGAGGTATATTTAAGCTATCCTTTTAAGAAACTTAATTTATAATTTAATGCATTATGACTAAAGGACATAGTTTGTATGACACTGATCCTTTGGAATCTGAGGTTCCCTTTGAAATATTATCTCTGGTTTATTTTTGGTAAATATTCAGTAAATATTCTGTGCATGTTAAAACAAAAAGTGAATTATTTGTCACATGAAGAGCTCTATATATGCCTAAATAGCTTAAGTCTACAGCTTAATTGTACTGTTGAGATATTTGCTAATTGCTTCTTTCTCTTCAATCTATCAGTTTCTCAGAGGTATGTCAGAATTTCCAACAATTATTTTCTTATGTCAATTGTTGATAAATATACACACAAGCACACACACGTGCCTTTGGCAGCATGTATACCCTTGGTAGCTATATCCTCTAAATCCACTGTATCTTTTCCACATATACAGTGTCTATATTGGTTAGATGTTCCAGTTACCTATTTCTACATAACAAATTACTGAAAAACCTAGGGGCATAAAACGAGCATTTTTCTCACAGTTCTGTGGATCACAGATCTGGGAAGGGCTTGGCTGAGTGGTTTGTTTCTAGTGTATGCAGTGTCAGCTGGCATGGCTGGGGCTGGAAGACCCACTTCTAAGGTGGCTTCTTCATTCATATATCTGGCAACTGGGCTGCGAAGTTTGGAATAGCTGGGGGATGCATGGGCACTGCTCAGTAAACTCTCTTTCCACATTTACTCCACCTGGCACCTTGCATTTACTTCCAGCAGGGTAATAGGGTAGTAGGGCTTCTTATCTGCAGAATACACTTACTCCTCTCAAGTCTCCCACCCCCAAAGTCTTATCTCACTGTGATATTGTCTTGAAGTCAGGGCTTAGCCAACTGAATGAGACCCAGATGAGCATGAGTGCTATGTGTATAGTTCAAGTATAGTACCTCTCAATTTAAAGACCTGTAAAGAAACATTATCTGTCCCCTGCCCCCAGTATCCCTGAAACATCCACATGTGATAAAGAGATAGGACAATTACAATAACACTTCAGTTGAAAAAGCAGGGGAACAGGATACACACAGCAGTTACTAGTCTATAGCAATTCTGAAATTCATTTCAACACATACTGCCAATTCCTTGATTAGGACCAGTCCTGCTCCCCGGGAAAATTCTCTTAAGGTCCTGGCTTTACCCTCTGGCCTCTTGATTCTGTCCTCTGAGCTACCCTTCCTTTTCCCTAAGAAACTGACTATGTTTGCAATTGAGTGGCCTTCTCAGCCTGCTTCTTGCCCTTAGAAGGGTGGGGAAAGTGTCTTTTAAAATTTTGCACTATCTCTTTTCTTTTTAATTCAAGATGATAGTGCTCCTACCTATGCTATTCATTGAAAAACGTAGGTTTCCTATGAATCTTACTGGATTCATTCTATTGGACAGAAGTCACATTTACAAATCTCTTTAAGACAGGATGTTTTCTATCTTGGGTCCTGTGGTTACTGTGCTAATAATGCCTTGAGAATCTTAGAATCCCTGTTGTTTGTCAGCGAGGGTCTATGAGGCATACCCATAAGACCATCAGAAGTCCTTTAGTTTAGCTGAGAGCCTCTATGAAACACTGCCTTAGACCTTTCTTAAGTTTTAACAAAGGATTTTCCAGACGCACCCTGAGGTGGTTCTTTGCTCTGAAGCCATTTCATATTCTGAGAGTCTTTTGCTAGAATAGACAGTGGATGTGCAAGTTTTATTTCCAAATCCTGACTCTAATATTTCCTCTAAATTTCACCCCAAAACTAAGCAACTCCACAACAGCATTATTCACAACACCCAAAAGATGGAAGCAACTCATTGTCTATCAACAAATGAATGAATAAACAAAATACAGTATATACATACAATGCAATATTATTCCATTAAAAAGGAAGGAAATTCTGACACATGATACAACATGGATGAAACCTGAGGACATTATACAAAGTGAAATAAGCCAGCCACAAAAAAGACACGTATTGTATGATTCCACTCATGAGATGCCTAAAAGCATCAAATACTTAGAGATAGAAGTTAGAATTGTGGTTCGAATATAGGAGCTGGGCAGAGGAGGGGGATGGGAAATTGTTGTTTAATGGGTATAGAGTTGTAGTTTTGCAAGATGAAAAGAAGTCTGGAGATTGATTGCATAACAATATGAAGTAATTAACACTACTAAACTGTACATTTAAAAATGGTTAAGATGGTAAATTTTGTTATATATATTTTACCACAATTAAAAAATTTAAAAAGCCAAAACCAAAACAAGACTAAGCAACTCTTTCTTTAGTTCATGCCTTTCTCTTTGTATTCTATCACAGTCAGCTAGAAAAAGCCAGGTAGTATTCTCTGCATTTTACCTAGAAATTTCCTTAGACATATCCATAAGTTCATTGGTTTACAGGTGACAGTGTTGCCAAACTTTCCAACTATTATGTACCAAAGGTTGCTTTTTCTTCTGTCTCCAGTATCATTTCTACACTGTCCTTTAAGACTCACCAACACATTCCCACTTTTATTAACCATTTCTTTGAGGCCCTTCTAGCTTCTGCCTCTGCCTGGGCCCAAAGCCAGTGCCATACATTTTAGGCTTCTGTTATGTAAGCAACCCCCTGCTAGGCACCAGGTCCTGTTCTGGTTATCTATTGTTTGGAGGAAATGACTGATGGCAGCTGGTCTAACAGCATCTGTTTTTATCAACTCTTTATTTTGGCAGAACCTCTGCCCTGATTCCCCATCAAAATTGACTAATGGGTTGTTACTGTCAATTTCTGTAGTGATGAAGAAGGAAAATTATGGCCCAAGGTAACGTGGTGAAGAAACAAAAGAATTTCAAAACGTTCCTTCAACATATCCAGTTTTTCTTTCCATTCATTCACCCATAGCAGTCCATGATAGTTTTCTGTTTCCTTGGGTTTTCGCACGTGCACGTGCTCTCTCTCTCCCTGGTCATGGTTATTTTAGCTACTATTCACATCTCTCTAGCATCTGCAATTTTTCAAGGTTAATTTTGGGGACGTGGGTGCTGATTTAGGAGCTGAGGGAAAATATTACAAAGACATGGGCTATGGAAATTTCAGTCTGGTGGGAAAAACATCATTAAAAATCCAATATTATAATAAAAGGTGCTAATGATATGAAGAAGGTAAGCACAGTGTATTATGGGGAGAATACAGAAGCAGTTTCTAAATGAGACTTGGAGTTCACAGAAGGCTTTAAAAAGGAGCCAGGTAGGAGCTATGATAGGTAAAGCACAACTGAGGCAAAGGAACTTCAGATATAGAGGTATCTATAAAAGAATGACTTTTTGAGATAGCAGGAATTATTTAGGACCCAACAGGTAATTCTGAATCGTCTGGAACAAAGACTGTATGCAAGTGAGTGGGTGGAGAAGTTAGAAGTAGGAGGGGCTTGAATATAATGTTATAGCAGAGCTTGGATTTCATTCTTCAGGAGAGTGGGAAATATTGATTTTAAGCAGGGAATTGTGAGGATCATATTTACAAGTTTCAAAGATTAAACAGACAGCAGTGTTTCATGCTTAAGCTCTACGGCCCCTTGCTTGCATGGGAATTTTCTAAAGCCCTGGAATAGGCACTAACAACGAATTTTGTGGTCAATTGTTTTCTGTAAAATTTGCAAAAGGAAGATACAATTGAATACTCTCTTTCTACTATAACTTGCCTCCATTACATTTTCCCTAGGCTGTGGGCATTACTGGAAATTGGTTAAGGGGAAGTTCTCGATTATTTACTAATATATATTAAAGTAGTCTGTAGTCACTTCTGTCTATAGCTAAGTTCTGGTATAGAAATGCCTTCTGGTAATGATCTTACTACCCAACCAGCACTTGTAACATAAGCATGTAGGGCCAAAGGTCATATTGTGATAAAAATGTATATTCATAGTTTTGTATTTGTTTCTTAAAGAAGGACCCGAAACCGTCTAAACGTGAGGGCCTACAAACCGAGATCTTCACCTGGAGCAATGCCAGACAGGACCAAATTAGTAAACTATTATAAAAATTTTTTAGCTCTCTGAGAGATGAAGATCTGAACCAGGCAGAAATAGCAGAAATGGAGAGGAAGGGTCAAGGTGCATGCAGGGAGTAGAATCTATGGAACTTGGCAATTGTTTTGATTTGGGCGGTGAGTTTCAGAACGAACAAGTTATCCACCAGATAACTGTAAGGACGGAAGCCCCATTCATGGGGAGAGAACGTCAGGGAAATTCCAAATTTGGTTGGAGGATAAATCCTGTTTGGTGCTTTCGCTGCCTTTCAGGAGTCAGAAAGAGAAGTGGAGGAAAACGCTAGTCTGCGGCTCAGCTAAGTACCTAAAGGTTTGGGGAATGTTATTTGCTATATTTTCCATTCTCTGGCTGCCACTTACCAAGCTCTTGTCGGTCCTCATCTTCCGGTCCTCAAGCCACCACACGTCAGCCACTTCCGCGCCTTCAGAGTTTCCCGGCGGTGCCCGCTCACCGGATGTGGGAGCAGCACTTCCGCCTCAGAGGGGCTCGCGCAGGAGACACAGGGCGCAGGCGCGGCGGGGTTTTCCGCGGGCCCAAGTTCTGCCGGCGGGCGTGCGTCGGCGTCTGAGTGTTTGCGTTGCTGTGGCTGAATGCTTTTTCCAAACCGAGAGAGCATTCTCTTTCCGCTTAATGACCCAGGCCTCCATTTCCCCACCTGCCACAGAAAGTCACGGCGCCTTCCCAAGGGCTTTGAAGGTCGCCAGGCACCGAGGCCCAGGCGCTAACGAAGAAGAGTCAGCGCTGATTTCCAGCTGCTAAACGCACGGCTCATTACATTTGGTGGGTTTTTAAAAATTATTTATTTAATTTTTGCTGTGTTGGGTCTTCGTTGCTGCGCGTGGGCTTTCTCTAGTTGCAGTGAGCGGGGGCTACTCTTCGTTGCGGTGTGCGGGCCTCTCATTGCGGTGGCCTCTCCTGTTGCGGAGCACGGGCTCTAGGCACATGGGCTTCAGTAGTTGTGGCATGCAGGGTTAGTAGTTGTGGCTCGTGGGCTCCAGAGAACAGGCTCAGTAGTTGTGGCGCACGGGCTTAGTTGCCCCGCGGCATGTGGGATCTTCGCGGCCCAGGGCTCGAACCCGTGTTCCCTTCATTGGCAGGCGGATTCTTAACCACTGCATCATCAGGGAAGCCCACCTTTGGCGGTTTTACTCTGAGCCCAGAGAGCTTCATGAGTTGAGTTTCAAGTCTGCGGTGACCTTTTGTTTCCTGTATAGGAACCTGGTATTAAGGGGGGAAATTCTCAGCCATTAAGATACCAATTTCTTAAGCCAGGTTTCTCAAGCAAGGGGCCAGAGTAATTGCATCTTCCTGGAGTCCCAAATTAACCCGTGACCCTGAGCCAGCTCTGGAGGATTTGGAGATTTCCATTATCTTGCCCTAATGGGTAGCAAGATAGTGGAGGAAAACTTAACCTTATTATTACTAATGATTGTGGAACAAACAGAAATACATATTTTTATTAGTTTCCTACTTACATTCTTTTTTTTTTTTTTTTTTTTAATCTGTACGCGGGCCTCTAACTGTTGTGGCCTCTCCTGTTGTGGGGCACAGGCTCCGGACGCGCAAGCCTAGCGGCAATGGCTCACGGGCCCAGCCGCTCCGCGGCATGCGGGATCCTCCCGGACCGGGGCACGAACCCGTGTCCCCTGCATCCGCAGGCAGACTCCCAACCACTGCGCCACCGGGGAAGCCCCTACTTACATTTTTTATAAGCCGTTCAAGTATACCAAAATGTAGTGGATAGTGGTAGTCCAGTGGGAAATTTTATGTCGCTGAGGAAGATGGCTGGTAACTTAGAGTGTGAATACGAATCTGCTGTGATTATACCTTGAACCATTAACTTAGAAATCTTACTTCAGTGAGGCTTACCCTGACCACCCATTAAAAAAAGTTTAACCTACTTCCAGTCATCCTTCTTACCTCCTTGAAGGTGTTTTCTTTTGTTTCTGTTTTCTCCATTGCACTTTTTAGTTTGTAATACGAAGTGTAATTTACTTATTTATTATAGCCCTGGTTTATTATTTGTCTGTCCCACACTAGAGTTAAGCTCTATGAAGGCAGGAACTGTTTTTTTCCTGCTTACTAATGTACTTCAGAGACCTAGAACAATTTTGGCTCATAGTAGGTGCTCAATAAGTAATTTATTGAATGAATGAAAAACTGAATATGTTATTTTCCAAAGACCATAAATAGAGCCCAGAGTGAGCTTGTCCTGATTGCCATGACCTATATGGAACACAGTTTTATGGGAAGTCCTGGTTGGTGAAGACAGCAAGTCAACCAATGTTTGTGGAATACCTGTTCTACCCCAAGTGATAGCTTTCCACATTCCTCAGAATTTAGCATCCGTTCTCCAAGAAATATTCTGATAACTTTTTAAGGCATCTTAAACCTTTGGGGTTCCTTGGGCAGGACCTATGTGGTTCATCTCCATGGCATCTCTTATCTTGATATGCACATACCAGACAATAAATATTTGTTGAAAGAGCTAACTGGGTTAAGGCATTAGGTCACTTGGGAATTCAGTTAATTATCACATGAATAGTATTTGTTTTATGGAATTATGGTCCACAATAGTAGTATTTTGCAAACTGGGGTATTTCTCTGAAGGATTTATAAGGTTTTTATGATAAATTTTTGGGTCTTCCTTTCAGTGATCCTCTGAAAAATGAACTTACACATAATCTGGGTTGTCTGGATAACCAAATACTGATGGGAGGTTTTGGTGTGCCTGTTTGTTTTTGTGTCTCTTTTGAGCATGTTAGCACTAGGTAACATAGTACATACTTTGTCACAGGTTAATAAGAACAGAGGCAGCCTTAAAAAGTAAATGATTTATTCACTCTAGATGAAGCCCAAATGACATTAAGCCACTCTGTCAGAAGCTTTCACAGTAGTTTAAAAGGAGAAAAGAGATGAGAAAAATGAGTCATAACATGTGGTACAACAGGCTTGCTGAACTAGCAGTTGGTACCATATTTCTTTTCTGAGAGGTAATTTAGTTCAGCAAAACATAATCATTGGTGTTTTTAAGTTAATTTTTTTTTTTTTTTTTTTTTTTTTGCGGTATGCGGGCCTCTCACCGTTGTGGCCTCTCCCATTGCGGAGCCCAGGCTCCGGACGCGCAGACTCAGTGGCCATGGCCCACGGACCCAGCCGCTCCGCGGCACGCGGGATCCCTCCAGACCGGGGCACGAACCCACGTGCCCCGAATCGGCAGGCGGACTCTCAACCACTGCGCCACCAGGGAAGCCCTAAGTTAATTTTTTAAATTTAAAAATTGTTGGCTTTATAGTTTTTCATTTGTTTTGCTATTTTGTGCGTTTTGTAGCTAGAAAAGCTATAATATAAGGAATTTGAGCCCACCTTTATGTTTGTACATATTTAATAATATCATAACGAAAATAGTTTAAGTTGGGGACATGGGACCTTGAAAATGTGTTTTTACATTTAGTGAGTTTTAGTGGGGTGTTTATGCTTTACTCAACCTGGTGAAAAAAAGTCATTGTAGAGCTTTGGGCTTCAGGGCCAGTCCCCAGAATACTCATTTCAAGTAAGTCCAGGTGCGATAGCTCAGTGTAGGACAGATAGGTCTGTTACTGCTGGTGCTAGGGGTGCTGGTGGTGGTGAAAAATAGGAGAGAGTGATCTTAGGAAAATATAGGAAGATTGGTTGGCAAATATGGAGGAATTTTAGGTAAAGTTGGAGCTTTCTTTGCAATTTTGTTTTTGGCTCTGAATTTGTGAGTTCTCTTTCTTAGTGACCTTTCTCAAATGGGTAAGTGAAATGCAGTGTTTTTATTTCTAGATTTAAAAGAGTAAACACTAAACGGCACTTCTGTGGATGGTGCAAATCTGTTCCGTGTGGAACACTGGAAGACCTAAAGAACTGCTTAAAGTCATTGTGATAGAAGATCAGAGGAAAGAGATGCTTTTTTTCTGATACTGTCTTCCCCTCTTAACTCATTCCCCCGCCCCCTTGCCCCAACCTTCCCATCCCAGGCCCTGCATTGGGAAATAGGAGTAGAAAGAAATAAGGGCTTTTAAAAAATTTACTTTAATAGAAGGGGTACTGGGAGCAGGTGTTATTTCAGAGTCGACTTTGCTACCATGTCCAGAGTAATACTCTCCGGAGTTCAGTCAATCAGCAAATATTTATTGAACACCTACTGTGTGCCAGGCATTATCCAGGGAGCTGAAACAGTGAACAATACAGAGTCCCTGCTCTCGGACTTAATAAAACTAATACTTTATGATTCTGTTCTATTCTGTCTGTAGCTACACTCGGTACACTTTAGATGAATATGGGTGGGCAATTTGAAGAATTTTAGTGCATTCTTTATGCTGATTTGGCTGATTTCTAGGGTAGAATACAGAGTTAGATATTGTAAAGGCTCAAATTAATTTGTTCTTTTTGTTTTTCTCTGTTTTAAGGGGTGTCATGAAAGTTGACATAAACCTTCAGAAGGTGGACATTGACCAATGTTCAAGTGATGGCTGGTTTTCAGGAACTCACAAATGTCACCTTAACAATTCAGAGGTAAGAACATAGAGATAAAGTTCTCTGAAATCAGAAGCTCAGAAATATAATACTTTTGAATATATTGTATTTGTGTGGGTAGGTGAACAAGAGGCATCTTACTGGGAAAAAAATCTCCTATGCAGGTCTGAATGTTGCCAAATGAACTGAAAGAGGAGTAGAAAATGAAATTTGTGCAGAATAACTGTTCATTTGGGGACTAAGAGAAGGCTGAAACTAAAATTATGTCTGAAGTTTGGCTTTAGTCAAAGGCTGACCCTATTGTTCAAAATGGGCTGGAAATTAAAATAGCCCTGAAGTGAGAAACCAGTCCCAAGAGGGGTCAACCAAATTATGCACGTTTTTGTGGAGTATGATGCTTGTTGAAACATTGATAGTATTCATTCAGACACCCTGCCATCTGCTAGAAAAGCAATAGAGAAAGTATGGCTAGGAGATTTTGAAAAAAAGGAGAAAACTGTACACAGGAAACTGAAACAGAAATGTGTGTATTTGGTGTGTTTTTTCCAATTTGCAGTTCCTCTCCATACTTGATTTCATGGAACTCTGGTTGGTAAGGGACAGGCAGAGAGATCATACTTCTGGAAATAAGGCTGTCACTTGTCTTTTTTTTTTAACTATTTTTTTTATTGAATGAAAGATTCTTTAAATTCTGTAGTGCTTTACAATTTTCAAGTTTCACACAGTTGATTTCATATAATCCCATAATAACCCTATTTTCCCCTCTACCCCTATATTGCCCCCTCCCCATTCCCTCTCTCCACTGGTAACCACTAGTTTCTTCTCTATATCTGTGAGTCTGCTTCTTTTTTATTATATTCACTAGTTTGTTTTATTTTTTAGATTTCATATGTAAGCGATATCACACAGTATTTGTCTTTCCCTGCCTGACTTATTACATTTAGCATAATGCCCTCCAGGTTCAAACATGTTGCTGCAAATGGCAACATTTCATTCTTTTTATGGCTGTGTAGTATTACATTGTGTGTGTGTGTGTGTGTGTGTGTGTATATATATGTATATATACACACACACACACACATACACCACACCTTCTTTATTCATTCATCTGTTGATGGACACTTAGGTTGCTTCCATATTTTGGCAATTGTAAATAATGCTGCTATGAGCATTGGGCTGCGTGTATCTTTTCAAGTTAGTGTCACTTGTCTTCTGTAGTTTCAGAGATGACATGTGATGACATCCTCATTTCATTTTCAGTAATCTATCTCTGAGGTCCCCAAATGCTCTGAAACAAATGTACAATAAAGCTCCTGACCTTAAGTACTTGGGCTATCTCAACTTTCCATGAATTTCTGAGGAAAGTCAGCTTGATTTATTTAAAATAGGGAATATTCATATAAATGTAGTAATCTACATGTTCAGTTTGAATTTTTGCCAAATACTCCCGTAGCCCACCACTACCCAAGTAATCTTCCACAGTTCCCCACATCCCCCTACATTCCACGCACACCTCCACCTGCCCTCCATACTTCCCACCACAATATCCCTCAATCCTCCCACCCCCGATGAAACCCCCCAAATCCCCCACATCCCTCTAAGCCCATCGCACATCCTCACCATGTTTCCATGACCCCCTCTTCCTCAGTACCTGACACGTCCCCACTCCCACATCTCCATACACCTCCACGTAGCCAACCCTCTGCACAGCCCTCACTTCCTTCACTCCCTGCCCCCAAATTGGGACCCAATTATGTCAATGAAGTGCTTCTGTCTTGTCAAGTCACAGAGGTCAAGATCCTCTTTTCATCTCCCTTCACTGTTTGTTCTTATGGTTTTGAACTTTTCTGAGTTCCCACTTCCCTTTGGATGGTTCTGGCGTTTCTAAAGATATGAATTTCAGTTACTGATTTGGTAAATATCTTTAGCCTGATTATTATCTCCATGCCAATGGCGTATAGCTCCAAAGCTTTGTCTTTTAGCCAGAGTGGAATTTTTCCTGCATGGGTGTCATATTGTGGATATTGATCTGTATGTGCTCATTTCTGTATAGCCTTGTTTCAGTGGTGCTCCTGGGTGGTTCAATAAACAGTCTGTCTAGAAACAAGGAGATATTTTTTTATCAGTCTGTTACAGTAGCTGCTTGCCTCTAATTATCTTGTTGTTTTTCTTCCATATAGCACATCTATGTATTTGACTAGATGGTCTTATTGGGTGGCCTTTTGGAAGATTGATTTATTTTCATTGCATCAGGATTATCAATTTTCTGAGAGCTGTGTCTTTTTAAAGCTTTCAAATAAAGCTAAGTTATTTCAAGATAAAATATTATCCTCTATTCTGGTAAACAAAGATCAGGGTGAATGTGTAACTTTTGGCTTTATATATGGGAGCATTGCATTTATTCAATTCCTATAGGAAAAAACCAGAAAAACATATCCTGTAAGACAACCAACAGTTCAATGAATCTCATTTGAAAATGTTGTACAAAGAGGTTCAATGATCAAAAAATAACATCAACAAACACTGAATCTACAAAATGCATGTTTTGAAAACTCTGGATCCCTCGACCCCTTTACTTGCCCAGGTCCTAGGGTTGGGAGTCGAGATCTTGGTGTCCTAGGCTGGGCCCCTGAGGCCCTTGGTGGGTAGTCTGATTGACACAGGGCTGGCCTGGAACTTCTCTAAGGTTCTGGAGTTGGTGTTGGTCACTCTAGGTACCTGCCGCCGGTCCATACCACATCCTCAGACTTGGGACCAGCAGTGGTCTTTCAGTCCTTCCCTGTAGTGAGGTGAATTGGAGACTAGGAACTGGCTTCTACTGATGTTTTTATTGCTTGGGAAACAGAAAGAAAAGCTCTTGTTCAGGGTGTTTTTCATCTGCACTGGCTCGCCTTTGTTCCTTGTCACAGATTTTCTGTCACAGACCCCAAGGATCATTGTGTAAACCAGCTTGTTTTGGGACGTATCTTCCACGATTCGTATTTGCAGGGTGTAGGGGCCTGTCTATGAAAATCCGCATCACTAGAAACAGAGACACTCTTCGTGTTTACTGGGTTTTATTTGGCAATATTTAACATTCTTCTCTTGTAAATACCCCAGGGAGTTACAAATTTCAAAGTTATAATTGAGGCAAACTTTTCACTTAAAAATTTTTTTTCCAGTGTGTTGGCTCTTCAGCCTCCAAGGTATCTTAAACTAGTATAGCGAGTCTGATGTTGGAAACAGATAAGTGGTATGTAACCAATGAGAGAAGCCTCAGGAGCATTTTAGAAAGGCATGGAATAGTTTGTGAGGAGAATAAATTGTCAACAAGTTTGGATTGTTATCGAGTCTAGGAGGCCAATAAGTATTTTTTGAAGGGCATAGTAAATTGAGATCTGAGTCGACACCCTGAACTGGATTGCAGGATTATTCTGGCTGTTTTTATGACTGATTCAGATCACTGCTACCTGGACTTGATCATGTTTTCAGTATCCATTTAAATAATTCTTGACCTATGTCATATCATTGTTTGCTTTGAGTACACAAAATCTTCTCCTACAGAATAGTTCATTAAAAACATTCAAATAAATTGATATTGCTGTTTTAAAGGTTTTCTTTTGCTTTGTTTCCATTAGAAGAATTTTTAAAATCACTATTTAAAGTAGGAAACATTAGGACAGTGGTCTTGAAACTTTTTTATTATATTAGTAAAAATGCTTTAAGCATCCACCAATGGTACTTGTATATTTTTTATGCTATAAAGTATATGCATCTTTTGTTACATATTCTGTATATTATAAATCAGAAAACTTAATTGGGTTGAGATAAATATGAAATACGGTTTTAATGTAGATTATATTTTATGAAAATAAATGTATCTTTAATGAGAGCAATGTAATTGACTGATTTACAGTTTTTGAAAAATTTTCAGTGACAGTGTTATGATTGATTATGCTTCATCATTTAAAAAAAAACTTAGTCATTTGCAGAGACGTGGATGGATCTCGAGACTGTCATACAGAGTGAAGTAAGTCAGAAAGAGAAAAACAAATATCGTATATTAACGCATATATGTGGAATCTGAAATAATTGGTATAGACGATCTTTGTAAATAGACGATTTACAAAGCAGAAATAGAGACACAGACGTAAAGAACAAATGTATGGATACCAAGGGGGAAAGGTGGGGGGTGGGATGAATTGGGAGATTGGAATTGACATATATACACTGTTGATACTATGTATAAAATAGATAACTAATGAGAACCTACTGTATAGCACAGGGAACTCTACTCAATGCTCTGTGGTGACCTAAATGGGAAGGAAATCCAAAAAAAGAGGGGATATATGTATATGTATAGCTGATTCACTTTGCTGTACAGCAGAAACTAACACAACATTGTAAAGCAACTATACTGCAATAAAAATTAAAAACAAACAAACAAAATCTTAGTTTAATACTTAGTAATGCAATGATTGAGAAGTCTCTAAGTTCAGTTTATTTTTATATTTAGTTTTAGTGTCTGTCATAGTTGAAAATATGCCTCACAAGGATATGTCAATCCCAACTGAAGAAATTAATTGTTGACTATATTTTCTAAATAACAGTGTTCATTTCTCAGTTCCATCTACCAATTTTGCCAAGGTTATTTTCAGAAATACAGCTGGCAGTTTTTCATATTACCTGAAGTCAGCTGGTCCCTACTAATTGGAAAGCTGGGCATCTTAATATTTTAAAAGAATAGGTTAAAAATCCACTCAGACTTTCATGGGGAATATTTTCAAACAGATGAGGAAATTTTATTTCCAAGTTTAAACTGTATGGCTATGTGAGTATTTATAGTTTTTGGCAACAAAACCCACAGAACACTGAAAATATTTCCAAATATCCATTTTCAAAATGCTCACTTTAGAAGGCTTTCACATGGATTATTGAAGTGTCACAGTTACTTTGAAGGAAGAGCTTATATATTAAAAAAAACAAACAAACAAAACCTGCTACGTAGACACTACTGACATCCAGTTGTCATAGAGCAGGTCAGCAAATTTCGAACATTTGCCTTTTTTGTAAACAGCAATGCATAACTAATCTTCGAGTTTAGAAGCAAGTAGTTCACTCTGATAATCAGAAAATCTTTGTGTGGGAAAAGGTTTTCCAGGTCACACACCATCTTATTATGAAGAGTTGGAAATATTTTACAATTTAAAATAATATACTCTGTAAATCCATGTAGATGGTCGTATATAAAAGGTAATACATTGAAATGTGAAAGCAAATATAGGAACCAAGTAACCACTGTCAATATTTCTGTCTTAAAACTCCCAGTTTTACCTCTGGTGCCTTATCAGTATTATGGTCATGAAATGTGGATTGAGTGAAGGCATTAATGTCAATCCAAGCCTTAAATATTACTAAAGCTAAATTTATTTCTTATTTTTTTTATTAAAAAAGTTAAATATAAATAGAACTTTTAGTATTTTTCCCCCACATGTGTCCTCTGCTTTGGAGACCACTTCTTGAGGTTATCAGATTCACTGTTCTATCCAGAATCACGGGAATGGTTTTGTTGTCAGCTCAGCCAGTGGTTTTATATAGCGATAAGACAATTTTTGGATATCTCTTCTTTTCTATTGAATGCACTGAATGAGAGTCTATGTGTAGCTCCTTACTACTTCATTAGATGTAACTCAATGAATCTCTAAAGAAATCTTTTTAAAAAGTTAAAATATAGGAAAGGATATAATTTAGTACACAAGAAAAGAAATTTAATGCAAAAATCTAAAGAAAGCAGAAGGAATTAATCATTCTCTTTTGAAAGCCCTCTTATATACAGAACATAGCTTAATCGTTTGGCTGTGGCAGGATTTAGAGTACTTTCCTAGAGCTCTTTTATTTAATTCAATTTCTGCTTGAGTGAAATTGTTTAGAAACCGTTATATATTCGTTTTCATCTTGTGGCTGAAATGTCAACATTGCTCTTCTTTTCTCTAGAAAGGTTCTGCATTACATATGTTATCGTTCACCTATCTCCAGAACTGTGCTGTTCAGTATGAGAACCACAAGCTACATATGGCTACTGAAATGAAAATCAATTAAAATTAAACAAAATTAAGAATTCAGGTCCTTAGCCCCATTAACCTGATTTGAAATATATAGTAACCACATGGAACCATTGGACCCTGGACAATTAGTGGACAAGCTGGGCTCTTGAATATGGCCTAGCTTATAGTGTAGTCAAACCACACAAATTATTGAAACCTTTGAAATGCCTGAATTTCCTTATATGGGTGAATCAGTAACATTGCCTTTAAATTCACTAAGGGACATTTAAGGACAAACTTGAAATGAATTTTGGCTTATGTAATCATTCTTATGATCTACTGTGTTAACTCAGTTGAAAATAAGTAATGATAAACCTGCAAGATTTTTTCACAGTTATTTTACATTGAAAACTGTGAAAAAATCTTCCAGTAAATGGGGAAAAGTAAATACTGGTAATCTTTTAGACATTTAAATTTCCACTGTGTTTGTAGTAAAACTTCTGTTTTCTCTCATTATCAATACAAAATGTGATTAATGTGAAATCGCACTCTTCTGCTAAGATGTAGAGCAGTGATCAGGTGTTCATTGGTGCCTAGCACAGTGCCTGGTACATATATTGAATTAATGGAGGCAACCTGCTCTTTGGGTAGATGGCCTCCTTATAATAATATAGAGTTACTGCTTTTGATTTCTCCCACTGGAATTGCTCAAAATAAAGTTAAACTTTTTTTTTTTTTCTTCACAGCAGCCACTCAGATATTTGAAGACTGCTGTCAGCCTGCTTCTAAGTCTTTCTTTTAGGCTAAATATCTTCTGTTTCAGTCAAGTGTCGTTTTACTAGGTTTAACCAAAAGAGACCATACCACTACTGTATGACTCCCCATTTGTTTTTGAACTTGTCAAGACCTAACTTGTTTGATTTTGTTACATAGTCCTTTCTAAAATTAATGGGAAACTGATGATATTTTCAGAGTTTTCATTGTGCTCCTGAAAGTTATTTGGACTAGATATTCTGGACTTGCTCCAAAACTAGAGTTAGGAAATAGTATTCCAAAATAACTGTACTGGGGTGCCTAGTAAGTCAGTTAAGGGAAAGCTGACTCTTTTTTTAATTTCATTTTTTTTAACTTTTAATTTTATATTGGAGTATAGTTGATAAACAGTGTTGTGTTAGTTTCAGGTGTACAGCAAAGTGATTCAGTTATACATATACATGTATCTGTCCTTTTTCAAATTCTTGTTCAGAGCTGGCTCTCTTGTTCAGAGAAAGATGTTTCCAGGAACAGAGCAAGGGTTCACCAGTGGCTATTGCCATCTTGTGGTTGGGGGAAAGGGAGAAAGAGAGGGCCTTTTGCAAGGCTTAAAAAACTTCATGCAACATTGGCTATATGGTTGGAGTAGGTGCCTCTTAAGTATCTTTGCAACCCTAAGATTTTATACTTCTAGCAAACTGTAAAGGGAAAAACTGAAAGGTGTTTCCATCCAAAGGCAATGCTTTGACTATCCTTGCATTGGCAATACCTTGAATTCTCACATTGCATGTGATTGTGCCTGCAAAACTTGAGATTTTCTTATTTTGCTCTATGGTAATGATAAAGCAAACTGCTATTCATCATTGGCGCCTTCATTCAAGCTAGCTTATAGGATTTGATTTCCACTTACTCATTAAGCACTTTGGTGATGGTTATGGACGACTAACACATTCTGACGGAAGTGAGAAGGAAAAGCCAAAACATGTTTAGTTGACTTTAGGTTGCGAATCTGGGATGATGTGAGCCAGAAAGGAGGCAATATAGGGGAGTATTATTATTTTTTTCTCTAATTTGCTTCTTTTGCTTATGAAGGAATCAGATACCTTAGAGTAGAAGATAAATCCATTTTTTCCACTATGACAAAGTCATGGTATTTGGTATCTGCTCCTGAATAACACTCCTTTGTATACATTCCATGTCACTGGATTGTATCACCAACCTTCTTGAACTTGTTGATCTAATGTTGGGACCTTTGAAGTATTTGCATTAGAATGTACAAAGGGGGAGCACATCCTGTCTATTCAAGGTAAATAGACTCTTTCTCTAGATCTGTCTATCTCATGTCTATATCTCTATCTATTTGAGACAAAAATCTATTAAATCCTGATTTATAGCTTTCTACTTTATTAACTTTATCGACTACATAAAATGTTTTTTTTAAAAAAACCCTTACAAGATCTTATTCATAAGATCTCTTACCAGTAGTGTAGGTAAAGGCACTTTTGATAATATTTGCTAGTAATTAAGTTTTCTTTAGCCCAAGCCTGAAAAGTCTATAAGATGCCAAAAGTGAAGTATCCCTTTGATACAAGTTTGTTTTTCAATCTCTAAGAAAACAATTATTTCATAATAAAAAACAAGATGTGTCCATTTCGTACTTATAGTGTGAGTTACATATTATTGTTATTCCCATTATTTAGATGAGAAAATTAAGACTTAGAGTGGTTTAAGTAACTTGACTGAGGTCATAAATCTAGTAAATGGTATTTCAGGAATTTAAACTATAGGAAGGTACTATGGGTGACGTACGGTGTTTGGAGAGAGAATCACTGACTGGTAATGGCCCATGGGCTGATACCGTTAGTCTTGTGAGTTCAGCCAAGAGGCATGCTGGAATCTTACGTAACTAATTGGTTAGGAGTATACCAGTCAGGAAGAACTGATCTAGCTCTCAGGTGGCCGAAACAAATTTCCAAGAGGGTATGGCAAGTTCACATAGAAATTTGGATTAGGATCAATATACAAGGGCTTCCATCTTACAGGTGTGTGAGCGGCAGCAGCAGAAGTTTCTTGCCAGTGGTGGTACTCTTGTTTCAATGTATGGCAGTGATTTGGGATGGTAGAAATGTCCAGTTTGAAACTGAACCCAAGGGATAAGATCCATCCCCTTAGATAGAAGTTGTTGAGGGCTGTACACATTGTCTGGGCATCAGTTAAGAGGGCAGGTGTTAAGGAAAGGGACCTATTCCTTGCAGGGAGTTAGAATACAAATCAGAATGTAGGAATACAACTAAGGTGAATATGGAGGATTGCAACTCACTGGGTACAGGGATGCCGAGGGAATCTACTGTGTTTATGATAATATATAAATACATTTTAAACTCTTAACTATTGCTGAAGATAAACACCTAAAATACTCCCGAACTTCTCTATGATCAGGGGTTGGAATGGGACTGAGCTTAAAGGTGGGCATATGCAGCATATGCAGCTAGGCTGGGGTAGGCTGGGGCAAGGAGTTTGACTTACATACAACAATGGATATGAACTCAAAGTACTAGATTTCTTGATCTTTTCAATGCGGTGAGAGAACATCTGATGAAATACGAAGTTAGTGAACAGATTTGGAGTATGTAGCTAAATTTGTAATGGAGGCAATCAGGGAAAAATAAACTCTACCTATTAAACCATTGCTTTTGTCATTTTCAGTAGCAGAAAAATTGCTACTTGTCCAATTCTAGATATGAGAGGCAATCAGAATATACAGTGAGTGCCTGAGGGTGACTTTTTTAGGGGTTAAATATAGCTTTGCATCATTAGCTTATGTGCGAAAAAAATCCCATTATGACAGCAAATCAGATCTAATCTGGCACTCCCTCTGCTACAATTATATAAAATATGGTGGAAGCTTGTCAAAGCTTTCAGTGAGAAATGAGGCTACTGATGCTTGGCAGCCCCCTTTTGAGCACAGTGAAGAATCATGTTGCTTAGCTACAGCCCTTGGCTGATTTAGAAAGCTTTAACTGACTGTATTATACAAGAGTTAAACTCTATTCCTTGATTTTTTTTTTCCCTAAGAGAAAAAGCCTTATTTACCACCTTCTTATTTTTGGGGTATCTTTACCAAGTCATTTATGTCTATTCACCCAGGACACATTTCGAGTTATCGTTGTTTTTGTCTCCCCAGGGTTTATAGATTGAGAGAGAACAAGTGGGTGGTTGGTGATACAAGGAGAACATAAAGTATTGAAATAAATGCTTTTGCCGGCAAAGTAATGTGCAAGTGTCTATTTAAATTTTTCTTTTTCACTTGAAGTCATTGTATTTTTCCCCTCTTTCTGCTTATTCATAGTTTGAGTTGCTATTGTCTTTATAATGCACAAGAATGTATAACATTTAATTATATTTTTGTATTTCAAAATGTAAACTGACATAGGTGTATGGAGAAGTATAGGGAACAGTGAATGAAGCAGGAGTAAGTGTGTGGGCTGGAATTGGAACCAAAACACTGAAAACAGAAGGATTAAGGGGAAAAACAAAGAAGAACTGTAAATGGAGAGGTTTACAGCAATTATTGTACGTGAAGTAGAAAAGTGTGTAAAGGGGGAAATGTCAGATGTGTCAGAGACCATTTCAGTGGGGTAAAAATACTCAAGGACTCTTAAGTCTGGAGGAGATTCTAAAAGGCTTTTGGTTCATGCTGTCTCCAGAAGGAATATTTTTTATACTGTTCTAAATATGTAGATATCTACTTATTTTTACAGCTCTTCAGGAAAGAGAGCTGTCCCTAAGCAATGCTTTCTAACATCTTACCATAATTATTGGAATGAAGTAGAGCCATGACCTAATCTCGATTATGTAATTATTCAGTAGATTTTACTATTGACTTGTCAGCACAATCTGTTTTATACATGCAAAAGCAATTTTTCCTGCTTTACAGTTCCCTGATTACCTGCAGGAAAGCCTATAGAGTTGATTCTATATTTACATTCAGAAATAGGATAATGGTTAATTGTCGCTACAGGCTTGGCTCCATCATGATTCTAATTCTGTTGAAGCCCAGATTTCATAGACTTAGAAGCTAAACCACTTTGTTTATGGGTTTTGTTTTTATGCTGGTCTGCAGATCACCTTCATTTGCCACCTTTTAAAGTATGTTTGTGTAATATCATCATTTTCAAAGTGTGGTCCTGGAACCCTTCAAGTGAGGACCCCTGGGGGTCCTCAAGACCCTATTAAGGAAGTCTGTGAAGTTAAACCTTTTCATAATAATTTTCATAATAATTCAGAGACTATTTGCCTTTTGAACTCTCTATTCTCATGGGTGTACAGAGGCTTCATAAAATTTGATATAGAAACAGGTTGAATGCAGAAAGGAATATGAAAATCTAGTTGTCTTCTAATAAGCCAGACTTTAAGGAGATTTGCAGAAATGTAAAACAATGATACTCTTCTCGCTAAGTTTTTTATTTTTGGGAAATATTGTTATTTTTCATAAATACACTATGTTAACATGTAATGAGCTTATCGCTATTTTTAAATGAATTAATAAATATTTTGGAAGTTTCTCCATTTAATATTTAAGATGGTAAATATCAATGGATATAACCAACATAAATAAAAGCTCTTTGATATTCTCAATAATTTTCAGGAGTGTAAAGGGGTTCCAAGATCAAAAATTTGAGAGGTCCAATCTGGTGTGTTCCTCAGCTCCTGCATGATTCTGACCTTCACTCCACTTCCTGGTTTCTATGCTTTCTCTCCCTTACTTTGATGATTCTACTGACAGATTTCTGTATCCCACTTCTCCTCTCCATCTTCTCTCCTGATAATTTCAGCCTCAGACTCCACTGAACCTTTAGCCTAGTGTCATTAGAATTGGTGGATGACAGAAGGGCCGTGATCCCATTAGTTTAAATGGCAATCTGTTTAAAATAAAATTTCACATATTAAGTTTGATATGTATTTCTAACTATAGTGACTGCATTACAGGTAAAAATTTTCATGTATTATTTCACTTATTAGTTTGAATAGAAAAGACACTTTTAGGATTTTGATTTTGATTTCATTTTTTAACAAATTTGACCAAAATGTCAAATAATGGAATATACCGTATTTTATCCTCTGAATTTCGTGTTGAAATTTCAAATGTAAATTAGAAGTCATTTATACACTAAAGCACATAGAACTGTATAGGATTCTGCAGCCTTAAGTATGTATCAAGGCCAGTGTGTCTGTTTAGTTAGTGCCGTTTATTAATAAATGGCATATTGAAGTTACGCCTGAAAATTTTCTTCTTAAGATTGGTCTGAAATTTAATCCTATTATGTGGTAAGCTGGTCAACAACAATTTAATTTTTGTTTTTAATTAATGAATTGCAAATTCAGTAAACATCATTTTTTTTTTTTTCTGTTCAGTCAAGATCGTCTTTGGACTAAATTGGACTAAATGAATACCATGCATGTGTAAAATTAAAAGTCAATTTAGTATTTTATTCCTTTGTTGAAATAGAGATCCCAGAATCTGTTTTTTTTTTAATGTGAAAGACTTCACAAAGCTTTCTTTAAACAGATTCAATATTTGGTTGACAGCTATACAATGTTTTGTTACCCCTGCAACAGTGATACATATGTTGTTGAATGAGGGTGACTGGAAATGAAATTCTACACCTTTTTTCCTCTGTCAGGGTTGATTAGATTTTGAATTACAAAAGTGCTTGGGGAGCTCTACTCAATACTCTGTAATGGCCTATATGGGAAAAGAATCTTAAAAAAAAAAAAAAAGTGGATGTATGTATATGTATAACTGATTCACTTTGCTGTACACCTGAAACTAACACAAGACTGTAAATCAACTATACTCCAATAAAAATTAAAAAAAAATAAAAAAAGCTTGATAGCCAGGTCTCTCTGGTGGCAATGTGTTGAGCTTTTTCCCTTTTCCTCACTCCCACAACCAGTCACTTGTGAGTTCTTGTCAGTTCTACCTCAGTATCTCATCAATTTGTTTTCTTCCTCATTCTTCTTTTTTTTCTACAAAGTCCTTATTCTTTATTTATTAATTTTCTGATATTCATATGATATTGCTAAATTTCAAATTGTTTTCATTCATTTATTTATTTACTTTAACACTAACGATGAAAAATCTGAAAGAGAAGTTAAGGAAACACTCCCATTTACCACTGCAACAAAGGTTTTAATTTCTCTGTCAAATCTGAATGAGATCCTTGCTGGGTAGAGTAATCTTGGTTGTAGGTTTTTCCCTTTTATCACTTTATATATGTCCTGCCACTCCCTTCTGGCTTGCAGAGTTTCTGCTGAAAGATCAGTTCTTAACGTTATGGGGATTCCCTCGTATGTTATTTGTTGTCTTTCCCTTGCTGCTTTTAATATTTTTACTTTGTATTTAATTTTTGATAGTTTGATTAATATGTGTCTTGGCATGTTTCTTCTTAGATTTATCCTGTATGGGACTCTCTGTGCTTCCTGGACTTGATTGACTATTTCTTTTCCCATGTTAGGGGAGTTTTCAACTATAATGTCTGCAAATATTTTCTCAGTCCCTTTCTTTTTCTCTTCTTCTTCTGGAACCCCTACAATTCGAATGTTGGTGCATTTAATGTTGTCCCAGAGATCTCTGAGACTGTCCTCAATTGTTTTCATTCTTTTTTCTTTATTCTGCTCTGTGGTAGTTATTTCCACTATTTTATGTTCCAGGTCACCTATCCATTCTTCTGTCTCAGTTATTCTGCTATTGAGTCCTTCTAGAGAATTTTTCATTTCATTTATTGTGCTGTTCATCATTGTTTGTTTGCATTTTAGTTCTTTTAGGTCCTCGTTAAACGTTTCTTGTATTTTCTCCATTCTGTTTCCAAGATTTTGGATCATCTTTACTATCATTACTCTGAATTCTTTTTTAGGTAGACTGCCTATTTCCTCTTCATTAGTTTGGTCTGGTGGTTTTTACTTTGCTTCTTCATCTGCTGTGTATTTCTCTGTCTTCTCATTTTGCTTAACTTACTGTGTTTGGGGTCTCCTTTTCGCAGGCTGCAGGTTCGTAGTTCCTGTTATTTTTGGTGTCTGCCTCCAGTGGGTAAGGTTGGTTCAGTGGGTTGTGTAGACTTCCTGGTGGAGGGGACTGGTGCCTGTGTTCTGGTGAATGAGGCTGTATCTTGTCTTTCTGGTGGGCAGGACTGTGTCCGGTGGTGTGTTTTGTGGTGTCTGTGAACTTATTACGATTTTAGTCAGCCTCTCAGCTAATGGGTGGGGTTGTGTTCCTGTCTTGCTAGTTAGTTGTTTGGCATGGGGCGTCTAACACTGGAGCTTGCTGGTCGTTGAGTGGACCAGCAAGTGGTCATTGAGTGTTGAGATGGAGGTCTCTGGGAGAGCTCTCGCTGATTGATATTACGTGGGGCCAGGAGGTCTCTGGTGGACCAGTGTCCTGAACTCGGCTCTCCCACCTCAGAGGCTCAGGCCTGACACCCAGCTGGAGCACCAAGATCCTGTCAGCCACACGGCTTTGGGAAGTCTGAGGTCTTCTGCCAGCGTTCAGTAGGTGTTCTGTAGGAGGTGTTCCACATGTAGATGTATTTTTGATATATTTGTGGGGAGGAAGGTGATCTCCATGTCTTACTCTTGAAGGTCCTCCTCTTCTCTCATTGTTACTACAACTGACTTAGTTCTAGTCTTAGTTGTTTCTTGCTTGGACTTTCGTAGTACTCTCCTCCTGTCTTCAGTCTTATTCTTCAATTCATTGTCTGTGCTGCTGCCAATGTGATTTTTAAAAAAATTGATGTGATTATGTTGTCCTGTATTTTTTTTTTTTTTGATATTGTGTCACATAGCAGTTAAAAATGCTGACTTTGGATTGAGATTGCCTGAGTTTGTTAACCTTTCTATGCCTCCAGCTTCTTTAACTGGGAATTATTCTCTGATGTATGCAGAATGCTTTGCATGTACATTCTCTATAAATATTAGCTGTTTTCCATAGCACTTTATATGCTTGAAATTACTTATAATTATTTATGTCTGTCTTCTGTGCTAGACTGTAAGCTCCAGAAGGGCGGAAACCACATCAGTTATGTTCATCATTGTATCTCAAGTGCCATAACAATGTCTGTAATAAAGGTGCTCAACAAGTATTTGCAGTTGACTGCCTAATATTCTTCAGTGACTCTTCTTAATCTCTGTGATAAAAGCCACCTTATATACATGGCTTTCTAAATCTAAATTTCTTCTCATTTTACAATACCTGGTTACTTGCCTTCCATGATTCTACAGCGGTGTTTCATGTCTCCACGCATATATTTGCACATGCTCTTCCTTTGGAATAACATACTGTTTCTCACTTTGGCCACCTCAAAGTTCCTGCATATTCTTGGAGTCCTAGGTTTTGATCTTCTGTGACCCCTTGGCAGCCTTTTCCCCAATTCAAGCAGAGCAAGTTCTCCCTTATGTGCCGCTCTAGTACATTGTTCATATTTTAATTTTAATACCTATAATGCTGTATTAAAATGACTTGATTACTCTTAATTACAATAGCTACTTTCATCAGATGCCTGCCCTATTACTGTGTCATATATATGTGTGTGTATACATATATATGTGTGTATATGTTTGTGTGTCTGTGTGTGTGTATGTATATATTGAATTTAATCCTCAGAGTAGTCCTAGAGAGCTTCCCTGGTGGCGCAGTGGTTGAGAGTCTGCCTGCCGATGCAGGGGACACAGGTTCGTGCCCTGGTCTGGGGAGATCCCACATGCCGTGGAGTGGCTGGGCCCGTGAGCCATGGCCACTGAGCCTGCGCGTCCAGAGCCTGTGCTCCGCAACGGGAGAGGCCACAACAGTGAGAGGCCCGCGTACTGCAAAAAAAAAAACAGTCCTAGAAAATACCTATTATTATTCCAATTTTACAGACGAGGGAACTGAGGCTCAGCTACTTAAAAAAATTAATATAGGTTACATCTTAATTAAGAATTTGGACTGATCAGTTGCTGATGCAAGAGTACCTTGAGGCAAGGGCTGTGGCCTACTCATACATCTTATTGGTATGGCTGCTCTTGTAGTTTAATTTCATGTACAATATCATATTTGTGTTATACAGTATCTCTATGGTGACTGTTTTCATCACTGTATCACATCCATAAGAAAGATTTAGATTAATTAGATTAATTCTGCCATAGCTTGCCAGGTAGTCCATCTTCCTTTAGGAATGGAAGATTCTAGGCATAGCCTGGTTACTCATAATACTCTTCCTATTATCTGAAAACCTTCTTGGATACTTAGATTGTAGGTCTAACTTTAGTTTGTTTTATATTTTACTTCATTTATTTCATTTACTTATTGCAAGCAGTTCTATTAAAAATGAATAAGGGTTCAATTAAAATTATGGTTTTCTTATTAGGAAACTTCTATTATCACAAATACTGTAATCAACTACTGTTATTTTTAGAATCAAATAAAAACTCTGTAAATGCCACAATGACTTAGTTATGTGCTTTAGTTTCTATTGTTTTTCATTTGTGATAGATGCATTTTGTAAAAAGGGTGTAAAGAATTCAGAGTAGGTGGCTCTACAGATTGACTAGTGATTATTCTCAGTTCACCATTGCCAAGTATTTTTGTCACTTATCTAGATTTGAAAGAATGAATGAACACATGATGCTTTTAAAAACTGCATCTCTCTTTTTGACATAAAAATAGAGAGCTTTACAAATACTATTCAGCTAAATCCATATAAATTCTCCTCCACAATCAAACTACCAAATTAAAAATTAGATTTTTCTTGATAGGAAGTTTTTCAGTATGTATAAATGTATAATTGGAAATTTGTCAATTTTTAGCCTTCGCTTCCTATCTCCCTCACCCTTCTTCTGTCTTTTTCATTTGCTTGTCTTTGCTTATTTTTAAATCTCTTCTGTTTTTTTTCCTTTTTCCTGCCCTCTGCTCTCCTCGTTTTCTCCTTTCCTATTCTTTTTTTTTAAAATAAATTTATTTATTTTATTTATTTTTATGTTTGGCTGCATTGTGTCTTTGTTGCTGTGCGCAGGCTTTCTCTAGTTGTGGCGAGTGGGGACTACTCTTGGTTGCAGTGCGCGAGCTTCTCATTTCAGTGGCTTCTCTTGTTGCAGAGTATGGGATCTAGGCGCGCGGGCTTCAGTAGTTGTGGATCGCGGGCTCAGTAGTTGTGGCTCGCGGGCTCTAGAGTGCAGGCTCAGTAGTTGTGGCGCACGGGCTTAGTTGCTCCATGGCCTGTGGGATCTTCCCAGACCAGGGCTTGAACCTGTGTCCCCTGCATTGGCAGGCGATTCCCAACCACTGAGCAACCAAGGAAGCCCTCTCCTTTCCTATTCTTGTCTTTATTTTCCTTTTTTTAAAAAACTGTATTAATTCCCAGAAAGAAAAATGAAAGCTAGAAGTTTTAATTTCCAATAAATGTTGGGCTAAGAAATAGTGCAACTTGGGCAAAGGTTCTAGGAGTCCCGAGCATTCCTAGAGCAGTGAGTGTTTATCTTTTAAAGTATGATTATACTTTTAATATCTGTTAGTTGATAAAACATAATAAACTAATCATTTCATTACAGTAGTCTTATATACATTTGATAAATAAGATATAAATATCAAGATATGTTTTTAGTTTAAACTAGAAGAATTTCTTGTTGTGGTTTCTTGAGTTTTTTGAACTTCTTGAGGTGACTCCATGACTCCACAGAGGTTTATGAGCTGCAGCTTACACAGTAGTTTCAGAGAATTTTCGAATTTACTTTCTGATTCATCTAGTTCTGCATTTAAAAATGCACATACAACTTAAACCAAATCAAGAATAGAATGTATTAGAAAATATGATTTGGTTCCATATATGCCTTGCGAAATACCAATCTAGCAGCAGATCTTCCTTAAGCCTAGTAATATACCTCCAGAATATGATCCCATTTAGGTCTCTTGTTCAGGACTCCACAATTAGAATATATTCCATTGAATTCCTTCACACATTTAGCTTCACATATTTTGCATGTGTTGTGGGCATGAAGATCAAGGAAGTTTGATCCTTCTTGAGTTTTACAACTACAAAAGAGCTCAAGGAAAATATTATGAGGTCTGAGCATACATGTCAGTCACGTATTATAATTCATAACTGGAAAGATTATCCTCTGAGAGTGCACATTTGTCTGTGTGTTGCGGAGGTGCAAGTCAGTGGTGCAGGGGGGACGTGGACTATTTATGGAGTGAAGAAACTGGAAGGGAAATTGGAAGGGAAAGCCTGCCTCTGACATGAACTCCTTTTAATTTTCTTGAACTCTTGCTAATAAAGAGCTAGGTTTGAGCTTTCTTTAGGTGGGAGAGAAAAGACGAGGTGAGCTACTAGGGGGGTTTCTTTTCCTTTATCAAATTCAAGGAGGTATTGAGTGGGAGATAGGGGTGAAAGCACCAGCATCAGTGACCAACCTCAAGATTGACCAGTTATGATTCAAGAAGTATTGTTATCACCAAGTTTGGGTGGCACATATTACGCTATATTTTCTTTTCTAGAGAAGCTATAAATTGTAAAGCTAATCTTGTTTAAATGTTTATGCCAGTAAACTTTAAAACATCTTTGTTTGAAATGTTTCCGCCAGTAAGATTTAAGACATCTTTCTACAGTCTTAAATATTGGGCGTGTTATGGTCAGTTACACTTAAATTTATTTCTAATTTGGAAAAGAATGTTTGAATTGGTCTTCCTCTTCCAGCTATTTTTGTATTATTACTCCAATGTCAGTGTCTAGAGAAGCAAATGTGATTTGAAAATCAGTCTATCAATAAGGTGTTACCACTGTTGACTGCATAATTGGACATTTTATTTTTATAAAGTTCTTCCAAAATTATAAAAGTAATATTTATTTTAATCATGAAAACCATACGAAGACTAAAAAGGAGAAAAAAGTTAGCACCTACATTTCCTCTTTTCACCAGCTTCGAACTGCACTCTTTTCCATACTCTTTCTAGTACTAAATGCTAGTTATTTTTTGTCAATTTGATGGGTAAAAAATATGTACTTAATTGTTCCTTCAATTTATATTTCTTTAGTAACTAATAAGGTTAAATGTGTGTGTATATATATACATGTAAATAAGTAATTCTGTGAATATAATGAAAAATATTACAGTGTATATTATGTATCATTTCATATATATCATATATCATATCATATCATATCCGGGTAGTTTGGTCCCGGTAATATATATTTTCCTAAGACTTCCCTGTTATGCTGTCTATAAGACTAGAAATTAAGCCTGGAAAAACAGAAATGGATATGTGACACTTCACTAGTAAAATATGAAGTGAGTTGGGCTTCTGTTGTTTAGAATTTCACTGTCCTTTTATCTAAAGCTAAAAGAGACTTAGGTTTTTTATTGGTGAATCCCCAAGTTGAGTCTTTTCTGTCAGAGGTGGAAATCAAGAGATTTAAATGTTTTGTATATTCCTTGTACCAGTTATCAACTTATTTCCTCACTCCAAATCCATCCTTTTTTGCCCTGCTTTTGTGATACTGGATCTGAGCCCTGTAAGCATTTCCCTTTTGCCATCTGGGACAGTATTAAGCTTTTCAGTAGTTGGCATTGGAGAGACACTGTGTGAAGAAGACTTTTATTTCTGGTTCCAAAATGCTTTTTTCCCTGCTCTGATGGTGAGCTGCAGCCAGTGGAATGCAGGATACCCAGCGTCACATGCATACGCTCCTCTGAGTTTTGATGGCACTCATAGGCATCTGAGGCAGAGGTGACTTGCCCACTCAAATGTGTACATATCAGTGCAAAGCCATCAAAACACAAAAAACAAGAAAACATGACAACACCAAAGAAACACAATCATTTCTCAGTAAGTAACCCCAAAGAACTAGAGATCTACAAGTTACTTGAAAAGGAATCCAAAATAATTATTTTAAGGAAGTTCAGTGAGATTCAAGGGAACACAGAGAGACAATTTGATGATCTCAGGAAAAAAATGCATGAACAAAATGAGAAGTTCATCAAAGGGATAGAAATCATAAAAAAGAACTAAACAGAAATTCAAGAGCTGATAAATACAACAAATTAAATGAAAAATGCAATAGAGAGCTTCAACATTAGGCTTAATTTTTGCAGAACAAAGAATCTGTGAACTTGAAGACAGACCCCTCGATAATATCCAGTCATAGGAGAAAAAGGAATAAGAATGAAAAAGCATGAAGAAAGCCTATGTGAATTATGGGATACCATAAGGCAAAACAACATTCTCATTATGGAAGTCCCAGAAGGAGAAGAGAGAAAAAGGGACAGAAAACTTATTTGAAGAAATAGTGGCTGAAAACATCTAAAATCTGGGGAGAAATATGGCCATCCAAGGACATGAAGCTCAAATATGCCCAAACAGATTCAACCCAAAGACATCTTCACTGAGACATATTATAATCAAACTCTTAAAAATCAAAGACAGAATTTTGAAAGTAGCAAGAGAAAAATGAGTCATCATATAAAAGGGGACTCAGCAGATTTCTCAGCAGAAATCTTGCTGGCCAGGAGAGAGTGGGATGATATCTTCAAAATGGTCAAAGAAAAAAAGAACCTGCCAAACAAAAATACTTTACCCAGCAAAGTTGTCTCTTAGAAATTGAGAAAGATTTTTCCAGACAAACAAAAGCTGAGGAAATGTATCACCACTAGAGCTGCCTTACAAGAAATGCTAAAGGGAGTTTTCAAGCTGAAAGGAAAGGGCACTCATTAGTAACATGAAAACATATGAAAGTAGAAAAGTTACTGGTAAAGGTAAATATATAGTCAGTTTCATATTGCAGTGGTGATGTATAAATCACATTAAATTCTAGCATATGAGTTAGAAGACAAACACGTTAAAAATAATTATAGCTGTTTTGTTTATCAGTATACAATATAAAATGATGTAAATTGGGACATCAACAATAGAAAATGTGGAATCTGGTAACTGTCTAGAACTTTTTTTTACGCAGTTAAAGTTAACTTGTTATAAACTTAAAACAGACTGTTATGACTGTAAGATGTATTATGAAAGCCTCATGGTAATCACAAAGCAAAGGCCTAAAACAGATAAACAAATGATAAAGAAAAGAGAGTCAAAGCATACCACTACAAAAAATCATCAATTCACAAGAAAGACAGCAAGAGAGGAAAGTGGAGTTTAGTTCTCAGTAAACTTTGAAATAACATTCCATATTTCATGGCTTCTTGGACATTACCTGTCTCAGTCATTGCTTTAGAATTCTTATTCCTAAACTGGTCTTTCATCTTTCAGCTACTAATTCTGCAATTGCTTGTGGATATAAATATAGAAATGTCTTTAAAAGCATCTTTGTCTACCATGATATTCAAGAGAAATACCAGTTTAACTGAAGGACAAGTAAAGGAGGAGCCCAAGGAGGGAATCAGGGTAGTTGTTAGCCAAACAGCCTGTCCCAGGGACACGCTGACGAGCCCCATCCTAGGTCAGGTCTTCAAGGGTGGACTCAGCTCAGGCCGTGGCTTCTGTCAGTGAATCCTGTGAGTGAGTCATAGGATCATGGGATTTGATGATTACTTTTTTATTAAGCACATAAGGTAGAGTGTTCAGAGAAGAGGCAGAAAGGATTAAAAGAACCCATAAATAGTCACCTAGAAACTGTTGATCTATTTCTGGAATATGACCCATTCTTCAACTGAAACTGACTTCTAGTTCCATTGTGTACGCAAATGTGTGTGTGGGGTGGGTGGGTATAAGACTGTGATTCTCAATCTTGGTTTGTGACAACTTTGACAATCTCCAAGATTGTGACAAAATTCTTTTTTTAAAAAAGCCTATAAGTTTAAAAAATGTACTTACTAAGTCCCTGTCATGGAACCTTTTTCAAGGGAAATCCTGAATCTGTGATTCTACCTTCAACTTTAAGGAGATTGGAAGGAAGTTCATAATTATGGATAATGTCACTTAGAATCTTCTTTGACACAGGAAGAATATAATTATAGAAAGCAAATTAATTTTCACAAGCCTACTGTGGAGAAGATATAAGATGTGATAAATTTTTCCAATGAATGATGCTCTATAAGTGTATGAGCCTTGATGAAACCATTGTGTGTGTGTGTGTGTGTGTGTGTGTGTGTGTATAATGGTTTCATAGTTTCTGGCATGTTCTGCAGTTAAAAATGTGTAAAGTGGTTCTGATTTGTTGATGGGATAACTATCTGAAAAAAAAGCTATCCTTTTGGAAGAAAATTATAAAATTTGCCTTGGGAAAAAGTCAGTGAACTGAATATTGTCCACTGCTGTTTGCAAGTTTAGTAATCATAAAACCAATAGGTCTGTGATACAATTTTAGAAACCATAAAAAAGGTTCTATTCTTGATATTTCCAAATTGTTGTCTTAAGCTAACTTAATTATCATTTAGCTTGCTTTTTCCAACGGAAGGTTAATGTATGTATGAATTCAAGAGCTTTGACTATTGTGTGCCGTTCACTTATGGATCATTAAAAAGAACTTCTGTGGCTAAGGACTAAGGAACATAGAGCTTTTAAAATGCTACCACCTGTACTTTGGGCTTTGGATCTTTCTTTGTAGTATTTATAAAATACTCTTTAAGAAAACCAAGACTGCCTATACGTGTTGGTTATTTCTTTTTTCCGTTGAAACATTCACAAAAGTGCCTTGATAAAAGTGCTTTTGTTCGTGGTGAAACAGGAAAAATTGATTACAAAACCATCTGAGCCTGTATAAATTCTAAAAACGGATTTACAAAAACACTGTATGATGTAGCAGATCTGGAGATAAGCTTCTTATCATATGACAAGAACATAACCTTTAGTTTAAGATTGTATTGTTATTGAAGAATTCTGTTTTGCCTATTTTAAAAAATGGCTGGTTGAAGTTTTCTTTACATAGTTTAGCATAGTTACTGAATCAGAAAGTTCTGAAAAGCTCATAAAAGAATAAGTTCATAGGAGTTCGCTAAATTATAAAATAATAAATAATTCAGAAGTGAAAAAATAAATTCTACTTACAATACTCATTGCATTGATATCATCATGTTACAGTGTATACAAGAAAACAAAGAAGGTCAAGAAGTGTAATGGAAAGGGAAACAGATTTTAAAGATCCAGTTTCAGAATACCTTGGTATTCTTGTTAGAGAAAAGTTGAGAATGTGATTGTTTGGAGACTAAAAATGCATTTGAAAGCATATTGGAGTTATGTATTTGATTATTTCTGGTTACTGGTTACTGGTTATTTCTAAAACTGTTTGCAAATTAACTTTATCCTCTTTTAAAAATATTCAACTACTAGATAAATTCTAAATCTACTTTTTCAAGAGAGTTAGCTGATTCGGAGGCTCAATACTTTAATACTCAGTCCTTGAAATAAACATAGAAAGTCTCAGGTCTAGTCCTGCTGAGTCTGTTACTTCCTGGAAATTCTTGCTGTAGCTTTTATAATGACATCAAGTGTTCTATGGGTTGGACTCCCTGCTCTTCGTGGACACTATTTTCATCAGCCTCTCCAGTTACGTAAATTATTCATATTCATTCTCTTCCCTGCTCCTCCAGTCTCTCTCTGACCCTCTCTCTGTGTCTTTCTCTCTGTCTCTCTCTGCAAATAGCTCTTTTACGGAGAGCAAACCAACACAATACTGCTTCCAGTAGATAATTTTAGTATTGATAGTTTTGTTTTTCTCTCAGGATCCCTTACAGCTTTCAATATATCTCAGTTCAGCTTTGTGCATCAAGTCATCAGGTACTTTGTTTGATGGCAGGACCAGAAAGACTGTCTTATTTCCTATGCACTGTATTAATTTTGTATTTCTGCATAACACGTTACACAAAGTCAATAGTCCATAACAGCAAAAATTTATTATCTCATAGATTCTGTAGGTTAAAAGTCTAGGCATAGCCTAACTGGGTCCTCTGCTCAGTTAGGACCCTGGTTCCTCAGGGTCTCACCAGGTCTCAAGGTGTCAGCTAGGACTGTGTTCTTATCTGGAGTGTGGGGTCTTCTTCCAAGCTTCTTCCAAGTCATTAGCAGAATTTACTTCCATGTGGTTGTAGGACTGAAATACCTGTTTTCTCACTGGCTGTCAGCCAGAGATCACGCTCAGCTCTTAGAGGAGCTGTCTCAGGTCCTAGCCAAGTAGGTCTCTCACAACATAAAGGCTTAGTTCTCCAAAGCCAGCAGGAGAATCTCTTTTACTTCAAATCTCAGTCCCTTTTGGATAACTCGTGCCAGATTAAAGTCAGGCCCATCCAGGATAATCTCCCTTTTGACTCAGTCAAAATTGCATCCACAAAATTCCTATGTCTTTGTCATGTAAAATAACTTAATCATAGGAATAAAATCTGATGTATTCACAGACCTGTCCATACACAAGGCGCAGGGGATTATAAAGAATGTGTGCAAAAGGGAGTGGGAATCTTGGGGACCATGTTAGCACTCTGACTGCTGCGTATGCTATATCTTTTCAGATAGAGTTTCTCTTTTCAGCGTTGGTTCAGGATCAAAGTGTGCTGAGTTGTAGGTGTATCAGTGAGTGCTGTGACTAAAGACCTTATGGGTCCATAACTACAGTGGCCCTGTGTCTTCTGTCTGCATTCATTACCCAGTAGCCCTTTCCATACAATTAATGAGTACTTTTTTTTAACCCTATTTTTAGCAACTAAATAAATATTAAACACCTTCTTGATTACTATAATAAGCTAAAAATATTATGAAGATGTTTAGAAAAAGAAGATGTGTTTTTATTTAGAGATGACATTCAAGAATCTGTTGGACTTCAGTGTACCTTACGCATTCCACATGAAGAATCTGATCTTTAAAAGTAATGTGCTTTAATTGTCATCCTTGGTTGTCCTCTTTCATGCCCCAGTTAAACATAGATATGCTCAGCAAATCTGTAGATGAAACAAAGCTAATAGCATTAGTAAATGTATTACAGTTACAGAATTGAGATCCAAAAATATTCTAACAATAAAAACAGTTGGCCGAAATTAGCAAGATAAATTTTGATGGGGATAAACTTAAAGCCCTGCATTGCTGTTTTCCCTAAACAAAAAACATTGTCTCAGGTACAGGTTGGTGAATAGATGGCTTAGCATACCTCTTAATAAGTGTGAAAAAGACTTGGGGATTTTGGTTAACATTGAGTTCCATGTGAGCCAACAGTAGTATATGGCTCCCAGATAAAGCTGAATTTCTATTTAGAAATAAGGGAGGTAATAATTATGCTCTATCTTCTGATCAACAGAGTAAGTAAACTACATCTGCTGTCTTTTTTCCCCTTTTTTATTTATCCAAAATAATTTCTCAAGGTTTGAGAACATTTTTGACACCTATTTATGTATTCTCATTTTTTTAATTCTGCTTTTTAAATGTAAATCACTTTGTATTCACATTGTATCATTAATTTGTATCAACAGTTATTTTTGAATGACCCTTAATTTTTGGCTAAATTTGGAAGTTTCATAGGTCCATTTTCGTATATCTACTTACACAATTAAGCTTATTTTACAAGTTTCTTGTCTTTGAACCAAGCATCATCTCCTGTCCAAGAGATTTAGGGAAAATGAAGAGGATGAAAAATCCTCCCCTCTGTTGCTCATCCTTCCTCTCTTATATGCCTTCTGACTCTTCTACAAAATAGGAATAAAATGTGGTTTTACCAGCTGATTCCAAGGTTATATACTATTAAGAAATAAAAATAATCTAGTCTCTTGGAAACTGTTTTTATGAGATACTGTTAACTACCAGAGAATTTTACCAGGTGCCTAGAGCCAGATGGAGAGGTCTAAGACATTTAAGATAAAAGACTTCAAGTAGATTTTTAAACTAGGTGTAAGAAACTGCTCATTCAGGTTACTAGCGCACCCCTCCATAAAGCATGCTTGCATATGTTCACACGTTCACTTTATTCCTTTATTTATGCACTCAAAATATATTTAATATAGAACTTAGTTGCATTATGGGCCCTATAATAAGTCCTATATCTAAATTTTCCTATCTTAAGAATGCTTCAGTAAAGTCAATATCCATTGAACCGGAGGCCTCTTTTAGCCTTTAAACAAGGCTGTTAGACTGGCTGACTTCCTCACTGCCTCCTTCCTTCTTTCCCTCCCTTCCTACCTTTCTTCCTTTTTTTATTATGAAATATATCTTGCATACAAATGAACGTATATAATGTATATTAACAGGGTTAATAATAATAGTAGTAATAATGATAAGATTTATGTAAATACCATTCAGTTTCTAAAATAAATGTTTGAAGCCTTCTGTGGGTTTCTCCCCAAATGCATCTTCCTGCTACTGCCTACCAATGAAAGAACTCTTTTTTTTAGACGGTTTTAAAAATCTTTTAAATATCCTTTCTTTGCTGCTTTTCATAGTTTTACTATATGCATATGTATCTCTAAACAATAACATTTTTAGTTTTGATTTCTGAAATACTTTATGAATGCAATTTGTACTTATTTTGCATCATATAAAGTTTTTGATGTTCATTCTTATGGATGTGTGTAACTCCATTCATTCAATTTCAATGTTGTGTACTATGCTACTATATGAATATATGATAATTTATCAATTCTATGGTCAGTGAACATTTATGTTGTTTTCAGTTTTTTCTTTTTCTATCAAAACAGTGCTTCAATAAGCATTCTTAGCCACATCTCGTGGTACATGTGTGCAAGAATTCCTCTAAGGAATGGAATTGCTGGGTCATAGACCATACCCATGCTCTACTTTATCTGTAGTGCCAAATTGTTTCTTGAAGTGGCTGTACCAGTTTGTACAAGAGTTCCAGTGTTCTGCCACATCCTTGGCTCTTGGTATTGTCTAATTCTTTAATTTTGGTTTATATGGAAAATGTGAAATGGCATCTCATTGTGGTTTCAGTTTTCATTTCTCTGCCTACTGAGATAAACTTTTTATTTTTATGTTAATCGAGCATCATGTTTCTACTGCATGGCGAAATGACTATTTTGTTTTCTTTGTATTTCTGTCTTTTAGGTTGCTAGTATTATTGATTTGTAGGATTTGATTATATATTGTATATATTAATCCTTTTGTGGCTTAATGTGATTAAATATCTTACCTCTGGTTGTAGGTTGTTTTTATAGTGTCTTTGAGGAGCCAAAGTTAATTTTAATTTATTATTTTAAAAAACATCCTTTATAATTGGTGCTTTTTGTATCATTTTAAACAAATCCCTCCTTACCCCATAATCATAGGAATATTTTTCTATAATTTCTTCTATGAGTCTTAAAGTTTTGCCTTTCGCATTTACATTCTTTATGTATTTGGACTTGATTTTTATTATGGTAGAAGGTAGGAATTCATTCTAATTTTTAAAAAATATCAATCAAGGGTCAGCACACTTTCTGTAAAGGATAGGATAGTAAATACTTTAGGTTTCTCAGGTTGTGTGGTCCCTGTTGTAATACTTAACTTTGTCATTGTACCACAAAAGCAGCCAAAGACAAGTTGTAAATGGATAAGCACGGTTGTGTCCCCATAAAGTTTTATTTACAAAAGCAGGAGACTTGTTGTATCTGGCCTGTGAACTGTAGTTGCCAACCCCTGATATGGACGACTAATTGTTTCAGAAAATTTTTTGTTTTTCTCTTTCCACTGATGCCCAGTGTCTGCTCTGTTGTGTAATGTTTCCATGTATGTACGAGTCTGTTTCTGGGCTTTGTATTTTTTAAAAAAATTGTTTAAGTCGTCTGTCCCTGTGCTTACATCCTACTTCCTAATTACTGTAGCTTTATTATCAGGTTTGATATCTGGCAGGAAAAACTCCCTCCTGATTCTTTTTTAGATGTGCCTTGGCCTTTCTTGGCTTTCCCTCTTCTACGTAAATCTTAAAAATCAATTTGTCAAGTTCCACAAAAACTCCATTTAGAATTTGGTTGAATTGTATTACATCCATTTGGGGAGAACTGAAATTAGAATATTGTATTCCTGTTTTGGGGCACATTATAGCTCTCTTTTTATTTGAGTCATCTTTAGTGTCTTAAAGTTTATAATATTCTCTAAGTCTTGCACATCACTTTTTAGGTTTATTCCTACTACCTTATTTTTTGTGTTACTATGGTAAAAATTGCATTTTCTAACTCCTTATTGTTGATGTGTAAAATTGCAATAAAAATTTATATGCTGATCTTATATACATTTACCTGGCTAAACTCTCTTAATAATTTTAATATTTTTCTTTGGGGTTTATTGTCTGTATACAGTGATAGTTTTCCATCTTCTTTTCCATTCCCCATATTTTTTATTTATCCTATTTTACTCCACTGACTGAAACCTCCAGTACAACGTTGAATAGAAGTAACGAGAGTAGGAATCCTTGTATTTTCCCTGCTTTTTAAAGAATGATTTAACTGCATATGATATTTGTAATAGATTTTTTTGTTTGTGTTTTTGGAAGATATATTTTCTTAGGTCAAGGAATTTGCTTTATTTTCCCCTTTATACCTGATAATTACAGTTTTGGGTTTGATTCTTTACCTTTTTTTCCTTATGACTCTTATTTTTTTCATGTATTACAAGGCCCAATTTCTCAGAACATCATCTGCAGAGTTTTTTCAGGCCTGGGTTGAGGTGTGTTCTTCAGGGAGGCCTTGTGTCTGCTTCTACTAGTGTGGTTGGTCACCACTGTCTCAGGACCCCTTTAACTAAATTTTTGGCCTGACACTTTTTAGGCCACAATGAATTCCTAAACGGGGCAGACGTCTTCCTCTTCTTCCAAAGAATCCAGAGTTAAGGCTGAGAATGACTTGTATTATTCTTTTGGTGAAACAGGTTTTTGTTTTTTTTTTTTTTTTGGTTTGTTTGTTTGTTTTTCTGGTTTTGTCACCCCCCTTTCATGTTCTGAGGATGTCACCCTTCAAAGGCATCAGGTTTAAGGGAGCATCTCTAATCTGACCTTTCACTCTAAAAGGGCCCTTGGCTTGGGCTTCTCTTCTCCACATGTAACTGATTAACACTCAGGGTCTAAATTGCCATAGACTTCAAAGCAGCTGTCAGTTCCCATGCTACTTATTTCTGAGGATTTGTGCTTTCTTTTCATTCTGGCCTTTGAGAAGTTCTCTTAATTTCTTGTCAAGTGGATAATACATTAGAAAAGATGTTTTAAAATATTTCATCCAGCATTTTAGTTGTGCTATACCACAAGGGGGTTCTCTGAAAATCTCTTCTGCTATGTTGCCCAAACCAGTATTTCCCCTTAACCTTTACCAGTGATGACAGCCTCCTGTCCTGAACTGTATCCCACCTGACCATGACTAACATCTAAATCAGTGGTTCTCAAATTTTGCTGCACATTGAGAAGCTTTTAAAAATCCTGAAGGTCAGGCCACACTCCAGATAAATTAGATTAGAATATCTGAGACATCAGTGATTTTTAAAGCTCCCACAGGATTCCATTGTGTAGCCAAGGTTAAAAACACCCTTTAAAATCTAGCTGCTCATTTTGATTCATGTCTATTCCTGTTCACCTGCCTTTTCGCTTTCCTCAGCTGAATAGTTTGCTTTGGAGGACAGGTGACCACATTCACATAAAACACCAACTTTCTAATACTCCCAACCCCCCTCAAACCAATGTGCTTTTTGTATAACTAAATCTACTCTACCTGTGGTCAACTGAATAGGAAGATCTTCAGCTTGTTTTATTTTTCTTTACAACATTCTATTTTTTTTACCTCTTTCACAGTAGCCTGATGTAATTTTGTTTTCCTCTGCTGAGAAATTTTTAGTGCAAAGTCTCTTAATTTGCTAATTAATTCTGATAGACTAGTTTCATAGTCTCAGCAGATCAGTGTGTGATATGCTTGGATTATGAATAGCTTAGCACGGAAAATGACGTAATTTCAATGGAATAAATTAGAGTCAATTAACATAGCAGAGTCAGTTTTCTTTTTGAATAATGAAGATTTGTTCAGAAAAGCACTCTGTTTTATCTGTAAAATGATCCATGCTTTTAACCATTATGACTGCCATAGCCCTTTTCCCTTTGGAGCTAATAATAAAAAAGGAGAAGATAAATGACAGGAGCAGCAAGGCCAGATGTAGCAAAACAGAGAGGCAGGGTAGTCACCATACTTTGTTCTAGGTCAAAGTATGTTAATTGACCACAGCATGTTGTTAAAATGGTGTATTTTATGGCTGTCTTTAATAAAATACTAGGGCATCTAAAAATGTGATACAATTATAAGTTTATAATTATTTCTTCTGGAGAAGTAATGATGACATTTCCTGCAAGTCAAACAAGTTGGAGCTTTCTTATATATCTTTATTTATATATCTTTAGATTTAGGGCTTGAGACCAAGTTGAGTAAATAGAGATCTAGCTACCATATTAGCAAATGATTAGTTTCACACATTAACTTTAGTGTCTGCAAGATAAAATATATCTTCCCAAGTGAACAGATGGCTTAACCAGGAATGGCAGACTTTGTGTGATTTAATAGTGAGAGTTGAGGTTTAAAAAGCTTTAGAGAAAAATCATATTCTTTGGGTATGCACTTGGGCAAGTTGGTCTTTAGAAGCCTGCTATTGCTTTCCATAATAATGGATAATTATCATTATTTTCCTCAGGGGAACATTGTGTGGAATAACTAATTAATGATTGTAATGCACTTTGGAAGACATTCTGAGTAACTTTTAAGTATTTTGCGTTTGAGTTATCAGGAGAAATTAAGCATGGATAAAGGAAACCTGGAAGAAAGGTTTTATTTTTAGATTATGAAATAATTTTTCTGACATTTTACTATGTTAATAGGTTTAGTTTGTTTTCAGAAATGCTATTATAATTTTATTTTATGTTTACAGCCTTTTTTTTTTTTTGACTGTATGGCTTGCAGAATCTCATTTCCCTGACCATGGATTGAACCCGGGCCATGGCAGTGAAAGCCTGGAATCCTAACCACTAAGCAACAAGGGAACTCCCCTATTTCATGTTTAAAGATGCTGCTTATTATATTTTTTAAAAGATTCTGCTGCTGCGTCATGATGGTATGTGCCTAGAAGTGGCTGCACGGTCCAATACATGGCGCAATAAATTTTATAAAACGTTGTCTGTTGGTTAATGCCATCTTTTGGTATATGGAGACCTGAATTTTCACCTTATTGCATGTATCACAGGTTTTTTTTCAAGAAAGCCCTTCCTAATTGTCACATATCAGGTATTTTTGACTATGGCTCTTATTTCTCAAATCAGTTATGTGGCAACTAGTTTCCAAAGATCCCTCCCTCCCAATGAATCACACCTCTTGGTGTTTATGCCCTTGTCTGTCTTTTACACACTGAATCTGAGCTGGCTTTTTGTAACCAGATTGATGCTTCACGTATACCAAAGACAGATCATAAAAAGCCCTGTAGCTTCCACCCTGATTTCTTGGAATGCATGCTCTGGGCAAAGCCAGCTGCCATGTAAGAAATCCAGTTAACTTTGAGATTTCCATGCTGCAAGGTTACTCAAGTGAGGCATTTGAAGAGGTCATGTGGAAAAAATATATATATGTACTTATTTATATATCAAGATATTGTATATATTTATATATGCATGCATTTGGCCAGTCCACAGCTCTTGCATCCATCCCATCTGAAAGGCCAGGCATGTGAGTGTAGAAGCGTCTTAGGTGTCCAGACTAGCCTTCATATGGCTCAGCCGTCATTTGATTGCAACTGCATTAAAGAACCTAAGCAAGAGATGCCCAGCTGACCCAACTCCATACACAGAACTGTGAGAGAGAACACAGCTCTCTTGTTTTAAGCCCCTAAGCTTTGGGGTAGTTTGTTAAACAGCAGAGAGAACCAAAACAAAGGGCAATGAAGACCCTGACACTGTTTGCTACACTGGTATATAGTGTTTCTTCATTTTAATTACCTTTGCTGATAGTATCATGTAGATCCTTCATATGCTAAGAGGATGTTCTTAAAACTTGTCACAGTGACATCTAAAAGAGTACCTTTTCCAGTCTCCAGTGCTATCTCTGGGTTTCATGCTTGCTTGAAAATAGAATTGGCCCTGTGACCTATTGTTAATATTTCAAGAAGCCTGACCAAAATGGTACATTTACCCAAGATGAGGCTGTTTGTTTTTGTTTTTGCTTTTGCTTTGGTATTTATCAACCTCTCTGTGTATCTCATTGACATGAATTAACTTAAATGCAGTGGTTGTTTGTTTTTGTAGGACAAAACACCAAAGCATAAGTTTTTTTTTCTTTTTTTTGCAAGCAATATGTTCAAGTGGAGTATATGCAAAAAGTATCTTTTATATGTAATCTGAGTATACATTTCAGTATTACATGCAGTTTTCCAGATACTTTATATATGAGATCAAGTGAATACTTAATCAAGTGAGTTAAAAGAATACTCTTTAACTTATGAATAGGATAAAGAGTAAACTGTTCAACTTGAAAAGAATGTTTACTTGAGCGTAACTCCCTTAAGGTGCTATTTCTTGATCAAGGGTTCTTAACCTAGGATCTGCTGTGAGGGTGCATGGATAAGCTTTAGGATACCTGTATATTATGTATTTTATATTATAATTATATATTTGTTTATGTGATGATTTTACTTGTGTGTCTTTCTTCCATTAAACTCCAAGGTATGGGTGTCTGTTCTGCTCCTAATTTTATCTTTAATGGTTAGCACAATGCTTAGCATAACAGTGACTCAAATATCGAAGGAATGAAAGAAATGATATTATATGAAACCATCTTATTTACATACTGCCCCATTTTCAGAGAGTTGTCTGCTCTAAGTTGTGTGCCTTGAAGTGGTGGTGAGCATACTCTGTTCCATCCACCCTGATCACACATTTGTAATATGGCAGGTGTAGTTAAAGCTTCATAGTGTGGCTACAGAAACCAAGGACTTTTGAATGCTGTCTATACAGAGTTCTATTCCAGAATGGGTAAGTTAGAAGCATGGTATTTATACTCTCAAGATAAGTTTCATTGTGACCAAAAATGCCCAGTAGTGCCCTCAGGGGTGCCTCCCAGGTCATCTCAAACCAGCTCGCATACATTCTGGTAGTCCAGTGGTATTAATGTAATTTAGTGGTGTTGCTAAATTTACAGTTAAAGTTACTTAGGCTTAAGCTTTCCAAATTCTTGCTAAACTTCTGAAATGTTATTTTTAGTAATGTTTGCTTATTTGCCTTTTTGATTCTTTTGTACCAGGGAAAATTTTGATGTGGTGCTTATTCAGATAATACAGATAGCATTATGTCTCACTGCTCTGGCAGGTGATTTATTTTCTGATTTTCCCTATTTTCTATTTCCTCTCCTTTGCTTTCCTTGCTTCCTTGGCTCTCTTCTCTCTAGCCCTTTTTCATTTAACCTGTCTCAAGACCCCATCTCTTACTTATGTGCTTTCATGCTCAAGTCAATCCATACATATAGACAGAAAGATGTACAAATGTCAGCTTTCTATTTTGAGCAGAAATCACCTTCCCAGAATGTTTATAAAAATGGCTTACTTCTCTCAGGAGATTCATTCATCAAGACAGAAGTTGGTCCTCCTGTACAAAATGGAATGGAAATAGAAACAGTCAAAATATACTACGATAAACACAGCAATCAGAGATAGGATGGGGAAGGGAAGCCTAAATTGGAGGAAAATGTTGGCTGCTTGTGAGGCAAAGAAATAGAACAACAAATGTTCCTTCAAATTGCAACATGAGAGGAAAGTTATCCAGGGATGTACTAGACTTAAAATTTTATCCAGGACTGCCTTGAACCAAGGCTGAGCTCCTAGAATTATAGGTAAGATCCATGCATATGTCAATATCATAATTTCATGAGATTCTAGAACGTAAGAGCTGGAGGACTCTGTAAGACAAGAAAAGCATGTCTTATCCAAAGGCGCACAATAGGTCATAACTGGAACTGGAATTCAGATATTCTGATTTTCAAGTCACAATTAAAATTCACTGCTTATAAGCAGTATAATTGTTTTCTGGTTCCTGGAGATGCACCCCTTACATCACCTGTGATCTCCCCTATCCTCTCTAGTTTGCTCTGTGGGATGTGATCATCAGGCACCATTTCAGTCACACTTCGCGCACTAGCCCCCTCATTGTCAATGGCAGTATCTCTTAAGTTAAAAGGGAGTGACATAGCATATAATGCAGTCTAACTAGAGAATCCTCACTTTCACACAGAGAGAAGTAGTTTATTTGACAAATGGGCTGCCATTGAAATCTGTCCTAAGAATATTCAAGGACTTTCTTAAGGGAATTGATATCTTAACTTTTTTGGTACTAACAAAGATTTCCATTATGTGTGGAAAATAGCATTCCCTTTACTTGAAATATATTTCAGGGATAAAAAGATGAGTTGATCCATACCTACTATGAAGTACTTCAAGAAGTCTAGCTAGGCAGGTCTATTATGAACTTTAGCTGTAGAGAGAAGCATTTATTTGCTTCCCGATTCACTCTATCTCTTCAGTACCTTCTTTATGCATTGAAGAAAATGGTTTTTACTCAACATGATTTTTCTCTGGTTTATGTGGTTTAGAAAAAGAGACAAGCTGGTAGTGCACCAGTTCCTCTGTGATTGTCCTTTTACAGTTGGGATGTTTTTCTGTCCACTTAGCCCATGATTATTCTGCCTTTGAAGTCAACATTTTTATTATAGTTATTTACACAACATCCAAGATTGTTTTGATTTCATTGCTCAACCATTTCTAAACCTTTTTTTCTTTAGGAGATATTTATTTCCCTCCTATATTCAGAAAGCATATGTACATGCACACACTTCATGTGGTCACACGACGTCCTACATGACCTGTGGATGGTAAAATAGTCTTAGTTCTAAAATAAGCTGTTCACTGTGTCTTCAAATAGTAATGATATAAAGGGAGCATAAAAGAGCTTTATTGAGGAGATAATTTTATGTGAAAATTAACTTATATGCATCCTGCAATAGGTATGCATTAGTTAACAACATCGGTGACTGTGTCCCACTTGTAAAACAACTTACTCCTCAGTGTTCACTACATGTAGAGTAGCACAAGGAAATTGGTGACAGCCGGAAAGCAAATTATCAAATTCCAAGCTAGATAAGCATATGTTTCTGGGATCAGAATGTGACCCACTCTTTTGATTTATCTAAAAGCCCATTAAGGCAGGTGTTTTAAAAATTAATTTTGCTTGATGCCACCAAACCATCAAAGCCATATAACCATTTAGATAGGCACTGCAGAGATATCATGAAGTATTTTAATTCTACCATGTGTTACAGAAATTAACTAAATCACCTTTATTGTGTTTTCTGATGTAGTATAATCAGTTAAGTAAATTCCTAATGGCAAATATAGATTCTTCGTCTTCCATATCCTAAATTCTGATGTTTGTGTGTGCTAAGGAGTGAAGCTTTATAAAAGTTGAGTTATGGAGATGAAGAAAAAGGAATTAAATTGTCAGGAAAACAATATTGCTAGAATTATAGAAATTTATTCTTGTTTGAAAAAGTGATTGGGGACCATTTGTTTAGGAAAACTATATTAAATTATGCTAATTTAATAACATCTTTAGTTCTAGAATCCTGATTATACCCCTCTTGGTATTAAAGGGTTATGTGCTTGGATTTTGTTTAAATCATCTTAAAACATTTCCATAAACTTAAGTTCTGTAGGCACTGTTCCAGAGTTCCATAACAAATTTTATAATTTGAGCTTTGTTGAGAGATACGGTTTTTTAGAAAATTTAATTAATTAATTTATTTTTGGCTATGTTGGGTCTTTGTTGCTGCGTGCAGGCTTTCTCTAGTTGAGGTGAGCTGGGGTTACTCTTCGTTGCGGTGCACGGGCTTCTCATTGCAGTGGCTTCTCTTGTTGTGGAGCACGGGCTCTAGGTGTGCAGGCTTCAGTAGTTGTGTCATGTGGGCTCAGTAGTTATGGCTGATGGGCTTTAGAGCACAGGCTCTAGATCGCAGGCTCAGTAGTTGTGGCGCATGGGCTTAGTTGCTCCGTGGCATGTGGGATCTTCCCAGACCAGGGCTCAAACCCGTGTCCCCTGCATTGGCAGGCAGATTCTTAACCGCTGTGCCACCAGGGACGTCTCAGAGATATGTTTTTAAAATATAGCCCAAGAGTGTGTTCATTAAAAATCATCAGGGTTGTCTCTCAAAAACACAGATTTTGAGGCCCTTCTCAAACTGACCAAATTCCTGACTTAATAAGAATCCCAGGTGATTCTAATATACACTAACTGTTGAGAACCACTGCTTTATTAAGTAGTAATCTTTTTCCTTTTATAGACCCTCCTCCCCCTGAACTCTTGAAACATCCCCTGTCCTCTACCTTAGCCCCTCATTAGTAATTAAAACAATATCAGAGGAGATAAATGACTTTCATACCAATAACAATCTTTTCAACACCCTTCCTTCACATGTTGCAGGGAATAGAGAAACTGGGAAGGTTTTCGAAGGGGAAATCGAGAAGTGGATTCTTCATACTTGAATGCTGGCAAGCCTCTTTATCCATCTTTCATTGCCCCAATCCAGACATGGTATCAAAGAATGGTCATGATAGTGACTTTCATTTATATAGCCCTCTTCTATTGAAAAAGAAAGTACACATTAAAAAAAATTCATATAACTTCCAGAAGGAAACCTAGGTCATTTTGCTCCATTCTGTCATTTTACAGGTGAAGAAAATGATGCCTAGAGAGGTTATGTGGTTTGTTCAAGGTCATACTCCTAATTGTTGGCAGAGCTAGAATAGGGACCCAGGTATCCTGACTCCCAGACCATTGATCTTTTTAGGGCATATTATTATAGTAATATTGTATATTGCAATTATTTACTTGAAGAGCACATTGTTTTGTGGCTAGAACATCATGATTTATTGTTCTTAATAGTCTCACTGCTTTCCCAGGTCTGTTTCTATTTATTGTATGTTGTGGGAAAACAGCTAAAAATGCATTTCTTCTTGAGTGAGCTTTGGTGCAAATTGTAGCTTTCAAAGGGAATTAGATCCCTTTTGCTTGAGGTTGAATTTGGTAACACTTTATTTTAGGCATCAAGGCATGGTGCATTTAATTAGCACTCACTGTAATAACACTGATTAGTGTGAATTCTGTTGGTTTAAATCTGGATGGTTGTATTACTGTACTTGGAGCAGGATCCACCCACATGCTGTTATATTCACTGGACTCTTTTCTCTCTTGCTCTGTTTTGATTTAGGAAAAAACAACAACATGAGAAACCAAAAAATAAAAACTGCTTCTGTTTCTTCCTCTGGAATGTTTAATCGATGGTTGTTGGATATATTCCAAGTATGTAGTGGCGGGGACACAGTAACGAGGTCTTTTGCCCTTTCTGATTATGTGACAGTTCAATTGGGTAGTTATTTAAATTTGGATGTAGGCCATTTGGGTAACATATTATGGTGATAAAAATTCTTCTGCTCTAAAAATCTAGACAGAGAGCTAAGAAACACAGAACATTAGTCCAAACAGATCAGTAGGGATCATTGTAATTGGACCTTGTCTTTAAAAATAGGCAAGAGGAAAAGTTTAACTTGAGTGAGAGAAGTGTCACGTTTTTGTGCATGAAAAATGGTAGTCCTGAAGAACAGAATCTGCTGAGCACAGTGACCATTTTCAATCAAGAAAAATGCTTTCTCTATTAAAATCCTAAGGAAGAAACACCTGAATTAATTTCAGATTTTCAATCAAGAAAAGTGAAGGAAAGTAGAAGGATTAGGGAACAGGTTTGTCACAGAAGCAGTAAGAGCAGTGAAATATATACCCTAGAGACTTTCCCCCCACACCCAGAGTATTAAAAGCATCCACCTATTAATTTGATTTTAATTGAAACTTTTCAAAGAAAACTAAAAAGTAACAGGAGTCTTTGAGCAGAGTTATAATGAGTAGGATTGTACTGTCAGCTCCTACAGAGAAAATGTCAATAGAAGACTTCTGCTTCTGGCAGAACGATAAATACGGTATTCCAAAAAGCTGGATAAAATAAAATAAACATAATTTTAATTGAAAAGCTGACTTTGTAAAAAAGTAAGGGAAATCTCCAAATGCCAGGAACAAAATTTTAGAAACAAAACCAAAACAAAATTCGGACCTCAAGCAATTATGGAATCGAAACCAGGGAGATAAGCAAGTTTGGGAACTCAGGTTGCTGTGAGAACAAAGGCTGCTGTGAAGAACCTTGTCTTGGGGATTAATAGCTTCTGGTGGAGAATTCTGTGGAAATCTGACCTGAGGCCATCAAAAAGTGGCTAAACCTGGACCCTAAAAGGGATAGCACTCTTCGAGAAAGTGGCCTAGAAGATACCCACTTGGCTGGCAGATTGAACAAAATCACCTGACATCTTGGTGACTCTGGTTTGGGGAAGTGGGGAAGCTTTCTTGAGAATTTGCAACTACAGACCTCAGGCCTGCCCTCATCTGAATTTGGAACTTGAATTTAAATTATCTGCATAGTAGGACAAATCTAAGCTAAGACATTATTTTAAAGTAATTCTTGTTTGGAGTCCCTCGTATGGTACCTAGCAGAAGCAAGTACCAAGCTTCCCTGATGATCCACCTGCCACCCAAGACTCAGAAATGCCAGACACTGTGTTTAGCCAAATAGCATATGATGAAAAATGACAACGACATTGGGAAACCATGAGAAAGTTAATGAAAATGACAAACAACAGATTTAGATTTCTAAATACTTGAGGTATTGGCATTACCAGCAAAATAATATAATACACTGAATACATAAAATATAAAGAAAGAAAAAAGCAGTACATGAGAGAATATCAAATATGGCATACGGATTTAAAGACATACTTCTAGAAATGAAAATATGATTAATAACTTTAAAATTCATAAATTAAACATATTAGACTCAGGTGAAGAGAGAATTGGTGAACTGGTAGATTGATATAAAATTATCAAGAAAGCAAAACATAGAGAAATAGGTAGAAAATATGAGAGTTTAAGACAAATGGAGAATTAAATAAGTACTAGTGTATGGCTACCCACATTAGTAGATTGGAAAAATAGAATGAGGAAAAAATAATGCCTTAGAAATTTCCAGGACTGATGAAAGAAAATTCTTAGATTCAGAAAAGCCCAGTGTATCTCACCTACAATAAATAAAAAGAAACCATACTAAGGTACATCATGGTAGAACTGTAAAAAATTTAAAAAAGAAAATACTAAAAGTACACGGTAGTGAAAAACAACTAGTACAAAGGCATAATAGTTAGAAAATCAATATCTTCAAAATGCTAAAAGAAAAAATGGTCTATCTAGAACTGAGTGCCCAGAAAGTCTATATTTCAAGAATGAGGGTTAAGTGAATAACATGCTGAGAGTATTTACCATTAGCAGACCTTCACTAGAGGAACTTCTAAAGGATGTACTTAAGAAAAAAAAAGATCCGAGAAAGATTACCTGAGATTTAAAAAAAAAAAAGAATGGTGAGCAAAGAAAATAGTACATATGTAGGAAATTAGAAATAAACTTTATGTTGAAAACGATAATAATTTGTGATAGAAAATATTATAAGGTATAATTAAAATGCTGGACACAAACATGTAAGCTAGGAGGGAGTTGGTTAAGTCTGAGCTCATTGTATGGTTTCAGATCATGGTAAATGATAACAATAACGCTTCTACTAGCTTCATGAATTTAGTGCTTGTGATACATCAGTCATGTTCTGCTTGCTATGTGTATAGTTACCCACATTAGGGTGCACAATAACCCTATGAGGTTAGTGATATTATTTGCGTTTTACGGATGATAAAACTGACAACCTGAAGCCACAGAAGTGAGACAGGATTTGAAAATCCAGGTGATTTGGTTTGCGTCTATGATCCTAACCACTAGGTTGTCCTACTACTGATTAATTTCAAACTTTTATGCATGGTAAAATTTTAAAGGTAACCACTAAAAGAAAAATAGTGCACAACTACTTATGCATTAGAGGAGAAAAATGGAATAAGTGGGGAAGATTGTTAGCAATTCCACCTAAGCACAGAATAATCAGACCAAATAAAAAGCACAAAATAAGATGGTATAAACAAATCAAAAGATTTCAGTAATACATAAACGTAAATAGAAGTTTCTTGTTAAAGGAGGTTGAGATTGAATAAAAACAGAAAATCCAGCTATATTGTGTTTAGACAAAACACAGTCAAAACACAAGGACACAGATAGTTTGACAGAATAAGGATGAAAAAAGATATACCAGGCAAATACTAACTGAAAGAAAGCTGAGATAGCTATCTTAATGTAGGATAATACAGACTTGAAGGCAAAAAACACTATTGGTTATAAAAACAGTCACTATAGGGCTTCCCTGGTGGCACAGTGGTTGAGAGTCCGCCTGTCAATGCAGGGGACACGGGTTCGTGCCCCGGTCCGGGAAGACTCCATATGCCGTGGAGCGGCTGGGCCCGTGAGCCATGGCCGCTGAGCCTGCACGTCCAGAGCCTGTGCTCCGCAACGGGAGAGGCCACAGCAGTGAGAGGCCCGCGCACCGCAAAAAAAAAAAAAAAAACAGTCACTATATTATAAGCAAAGATTCACTACACCAAGGAAGAGATAAATAGCATTTTAAAGTTATATGCGCCTAATAAAATAGTTTTAAATTATATTAAAAAATTGATAGAAGTGATTGGAGAAATTGACAAACCTACTATAAGGGTGGGAGATATCAGAAACTTCTGGGTCAAACAGTTCATAAGGAAATAGAAGGTTAACGACACAGTTGGGAACTTTGACTTAATGCACATACACCAAACTCTTCGCTTCCAAACTATGGACTATGTTATTTTTCTCAGTCATTTACAAAGTGACAAAACATTTACAAAAATTGACAATGAACCCGTAAGTCACCTTCAGTCAACTTTAAAGAGCAGTATTATACTGACCACACCACATGTACTGCCTATGTAGTGAAATTAGTCATCAGTTAAAAAAAAAACAAAAACCAAAATGAATCCCCTCTCTTGTCTTTTAATTTAAGTCATTCTAAATAACTCATGGGTAGAAGAAGAAATCAAAATGGAAATTTTAAAAAATACTTAAAATTAAACAATAATGAAATGATATATATCAAAATTTGGGGATATAGTAAAAGTGGCACTTGGAAATGACCCCACAGCATTAAGTGCTTGTAATAGGAAAAAGAAAGGCTGAGAATGAATTAAGTCTAACATAAGAAGCTAGGAAAAAGTAGAATAAATTAATAAACACAAAGAAAGTAGAAGGAAGAAAATAGTAAAGAGCAGAAATTAATGAAATAGAAGGCAATGTAGAGGACCAATAAAACCTAAAATTAGATGAATAAAATTGCCAAATTTCTGGTGACATTTCTCACCTGAGTATAAAATGTGAAGAGACCCATCACAGGGATACCAGTGTAGATATAGAAATATAGTCCAAATAAGGACAAGTTTATTTAATTTTTTTCTTTATAAATTTAAACTTTATTTAAAATTTTACATATATGAAACGTAACTGTTTTTAGGATTTATATCTATGAGTTTTGATAAATTCATAGAGTTGAATATCTGTTATCATAATCAAGTTACTGAACAGATCAATCACTCTCCCAAATTTCTATGTGTTGTGTCTTTTTAGACAGCTACTCACCCAAACTTCTGGCAACTGGTGATTCTGATATCTGTCCCTAAAATTTTGCCTTTTCCAGAAAGTCATGTAAATGAAATCATGCAATATTTAGCCCTTTGTGTCTGGCTTCTTTCATTTAATGTAATACATTTGATAAACATTCATATAATATGTGTCAGTAGTTTGTTTCTTTTCGTTGTTAAGGAGTATTCCCTTGTATGATTATACCACGGTTTGAGTATCCATTCACTAGTTGAAGAACATTTAAGATGTTTCCAGTGACGGGGCGAGAGAGAGTCATGGACATATACACACTAACAAACGTATTAAGGTAGATAGCTAGTGGGAAGCAGCCGCATGGCACAGGGATATTGGCTCGGTGCTTTGTGACAGCCTGGAGGGGTGGGATAGGGAGGGTGGGAGGGAGGGAGACGCAAGAGGGAAGAGATATGGGAACGTATGTATATGTATAACTGATTCACTTTGTTATAAAGCAGAAACTAACACACCATTGTAAAGCAATTATACCCCAATAAAGATGTTAAAAAAAAAAAAAAGAAAAGCAAAAAAAAAAAAAAGATGTTTCCAGTTTTTAACAATTATGCATAAAGCTGTTATAAATATTCATGTACAGGTTTTTGTGTGAACAGAAGTTTTTATTTCTCTTGGTAAGTACTAGGAGTGAGATTGGCATATGGTAAATGCATTATAAGTCTTACATATATATAAAAAAAAGACATACTGTTTTCTAAAGTAGCTGTATCATTTTGCATTCCCACTAGCAATATCTGAGGATTCCATTTGCTTTGCATCTTCACCAGCACTTGCAATTTTCAGTTTTTAAAAAAATGTTAGCCATTCTAATAGGTATATATTGGTGTGTACTTGTGGTTTTAATTTGCATTTCTGTAATGACTAATGATGTTGAACATACTTTCATGTGCTTATTTGCCATCTATGTATCTTCTTGGTGAAGTTTCTGTTTAATTTTTGTTGTTGCTGCTCATTTTCTAATTGGGTGGTTTATTTTCTTAATTTGAATTTTCAGAGTTCTTTATATATTTCGGATATCCTTGTTTGTGATGTATTATCCTTATTATATATTGCTTGATTTTATATTTAATATTTTTTTGAGAATTTTTGTGTTCATGATAGCAAGAGGTATCAGTCTCTAGTTTTGTTGTAATGTTTGGTTTTAGCAGCAGAGCAGTACTGACTTCTTAAAATGATTTGGGAAATGCTTCATTCTCTTGTGTTTTCTGGGAGAGTTACTGTAGAGTTGGTATTATTTCTTCCTTAAATGTTTGATACAATACACCAGTAAAATCATCTGGATCTGGAGTCTGCCCCTCTCTCTAATTTCCTCTCTTTCTTTGCAGTGATTTTTGTTAAAAAAATTATTGAAATATATTTAATATATAACATTGTGCCAGTTTAAGGTATATAACGTGTTAACTTGATACATTTATATATTTTTATTTTTAAATTTCTTGTGGAACCTCCATTATTGTTTTCCATAGTGGTTGGACCAATTTAAATTTCCACCAGCATTATACAAGGGTTCCCTTTTCTCCACATCCTCACCATCACTTGTGATTTCTTGTATTCTTGATGATAGCCATTGTAATAGGTGTGAGGTGATATCTCATTGTGGTTTTTTTTTTTTTTTGCGGTACGCGGGCCTCTCACTGTTGTGGCCTCTCCCGTTGCAGAGCACAGGCTCCAGACGCGCAGGCTCAGCGGCCATGGCTCACGGGCCCAGCCATTCCGCGGCATGTGGGATCTTCCCGGACCGGGGCACGAACCCGCGTCCCCTGCATTGGCAGGTGGACGCTCAACCACTGCGCCATCAGGGAAGCCCTCACTGTGGTTTTGATTTGCATTTCTCTGATGATTAGTGATATTGAGTATCTTTTCATGCACCTGTTGGCCATTTGGGTGTTTGCTTTGGGAAAATGGCTATTCAGTTTGTCTGCCCATTTAAAAATCAGATGGTTTGTTTTCTTGCTGTTGAGTTGTATGAGTTTTTTATATACTTTAGATGTTAACCCCTTATCTAATACATGGCTTGTAAAATTTTTTTCCCATTCTGTAGGTTGCCTTTTCATTTTGATGATTGTTTCTTTTGCTGTGTGAAAGCTTTTAAGTTTGGATTTGTCCTGTTTGTTGATTATTGCTTTTGTTGTTTGTGCGTTTTGTGTCAATCTAGAAAATCATTGCTAAGCCCAGTGTTGAGGACCTTCTTCCCTAAGCTTTCTTCTGGGATTTTTATGGTATTGGAGCTTATTTTTAAATCTTTTATCTATTTTGAGTTAATTTTTGTGAGCAGTGTCAGCTAGGGGTCCCATTTCGTTATTGTGCATGTGTTTATCTAGTTTTTCCAACACCATTTGTTGAAGAGTGGTTTTCTTTTGGAAGATTTAAACTAAAATTTAATTTCTTTAATACATATAGCATTCTTCAGGTTATTTCTTCTTGAATGTTTTTTGTCTTTTATCTAAGTTGTCAAATTTAGGGGCATAGAATTGTTGATAGTATTCTCTTATTATACTTTTAATATCTGTGGGGTTTTTAATAGTGTCCTTTCTTTTATTACTGATGTTGATAATTCATGTCTTTTTACAGTTTGACTAGAAATTTATTAATGTTATGATTTTTTCAAAGAACTTGCTTTTGATTTCATTGATTTTCTATATTTTTGTCTTTTAAATTTAATGACTTTTGCTTATATTTTTATTCTCTTTCTCCTTGTTTTGGAGTTAATTTGCTTGTATTTTTCTCATTTCTTAGGTCAGAAGCTTAGATTATCTAGTTGACACTGAATCATTTAATGTTATTAATTTCCCCCTAAGCATTCATTGCTTTATCTGAATTTAATAAATTCTGATGTATTGTGTTTTCAGTTTAATTTAGTTCAAAATATTTTCTAATTTCCCTTGAAACTTTCTGTTTGGGCCATAGGTGATTTATAAGTGTATTGTTCAATTTTAAATATTTAGGGATTCTCTTGGTGTTTTTCTACTTTCGATTTCAAGTTTAATTTTTTTTATACTCATAGGACATCCTTTGTATGATATATAGTTGACCCTTGAACAAGTTTTGAGCTGCACAGGCCCGCTTATATGAGGATTTTTTCCAATAAATGCATACTGTATTACTACATCATTCATGGTTGGTTGAATTTGCAGACACAGAACTTTGGATACAGAGAACTGACTGTGAAGGTATATGCAGATTTTTGACTGTGTGAGGGGTCAGTGCCCCTAATCTCCATGTTATTTAAGGGTTAACTGTATATTTAAAAAAATTTGTTAAGGAAATTTGTGGCCCAGAATATAGTTTATCTCAGTGAATGTTCCATGACCACTTGAAAATAAGGTGTATTCTACTGTTATTGGGTAGAGTGTTCTATAAATGTCAGGTCTATCAAGTTGGTTGACAGAGTTGTTCAGGTCTTCTATAGCCTTACTGATTTTCTGTGTACTAATTCTGTCAGTTACTGAGTGAAGAGTCTTGAAGTCTCCAACTATAATCGTGGATTTGTCTATTTCTCCTTTTAATTTCATTGGGGTTTTGCTTAATATATTTTGAAGCTCTGTTGTTAGTTCCATACATTTTTAGAATTTTTATGTCTTCTTGGAGAGTGACTTCTTTACCATTAATTATATGATGTTCATCTTTAGCTCTGTTATTTATTATTCCTTGCTCTGAAGTCTGTTTTTTTCCTGATGTTAATGTTGCTATCCAGCCTTCTTTTGTTTTTTGTTGTAATTTTTAAATTTTATTTTATTTATTTATTTTATACATCAGGTTCTTATTAGTCATCAATTTTATACACATCAGTGTATACATGTCAATCCCAATCACCCAATTCATCACACCACCCTCCCCACCCCCCTGCCACTTTCCCCCCTTGGTGTCCATACATTTGTTCTCTACATCTATGTCTCAATTTCTGCCCTGCAGACCGGTTCATCTGTACCATTTTTCTAGGTTCCACATATATGTGTTAATATACGATATTTGTTTTTCTCTTTCTGACTTACTTCACTCTATATGACAGTCTCTAGATCCATCCACGTCTCTGCAAATGACCCAATTTCGTTCCTTTTTATGGCTGAGTAATATTCCACTGTATATATGTACCACATCTTCTTTATCCATTCGTCTCCTGATGGGCATAGGTTGCTTCCATGTCCTTGCTATTGTAAAGAGTGCGCAGTGAACATTGGGGTGCATGTGTCTTTTTGAATTATGGTTTTCTCTGGGTATATGCCCAGTAGTGGGATTCCTGGATCATATGGTAATTTTATTTTTAGTGTTTAAAGGAATCTCCATACTGTTCTCCGTAGTGGCCGTATGAATTTACATTCCCACCAACAGTGCAAGAGGGTTCCCTTTTCTCCACAACCTCTCCAGCATTTGTTTGTAGATTTTCTGATGACGCCCATTCTAACTGGTGTGAAGTGGTACCTCATTGTAGTTTTGATTTGCATTTCTCTAATAATTAGTGATGTTGAGCAGCTTTTCATGTGTCTCTTGGCCATCTGTATGTCTTCTTTGGAGAAATGTCTTTTTAGGTCTTCTGCCCATTTTTGGATTGGGTTGTTTGTATTTTGAATAGTGAGCTGCATGAGCTGTTTATATATTTTGGAGATTAATCCTTTGTCCATTGATGCATTTGCAAATATTTTCTCTCAATCTGAGGGTTGTCTTTTTGTCTTGTTTATGGTTTCCTTTGCTGTGCAAAAGCTTTGAAGTTTCATTAGGTCCCATTTGTTTATTTTTATTTTTTTATTTCCATTACTCTAGGAGGTGGATCAAAAAAGATCTTGCTGTGATTTATGTCAGAGAGTGTTCTGCCTATGTTTTCCGCCAAGAGTTTTATAGTGTCCGGTCTTACATTTAGGTCTTGAATCCATTTTGAGTTTATTTTTGTGTATGGTCTTAGGGAGTGTTCTAATTTCATTCTTTTACATGTAGCTGTCCAGTTTCCCAGCACCACTTATTGAAGAGACTGTCTTTTCTCCACTGTATATCCTTGCCTCCTTTGTCATAGATTAGTTGACCATAGGTGCATGGGTTTATCTCTGGGCTTTCTATCTTGTTCCATTGATCTATGTTTCTTTTTTTGTGCCGGCACCATATTGTCTTGATTACTGTAGCTTTATAGTATAGTCTGAAGTTAGGGACTCTGATTCCCCCAGCTCCGTTTTTTTCCCTCAAGACTGCTTTGGCTCTTCGGGGTCTTTTGTGTCTCCATACAAATTTTAAGACTTTTTGTTCTAGTTCCGTAAAAAATGCCATTGACAATTTGATAGGGATTGCATTGAATCTGTAGATTGCTTTGGTTAGTATACTCATTTTCACAGTATTGATTCTTCCAATCCAAGAACATAGTATCTCTCCATCTGTTGGTATCAGCTTTAACTTCTTTCATCAGTGTCTTATAGTTTTCTGCATACAGGTCTTTTGTCTCCCTAGGTAGGTTTATTCCTAGGTATTTTACTCTTTCTGTTGCAGTGGTAAATGGGAGTGTCTCCTTAATTTCTCGTTCAGATTTTTCATCATTAGTGTATAGGAATGCCAGAGATTTCTGTGCATTAATTTTGTATCCGGCAACTTTACCAAATTCATTGATTAGCTCTAGTAGTTTTCTGGTGGCATCTTTAGGATTCTCTATGTATAGTATCATATCATCTGCAAACAGTGACAGTTTAACTTCTTTTCCAATTTGTATTCCTTTTATTGCTTTTTCTTCTCTGATTGCTATGGCTAGGACTTCCAAAACTATGTTGAATAATAGTGGTGAGAGTGGACATCCTTGTCTTGTTCCTGATCTTAGAGGAAATGCTTTCAGTTTTTCACCATTGAGAATGATGTTTGCTGTGGGTTTGTCATATATGGCCTTTATTATGTTGAGGTACTTTCCCTGTATGCCCACTTTCTGGAGAGTTTTTATCATAAATTGGTATTGAATTTTGTTAAAAGCTTTTTCTGCATCTATTGAGATGATCAGATGGTTTTTCTCCTTCAGTTTGTTAATATGGTGTATCACATTGATTGATCTGCATATATTGAAGAATCCTTGCATCCCTGGGATAAATCCCACTTGATCATGGTGTATGATCCTTTTAATGTGTTGTTGGATTCTGTTTGCTAGTATTTTGTTGAGGATTTTTGCATCTATATTCATCAGTGATATTGATCTGTAGTTTTCTTTCTTTGTGACGTCTTTGTCTGGTTTTGGTATCAGGGTGATAGTTGACTCATAGAATGAGTTTGGGAGAGTTCCTTTCTCCGCAAGTTTTTGGAAGAGCTTGAGAAGCGTGGGTGGTAGCCCTTCTCTAAATGTTTGATAGAATTCACCTTTTAAGCCATCTGGTCCTGGACTTTTGTTTGTTGGAAGATTTTTTTTTTTTTGGGGGGGGTATGCGAGCCTCTCACTGTTGTGGCCTCTCCCGTTGCGGAGCACAGGCTCTGGACGCGCAGGCTCAGCAGCCATGGCTCACAGGCCCAGCTTCTCCACCGCATGTGGGGTTTTCCCGGACTGGGGCATGAACCCGTGTCCCCTGCATTGGCAGGCGGACTCTCAACCACTACGCCACCAAGGAAGCCCTGTTGGAAGATTTTTAATCACTGTTTCAATTTCATTACTTGTGATTGGTCTGTTCATATTTTCTACTTCCTGCTTCAGTCTTGGAAGGTTATACCTTTTGAGAATTTGTCCATTTCTTCCAGGTTGTCCAGTTTATTGGCATAGAGTTGCTTGTAGTAGTCTCTTAGGATGCTTTGTATTTCTGCAGTGTCTGTTGTAACTTCTCCCTTTTCATTTCTAATTTTATTGATTTGAGTCCTCTCCCCGTTTTTCTTGATGAGTCTGGCTAATGGTTTATCAATTTTGTTTATCTTCTCAAAGAACCAGCTTTTAGTTTTATTGATCTTTGCTATTGTTTTCTTTGTTTCTATTTCATTTATTTCTGCTCTGATCTTTATGATTTCTTTCTGTCTGCTAACTTTGGGTTTTGTGTGTTCTTCTTTCTCCTTCAGGTGTAAGGTTAGATTGTTTATTTGAGATTTTTGTTGTTTCTTGAGGTAGGCTTGTATAGCTATAAACTTCCCTCTTAGAACTGCTATTGCTGCATCCCATACGTTTTGGATCATTGCGTTTTCATTGTCATTTGTGTCTAGGTATATTTTGATTTCCTCAGTGATCTCTTGGTTATTTAGTAACGTATTGTTTAGCTTCCATGTGTTTGTGTTTTTTACGTTTTTTTCCTTGTAATTGATTTCTAATCTCATAGCGTTGTGGTCAGAAAAGATGCTTGATATGATTTCAATTTTTTTAAATTTACTGAGGCTCGATTTGTGACCCAAGATGTGATCTATCCTGGAGAATGTTCCGTGCGCACTTGAGAAGGAAGTGTAATCTGCTGTTTTTGGATGGAATGTCCTATAAATATCAATTAAATCTATCTGGTCTGTTGTGTCATTTAAAGCTTGTGTTTTCTTATTTATTTTCATCTTGGATGATCTGTCCATTGGTGTAAGTGAGGTGTTAAAGTCCCCCACTATTAGTGTGTTACTGTCGATATCCTCTTTTATAGCTGTTAGCAGTTGCCTTATGTATTGAGGTGCTCCTATGTTGGATGCATATATATTTATAATTGTTTTATCTTCTTCTTGGATTGATCCCTTTATCATTATGTAATGTCCTTCCTTGTCTCTTGTAACATTCTTTATTTTAAAGTCTATTTTATCTGATATGAGTATTGCTACTCCAGCTTTCTTTCTTTCTTTTTTTTTTTTTTTTTTGCGGTACGTGGGCCTCTCAGCACTGTGGCCTCCCCTGTTGCGGAGCACAGGCTCTGGACGCACAGGCTTAGCGGCCATGGCTCACGGGCCCAGCTGCTCTGCAGCATGTGGGATCTTCCCAGACTGAGGCACGAACCCGTGTCCCCTGCATCGGCAGGTAGACTCTCAACCACTGCGCCACCAGGGAAGCCCTCCAGCTTTCTTTTGATTTCCATTTGCATGGAATATCTTTTTCCATCCCTCACTTTCAGTCTGTATGTGTCCCTAGGTCTGAAGTGGGTCTCTTGTAGACAGCATATATATGTGTCTTGTCTTTGTATCAATTCAGCAAGCCTTTGTCTGTTGGTTGGAGCATTTAATCCATTCACATGTAAGGTAATTATCGATATGTATGTTCCTATTACCATTTTCTTAATTGTTTTGGGTTTGTTTTTGTAGGTCCTTTTCTTCTCTTGTGTTTCCCATTTAGAGAAGTTCCTTTAGCATTTGTTGTAGAGCTGGTCTGGTGGTGCTGAATTTTCTTAGCTTTTGCTTGTCTGTAAAGCTTTTGATTTCTCCATCGAATCTGAATGAGATCCTTGCCGGGTAGAGTAATCTTGGTTGTATGTTCTTCCCTCTCATCACTTTAAGTATATCATGCTACTCCCTTCTGGCTTGTAGAGTTTCTGCTGAGAAATCAGCTGTTAACCTTATGGGAGTTCCCTTGTATATTATTTGTTGTTTTTCCCTTGCTGTTTCAATAATTTTTCTTTGTCTTTAAATTTTGCCAATTTGATTACTATGTGTCTCGGCGTGTTTCTCCTTGGGTTTATCCTGTATGGGACTCTCTGTGCTTCCTGGACTTGGGTGGCTATTTCCTTTCCCATGTCAGAGAAGTTTTTGACTGTAATCTCTTCAAATATTTTTTCTGGTCCTTTCTCTCTCTCTTCTCCTTCTGGGACCCCTATAATGCGAATGTTGTTGAATTTAATGTTGTCCCAGAGGTCTCTTAGGCTGTCTTCATTTCTTTTCATTCTTTTCTCTTTATTCTGTTCTGCAGCAGAGAATTCCACCATTCTGTCTTCCAGGTCACTTATCCTTTCTTCTGCCTCAGTTATTCTGCTATTGATTCCTTAGTGTAGTGTAGTTTTCATTTCAGTTATTGTATTGTTCATCTCTGTTTGTTCTTTAATTCTTCTAGGTCTTTGTTAAACATTTATTGCGCCTTTTCGATCTTTGCCTCCATTCTTTTTCCGAGGTCTTGGATCATCTTCACTATCATTATTCTGAATTCTTTTTCTGGAAGGTTGCCTATCTCCACTTCATTTAGTTGTTTTTCTGGGGTTTTATCTTGTTCTTTCATTTGGTACATAGCCGTCTGCCTCTTCATCTTGTCTGTCTTTCTGTGAATGTGTTTTTTGTTCCACAGGCTGCAGGATTCTAGTTCTTGCTTCTGCTGTCTGCCCTCTAGTGGATATGGCTATCTAAGAGGATTTTGCAAGTTTCCTAATTGGAGGAACTGGTGGTGGGTAGAGCTGACTGTTGCTCTGGTGGGCAGAGCTCAGTAAAACTTTAATCTGCTTGACTGCTCATGGGTGGGGCTGGGTTCCCTCCCTGTTGGTGGTTTGGCTGGAGTCAACTCAACACTGGAGCCTACCTGGGCTCTTTGGTGGGGCTAATGGCAGACTCTGGGAGGGCTCAAGCCAAGGAGTACTTCCCGGAACTTATGCTGCCAGTGTCCTTGTCCCCACGTTGAGCCACAGCCATCCCCCGCCTCTGCAGGAGACCCTCCAACACTGCCCGGTAGGTCTGTTTCAGTCTCCCCTTGGGTCACTGCTTCTTCCCCTGGGTCCTGATGCACACACTACTTTGTGTGTGCCCTCCAAGACTGGAGTCTCTGTTTCCCCTAGTCCTGTCGAAGTCCTGCAGTGAAATCCCACTAGCCTTCAAAGTTTGATTCTCTAGGAATTCCTCCTTCCATTGGTGGACCCTCAGTTCGGGAAGCCTGATGTGGGGCTTAGAACCTTCACTCCAGTGGGTGGCCTTCTGTGGTAGAATTGTTCTCCAGTCCATGAGTCACCCACCCAGCAGTTATGGGATTTGATTTCACTGTGATTGCGCCCCTCCTACCATCTCATTGTGGCTTCTCCTTTGTCTTTGGATGTGGGGTATCTTTTTTGGTGAGTTCTAGTGTCCTTCTGTCGATGATTGTCCAGCAACTAGTTGTGATTCTGGTGTTCTCGCAAGAGAGAGTGAGAGCACATCCTTCTACTCTGCCATCTTGGTTCAGCGCTTCCAGCCTTCTCTTGATTCATGCTTGAATAGCATATATTTTGCTATGTTCTTATTTTTTTAACCTATTTTTGTATTACATTTAAAGTGGGTTTTCTTGTACATAGCTATATTTGGGTCTTGCTATTTTATCCAATCTGACAATGTCTTTTAATTTTTTGTTTAAATCATTTATATTTAATGTAATTAATGATATGCTTGGATTAACATATAATGTCTTATGCATTTTCTATTTTTATTTCTGTTCTTTGTTTTTCCTTGTTTTTCTGACCTGTTTTAAAAATTTTGGGTATTATTATTTTTTAATATCTAATATTGGATTTTTAGTTATACCCTTTTCTTTAAAATATTTTAGTGGTTGCCTGTGGTTTACAATTTATATCTTAATTACTCAGAGTCTACCTTTAAATATTATACTGTTTCACAGGTAGTGTAAGGACCATACAGCAGTATTTTTCCAGTTTTTTTTTCTGTAACCCTTTGTGTTATTGTGGTGCTATTTTACTTTTCTACATACTATAACCACATAATGGAATGCTACTATTTTTGCTTTTGATTGTCTGATCTTTTAGAGCATTGAAAAATAAATTTTGTATATTTTAAAATTTATTCCATTTCCAGCTGTTTATTTTTGTGTGTGTGTAGATCCAAGATTCTGTCTGGTGTCATTCATATATATATATATATATATATATATATATATATATATATATATATATATATATACACACACACACACACATATATATGTATATATGTGTATATATATATATATATATTTTTTTTAAAGAACTCTTAACATTTCTTTTAGTTTAGGTATCCTGGCAAAAATTCTGTTTTTGTTTATTTGAGAAGAATATTTATTTCTTTTTTATTTTTGAAAAATATTTTCACTGGCTGTAAAATTCTGTGTTGACATTTTTTTCAGCACCTTAAAGAAGGCATTCCATTGTCTTTTTACTTGCATTGTTTCTTATTGGATGTCTACTGTAATTCTTATCTCTGTTCTTGTCTATGTAATATTTCTTTTCTGTCTGGTGGCCTTTGAGATGTTAAAATTTTTTTTTGTTGTCAGCAATTTGAATATGATATTCCTAGGAGCGTGCGTGTATGTGTGTGTGTGTGTTTGGCTTGTTTCTTTTGTTTCATTTTTGTATATATCCTACTTTGGGTTATCTGAGCCCCTTGGATCTGTGGTTTGGTGTCTTTCATTAAATGTTATGTTCTCTCACAAATCTTAAATGCTCCGTTGTGATTTTTTCTTCCATTCTGTGTTTTTCTCTTGTATTAATTTTTTGTTGAAATCTGGACATCTGGTGTGAGACAGTTGCAACTGAAGTAAATAGATTTTTTGGCCTAGAAATGTGTACGTTTTTCCTTCTTTTAAGCCTTCAGTGTGCTTTTGAGTGAGTGTGGGCAGCAGCTGGTCTAGGTTTGGGATTGTAGTTCCAATGGTTACCCTCATTGCACCACAGGCTTTACATTCTAGTAGTTTTTACCTTGTTTTTGGGGTGACGGTAGTTTGTCGGGGTTTTTTTTCCCTCAGTGTTCTACCCTCAACTTCATATCTTCCGTTTGTGCTATGCATTAATGAGAGTTTCTATTCACATTCTCTCCCAATCTCCTTGTAGTCTATTATTTTTACCTGATGCTTATTATCTCTGTGGTGATGGTTGGAGGGATTCTTTATAGTTCTGAATAAAGCTTCTGTGTTAGGCAGGCATTATGTTCCTGCGTCTCAGGGATGACTTTATCAGTGCTCCTACTCCACCTCCAGTTGTAGGTCTGGCACTGGCTTGTATTCCTCTCCCTCCTCCAGATGCAGAGGTTTTGTCCCCTCTTTCTTCCCCTAGTTTTAGTGGCTTTTCATTAGTGCTCTGAGGGTGAACATCTTTGTTGGCCTTTTCCCAGTATTGGAAGGCTTTTGTTCCATAGGGGGAAAAGAAGAAGAGGGATCTGGTTGGGCACTTGTGTTTTTTTTTTTTTGAAGTGGCTGTTGTTACCTTCCTTCATGCCTACATCATGAAGAATGATTTTTCTGGACTCTCACTAATCATTTTTTTTTTTTTATGAGCAGTTGGTCAGGACAGTGGAGAAGAACCTGAAATGCTATGAATTCTTCATATGTGTGTGTTTCTCCGAGATTTTTACTCTCTTGCTAGCCCACATTTAACATTTACCAATTTATTAACAATTTTGGCTGAATTCTTGCTGGTCTCTGATAATATGTGTGCCAAGTAAGAAGAGCTCACATCCTGTTTCTTATTGCAGGTGTCTGTTTTTCCTTAGATTTTAGGTTAGAGTCAATTGCCCTACCACCTCAGCTTTCTAGTGAGTTGAAGAAAAGTTGGGAGTTTTCAAATTGTCCAGAATTTTCTTTGATATTTTTATTGTATTAAGGGTGGGAGTAATGCTCTTTCTAACCTTATATGTCTCAATTAAAAGCTGGCAGTACCTATCCATTATGTTTTAATGGGAGAATATGAAAATATGGAATTTATATTCATGCACTGTATTCACAAATTACCCAGGCCTTGGGTTTAAATAGCTCAAGTGTAAATCCCATTATAACATACTTTCTGTATTCCTATATCCACCTTTTCATCATTGGTAAAGTTGGAGTTGTACAAGACTGGTATAAGATAATAGTAGCTGAAATATACATAGTGCATATCATATGCCAAACATTATTATTTTTTAAATTTTATTTATTTATTTATTTGTGCTGGGTCTTTGTTGCGGCACACGGGATCTTTGTTGCAGCATGTGGGCTTTTAGTTGCAGCATGTGGGCTCTAGTTCCCTGACCAGGGGTTGAACCCGGGCCCCCTGTATTGGGAGCATGGAGTCTTAACCATTGGACCACCAGAGAAGTCCCCCAAACACTATTTTAAGCATGTTCTATGTATTAATTCATTTAATCCTCATGACAACTTTTATTTTACTGATAAAGAAATTGAGGCATAATGAGATTTAGTTGCTTAAGATAGCACACCTTTTAAGTAGTAAATTTGGGGGTTGAATGCATGTTTTCAATCCCTAAGCTCAATTGCTTCTCAAGAAAAAAGTGTAAAAGGATAACAAATTAGGGTAATTTAGAATTCTGAAGAGCATTTAGTCCGGCTCTTTCACTTTACAAATGAAGTCATAAACAGATGAGTTAAAGGCCTTATCAAGGGCTAGACACACAGTTTATGGCCTGATTTAATATAGAATCAAGATCTTCCATTTCTCATCCTATTTTTACTTAATAATAATATACGAATACAAATGGGAATACAGTTCCAGTGCTCTTGAAACTTATTTAAATTCACCTATTTGATTTTCCTTTAATTTATTTTATTGGGAATAAATGTGATCACTTGATTTTCTTCTAATTTATTTTGCTGGGAGGAAATATACTCAAATATAGAAACTTGACCCTTCTAGATTTTCTAGACTTAGAGATTCATTTTTTAGTTATTCCTCATTTAGATTAGAATTTATTTATAGTTTCAGCTCAAATGATGGAGGTGAAGGTAATTTTCAGATTGCCATTTAATTATATCACATTCACTTACATGTGCCAAGAACAGAACACATACAAAGTTAAAATAGCCATCCTTGGGTTTCCCTGGTGGCACAGTGGTTGAGAGTCCGCCTGCCAATGCAGGGGACCACGGGTTCGTGCCCCGGTCCAGGAAGATCCCACATGCCGCGGAGCGGCTGGGCCCGTGAGCCATGGCTGCGGAGCCTGCGTGTCTGGAGCCTGTGCTCTGCAATGGGAGAGACCACAACAGTGAGAGGCCTGCATACTGGAAAAAAAAAAAAAAAAAAAATATATATATATATATATAGTGCTTAGGGAAATTCACATACCATTTAAGGCCAGAGTTTCCATCTTGTATTCTTCCTTTCTCTTTCTTTTTTCACCTTTCTATGCTTACACATACATAGGAGAGTATAGTGGGACAGGAGTCAGAAAACTTAGTCATGTTTTGGGACTTACTAGCAAGCAACTTGGCCTCTGGCAAATATTTTTGAGCTTCTGTTTTCTCACCTTCACCTCATGTTACATGAGGATCAAATTAGACCATTTATTACCCATAAGCACTTACTGAACTTCTGTTATATGCAAGACACAATGGTGGGGACTGGGGACACAAAGTTCAATAGGAAATAGCTGCTGCTTCCCAGTAAGTTTATGTTCTGATCTGGGGATTGACCTGTAAATAATTGTGATATTGTGATATGCAACCAAATGTATGAGTTTAATATAGAAGAGTCATACATGAGAGAATCAGAAGATTCCCAGGGGTTGGATTTAAAATATGAATAAAAGTCCACCAAGCAGGTGAGGGGAAAGCATTCCAGGCAAAGGGAAGAAGATTTAAATATTTTCTAAGTTTGAATCAAGAACTGGTACAGGCCCACATATGTCTTTATTTTTAAGAAACTATATATAAAGGATTATGAAAAATGTAATTTGAATTTTGAAAACCATCTTATCGTTGTTGTTAATAACCTTAGAGAAATGCTAGTTTTAAATTCGTGAATAAGATATGGAGATAGAATGACAAATCAAGACTAATTAATTATAAGAAATTGGATCCTCTGAGTTTTCATTATCATGAGCCATGTTAATTAACATTTCATTAATTACCCTGACAATAAACTAATCACACAATTAGTGACCCTATGAGCTCATAAAAACATAACAAACACAGGGTACATTGCTTAGAATGTCAAGGTTAAATAACTTAATTTTGCATTCGCTGGCATTATAGTCAAAACCCACACAACTCAGAAAGAGCAAGGATAGGAAAACTTACTCAGATTCAGCATGGCTCTTTTTATCCAGTATGTCAAAGACATTTCGTAACATTGACTTCTAGAAAATAATTTCATATACTGACTCCCTAATTTTCTAACATGACTGAACTGGTACTACTACTCTCTTGAATAATATCATTTGTAATACTCTGGGCACATTTTGTCTTCAGAGGTTAGAATTTAGGAAGAAAAGTACAAGGCAAGATAGTTAATAATGTATGTAATCCAGTGTTTAAAGGTATACTAACAATCTACAAAATCTACTGGTGAAGCTTAAAAGCACAAGAGGACAATTCATATGACGGTCAACCTTGAAATAGTATGTCATTGCATGGAAAAGGAAAACGTGATTTCAAAAGGAAAGGGAAGGACAGTAGAAAGCATCCAAGGGAGAAATAGATCAATAGTCAGATAAAATAGTCCGAAAATGTAGTTTTTTTGTCAGTAGCAACAGAAATATACTAGATAATCAGGTGGTAATGACTTTGTAGCAGGGAGGTGTTCATTTGTATTGTATAAGGCAAGGCATTTTATGGAGTATTTTCTTCTATTTATTTGTCTTACTATATATTCTCTCACTTTGAACCTAAGTGGGATAATTTTTATTTAGTTCTTCTCGATAACTATATGTTATGCAAATAGAGTTTTCTTTTGAAATGTTTAATTAAAACCCAATCTTAACTGAACCAAATACACTATGTTTCTTTGGTTGTTTAGGGTCACCAAAGTACTGCCATTAAAGATAAAATTCTACTACAATAAAAATTTAACCAAAATATGTAAAAATTTAATGAAGAGAATACATCATAATTAGAAAAAAGTAAAACGTTTATAATACTAACACCATCACACAGTTATCTTAATATTTGCACATTGCCTTCTGCATGCAGCCGTATCTTTAATATAATTGCAGTTATAATATGTATCATTATAATTTCGTATTATGAATTGCAATCTCTTTCCATCTCATAAAAAAATTCAAGTCAGCTTACACAGAACAAGATAACATTAAATAAAAAACAGTAGGCAAAGAAAAATTCAGGAGAAAGAGAAGAGTGGGAAAAATAAGAAATGTGTGAAGTAACATACAAAACGTATGCCATTAGATTCTAAATGTAGGCCACAGAGTTATCTTTTTTTAAAGATTTATTTATTTATTTATTTATTTATGGCTGTGTTGGGTCTTCGTTGCTGGGTGTGGGCTTTCTTTAGTTGCAGCGAGTGGGGGCTACTCTTTGTTGTGGTGCGCAGGCTTCTCATTGCGGTGGCTTCTCTTGTTGCGGAGCATGGGCTCTAGGTGCACGGGCTTCAGTAGTTGCAGTGCGTGGGTTCAGTAGTTGTGGCTCGTGGGCTGTAGAGCGCAGGCTCAGTAGTTGTGGTGCACAGGCTTAGTTGCTCCGCGGCATGTGGGACCTTCCCGGACCAGGGCTGGAACCCGTGTCCCCTGCATTGGCAGGCAGATTCTTTTTTTCTTTTTTTTTAGATGTTGTGGGTAGGAGTTTATCAATTAATTAATTTATTTTTGCTGTGTTGCGTCTTCGTTTCTGTGCGAGGGCACTCTCCGACTGTGGCAAGCGGGGGCCACACTTCATCACGGTGCGCGGGCCTGTCACTATGGCGGCCTCTCCCGTTGCGGAAAACAGGCTCCAGATGCGTAGGCTCAGTAGTTGTGGTTCACGGGCCCAGTTGCTGCGCGGCATGTGGGATCCTCCCAGACCAGGGCTCGAACCCGTGTCCCTGCATTAGCAGGCAGATTCTCAACCACTGCGCCACCAGGGAAGCCCCAGCAGGCGGATTCTTAACCACTGTGCCACCAGGGAAATCCCATAGGCCGCAGATTTATCTTTGAGCAGCCACACAAAGGGGAAAATGGGCTCAATTCCTGTTTTATAGTGAACTGTAGATTTTAAAAGACCAGTTGTTTGGAAGTGAGAAATATTCGTAATCCTGAGACCATATAGAAATTTCTTTTGTTTGTCATCATAAAGAGGATACAATGACTTCAACATCACTCTAGTATCAAATATGCAACTCATCTGTTGCATGGGGCTTTTTATAACATACATTTTTATATATTTGCTGTTGGTAAATACTATAGAACCAAAGTTAACATAAAATAATGCATTTTAAGGAAGGATTTAAATTAATAATTCTGTTTGCTTTAGAATTTAGAAAGTCTTATTGGAATGAGCTGGTTGTTCCTTTTGTCTTAAAAAAATCTTTCAAGTTTACTTTGAAAGGACATTTTTTTTCTTTCCTTTTGGATAAATTTTCCCATGATGAGCAGACAGTTTAAAGCATTTCACTGACCTTAGATCTAGTTATGCTTTGCAACGCAACCTTCCCACACTCCCTTTTCATTCCTAGTTTATTAGCTCTATGTAACAGAATCATTGAATGAGGGAGTAAAGGACTTGGCAAAGAGAAATAGAGCTAAGTTGAATGTAATGACTTGTGAAAAGAGCACAGATAATAGATTTGAAAGATGTCAACCTAAATTATACAAATTTGAGCCAAATTTTATACACAGCATTGCTTTTATTTTTCTCCCTACACATACACGCACGCACGCGCACACACACACACACACACACGTATGTATGGAAAGAAGAAAACATTTATTTCCTGGACAAAATTCAGTATTTTCCTGGTTAGACTGATTTATTTTCTCCAAGAATTACTGTGTCGTTTGCTGTAAAAGACACTTATATGTCTAGAATTCTGTGGTTCATTAAGAAAGTAAACAATAATGGATGATGATAGAAATAACAAGAGTTTTAAGGAGAAATCAGTCACAGTGAGTTGGATGGAATTTTTCCCATCAGGAAATGGATGAGATATTTGATCAGTTGCAAAGACGGTATGCAAAAGTTATCTTTCGCTATTACTAAAAAAAATAATTATGTCTTCTACCATTCCTGACCAAAAATATGGATATAAGCTCATTGATTTCTAAGTGGCCCTTTGAGATTTTGCAGTTTTTCCTTTGTGGATCAACTGTGAAAGATACATCTTTCATACAGTACTGCTTCATGAGTGTTTCTTTCCTAATAGAGAACAGAGGGATTTGCACAGTTATTCATTCTCTACTTTTATTTTTTTTATTTTATGGAGAAAAATCTATATTATAACATGGCTGGTGTATGGAGTCAGGGAAGATATCTGATCATGAAACTGAGCCTGGTTCCTGATTCTCCCACTTATGTAGTAGGTATAGTCTTCCTAGGATCAGTAAGTTTTAAGTAAATGGGGATAATCTTCACAATGAGTTTAGTCTTTGTTTAAAAGATAAAATAAGATATGATGTACCTAATCTGTTTGTAGGACATATATTAAGTTAACCTTAAAAATGCATTCCAATATACAGTAGGTGCAGACAAATACTGTTTGATTCCACTTACACAAGGTACCTAAAATAGTCAAGTTCATAGAATCAGAAAGTACATTGGTCGATGCCAGGTGCCGGGGGTGGGGTGGGGAGGGGGAATGGGCAGTTAGTGTTTAATGGGGCAGAATTTCAATTTAGGAAGGTGAAAAATTCAGGAGATGGATGATGGTGAGAGTCGCACAACAACGTGAATGTACTTAGTGGCACTGAACTGTACAGTTAAATATGGTTAAAATAGTATTTTATATTATGTGACTTTTACCACAATAAAAAATAATTTTAGAAAAGGTATTATGTACCTAATGCAATGACTAGTAAATATTAGTCTCTCAAAAAGTGGTAGCCATACTATTATTGCTGCTGGTGTTATTTTTTGATGCAAATTGGCAAGAATAGTGACCAAATTTCTTGCAAGGTCCATGTAGGTGCCATGTTTTCTAGATAAACGTTAGGATTAGAAGGAGAATATTATACATAATTTTTTCATAGCAGGTTATATTCTTGCTTTTATGGACCATCCTGTCTCCTTGACCCTGGTTTGGGGATTTAAAAAAATTTCTTTAAATTTATAACGTCTCATATTTTAAATAATGTAGGTTTACTAACAAATCAATTAATTTTCTTTTATCTTGTCACTGTTGCATCAACTACCTTGATATTGCTGTTGTGTAATCAATCAACTAATGAAAGATGAATGAGATTCTAGTTATTTGAACCAAGGGAAGGACAGCTGACTAAAAGTAAGCAAACAAAACATCTTTAGTGGGAGCACCATGGGAGAAACTTTGTGAGTCATTATCATTTAATAAAATTTTTAATCAATATTAAAATCATGTCTTAATAATCTCTTGTAATTAAAAACAGGAGTGGAAATCCCTCTTTAAATCAGCCTAGTTTGCTCAGCAAGATAATTTCATAAAGGCATGTTCTTGCTGAATTTTCTGAGTTGTGCTTCTGACTCACTGGGCTAGCTTTGATGATGGTGAGTCATTTCATATTTTCTGGGAACAAGGCTACCTGACTATCATTGCTTTTATCTTTGGTTTGCATTGAGTTAAGAAAGTGCACCATCCCAGGTGACGGAATAGATAACAAGAGGAATATGGAAAGAAAAGCCAACCCCTATGATTTGGGTATAACCTCATCTGTCAGGTAAAGGGCCAGTGATTTGTGTATTAAAAGAGATACTCATCCAGCAGGTGATCTAATAGTGCCAAGAATTTCTTTTTTTGCCTCCCAACTAAGAACATGGAAGCAAAAATTTCCATAGGCAATAGCATTCTCTCTGCCTTTTTAAAATAAGTTTGCACTGGGAAAAGATATTGGTCCTCTCTGTGAGTCATATGGTGTCAGATTCTTAGGATGTCTAGCTTGTCAGGTGAGCATCTAGATGTATAAAATGCACAGAAGCCGAAAGTAAAAGTAGAAGACATTAACATCTGATAAAATTCTCACCCCTACTGATTTAGTGCTTTAAAAAGAAAAGGGCGTAGAAGCTGACTGCTTTGTCAGTATTTCATTTGGAGATTTCCTTTACTATCCCTTTCTCAACCTGCTCCTTTCCCATCTTCCCTGTGTCAGCACCTCCTCATGTCACCCACCTGTACTCAAAATCCTACGAATCATGCTCAGCTCTTGTTTCTGATTACCTTCATTAATTCTGTTATCGATTTCTCTTTCTTCAAAATACATCCTAAATCCATGTACTTCTCATTATCTTCACTGTTAAATCCATGGTCCAAACGTCGTGACGATACGTAACGTGGTCTTGTCTAGTAGTCTCCTAACTGGCAGTCCTACTTCATGCTTGCCCCTTCTAAAGTCTGTTCACCCAGCAGCAGGGTAATCAATTTAAAAAACAAACCAGATCGTGTCTCTCAGCTGCTTAAAATCTCCCAATGGCTTTGCCTCCCTTCCCTTTGCCCTTCAAACAAAACCTGGAAACACTTTTCATGGTCTCCTGGGACCATGAACCTGAACCTGCTAAATTTCTTCCAGACTGAGGTGTTTGCTTTGCCTAACATACTCTTCTTCTTTGTAATATGCTCTTTACAAAGCCCTCTTCTTCTGGTCTCTGCTCAGATATCAAAAGAGCCTTCCGTGACACCCTTTTAAAAAATAACATCTTAGGTCAGTGATGTTAGAAGCAGAACCTGCAATAAATATTCTTGAGAAAGTCATTTATTGAGGGAGTGCTCTCAGGAGAGGGGGAATGAGAGGAATACTATAGGGCAGGGAGAAAAAAACTAAACAAAGATGTGGCTCAGCTGGGGACTTGCTTTAGTCTGGTTGCATCGGGAGTATTGGTGCACAGATCTTATCAAAGCCATAGTCCTACTTGGAGGCAAAGAGACTGGCCATTTGTAGATCACGTCCGTCAGTCACTGGCTGCTCCTGGGATGGCGGTAATGGGATGCAGTCTTCTGCGTGAGGCAGCTCCCATTCAGTGGAGGACAGTTCTCTAGGGAAGGAGGTAGCTGTGAACCCTTAGCAGCCAACGCTGACTGAAGCTGACGGTGGGTACATCGTGTGGTGAAAGGGGGTCTGGGTGAGTCACCAACAGCATCCCCACCAAGTAGCCTCCCCAGCTCTGTACCCGGCTTAACTTGTCACTACTTTTATCCTGACTTGCTACTGCATTATCTAAGTGTGTGTGTTTGCCGTCTGTCTTCCTTTTTTTAAGATTAAAATGAAAGCTTCATGAGGAAAGGGATTTTGTCTTGCCTATTGCTATAATTTCTAGTGCCCAGTACATTAGAAGTATCAAATAAAAATAATCATGACTAACATTTATTAAGTGCTTACAACATGCCAGGTATTAACTCATTTAATTATCATAACAATTTTGTAAGAAAGATATTATTATTATCCCCATTTTACAGGTGAGGAAAGTGAGACACAGGGACAGAGTAACTTCCTCACAGTTACGTATTTAGTAAGTGCTGGGTCTAGGATTCAACTCCAGGCTGTCTCCTGACTTTTCGATAAATATTTGTTGAGTGTTGAAGGAATAAGTCAACTAAGTTCAATTCATCAAGCATTTTCTAGGTATTAAACCTTTCTGTCATCTCATTTCAGCACAGTAATGAAGTGGGAGTTCAGTAAAATCCATCCTTCAGTGTCTTTCTGTGCCTGTGTGCTGCAGCACAGGCTTAGGTAGCAAAAGGCTGGCACTCTACCTACTCTGCTCATTACTTATGGCCTGTATTTTAATTAGCTCCTTGTGGCTTAGTCACTTGTTTATCGTACTAGGTACTCCGTAGCATAAGAACTTTGCCAGGAGTTTAAAGAACTGGATTCTACTTCTAGATCTGACATTGCTATCTTTGCAGACCAGGGCCACTTTGTCAGTCTCTCTAGCCTCACTTTCTTGATTTGTGAATGACAAGTTTTTGCCATATGAATAAATATATGGGTGTGAGGCACAGTGATGTTTGACAGTGGTCTTGAAGGGGTATTGTATGAATGAATCAGTAGATGAGTAAATGAATGTGTGAGCATCATCTGAGATTCCAGAGAATTGTTTAGTGCTGTTTTGACTGGGCCAGAAAGCCAGAAAGCATAAGTTACGGCCCTAACCAGAAGCATTTCTCATCCATTGTCCTCAGTACATGGTACCTATTTCTGTCTTATCACCTGGGTATCATCATTTCAGAAAACAGGAAATATGTTCTGTTTTACCTCTTAACCCCCATCTTCCCTTCAGGTTAATATTACCAAAGCTCAGATGAAGATACAAGATTTTGAGGGTCAGTCAGTACAGTGACCAGACAACATAGGTTATCAGTGGCTTGTAGACCATAATCTTAGCAAGAAAACTGGATTTGGGGGCAAGAGACATAGATGTGAATTTCTTTTTCTGTCAGTAGCTGTGTACTTGTGTTTTGAGACCTCTCCTGTTGAGCTGCAATGTGCACTGTAAGAAGAGTGAAATCTGAGGTCATAATATAATACTTGCTGTGTTGTACGTTGGGAAAAGCATGCATAGACTTGGGAGCCAGTCATATGTAGGTTAAAATTCCATCCCTGCTGCTTAATAGCCAAGGCGCTTTGACATTTCTGAACCTCAGGTTCCATCTGTAGGAAATGAGTAAATGTGGGGATATTGTAAGGATTATGCCCAGCAGAGTTGCCTGTTGAGATTTATGGACACTCCATAAATGCTAGCTTTTATTATTATTATTATTTATAAAAATTTTTATTTATTTATTATTATTGTTGTTAGGATTATGTTCTGTAATATTAATAGGTTACTTCTTCTTGTACATGTTCCTATAATTTGGCTATGCTCTATACTACGGCTTAACTCCAAGGTTCCAGATAATAGAATTTAGCTGCTATAATTTTAATTTTCCTATGTTGTTTTATTACTAAATATTTGGTTAACTTAGCAAACTTTTGACCTTAAATAGTATTACCCAACAAAATAAATAATTCTCAGAGCATGCTTTTAAAACAGGTATTCTTTTTTAAAAGTCTGATTTGAACTGGCATCATTATTCTATAAACAATGGATTTTGCCATTAAATTTAAAAAATGCCTGTTATTAAATTTGTTTTATTAAAACAGAATGATTGCAAATTAACATATCAATATATATTTAAAATCTAAAAATGGAGCTTCTGATTTTCTTAAGGGTACAATACAAGTTCTCAGTCTTAAACAGTTTAAGGTACATTTTTATCTTTCTCATTAATTTTTTACTTTTTCCTTTATCAGCTTAGCCAGAATCCTGGCTTTGAATTAGAAGGTGGGTTGTTCAAGTCTTTGAATGAATCATAATCTCAAACATCCTGGCCTGTGTATTTCACAGCAATTTGGCTTCTTTTTATTTCTTCTTCTTTAAAAAGAAATTTTCTCTCTCAGTAACAAGTCTTCTGTTTTTCCCGGCCTAGGCATTTGAGCTAATTAAAAGGAATGCTTTAGATGGTTTCCATTTCTCTGCTTTTACAGCCCTTAGTAATGTTGCCAAGAAAATGGAATCTCCATGTTTATTTATTTACTCCAATCAGAAGGAGCTTTTCACTTTACCTTTAAGTTTCATTTTCAACTTAATTTCTTTAGCTGGAGCTAAATGTAACTTGATGTATATAGAGTACTTGTTTATTTTCTAAACTGTTTTGTCAGCAATGATTTGAGATTGTAGTTAGCATAATTGAAAAGGTTTCTTTCAAATTTATTTGTAAAAGAGCTATATCCTTCACTTGGAATAGTTTGAACATGTTTTCAGTACAAATTTTGAATGAAGAGTTTAATTTATATTATTACATGTTAGAAGCATTTTGTGCCAATTTTCTATTGCTTCTATAACAGAGTAGCCACATTTAGTGGCTTAAGATAACACAAATATATTATTTTACACGTTTGTAGATTAGAAGTGTGACACAGGTCTTACTGGGCTAAAGTCAAGGTGTCAGCAGGGCTGAGACCCTTTCTGGAAGCTGTAGGGGAGAACCTGTTCACTTGCCTTTTCCAGCTTTATGGTTTGCCTGCATTGTTTGGCTTGTGGCCTCCTTCTTCTGTCTCCAGAAATTGCATCTCTCTGATCATTCTTCCATAGCCACATCTCCCTTTGACTTTCTTCTTCTGCCTCCCTCTTTCACATTCAAGGACATTTGTGATTATATAGTGCACCCCACCCCCCAGACAATCAAGATAATCTCTCTGTTCTAAGGTAAACAACCTTAGCTGAATAGTAACCTTAATCCCATCTGTAGCCTAGTTCTCCTGTGCAGAGTAAAATAACATTCACAGGTCCTAGGGATTAGGACATGGGCATCTTTGTAGGGATGGCAGGGGGGATTATTCTGCCTACATACGTTCTTAAATACAGTTTTCTTTGTTCCGTTTGAGTAAAAATAAGCTAAGAGGGCTTCCCTGGTGGCACAGTGGTTGAGCGTCCACCTGCCGATGCAGGGGACACGGGTTCGTGCCCCGGTCCGGGAAGATCCCACATGCTGTGGGGCGGCTGGGCCCGTGAGACGTGGCCGCTGAGCCTGCGTGTCCGGAGCCTGTGCTCCGCAATGGGAGAGGCCACAACAGTGAGAGGCCCGCGTACCGCAAAATAAATAAATAAAAATAAAAATAAGCTAAAAATTTTGCCTCATAGAGGTTCTCACGTAATTTTTGTTACTGAATACATAAGAATGATTTTATTTAGTCTAGTAATGTCTGTTTGCACATGTATCCTTTTGGCCTGATTGAGGGTAAAAGAAACCAGTGTATTCACTTAAATTGGATTAATACCCAAGTAACCCCTTCTGCTCCAAAGAAAGAGAAACATGGAGGAAAAAGAAACTTCATGGGGGAGAGGCAGAGACAGAGTGAGACAGACCTTCGACAAGGGTGGTCGAGGGCTTCCCTGGTGGCGCAGTGGTTGAGAGTCCGCCTGCTGATGCAGGGGACGCGGGTTCGTGCCCCGGTCCGGGGGGATCCCACATGCCGCGGAGCAGCTAGGCCCGTGATCCATGGCCGCTGAGCCTGCGCGTCCGGAGCCTGTGCTCCGCAACGGGAGAGGCCACAGCAGTGAGAGGCCCACGTACCGCAAAAAAAAAAAAAAAGGTGGGTCAAGTAGCAAAAGTAAAACCAATGGAATCCATGTGGTTCTGTATTAGTGAGGTCTTATCAGAGAGGATGGAGTATAGACATTACTACCTCATTGATTGGCATTCTTTGTGCGGAGGCTGAGACTAATGTGGTGGTTTAGTGGCCCTTGAGTTTATCTCATTCAGCTGTTCTTTCCTCATGTCACCCATTTGTGCGCTATTATTATAAGCTTTATATTATACCTACTTATGGTTATACCTGCCATTCTTAATGCCTTCAAAATGTATTGTGAGAAGTTAGAAAAAGGTATGTGAATCTATGAATTAGAACATTAGCAAGGGAAGGAACTGTTCAGAAATAGTGTTCCTTGATAAAATTTTTCAATTAATAAAAACTGTATCACATCCCTTAGTCTCTCCATCTCTACAATAAGATGGTCTGACTAGATAACTTTTTAACATCCTCACCTGTAGTTTTAAAAATCTAGTCCTCTGAGCCAGCTCTCAATCCTGGACATTCATTAGAAAATGTGAGTGTCTGGGCCCCAGTGTCAGAGATACTGATTTAATTGGTCAAATTCTTCAAATTTTATTTCTATTCCATATTCTTTTCCAAAATAAAGATCTTCAAGCTAAAAGTTAAAGTGAATATTAGCAAGGGAAAAAAGATACCCAGAATGAATAAAGAACTTATAAGTGAACACTTGTTTGCTTTGGATTACTTCCTGTCCTAGATAAATCATATCCTATGTGTTGGGATTTTGACGGATTTGTGAAGAATTGGAAAGATGTTGAAAGTTTGGATGGAGAAATGTGATTTTCAGAAAGGGAAAGTAATTGAATACTATGTATCACAAGTGGATACCTTTGACATGGACTTTTAAAAAATGAGATTCTAGAATACATTTTAAAAATCAACTTTATTAAGGTATAAATTATGTATGATAAAGTACATTGTAAGGTCAACTACTTTTTTTTTTTTTTTTGCTCATGATATGTTTTATGGTCAACTACTTTTGACAAAGGTATTCACCTGTGTAATCACCACCCAAGTCAGGGTGTGTAGGATTTTCATCTCTCAAGAAAGTTTGCTAGTGTTTCTTTGCAATCAGTCGCTCCCTGCCACCTGTGCCAGGCAACCACTGACCTACTTTTATCACTATAGATTTTCTTGTTCCATAATTTCTTATAAATGGAATGATACAGTATGTACTCCTCTGTGTATGTTTTTTTCTGTTGTTGTTCAGTGTAGTGTCTGTGAGATTGATCTGTTTATTGCATCCATCAGTAATTGTTCTTTTTTCTTGCTGAGTAGTATTCCATTGGAAAGCCTAAATATTTCCTGTTACACTGTAATTTGGTAGGACTCAATCTTGAAACTCCCCTGTGGATCTTATTGGGGGCTTGCTTTTAGGCTTTGCTAAGTGGCATCTAGAATACATCTTATTCTTGGATAGGGGTCGGCAAATGTTTTCCTTAAATGTCTAGGTAATAAATATTTTGGGATTTGTGAGTCACATATGGTCTCTGTCACATATTCTTCTCATTTTTTAAACAACCCTTTAAATATGTAAAAGCAATTCCTAGCTTGTAAGCCATGTAAAACAGGCTGCAGGTAGGATGTGGCCTAGTTTAGGCTGCAGTTTGCCAGTCCCAGCTCTAGGTCAGTGCTGTTCAGTAGAGCTTTCCATGGTGAGGTCTCTATCTGAGCTGTCCATTGTGGTAGCCACCAGCCACTTGTGGTTGTTGAGCAAAGAAATCTAGAATGGCTTTTAGGAACTATTTGAAAAACTTGAAGTCGAAACAGAAATCAGATGATACCAAAATAAGTTCTGAAAAAATTATATAGGCTACTCTAATTTATTTCTTTGACTCAGTTCCTAACCTGGTAAATGAATAAAATGTAGTAATCATAATACATGACAGATTATTTCATGATAGCCTTATGTCAATATGGAGAAATTCGATTTGGGGACAGTTAAGTGTTCTTAAATGGAAACCAGTTGTAGCAATCAGGCCAAAGTTTTGGTCCTGTGGATGGCAGTAGTTCATGGTGTGTTGTTAGTTGCTGTGCTGTCCCATAAGCAACATTTATAGCTATATAAACATAAATTACAATTAAATTAAAAATTCTGTTCCTCAGCTGCACTAGCCATATTTCAACTGCTCAGTGACTGTGCGTGCCTGGTGGTTGCCATATTGGACTGCAAAGATTTAGAACATTTCCATTATCACAGAAAGTTTCATTGGACAGCACTCCCAGAGTGAGATTTCTAGGGGCATGTAAAAAAAAATCTGTCCTTAACCTTGTGTTGTCCAATATTTTTGCCATACTTTAGATAAAGATTACACAGATAAAAATAATGTGATTATCCAGTTTATGTATTTATAGACAAAGCTGGTAAGGGAAACAAATATGTTAAAATGACTGTATCAGCTTCCTGAAAGTTCTTGACAGCATCTTTGGAATAATAGTACCCAAACTGTTAATTAGTTGGTGTGTTACATGAAACATCTCTTGGACCCCCAAATTTGGTAATTAACCCTTTTTTTTAAGTCAAAAAGCATATTAAAGGCTCTGAGAAATCCTGGATAAAGAAATATGTTTTACTTATTTTTTTTGTTAACGTAGAGAGATGGATTAGATCTAACATGACAAAATTGAAAAAGGATAAAGGGAAAACCCTGCCTTTTGGGTCTCTATATTATTTGTATAAAATCAGGAATGAGTGAGATCTGGCCTAAAAGGACCATGCGTGTAAAGGGCTTGGGGATTTTAGCCACTTATAGACTCAGTGCAGTCAGTAATGCAGTTCCCTCCTCTCCTTTCCCCTGGCAAAAAGCTATTGTGGTTTAGGCTACACCCATATATGTGTGTAGTGCCTATACGTGAAGAGGTGGTAGTGTGTTATTTAATTCAGTTGTGGGTGCTATATTGGAGCTTTCTAAGCAGCTTCATATTTATTCTTTATAGTGGACTTTTCCAGGAGTTTTCATTAAAAGAAAGGATGTGGCAAAAAATTATTTTGAAAAGTCACCATGTGGCACACAGAGCCTGAGTTTGGAAATATCTGGCTTGAAATCTTAAATTCACAATTTACTGAAGTTATTTACCTGAGCAAGTGTCCTTGCCCTGTAGGTCTCAGTTTCCTCAACTGTAATAATTTTAGATACTGTTTTGTAGTAGTATCCCCATGGACCTACACTCAAGCTTACCAAAGGGGATATGTGAGATATAAATGTTTCTTCTTATAGAAAACTGGGGTGGGCAGATGGGAGAGGTGAAGAGGGGTAAGAAGTTTCACCCCTTGTTTACACAGTGTTTCAGATTGCTGGCTCCAGAAGGAGAGTGCCAGGTTCATCTACCACTTTTACCATCTGTGTGGCCTTGAGCAGGCTACTTAACCTCTCTGTGCTCCTGTTTTTACATTTGTTAAAGAAGGAAGGTAGTAGAACTTACCTTATGGGGTTGTTGTGAGGGCTAACATAAGCGTTAACTCCTGTGCGGCTCTTGGACAGGGCCTGGTACACAGCTAGTGCTTACGGTTTTAGCTGGTGTTATTTCACAGTTTAGTAGGTTAGTAGAGGCCTATGCTCACTCTTGTGTGCTCCAATTATTGATATCCCTTCTCTACCAATTTCTTTCAACCAAAAGTATATACCTTTTCTCCAAAGCTAGAAATATTTTTTTAAACAGAATTTGTTGACTTAATGTAATTTTTCTGTGTATTCCTACTATCTTCTTTATCTAGAGAAAAAAAAATGTGTCTAGTCTTGAATTGGGAAGTTTGTAGTAATGTCTATAAATAAATAAATAAGTGATGCAAGGATGAAACCATACATATTCAGAAAAACTTTACCTAAGTCTGAAAATAAAAGAAAAAATTAGTTGAAACCACAGAGCCATTTGAAATTTTTCAAATGATGGTAGATTGAGGGGGGAAATTAGAAGTTTCAAGTGTGATTTTTATAATATTTTCTGTCTCAGAATAATAATACATGGTACATAGGAAGCAATACTACTTATAACTATCAGTTTACTTTTGCCTCAAGACTCAGTACTTTTTCTTTATAGAGAAACTAAGTGCACATACACATGAGAAGAAGAATAATAGCTTGATAACAGTTGCTACAGTTTATTGAATGTGTGTGTGTGTGTCTCCAGTTATGTGATTTTTTTCCCCTTATATTTCTACAAGTCTTCAGAACAGCTCTGCAAGTGAGGATCGAGAAACTTAAAGTGTTTGCCCAGAGTCACACTGGCTAATAGGCTAACAAGTAGTTAAGTGGATTTTAGAGTCACCCACTCTTCTTTGACATTGCTTCTCAAAATATGAGAGAATCGAAGGACTGTCAATTGTCTCATAAGCCTCAAGCTTATGAGGTGTGATGCTGGTAATATAATCCAGCTACCCTCTGATTCCTGGATATGCTCAGTAGCAATTCAACAAGTAGATATGTCGTCTGTGTCTGAAGAGCTCACCCTTTTGGAGGTGACACATTCTACTCTTTTGTAGTCCCTGACTCTAAGAAAGTTTTTCTAAGAACTTATAGTGCTCTACCTGTTCAGATCCTCCTACACCCTTGGTGGTGACATCTGAATACATTCAATCAAGCACAGTTTGAAAATAATCTTCCTATACTTTGTTGCCTCATTGACACTCTTTCCCTGTAGAATTGGTAAGGTCAATTAAGATGGAGAGAACTTGTTAACAGAAATCAGTTTGTTATACTGCAGAAGTAGTGTGATAGCAAATTTGTCCCATTTTGATGGGATGTGTAATCTCTTTCCCTAAAGAATCCCTTCCCAGATTCTTAGCATTGCATGTTTAGGTCAAGGACATTTAATAGTTCATTCATCAACTATTTATTAAGCTTTTACGCTATGCCAGGGACTGTCCCAAGTGCTAGGGATACTGACAAGAGTAAAATTAAATCACCGTTTTCAGGGAACTCAAAGGGGTTATACATATGCCAACATGTATACATATCATAATTATGATAGTTATAAGATAGTGTGATGATGCTGTGAGCCCAGAATCCTCTGGGGCAGAAACAAGGGTTTCATCTCCATTTGGCTGGATCAGAAAGTGTGTCTTAATGAAGCAGATGCCCGTGTTGTGTTGAGAAGGAGTTGAAGGTAATAGAGTAAAGGAGAGGAGAAGGGTACTCCAGATAGCAGGAAACTGTGTGTGCCTCTGGGAGTCTCTCTTGGCCATGGTCTTTAACTTTACTTTGGCTTGGTGATTTTGCACAGAGCAAACAAACCAACAACAATTTATAAGGTGCCCTAAGACGTCAGGGAATTGTCATGGTTTGGGGTGGCTCAAGTCTTCTTACATTGTAATTGTTAGCGTTCCTAGAGGTAGAAGTAGAGACAAATGAATCATAGGAGAGAAGTGGTATTTTAGTAGTTAAATCATTACTCGTGGTTTAGTGGTTTAAGTTTACGGCTCAGTCTCCAAAAACTGAATCTAAGTAATTGCAAGTGATTTTAAAAGTGACATTACTGTTGAATCTGTTTTCATTCTTCATTTGAAATGCCTCTTTGGGTTTCTGCTTCCTCCGTATTCCTATTGTTATAACACTAAATTGGACTCATCACTTGACACTTGGACTACAGCTATTGCCTCCCAACTTTTGTTCTCTGTTTTTCTGCTTGTTACCTGTTATATCCCTACCATTTCCCTAAAATGTCATTTTCATAAGGTCATTTCCCTGATCAAGGATGTACAATGAATCCTTATTGTCCACTCCATATATTCCTTTCATTTGGTTTCTTAGTTGACTTTTAAGACCCTCCATAATTTGGCTTTACTGGGCTCGTCCAACCTTACTTTTCACTTGGTACTACATATCTCTCATTAAGTTTCAGCTTAGTCAGACTGGTTGTTATTATTAGCATTCATTGTTCCATAAATACTTGTTGAGGCCACATGGATACAACTGAGAGCAAAAGAGATGTGGCACCTGTGGTCATGATGCATAGAATCTGGAGAAGACAGGTATTAACAGAATAATTAAGAAGTACAGAGACATAGATTAGTCTTTTCCTACTTTTTTACAGTATGTGTGCATGCATGTCTGCATGCACAAACATGTACACGTACACTCTTCTGTTTTTATATCTTTGTATCTTTACTATATGCTGTATCTGTTACCTGGAATTATTTTCTTCCTTTTCTACGTCTGTACATATGCTGTAAGTCTTTTGGAACTCTAGTAAATTGTGCATCCTTAGTTAAGCTCATGTTGAGCTGAAGGTATTGCATTGGTCTGCAAAACACAATTTTGGAAAACTGTTCAGTAGGAATTTAGACTTACTTTCCAAAAGGCTGAAATTTAAGACTTTAAACTGAATCACAAATAGCAATGCTCCACTGACACAACCAGCTCTGATAATAATGGGCAAGTTAGAAATACTTTGTGCCATCTTTTATTTATGAAAGAAACATGCAGGCACATTATATAAAATTTTTATCACTGCCTACTTGGGAGAGGTTTCAATTATGTATTTTGGAATGGTACCAGTTGAAGTTGAACAAAAAGGATTTATATTCTTTTTGACAATTTCACTTTGAAACCACAGGAAAGCATTTTGTCATTTGAAAAACTTGACAGTATTTGAAAAAAAATAATGTGAAGAATGTATATCTAATCCAGGGTGGTAGATGTCAGAGGAAACAGTGGAAAGTTGGAACGGTATTTTTTGAGGTGGCCTTTAGGATTAAACCCATGGCGTTTGAGATGGTGGTTAGCCATTGTTCTTCTTCCAGAGGAAACCAGCAACCAATACATGTCTGAGATATATGCTATATGACAAACTCTCATGTAAACTTCTTCCCTCCCTCCCGCCTTCCCTCTTTCAGCCTCTCTCTCTCTCTCTGGCTTATGTTGTCCTGTGTCACCATTTTCTGTCAGGGTCACCTATTAGCCTCTAGACTCTAGTTCCTGGATCCATTTTCTGGAGCCTTTCATTTTCTCCCAGTGTTAATAACTTCTCTATGATCCTGCTCCCCTACCCAGACCGATCTATAGAGCTGATTATATGAACTTTATTTTCATGAGTACCCTCATCTTTCTTGCCCTACTGACCTTTCATTGAACCCACAGAGCTCCCTTATACCGATCACATAAGTGGACTCAGTTCGTAGAAATTCAACCTAGAAAACTAATGTATAATCCATTACTGTAATTATATATTTTGATGTTCCAGTTGTCCCATATGTGGCCAGGAGGAGTTCCTTCGGTCGATGTTCTGTGTCCTTTTGACTTGTCCCCATTATTCCATGAGCATTTTCTTATTTTCTGACATAAGATGTTACAGGCTCATCTTGTCCTTTTTCTACCTTGGCCCTGGAATCAGCCATTTCTTCATGGAGCCCTGATTCCTCCTAGTGGAGAATGGTATTTAGAAAGTGAGATCTGCATGTTATGTGGGTTCATTGCTACTAGGATGGTATTGATTCTGGGGTCTCTCAGGAAAACTATTCGTGGTTTCTCTTCCCACCCTCTTTCTCTGTGTCTACACATGTGCACACATACGTAGCTGAGTTCATGTTTTCACCTCTTCTTCCAAGTCAGCACCTCAGAATTCCCTCTAGTCTTCTCGCTCTGCATGTGTAACTTTCTTCTCTGAAAATGAGACACTTAACTCTCCTCATTGTCAATCCTAGGACACACCAAAGTAGTTCATAATCACTAAGTCATCCTCTGTGATAAATAAACCTACTAACTAAAGTTTAATATTTGTTTATAGTTCTTTTTGTCTTTAGTCTGAAAATACATAGTCCAAATATTGTGAGCTGATGTTATTCATTTGAAAATTTGTTTGTATTTCATTTTAGTGATTTTAAAAATCCCCAGTCTCATAGATTTTTTTCATTTTTTGAATGTTAAAATACTAATATGGTTCAAAAGTAAAACTTTTGTAAAGAGGAATTCTGAGAAAAGTGTAATTCCTACCCTATCCCTTTCAACCCTTTCCCACCTCCTTTTTCCTACCCTATTTCTGCCTATTTCCACTTACCCCTGTTGGTAACTAAGTTCATTAGTTTATTTGGTTTACCTGTCATATGGTTCTTTTTTTCGCAAATGAATAACTACTCTTTCTCTCTCCCTCCCTCTCTCCCTCTCTCCCTCCCTCTCTCTCTCTCTCTCTCTCTCTCTCTCTCTCTCTCTCCCCCTCTCTCCCTCTCTCTCTCTCTCTCTCTTTTCTCTCTTTCTCTCTACTCCTCCCCTCTTTTTCTTATGTAAAAGGTACTGTAGTCTCAAGGCTCTTCTGCACTGTGATTTTTCATTTAGCAATATATTCTGAAAATAATCCAATATCAGTTTTAAGAGTTCTTCATACTTTCAAACAGCTGTACAGTGGTCCATTGTGTGGATGTTCCATGGTTTATTTAACTATATTTCTATTTTTACCTTTTATATTGTTTCTAATGTTTTACAGTTTCTTAGAGTGTTCTCATAAATTACCTGGTGTGTGTATATGTATTTTTATACTATTGGTAGTGTATCCTTAGGAAATATTCCCTAAAGTTGGATTATTGCATCAAAAGGTAAACACATATATTGTTTTGTTAGATATTGTCAAATTCCACTCCACATAGGTTGTGCCATTTTGCATTTGTACCAACAAGGTATGAACACCTGTTTTCCCACAGCCTTGCTAACATGACAAGTTGTCAAACTTTTTAATTTTGGCTAATATGACAGCTGAGAAATATCTCAGCCCAGTATTTATTTGTATTTTTTAATTTTTAGAGCTTGTATGGTTTTATTTTTTTTATCTTGGCTGTCTGATATACATGGAATTCTGTCTGTCCTGAGGTGTGGATCTTATTTTATCTTTTCCCAAATGTCTCTCCAGTTTTCCCAGCACCATTTATTACTACATCTCTTTTTTTAGCTCCAGTAATCTGAGATGTTACCTTCATTTACTAAAATTCCATATTGGGTTTACTTCTATTCTAGTCCCCTCTGTCTATTCATACATCAGTGCCACAGTGTTTGAATTATAGAGAATTTAGAATTTAAATAGTTAGGCTTGCTTCCCACTTGTAACTTTTCTTTTTCAGTTTTTCTTAACTTTCCTTACATGCTCATTTTTCCACATGAACTATTTTTTTTTTTGCAGTACGCAGGCCTCTCACTGTTGTGGCCTCTCCCGTTGCGGAGCACAGGCTCCGGACGCACAGGCTCAGCAGCCATGGCTCACGGGCCTAGCCGCTCCGTGGCATGTGGGATCTTCCCAGACCGGGGCACGAACCCATGTCCCCTGCATCGGCAGGCGGACTCTCAACCACTGTGCCACCAGGGAAGCCCTCCACATGAACTTTTGGAGCTCCATTAAAAAAAAAAAAAAAAAAAAGAGGGACTTCCATGGTGGTGCAGTGGTTAAGAATCTGCCTGCCAATGCAGGGCACATGGGTTCACCCCTGGTCCAGGATGATCCCACATGTGCCACAACTACTGGGCCTGCACTCTAGAGCCCACGAGCCGCAACTACTGAGCCCACGGGCTGCAACTACTGAAGCCCGTGTGCCTAGAGCCTGTGCTCCGCAACAAGACGAGCCACCACAATGAGAAGCCGGCGCACCACAACAAAGAGTAGCCCCTGCTCACTGCAACTAGAGAAAGCCCGCACCCAACTTCCCAATGCAGCCAAAAACAAAACAAACAAACAAACAAAAAGAAACCTTTCTGGTGTCTTTATTGGAATAGTTTTAAATTTATAAATTAACTTGAGGAGTCATTACATCTCTATGATGTTGAGACATTCTATCCAGGAACAAGGGACATATTCCCATTTGTTCCAGGCCGTTTTTGTGTCTTTCAGAGGTGTTTTCAAGTTTTTCTCACATTGGTTTTCATTTTTTGTTAAGTTTATTCAAAGTAATATTTTATTTTCTGTTTTACTACTGTAAATGCATTTATTTTACCATTGTATCCAGTCTACCAGATTATTGCTTGTGTATAAAAAGGGTATTGATTTCTGTATGTTAATTCTGTATTCTGATTCTTTATTGAATTCTTTTATTGCTTAAAGTAGATTTATCATTGATGCTCTGTGATTTTTCAGTACCTCTGCAAATAGAGGTAGTTTTATTTCTTTTCATACTCTAATGCTGTAATTCAGCAGTTCTCAAACTTTTTGGTCTCAGGACCCCTTTATGCTCTTAGATATTTTTGAATATGCGAATTATAGGTATCAATATTTACCGTGTTAGAATTAAGACTCGGGAAATTATATTTGTTAATTCACTTTAAAATAACAGTGATAAATCCATTGCATGTTAGCACAGCTTTTTAAAAATGAGTTACTGGGACTTCCCTGGTGGCACAGTGGTTAAGAATCTGCTTGCCAGTGCAGGGAACATGGATTTGAGCCCTGGTCCAGGAAGATCCCACATGCCGTGGAGCAGCTAAGCCCGTGAGCCACAACTACTGAAGCCCGTGTGCTGCAACTACTGAAGCCCGTGCTCCTAGTGCCCATGCTCTGAAACAAGAGAAGCACCGCAATGAGAAGCCCGCACACCGCACCAAGAGTAGCCCCCGCTCGTCGCAACTAGAGAAGGCCTGCACGCAGCAACGAAGACCCAACGGAACCAAAAAGAAAATATTTTTTTAAAAAAGAATATATTCTCTAAAAGAAAAAAAAACAAATGTACAATTGTTTTAAAAAAAATTAAAAGAAAATAAAAATGTGTTACTTTTACGAACTTAGTGACATTGTTGTGCATTTTTATAAATCACTTTGACATCTGGCTTAATAGAAGACAGGTGAATATTTATATCTATTTCTATACTCAATATGTTGCACTATTTTTTTCTGGTAGAACTATATGAAAATTATCTGACCTCATACAGATATGTAGTTGGAAAACAAAGGGATATTTTAGTAACATTTTCAGAGAATTATATTCTTCCTTATACTCCAAAACATGACATGTGGTAACTTCTTAATGTTATTTGTAACATGGAATCTGAAACCATTTCAGTGTATTTTTTATGCTATGTTACATTAAAACCCCTTAGTGTGTCTTGCAGTTTGAATGGGTCTTTTACCCATGCATGACTTTGTTACTTATGTTTTAGAGATACTGTTTCACTGATTTATGCAAATATTCCAAATATTAACACATTTCATTAGAAAATATTAAAGAATCACATTTGTTAAAATTACTGCTGATCTCATCAGAAAAGGCTTTAATTATTGGGAAACTGTCAAACTCATGGTGGAAATTGTAAGATTTCTAAAACTTGAATTTTGTCATTGGCAGCAAATCTTGCCAGTTGTTTTCCTTGAAGTTCACTTTATGCATTTTCTAAAAAATGTCTGCCAGATATCCAATCTGAATAACTATAATTTATCTGTCAAATTTTCTTTCAAGGGAAATGGTGTTCCATGAAATAAGTGCTAATTCAGCTCACAACCAAAACAATTGTACAAGTGATTTTTTTTTTTTTTTTTTTTTTTGCTGTACCGGGCCTCTCACTGTTGTGGCGGCCTCTCCCGTTGCGGAGCACAGGCTCCAGACGTGGAGGCCCAGCGGCCATGGCTCACGGGCCCAGCCGCTTTGCGGCATATGGGATCTTCCCGGACCGGGGCATGAACCCGTGTCCCCTGCATCGGCAGGCGGACTGTCAACCACTGCGCCACCAGGGAAGCCCTGTACAAGTGATTTTACTTGAGACAAACGTTATAATTTGGTGTGCCGCATAAATACTTTATGCATACTTTCCTCTTTATTACACTGAATATTAAAAATAAATGTACTCAAGGATTGAGATTTAATAATATTTTTTACTGCTTGATTAAGGACATTCGTAAGTGAAATTGCAATTTTTTTCTTCTAGTGCCTGACAGTAAAGAATACAATAGCTACTAGTCAAGTTTGTTGCCACTGCCCTGATTCATGCTAAGATGCCAGCAATTTTAACCCCTGTGCTTTTGCACCATCAGTACCAGTATCAGTACAGTAGAAAAAGCAGTTAATATCTTAGTATTATTGGGGGAAAAGCTCTGACATTGCCAAACCCCTTGAAAGACTCCTGGGAATCACCTGGGGTTTATAGACCACACTGTAAGAACCACTGATCTAATAGATTTTTCTTTTCTAATTGCATTTACTGTTGCCTCCACTGCAACATTAAATAGTAGTGGAGAAAGTGGATACATCTCTATCTTGCTCCTAATCTTAAGAGAAATATCTTTTGTGCTTTCCTATTAAGATAGTGGTTTACATGTTTTACTATATTTAAAAAGTATATATCAATTTCTATTTTCCTGAGTGTTTTTAAAATCAGAACCTGATGTTAAATTTTGCCAAAAGTATTTTATTTTTATTTTTTATAATCTAGAGCAATAATCCAATCATTTTTCTCCTTAGAGGTTTTGTTATATTGTATTATATTAATGGACTCCCTAATTCATTGAATAATATATTTCCTGGAATAAATCTCACTTGGTCATGATGTATACATATCTTAATGTACCATTAGATTGTTGGATTTAGTTTGTTAATATATTTGTAATGCTATTGATAAGTGATATTGATCTGTAATTTTTTTGTACTGTATTTACAGATTGAGATTTTAATGTTATACTTGCTTAACACAAAGATTTGGAAGCCTTATTTCATATTTTGTGCTTTGGAATAATTTATGTGGCATGGGGATGATCTGGTCTTTTAAGGTTTGGTAGAATTCTCCAATGAAACTATAAGGGCCTACAGCTATTTCGTTGGGAATTTTCTTGAAATTTTCTTTATTTATGAGTTATAACTGTCTTTTAAAGCATTGTAACTGTCTTGTAACATTCTTTATGTTAAAGTTTATTTTATCTGATATGAGTATTGCCACTCTAGCTTTCTTTTGATTTCCATTTGCATGGAATATCTTTTTCCATCCCCTCACTTTCAGTCTGAATGTGTCCCTAGGTTTGAAGTGGGTCTCTTGTAGACAGCATATATATGGGTCTTGTTTTTGTATCCATTCAGCGAACCTGTGTCTTTTAGTTGGAGCATTTAATCCATTCACATTTAAGGTAATTATCAATATGTGTGTTCCTATTACCATTTTCTTAATTGCTTTGGGTTTGTTTTTGTAGGTCCTTTTCTTCTCCTGTGTTTCCCACTTAGAGAAGTTCTTTTAGCGTTTGCTGTAAAGCTAGTTTGGTGGTGCTGAATTCTCTTAGCCTTTGCCTGTCTGTAAAGCTTTTGATTTCTCTGTGGAATCTGAATGAGATCCTTGCCAGGTAGAGTAATCTTCATTGTAGGTTCTTCCCTTTCATCACTTTAAATATATCATGCCACTCCCTTCTGGCTTGTAGAGTTTCTGCTGAGAAATCAGCTGTTAACCTTATGGGAGTTCCCTTGTATGTTATTTGTCGTTTTTCCCTTTTGCTTTTAATAATTTTGCTTTGTCTTTAATTTTTGTCAGTTTCATTACTGTGTGTCTCGGCATGTTTCTCCTTGGGTTTATCCTGCCTAGGACTCTGTGTGTTTCCTGAACTTGGGTGGCTGTTTCCTTTCCCATGTTAGGGAAGTTTTTGACTGTAATCTCTTCAAATATTTTCTTGTGTACTTTCTCTCTCTCTTCTCCTTCTGGGACCCCTATAATGAGAATGTTGGTGGGTTTAATGTTGTCCCAGAGGTCTCTTAGGCTGTCTTCATTTCTTTTCATTCTTTTCTCTTTATTCTGTTCTGCAGCAGTGAATTCCACCATTCTGTTTTCCGGGTCACTTATCCGTTTTCCTGCCTCAGTTATTCTGCTATTGATTCCTTCTAGTGTATTTTTCATTTCAGTTATTGTATTGTTCATCTCTGTTTGTTTGTTCTTTAATTCTTCTAGGTGTTTGCTTTTTAATTCTTATAGGTCTTTGTTAAACATTTCTTGCATCTTCTCAATCTTTGCCTCCATTCTTTTTCCGAGGTCCTGGCTCATCCTCACTATCATTATTCTGAATTCTTTTTCTGGAAGGTTGCCTATCTCCACTTCATTTAATTGTTTTTCTGGGGTTTTATCTCGTTCCTTCATCTGGTAGATAGCCCTCTGCCTTTTCATCTTGTCCATCTTTCTGTGACTGTGGTTTTTGTTCCACAGACTGCAGGATTGTAGTTCTTCTTGCCTTTGCTGTCTGCCCTCTGCTGTCATCACATATTATTCTTCTTCTTTATATTATAAATTCTTATATTATTATTATATTATTATTCTTTCTTGTGTCTCTATCACCTCTCCTCCTCTTATAAGGATACCAGTCGTATTGGATAAGGTCTACCTTAGTTTTTTATGACCTCATCTTAACTTGATAATGTCACAAAGACCCTATTTCCAAGTAAGGTCATATTCATAAGAACTGAGGATGAGGACTTCAACACATCTTTCTTGGGGACACAGTTCAACCTGTAACAGTCTATCTTATGCCCTCCCTAAGTTCATATACTTTCTGTGTGTATAATACTTTCACCTAATCACACTGTCCTTAAAAGTCATAGCTCATGCTAGCATTAACTCGAAGTCTAAAATCTCATCTAAATATCGTCAACACAAAAAGTCTCAAATATCATCACTTAAATCATCTGAATCAGTTATGGGTGAGACTTAGGGTATGAACTCCTCTTTGTGGAAAACAAGTTTTCTGCTTCCAAAATACAGTGGTAGAGCATCCATAACATAGACATTTCCATACCAAAGGGGGGAAATTAGAAGGAATAAAAGGATAACAGGTCCCAAGCAAGATGACAATTCAGTAGGGCAAGTTGAGTTTCAGGGCCATAGAATAATTATCTGGGGCCAGATACTCTGTCCTCTGGGACTGCTGGGATGGCAGCCTTGCTCTTTGGGCCCATCAGGGTGGTGGTCTTATTCTCTTGGGCCCACCATTGGCTCAGGCCTCTGCATCCATGGCTCTGCACTCAAAGTTATCCTTCTTTCCTTCACCATGATAGGGCTAATTTTTATATACCATTTACATACTTTTCTTCCACTCTTCTCTACAATTTCCATAGATAAATCACACAATAGAGGAAAAGCAAAAGGAAAGGAAATGAGGAAAAACAGAAGGAATTAAGGTATAAAACCTGTGGTTGGAATTTAACATTTGTTTTATTCATTCAAAAGTGTGGGATGGAGAAAACCATTTCTGAAGTACGTGCAGAGCCATTCTACTTTATGTACCTGGGTGCATTCCTTTAAACCAGTATCCTGAAACCTTGATTCAGAGTCATGCAGATAACCTGATTTCATTGACTTCTTCAGTTTTTCCATGGCCTTAATTTAAGTATTTCCTAACATAATCCTGCACAAATGGCTTACATATTGCTGTGCTAAGCAGCATTTCTGCTGTCAGCGGTGCACCAGCAAATGAAGTGCCTCCTAAGGGAACCATTGAATTAAATGGTACACATGGGACTGGCTTTGTACTCTTCCACTTTGGAATGACTTCACCTTCTCAGTTCCCAAGTGAGATAAAACTCCTTCCATCTGTGCTAGACTTGCATTCCGAAGGGGTTTTGGGATTTATGATTCTTAGATGTGGAAGGCAGGAGCAATGAAGTACTAACCCAATGTAAATTGCTACACTGGCTTTTATAACTGTTACTATTGACTGGGGAGTTAATTGCCCGTGTACTTTGTTTTTAACTATTGGGCTTAACTGAAAACTGAAAAGTTGACAAAACTACAAAAAAGTTAGAAGAGGATAAAAGAAAAGGCTGAAGAAAACAGATTGAAATTCAGAATGCATTTTCAGAGTTTTCTGAACTGAAGACGAAGATTTAAAAAATGACAGTGTTAATAGTGTGTCCTGTAGATAATGCTAAAGTGTATATCATTTGTCCCTATAATTTGGTTAGTGCATTGGGTCTGAGAGTTAATCCCTTGAAGTGTTCCTGAATGAGGAGGCACTAATTCTTGTCTTGATAATAAAGAAAGAGAAATACATGCAAACAGGTGTTAGATACCAAGGAATCTTCACCATTTTTTATTCAGTGTTTGGAACTGTGGTTACAATGGAGGTCTCAGATTCAGACAGACTAGGGCCTGTTAATAAACTTTACTTATTTTAGTAGGAAATTGTTGGGAAATATCAATAATAGTACCTTATTAAATATACATTCCACTTTGTAAATATTTGTTACCTAATGTCTGTTTGTTGGAATATTTTCCTCTGGAAAACCTGAAGAACATATTGATAGCACTACATAATCTTTAATGCCTTAGAAGCCAGTATGTCTAGTAAACCAATAAAAGCTATTCTTTCTTTTCAGAAATGAAACAGTGTAGCATACTGAAGAAAAATGTAAATGACATTTCATTCATCTTAATTTAGTAATAATGCCATACATGATTACTTTCCATTTGCCATCCCTAGCTCGCTGGAAATGTTAGGATCATTCTGCCTGGTACTTTGATTGAGACGCTTATAAATTAGTTTTGCTTTGTTGTAAATAATGTGGATACTAAGATGCGTTCTATTTCCATTGCTCATCCTGCTGTACAGATATTCAGTGGTTTTCAGAGTTTTTGATTTGGACTTGCTAATCTAGCTCCTGGATCCCACTGTGTCTCTCCAGGTACAGCCCCAAAGGTCAGGCTGTTACCACTTAAATATATTATCCATCCCACTCTTTTTTAACAGGTGTAGGATTGTGTAACATCTGTGTTTATTACCTTTAACTTTTAAAAACTTTTCTCTTCTAGCTGAGCTCTTCTTTTACTTCTCATTTCTATTCCAAACACTTCCCTTCTTTTTATAGTTGTCCCCTATAGTAATGACTCACATTTTTTAAAACTAGAGTTTTTATGGTTGCTGAAAAAAAACACAGAAGCAAAGCCATGTATACTGAAATTTAGCATAAGGGAACTCAAATTTGGGCAGGCATCTCAATGTTTCTTTCTGCTCCTTGGACAGTTTAATAAGTAGTTGTAGAAAAGAGACAGACAAAAATCAAAGAACACCAGCCTACCCTAGGGATACCATATAGGATTTTTAGTCTAGTGAGATTGATCCTATATCTCTGATAAGATGATGCTTAGAAATTAGAACCTGGGAATGTTTAGGAAACAGTTAGCAGTCTGTGCTGTTGGGTTGAGTGTTACTTTCTGATATCCTTCTTTCCTTCATAGATGAAACCAAGTTGACTCAGTGCTAAGTTGTTTCACTTGACTAATTGATGTCTGCATGGTTAAGGTCTTAACCTAGCTTTTGGAAAAACATCATTCTTTTAATTACCAAAGATAATCAAGCAGAATAGAATGGAATGCATCAATCTACACCATATTGGAAGGACACCAGACTGTCACATGCCATGTTTGGCATGCCCCAATTATGATAAATGCCCAAATTATGATAAATAATAATATAATAATAAATGTCTGTTTCTATTTTTAAAAGAGTACATTCTCTCTACTGGGTAAATACTGCTTTAGATCTGCCACAGAAAAGAGAAAGGAAGATCATCTTTTCTTAGGATGTAGTATGACACATTCAGCTGTATTTTCAGTAATTTTTTTTCTTTGCTGACTTGTTTGTCGTTTTCCAGTTGGTTAGACAAATGTCACACTTTTCTACCAACTAGTGTTGTTTTGGCGTGATCTGCTAGTTTGGGTCTATCTAAGCTTTATCATAATTAGAGATGAAGATGAACAAGGTAATTGTATCTATGAACCTATAGCAGAAAACCAGAGTGACTTAAACAGTACTCGAAGAGGTGTGATAGCACATTAAAATATGTAGGGAATAACGTGAACCTTCAGAAGGGCTAAAAGCAATGACTCTGAAGAGAAGTTGCCACCACTGTCTATGGCTTTTGTTAGTATTTCTGGCCTGTTTCATCCCAGGCTCTGCACTCCAGGTTAGAGACTCGGGTCATGCAGTCTGTGTTCTCCACAGTGTTAGAATATGACATTATTTTGAGAAGAACCTATTTTTACCCAGGTTCAAAAAAGATCCTTTGCTCTCTCTGGGATTTGGTTCAAAATAATATGTGAGAGTGGCGGTACAGAAAAAATAAGACTGGCAATGAATTGATAATTGTTGAAAGTTACATAGGGGTTTATTCTTTGCTCTACTCTGTGTATGTTTGAAATACTCTCTAATAAAAGGTTAAAAAAAAATAACATAAAAACAAAAAATGGAATCTAAAAAATTATTTAAAAAAGAAAAAGTCTTTTTTTTTGGTGACATGATGCAGCTTGTGAGTTCTTAGTTCCCCAACCAGGGATTGAACCCAGGCCAGCAGTAGTGAAAGTGCCAAGTCCTAACCCCTGGACCACCAGGGAATTCTCCCCAAAACTCCTTTGTTAACATATGGCATCCAAGAATAAAGAGTATGTACATATAGTTCTGTGGTTTTAAACTTAGAGATTCATAGAATGCCTTTATCAGAATCACCTGGGACACTTTTAGCAAATTCATTTCTGGGGTCTCATCTCTGGAGATTCTAATTCAGTAGATCTGAGGAGGGAAACAGCTTTCCAGTGATTCTGATCTGCTGACACATTTGGGAACCATTGTTAACTGGCTGGATTGTGTCACGAAACTCATTTGGCAAAAACGGATTTTGGTGAAGATGTAAAAAAGATAGAAAATGGTAAAATTAGTGAAATTGACAGTGTTTCTTAAGGTAGAACTATGGCACTTTTTCACAATTTACAGCCTCTGATGCTGGTTTCCTTGGAATGAGATCTACTGAGAATTCATAGAACATTAAAGCTGAAATTTTACTTAGACATCTCTTGTCCAGTCGCTTCATTTTATAGACAAAATATTTTTGGCATTCAGTTGATTTTATTTTTTAATGAGTAAACAGTGTAGGCAAGCGGGGACACATTAGAAATTCTACTTTTGCCTATTAGGTAGGGATTTAATAGTTGTCTTAAGACTGGTTTGAATGCACACACTTCTGCTAGTCTTTCTCTAGGTTCGTTTTTTCAGGTATCTCAGTGGTTCTCAAGTTTAATATGTAGAAGAATTACCATGCAAAGTTGTATATACATATCTATATACTGTATTTGAAGGCAGATTGAAGGGATTTTCTTAATTTTAATTATGTAACATTTGACTATAGGTGACCATAGAGCTCATCCCCAATGTAAGATGTGAGTGCTGTAGTAAAATACCTCACTGTCCTTAAGTCGTTGGACATGTTACAATGGAGGAGGGAGAATAAGTAACTGAAAATGGATATTCCTTCAAGAAGAAAAGAATAATTAATGACTAGTTTCTAAATTTCCTCTAAAATGAAAAGAGGCCAAAGATGTATTAACTAAGCATATAAGCAGAAGTTATATATCAAAATATTTTACTCTCAAAGGACACAGTGGTTGTTCTCTTTTGCTAAGAGGAGGTAGTACCAACCATCTAGTTGTAGGGCAATTTCCTGGAACTTTGACAGAAAGAAAGTAACTGGGCAGAGCTTCTGATTTGACATCATTTGGGTTTAGTGTCATGTGTTCTGAGCCAATTATAGACAGGCCATAGACAGCCTCCTCCCTGTACTCTTGACAGTGTCGCTCAGGTGTTGCTTTATTTTTTAAACCTATACATTATAGTTCAAATATAATATGGTTCCCATGGAGGAAATGCAGTAGTTCCATTTATAAAAACATTTAAAAGAGTGGTTTCCTACTAGAAATCAAAGGGAGTATTTTATGTATAAGAAACTAAAATGGAAATTATTGAAAGGACTGTAGGCCACTTGTATAAAATGACAACTAGAAGTGACAGTAGATTTATTTCAAGTTTTGGCAAATAATAATAATACCCCCAAAGTTTAGGTATTAAACTAGTCACTGTGTGGTTAGTTAAACATTTTTATGAATTTAAATAGGGAGTGTATTATGAGTAGAATTTGGAAGAAGTATTAAAATAAGAACCTAAAATTGAATTAATTGTCAGCTTATTTTGTTATTACCATTTACCCCAGACCTTTTATGATCAATTTTCTTCTACTGAAGACATATCCTCTTCTGCTTTGTTCAGTCTTCTGTCATCGTGAAGCTTCAATGCATCTGACAATAGAATTGGCAGCAGGAAGTGCAAAAACTGCTGGGACAGGTCAGTTTCAGTTTTTAGATAAGCAGTGCAATTTCTTTCATACTCTGCAACCAGAGCCAGAAAGAATACTATCTGAAGGAAGCAAGGTCTGAGTGGGAAGAACCTGAGCATTGAGTCAGGCCTGGGTCCAGCTATGATTGTTTCTGAAGAACTGGGTCACCTCAGCCATTCAGCTTCTGTGTGACTGGTTCTCCTTATAAAGTAGTATAAATATTACCTCATTTACTACTGCATAAAGTTCTTGTGAGAATAAAATGTGATACTACATGTGAAAAGGAAAGTACAAGAGAAATATGAAATGACAATTTTTACTCTGCTTTTATGTATTTGACTTTTCCATCCTAAACTTTTTTTTTTTTTAATTTTAAATAACTAAAAGAACTAAAAATAGAATTACCATATGACCCAACAATCCCACTACTGGGCATATGCCCTGAGAAAACCATAATTCAAAAAGACACATGCAGCACTATTTACAATAGCCAGGTCATGGAAGCAACCTAAATGCCCATCGACAAACGAATGGATAAAGAAGATGTGGTATGTATATACAGTGGAATATTACTCAGCCATAAAAAGAAACAAAATTAGGTCATTTGTAGAGACATGGATGCATCTAGGGACTGTCATACAGAGTGAAGTAAGTCAGAAAGAGAAAAACAAATATTGTATATTAATGCATATACGTGGAACCTAGAAAATGGTACAGATGAACCGGTTTGCAGGGCAGAAATAGAGACAGAGAAGTAGAGAAAAAAACGTATGGACACCAAGGGGGGAAAGCAGCAGGGGGTGGGGGTGGTGGTGGGATGAATTGGGAGATTGGGATTGACATGTATACACTGATGTGTATAAAATGGATGACTAATAAGAAAAATAAATTAATTAACTTAAAAAAAAGTTAAAATCCTGTCGTATGTATCTTCATTCCAGATTTGCAAGTTGGGGAATGGGCAGGAATTGGTGTGAAGTGACAGAGAGGCCAGGACAAAAGGATCTGTCTCATTGTGAAGAGCTGACTAGGTAGAAATGGCAATGCAAATCTCTTATTTTTAAAATAGTTTTTCTTCATATTATTTTTAGAGGGAATATTGTACAAATCTCTAGGATACTGGGAGATTTGTTCAAGTATTACAAATAATTTACTTATTCAGGATATAAGTGCAGTCTACAGATTTTTGTAGTGTTTTGTTTCTAGAATAATCCAACACATGCTTTTGAGTTAATACTGAACAGAGAGAGCAAATGAGTTCTATACTTTTACTTTTTGGCATAAATACATGATTTACTAATGGCTTAAACCTGGTTAGAAGCCAAAGAAGCAACTACATTCTTGCTATTAATATTTCATTACTCACTAATAGCTTTTTGCATAGGAATAGAAATTTCTAGTATTGTGAGGTGATGTAATAACAGTTCCTTTTGTTGATGTTATAAATGATGGAATATTGTTTTTATAAATAACTTGACTTTTAAATTTTATTCGTGAATCTGACCTAAAATATCTCAACATGGTAAGCAGAATGTTTTCTAGCCTATATGTTATATAAAATGTTCCACTGATACTGCTTTACAGTCCTCTGGAATTTTTCTAAACACAGGAGTTTAGCCATGTTGTGGTGTTTTGTCTAGTAACTAAGACCTTTTCTCTAGATAATTACTTCCTCTCCCTGTCTGGGGAGTTGCAGAGTCTGAAGAAAGGCTATTCTAATAAGCTCGTCTGTTCTTCTCTTGAAGCTTCTAGAACCATGTTATCATTTTGTTTATAGTCTGTTGGTAACCCAATACCTTGGTTGTATCAAGTTTGCTTCTCTGAGACTAAGTCATTATATTATAAAAAACAACAACAAAAACAAAAACTTGATATCCCCAGGAATTAATTTATTATATTGGGTGCCTTCTTAATATTTTAAAATTGCCAGTCACAAATATGGCTAAATGACTCCACCATTTACTAATTATGGACCTTGAGAAATTTAAAGAACTCTTCTGTGATTCTGTTCCATTGTTGGTAAAACGGGAGATAACAGTAGTACCTAAAAGATTTGTTATGAAGATTTAACGAGTTCCTTACATTTAAGTGCTGAACATAGAGAGCACACAGTAAGCACCTGATAAAAATTAGCTGTCATTGTTATTATTATCAAGTGTGAAGATCGACTGTTGTCATAGTACTGTTATTGCAAAAGATATGGATGTTGGAGCAGTATTTGTATTTACTCAAATACTTGAATGGGCAAGTATTTAAAAAAATGAATCGTTGTGTTTATATTGTTTACCTGTCTCATAAAAATAAGATACAAAAAGTGGATAAGCCAATCTCTACTTGAATTTTTATATTTGAATTCTGTATAATTTGTTGTGTAAGACAAAAAAATACATAGATAATAGAACCAGAGAGAACATTTTAAAATTAATAGCATTACAAACATTTCGAATGATACCAAAGAACCATTTATTTTGTGCTTCCTTAATTGTGATTCAGTTGGCTATTATAGTAGATGATTTTGGTTGTCCCCCAAAACCATTCCCCACCCCCTCTTCCTCTTCCTTGTTAATAGAGTTCTGATTTTATTCGGGTACCTGCTTTTCTCTCAGTGACTCAGAGTTAGATCCTGATAGATCTTATTCAATTTGGTGCACCCTCCTATTCCCCTTGCCGGTAATTGATTTAAGCAAGAGTGTGTTATAAAGCTGTAACAAATGAAAGGGAGGGAAAGTCTGCTGAAGGGATTCTGAGAAATGTTTTATTTGCTCTAAAATGGGAAAGCTCTCCTTTCCTGCTTCTGGGCACTGATGCTTGGAACTGTTGTAGCCATCCTGTGATCATGAGGTCATAAGCTTCAAGACAAAATTGATACATGAAGATGGCAAAGCAGTGAGATGAAGCTAAACTTGGGTCCTTGAAGATGATGTTAAAGTATTGAATTAACCAACATTGGAATCACCAAGCACTTGAGCTCTTTTGTAAGATAATAAATTCCCTATTAGTGTCATTTAGTTGAGTCAGAGTTTTCTGATACAGAAAAGAAGCATCCTAAAAAATAAAAGCATCCTAAATAACATTAGCTAAAAGCATCCTAAATAATATTACTCATCGTATATTTTTGTTTTCTTGTAATGGCATGTTAAAAATTATATAAATGGAAAATATAAGTAATTTATAACTATGTGGGATTCTGTAGATGCTTAAATACTTATACAGAATATTTTCTGAAATATTTTTATTAAATTTTTATCAGTTCTTATAAAGTGAACACACCTGTGTAGACCATCACCCAGATCAAGATATAGAACATTACTAATTTCCCAGAAGTCTTCTCTGTACTCCAAGTCAACATGGCCCCCTCATCCCAGGGTTACCCACTTTTCTAAACAGAAAAATTTTCCTGTTTTTGAGTGTTAGATATTTGAGTCATAATATGAACCCTGACTTCTTTTGCTTAATGATTTGGAATGAGACTTATTTATGTTATGCGTAGCAATAGCAGTTTATTTTAGTTTCTACTTAGTATCCTATTGTGTGACTATACCACAGTCTATCCATTCTATTATGACAGATGCTGGATTTTTGGCTACTACGAATAATGAAGCAATGAACATTCTCATACATGTTTTTCATTGTTTACATATCCATACGTTTCTATTGCATATATTGAATATAATTAGGAGTGGGATTGCTGGGTCATAGGGTAGCAAATGTCCCTCTTTAGTAGATATTGTCAGAGAGTTTTCTTTTTTTATATATACATTTATTAATTTATGTATTTATTTTTGGCTGTGTTGGGTCTTCATTGCTGCGCGCGGGTTTTCTCTAGTTGCAGATAGCAGGGCTACTCTTTGTTGCTGTGCGTGGGCTTCTCATTGCGGTGGCTTCTGTTGCGGAGCACAGGCTCTAGGTGCGCGAGCTTCAGTAGTTGTGGCACACAGGCTCTAGTTGGGGCGCACGGGCTTAGTTGCTCCGCAGCACGTGGGATCTTCCCGGACCAGGGCTTGAACCCGTGTCCCCTGCTTTGGCAGGCGATTCTTAACCACTGCGCCACCAGGGAAGCCCGCCACAGAGAGTTTTCTGAAGTGATTATATCAATATATAGTTCTGCCAGCCATTTTACACGAATGTAAAATTTGTTCCACATGCTTGCCAACATATAATATTGTAAATTTTAATTTTAGCCTATCTGATGTTGTATGGTGCTGTGTCATAGTTTTAATGTTCATTTTAATTATCATTTTCCTGGTAACTAATGAGGTTGAGTGTCTCAATCTTTTAGAGTTCTTATGTACACAATTTTGTGATCTCTGAATAATATGTTTATTTCTTCCTTTCTGATTCTCATCCCTTCAATTTGTTTTTCTTCCTTACTGCACTAGTTAGGAATTCAAGTACAATATTGAATAAAAGTAGTCATACAAAGATAACAGACATTCTTGTTCCCATTTGGGAATATTGGGAAAGCCTTCAGTATTTCACTATTAAATATGACATTTGCTGAAGGTTTTTTGTGCATAAATTTATCATATTAAGAAAGTTTCCTTCTCCTCATTTGCTAAGCTTTTTTTCATGAAGGTGTTGAATTTTATCAAATTCTTTTCTGGATTTGGTGCACTACTAGAATGATCATACAAGTTTTATACTATATTCTGTTAACATGTTGAACTGTACTGAATGGCTTTTAATATTAAACTGATCTTGTATTTCTGGAATAAATCCACCGTTTTCTAATAAATTGTCATTTTATGTATTGCTAGATTCATTTTGCTTCACATGTGTGCAGCTTAGAAATCAGAAGTGCTTTTGGGAACAGTGTCTACAGAAAGTTATCTTACTTCTTTTTCGTTCTTCTACTCTTGGGTCTTAGTCCCTCAAGTTCTGTCTGCTTTAGTAGCACGGAACTCCAGTTTTTATCGCCCTAGGTCAGTAAGACCAATGTAGCCTCTAGGTTACACATTTTGTTCGAACTCTATGTAGACTTGCAAGTATCTTGAAAGGAAAAAAAATGTGATTAGAGCGTTCACCTCAGTGGAGTTTCTTTTTTTTTTTGCGGTACGCGGGCCTCTCAGTGTTGTGGCCTCTCCCGTTGCGGAGCACAGGCTCCGGACGCGCAGGCTCAGTGGCCATGGCTCACGAGCCCAGCGGAATCCTCCCGGACCGGGGCACGAACCCGTGTCCCCTGCATCGGCAGGCGGACTCTCAACCACTGTGCCACCAGGGAAGCCCAGTGGAGTTTCTTTTATCAGGATCTTGGCCCCTCAAGTCCTGGTTGTTTTGGTTACTTTCCTTCAGACAGTTAGGATTTTTGTTTGTTTGTTTTCTTTTTTATAGGTCTTAGAGTTAGCCTCAGCAAGAGGGTTAGTTTGAAACAAGTTATAATTTAATGGCTAGAAGTGGGACTTCTAGTATGTTTTGAAAGGCTCTGTGCCAATCTTTTGCAGCATTTATCTAAAGTTCAGTCCATCCTTAGTATATATTCTGAAAAAAAATACAAACAAATGAAAAGTAAACATATGAAGAACCCGCTTTCTGACCCCCCTTCCCCTTAGATGCCTCCACTTTTCTCTCCATAACCAGCTGTGATTGTACTGACAGAGTTCCTGGTACTTAGTTGCTTCTGTTTTCTCTCCTAGCATCTTTGATGATAAAAATACACAGTACCTCCATGTCTTCTTGAAACCTGCTAAAATCTAGCATACATATCCGTCTGAGTATAATTTATTTTGTTTCTTGGGCAATAGCCCTCTAAAATAGGGTGCTAAATTACTTATACAGTTCTTATTTCTTGCACTTCATTTTCATTGTTAAGCCTGGAGGTATGTATCCTGTCTCTGGCCCTTTAAATACCTACAGTAGCATTTAAAAGTCTAGATGGCAGCAGTGACCCTTCGGATTTGCTATTAGTCCCTCTGTTTCTTATTGTTGTTTCTTCAGCTCTGTAGTCTCTTGCCTTCTCTGGATCCTAATACTTACGTGATGCTCTTTTTCTTTAATAACTCACAGAGATGTAGACTATTTTTCAAGTTTTACTTTTTACAACTGTTTTTTTTAATAAGTAATTTGGTTTTGTTGTAAAATTTTGGAAAGCACAGAAAATTGCAACAAAAAATAAAAAGCACCTGAATCTTACCATCCTAAGAGAATCACTACTAAAATTTTGATATAGCCGGGGGTGGGGGGCGGTGTGGGGCGGGGTGGTGGTGGGATGAATTGGGAGATTGGGATTGACATATATACACTAATATATATAAAATAGATAACTAATAAGAACCTGCTGTATAAAAAAATAAAATTCAAAAACTCAAAAAAATTTTTGATATATACTCTTCAAGAAAAGAGTGTAATCCTTTCTGTTGTTTCAGACAATTATTCTGTCTCTGGAATCTATCCTTTTTTGCTGATGGTTATATAGGAACAGAGATTAATACCCTTCTTTACCCCCAGGATTTGTTGTGTATAAATTGTAGTGTAAGAGTGATGTCTAAGTTCTTTCATTTTTCCAAATAACTCATATTATCTGCCACAGGGCTCATAATATTGCATACTTATTGGTATTAATGCAGTCACAGAAGCTCAGTGCCTCTAGTGAAGAGAAGTTTTTGTTGCCAGTCTCAGCCCTACGGGATAAATGGGTCTCTACCTTTCTTTACCTAAGGAAGGAACTGCATCTTCTTAGGTCTTCTGCTTGATAGATAAAATACTCATCAGGTCAAGTAAGCATCAATGAAATTCTCTGTTTGAGCAAAATGGGATTTGTTCAGATGACTAGCAAACTTTCTGTTTTCTAGGAGAGTGAGATTTAGATCTTGGTCATATAGAGGTAAGTTTCGGATGCCTTAGTAGCCCCTTTTAGTCTGCTCAGGTATTAGAAGTGAACATTGTTTGCCTCTTAAAGCAATTACTAAATATCTAGGATTTCTGAAATTTTGATGTTCAGGCATTTTAAGAGGTAAAGAAAATCATGACTCCTGCTTCTAAAGTTTGACTTAATTGGAGGAGAAAGAGAGTAAGCAGATGACTAAAACCTGATAAGTTTCCTGATTCATTTAATTTTGTTCAAACCACTTAAAATTGAATATAAAAGACCTGTTGTGACTTTATCTGTTACTATCTGTATGTTCTCATGAAGATATTAAATTGCCTGAATCTAATCAATACTAGCATAAGTCAGTTATTCTGCTTACAGATATAATATTACTAATTTCACACCACATGACTTATTTAGTGTATGGCTCTATGTCTAGTTTGATCATAAAGTCCTAGAGTTGGGATTTTTACAAGTCATCCTTGATTTATCAAAATCTTTTTTCAGTAGTTTCTAAACTTTAGAATGCAGAAAGATCATCAAAGGTGCTTTTGAATAGTTCAGACTCCTGGACTTGATTCACAAAATATTTTGAATAGATCTAAATGGGTCTCAGAAAGCTTGACAAATACTCCTGACAGTTCTGAGGGAGGTGTTACATGGACCATTTTTTGAAAACCATTTTTTGTGTAACGTACATGGCTCCTAGCAGGTAGTTATTTACCTTGCTGGAAGATACACATGCACTATGGCTTCTGGATCATTGAAAGTTGGCAGTACATTTCCAAGAAAGAGAAAAAACTTTCATCATTTCACAAAGAGGGAGGAGCTATTAAATTATGTTTTTTACTTAAGATCGTATGCATATCAAAGATAATTAGTAATAGAGGCTAGAGTATAACTTAGACCTCCTACACTAATCTGAAGCTACTAGGTCACCTTTGTTTTCATCGGTATCTGAGTTTCTGTTATTGCTTTGTGCTTGGCATTCTTCTCAGAGGAGACATCCATCAAGATTTAAACTTTAAAAGTTCAACCATCTGGAAACACTCTTTATATTGTGCAGCATTAAATTCAAAATAGATCTCAAAATATGGAGACGTGGAGAATTCACTGATGGTATTTTTGAGTTATTTTGTTTGGGGCTGGAGATCAAATTAAGAATTAATTACCTTGATTTTTTTTAAAAAAGAGGTTGCAGAATCTGAGACTCCACCTGCTTTATGGTTTGATTCATTCATGGATAAAATATTCCAAAGGTTTTATATTTAAAAAAGTGTTTAAACATGAAGCATTTATACCATGATTAAGCATAGGAATGCTAGTTTTATTCATAGTTATTATATTCAAGTAATGCAGCTGCTTTCTCTGAAATGAATACCATTTGCTATACCTGACTTTGTCTTGAGGTAGAGGCCAGTGTCAGTTTGACAGGTAACTAAGGATAGACTCCGTTTGTCCTGTATTGCCAGAGCAGATATCTAACCTATCTCTCAGTGGTCCCATCAGGCAATATTCTGCAGACAGAGACGAAAAGAACCCTCCTGCTAGCTGATCAGTGGGAGTTCTACTAAACCTCTCTCTGATGAAGGGTCTTCTCTTGCCCATCTTACTGTGTGGCAAGGCTCTCGACAAGATTTCTGACTTCTATCGTAGAACAAAAGTTAAAGACATTTTTGTAGTACTTTGATCTCTTGTGAAATCAGGCAGCAGGAGTACCCCATGTGATTTGCCTGGAAAATATCCATATTTCTAGTATGGAATGTAGCGTGCAATGTATCCATTTGTATTTTTATAAATAAAAAATTTAAACATAAACCAGATTAAAATATTACAAAGGAAGTAAAAGATTTGTCGATTAAGCATGGAGAGATATCAGCTCTGTTTTCATAATTCTTATAATTTATGGCCATTAATAATGCAGATATACTAATGATGACATGTCTGCTTGTTTTTTGTTTGTTTCTTTTTTGAGGTTATTCATATTAGCTAAATTTCTCTTGTGAAAATTGAAATTTGCTGGTTCATATTGGTTTTTCACCATAGTTTGTATTTCAGCTATATAAGATACCTTTTTTTTTTTTTTTTCGGTACGCGGGCCTCTCACTGTTGTGGCCTCTCCCGTTGGCAGAGCACAGGCTCTGGATGCGCAGGCTCAGCGGCCATGGCTCACGGGCCCAGCCGCTCCGCGGCATGTGGGATCCTCCCGGACCGGGGCACGAACCTGCGTCCCCTGCATCGGCAGGCGGACTCTCAACCACTGCGCCACCAGGGAAGCCCTATATAAGATATCTTAATAGAGGATTTTCTTATTTTACAGATCGGGAAACCAAGGCAGAGATAGCCCCAATAACTAAGTGTATCCCAGAAAGCCCTCAGATGAGGTGTTGGGTATTATCATTCATTTTAGCAACACTAAGGCATTGGGCAGCAAGATATTTGTATGGAAGTATGTGTAGGGGGGCAAGTGACATGGTTCCTAGAAAAGGAATAACCTTTGCTAGGACTCATCTGCCTTTCTTTCCTCATTCTCCTGTACAAAACAAGAATACATGTTTTCGGGCTTCCCTGGTGGCGCAGTGGTTGAGAGTCCGCCTGCCGATGCAGGGGACACGGGTTCGTGCCCCGGTCCGGGAGGATCCCACATGCTGCGGAGCGGCTGGGCCCGTGAGCCATGGCCGTTGAGCCTGCGCGTACGGAGCCTGTGCTCCGCAACGGGAGAGGCCACAACTGTGAGAGGCCCGCGTACCCAAAAAAAAAAAAAAAAATACATGTTTTCATACACATGTGCTCATCCTGGACTTAAGTTTCTTTCATTCATTCATTCACTAATTCACATAACAAATATTTGGTTTTCAGGTACTCCCAGTCCAGAAGACTGTAGATAAATGATTTAAAATGAGTATTACAAGACATAATAGAAATACCATCAAAATGCTAAGAAAAAATAGTCCTATCTCCGGGTGAGATGGGGACTCTTACACAGAAGAGTCTACAAGCCTGAACAGGTGTTTGCTTACAGAGAAAGCTGGCATCCTACCTGTGCTCTCACTCTAAATCTTTCCTAAGCACGAGATATGCCTGTGAAGAGAAGGAATTCTTGGCATTCTATTTAAAACTTTCTTTTCTTTGTTGCAAGTAGGGTATCTAACATGTGAAATTAAAATGTGACCCCTTTCAGAAGTCTCCTACTGAGACAGAATGAGGGAAAATCTGTGTGGCAACTTCCGAAGAAAGCTGTGGATGGTAGAGGTAGCAAGTAAACAACCTTATTTTCATGTTAAACTGTCCTGGAGAGCTGGGGTTGGGGGGTGCCAGTGGCTGTCCTGGGACAAATGGTAAAACCTCAAAGTCAGACAATACAGGATTAGGAAGATTTGGGGAGGGGAGGGAGTTGGGGGTGGGTTCAGGCTTCCGGACTTGGACCAAATAGTGTCAGATAATAAAAGGACAAGGGACAAAGGAGTAAAGGTAGCTACTATCTCCTTGTATTTGAATTTCCACGCTTCCTTTGAATCAGATGGGGACTTGCTTCTGTTTAGGCCGACACCCAGGTCTGATATAGCAAAGCAGCCATATCCATAGTTTTTTTGTTTGTTGCTTTCATTGTTGTTGTTGTTTTTTAAACTGTGGATAAATAGCCACTTCTCAGAATCACTCAAATACCTACTTCACTCCTCTCCCAGTCCTGGCCCCGTGGTGTGAAACACCTGGACATCTCCGACTAAAAGAGGACCTCTGGATCTGCAGGGGACCCCCAGGACCATGCTCTAGTACTGTGGCCAGCGTTTGTTCTGGTTGTTTGGTATCCATGCCATACCGTCATTAAATATTTTGAATATCAGTACAGTGAAATCCATGGTGATGAAGTTAAGGCCATCAGTTTAGTTAATGAAGAACTAACACTGCCATCTTCACAGTGAGCGCAGCAGTGTCCTACAACTGTGTAGGGAAGTCCTTGAATTAAGTCTGATAAAAAAGTGAATTTTTGAGAAATTAAAATTAAGCAGACAAAGAAATTCATGCAAAATTCTAGGGTATTTCTTGGCATTCATTTCTGCTTTAATATGGTATTTCAATTTCTAGAACCTTTTTTTAAAGTATATAAGCTTTTTAATATGTTTGTGTTAATATAATTTTAATAAGTCTATAGTATTAAGAATAAAAGGCAAATATGGCTTTGCTGATTGGTTGCTTCTGCCTTTCCAACCATCAGAACCTACCTGAATATCAAAGGCTCAAATTTTATATCCTTATAATCCTTCCCACCATTAAAGAGATGCTTGTCCCAGTTCTAGAGATCTCTTTCATTTCTAAAAGGATAAAGCTGACTAATGAGATAATTTCACAGTGTGTTACAAGCCATCGAATTTTTTTTATTGGTATCTGATGTATCTGACTCATGTCTTAGATATCTAAGGAAGCAGAATATGCGTTGAACAGCTACTTTGTATATTACATTCCTGATTCTTTCTGAAGTTTCTTAGTATTGAACATGGCCACTGTAAGAATATAAGAGAATTAAATATATGCTCAAAGAAATAGATAAAAATATAAACCAGATGACATATACAGTGCTAGAAAGAAATCTAGGGTAGTCGTTTCTAAACTAATACTCTGCAGCTTTGCTTGTATTTCTTCCTGTCCTATTACAGTATTGCTGTGAGAATACCTATTACATCTTCACTTTAACAACTTTGTTAAAATTCTGCAAGAGCAGAAATGACTACAACTATCTCCAGTATAGAGGAAATAGATTTCTGCCGTTGATTACTTTGTTCTTCAAGAAAATCCAATTTTTTATTTAACAGTTAATTTTTGTAGTACTTAAGCTTATTATTTAACACTTTTGTGGCACTTGCTACTTAAAAAGTGCTTTACAAGGATTATTTCCTACACCTCACTTTTCTAAGGTGGATTTAGCCTAATTAGAGCTGTTGAACCTAGTGTAAAACTGAGGCCAAGTCTTCTGTTTTAAATCACTAGGTTCCCATTACTGATTTTTTTATAATAAAAGTTGGGACCATAGCCTAAAAATGAAACAGAATTCAGAGCTTTGAATGTCTGCCTCCCTGGGCACATTATGCTTGCTGTGTCTTATCGTGGGATTGGAAGAGGATCTTCCCCTCACTACTGAATCACAGAATTGTCTTCTGCAGGAAGGCTCAAAAGTGTTGAAGTGGTGATTTACCAATGTCAAGTAAATCTTTTCAGGTCTAAAACACAGATTTTTAAGTCAATAATGAAGTGCTTTCATTTGTGAAATCCTTGAATATCTTGCTTCAGTTACCATGGTGACTTAGGCTCTGTCTAGGAAACTAGGAATATGTTTTCATGTAAATAACTGTTTTATTCATCTTGTTATCCTCACGTTAAAATATATAGTGAGTACTTAGTTATTTTATTAAAAAGTGATAATCATGATCATCTTTGCTTCCTGTTCCTAAACCTAAATATAAATTTTCTTATTCACAAAAGAATTGATGTAATTAACTAACATTTGTGGCTGATCATTTGTTTATTTAATAGGTTCACAGTACTTATTTACTCTTACCAAATGTAGTTCTTACCTTTTATCACTGGAACAATACCAATTTTGTGTTAACATATTGTTAGAAATCACCAATATATTTTCTTCATGAAGTTTAGCATTATTTATAGCAACTTGTAATAAAAATTGGTCAATTATACATTATTTTGGGGATGAAAATCAGGAAATCATTGTCATTTTTCAGATACCAGATCTTCCTCATCTCCCAATAGGCAAACAAATTGTTGACTACAGTTAAATTGAATTATTTGGGTATACTAGGGAAATAACCAATCCAAACTGGTAAAATATTTTGGGTCTTGGATTATTTTCTACATTTTGAAAATTAGGTTGAGGCTGTACCAGCATTCTTCTAGTCCAAACCATTTATCTAGTTTCTGTTTCTTTTTCAGAGAGTCTTGCCCTTCAAAATGTGGATGTTTGTAAGGGACAGAGAACTCATCACATATTTGTATTAGACCATCTTTTACTATTAGATTTTCATTTATATTGAACCAACATATGGTTTCAATCAAACGAAGTAACCCCTTTGTGGTGAGTTGAAGAATTTGGGTACAGATCAAAGAAAAAGCATGGCCATGAGGTGACAGGAGCACAGAATGGCTTTATCTGGGTGGCTCAGTTGCATGAGAGGGCAAGTCCCAGGTGGCAGATGTTCCAGAGTCAGTGGGGCAGGGTCCCCTCTCAAAAGGGAAAGAAGTCAAGAGAACTCCTGGGAGAGTGGGGAAATGGAGAGAGGCCGTATTGTCCAGGTGATGCTATGTCGCTCAGTTGCAAGATGGGGAGTCTGTGGGTCAGAGATGCTCTGAAGGGCAGCAGAGGCTTGGGATCTTTTATAGGGCCTGCGTGTGTCTTAACTATGGCTAGCAGGTGTTGGAATGAAGTTTTGCAGAGTGTGCAAAGCAGGTAGGCTCTAAATGGCTAAAAATATGCTTATTGAGGCAGTATTTAAAGTGATTGGGTGTATAATAATTTGAGTTTGGCTCTGGTGGGCTTTGAGCTAATGGTTGAACCTGCTGTGAAGAAGTGTAACATAGGAACAATACCCAGGAGCCCTCATTAGCTCATTTACATAACACTCTTAGAGATGATTAGAAGATATATTAATATATCTGCACAATATAGATACTAATATTGATAGCTCTGTCTCTTTTTTTTTAACATCTTTATTGGAGTATAATTGCTTTACAATGGTGTGTTAGTTTCTGCTCTGTCTTATTTTAAAGATTTTTTAGGTAGTGTTCATGTCTTCCTTGAGTCTTTACTTTTCTCTGGCTTAAATATTTCTGGTTTCTCCAGATTTAACTTATGGTCATTCTTTATTTTTTTCTTTAAAGTTTATTTTTTTATTTTCTTAAAATGTACAATCCAGTGGTTTTTAATATATTCACAGAATTGTTAAACCATCAGTACTGGCTATTTCTGGAGCATTTTTTTTTTGCGTTACACGGGCCTCTTACTGTTGTGGCCTCTCCCATTGCAGAGCACAGGCTCAGGACGTGCAGGCTTAGCGGCCATGGCTCACGGGCCTAGCCGCTCTGCAGCATGTGGGATCCTCCCGGACCGGGGCACGAACCCATGTCCCCTGTATCGGCAGGCGGACTCCCAACCACTGCGCCACCAGGGAAGCCCTCCGGAGCATTTTTATCACTCCAGATGGAAAGGTCATACCCATTAGCTAGCAGTCACTTATCATTCCCCCCATCCCTACCGTTTGGAACTACTAATCTACTTTGTTTCTGTGGATTTGCTTTTTCTGGATATTTCATATAAATGGAGTCATACAATATATGGCCTTTTATGTTTGGCTTCATTGATTTAGAAGCTGTCCATGTTGTAGCAAGTATCAGTGTTTCATTACTTTTTATGGCTGAATAATATTCCACTGCATAGATATGTCCCATTTTGTTTATCCATTCATCAGATGGTGGACATTTGGCTTATTTTTACCTTTGGACCATTATGAAGAATGCTGCTATGAACATTTGAGTACAAGTTTTTGTGTGAACATATGTTTTCAATTCTCTTGGGTATATACCTAATAGTGGAATTGCTGGATCATATGGTAACTCTATTTTTAATTTATTGAGGAACCCCCAGACTTTTATTTTCCTTTATTGTTGAGTTGTTACAGTTCTTATATATACTAGAATCAATTCCCTTATCTGATATATGATTTTCAAATATTTTATACCATTCTGTGAGTTGTTTTTTTCACTTTCTTGATAGTATTTTTGGAAGCACAAAATTTTGATGAAGGCCCATTTGTTTTCTTCTTTTGTTTTTCATCCTTTTGGTGTCATATCTAAAGATAGGGTTCCAAATCCAAGGTCATGAAGATTTATCTCTATACTTTCTTTAAGATTTTTGTAGTTTTAGCTATTACATTTAAGTCTGGTTCATTTGGGGTTACTTTTTGTATATGGTGTGAGGTAGGAATGTAACTTCATTCTTTTTCATCTAAATATCCAGTTATCATAGCGCAATTTATTGAAAAGACCATTCTTTCCCCCACTGAATTATATTGGCACCCTAATCAAAATTCAGTTGACCATAAATGTAATGCTTTACTTTTTGACTCTTCCGTTCTATTCCATTGATCTATATGTCTGTCTATATGTCAGTACCACACTATCTTGATTTCTTTAGCTTTGTAGTAAGTTTGAAATCAGGTAGTGTGGGTCTTTCAGCTTTGTTCTTCCTTTTTCAAGATTGGTTTGGCTATTCTGAGTCCCTTGCATTTCCCTATGAATTTTGGGAGCAGTTTGTCTAGTTTAAGTCTTCTCATTCCTTTGTCTTGGTCAGTCTAGCTAATGATTTGTCAACTTGGTTGATCTTTTCAAAGAACCAACTTTTTAGTTTTGTTGATTTTTTAAAATTAAAAATATTTTTGTTTTTATTTCCAGTCTGATATTTATTTCATCCCTTCTGTTTTATATTTAATTTCTTCTTCTTTTCTAGTTTCTTAAGTTAGAAGTCTAGGTTAACTTGAAATCTTCATTTTTAAGATGGGCATTTACAACTATAAATTTTCCTTTTAATACACTGCCCTAGGTGTATCCACTTATCTTGGTGTGGTGTGTTTTCATTTTTATTCATCTCAAAGTGTCTATCTATGATACTTTCTTTGACTCATTGGTTAACTGTGTTGTTTATTTCCACATATTTGTGAATTTCCAAATTTTCTTATGTTACTGATTTTTTATTTCATTCCATTTTGGTCAGAGAACATTTGGTGTAATATAAATCCTTTTAAATTTATTGAAACTTGTTTTTGGTCTATCCTGGTTATCCTGGACAATGTTCCATGTGTACTTGAAAAGAATGTATATTCTGCCCTTGTGGGACTGAGTGTTTTCTAGATAGATGTCTGTTAAATCTGGTTGATTTATAATGTGGTTCAAGTCCTTTACTTTCCTATTGATCATCTACCTAGTTATTCTATTCTTTATTGAAAGTAGGGAATTGAAGTATCTTACTATTGTTGAATTTTCTATTTCTCCTTTCAATTTTGTCAGTTTTTGTTTCATGTATTTTAGTGCTCTGTTTTTAGGTACATACATGTTGACAATTGTTGTATCTTCTTGATAGATCGACCTTTTCATCCTTAAAAATTTTGTCCTTCTTTGTCTCTAGTACCAACTTTTGTTTTAAATTGTATGGTATTTGACATTAGTACAGCCACACCAGTTCTCTCTTCTTACTGATTTCATGGTATGTTTTTTTCTGTCCTTTTACTTTCAACCTATTTGTGTTTGAACCTAAAGTGTGCCTCTGGTATACCACAGATAGTTGAATCATAGGTATTTTGGAGGAAGGGAATCATTTCTTTTAAGATCTCTTCAGTTGGACTATAGTCTCTTTAAACTGAAGTTCTAAATATTGAAATTAATAATCTATCTGTGAATGATTGTTTATTCTATATTACTTTATTACCTTTAATGCAGTCAACTGTTGTTTTGGTATTTGAGGGGCAGGCATATCATAATTTGGCAACTTATGTGGCTGATTTTTGTGAATTTAGTCACATGACCCTATATTTTTATATTAAATCTTATTTTGTTCTAATTAACCTATTGTCCTTTCAGTTTCTGCTTTTATCATCTTGTATATTCAGTGTCATTCCAATGATGATGATTATGATGAGTGCTAACATTTAATGAATATGACTGGGCATTCTGTTTACCTAATATAAACTCCACTCTGTCAGTTGTTAGATGTGTGATCTCAGACAAGTTACTAAACCTCTTTACCTCAGTCTCCTCATCTATAAAGTTGGGATGCTGATAAGCAATCACATCTAGCCCACTGGGTTGCTATGAGGATTAAATGAATTAATATATGTAAAGTGTTTTAAAAATAATGACTAGCATGTAATAAATACCATACAAGCATTTGTAAAATAAAATAACTCTATGATGTAAGAAGTATTATTATTCTTATTTTATAGGTAAGGAAGATAGGATTTCAGGAGACAGTAATTTGCCCAACGTTCCATTGCTATTGAGTAGTTAATCTGGGACTTGAACTAAAGTGTGTCTCACTCCAAAGTCTGTGTTCTTGACCACTAAGTCTTTAATATCATCCGCTCAATGCTTCATTCAAACTGTCATTAAACACATGGAAGAAAAGAGTGCCAAGAGTAGGGGCCTTGGAATTCACTACCACAAATTTCCCTCTATTAATCAGAGCCCTTTTTATGATTATTCAATAATGTCTTCGAATCTTTTATCCATTTCTCCATGAGTTTTAGCAACTTCAAATAAAATCATGGAAAATACTTTGGTGAGTCCGTATATATGCCTTGTACCTATATGTCCCTTATTGGCCATTGCAGACATTCTCAAAAAGAAAGTGAAGGTACTTTAAATTTTTTAAACTTAGTGCTAATGCTTATTACTCCTGTGAACTCCTCAGTGTTCTTGGATATGTTTCTTTTCTGAACTTTGTGTTTCATTGGAGAAATTTTCCTTCTGTTTTAAAAAGTCTGTCTTCTTAAAGTCTAGGGTACATGTCAATTTTAGTTGACATTCCCACTCATAGATATCAGGAATGCTAAAATTAAATAGCTATTTTATATTTCCATCCAAATTTTTTTGTTGGTCAGACTAGGTTGAGAGTCTCAGGTAAGGCAAAGGATACTAAAGTTCTGTGACTTGAAAGAGTGTGTGCAGGGCTTTGAATGTTGTGCCATAGAGGTTATTTAGAGAGGCCTGTTTTGATGATAAAGTAAGGAAAGTTTATAACCAGTATTTTTACTGTTTATATAAAAATGAATATTAGTACTTGGAAACATTTTTTAATGTTAAATATTAAAATTTGTCCTTTTTTTTTTTTTTTTTTTTTTTTTTTGCGGTACGTGGGTTTCTCACTGTTGTGGCCTCTCCCATTGCGGAGCACAGGCTCCGGACGCGCAGGCTCAGCGGCCATGGCTCACGGGCCCAGCCGCTCTGTGGCATGTGGGATCCTCCCAGACTGGGGCACAAACCCGTGTCCTCTGCATTGGCAGGCGGACCCTCAACCACTGTGCCACCAGGGAAGCCCTGTCCTATTTTTTTAAAAACTTTTTTTGTGGTTCAGTGATGAACTAAGGGCATTTATGCATCTTGAATTTTTTTCTAGAATAAGATAAATTGTTTAAAAAATCTTACATGTTTTTCAGCCGAGAATGATAGCAATTATACCAATTAAAATGATTTTCTTTGTGAGTGATAAATAATATTTTATTTTTCTCCATAATAAAAGAAAAGCTCAGTGCCATTTGAGAATATAACATTTAGTTTTGATTTAGCATTTAATAAGCAGTATAGTTCCTGGCTTTTGGTTTAGCTCTGTGCCCTTTATTCTTTAGCTGATTTGCTAATTACTATTGAAAAACCCTCTAAAATTTCACTGGGGAAATGCAAATGTACATTCAGATTCTAAATACTTGAGAGGCAGCCAAGAACTGAGTGCATGCAAACACATTCTGAATTTTACATAATTTTTTGTGTAATTACTTTTAATTTCCAGAGGCTTCCTCCTTCAGTATCAGTACTTAGATTCCTTCTCTGTCAGCAAAAATGGAATGGATAAAATGTTCTGATTGTTTCAAATAAATCAGAATACTAAAAAATAGAATTTATATGATAGGTGAAAGAGAAAGGAAATAAAAACTGGAAGCATGAGAGGCAGAAGTGTGGCATAACATTAATTCTATAATTTTTATTGAAATAAAAAACATTGCATAAAAATATAGAATCATAGGTATACAGCACAATGAATCGTCACAAAAGGAACGCACTTACATAAGTATCACTCAGGTCAAGAGAAAAAACATCACCAGTACACTAGAAGGCTTTCTTGTGCCCCTACTCATCACCTCCTCCCCACTATTCCCCCAAACTAAAAAATACCCTGATTTCTAACACTACATATTGCAATATCCTGTTTTAAACATTATGTAAATAGAATAATACAGCACATATGACTTATTTTGTTCAACATTGTTTGAGATATTGAGAAATTCATCCATGTTGTTGTATATAGCGTTGGTTTATTTTCCTTGCTGTATAGTATTCTATTATACAAATAATATTAGATAAATGCAATTTATTTCTCCATTCTACTTTAGATGAACATCTGGCTTCTTAACAGTTTGGGATTATTGCAAACAGTGCAGCTGTTTTTGCTTGTCTATTAGAGCATGTTTGCATATCTTTCAGTTGCATATACATCTAGGATTGAAATAGCTAGATAATAGGATATGTTATCTTCAGATTTAGTAGATAATGCCAAATTCATTTACAAAGAGATTGTATGTCTTTATATGTCTGTCAGCACTATATGAGGGTTCTACTTATTTCATATCCTCACTAACACTTAAATTGTCAGTTGTTAAAAGTTTTAGCCATTTTAGTAGATATGTATTGGTTATCTTAAATTTGTTTTTCTTTGATGACTAATGAAGTTGGAAATTTTTTATAGGTTTATTAACCATTGTGACACTCTATTCAAACTTTTGCTCATTTTTAAATTGGAATGTTTATTTTTTTCTTATTGATGTATGAGTTCTTTTATATTTGGGTTTTGAACTTTTTTATCATTTCTAGTTGCCTTTCCTCTTCTGTCTTTCTGTCATTTCTCATCACTACTATCAATTTTGTATCTTACATTCTCTTAGGCTTCTTTTAGGGATGTCCCTAATAATACATACATAATTACATCAGTGATTTAAATAGTAAATATTAATTTAGATGAGCCCACATTTTACCCTTTCCATGGCTTTTGATTGCTTTCTGCATCTTCATTCTTTCATTTGAGATCATTTTCTTTCTGTCTAATAAACACTCCCTAGTATTTTATGTAGTGTTGGTTTGCAGCTGAAAAATTATTTCAGGTTTTGGTTTTCTGAAAATATCTTTATTTCACTTTTTAATTTTGAAGGGTATTTTAATTGTAAATAAACTCTAGATTAGCAGTTATTTTCTGTTGCACTTTTATTAGACAAGCCATTATCACTTTATTTTAATAGTATAATAATAAATATCTAATAATATAATATTGAATATATTCAGATTATATAGAATATATATTTTGGTTATATATGAAGCCAGCTTTAAGGATTATCTTTGCATTTGATATCTCTAGGTGTTATTTTCCTTGTATTAATCCAATTTAGGGTTTGTAGTGCATCTGGAATGTGAACTTAATTTTTTTTGGAAAATTTCCAGCCATTATCTTTTAAAATGGTACTTTTGCTTCTTTGCCAGTCTCTACCAACATTATCAATCTTCCCTTCTGTATTCTTGTACACATTAAGTGTATTACGGACTGGATGTTTGTGTCCCCCCAAAGTTCATATGTTGAAGTCCTAACCTGAAATGTGGCATTTGTAGGTAGGGCCTTTAGGAGGTAATTAGGTTTAGATGAGGTCATGAGGGTAGTGCCCTGGAATAGGATTAGTGTCTTTCTACGAAGAGGAAGAAGGACCAGGTCTCTCCCTCTCTCTCCACCATATGAGGACACAGTAGGAAGGTGGCCATCTGCAAGCCAGGAAAAGGACTTTCCCTTGGAACTGAATCTGTCAGCACCTTGATCTTGGACTCCCCAGCTTCCAGACTGTGAGAAATATCTGTGTTTAAGCCATTATGGTGGTTTGTTATAAATATATAGCAGCCCAAGATGACTAAGACAAAGCATTGCCAAAAATGTTTGAGTTTTATAGCTCCTTTATCTGCATCCCATCTACATTTGTTTCTATAGCCTGCATTTTCTCAGTTTTCAAGGAAATGTCTTCTCTTTTTACTATAATTCACATACTATAAAATTCACTCTCTTAAAGTGTACAATTCAGTGGTTCTTATTATATTCAGAGTAGTGCAACCATAATAATTGTCTACTTTCAGAGGCTCTTTGTCACCCCAAAAAGAAACCTTGTACTCCTTTGTACCTCTCCCCACCACTTGGCAACCACTGTTCAACTTTCTGTCTCTATGGATTTGCCCATTTTGAACATTTCATGTAAATGAATCATATAATATGTGCTCTCTTGGGACTAGCTTCTTTAACTTAACATACTTTTTCCAAAATTCATTCATGTTGTAGCATGTATCAGTACTTCATTCCTTTTTATTGCTGAATAATAATTTATTATATGAATAGACCACATTTTATTTATCCATTTACTAGCTAATGGAAATTTGCGTTGTGCCCATTTTTTGGCTATTATGAATAAAGCTGCTGTGAACTTTTCTATGCCAGTTCTGTGTGGGTCTGTGTTTTAATTCTCTTGGGTATAAACCCAGGAGTGGAATTGCTAGGTCATATGGGAACTAAGGAACTGATAAACTGTTTTCCAAGGTGACTGTACTGTTTATAATCCCTCCAGCAGTGTACGAGGGCTCAATTTCTCTGCATCCTCACCGACACTTGTTATTGTTTACCTTTTTAATTTTAGCCACCCTAGTCATTGTAAAGTGGTTTCTCATAGTGCTACTTGATTATTTTTTAAAACTTTGATTGGTGTGCAAAATACATACAAAATAGTGCACAAAATGACCATACTTGTTTAACAAGCACTCAAGTGGGAAAGGAGAATATTACCAGCAAAAAAGTCCATTTTTGCTCTCTTCCAATCATTATCCACCCCATTTCAAAGGTAACATCCTGATAAAAAACATTAGTTTTTCCTGCTGTCGTTCTTTTATAAAAATGTAAACATACATCATATTAATTTAATGGCCTTACTATACAAATGTAATTGCTTTCTAATCATCACTGGAAAAACCACCTAACAATGTTTGCAAATTTTAAAGAAATCACTGTTAGAAATCAGACAGCTGCCTGTCTTTCTGTTTTCCTTCTTCCCTTCCTTGTTAATTTTATTCACATATATTATCTTAATATCTTTTTCTGTGTGTCCCATTATATTCCTTTCTGTCTCTTTTCTTGCCTTAGTTGGCATTAATCTATTATTTCTTTTTATTAGTATTGCACTTTTTTCTTTGCCTGTTATAAACTATTTTTCTATACTTTTAGTAGTTATTCTATGGATTACAACATATATCCTTAGCTCATTACAAACAAATGTGTTATTCCTTTTACCTTTCCCAGACGAAATAGGGTATCAGCACCTTTTACCTGCATTTACCCTTCCCCCTGCCTTTTGCCTTGCATTTTAATTCAATATATATCTTAAAGCTCACGAGACATTATTATTACTATTAGTACCTTGTACTATCTATTTTAGATTTACCCACATATTTACTTACATTGCTGTTCATTCTGTCCTGCACTTTTGTGCTTCTGTCTGGCATAATTTTCCTTTTGCTTGAAAATTCCTTTAGCATTTCTTTTGTCATAGGTCTGGTGATAAGGTATTTTTTTTTTTCAGGTTTTGTTTGACTTGAAATACCTTTATGTATTTCACATTTGAAGGGATATTTTCTCTTGGGAAACAATTCTAGGGTTTTCCCTTCTTTTAGCACTTTAATGATGTCATTCCATTATTTTCTGGTTTCTTTTATTTCTGTTTTGAAGACAGTTGTCAAACTTGTTGCTACTTATTTGTAAGTATGATCTTTTTTTTCCCTCTGGCTATTTTAAGATTTTTGTGTGTGTTTGGCTTTCTAGTTAGACTATGATGTGTGTTTATCCACTTTGGGGTGTATAACGAAATATATTTTATCTGATATTGCTTCTGTCCTCTCCCTTTATGTGACTCTAAGTACAAGTATATTAGATCCCTTTTCTATGATTCGTTATGTCCTTTGTGTTCTTTTGTATATTTCTCTTCAGTTTAGTTTTCAAGCTTCAGACTGGACCTTTTTTGCTCATCTGTCTTCTCCTTCACTTACCCTGTCTTCTCTGGTATCCTGTCTTGGTTTTGTTAGTTCTGGAATATTCCAGAATATTTTATTATTTTTTTAAAAATTAGATTCCAATTTTTCTAAAAGTTGTCCTCCGCTTTCTTGCACATGTTGATTATAGTTATTTAAAAATCTATCAGTAGCTTGAGTATCTGTTCATTTGTCGATCTGTTTATACTGTCTGTTTATTTCTTAGTGTTTGTTAATTTAAGAGTGAATGCCACACATAGTTTTGTTGCAGTGGTTCTGGATGCATTACCTTCTTCCAGAGAGGTTTTACCCTGTCTCTGATAAGTAACTAGATAGAGACAGATCAGCTTAATCTAACCAGTACTTGATCTGTCCCACAGCTGGACAGAAGTCTATGAAAGTCTCAAACTGCTCCTTATTTACTCTTACTTCTAGGATATAGCACTATGGGGAGCTCACTGAGATGTTTACTAGGGCCCTTCATCCTCAGAAATTCCTGAACTCCAATTTAGGAATTTAACATTGCGATACTACCAAAAACTCAACCCTGTTTCTCTTTAGCATCTGCTTTGCGTCTTTGATTTTCACCACAGACAGCTTAAGAATGCAACAACAAATTTTGAGTCTCAGTCTTATTTCTTTGTTATTTCATTCTGTCTGAGATTTTGTCCTTAAGGCTTGAGTATTTTTGAAGTGCTCAAATTGATTTTTTTTCTCCTCTGGGCTGTAAGATGACCAAAATTTTGCTGGCTTCTCTACTTCTTACCAGTTTCCATTTGTCTGGATTCTCACTCTTTCCCCAATGCCTCATATCATCAAATACTCAGTTTGATACATAAATAAAGAATATAGTATATCTGTGCATTTTTCTTCTTTCTGTGATCTTGGCTTCTCAATTTTGGCTCCATTGGCAGCTTTCTGACGCCTCCTCATAGGTAAGTAGGTGAGTTCAGTCATTTGTTTGTTCCTTCATTTGTTTCTTTCTTCCTTCCTTCCATTTTATCCAGATATTCTAATTGTTTTTGGTGAAAACTTCATCCTGCTATAAAATAATGTATCACAGACAGAAACTAAAGTCAGTTCTTTCCTTCCCTCATTTCAGTAATAGATTGTAACCATTACCTAAGAAGCCCCTGTATTCTCCTCTGTCATCCTATACCCATCTGCCCCCCCCAAAAGATAACCATTATCCTGAAATTTATGTTATCACTTCGATTCTTTATCGTTCCATGTATGTATATATGCTTAAATAGTACTTTATAAAAATTTTACATATTTTTGAATTTTATAAAGTTGAAATCATATTATATATTCTTTCATTGATTTCTGTTCTTAGTACAGCAATTTGTATTTTAACAAACAATTGATGCCAGAAAAATGTGTAAAGATGGACTACTCAAAAATATATGTGAAGCCCTTTAGCTGTGAACATGGTAGAGCACCATACAGCAACTTTGATTTTACTTTTCTACCTGTGGATGGTAAGCTCTTTGAGAACTAGACCATGATTTTGTTCCTTTTTGTTGCTGTAGCAAAGAGCATACAATGGGGCTCAGTAAGCAAGAGCTAAATTAAGTCAATAATGAGAAGAAAGTTCCCATTACTTATGATCTGTGACCACAGGAAGCGCAGGGTGTCAAAGGTAGAACGTAGTGAATTTGTGGTTTAGTGGGGGGCATTATTTTATTTTTTTTAAAGTGTTGAGCATATTAAGAACTTATCTTTATCGAGCGTTTGGGACTTTTTTCTGTAAGAAGGTCTAGAAAAATTGGCTTGCTCACTCAATGAGACAATCCTAACATTTGCCTGAGTCAGTTTCAACCTCACGCAAAGCATCTTGCTGTGTGTCAGTACTTGTAATGTGTCTGCTCCCGTGCTGCTTTGGCACCCTTAGCCCTGTGTTGTGAGAGAGGGCTCCACTGAATATAACAAGAACGTTTCAAAAATTAATAATAGAAAACAGTTTCTTTTTTCATTTTAACTATATCATAAAAGAAAACATCCTTCCACCCCCAACCCTGCTCCACTCCATCAAGCTTTTTAAACCATGTTATCTGGTGGCTAATGAATAATAGAGACAAAATGTAGTTCTTTTGCTCCCTGGTGAAATACTGCACTATTTGTTATTCATGAGTTCTTGTTTTCCTGGAAGATTGTTTGAGAAATATGTGGGTGATGTGTACCCTGTCACTGCCTGGGGGCCTTTTAGATTTCCTCTGTTTCAGTGTTTTCCTTTTGTTTTAATAAACAGCTGATAGTTGTGGAGAAGTCACTGGATGTTAGGATAATTAACCTTTTTTTTTTTTTTTAACATCTTCATGGGGATATAATTGCTTTACAATGGGTGTTACTTTCTGCTTTAGAACAAAGCGAATCAGTTATACATATACATATGTTCCCATATCGCTTCCCTCTTGCATCTCCTTCCTTCCCACCCTCCCTATCGCACCTCTCTAGGTGATCACAAAGCACCGAGCTGATCTCCCTGTGCTATGCGGCTGCTTCCCACTAGCCATCTGTTTTACGTTTGGTACTGAATATATGTCCATGCCACTCTCTCGCTTTGTCCCAGCTTACCCTTCCCCCTCCCCGTATCCTCAAGTCCGTTCTCTAGTAGGTCTGTGTCTTTATTCCTGTCTTACCCCTAGGCTCTTCATGACATTTTTTTTCTTAAATTCCATATATATGTGTTAGCATACGGTATTTGTCTTTCTCTTTCTGACTTACTTCACACTGTATGACAGACTCTAGGTCCGTCCACCTCATTACAAATAGCTCAATTTCGTTTCTTTTTATGGCTGAGTAATATTCCATTGTATATATGTGCCACATCTTCTTTATCCATTCATCCGATGATGGACAGTTAGGTTGTTTCCATCTCCTGGATATTGTAAATAGAGCTGCAATAAATATTTTGGTACATGACTCTTTTTGAATTATGGTTTTCTCAGGGTATATGCCCAGTAGTGGGATTGCTGGGTCATATGGTAGTTCTATTTTTAGATTTTTAAGGAACCTCCATAGTGTTCTCCATAGTGGCTGTACCAATTCGCATTCCACCAGCAGTGCAAGAGTGTTCCCTTTTCTTCACACCCTCTCCAGCATTTACTGTTTCTAGATTTTTTGATGATGGCCATTCTGACTGGTGTGAGATGATATCTCATTGTAGTTTTGATTTGCATTTCTCTGATGATTAATGATGTTGAGCATTCTTTCATGTGTTCGTTGGCAGTCTGTATATCTTCTTTGGAGAAATGTGTATTTAGGTATTCTGCCCATTTTTGGATTGGATTGTTTGTTTTTTTGTTATTGCGCTGCATGAGCTGTTTGTAAATTTTGGAGATTAATCCTTTGTCAGTTGCTTCATTTGCAAATATTTTCTCCCATTCTGAGGGTTGTCTTTTGGTCTTGTTTATGGTTTCCTTTGCTGTACAAAAGCTTTGAAGTTTCATTAGGTCCCATTTGTTTATTTTTGTTTTTATTTCCATTTCTGTAGGAGGTGGGTCAAAAAGGATCTTGCTGTGATTTATGTCATAGAGTGTTCTGCCTATGTTTTCCTCTAGGAGTTTGATAGTTTCTGGCCTTACATTTAGGTCTTTAATCCATTTTGAGCTTATTTTTGTGTATGGTGTTAGGGAGTGATCTAATCTCATACTTTTACATGTAGCTGTCCAGTTTTCCCAGCACCACTTATTGAAGAGGCTGTCCTTTCTCCACTGTACATTCCTGCCTCCTTTATCAAAGATAAGGTGACCATATGTGCGTGGGTTTATCTCTGGGCTTTCTATCCTGTTCCATTGATCTATATTTCTGTTTTTGTGCCAGTACCATACTGTCTTGATTACTGTAGCTTTGTGGTATAGTCTGAAGTCAGGGAGCCTGATTCCTCCAGCTACATTTTTCGTTCTCAAGATTGCTTTGGCTCTTCGGGGTCTTTTGTGTTTCCATACAAATTGTGAAATTTTTTGTTCTAGTTCTGTGAAAAATGCCAGTGGTAGTTTGATAGGGATTGCATTCAATCTGTAGATTGCTTTGGGTAGTAGAGTCATTTTCACAATGTTGATTCTTCCAGTCCAAGAACATGGTATATCTCTCCATCTATTTGTATCATCTTTAATGTCTTTCATCAGTGTCTTATAATTTTCTGCATACAGGTCTTTTGTCTCCTTAGGTAGGTTTATTCCTAGATATTTTATACTTTTCGTTGCAATGGTAAATGGGAGTGTTTTCTCGATTTCACTTTCAGATTTTTCATCATTAGTGTATAGGAATGCCAGAGATTTCTGTGCATTAATTTTGTATCCTGCTACTTTACCAAATTCATTGATTAGCTCTAGTAGTTTTCTGGTAGCATCTTTAGGATTCTCTATGTATAGTATCATGTCATCTGCAAAGAGTGACAGCTTTACTTCTTCTTTTCCGATTTGGATTCCTTTTATTTCCTTTTCTTGTCTGATTGCTGTGGCTAAAACTTCCAAAACTATGTTGAATAAGAGTGGTGAGAGTGGGCAACCTTGTCTTGTTCCTGATCTTAGTGGAAATGCTTTCAGTTTTTCACCATTGAGGATGATGTTGGCTGTGGGTTTGTCATATATGGCCTTTATTATGTTGAGGAAAGTTCCCTCTATGCCTACTTTCTGCAGGGTTTTTGTCATAAATGGGTATTGAATTTTGTCGAAAGCTTTCTCTGCATCTATTGAGATGATCATATGTTTTTTCTCCTTCAGTTTGTTAATATGGTGTATCACATTGATTGATTTGCGTATATTGAAGAATCCTTGCATTCCTGGAATAAACCCCACTTGATCATGGTGTATGATCCTCTTAATGTGCTGTTGGATTCTGTTGGCTAGTATTTTGTTGAGGATTTTTGCATCTATGATCATCAGTGATATTGGCCTGTAGTTTTCTTTCTTTGTGACATCCTTGTCTGGTTTTGGTATCAGGGTGATGGTGGCCTCGTAGAATGAGTTTGGGAGTGTTCCTCCCTCTGCTATATTCTGGAAGAGTTTGGGAAGGATAGGTGTTAGCTCTTCTCTAAATGTTTGATAGAATTCGCTTGTGAAGCCAGCTGGTCCTGGGCTTTTGTTTGTCGGAGGATTTTTAATCACAGTTTCAACTTCAGTGCTTGTGATTGATCTGTTCATATTTTCTATTTCTTCCTGGTTCAATCTCGGAAAGTTGTGCTTTTCTCAGAATTTGTCCATCTCTTCCAGGTTGTCCATTTTATTGGCATATAGTTGCTTGTACTAATCTCTCATGATCTTTTGTATTTCTGCAGTGTCAGTTGTTACTTCTCCTTTTTCATTTCTAATTCTATTGATTTGAGTTTTCTCCCAGTTTTTCTTGATGAGGCTGGCTAATGGTTTATCAATTTTGTTTATCTTCTCAAAGAACCAGCTTTTAGTTGTATTGATCTTTGCTATCGTTTCCTTCATTTCTTTTTCATTTATTTCTCATCTGATCTTTATGATTTCTTTCCTTCTGCTAACTTTGGGTTTTTTTTGTTCTTCTTTCTCTAATTGCTTTAGGTGCAAGGTTAGGTTGTTTATTCGAGATGTTTCCTGTTTCTTAAGGTACGATTTATTGCTATAAACTTTCCTCTTAGAAATGCTTTTGCTGCATCCCATAGGTTTTGGGTCATCGTGTCTCCACTGTCATTTGTTTCTAGGTATTTTTTGATTTCCTCTTTGATCTCTTCAGTGATCACTTCGTTATTAAGTAGTGTATTGTTTAGCCTCCATGTGTTTGTATTTTTTACAGATCTTTTCCTGTAATTGATATCTAGTCTCATAGCATTGTGGTCGGAAAAGATACCTGATACAATTTCAATTTTCTTAAATTTACCAAGGCTTGATTTGTGATCCAAGATATGATCTATCCTGGAGAATGTTCCATGAGCACTTGAGAAAAATGTGTGTTCTGTTGTTTTTGGGTGGAATGTCCTATAAATATCAGTTAAGTCCATCTTGTTTAATATCATTTAAAGCTTGTGTTTCCTTATTTATTTTCATTTTGGATGATCTGTCCATTGGTGAAAGTGGGGTGTTAAAGTCCCCTACTATGAATGTGTTACCGTCGATTTCCCCTTTTATGCCTGTTAGTATTTGCCTTATGTATTGAGGTGCTCCTATGTTGGGTGCATAAATATTTACAATTGTTATATCTTCTTCTTGAATCGATCCCTTGATCATTATGTAGTGTCCTTCTTTGTCTCTTCTAATAGTCTTTATTTTAAAGTCTATTTAGTCTGATATGAGAATTGCTACTCTGGCTTTCTTTTGCTTTCTGTTTTCATGGAATATCTTTTTCCATTCCCTCACTTTTCAGTCTGCATGTGTCTCTAGGTCTGAAGTGGGTCTCTTGTAGACAGCATATATATGGGTCTTGTTTTTGTATCCATTCAGCCAATATGTGTCTTTTGGTGGGAGCATTTAATCCATTTAAATTTAAGGTAATTATTGATATGTTTGTTCCTATTCCCATTTTCTTAATTGTTTTGGGTGTTATTGTAGGTCTTTTCCTTCTCTTGTGTTTCTTGCCTAGAGAATTTCCTTTAGCAGTTGTTGTAGAGCTGGTTTGGTGGTGCTGAGCTCTCTCAGCTCTTGCTTGTCTGTAAAGGTTTTAATTTCTCCATCAAATCTGAATGAGATCCTTGCTGGGTAGAATAATCTTGGTTGTAGGTTTTTCTCCTTCATCACTTTATATATGTCCTGCCAGTCCCTTCTGGCTTGCAGAGTTTCTGCTGAAAGATCAGCTGTTAACCTTATGGGGATTCCCTTGTGTGTTATTTTTCCCTTGCTGCTTTTAATATGTTTTCTTTGTATTTAATTTTTGACAGTTAGATTAATATGTGTTTTGGCATGTTTCTCCTTGGATTTATTCTGTATGGGACTCTGTGCTTCCTGGACTTGATTAACTATTTCCTTTCCCATTTTAGGGAAGTTTTCAACTATAATCTCTTCAAATATTTTCTCAGACCCTTTCTTTTTCTCTTCTTCTTCTGGAACCCTTTTAATTCGAATGTTGGTGCATTTAATGTTGTCCCAGAGGTCTCTGAGACTGTCCTCAATTCTTTTCCTTCTTTTTTCTTTAATCTGCTCTGCAGTAGTTATTTCCACTATTTTATGTTCCAGGTCACTTATCCGTTCTTCTGCCTCAGTTATTCTGCTATTGATCCCTTCTAGAGTATTTTTAATTTCATTTATTGTGTTGTTCATCGTTGCTTGTTTCATCTTTAGTTCTTCTAGGTCCTTGTTAAATGTTTCTTGCATTTTCTCTATTTATTTCCAAGATTTTGGATCATCTTTACTGTCATTATTCTGAATTCTTTTTCAGGTAGACTGCCTATTTCCTCTTCATTTGTTAAGTCTGGTGGGTTTTTATCTTGCTCCTTCAACTGCTGTGTGTTTTTCTGTCTTCTCATTTTGCTTATCTTACTGTGTTTGGGATCTCCTTTTTGCAGGCTGCAGGTTCGTAGTTCCCGTTGTTTTTGGTGTCTGTCCCTCGTGGCTAAATTTGGTTCAGTAGGTTGTGTAGGCTTCCTAGTGGAGGGGACTAGTGCCTGTGTTCTGGTGGATGAGGCTGGATCTTGTCTTTCTGGTAGGCCGGTCCACATCTGGTGGTGTGTTTTCGGGTGTCTGTGGACTTATGATTTTAGGCAGCCTCCTTGCTAATGGGTGGGGTTATGTTCCTGTCTTACTAGTTGTTTTGCATAGGGTGTCCAGCACTGTAGCTTGATGGTCATTGAGTGAAGCTGGGTGCTGGTGTTGAGATGGAGATCTCTGTGAGATTTTCGCCGTTTGATATTATGTGGAGCTGGGAGGTCTCTTGTGGACCAGTGTCCTGAAGTTGGCTCTCCCACCTCAGAGGCACAGCACTGACTCCTGGCTGCAGCACCAAGAGCCTTTCATCCACACGGCTCTTGTTCTCAAGTACCTCCTTGCTGCTGAAAGCTCTATAGTCCTTTTAATGTGATGTTGAATATGGTTTGCTGGTATTTTGTTGAAGATTTTCACAACGATGGTAATCAGGATTATTGGTCTGCAGTTTTCTTTTCTTGTAGTATCTTTGTCTGGCTTTGATATCAGGGTAATTCTGGGCTCATAAAATGAGTTAGGAACTGTTCTCTCTCAATTTTTGAAGAGTTTGAGGAATACTGATGTCAATTCTTTTTTAAATGTTTGTCCATTGAGGCCATCTGGCCCTGGGCTTTTCTCTTTTAGGAGGTTTTTGATTACTGATTCAGTCTACTGGCTAGTTATAGGTTTGTACGTAATTTTTGTTTCTTCATGACCCAGACTTGGTCGGTTGTATACTTCTAGCAATCTGTCCATTTTTCTCTAATCTGTTAAGCAACATCTCTTCCCATTTGGATCTGGATTACTCCTAGGGACCTACCTTTGTTTGTAGGCTCTCAAGATCTCTCCTTAGGAAGTCTCTGCTGGTGGCTTCGTAAGGTTCATCAGAGAAGGCATCCAATCTTTTGGGCACCTACCTCACTCACAAGGGTGCCTTAACTCTTAATATGAAGAGCTTAATTTTTATCAAAGGATCTCATGGAAGAGCTACCCTTATGGAAGAAGAAGTGCTGCTTTTTCCATTTCCACCCTTTTGGACTTCTATGAAGATAAAGTAGAAAGATTTAGATTTGAGTATATAAAATAAAGATCTTTAATATCTAAAATGAACATCTTAATGTTATGGTAAAATTTTGAAGATTTTTTTCTCCTGAATCTAGTGAGGATCTATGTTTATATTCTAAATCCCTAAGGAGAAAAAAATATAAAAAGCAGTTACTCAGTCCAATTACAGTAAACATAGGTTGAGTAGTCACCATACTTATGGAGATTAAAAGAGAAATTAGCTAAACTAGTACACGAATTGCTTCATGTTGAAAATGTGTAAGTTTGGCTGGGAGGTGGCCAAATTGGAGTAGCTACAGAATGGTCGTGGTGGATGGAACACGAAAGTATGCTAAGATCACTTTTACACTCCAAGACAAGTGTGTGTAAGCAACAGCACATTCGGTTCCACACAGAGTGTGTGTAGCGGAATGATATTCTTTTTTTTGTTTTTTCTCCACTGTAACAGATGATATTCTTTTATTGAATTTAACTGGTTGAACATTTTAAAATTTTTCTTCAAGGGTATAAGATAATTTAAGATGAACAAAGAGTTTGAGGTAACTAATAATTCATATTGCAGTGTTTCCCATAATAAAATTAGGAAGCATTTTGTTTTTAAGTTCAGGGGACTTTATATTTGGTGATGTTTATCTAATCAGCTAATTATCTAATCAACATTTATTGATGTTTATCTAATCAATAGATATTTTAAAAACTTCATTTTCTTTCAGCTCTATAGTTAGCTTATATTAAAAGAGATACCCTTATTCCAATAAACTTTCAGATCTGCCTTAAACATTTAAAATTCTCAACTGAGTCACTGTTGCAGTGCCGAGTCACATTACCAGGGAATTAGTGCTGATTAAATGAATAACATTAACCTTCAAATTCCAGTGAAGCAGAATATTTAAACTGCACTGCTATTCTTAGTATCTAAGACTTAGTTTGCTTGGATATATCTTGGCTGGGTGAATGTTTAATAAATGTAACTCACAAGAAATTCCATGTTATGCACTTAGTGTCACAATCTAGTTAATTAAATAATGGTACCTCACTGAATTGCACTTCTCAGTGTCCTTTGCTTCTTCCTTCTGCCTAACCTTTTAGCCTTGGAGTGTCCTGAGTCTCATCCCTTTGGATCTATTAACTTCACTGCCTACAGGCACTCCCTTAATGATCTAGTCTTATCTGATCTCATGGCTTTGTCTGTCGTCTTTATGCAAATGAATCCCAAATTATAGAGCCCAGACATCTCTCCCAAACTCCATACTACTTTATCAGACTACTTTTTTTTTTTTTTTTTTTTGCGCTACCCGGGCCTCTCACTGTTGTGGCCTCTCCCGTTGCGGAGCACAGGCTCCGGATGTGCAGGCTCAGCGGCCATGGCTCACGGGCCCAGCCGCTCCGTGGAATGTGGGATCTTCCCGGACCAGGGCACGAACCCACGTCCCCTGCATCGGCAGGCGGACTCTCAACCACTGTGCCACCAGGGAAGCCCCAGACTACTTATTTGATATCAGGAATTAAATTTCAAATAGGCACTTCACACTTAACATTTGCAAAACTGAACTTGTGTTCTCTTCTCCAAATCAACTCCACCTGTAGCCTTTCCCAGATCCTTGATGGCAACTCCATTCTTAAGGTTGCTCAAGCCAAAAACCTGGGAGTCATCCTTTATTCTTCTCTTCCTCTTATGCCCTGTATTTCAGCTATTAGGACATCTTGGTAGTTCTGCTTTCTTCAAAGTGTTCCTGAATCTAATTGAATGATTGTTCTTAGAAGTTAAAAAAAATAGGTCTCAGCGAAGTTAAAAGAACAGCCCCAAATTCACATAACTAGTAAGTCAGAATTCAGGCATATGTTTTCTGACTGACCACAAACAATATGATCGCTTATAATACTAGTGCTTCTCCAAAGTAAGTGTTACAATTGCCTTTTTATTTATACAATTCAGAAATAGGATCTGACCCACTATATCACTAGACCTTTATAAGTAGGATGTGTTATTTCATTTAAGTCCTGGAGGAATTCTCTACACACACAATACTTCTTTCATAACTACTTACCAACCCAGTTGAATTGACTGGTACTTATCTGTCCTTGTATTTTGCTCTGGGTCAAGAACTGTGTTTTCAATTGCAAGACATAATTGGATATGAGTGTGTTGGGTGAAAAAAAAAAAGGGTATTAATGAAATAAAATATTCAAGGTCTTTTAGAGAGCTCTTTTTCAAAGATTTTTGTGCTATAACCTATGAATTTAGAGCATGTATTAGCTCTTGCTACCTTACATATAAATACTTTATTGTTTGCTGGAATTTTCATGATATGCAATTTTGATCTTATTACTAATCATTAAAGCTTAGATTGGAATTATTATTTAGATAATTTAGTATTTTCTCTCAAGGGCCTCTGTCAGAGGGTCACTATTTGTAACTTTCAGATTCACTAAATTCTAAGCTCCTCTAATAGGTTATAATGGCAAAAAGGTAAAGTGTTGGGATCTTGGTAGAGAGCTATCAAAAAAGAAATTTCAGTGTTGATCAAATTCTTGAAACACCCTGTTTTACTGATAAACTGTATTTTAATGGAAGTTATTCCATCCTTATGTAATTGAATGTAGCAGAAATGAAGTATGTATGGTACTGGCACAAAAACAGAAATATAGACCAATGGAACAGGATAGAAAGCCCAGAGGTAAACCCACACACGTATCTTTGATAAAGGAGGCAACAATATACAGTGGAGAAAAGAGAGCCTCTTCAATAAGTGGTGCTGAGAAAACTGGACAGCTACATATAAAAGAATGAATGAAATTCAAACACTCCCTAACACCAGACACAAAAATAAACTCAAAATGGATTAAAGGCCTAAATGTAAGGCCAGACACTCTAAAACTCTTAGAGGAAAACATAGGCAGAACACTCTGACATAAATCACAGCAAGATCCTTTTTGACCCACCTCCTAGAGGATGGAAATAAAAACAAAAATAAACAAATGGGACCTAATGAAACTTCAAAGCTTTTGTACAGCAAAGGAAACCATAAATAAGGCGAAAAGACAACCCTCAGAATGGGAGAAAATATTTGCAAATGAAGCAACTGACAAAGGATTAACCTCCAAGATTTACAAGCAGCTCATACAACTCAATATCAAAAAAACAAAAAACCCAATCCAAAAATGTGCAGAAGACCTAAATAGGCATTTCTCCAGAGAAGATCTACAGATTGCCAATAAACACATGAAAGGATGCTCAACATCACTAATCATTAGAGAAATGCAAATCAAAACTACAGTGAGGTATCACCTCACACCAGTCGGAATGGCCATCATCAAAAAATCTACAAACAAGGCTTCCCTCGTGGCGCAGTGGTTGAGAGTCCACCTGCCGGTGCAGGGGACACGGGTTCGTGCCCCGGTCCGGGAAGATCCCACAGGCCGCGGAGCGGCTGGGCCCGTGAGCCATGGCTGCTGAGCCTGCGCGTCCGGAGCCTGTGCTCCGCAACGGGAGAGGCCACAATAGTGAGAGGCCCGCGTACCACAAAATAAATAAATAAATAAAGGGCTTCCCTGGTGGCGCAGTGGTTGAGAGTCCGCCTGCCGGTGCAGGGGACATGGGTTCGTGCCCCGGTCCGGGAAGATCCTGCATGCCGCGGAGCGGCTGGGCCCGTGAGCCATGGCCGCTGAGCCTGCGCATCCGGAGCTTGTTCTCCACAATGGGAAAGGCCACAACAGTGAGAGGCCCGTGTACCGCAAAAAATAAAATAAAAAAATCTACAAACAGTAAATGCTGGAGAGGGTGTGGAGAAAAGGGAACCCTCCTGCACTGTTGGTGAGAATGTAAGTTGATACAGCCACTATGGAGAACAGTATGGAGGTTCCCTAAAAAACTGAAAATATTACTACAATATGACCCAGCACTTGAGTCAATTGAGAAAACCATAATTCAAAAAGAGTCATGTGTTCATCGCAGTAGTATTTACAATAGCCAGGACATGGAAACAACCTAAGTGTCCATCGACAGATGAGTAGATAAAGAAGATGTTGCACATGTATACAATGGAATATTACTCAGCCATAAAAAGAAACGAAATTGAGTTATTTGTAGTGAGGTGGATGGACCTCGAGTCTGTTATACAGAGTGAAGTAGGTCAGAAAGAGAAAAGCAAATACCGTATGCTAACATATATATATGGAATCTAAAAAAAAAAAAGGTTCCGAAGAACCTAGGAGTAGGACAGGAATAAACACGCAGGCGTAGAGAATGGACTTGAGGACACGGGGAGGGGGAAGGGTAAGCTGGAACGAAGTGAGAGAGTGGCATGGACTTATAAATACCACCACATGTAAAATAGATAGCTAGTGGGAAGCAGCCGCATAGCATGGGGAGGTCAGCTCGGTGCTTTGTGACCACCTAGAGTGGTGGGATAGGGAGAGTGGGAGGGAGATGCAAGGGGGAGGAGATATGGGGATATTTGTATATGTATAGCTGATTCACTTTGTTATAAAGCAGAAACTAACACACCATTGTAAAGCAATTATACTCCAATAAAGATGTTAAAAAAAAAAAAGAAATGAAGTATGTTAAACTGAATTTTGCTGGGGTTCAGTGATATTCTTGAAAGATACCAATATTAAGCTTTTGGGATGTCCATCATGTCTATTGGTGTGATATATTTGGAAAGCCAAACATTACTTTTCTTCATGTTTATGTACATGTAGAATATTTATCTATGAAACAGATTTTAGGTAAAGAGCACTTCAGATCATTAATTTATCTTTTTATCCTCTTCTGAATTACACTTTAAAGTTTACTTGTTTTGTTATTCCATCAATTTGTATTTTTTAATCCAAAGATGAAATTTGATGAATATTTAATTCTTAAAGGCAATTTCCACATCTTAAATTCTATGTATCTGTCTGTCCATCTACCTACCTACCTTTGCTTTGGTAGAAATATTTCGTATGGAATCACTTTTAAAAATATTCTCATAGGCTTAAGAAATATCTCTTAAGGCAATAAGATGATATGTGAGGCATTAAAAAAAACTGTCTATAATTACTTCCTAAGGCAACTGAATGAGTTAAAGATGTATGGCAACTGCAGCTGTAATGGCATATATTTAGAAAGAAAACTACTTTAAAAAAATGTCTGTTGGCAAACAAACCTAAAATAAAGTTCAAAAATGAGATATTTTATTTCTGGAAAATGTGGTATCTCTGTTACCATTTGCAATGATGGATATCTGTGAGTCTTTATACTGTGAAGTAAACTATGATCAACGGTACTGCTGTCTTTTCTTTCTCATAGTGTATGCCGATTAAGGGCCTAGGATTCGTGCTTGGAGCCTATCAGTGCATTTGCAAAGCAGGATTCTATCATCCTCGAGTCTTCTCAGTGAACAGCTTTCAGAGTAAGTGCCCTTTGCTTCTGTGCATATATGTGAATACACATAATATCTATCATAATTAATTATTTAGATTTTCTTTTAACCTTGTTGGAGTTAGATGATTAAATCCCCACTGGTTTGGCATTCTTTCATCACTTAAGGAGTTTTTGCTTTAGTTTGTCATCTCCAATCCTCTGGAGTACCACCAAAAAATGTGGGGGTTTTTTAGGTATATTTTTGTTTTCAATACATTTTAAATGCCTGGAAATACTGTAGCTACTCAGTGAGACCAGTTGGGATTCAGTTATTGAGAGGTGTTGCTGCAGAAAATTCCTAAAGCTAATTTTGCTAGTTTGCTTATTTTATTTATGTTTCAATTTGTTTGTATGTTAGGTCTCTATGCTGCATGAGGAAGTGCCACAGAGTTAACACCTTAAGGCAACACAATCATATTATCACACAGTTTCAACTGATTAGCTTTTCAGTCAGGGGTTAGCTGGTTCCTCTGCACAGGGTCTCACGGAGCCAAAGTCAAGGGGTCGTCTGCGATGTGATCTGATCTGAGGCTCAGGGACTTCTTTCAAGTTCATTCAGGTCATTGACAGAATTAGGTTCCTTTCAACTGTATGTGTGAGGTCCCCATTTTATTGCTAGCCGCCAACCTGGGCTTACTCTCAGCTCCTAGAAGTCTCCTCAAGGCCTACTCATGTGACCCTTACTTTTCAAGGCCACCAAGAAAATCTCCCCGGTCTGTTCAGATGGAGTCTTATATAATATAATCATTATATCAGTCATGGGAATGACTATCCCATCACTTTGCCATGTAATGTCACTTAATCAAAGGAAAGCCTATCTCATCATACTTACAGGTCCACCATCATTCAAGGGGAGGTGATTATACAGGAGATATACAGGCATACCTCATTTTATCTTGCTTTGCTTCGTTACGCATCAAAGATATTGTGCTTTTTTACAAATTGAAGGTTTGTGGCAACCCTGTATTGTCAGATGATGATTAGCACTTTTTTCTGAATAAAGCATTTTTAAATTAAGGTCTGTATATTGGTTTTTTAGACATAGTGATATTGTACACTTAATAGACTGCAGAATGCTGTAAGCACGACTTTTACATGCAGTGGGAAACCAAAAAAATTCATGTGACTTGCTTTATTGCGATTTCACTTTATTGCAGTGGTCTGAAACCAAACCCACAATATCTCTGAGGTATGCAGGTATTGCAGAATCAAAACTGCTCACCTGGTTGTTTTAATCTTACTCCAGAAAATGTCAAAGTTACTATTTGAATATTGATTTTTTTTTACTCTGCCTCTAGAGAATGCAGTGTTGCCACGTTGGCTTGTAGCCAGCTATTGGGTATAACAAGAAGGAATGTAGTGGAGAAAGGAGGTACAGGGTTTGGGGTTGCCAAAACTGAGGTACAGGTATCATTTAGGTAGTCACCCATAAATCTTTGTCAGCCTTATTATCGGTCTGTATAGGAATTTGCATCTCTACTGGGCGTAGTTCAAAGTATACAGTGAAATTTAGACCTGAGTGTCTTCCTCTGGGAAACTTGGTAGACATTTATGGATTTTTTTCTTCTTTTTTTCTTGGAAAGCACTGTTCTTCATCTTGAGACAGTTTACACTTGACGTCTAGGTTCTGGAAGTGAGTAACATTTTGCTCTCTCCTCAGTCATACAATTCACAGGGTTCAGCCCTTGTTCTGAGTAATAGTTGTTGTAGGCCTCCAAGATGGCCTCCAAGACTCTGCTCCCACATGTGCTGTACAGATCTCCTCCCCTTAAGTGTGGGTGGCATCTGTGAATACAACGAGGTACTCACTCCCTTGCTAGGCTATGTTATGTAGCAAAGGTGATGGTATAGTTGCTCAAGTGATTATATTGCATTAAATGACTCCTTCCCATAGTAGCAAACTGGAGAGAGATTCTAGTGCCAGCTTTGAAGAAATAAATTAGCTTGTTGTGAGAGGGCCATGTGGCTAGGGCCTGAGGGTGGCCCCTAAGAGCTAAGGCAGCCAGCAAGAAAACAGGAACCTCAGTTGTATAAATGCAGAGATCTATAGGTTCTTCCAGCAGTGTGAATACATTTGGAAGCTCCAGATGAGAATATAGCCTAGCCAAAACTTTGGTTTTAGTGTAGTGAGACCCTGAGCAGAGAGCCCAGCTTCGCTGTGCCAGACCTCTGATCAACAGAAACTGGGACGCAATGATAGGTGTTTGCAGCCCTAGGTTTCCAATAAGTTATTACACAGCAATAGAAAACTAATACAATAGCAATGACGGTAACATATTTTCAGCATGGATATGATTGTGTGTGTGTGTGTGTGTGTGTGTGTGTGTGTGTGTGTGTATACAAGATCATGGCAATAGCCCAGCTACTTTGGCATTCTTCACATTTATGGTCCAGACATAACATATGATTCAACACTGAAGGATTAAGGGAATAGGTTTTAGCTTATGTTCTGTGAAGGTATTTTGTATCTGGTTTACCCACATTTGTTCTCAGCTCCCACTATGTGACTGAAATAAAACATTTAAATATTGTAGAACTAGAGAATGACTATGCCATTTGCTTATAACACCACCAGGAGAAACTAGTTAACCTTTAACAACTTATCTTTATTTAATTTGCATACTCCTACTTTCCTCCTTATTTTAAAAGCCAGTGCTTTTCACTGGACCTACTCTCTCTAAGAAGGGGCCGCTTCTCTGCATAAGGCTAATAACTCGTGTGTTGTACACACAGCAGCTGTGAAAAGGAGGCCACAGTTTTCAGAAAGATGAGCTATATTTGGGCATACCTGTGATTCATCTTTGACCTCAGCACATACTTAGCTAGAACTGGCCTGCCTCAATGACAGAAGAGAAAGCTAGCTGCATGTTATAATTTGAAGTCAGTAAAGTGCTCTTTGACCAAAAATGTCTTTCCTGATGGCCTTGTCAGGTTGCATGAAAATCTAACAGTATTCATTCCTTGTCCTAAGGACAAGGAGTTACAGCTCAGTAGGGTATTCTACCAAGGGCTAGCCAAACATTTAAAAAAAATTTTGGTTTACTATTAGAATTATACTACATACCTCTGTTTTAATGTGTTAAGTTTTTAATCATAGTAGCCAGGCAATTCATATGGGTAGTCGTTTTCATATATTCTTGAGGTGGTTTCTGTGAAGTAAGGAATGACTACATGTATCCCTTGGGCCAAAGGTAAAGAAAGCATCGAAGACCCAATAAATGAGGTAATGTATGCAAAACAGCTAGCATAGTACATGGCACATAATAAGTGTTCATAGATATAGTTAAATAAGTGAATAAGCAAACACATATATAAACACACATCAGTGATACATGTACAGAGAGACTCCTTAAGTACCATTGGTATTTAGCACTTTGTCTCACATATTTTATTATATTAGGATAACCAATTTTTTAAACTAGAATTCTTAGAGAATGAATTCTACATAGATCAGAAGGAAGATGGGACAGCAAAAGTCTGTAACAACCAGTGCTGCATTGAGAAGGACAATACAAAGAAGACTTGGGAGTTAAAGGCAACAGGAGGAAATCAGTTGCTTGATAGGGAAAGGGGGATATAGAAAACAGAAAGGGATGCTTCTCAAAGGTAAAATTTACTTATTTATAGCTGTGAATCTAGAAAAAGACCTGAAATTCCCACATATAGTCTTTTTTTTTTTTAACCTTTTTATTGGAGTATAATTGCTTTACAATGGTATGTTAGTTTCAGCTTCACAACAAAATGAATCAGTCATATATATACATATATTCCCATATCTCCCCCCGCCTGCGTCTCCCTCCCTCCCACCCTCCCCATCCCACCCCTCCAGGCGGTCACAAAGCACCGAGCTGATCTCCCTGTGCTATGCGGCTGCTTCCCACTAGCTATCTACCTTACGTTTGGTAGTGTATATATGTCCATGCCTCTTTATCGCTTTGTCACCGTTTACCCTTCCCCCTCCCCATAGCCTCAAGTCCATTCTCTAGTAAGTCTGTGTCTTTATTCCTGTTTCACCCCTAGGTTTTTCATGACATTTTTTTTTTTAAATTCCATATATATGTGTTAGCATACGGTATTTGTCTCTCTCTTTCTGACTTACTTCACTCTGTATGACAGACTCTAGGTCTATCCACCTCATTACAAATAGCTCAATTTCGTCTCTTTTTATGGCTGAGTAATATTCCATTGTATATATGTGCCACATCTTCTTTATCCATTCATCCGATGATGGACACTTAGGTTGTTTCCATCTCTGGGCTATTGTAAATAGAGCTGCAATGAACATTTTGGTACATGACTCTTTTTGAATTATGGTTTTCTCAGGGTATATGCCCAGTAGTGGGATTGCTGGGTCATATGGTAGTTCTATTTGTAGCTTTTTAAGGAACCTCCATACTGTTCTCCACAGTGGCTGTATCAATTTACATTCCCACCAACAGTGTAAGAGGGTTCCCTTTTCTCCACACCCTCTCCAGCATTTATTGTTTCTAGATTTTTTGATGATGGCCATTCTGACTGGTGTGAGATGATATCTCATTGTAGTTTTGATTTGCCCCACATATAGTCTTGTATCCCATTTGGAGAGAGGAGCTAAGATGTGGTGTTGATCTCTTATAGAAAATGTCAGTGTGACTGTTAAAAATCCTGTTAAAATATGAAGTGATTTAAAAATCTTTATTTAGACCTAGGCCCACAGTAAACAAAGAGCTTGTAAAGAACAACAAAGGTACGTTCAGATGACTTGATTTAAAACTGTGCTGACAGCCCAGAGACTGTGTTCCTGGCATCTCTTTAGATTGGTGGTCATAGGAGAGCTAATAGGATCTGACATCTGGATAGCAGCAGGATTTCAGAATCGCCAAGTACTGATGTGTAACTGTCTCTTTAAATCCAGGTTGTTCACTTCCAGGTTGTTGAAATACAAGCTTATGACAAGCTCATCTTCCTCAAATCCATCTGTCACAGTTTGAACTCTGTCTTCAGTACAATCTCCTTTCTCTTTCATGGGACACATTACCAGCCTCTCAGTCTTACCTCTCTTGCCTTTTGGATCGACTTCAGCTCACATGCATTTCCAGATAAACTCATCTAACAAATGACCCACATCTAAAAATGACAATCCCTGCTTTGCCAACTCTGTTGATGGTGGGGAAAAAATGCCCCCCCCCCCCGGGCTTCCCTGGTGGCGCAGTGGTTGAGGGTCCGCCTGCCGATGCAGGGGGCGCGGGTTCATGCCCCAGTCTGGGAGGATCCCGCGTGCCGCGGAGCAGCTGGGCCCGTGGGCCGTGGCCGCTGGGCCTGCGCGTCCGGAGCCTGTGCTCCACGGCACGAGAGGCCACAGCAGTGAGAGGCCCGCGTACCGCAAAAAATATATATTAAAAAAAAAAATTAAAAAAAAAAGGCCCCCCAAAAGCAGAGATTTAAAAAATGTGTAGTCTCAGAAGAAAGAAATGGAAAACTCTTTGAAAGCAGGTACAGTATAGGGATGCTGAGCTCCAAGCAAACTGCTCAGCAAGGCTAACCTGTCTCTGGGATGCACATCTTTGTGTTGCACTTGGGTCTCACACTCCCCATTCATCTTCTGTTTCATGACCGGAGAGCTGGAGATATTTGGCTTTTTGCAGACTAAGTCCAGTCTCTAGTCTAATCCCCAACTTGGAATGGATTAAAAGAGCTTCAATATCATATTCTCATAATCAACATCATTACTTTTGCTCTTGGTCTTACTTAAGCCTTGTGACCTGGTTCTAATCACTTCAGTTGTAGTAGCAAAATTCTCCATCTAACTGCCTGGGCCTATACTTTTGTCTGTCATTTGCCTAATTTTCAGTTTTTACATCTTCTTTCATTAGTCCTGTTTATAGGGATTGGAGTCCAGGCACTAAATGTCTGGCAGATAGGGTTATTTGCCAGTGGAAGAGTTTCCAGTGCCGCCAATCTTCTTGGACTATTGACTATCTCATTTACCTCGTTTGTCTTTAACTAGTTCTTTTCAGTTATTGGAACACTCCATACCATGTTGGATTTCCCTGGTTGCCGATCTCAGAGCTGTATTTCTACCATAGGTTAATATAATAATTAAGAGCATAGTCTTTGGAATAAGTCTAATTTAGGTTTGAATCCTGGCTCCATTACTTAGTTGCACTGTGCTAAATTATTTAACTAACCTAAACTTCATTTATGCCATACATAAAATTGGGATAACACCATCTGCTTTATAGAATAAATAAGGATTCAATGATGTAATGAATATAAAGTTCTAATCATAGTAATTGGCACGTATTAAATGCTCAAAAATATTGTTACTTTTATGATAACTATTGGAAACCTTGTATTTATTCTGCTTACCCCTTTCCTCAGATATTCTGCCCATTTTCATCCCTTCCGTCTAGTATTTGCTCCACTTCCCAGCTGAGGAACACATTTTCAAGTCCCAGAGTTTTTCAGCTTTATCCTTAAAATGGGCCTCGCTATGAGATGTAATAGTCCACTCAAAGGCTTCCTTCTCCCCTACCAGCTGAAATTTTACTTTGTTAGATTTTCCCTTAGGTATTTCATTCTTTTTATTTGTTTACATTATTAGACTGCTAATTAGAGATTCACTTGTGTTAACAATCAGCTTCCCCCAAGTATTAAAAAACCTCTGGCAGGGGAATTGGACTGTCAATTATTCATACATTAGCTCATTGTAGTAAGCGGAACAGTGCCCCCTAAACCCCAAAAGAGGTGCATGTTCCAATTTTCACAACCTGTGAAAATGGTACTTCACATGGCAAGAAGGGACTTCTCAGATGTGATTAAATTACAAACATTGAGATGGGGAGATTATCCTGGATTCTCCAGGTGGGTCCAGCCTAATCACGTGAGTCCTGAAAAGCAGAGAACCATTCCCAGTGGTAGTTAGAGATAGATGTAAGGACACAAGGAGGGACGCTTGAGAAATGCTACATCACTGTCTTTGAAGATGGAGGAAAGGGTCCACAAGCCAAGGAATGGAGGTGGCCTCAAGAAGCTGGAAAAGGCGAGGAAATAACGTCTCTCCTGGACTCTCCAGAAGAAAATGCAGCCCTGCTCACACCTTGGTGATAGCCCAGTGAGACCCATATCAGACTTCTGAGCTCTAGAAATATCAGAATGAACATAACTGTAGTTGACTCTTGAACCACACAGGGTTAGGGGCACTGGCCCCTGTGAAGTTGAAAATCTGTGTATAACTTTATAGTCGGCCTTCCTTATCTGTGGTTCCACATACGTTGATTCAACCGACCATGGATCATGTAGTACTGTAGTACATATGCAGTGAGAAAAATCCACGTGTAAGTGAACCTGCACAGTTCAAACCTGTGTTGTTCAAGGGTCAACTGTGTATTATATTTCATGTAAGAAGCAGTATAGATTTGTGTTGTTTTAAGATACCAGATTTGTGGTAATTTGTAATAGAAAACCAGTACACTCAGTATGTTTGGTTCCCACTTGGCATTCATTCCAGTGTTCACAGTAGGCCATATGTTTTTTCTAGAGGAAACTGTTCATAATTGCAAATGATTGCTGACTTAGACAATTAATAATCTAGCAGGCTCTTTGTATGAGGATGGCCTTTGAGTCAGACAGACGGATTTGAGTCTTATCTCCACTTACTCACAGGAGACTTGGGAAGTTTCTCATATATTCTGAGACTCTCCCCTTATTCATACATCAGGAAGAGTGAAATCTATGCCCTTGGTAGTTCTGAGGAGTAATTGAGATAACATGATATCCCCCAAATTATAGTGATTATTATATTAAAGCAAATATGGAGAATTTAGTCTTTTTATTTATAGTACTTAATGTATTGGGTGTTGTGGAGATTGAATAAATAGTCCATAGGCCAAAAAAAAAAAATCCATTCATGTTTAATAATTTTATAATTCAGATCAGAAACATTCCAGGATCTATCTAAGGTGGTATTTTTGTTCAAAGAAAAATACTACTACAGTCACTTATAAGAAATAAAAAGCTAGAAGACAATAGAAAAGTGAATATAAGATGTATATGTAAGCATATAGAAATTCAGGGAAAGATTGACTATATTCATAGTGAGGAAATATAAATTAAAAAATTTTTGCTCTGGGCTTCATTTTGAGCTTATTGTTACAGCTAGCCATTCATGATATAAGTGCATGAAAATATATTAGCTACTTCTGATTTTAGGATATGCAAATATGTATTCATGTCCTAACAGTAGCAATCTTTTTGGACAACAGTGTGAGCATAACCACAGTTTGCTAACTGTTCTCTCCTCATGAATATTATACATATTGAACCAAATATGCACAGAAATCTCCTGAGTGTTTTGGAGCTACTCATGTGCATGTACCTATTTCCACTTAATTTTTGGATGTGATTTTATCAAGCTGGAGACTGGAGGCAGATTACTTCATCATCTTAAACAGATGAAATAATGAACAAATATATCTTCCCATGGTTAGCTCATTGCAGCATTTTAACTCTAAACATTGATTGATGAATACGTTCCCTCCAGTTCTAATGAAAAATCAGATATGTGTATGGAAAAGAAGATGTTTACCCTAATAATGATGTCAGATGAGCATTATTTGTATGGAGAGCTGATGCTGAACCCTCATTGTCTGACTTGATTCTTTGTTACTTCCAGCTGAGTTATGTTCATTGTCTGTGATTCATCTTTTTCTCTCATGCCTGTTGAATGGAAAGAAGAGGGGTCTGTGACATATAAACACATGGGGCTGGTCTTGCAAAGGTCCAAGCTCTAAGCTTCTTCTGCCTGAACCAGTTCCTAGCACTGAGGGCCACAACAGCTCTAAGAAGGGACCTCTGATCAGCTGGTTTGTTGATTGGTTTATGTGTCTGAAAATCCATCTGTCAAAAATACTACTGGGCACTGCCTCTGTGCCAGACATTGTTTAGAACTGGAGAAAAAGGAGTAAAAAAGCGAGGTTTCTAAGCTTCTAGGACAGACCCATCATCTTCCCAGAACATACTGCAATACCTGCAAACAACAAATGAGGGCAATCTTGAGTAAAATATAACTCACTGTCCAATATTACTAAATTAGGTCATATGTAAGAGCTTTAAGGTTTAACAGGCTTTCAAGGGTAGGTATGGTTTCTATCCAGATACTCAAATGTCCAAATGTTGTGTTTTTACTATTGTGAAAACACAAGTTTATACTTCTGACACTTAAGTGTCTTAATCAGCAAAACCCTTAATACAATAGTGATATTTCTACATAATATTTATACTATGAAGACCTGAAATATATAACTTCTGCTTCAATCCACCCTCCCCCCTCAAACTCATTCCTCATTTTTTTCTAAATCAGAAACTCAGTGTTTTTCTTCCATAAAATATAGGAAGAAAACTTTCTGGGGTACATTTTGAAATATGTGCACAAGTTGTAAAAAAGGTAAATACATTTTGATGTACCAGTTTGACACTTCTATAATTTATTCCCAGGGGGTACCAATCTAAGAGATTAAGAAAGATGTATTTTTTTTCTATTAAAAAAATAGAGGAGGAGCAGCAGGAGAGAAGTTCCCCTTTAGTTTGTTCATTTGTTAAATCTTCAGAAAATATTTTAAAAACTAGTATTTTAAGAAAACTTCTGAAAAGTTTTAGTGTTTCATCAGCAGTGACTGAAATTACCACTTGGATTTTTATGACAAATGAAATTTCTCAATGTATACACAATGTAATTTTTTTTTTTTTCCGGCAGCCGGCATTCAAATAGAATTTTGCCACATAAGTTTTCTAATGTTACCTTCTAATTCCATTTGCAATTCCCTTCAAAGGAAAAGGATGGTATTACCTTGTTAAAGGAAAAAGTTTAAGATATTTCTACTTAATATTATGTATAAGGACAACTTTTAATTAATGAGTAATGCAGTTTATTCTTTACTGAACTTTTTTGTGGAAACAGGTATGGCTAGGTAGGAATGACAGCACTATTTTTTTTTTTAACATGTTTATTGGAGTATAATTGCTTTACAGTGTTACTTTCTGCTGTATAAAAAAGAGAATCAGCTATATGTATACATATATCCCCATATCCCCTCCCTCTTGCACCTCCCTCCCATCCTCCCTATCCCACCCCTCTAAGTGGTCACAAACCACCGAGCTGATCTCCCCTTGCCATGCAGCTGTTTCCAACTAGCTATCTGTTTTATATTTGGTAGTGTATATATGTCAATGCTACTCCCTCACTTTGTCCCAGCTTACCGTTCCCCCTCCCCATGTCCTCAAGTCCATTGTCTATGGGAATGATAGCACTGTTAACTGAAATTCAGATTTCATAAGACAGTATGTCTAAGCACATTATTTAAAACTGTATCTCCTCATTTTTTTGGGTTATTTTGAATTGTCTAATTTATTTCAATAGAAGTTTTTAAAAAATCCCCAAATGGGGTGAAATATTTAGAAAGGCATTGTTAACAGTGTTGACTATCCTAATCTTATTAGAATATCATAAGCAGTACACAATTTAAAAGAACAGCATAAAAATGAAGGACTCACTAAGAAATAATCTTTATTTCCTGATTTAATGATGTAAAGTATTGCACTTTATTATTTCATGTAAAAAATGTAGCCAACAGTAACATACAGATATATAATTTAGTATTTATTTTATTCATTTAATAAACTTTTTTTTGTGTGTGTGGTACATGGGCCTCTCACTGTTGTGGCCTCTCCTGCTGCGGAGCACAGGCTCCGGACGCACAGGCTCAGCGGCCATGGCTCATGCGCCCAGCCGCTCCGCGGCATGTGGGATCTTCCCGGACCGGGGCACAAACCCGTGTCCCCTGCATCGGCAGGCGGACTCTCAACCACTGCGCCACCAGGGAAGCCCTAATATACATTATTTTTCAACAGCTGTATATTTGCTGTATGGTACATTCTTAAAAATATGCTGATCATAGTTTGTAAAACAAAAACCTTATAAAACTCAGCAAAATTTGCAAACTGATCAGAAAAGTGTTTTGGGAGACTAGAAAAAATACTTTTTTGTTTAATCGTGTTTCAGATCAGAGACTAGAGATGTGGCACCTAAATGTAATGCCTGATCCTGGATTTCATCCTGGATAGATAATAGCTACAAAGGACATTACTCTGAGAATTGATGAAATTTTAATATGGACTGTTCATTAAAAAAAATTTCATCAGTATTAAGGTTCCCAACTTCGATCATTGTAATGTGCATTTGTATGAGAATGCTCTTTTCTCAGGACATACAAGCTGAAGTGTTTATAGGTAGAGAGATACAATATCTCAAATGGTTCAGAAAAAAATAGTATACATATACATTTTTAAACATCAGTTTTATATTGAGAACATATGAATGATAAAGTAAATGCTATAGAATATAAATAATTAGTGAATCAGGGTAAGAAATATATAGGATTTCTTTTTTATATTTGATAAATTTGTTACATTTTGTAAATTTAAGGTGTACAGTGTGTTACTTTGATACATTTATATATTGTAATATGACTGCCATTGAAGCAATATTTATCACATTACATCATTATAGTACAATATTATTGTCTGTATTCATTGTACTGTGCATCATATCTCTATGGCTTATTTACTACTCCTTACAAGTTTGTAGTTTTAAACACCATCAATTTTAACCCGTTACCTCCTATAGCTGGTAACTACCATTTTACTCTCTGTGTTTTACAGGTTCGACTTTTTTAGATTCCACGTATGATTCTCTATTAGTGATATTATATAGTACTTGCCTTTCCCTATCTGACTTACCTTCCTCAGCATAATGTACTCAAGGTCCATCCATATTGAAACAAATGGCAGGATATCCTATTTTCTCATGGCTGAATAATATTCCACCGTGTATATGTGCCACATCTTTTTAATCCATTTATACGGATTTCTTGCAGCTATTCTGTGCATTTCAAATTATATCAAATTAAAAGCTACAAAAATAGAATTTTCACAATTTCAGAGGTCTAAAAGTTTTCAGTAATTGTAGCATTGGTGGGTTAATTAGGCCTTTGGGATTTGGAGCAAAATTTACTTTGTTGCTCACTGCTATCTAGAGGGTCCTGGTTTTAAATATTTAGTTTTTATTTTAAAAATTATATACACATTAAAGAAACTTTGGAATGTATAGAAAAATAGAATTTAAAAGGCATTTGAAAATCTATTGGTCATTTAATTCTTTAAGTTTATAGTTTTTATACAATAGTCTCTCTATATATAATCTTTCTAAAACTTGGTATAAACGTCCAGAGGTTATATGTTTTTCTGATGTCAATGTAAAAAAATTAAGGTAAGCAAATAGATTAACATACTGTTTACGAATTGTCACAATTTATCTTGATGGGCTCCTGTTTACAGGTGAATGTTTTAGATTCACCAGTGCTCCTGTGGAGCTACTGTAACCTTCTCCCTATGCCCTCTATAGTTTTGCTCAAGGCAGCATATTTGATCACCCATATAATGAACTGAAAACCTCCTATTGCCAAAGTTAATAGCTCTTCATATTTGCCATTTGTCTTCAGGAAGTATTTGCTTCATCTGAAAGTTCCAAGTATCAACTTTGTTTTTAAGCCTTAGCAAAGCAGATTGGGATTCTGGAGGATGCCTGGAGGATGTTTCAAGTTGCTCAGAATCAAATTATCATCCAAGATGATTTCTAAACAGTAATATTAAGTAATAGCTTATATTCTTAATGTATCTTTCTAGTTTATGTCTAGCATCTTGAAAAATATAATTTTTATGCATAACTGGTTTGAGAACACAAAGAAAGATTTGAGTTGAATGTGATTTTCAACTATACATTCGTATTACAGGTCAATTAATTTATTCTTTTGAGAGATCACTTTTATCATTATCAATTATTTCCTGACTATCCAGTATGTATAAATTACTGTGTTTGGTGCTGAGTATATAAAGAGGTATATAAATCACAGTCCTGTTCTCTAGGAACTTAAAATTTTAAACCATCATAAACTTAAAGTGCCATTCAGTAGATTAACAAAAAGCCCATTTTTATTATCTAGTAGTAGTGTGATTTCTACTAACTGCATGTATTCTCTTGTTCTAGGTAGAGAACTTCAGCCTAAATTAATAAAATATTTTTGGAAACAGAAGATTATTTAATCATGCTTTGCGTCCTACAGGAAACAGCTAAATGTAAAAAGCTCTATCCTTAATTTTAGCTTTTTTGAGCTTTAGAAATCAAATCTCTGACTTTCAGTTTTGCTTTCTCTCCATTTTAACACTTTGTGTCCCTTATAGAATCTCATGATTTTTCATAATCAAATAAAGTGAAGGCAATTATTAGAGAGGAAGTTTCTCATGGCAGCACTTCACTGTTTGACATTTGTGAGTTGATCTTGTGATTATTTTGAGCACAAAGGATAAGATGTTATCATAATTTATCTTCCAACAAATTGCTTTTTATCCGTGAATATTGAAACACTCATTTAACCAACATAACTTAGTATTACCTGTATCAGGAAATACAGAATTGTTTGGAATTATGTCAGTTTACAACCCTGAATCTAGCTATTACTATTTCAGTAGACATAATACCCATTAGCTATTATTTCAGTCCTACCTGAGGAAGATAATGGGCTTCTCTGTGGTATGTCCTGTACTCATGATTGTATTTTATAGCCCAGTATACGTTGGGTCTTTTGCAATTTTAATCTAGGTTGGGAAATAAAAATATAAAACCATAGTCTTACTTTAGAGAGTTCACAGTTTATTTGGGTTCAGCATATGGATGTGTGGAACTCTAGCGGTAAGCACAGCAGAGGGACACAGGCAATTAAAAATAGTCATAACGGCTTGGAGCAGCAGGAAGGGAAGTGAACAGAGACAGAGTGGATCAGGTGTGAAAAGTTCTCTGTGTTGGTGTGGAGATAGAGAATAATGGGGCAGGGTAGTTGCATTTGGACAACAGACTGCCTGAGATTCTTGTGTTCCTGAATTCCACCTCCCATTCTCTGCTTCAACAGGTTGAATCTAAACAAGTAACAGTCTCTCTAGTAAATCAGAATTGGGGGATATTGTGATCACTATGAAAGAACCTTGGTTTATGCACAAGAAAATATGCCAATGTAGAGGGGGCCATAACTAGGAAAAAGATGTGCAACAAAATTGGATTAGTGGAAGAAATGTATATCTTTCTCTCATATGCAGAAATGGTATATAAGTCTGATTTAGGAATAAGATTTTCTAGTAAAAGAAAGAAGGAAAGAAAAGAGAGCCTAATTAAAAAATATATATATATTGAATTTAATTATATACATTTAATATACACAAAATAAATTTCACAGAGAATGTACTCCATTTTTAATTGCAGGAGAAATTTTTTTCTTTTTTAATCCTTGGATATGTCTTATGAAAAGGAAACAAATAACGAAACCCAAATGTTTAGAGTGTTGCAGAATGCCTTATGGGTCTTTGACAATACTCTAAAAATATCAGTTGTTGAATTTGGCAAAGTCTGAGAAGAGAAACTGTTTTGCCTTTTGTTTTTTCCTAACATGAAATTAAGGTTTTTCCTTTGGTGATGACTTAAAGCTCATTGAGCTTTGGATAGTTTGATCAACCTAGTTTATTAGAGCATCTCACCATACTGTGATTTGGTTACAATCTGTATAATAGGGAACTGGAGAGAGTTCTACTCGTTATTTTTTTTTAATATAATTTAATTTATTTTTTATTTTTTATTTTGACTGTGCCATATGGCATGCGAAATCTTAGTTCCTTGAACAGGGATGGAACCTGTGCCCCCTGAAGTGCAGAGTCCTAACCACTGGACCACCAGGGAATTCCCCGGGTTCTACTCTTTAAGTGTGATAGTTTAAACTGGGAGTAATTCATTGCATTGTCTACTATCTTTAGGAAACGGATTAGACATGTATTGTAAAGGAAAGAAAAGGACCACAGGCAAGAATAAACTACCTCTGCAGAGTAATTTGCTTTGTAAACATGTAGGAAAGTGTTTAACAACGTAATTAGAGTTGTCTGTGAGATCTACTAGTCCTAGGCTTGCTGACCTCTCTAAGTCCAGCTTATGGTCAGCATGTTCTTCAAATCTAGGGGACACCATTCAAATTGTATTCTATATGACTTTGGCACTTAGAAGCCATCTTGTGTGTGTGTGTGTGTGTGTGTGTGTGTGTGTGTGTGTGTGTGTCCTGTATCACAAACTCTGGATGTACCTCAGATTTTAGCTACCTGTTGGGTTCAGAAGGACGATTTCATAAAACAAAGATTTTCTGTACATACTTTTTCTTTACTGCTTTAACTTTTGTTGTGGTTCTGTTTATGGTAGTTGGTTTATTTGAAGAGTGTTTGCACTTGTTAGGAATCACCGTCCTTTGTTACAAATGTCCAGTGTCTGTAAAACCATTACTTTTTAAATATTTTGCCCATTTTTTCATCATTTCTGATGAAAAAGTAAATTCAATCCCCATTCTTCCATCTTGGCCCGAAGGGGAAATCCTGACCTCTGTCTCCCACATCTGTTCTTAGAGCCCTTGACATTTTTGTCAGCCTCATCAGACCATCTGAATCCTTGACAATTTTCTTAATCTTTCTCAGTACAGTGACTCTTTCTGGCTTCACCTATACGACTCTCCACTTTTTACTCAAGAGTTTATTAATTCATTGTTTTCTTAGTAACCTAGGTTTTCATACTTCATAGATTATGATTTGTGTGCCTGTTATTCCTCAAGTTTGTATCTATATTACATACCTGTTTCTCACCCTTTCACATGCCGCTTGGCCCTACCTCTTACTCTAGCCATTGCCATCATTATTTTCTGAAAGCTTTGAACAGCTTTGCATAAGTACATTTGTACTACTCTTTGCCTCAGACTGGCACCTCAGACCATACTTCTGCCTTTCTGTTCTGCTCTGGGCACCACTGAAGTAATTTTTCAGGGTGCAGGAACCTGCTCTGGGCTCATGAGTGCGTAACCCAGAAATGTGTGGAAGTTAATGACTCTGGTGGCCACCCTTGACCAATGAGTAAGGTTGATGATGGGGAAATGTTTTCCTGTTTAATTCGTTAGATTGACTCGTACGCAGGAGGCCCCTGGAAGACTGAGCACTGGCTACCCCGAGGGAGTAAAGGCAGCATGGGTTTCCTTCTCCCCAGCAATGCCATTGTCACAATCCTCTTTATTTTCTCCCCTCGACTGCTTTATCCTCCCCATTCGTTTCTATGCTACTGAAAATTGTAGAAAATAAAAAAACTCTCTTGACTAGATCTCCCAGTAGATCATACCATCTTATCCAGACTGGGTTCATTTTCTGCCAAGTGATCCAACTGGTCATCTTGTGTTTAACTGCTTCCTTAATCTTTCATGTCTTCATACTCAAAACTGGCCACCTTCACACATATTCTTACCTCAGCTGTTAAGAAGTATAAGACTTTACAAGATTAGCTTCCACATTTTCTTTCTTCAATACATCAAAATGATTTTGAACTGATTCCTCCTCTCTATAAAAAATACTTAAAATATCTTTAATATACCTCTACTTTCTAGTGTTAAAAGAAGTGACATCAATTATTAGAGTTAATTTCCCCAACTATGCTCTTGATTACCTCCAATCTTCTCAATCTTTTTTTGATTTCCAGTGCCTCCTTTTGCTGACTATAGCTATGTTCAGATCTCACCTGTAATGGAAGAAAACAAAACACAAAACCAAAATCCTTTTTTTTGACCCCATTATTATTATACCTATTAACCATGAGCTTTTCTTGCCTTTGGTATTCAATGGAACATTGACTGAAACAGTATTCTATTTTATTACATATTTATTCCTTAAGCCCTGACAACCTAATTTCAATCTCTACCGCTCTCCAGAAACTACTGTCTTAAAGGTCAGTGAAGGATGAAATAATCATTAAACCTCATAGTCTTTCCTCAGGCATCCTCTCTGATCACATTCCAGCATGTTCCAGTAAATTCCAGTTTTCTTCTATGACATTGTGAAAACTTCTACCTGTTTAACTTCTTCCTCTTTGCAGTTCCTGATCAATACCTTATCTACTCCCAGAGTTCTCTGTAAGTTCTTTCACTGACACTGATTCTTCTCCCACGCTCCATTCTTGTATTATTTCTCATTTCTTATTGTATATTTCTCCTGGACAATGAATTGGATGTCAAATTTAACTTATCTGCAATGGAGCTTGTCATTCCCACTGACTCCCTTCATATCTCAGCTGTTTCTTGTAACTTCCTTGTTTTTGATCAGTAGTGCCTTTCTTTAAGACACCAGTGGATTCCTAATTACTCTTTGCGTCTTCCATATTTGGAGAAGAGAAAGCAAGGCACTGTGATTTACATACACTATCTCATTTAATCCCCACAGCAATTCATATTTCATATATAAATAAAGTGAGACCCGAAGTGGTAGGGTGAGTTGCCTAATGTTTCAGAGCTGTCTAGGGAGGGGAACCATGTCTGCTGGACACTGAAATTCATATGCTTTTCAGTGTGTAACAGAATGAAGACTCTTAAACAGCAGTGTATCCTGAATCAACAAAGAAATATTCAATTATGTTTGCTATTGTATTTATTAAGGAAGGAATGAAGACAAAAATACATCTTAGAAAGACTGTGAACCTTCAACAAGAGATGAAAGTAATAAAGATTTTCTGTTAGACTTTGTGTTATTAAAATGGTGTTAACCGGAATAACTTCTTTCCCAAATTCCTCAATCAAAGTTATGTTATATACTGAGCTGTATGGTTGTATTATATACTAAACTGGGTATATATTTACTAATATCTTTCATGTTGAGGTTAGGGTTAGAAACAGGTTTGGGTTTTTTTTTTTTAAGTATGTATTATTAATTAGATATTTATCAATGCTAAACTCAACTCAACATTTAAAGAGAATTCTTACCTCTTGGGCTTCAGAGCTACGTTAAGTTTGATAACTGAGACAGAAGAATCTAAAGTTAAAGGGAGATCAGTAGCAGCAGTTAGATTATAGTGTGGAAATGTCCTATAGGTGTGCAGAGTGGGAAATTACGTGAGAGCCTGTGAGTATGGATTGTATCCTGGGCAAATGATGCATCCTCATCAGGCAATTGTGCACTGAACAACTGTGCACTGAACTAATGAACTTGGTAGACGAGATCTCTGCTGAATTAAGGAGCAATCAGAGTCTTATTTTGGGTTCTGTGCCATCTAGGTCAAGAAGTTTCCAAAGTGTTGTGTATATTTACTTGGTACAAAAATGACACAACTTTCTTATCCTTCCTTCTGTTAATTCCTTAACAAATATTTATGGAATATTATTTGTGCTGTAGGGAGTTTCCATTGGTGAGCGGTAGATAGTGAAATAAAAGACTTAGAAAACTGTTCCTTGCCTCTGAGGAGTTTTAGTTCCATTTTTGCTAATTTTCCTGAATTAGTCTGAATGACAGTTTTTTTTCTAATCAAAAGGATGAAAAGAATTTTGTTTGAGTCTAAAGACAAAGTAACTCTCTCCTCTAGCAAGAAGATTGATGAAAGGTCTTTAATAAGAGGGAAAAGGAATGAAGACGTGAGGATGTGTTTTGACTCTGTACTCAGTCTCACCTACCTCAGAGGTGCAATGACACTGGTTTTATTTGGAACTTTCAGGAAGGGGTCCGGATCACCATTTTGCAGGAAATGCAATGGATGTGTCAGAAGAAGCCCATGTCTGCCTGCCCTGCAGGGAGGGCTGCCCCTACTGTGCTGATGACAGCCCCTGCTTTGTCCAGGAGGATAAGTACTTGCGACTTGCTATCATCTCCTTCCAAGCCCTGTGTGTGCTGCTCGACTGCGTGAGCATGCTGGTGCTCTACCGCTTTCGCAAAGCAAAGGTAAACCCAGGTAACCTGGTTACCTTTCTTTTTATTATGAAAGGTACCTTTCTTTTTATTCTGGACTGACCTCTTCTTTTCTTTTTCTTTTTGTTTTTTTACGTCTTTATTGGAGTATAATTGCTTTACAATGGTGTGTTAGTTTCTGCTTTATAACAAAGCAAACCAGTTATACATATACATATGTTCCCATATCTCTTCCCTCTTACGTCTCCCTCCCTCCCACCCTCCCTATCCCTCCACTCCAGGTGGTCACAGAGCACCGAGCTGATCTCCCTGTGCTATGCAGCTGCTTCCCACTAGCTATCTGTTTTACGTTTGGTAGTGTATATATGTCCATGCCATTCTCTCGCTTTGTCACAGCTTACCCTTCCCCCTCCCCATATCCTCAAGTCCATTCTCTAGTACGTCTGTGTCTTTATTCCTGTCTTACCCCTAGGTTCTTCATGACATTTTTCTTTTTTCTTAAATTCCATAAATATGTGTTAGCATACGGTATTTGTCTTTCTCTTTCTGACTTACTTCACTCTGTATGACAGTCTCTAGGTCATCCACCTCATTACAAATAGCTCAATTTCGTTTCTTTTTATGCCTGAGTAATATTCCATTGTATATATGTGCCACATCTTCTTTATCCATTCATCTGATGATGGACACTTAAGTTGTTTCCATCTCCAGGCTATTGTAAATAGAGCTGCAATGAACATTTTGGTACATGACTCTTTTTGAATTACGGTTTTCTCAGGGTATATGCCCAGTAGTGGGATTGCTGGGTCATATGGTAGTTCTATTTGTAGTTTTTTAAGGAACCTCCATACTGTTCTCCATAGTGGCTGTACCAATTCACATTCCCACCAGCAGTGCAGGAGGGTTCCCTTTTCTCCACACCCTCTCCAGCATTTACTGTTTCTAGATTTTTTGATGATGGCCATTCTGACTGGTGTGAGATGATATCTCATTGTAGTTTTCTTAAGCAAGTAGAATTGTTCCAAATCCCATTTGCTTCTCTCTTAAGCAGAAATCTTTCTATAATACGATTGGACTAGAGTGTGAAAGCTATATTCTTCAGCTTCGCAGGAGAAATAGGAATTGAAAATGTGAAACTTTATTATAACGTTTTCTTCTACAGAGTGTTTCTCCCTGTTTACCCTGAAGCTCAAGTACCTCATTGCCTTAAAGGACTCTTTTACATCATCTCTTCAGACTCTAGAAGAACTTATTTTGCCAGTTCCCAATATATTGTTAATTTTTTCCTAGGTAGAAAGCTTTGTGATATTTATTGTATTTCATTTTAATTTCTCTTAGCCATATTTGAAAAGGGTAAATGGACTCAACTGTTTCTGAGCACATTATACTTTGAAGAATGAATTTATTCGTGACCATACATATGGTCTTGCATTAGTATCCCAGAATGATAGTGGTCCTGCACAGAGCTTATATGGCTTTTGAGAGAGGCTGTCCTTTGGTTCTGTTCTGAGGAATCGGAGAGTAGTATAACCATTTGTATGTTTCTGAGTTGGGGGTGGACGAAATACCAAAATATTCAGGGCAGAGCTTTCTGGGGAGCTGTCTTCAGTTGGTCACCCAATTAACTGTATGCAGCCAGTGTTGTGTCAGATTTGTGGTTCTGTTGCTTTCAGAAACGTATTTGTGCCATTGAAAAGAAAAACAAAACTTAAAGTTTCTACCTTTTCTGAATTTGTATGACCCCTTCATGTTAGCAAAGTTGTAGAGATTGGTTTAGATTACAGAACTCATTGAAAGTATAAAGTGTTCCCATTAGAAATTAAAAAAAGAAAACAACTCTATGTGAATGGCATGTGTTACAAAGCCTCAAATTAACATTTAAAAAAAACCACCTCTTTTGAGATTCTAGGAGAATGTATCCATTATGTTAATGTTATAGACTTTAATAGTTATTTTAAATAGTTTCATTAACAGAAGCATACAACAAATTAGAATCAAACTTTATATCAGCAAGAAAGGTGCAAACTGGCAAATTGCTCTTCATTTAACCAATACTTGTCATTCTTTTGCAACAAAATATGTATTATATGTTAGATTATATATATAATAAAGTAGCTGGCCAATGGAATTGGGAAATATCTAACCACTGTTACCTAGATAAAATTAATTGCTTATTAAAAAGCCTATCACTGGCAGAGCAGGTAGAATTGAAAGGTCTATTTAATAAACTGCTCTGAAGTGTCTCTATATAATGTAATTCATTTACACAGTGGATACCACAAAATTCTTAATGAATTTTAATTGATTTTAATCATTAATGATTGTTATGCTAAATTGAGTTAGTGATATATGACGGTAGAATATTACACAGGATATTAAAAAACTAAGATAGTGCTTGCTAGACCAATGTCTTAATCTATGGTAATGTTACTTAACATTTCTAAAGTTATTAACCTTTTGAATTTCTCTGCACCTTCATATGAAATGCTGCTTTACAAGGCTATCATGAGAATAGATATCTTTACATGTCATTTGGTGAAATTTCTATAGATACAAACTAGTTGGAATACATAAATTAGACATTATCTAGTTTTAAGATGGTCACCTTTTGAAGAATCAGTTGGTTTTCACAGAATGTGACATAAGGGGGAGATATTTTTAGGAAAGAAGTTTAAAAAGTCAGTGAACATAGGTCTCATATGTTCACTGTTTCATGAAATTTTATCTTCCTATTTCAATTACCAAAAGCAATGGATTAATTGTAAAAGCGATAAACCATTTCCAGGATAAAGATTGCATATTTAGGGCATGTAGACTTTGGCTTTGCTTTTTAAAGTTTTCACATGTCTTTGCAACATTTCTTTGGATTAAGCAAAAAAACTGATGACCCCTCTTGGAGCAAAGTTGATGTTTTCCTTATGAGTTTCCCATTACATTCTTTACCCACTGATAATTAAAAGAACAAAAACCACATAATCTGTCAGTGTACATCTATTCTGACAAAAGAGGGAAAAACCTTAGTTGCAATATAGAAGTAACATTGCGGACAAGTGTGCAGACTCTGGAACCAGATAATTGAGTCTAATTATGAGTATTCTAAGTTAAATGAGGTTTGCTCATGCCTAAAATACCAACTCTGCAGTTGGTAGGTACCAACAATCATTGGTCGAAGGTTAGTTTAACATTTTATCATTTTAAACAACACAAACTAGATTCTGCTATATTTTGGGGTGAGGCTGGTGATACAGTGCCACAAAGAGTAAATTAAATTTTACTCTGCACAAACATTTAGAGACATAACTATATACATTTGCCTTTGTGCCCTGGGTTAAAGATTATATCTGTCAATAAACTGAGTGATTTTAAACCCAGTAAGTTCTTCTAAAGCAACAGCAATTTTAAAGATTCTGAATATTAAATATTTGGAACTTATTTCTATTTTTATTTTTTTACCAAATATCATGACAAGTCACATCTTTTTCTATTAGCTATTTTGAAGAGAGAGCATAGTTTCTTACAGCTTAATAATGTGAAGTGTTAGTACAATTTATTTTCAAGTGAAAATTTGAAAGAAAAGAAGGTACACTGGAACAGCAGCTTATTCCACTTCTGAAAATAATCTTTTGCTTGATTTATTCTTAGTAAATTGTAGCATGTTTTGTTTGAGCTTAGTGGTTTGGAAAAAATAGTGATAGTCATTTTTTAAAGTGAACATACTGCAGTTTGTATTTTCCCTTCCAGGCCTGTAATAGTTCTTTTTTTAAATTAGAAATTAATTGACAGGTGATTTTATAACTGCTCATTTTTGGTTTGGAAAATCAGATGTTTTAATGTAGAGTGTGGCTGAAATTCTACTAGGCTAATTATGATGTTTTAATGCTTACTTTGTTGAAAAAAAGGGAGATGTATTACTTTTTTATTGTGGTAAAATATACGTAACATAAAACTTACCATTTTCTACCATCTTTAAGTGTACAATTAAGTGGCATTAAGTACATTCACATCACTGTGCAACCATCACCACTATTCATTTCCAGAACTTTTGCATCATCCCAAACCAAACTCTGTAATCATTAAACAACTCCCTATTCCCCTAACCCCTGGTAACCTTTATTCTACTTTCTGCCCCTATAAATTTGTTTTTTCAGAGTACCTCATATATAAGTGGATACACTATTTGTCCTTTTGTTTTTGGCTTATTTCACCTAGCATAATGTTTTAAAGGTTTACCTATGTTTTAGCATGTATCAGAACTTCATTTCTTTTAATTGATGAATAATATTCCATTGTGTGTATTTACCACATTTCATTTATCTGTTTATCTGTTGAAAGAGTTGTTTCTACCTTTTGGTTATTGTAAATAATGCTATTGTGAACATTGGTGTACAAGTATTTGGTTGAGTCCCCGATTTCAGTTATTTGTATATAACCTAGGAGTAGAATTGTTGAATCACACAGTCATTCTGTGTTTAACTTTTTGAGGAACTACCCAACTGTTTTCCACAGAGGCCAGACCATTTGATATTTTCACCAACAATTCATGAGGGTTCCAATTCCTTCACATCCTCACTAACACTTGTTATTTTCTGTTTTTGTTTTTGTTTTATAATAGCCATCCTAATGAATCTGAAGTGAATTCTCATTGTGGTTTTGATTTGCATTTTCCTAGATATTAGTGGCAGTTGAGCATCTTTTCATGTGCTTATTGGTATATCTTCTTTGCAGAAATGTCTCTTCAGGTTTTTTGTTCACTTTTGAATTGGTTGTTCATTGCTGAGTTGTAGGAGTTCTTTATGTATTCTGAATATTACACTTATCACATAGATGATTTGCAAATATTTTCTCCCATCCTATGGGTTGTCTTTTCATTCTCTTGATAGTGTCCTTTGATGCCCAAAAGTTTTTAATTTTGATAAAGTCCAGTTTACCTACGTTTTCTTTGGTTGCCTGTACTCTTGGTGTCATATCTGAGAAATCATTGCCAAAGCCAATATCATGAAGCTTTCCTGCTGTGTTTTTTTTCTAGGAGTTTAATAGTTTTAGGCCTTATATCAGACTTCAATCCATTTTTAGTTAATTTTTGTATATGTTGTAAGTTAAGGGCCCAACTTCTTTCTTTTGCATTTGGATGCCTAGTTTTCTCAACACTATTTGTTGAAGAGAATATCTTTTCCCCGTTGTGTGGTCTTGGCACTCTTATCAAAGATCATTTGACCACACACATGTGGGTTTATTTCTGGGCTCTCTATGCTGTTCCATTTGGTCTATGCCTTTATGTCAGGATCACACTGTTTTGATTACTGTAGCTTTGTAGTAAGTTTTGAAATTAGGAAGTGTGAGGCCTCCAAATTTATTCTTCTTTTCAAGGTCGTTTTGGGTCCCTTAAGATTCATGGAATTTTCATGAATTTTAGGATGTGTTTTTCTATTTATGGGAGGGAGGTGCAGCATAATACATGAAAAGGAGTAGAATGGTTAGAAACCAAGAGCTAGTACCTTCAATGCAGCTAGCTATAGGGGTACTTATGGAAGTTCCATAGTGGTTTACAAATTTTTTTCTTAAACCTTGTTCTAATACTGGCTAACTACTACACTCAACATAAGATGATGTTGTATATTTCTGTCAATTTATGGTAGACAATATTTCCCTCAATTTCCGTTTTCCTAAGGGCTACAATGTTGATCTTGACTCTTACCAGATATTTTAACTCTACTGAACTAATAAAATATCACAGAGTATCACAACAATAATATTTCACTCCCCTTTATTGAATATGAATGAGAAATTTGGTACTTTTATTTTTCCTCATTTCGCCCTTCCCATTTTATTAAAATTTAATCTATGATTAATTTGCATCAATTTTCAGTAAGAGCCATCATTAGTTTCAAAGGAAAAGCAGTTCTTTAATATATTTTGGCTCTCACTACATTTAAGTTTATCATTTAGTCTTCCTCCTAGATGTTTATTTGGTTTAGTTACTTATCATAAGACCTTTCCAAATATGGTTTTTTGCCTTTGAGTTCTGACTTTTGACTAATCTTTTATCATTATTAGATATCTATATCTTCAGATAGTTTGTTTGGAAAACGGTAGTTTTGTACCTATGTTACATCTGAACTCCCACCCACCGACTGTGGCTTTTACAGGACAGCCCCTTGGCTAGGGGGAGCACTTGGGGATTACTGTCTTTTTCTTTTAAAGCTCTACTATTGCTCCTTCATTTATCGTTTAGAACTGAACATTTTGGACAATTTCCAGGATTGCCCACTTTTTGTCTCTTATGGAACAAAATCTCCCATCTGAATGCTTATTGACTTCTTTCTTTACTTTTACCATCATAATATGGTTCTTCTTCATTGCGTTTGCAAAAAATGTGATCCAAACTCTCAAATTTCAGACTGAGCTTTCTTCTGATATGGGAAGTCTTTTGTGTGTTAGTTTGTATGTTATCTCTTCTGCTCTAGTTTTTCTAGGCTTCTCTTTTAGGCCTTCCTGTTAAATATAGGTTGGGTCTCCAGACTTTCTTTTTTAAAATGTTCTCACTGTATTGTATTTTAAGTGTTTCCTCTGTGTTTTGAGAAGCTATTTAAGTTTGTCTTCTATTTTACTCTTCCAGTTTTTAGCGCTGTCTAAGCTGCTGTACCCTACCTTCCTAATATTCTAAAATCCAACTGTTTTTAATCTCTGTACCATTGTTCCTTACGTTTAACCTGCGTTTTTGCAAAGGTTCGGGGTCAGAAAGCTTGAGGCAAATCCTAGTGATTTCATATTCTAGTTATGTGACCCTAAGTTTGCATAGTTATATACCTAATCAGCAAGTCACTTAGTCTCTCTAAATGGCTTTTATCTTATGTAAAAATGGGGACATTCAAGAATTTGGAAAACAACAACAGCAATAGTGTATGTACTCTAAAATCAAGCCTGATTCATGTAGTAAGCAGTTCGGGGGGGATTGAATCTACAAATAGGAAGCTTATCATACTAGCTCATGTGAGATAAATTTTTTTATGTCTTATGTGTATGTAAGGACTCATTCATTGAAAGGATTTCTGGACCATTCCAAGAGTTACCAAAGGGGAAAGTATCACAACTTTTAATTCTACACTTTTGTTCTTATGGGGGGGTAAGAAGAATTAAGTAAAAAGTTACATCATTTGTAATGGAACGGTTGATTTTGTAACATGATGCCTGATATTATTGGCATAATTTTTTCTTTCCATGAAATATATTTAAACATATATATGAAGAAACTTGAAGTGCTAGGCTTGAAAGTTAGAGAAGTATAATCATGCTTTCTGAATTAACATTCAAATGATCTTCTTTAGGACATAAGAAGCCTGAAAAGGCCCAGCCACAACATTACAATTAGGTGCAGGGCAGCATGTGATCAAGGAAGCATTCGCTAAGCATCTCTATTCCAAACATTAATGCCACTGTGCCCAAAGTGTTAGGGCTTCACACATTTTAGTCCTGAAAGATTTCCAGGCTTTAAAGCCTTCCTATTTAAAATACAGATACTGTTTAAGTAAGATTAGTCATCGTTCTAATGATGAGTGGGGCTTGAGCTAAAACACGATTGCCACCTCCCGTCAGTTTATTGGAGCACTGTGTTAAAAAGGGTTCCGATGCAGCAAATGGATTTATTCTGAGAAGTGATTGTTTTATTGGCTAACTTCAGCAGCCATAGGTATTATCAGGGAAACTAATGACATATGTACCACATGTTTGTCACTCCTTAACTAGGAGTTTCAGGCTCAGGGGACAAGTGAAGGAAGAAAAACTACCAATATAGGATGTTGGAGGGCCTTTGTGGTAAGCACGGCCATAAAACCGTTTTGTCTAGGGATGACCCACTTCTTAAAGAATTATATCAAAATTCAGGGTTTCTACAGATGATGAACTGCTCTATCTATTCAAGATATAATGGATTTACTAGGAGTTATCCCATTCCATAATTTACTAGCCAGTTCTCAAGTAGTTTGAACTTGACACAGTCTGAAATGTATTTTGACAGGTGCTTTTCCCTAAATATTTAAAGGCAAGTGTATGTCAAATAGAATGTAATGCTTTCAACTCTTATTCATTTTTACTTTTCCTCTGAGAAATATGTGTGGTGTATATTAATACAAGCGCCCTAAGAAATTTGATCTTAAAAAATTACGGCCTTTAGTCCAGCACACAACTTGTATCCCCCAATGTATTTTGTTAACATGAAAATATTTTATGAGCTCTGAGTAGTGCTTAATCTCCCAGCTCAAGTTTAGAGTTTCAAATCTTTTCTTCCTCTTGTTACTGTGGAAATTATTTAACTCATTTGTAGGTTACCTTTCCTTAAAGCTACTTTTATTAGCGGTAAGGAATGTCTTCTTTTTCTGGTCACTAGGCTTTCGAATTGTAAAGGGTGAGCTTAGACTAAGTCTAGCATTTAAACAATTAAAACAAAATTAAAAAGCAAATTGGAGAAAAGTGTTTTGGTATGATATGATAGTGAAGGATTAACATTCTTACTCTAAAAACAGACGAAACCCTCGTAGGAATCACTATGAAATAGAAGAATATCCAATAGAAAAACAGGCAGAGAGCATCCATCAGCAGTTTGTAAAACAACAACAACATAAAATGTATATTCTCTATATCCACGAGTAATAACAAAAGGCAAGTGAAAACAATGACATGTACTTTTATAACAATAATAATTCTCTGTGTTGGTGAAGACGTTAGCAACTAGGTGTTCCCATACATTGCTGATGGTTGTGTAAATTGGTAGAAACTTTTGGATGAGGTTTGGGATTATGTGTAATAAACATAAAAATGCACAGTAGTTTCAATTCTAGAAGTCTATACTAAAGAAATCATACAGGTGCACAAGGACTTACAAATATAGTCATAGGTGCATGTATGTGCATCATAGTGCTATTTATAGTACAAACAAACTGGGAACAATTAAGTGTTCAAAATCGGATCCATGCATTTAAATATGGGGCCATAAAAGTGATCGTGTAGAATACTAAATGATGGGAGAAAATGGTTTTAACATAGTTACTTAGTTCACCAGCACATTTCCACCGTTTTTTTGAAGTTTTATTTTAGTACTCTCCATTTTTCATCTTTCCCTCTCTCCTCTTCTTCTCATTCCATCCCTTTCTGCCTGCCTCCCTCCATTCCTTCTTTCCATTCATCATCTATCTGCTGAGCATCTATTGAGTGGAACTATTACCCATACTGGGCATGCAGTGCTGAACAGGACAAATAATATCTGTGCTCTTACGGAGTTGATATTCCAGTGGGGGCTGGTAGTCATAGACAATAAAAGAAAAATAAAGAAGAATGTATCAGGTGGCTAGCAAGTGCTGTGATCAGAGTGAAATATATAAAACAATAGGCTGTGACTTTGGAGTAGAATTCTTATGGCCACCATGTAAGTTGGTATTATCCTCATTTTATATTTGAATAAGCAAAAGCACAGAGAATTTAAGAAACCCATTCATTGTTACTTAGGGAATCTAGGATTACCAGTTCAGGTCTGTTTGACTTTATAACTCATTTTTGCTCTTAACTACTGTGCTATACTATCTGTCATATGTTTACAGTGCAATTTTTTCTTAAATTTTAAAAAGTAGACCTCGCCAACTCTGGCCTCAATGTAGTAATCCAAGTTCTAAGCCTGCATGCATTCTTCGTTTTTCCTCATACCCTTATGCCTTATCAAAACTTTACATGTCCAATGTGTCATTCTTGCTAGGTGCCTACTAGTTAACTGAATAAATTAAGTTCTTGTGTGGTACCATTTATGTTCCTTGTCTCTGCTCATTTGTGTTACTACACAGTTTTGCAATTTTTTTTTTTAAGTTGACTCACAGGACACTTCTTTTTTTCTTTTGGCTGCGTGGGCTCTTCATTGTGGTGCATGGGCTTCTCTATAGTGTGGCGTGTGGGCTCCAGAGCCCACAGGCTCAGTAGTGGCGGTGCACGGGCTTAGTTGCCCCTCGGCATGTGGGATCTTAGTTCTCCGACCAGGGATCGAACCCGTGTCCCCTGCATTGGAAAGTGGATTCTTAACCACTGAACCACCAGGGAAGTCCCCAGTTTTGCACTGTAATGGCATCCTTTAATGCTTTAACCCAAGGAGCAACTCATATGTAATGATTTAGGGGTATGTGTGTATATGTATGTATGTGTATGAATGTATATGAATGTCAGGGTGGTGGTTAGGGTACATATGGGAAAAAAAATAGTTTAGCTGAAGAGATTTCTTTCTTTCTGTGCTTCTTAAGAAATATCATTTAAATAACTTCCTACTCCATCCGGTGGCAGCGGTACTAATTATGAGTTACGAAGAACAGCTAGAGTGAATATAACATACTTGTGTATGCCTTAAGAGACATAAAATGCTTAATGATTACCAAAGCGCCATTCCTGTTTTGAGACACTTACATATTTACTTATGCTTATTTGAGTGGTAAAGCAAGTTACATATGAAGTATGCTAAAAATAACTTTAAAAATTAATGTACTAGTATACTGAATTGCTTGCCCGTTGAAAAATATTCTGAGAGACCAATCTGTCTTTTCTAAATTCCTTAGATCTTCATTTTTAAAGCCCATTCAAGTATCTTGTAGGCAAAGTACTTTGCACAATTATAAACTAAGGCCTTTAGTAACTATTCCATGAACATTTAGCTAGATTTTAAAAGATGATTTTGATACTGGCTTGCCCATGAGAGGCTCACAATCTAATGGGGAAATGAACATAAGGAAATATAAGATATATGAAAACAAGTACTACAGTTTGTTGAGTGCTTGGCAGGGCAGTAGGGAATAGTCTTTAAGGTCATAGGCTCCAGAGTCCCTTTATGTAGGTGCCTCTCCTGGCCTCACACAAAGGAGTTCCTCAACCTTAGGTTAAGTTACCAGCCTCTGTTTGTCTCAGTTTCCTTTTCTGTAATATGGGGACAATAATAATAAATCTAATAATAATAAATCTCATAGGGTTGCGGTAGAGAGTAAAGTATGTGGAGTGCTTATAAGCTTATTACAGCTAATGACGTGTGGAAAATGCTCAGTAAGCATTAGCCATTAATAGGGGTGTGTGCAGAATATGACAGCATAAAATAAGAGTGGTTGAGGGTGGTGTGAGAAGACTTCCAAGAAGATGGGACACATGGGAAGAATCTTGAAAAGTGCATTTCACTGGTCAGACGGATAGGAGGTAAGTGGGACAGGCTAGGCAGAGAGACAAACATGTATGCAGAGACCTTACAGAGCCCAGGATACATTCAGGGAAGTTGAACTATTTCAGTATGAATCCTGAAACGCCTGACGAAGCGTTGTGGACTTTATCCTATAGGCACTTGAGATAAATGGTTGAGCTGGCAAAGGATGTTAGACATATGGGTCTGGCACCATAGAAGCAAACTTGGAAGTCACTCACTCACTCATTCGATGTTTTTTGAGGGTGCACTAAGTTCCCAGGCATTGTTTATGGATAGTGAACAAAACAGGATGGTCTGTGATCCTATGACTGGAGTTCAAAATCTTGTGGGGCAAAGATAAGTGAGTAAATAAATTAGTAAGTGCTGGTAAGTACTATGAAGGAAGGTAACAGAGTAAAATGAGGGAGGATAATGGGGTTGGGGAGACTGTTTAGGAGGACGTCCCAGAGTCAGTGTCATTTAATCTGAGGTCTCAAGGATAACCAGGAGGCAGAGAACAAGGACAGGAGAGTATTCCATTAAGAGAAAAACCACATCTTTAAGGTACCAATGTGTGAAGAAGCTTGGAGTGTTCTAGGAAGTGAAGGAGGCCAGCATGGCTAGCGAATCATAGCAGAGTGGAGAGAGATGAGCTCAGAGAGAGTCAGGTGCCAGGCATTCAGAGTTCTGTAGGCCAGAGTGAAGTGTGTTATTTTATTTGAAGTGCAGTCAGAAGCCACTGAAGGATTTGAAGCAGAGGGATAAATGCTCTCATTTAGGTATTAAACGAATTTCTCTAGGTGCTCTGCAGAGAATAGATTAGTAAGGGGCAATGTAAAAGTGGGGGCAGTGATACGAGGCCTATTGAATTAGTCTAGGTAAGAGACAGCGGTGGCCCTGGGATGGAGACGAGTGCCTAATTTGAGATACATTTGGAGATAGAATTGACAGGACCTGCTGATGAACTTGATGTGAGAGGTGAAGAAAAAACAAAGATCAAATTTGGTGAAGAAAAAACAAAAATCAAATTTGATCCCTTCAGGTTTATAGCTTGAAGAACTGGGTAAAGAGTGGTGCTACAGGACTTCTCTGGTGGTGCAGTGGTTAAGAATCTGCCTCCCAATGCAGGGGACATGAGTTCGAGCCCTGGTCCAGGAAGATCCCACATGCCGCGAAGCAACTAACCCACGAACCACAACTACTGAGCCTGCGCTCTAGAGCCTGCGAGCCACAGCTACTGAGCCCGCATGCCTAGAGCCTGTGTCCAGCAACAAGAGAAGCCACTGCAATGAGAAGCCCGCACACCACTATGAAGAGTAGCCCCTGCTCACCACAACCAGAGAAAGCTCGTGCGCAGTAATGAAGACCCAACGCAGCCAAAAATAATTAAATAAATTTTTTTAAAAAAAGTGGTGCTGTCTACTAAAATTAAGAAAATATGGGGACTTCCCTGGCGGTCCAGTGGTTAAGACTTTGAGCTTCCACTGCAGGGGGAGCAGGTTCGATCCTGGGATGGGGCAGTAAGATCCTGCATGCCATGCTGTGTGGCCAAAAAAATTAAAAAAGAAAAAAAAAAGTGAAACACTGGAAAGAGAGTGGTTTGAAGGGTAAGGGAAGGAAAAATCAAGAGTTCCATTTTGGACATAAGTTCAGCTATTGTTGCCAAGTTAGCACATAAAAAACATGATGCCCAATTAAATTGGAATTTTAGATCAACCATGAATAATGTTTTAGTATACATCTATGACAAATATTGCATACTAATACTAAAACATCCTTTTTTGTTTATATGAGTTATTTTTCTGGCAACCCTGATGGTTAAGCCACCTGTGAGAAGTCAAAATGGAGATGTCAGGTGGGCAGTTAGATATATGAGTTGGAAGCTGAGTGCAGGAGTCTAGGCTAGAGTTTAGGAGTTATAAGCTGGGAGACATAGGAATCTAAAGCTGTGACAATGAGATTACCCACTTAGGAAATGTACAAAGAAGGAAAAGAAGAGACTGCTCAAGACTGAACTCTTCAACATTTTGAAGAAAAAGTAAAATACAGGAACTCTTTTTGAATAATTCAGTGGCCAAAGAGATTAGAGGGACGCCAGGTCGGAGTCATATTACAGAATCCAAAAGTGGACAGTATTTTTTTTTTTTTTTCAGCTGCACTGCACAGCATGCATCTTAGTATCTTAGTTCCCTGACTGACCAGGGATCAAACCTGTGCCCCCTGCAGTGGAAGCATGGAGTCCTAACCACTGGCCACCAGGGAATTCCCAGAGGACAGGATTTAAAAGAAGGAGAGAGTGACCGACTGTGGGGAAAACAACAGAGTGATAGAATAATATGAGTGGAAAAAGTATGCAACGAATTTGGCAACACAGAGGTCATTGGCAGCCTTAGCAGTGTACTCTTCTGTAATGATTGAGGAAGTAGAGAAAGCATGGTTATCTAAAACTTGAAACGATCTTATTTGGGAAGGGAGCAGAGAAATAGTGTTGGCCAGACAGTGATAGTGAAAACCATGACAAATTCTGAGCTTTCCCAGGGGAGTGTTTACAGTAAGAAAAGAAGACATTTGAACCAGTATCTTTGGAATAGATAGAAGAAAAGGAAAGAGGAAAGGGGACAGAGGAGTGAGAGGTATGAGCCAACTCCAGTAGGGAAATTTTGTAGGAACGAAGAGAGAGGGATTCAAAAGAGAGGGAGTTGTTAACAGTAGCAGATAATACAGAGCCACGAAGAAAATGAAGCCTAAAATAGTTTATTGCTGTACCCATGTCATGCTGTTTTAATTACGATAGTTTTACTGGGACTTAACTGTTTGGTAGCTGGTCGTCTTAGCCTTTAAAATCTTTTGGATATTTTTAGCCTCTACTCTTCCATGTTTAACATTTAGGGAAAGCTTGTCAAACTCATTGCAAAAGCCTGTTGGGATTTTGATTGAGATTGCATTTAATAGTATAAGAATAATTGTCCAGTCATATAGAAAAATACATTATTAGGTCCTTCTCTAACAGCATTTGCAATAAATTCCAGATGAAAATAACTCTATGGATTTGATGATTATAAAGTTACTGAAAACTTTTACCTGGGCAGTTTCTGAGAAGTCAGATTGTAGTGGCCTCAGAGATGGATTGGACATAGAAAAGTAGATAATATAAATATACAGCATTATTTCAAGAAGCTTGGCTCTAAGGTAAGTAGAAAGATGCTAAGACTAAACGGCCAAAGAGGAGACTCAGGGTTGAGGGAGTTTTATCTCAGAAGATGGGAACATATTTATAAACCGCTAGAGAAATGAGAGAAGAGAAGTTTGAAAATACAGAGAAATGTGGAACAGGGTCCCATGAGAACAGAAGGGAAGAGGATCCTGAGTACAGGTGGAGATACTGACTTTGGACAGAAGATCTTAATTGTATCTGAGACTAGAGAAATGGTGATTCTGATGAAGTAGACATCAATAATTTGGGGTTGAGGCAACAAAGTTGAAGAAATTCTAGCTTGAACTTTCTGTCTGAGATTTGGGACAAGGTCATTTACTGAGCGTACTTGAATAGAGTGGGTTAGAGATTTGAGAATACTGTGCAAGTTTGGCAGTAGCCACTATAGGGGAAGGATGGGGGATGTCCAAGTGCACATAAAAGGACTGCTGAGAGCCCGGATCAAAGAGGACAGCACAGACGTTTCCCTAAAGTTCTTCTGAAAGGAAGAAAAGACAGAAAGTTGAAAAGATGGGAAGTATTAGCATAGGTAGTTACGTTAACTGAATGGTTATCATTCAAGGAACTACAAATACTTTGCACGTCGCATCTTGCTTTATGTCCATTTGTTTTTTCTTAAGTGTACTTACAAAATGATCACTCTCCAAGTTTCTTAGTACATTTACAACATTAATATGTGTGACCATTAATTAATTTGAGGGGAAAGAAATAACAGTAATTAGCATCTTCAGTCACAAATGGAGAAAATAATGCCTAAAGATACTCCTGAGGTCATAACGCAAGACGTTCTTTATCCATAATTAAATGAACAGCATCTTCCAAATTCAATGAACAGGGCATATTTTATTAATAGAAGACTTTAGCATGAATATTATAGTTGTGTGGCATCTTGACCCATTTCTGTCTCAGGAGCTCATTAGCTAGTTATAGTTGATATATCCCAGTTAGAACTGAAGTCAGGGAGATTTATTTTGTGAGTTTTATTTCCTAATCCAGCAGGGATCAGCAAACTATGACCTGCTGACGGTTTGGGGAAAAAAATCAGAAGAGGAAGAATGTGTCATGACACGTGGAAATTACATGGAATTCACATTTCAGTGTCCCTAAATTAAGTTTTATTGGAATACAGCCACACTTGCTTATCTGCATGTTGTTTCTGGCTGATTTCACACTGTAGTGGCAGAAGTGAGTAGTTGTGATGGACATGGAAAGCCTAAAATATTTACTGTCTGGCCCTTTACTGAAAAAGTTGGCTGTCACTTAAAATACAGCACCTGCCTGGTCCAGTTTCCATCCCCACTTCTCCCATCTCTCAGTGCCTTGCGTATTGGTGCCATATATTCCAGGGGTGTTTGTCTTTTCATAAGGAGCTCTTTTTTTAAAATTAATTAATTATTTATTTTTGGCTGCATTGGGTCTTCGTTGCTGCACGCAGGCTTTCTCTAGTTGCGGCGAGCGGGGGCTACTCTTCGTTGCGGTGTGTGGGCTTCTCATTGCGGTGGCTTCTCTTGTTACGGAGCACGGGCTCTAGGCGTGCAGGCTTCAGTAGTTGTGGCATGCAGGCTCTAGAGTGCAGGCTCAATACTTGTGGTGCACGGGTTTAGTTGCTCTGCGGCATGTGGGATCTTCCCAGAGTAGGGCTTGAATCTGTGTCCCCTGCAGGGGCAGGCAGATTCTTACCCACTGTGCCACCAGGGAAGTCCTCATAAGGAACTCTTAAACATGAAAAAGGCTAGACCCAAATGAATGAATGCACAGTGCTGGGATTGCAGGTACAGGTCAGGATGTCTGGATATATTTTGGCTAAAAGGTCACCTTGGCATCCTTTAATTCCACCATACAGTCACTTGTGTCAGCTACAAACATGATTCTAATTGGGAGCATTTGCTAGTTTCTTGACCTGCTGTTCTCTTTGTGATATACTAGGACCTTCAGATCCTGAACTTAAAATTTCAAAACAACTTTCACAGGCAGAATGCTTGAGCAAGGTGGCAGGGCAGCTAGGCCTCAATCTGCCTTTCAAACATAGCTACAAAGAGCCCAAGTCCTTTGCTTGGTTCTGGGTTCTGTGGGCTTGAGGAGCGTGGCTTGGCTGCCTTGGATCATAATGTTCAATTTTATTAAAGTTTTTACTTTACCAAAACAAAATTTCATTTGGCCCATGAGCTCTTGGGCCGCTGCTAATTCATATTCAGTTTAGCTTTGTTAGTACATTTGAGGGTGGATCTTGCTCGGCTGGAGTGCAGTGTAGTGTGTGTCTCCTATACGTTTGGAAGCCTCTTAGACTTTCCTGTAACCGTGTTCCTCAAACTAGAGGTCACAAGCCGTCCTTTGAGGGGCCTGCAGAGCTCATTTGCCTCCCCTTCCTCATATTTATGTCTGTAGTACTTTCTGTCGTTTGGCTTTCTCTGTCCACCTGGATAGAATCACAGGGCTCTAAGCCACAGGGCAGGCAACCACGACAGGGAGTTTTCTTTCCATTGGAGATTTTTAGAGATGAGCCCAGCTGAGAGACAGGGTTAGGCTGTCTTAAGAAAAGACACTCTTGGCTGTGCCTTGAGCTGGGTTCCTTTGCCATAACCAGTAAGAGAGAAAACAGGGCCTCTCAAACAACAACTTCATTAATTGACTTGCTAGTTGATGTTTGTAGAAGAAAAGCATGGGTTTCCATTTTCCCGTTTAATTATCCGTAATAGCACCCTCCCAACTGTGCCTAGGAAATGCATCTGACAGGGAGACATTGGTTTCATTTGGAAGAAAGCTGAGTTGACATGAGAAAAAGTTTAAGTTGAGGAGAAGTAGGATTCTCATCGACCCTTTTTCTCTTCCTTCTCTTGCTTTGCAAAGTCTGTGAGACTTAAGTTATCTTTATAATGCTATAATTAGCAAAGTGACAATTTCTTATTTATCACAGATCCTAGAAATATGCAGGATTTTTGAGACATTGAAATGTTTTTAAAGCTTGTTTGCCCATTCTAATGACTTGCCAGTTTATTTTATTATTTCTCCATAAAATATTACTAAATTTAAATATGATGCTGTTTTATAATACTGCTGAGGGCTCTTACGGATATATGTTATTTTCTATTTCAGAATGTAATATTCAGATAGGATCATTTTTGACATTTCAGTAATGCAGTCAATTCTTAGCTCTAGGATACAAATTTAAAATAGATTAGAGGTAGGACTCCTAGTCTCATTTCTAAAACATTTGGCCTCATTTTCCTTGTGAAAACTAGGAAGGATAGGGAAGAAAGGTGAATAATAATAGCAGAGAAGCTTAAAACAAATAAAAAAGGCCATAACCTTTATTGGCCTATGGCAGTAGAAATTTAATTCATAATTATTATGGGAGCTCTTACCATCCATACTTACTGTTTACTCAACTTCTGTCTTTGAGCTTCTGCACTCTTTTATTTCTAGAACTTTTTCTTCTTACTCAACTCTACCCCCTCCACTTAGTGCACACAGACGCTTCACTAAAGCCGAGGTTCTGCTGCTCTGCCCTGGCTACTTGCTTCTATTTCAAGGTGTCTCTACACATGATTCAGTTCGTGGTTAGAAAAGCACGTGCTGGCGATGCCCAGATAACCAGTTTTCCTGCTTCTGGCTCTTGTGGCTTGGGGTTTGCCCTTTCCGCTTTGGAATTCATTCCACGATTCTCCTCCTCATGACTGCTAGGCCCCGGCTAGCCTGTTTAGACACTATTATTAGGTACTGACTGCTGGTGGGTGACTACTTTTTCAATGAAGTCTCACGTGCTTGGCTTGGGTGGGTGTCACTTAAATCTATTAGGCTATCAGTTTCAGAATCCCCTGTGCAGCCTTTTAAAATTTGGATGAACGTACCGCTTCTCAGATCTTAGGAATAAGTTCTTAGAATGGGGTCTATATGCACGTATAATTTTTTAAATTGTCATAGGTATTTCTAAGGTACCTCTAGGGTTGAGAACCATGGACTTAAAACCTTGAAAGTCATCCTTCATGCCCTGTTCTATGGCTGGAGGTAAACCCTAAAAACACTTCTCATCTGGGGGAGACATGAGACTTTTCTTTATTAATCTCTCTCACAATCACATAGACAACATAACCTTTACAAACCATAGTTAATCTGTCTTTTTGGCTTTCATGGACCAGGGAGAAATAAAACCAAGGGGAGATGTATTCTGGAGGGCAGTGACTTTCAGAGACAATGGAGCATGGTGGAGAGAGACAGGGCCATTTGAACTGTTCCAGATTCACTTGGTGAAATGAAATTTCTGGGCTGTTTACCCCAGACCATGAAATAGCCAAAATTTATTTTTAAATGTCTGTGAATGTAGAGAGGGTACAAATGTGAAGGCCTAATTCTAAGAGAAATCAAATATGGAGGAAAGCCGTTGATTAGTCTGCTCTGGTTGTTAGCAGCATGAAGGGACTAAGAGAGACCATAAATGCTATACAAACTACAAAGGAGGTTGAGGTTTTTTTTTCTTTTCCCTTCGACACAAATAAGCAAACAGAGAAATGCTTGCCTGAAAGTGAATGAGCAGTTGGGCACAACAACAAATGAACCAGCAATGCAGAAGGCAAACACTAGTGGCTCACCAGTGGGATAAATATGGGCAATAAGCTGAAAGACACAACTGCTTGAGGCACATGTGACAGGAACAGACAGCAGATGAGAATCACATGTAAATAGCAGAGGCAGCTGGAGTTCATAACCCCCTGTCTTCCCTGTTATTAGTTCACCCTCTCTTTCCCTATTATCTCTTCCTGAACAATCTCAGACATTTCCTCTGCACTTCGGACCCAGACATTTCCTCTGCACTCTGGACCCAGAGTCCCAGCTCCCTGACTGGTATTCCTGCTTGTGTCTCTATACATCAGTAATGTTTAAAACCAGCTCCGGCTCTTCCTCTGCCAAACCTAATCCACTCCCTCTCCTGCCACCAGCATCACCCTTGACACTTCACTCCGCCTCGCCCTCCAGCCCATCACAAATTCCTGTCAAGCTGCACCTCACGTGGATTCGCTTGTCTCCATCTCTGCTGCCACCATCCTGGTCCAAGATACGATCATCTCTTCCCCGGATGGTTATACTGTCCTCCTGCACTCATCCAACTTCTCCTTCAAGATCTGCTCTACCCTGCAGCCAGAGAGATCTTTTCTAAATTCAGTTTAATCGTTGTATAAGCAGTCTCTTTCCTTAGAAACCCTTCGATGGCCTTTTACTGCTGTAGGATAGAGAACAAATTCCTAAACCATACTTGTAAGTACTGGCATGATTGACACTGGCTGTCTTTACAACATCAACATTTACTTCTCTCTCCTTTTGGCACTTCAGCCAAACCCTTCTGTCACGTGATGAGACACGCACCCCAGGAACTTAGCACCTGTGGGTCCTCTACTTGGAACACTATCACTTTTCTCCCTCCATCACCACCTACCTACTCAGCTCCTTTTTCTCCTCCCAGGCTTTCAGATCTCAAGCGTCCATCACTCTCAAGAAAGCATCTCCCAAGCTCTCACTCTTCATCAGATTTCTTTTCTGTATCCTTTTGCAGTCCTGAGTAGTCTTCCTATGGAACAGTGTTTCCCAACCTTGGTGCTATTCACATTCTGGACTAGAGAATTCTGTGTCGTGGGGAGCTGTTCTGTGCATTGTAAGTAGCATTCCTGACCTCTACCCCCTGTATGCAACTTGTAACAATTAAAAACATCTCCAGACATTGTCAAATACCTCCTGAGGAGCAAAGTTACCCACTTTGAGAACCACAGCTTTAGAGCAACTACCTCTACTTCAGTCTGTATGTATTGAATATGTTTTTCCTAAAAAAAATTGAATACTCCATGACATCATGAACTGTGTGTGTGTGTGTGTGTGTGTGTGTGTGTGTTTTGAATGAAAGAATGGAAAAAAACCCCAAAACACCATAGGGGAATAATGTCACTATTTGATTTTAATCTCCAAAGTTCATTCTTTCTTCTCTAGAAGGAAATTTGAGAACTACATCCATAATATTATTGAATTTCCAATCAGCATGATCTTGATGTAGAGTTCACTAGAGAACATTAGTCATGGGGTACGTGCTTCTGGTCCACTACTGGAAACCTCCACATCATTAGGCTTCTTGAGGAAGAGGCTCAACTTCTCTATATCTAAACAAGCATTCTAAAAATTATACACCTTCTTCATCTAGCTATGTGGCAACTTGGTATTGTTAACTATTTGGCGGAAAACTATACAGTATAGCTAGAATTTAAACTTGAAATGGAGCACAAAGCCTTTCTTTCTAGAGGAATGTACATAGAGGAATGTACTCTATACCTTCTGTGATATTTTCTATCAGCTTCAGGTAGCTGATGAAAAAGGTAGATATAAACACAGTAATAATAAGCAGAAAAGTAAATAAGAGTGGGTATACAGAGGGAGTAACACTTGATTCTAAATGGAAAGAAACATCGGGAATGTCTTTCTAGAAAAGGCGACATTTGAACTGCTTTGAAAGATGAGTAGGAATTTTCTAGGTAAAAAGACAAAACCTGCAAAGTTCTTGGGATTAAAAAGAGCACAGTGGGGCTTCCCTGGTGGCGCAGTGGTTGAGAGTCCGCCTGCCGATGCAGGGGACGCGGGTTCGTGCCCCAGTCCGGGAAGATCCCACATGCCGCGGAGCGGCTGGGCCCGTGAGCCATGGCTGCTGAGCCTGCGCGTCCGGAGCCTGTGCTCTGCAACGGGAGTGGCCACAACAGTGAGAGGCCCACGTACCGCAAAAAAAAAAAAAAAAAAGAGCACAGTGGAACACAGCATGTGGTCTCTAGAATGTTTGAAATGAAGCTGGAAAGGTTGGAAGAGGCTAGAACATAAAGAGCTTTAAATGCTGAGATAAGGAATTTGTATTTATTTATAGCAAGCTATCCCAAGGATTTAAAAAAGGAAATGGTATGGTTGCATTCGTATTTTATTAGAAATCTCTGGCTGAATGTGGAAGATAACCTAGAATGTATGAGACTGCAAGTTTAGAGACCAGTCAGGGATCTGTTATACTAGTTTCCAGGAGAAATGAAGACAAACATGACTTAGGACAGTGACATAGGGGTGGGAGAAAGGGAATGATTTCCAAGCACAATAAGGAAGTAGAAGTGAAATGGTAGAGAGACCTTCAAGATGGCAGAGGAATAAGACGTGGAGATCACCTTCCTCCCCACAAATACATCAAAAATACCTCTGCATGTGGAACAACTCCTACAGAACACCTACTGAATGCTGGCAGAAGACCTCAGACCTCCCAAAAGGCAAGAAACTCCCCACGTACCTGGGTAAGGCATAAGAAGAAAGAAAAACAGAGACAAAAGAATAGGGACCGGTGGGAGCTGGGAGCTGAGGCTCGGGCTTCGGTCGGATCCCAGGGAGAGGACTGGGGTTGGCTACGTGAACACAGCCTGAAGGGGCTGGTGTGCCGCAGCTAGCCAGGAGGGAGTCTGGGGAAAAATCTGGACCTGCCAAAGAGGCAAGAGACCATTGTTTCGGGGTGCGCGAGGAGAGGGGATTCAGAGCACCGCCTAAACGAGCTCCAGAGACGGGCGCAAACCGTGGCTATCAGCAGGGACCCCAGAGACGGGCATGAGATGCTAAGGCTGCTGCTGCCGCCACCAAGAAGCCTGTGTGCGAGCACAGGTCACTATCCACACACCCCTTCCGGGGAGCCTGTGCAGCCCGCCACTGCCAGGGTCCCGTGATCCAGGGACAACTTCCCCGGGAGAACGCACGGCGCGCCTCAGGCTGGTGCAACGTCATGCCGGCCTCTGCCGCCGCAGGCTCGCCCCGCATCCATACCCCTCCCTCCCCTGGCCTGAGTGAGCCAGAGACCCCTAATCAGCTACTCCTTTAACCCTGTCCTGTCTGGACGAAAAACAGATGCCCTAAGGGGACCTACACGCAGAGGCGGGTCCAAATCCAAAGCCGAACCCCAGGAGCTGTGTGAACAAAGAAGAGAAAGGGAAATCTCTCCCAGCAGCCTCAGGAGCAGTGGAATAAATCTCCACAATCAACTTGATGTACCCTGCATCTCTGGAATACCTGAATAGACAACGAATCATCCCAAAATTGAGGCAGTGGACACTGGGAGCAACTGTAGACTTGGGGTTTGCTCTCTGCATCTAATTTGTTTCTGGTTTTATGTTTATCTTAGTTTAGTATTTAGAGTTAATTATAATTGTTATATTTGTTTATTGATTTGGTTGCTCTCCCTTTTTTTTGTATATAGATATATATATTTTTTTCCTTTTCCTCTTTTTGTGAGTGTGTATGTGTATGCTTCTTTGTGTGATTCTGTCTGTATAGCTTTGCTTTCACCATTTGTCCTAGGGTTCTGTATGTCTTTTTTTAAAAAATTTTTTACCATCCTTATTGGAGTATAATTGCTTTACAATGGTGTTAGTTTCCACTTTATAACAAAGTGAATCAGTTGTACATACACATGTGTCCCCATATCTCTTCCCTCTTGCATCTGCCTCCCTCCCACCCTCCCTATCCCACCCCTCTAGTTGGTAACAAAGCACCGAGCTGATCTCCATGTGCTATGCAGCTGCTTCCCACTAGCTATAGGTTTTACATTTGGTAGTGTATATATGTCCATGCGACTCTCTCACTTTGTCCCAGCTTACCCTTCCCCCTCTCCGTATCCTCAAGTCCATTCTCTAGTAGGTCTGCATCTTTATTCCCGTCTTGCCCCTAGATTCATCTGATCATTTTTTTTTCTTTTTCTTTTAGATTCCACATATATGTGTTAGGATACGGTATTTGTTTTTCTTTTTCTGACTTACTTCACTCTGTATGACAGTCTTTAGGTCCATCCACCTCACTACAAATAATTCAGTTTCGTTCCTTTCTATGGCTGAGTAATATTCCATTGTATATATATGCCACATCTTCTTTACCCATTCATCTGTTGATGGACACTTAGGTTACTTCCATGTCCTGGCTATTGTAAAAAGAGCTGCAATGAACATTGTGGTATGTTCTTTATGAATTATGGTTTTCTCAGGGTATATGCCCAGTAGTGGGATTGCTTGGTCATATGGTAGTTCTATTTTTAGTTTTTAAGGAACCTCCATATTGTTCTCCATAGTGGTGGTATCAATTTACATTCCCACCAACAGTGAAAGAGGGTTGCCTTATCTCTCCACCCTCTCCAACATTTATTGTTTGTAGATTGTTTTCATGATGGTCATCTGACCGGTGTGAGATGATATCTCATTGTAGTTGTTTTTGTTTGTTTGTTTGTTTGTTTGTGGAACGCAGGCCTCTCACTGTCGTGGTCTCTCCCGTTGCGGAGCACAGACTCCAGACACTCAGGCCCAGCGACCATGGCCCACGGACCCAACCGCTCCGCGGCACATGGGATCCGCCCGGACCGGGGCACGAACCCGCGTCCCCCGCATCGGCAGGCGGACTCCCAACCACTGTGCCACCAGGGAAGCCCCTCATTGTAGTTTTGATTTGCATTTCTCTAATGATTAATGATGTTGAGCATTCTTTCATGCGTTTCTTACCAATCTGTATATCTTCTTTGGAGAAATGTCTATTTAGGTCTTCTGCCCATTTTTAGATTGGGTTGTTTGTTTTTTTTATATTGAGCTGCATGAGTTCCTTGTATGTTTTGGAGATTAATCCTTTGTCAGTTGCTTCATTTGCAAATATTTTCTCCCATTCTGAGGGTCGTCTTTTTGTCTTGCTTATGGTTTCCTTGGCTGTGCAAAAGCTTTTAAACTTCATTAGGTCCCATTTGTTTATTTTTGTTTTTATTTCCATTTCTCTAGGAGGTGGGTCAAAAAGGATCTTGCTGTGATTTATGTCATAGAGTGTTCTGCCTAAGTTTTCCTCTAAGAGTTTTATAGTATCTGGCAATACATTTAGGTCTTTAATCCATTTTGAGTTTACTTTTGAGTATGGTGTTAGGGAGTGTTCTAATTTCATTCTTTTACATGTACCTGTCCAGTTTTCCCAGCACCAATTATTGAAGAGGCTGTCTTTTCTCCACTCTATATGCTTGCCTCCTTTATCAAAGATAAGTTGCCCATATGTGCATGGGTTTATCTTTGGGCTTTCTATCCTGTTCCATTGATCTGTATTTTTGTGCCAGTACCATACTGTCTTGATTACTGTAGCTTTGTAGTATAGTCTCAAGTCTGGGAGCCTGATTCCCCCAGCTGTTTTTCTTTCTCAAGATTGCTTTGGCTCTTCGGGGTCTTTTGTGTTTCCATACGAATTGTGAAGTTTTTTGTTCTAGTTCTGTGAAAAATGCCATTGGTAGTTTGATAGGGATTGCATTGAATGCTTTGGGTAATATTCACAATGTTGATTCTTCCAATCCAAGAACATGGTATATCGCTCCATCTATTTGTATCACCTTTAATTTCTTTCATCAGTGTTTTTTAATTTTCTGCATACAGGTCTTTTGTCTCCTTAGGTAGGTTTATTCCTAGATATTTTATTCTTTTGGTTGCAGTGGTAAGTGGGAGCGTTTTCTTAATTTCACTTTCAGATTTTTCATCATTAGTGTATAGGAATGCCAGGGATTTCTGTGCATTAATTTTGTATCCTGCTACTTTACCAAATTCATTGATTAGCTCTAGTAGTTTTCTGGTAGCATCTTTAGGATTCTCTATGTATAGTATCATGTCATCTGCAAAGAGTGACAGCTTTACTTCTTCTTTTCCGATTTGGATTCCTTTTATTTCTTTGTCTTATCTGATTGCTGTGGCTAAAACTTCCAAAGCTATGTTGAATAATAGTGGTGAGAGTGGGCAACCTTGTCTTGTTCCTCATCTTAGTGGAAATGGTTTCAGTTTTTGACCACTGAGAACGATGTTGGCTGTGGTTTTGTCATATATGGCCTTTATTATGTTGAGATAAGTTCCCTCTATGACTACTTTCTGGAGGGTTTTTATCATAAATGGGTGTTGAATTTTGTCAAAAGCTTTCTCTGCATCTGTTGAGATGATCATATGGTTTTTCTCCTTCAATTAGTTAATATGGTGTATCACGTTGATTGGTTTGTGTATATTGAAGAATGCATGCATTCCTGGGATAAACCCCGCTTGATCATGGTGTATGATCCGTTTAATGTGCTGTTGGATTCTGTTTGCTAGTCTTTTGTTGAGGATTTTTGCATCAATGTTCATCAGTGATATTGGCCTGTAGTTTTCTTTCTTTGTGACATCCTTGTCTGGTTTTGGTATCACGGTGATGGTGGCCTCGTAGAATGAGTTTGGGAGTGTTCCTTCCTCTGCTATTTTTTGGAAGAGTTTGAGAAGGATAGGTGTTAGCTCTTCTCTAAATGTTTGATAGAATTCGCCTGTGAAGCCATCTGGTGCTGGGCTTTTGTTTGTTGCAGGATTTTTACTCACAGTTTCAACTTCAGTGCTTGTGATTGGTCTGTTCATATTTTCTGTTTCTTCCTGGTTCATTCTTGGAAGGTTGTGCATTTCTAAGGATTTGTCCTTTTCTTCCAGGTTGTCCATTTAATTGGCATATAGTTGCTTGTAGTAATCTCTCATGATCCTTTGTATTTCTGCAGTGTCAGTTGTTACTTCTCCTTTTTCATTTCTAATTCTATTGATTTGAGTCTTCTCCCTTTTTTTCTTGATAAGTCTGGCTAACGGTTTATCTTCTCAAAGAACCAGCTTTTAGTTTTATTGATCTTTGCTTTCATTTCCTTCATTTCTTTTTCATTTATTTCTGATCTGATCTTTATAATTTTTTTTCCTTCTGCTAACTTTGAGGGTTTTCTGTTCTTTCTCTAATTGCTTTAGGTGTAAGTTTAGGTTGTTTATTTGAGTTGTTTCTTAAGGTAGGATTGTATAGCTATAAACATCCCTCTTAGAACTGCTTTTGCTGCATCCCATAGGTTTTGGGTTGTTCTGTTTTCATTGTCATTTGTTTCTAGGTATTTTTTGATTTCCTCTTTGATTTCTTCAGTGATCTCTTGGTTATTAAGTAGTATGTTGTTTAGCCTCCATGTGTTTGTTTTTCTTTCAGACTTTTTCCTGTTATTGATATCTAGTCTCATAGTGTTGTGGTCAGAAAAGATACTTGATATGATTTCAATTTTCTTAAATTTACCAAGGCTTGATTTGTTACCCAAGATATGATCTATACTGGAGAATGATCCATGAGCAATTGAGAAGAATGTGTATTCTGTTGTTTTTGGATGGAATGTCTTATAAATATCAATTTAGTCCATCTTGTTTAATGTATCATTTAAAGCTTGTGTTTCCTTATTTTCATTTTGGATGATCTGTCCATTGGTGAAAGTAGGGTGTTAAATTCCCCGTCTATGATTGTTACTGTCGATTTCCCCTTTTATGGCTGTTAGTATTTGCCTTATGTATTGACGTGCTCCTATGTTGGGTGCATAAATATTTACCATTGTTATATATTCTTCTTGGATTGATTCTCTTGATCATTTTGTAGTGTCCTTCTTTGTCTCTTGTAATAGTCTCTGTTTTAAAGTCTATTTTGTGTGATACGAGAATTGCTACTCCAGGTTTCTTTTGATTTCCATTTGCATGGAATATTTTTTTCTATCCCCTCACTTTCAGTCTGTATGTGTCCCTAGGTCTGAAATGGCTCTCTTGTAGACAGCATATATACGGGTGTTATGTTTGTATGCATTCAGCCAGTCTGTGTCTTTTGGTTGGAGCATTTAATCCATTTACATTTAAGGTAATTATCGATATGTATGTTCCTATTACCATTTTCTTAATTGTTTTGGGTTTATTATTGTAGGTCTTTTCCTTCTCTTGTGTTTTCTGTCTAGAGATGTTCCTTTAGCATTTGTTGTAAAGCTGGATTGGTGGTGCTGAATTCTCTTAGCTTTTGCTTGTCTGTAAAGCTTTTTATTCCTCCGTCAAATCTTAATGAGATCCTTGCTGGGTAGAGTAATCTTGGTTGTAGATTTTTCTCTTTCATCACTTTAAATATGTCTTGCCACTCCCTTCTGGCTTGCAGAGTTTCTGCTGGAGGATCAGCCGTTAAGCTTATGGGGATTCCTTTATGTGTTACTTGTTGTTTTTCCCTTGATGCTTTTAATATTTGTTCTTTGTATTTAATTATTGATAGTTTGATTAATATGTGTCTTGGCCTGTTTCTCCTTGTATTTATCCTGTATGGGACTCTCTGTGCTTCCTGGACTTGATTAACTATTTCCTTTCCCATATTACGTAAGTTTTCAACTATAATCTCTTCAAATATTTTCTCAGACCCTTTCTTTTTCTCTTCTTCTTCTGGGACCCCTATAATTCGACTGTTGGTGCGTTTAATGTTGTCCCAGAGGTCTCTGAGACTCTCCTCAATCCTTTTCAGTCTTTTTTCTTTCTTCTGCTCTGCAGTAGTTATTTCCACTATCTTATCTTCCAGGTCACTTATCCGTTCTTCTGCCTCAGTTAGTATGCTACTGATCCGTTCTAGAGATTTTTAAATTTCATTTATTGTGTTGTTCATCATTTTTTGTTTGCTCGTTAGTTCTTCTAGGTCCTTATTATACATTTCTTGTGTTTTCTCCATTCTATTTCCAAGATTTTGGATCATCTTTACCATCATTATTCTGAATTCTTTTTCAGGTAGACTGCCTATTTCCTCTTCATTTATCTGGTCTGGTGGGTTTTTGCCTTGCTCCTTCATCTGCTGTGTGTTTCTCTGTCTTCTCATTTTGCTTCACTTACTGTGTTTGGGGTCTCCTTTCTGCAGGCTGCAGGTTCATAGTTTCCATTGTTTTTGGTGTCTGTCCCCAGTGGCTAAGGTTGGTTCAGTGGGTTGTGTAGGCTTCCTGGTGGAGGGGACTAGTGCCTGTGTTCTGGTGGATGAGGCTGCATATTGTCTTTCTGGTGAGCAGGTCCACATATGGTGGTGTGTTTTGGGGTGTCTGTGGCCTCATTATGATTTTAGGCAGCCTCTCTGCTAATGGATGGGGTTGTGTTCCTGTCTTGCTAGTTGTTTGGCATAGGATGTCCTGCACTGTCGCTTGCTGGTCGTTGAGTGAAGCTGGGTGTTGGTGTTGAGATGAATATCTCTGGGAGATTTTCACTGTTTGATATTACGTGGAGCTGGGAGGTCTCTTGTGGACCAGTGTCCTGAAGTTGGCTCTCCCACCTCAGAAGCACAGCACTGACTCCTGGCTGCAGCACCAAGAGCCTTTCATCCACACGGCTCGGAATAAAATGGAGAAACGAAAGAAAGAAAGAGGGTAAAATAAAATAACGTAAAATAAAATAAAATAAAGTTATTAAAATAAAAAATAATTGTTAAGAAAAAAAAGTTTTTAAGTAATAAAAAAAAAGGACAGAGAGGACCCTAGGACAAATGATAAAAGCAAAGCTATACAGACAAAATCACACACAGAAGCATACACATACACACTCACAAAAAGAGAAAAAGGGAAAAAATATATACATATATCGTTGCTCCCAAAGTCCACCTCCTCAATTTCGGATGATTCATTGTCTGTTCAGGTATTCCACCGATGCAGGGTACATCAAGTTGATTGTGGAGATTTAGTCCGCTGCTCCTGAGGCTGCTGGGAGAGATTTCCCTTTGTGTTCTTTGTTCGCACAGCTCCAGGGGTTCAGCTTTGGATTTGGACCCGCCTCTGCGTGTAGGTCGCCTGAGCATGTCTGGTCTTTGCTCAGACAGGATGGGGTTAAAGGAGCAGCTGATTCTGGGTCTCTGACTCGCTCAGGCAATGGGGAGGGAGGGGTACGGATGTGGGATGAGCTTGTGGCAGCAGAGGCCACCGTGACTTTGCACCAACCTGAGGCGCACTGTGCGTTCTACCGGGGAAGTTGTCCCTGGATCACGGGACCCTGGCACTGGCGGGCTGCACAGGCTCCTGGGAGGGAGTTGTAGATAGTGACCTGTGCTCGCACACAGGCTTATTGGTGGCTGCAGCAGCCACCAAGTGTATTACTTAGTGTCTCATGGCTGTCTCTGGGGTCTGCGCTGATAGCCGCAGCTCGTGCCCGTCTCTGAAGCTCCTTTAAGCAGCGCTCTTAATCCCCTCTCCTGGCGCACCAGGAAAAAAAGAGGGAAGAAAAAGTCTCTTGCCTCTTCGGCAGCTCCAGACCTTTGCCAGACTAGCTCCCGGCTAGCTGTGGCGCACTAGAGCCTTCAGGCTATGTTCATGCCGCCAACCCCAGTCCTCTCCCTGGCATCCGACTGAAGCCCGAGCCTCAGTTCCTAGCCCCGACCCGTCCCAGCAGGTGAGCAGAGCAGCCTCTTGGGCTGGTGAGTGCCGGTCGGCCCTAATCCTCTGTGTGGGAATCTCTCCACTTTGCCCTCTGCACCCCTGTTGCTGCACTCTTCTCCGTGGCTCCGAAGCTTCCCGCTCTGCCACCCGCAGTCTCCACCCGTGAAGGGGCTTCCTAGTGTGTGGAAACCTTTCCTCCTTCACAGATCCCTCCCACTGGTGCAGGTTCCATCCCTATTCTTTGTCTCTGTTTTTTCTTTCTTCTTTTACCCTACCCAGGTACGTGGGGAGTTTCTTGCCTTTTGGGAGGTCTGAGGTCTTCTGCCAGCATTCAGTAGGTGTTCTATAGGAGTTGTTCCACATGTAGATCTATTTCTGATGTAATTTTGGGGAGGAAGGTGATCTGCACGTCTTAGTCTTCCGCCATCTTGAAGCTCCCCCGCTCTTCTTTTTTTTTTTTTTTTGGTGGTACGTGGGCCTCTCACTGTTGTGGCCTCTCCCGTTGCAGACCATAGGCTCCCAAACGAGGCCACCATCACTCTGATACCAAAACCAGACAAAGATGTCACAAAGAAAAAAACTACAGGCAAATAACACTGATGAACATTGATGCAAAAATCCTCAACAAAATACTAGCAAACAGAATCCAACAGCACAATAATAGGATCATACACCATGATCAAGTGGGGTTTATCCCAGGAATGAAAGGATTCTTCAGTATACGCAAATCAATCAATGTGATAAACCATATTAACAAATTGAAGGAGAAAAACCATCTGATAATCTCAATAGATGCAGAAAAAGCTTTCAACAAAATTCAACACCCGTTTATGATAAAAACCCTCCAGAAAGTAGGCATAGAGGGAACTTACCTCAACATAATAAAGGCCGTATATGACAAACCCACAGCCAACATAATTCTCAGTGGTGAAAAACTGAAACCATTTCCTCTAAGATCAGGAACATGGCAAGGTTGTCCACTCATGACAGTTATTTAAAATAGTTTTGGAAGTTTTAGCCACAGCAATCAGATAAGACAAAGAAATAAAAGGAATCCAAATCGGAAAAGAAGTAAAGCTGTTACTGTTTGCAGATGACATGATACTATACATAGAAAATCCTGAAGATGCCAGCAGAAAACTACTAGAGCTAATCAATGAATTTGGTAAAGTAACAGGATACAACATCAATGCACAGAAATCTCTGGCATTCCTATACACTAATGATGAAAAAATCTGAAAGAGAAGTTAAGGGAACACTCCCATTTACCATTGCAACCAAAAGAATAAAATATCTAGGAATAAACCTACCTAAGGAGACAAAAGACCTGTATGCAGAAAACTATAAGACTCTGATGAAAGAAATTAAAAATTATACAAAGAAATGGAGAGATATACCATGTTCTTGGCTTGGAAGAATCAACATTGTGAAAATGACTATATTACCCAAAGCTATCTACAGATTCATTGCAATCCCTATCAAACTACCAATGGCATTTTTCACAGAACTAGAACAAAAAATTTCACAATTTGTATAGAAACACAAAAAACCCCGAATAGCCAAAGTAATCTTGAGAAAGAAAAATGTAGCTGGAGGAATCAGGCTCCCTGACTTCAGACTATACTACAGAGCTACAGTAATCAAGATAGTATGGTACTGGCACAAAAACATAAATATAGATCAATGGAACAGGATAGAAAGCCCAGAGATTGACCCACGCTCGTATGGTCACCTTGTCTTTGATAAAGCAGGCAAGAATATACAGTGGAGCAAAGACAGCCTCTTCAATAATTTGTGCTGGGAAAACTGGACAACTACATGTAACAGAATGATATTAGAACACTCCCTAACACCATACTCAAAAATAAACTCAAAATGGATTAAAGACCTAAATGTAAGGCCAGACACTATAATACTTGTAGATGAAAACATAGGCAGAACACTCTATGACATAAATCACAGCAAAATCCTTTTTGACCCACATCCTAGAGAAATGGAAATAAAAACAAAAATAAACAAATGGGATGTAATGAAACTTAAAAGCTTTATTAGCACAACAAAGGAAACCATAAACAGGATGAAAAGACAACCCTCAGAATGGGAGAAAATATTTGAAAATGAAGTAACTGACAAAGGATTAATCTCCATAATTTACAAGCAGTTCATGCAGTTCAATATCAAAAGAAAAATAACCCAATCCAAAAATGGGCAGAAGACCTAAGTAGACATTTCTCCAAAGAATATATACAGATTGCCAACAAACGCATGAAAGGATGCTCAATATCTCTAATCATTTGAGAAATGCAAATCAAAACTACAATGAGGTATCACCTCACACAGATGGTCAGAATGTCCATCTTCAAAAACTCTACAAGCAATAAATGCTGGAGAGGGTGTGGAGAAAAGGGAACCCTCTTGCACTGTTGGTGAGAATGTAAATTGATACAGCCACTATGGAGAACAGTATGGAGGTTCCTTAAAAAACTAAAAATAGAACTACCATATGACCCGGTAATTACACTGCTGGGTGTATATCCTGAGAAAACCATAATTCAAAAAGAGTCATGTACCACAGTGTTCATTGCAGCACTACTTAAAATAGCCAGGACATGGAAGCAACCTAATTGTCCATCGACACTTAGGAGATCAGCTTGGTGTTTTGTGACCACCTAGATGGGTGGGATAGGGAGGGTGGGAGGAAGACACAAGAGAGAGGAGCTATGGGGATATATGTATATGTATAGCTTATTCACTTTGTTATATAGCAGAAACTAACACACCATTGTAAAGCAATTTTACTCCAATTAAGATGTTAAAAAAAAAAGAAATGGTATTGGCAGTGGTGAAAGAGAGAAAGAAGAGTCTAGGATGACTCTCAAGATTGTAATGTGATTTTCTGCGTGCTTTTTGAAGCCATTAACAAAGAGAGGGTATTTTGAAGGAACAGGTTTGGATGGACAAAGGTGAGTTTGGTTTTGGACATGCTGAGATTAAGTCATCCATGAACCCTAGCTGGAGAATCCTGGAGTGGTACTCAGAAGAGAGGTCAGAGCTAGAGATAGATTTGAGTTACCACGATGGTGTATTCACTGATGCTGTGGGAATGAAATAGGTATTCCAGAGAAAGGATGTGAAGAAGAGGGGCAGACTTACTGTGTACCACTGAGGAATAATTTAGATAAGAAAACGCTTGTTCTAAGTCTTTATCCAAAACTTGAATCACCTGAGGGATTTATATTTTAAGATACAGGAAGGGAAAGTAATCTAATTATTTTGATGTCCATTTGCTCTGATTTATTTATTCTGCTGGTATCAGGAGAACTGATGTTGAAATGCCTTAAAATAAGTTCTATCTATTTACAGCTCTCTTTGAATCTGGAAGTCACAAAATCTTTGTAAATTTTCCAAGTCTTTGAGAACAGCCTTCATGATATGTGCTTTCAGACCACAGGCATATGGTGAGAGTTTGCTTGCCTTCCAAAAGCAGACGTTGAGAAACAGGAGAGTTTGGTTATAGTTTAGACAGTTTTTGAACTGATTTAGCAGTAATGGGTCAACTCTGTTTTAATGACTACATTTTATTTTCTTGAGAACATACACTGTGGATGTTCTCATGGATTTCCATATATATATTTCAGAATTTTAAAAATTTTATCTGGCATGTAGTCCATTCATATTCATGACTAGACATGTGAATATGGTCATTTTAATGATGTAAAGCAAAAACACTGTATGTAATTGTCTTGTAATTGACGAGCTCAAGTTCTAGCCTATTTTTAATTTTTATTTATTTATTTTTTGAGGTACGCGGGCCTCTCACTGCTGTGGCCTCTCCTGTTGCGGAGCACAGGCTCCGGACGCGCAGGCTCAGCGGCCATGGCTCATGGGCCCAGCCGCTCCGCGGCATGTGGGATCTTCCCAGACCGGGGCACGAACCCGTGTCCCCTGCATCGGCAGGCGGACTCTCAACCACTGTGCCACCAGGGAAGCCCTAGCCTATTTTTTAATTGAAATAGATTTGACATACAACATTGTATAAATTTAAGGTGTATATGTTTTTTGATACATTTGTATATTGTAGTATGACTGCTATTGTAGTGATAATTAGCACCTCTATCACATCACATGAATTGTCTTTTTTTAGTGGTTAGACTCATTAAGTTCTAGTCTCTTAGCAAGTTTGATGGTTGTAATACAATGTTGTTATCGATATTCTAGCCTGTTTTCTTCTTATATTGGGTTACTATAAAAATGTGTCTGCCAAAACTACTTGTAAACAAGTAGGTAATATGAACAGATTCTCATGTGAATTGATCTGAATGTTTACCAGCAAATAGATACATTTTGTTCTTATAAGACAAATAAACAGCTTTTTCGTATTTGTAGTGATATTTTAAGTTGGTAGATAAAATAGGGGAGATAATACAACAAAATCTTCTGTCAGTTTTAATAACAGCAAACGGGGTTTTTGTTGCTCTGTTTGTTTTTATGGTGCCCTTTTGGAAAAAGGCATTTTCTGAGGCCAGAAAAAAAGTCATTTTTGAGAGGCCATACAAAATGTTATTTCAAATTTAAACATAATTGAAATATATTAGCAAAAACTTACTCATATCAGAGATGAATTCAGGAACTCATTGAATGACAAAATTGTTTATACCTAAGAAGAACAGAATCAGAACTTAGCAGTAGATTTCTAGACACTATTTTCAAAATAATTTTTTGTGTGCAACGAGAAATTAGCAGGCATATATGTTTTATATAGTTATGGTACCTTTTCCTGTAAATAGTGTATTCTTGAAGAATTGAATTTAACTTGAATTTTTAATAGATTTTATTGAATAGAATAAATAATAAAATATTATTTATTAGAATAATAATAGAATAAATAGAATAAACTAATACTAATAAAGTTTACCCAAAGACACAGAGCCAGTAAGCAAAACTCAGATCATAAAGACTTCAGAACTTACCTATATAAAAAATTTTTATTTTATATTGGAATATAGTTGATTTACAATGTTGTGTTAGTTTCAGATGTACAGCAAAGTGATATAGTTATACATATATCTATTCTTTTTAGATTCTTTTCCAATATAGGTTATTACAGAGTATTGAGTATAGTTCCCTGTGCTATTCAGTAGGTCCTTGTGGATTATCTATTTTATTATATATAGTAGCGTGTCTGTGAATCCCAACCTCCTAGTTTATCCTCCCCCATCTTTCCCCTGTGGTAACCATAAGTTTGTTTTCTATGTTGTGAGTCTATTTCTGTTTTGTAAATAAGTTCATTTGTATCATTTTTTAGATTCCACATGTTGTCTTTCTCTGTCTGACTTACTTCACTTAGTGTGATAATCTCTGGGTCCATCCATGTTGCTGCAAATGGCATCATTCCATTCATTTTTATGGCTGAGTAATATTCCATTGCATATATGTACCACTTCTCCTTAACAGCTTACATATTTAATTACCGCCCTATGTGTGATATTCCTGCTTCTTGGAGTGTGGGTAGAGAACTCTGAGCTTCCTGTCATTTTCTTGCTCCCTTTCTTGTAGGGCTCTCTTCCATCTTTGCAAAGTGATCCGATAGAAGTAAATGAATGGGAAGTATGGAAATGTCATTGGCTTAAATGTAAATTAATAGAATATACAAATTGAAGGTACAAATGGTAGAAGTACCAGAAAGTTATATACTATTGCTTTCTTTGTGAGTTTACCCTTTGTGTGATTAGGTCTTGCAAATTGGTGGCACCAATTTCATGAGATTTGAGGAGTAATAAAAGGTCTGTTGATTTTTATCTTTATCCACCTTAGTGTGAGTTTCAAATCCTTTGTTATTTATTTATTTTTATGAAGGTACAATTTACATAGAGTGAAATGCATGAATATTAATTGTACAGTGCAGTGTGTTTGACAAATGCATACACCCATGTAATCTATGCCTTTTTCAAGATGTAGAAGTTTCCATTCTCCCCAGAGAGTTGTCTCTTGCCCTTTCCCAGTCAATCCCCACACCTTCCTCTCAGAGTTCTATCACTGTAGATTAGTTTTGTCTGTTCTAGAACTCCATATAAATGGAATCATGCAGTGTGTTCTCTTTTGTATCTGGCTTCTTTAATATATACTGTATAATCTTTGAGATTCATATTGACTGTGTGAATCACCACTTTTCCCCTTCTATTTCTGAGTGGTATTTCATTGTAAGAATATTATTATAATTTGTTTATTCATTTTCCTGTTGGATGGATATTTGTGTTGTTCTCCTTTTTGATTATTATAAAGCAAGTTGCTGTGAACATTTTTTTGTTTTTCGACTTGAAAGCATTTTATTAAACATTTTTGGATGTTGCTTCCTACTTTTAAGTATAAAAAAGGCATTTCAATATAAACAAATATATAATGAAGTCATCTTCCTTTATGTGAAGAAATATGAATGAACTTTGCATTAATATTTAAAGGCAAAGTAGTTCATTGCCTAAACTTTAAATATCTCAAGAGCACAACAAATTCTGAACACACTAAGATCATGTTGCTACTTCAGTATTCTTGGGAATGGTGAGTGATTAGTTGGTCTGTGGTTTAGGATTGGTTTCCATTCTTGTTTCTTGAGCTGCTTCTACCTCTGAGAGCTTTTTATCGTTTTCCAGTGTTTGTTGAAGTTCATGGATGGTGCTAAGAAGAACGTGAAACTGTTTCCTTCTCAATTCCAGCTTATCTTCAATACTTCATTTAATATGTGAAAGATGCTCTAATTCCTTTCCCAGAGCCTGTAGTTCCTTTAATGTCTCATGCCTGTCTGGATGACACAGAATCACTTTTGCCAATGCATCATATTCTTGGCTATCTTTTTGCATTCATTTTGCTTGAAGAATTTGCTTTTTGCACTCAGCGATTTTTTCATGTGCTCCAGCAATGCTACCTTCTATTTCTTTGTAAATTTTTTCATAATTTTCCATTTCTCTGGGATTCATATCATATACCAGCAAACTTTTGCCCATTGAAAATTCACATTGGGACAGTGCGCTCAGCATACGTTGGTACTGGCTGTATCCCTCTTCCTGGGATCCAGAGTTGTGCCACTTAATGAAACTTTTCGCTAGCAGATTAATTTTCCCATCATCTCCAGTGCCATCTCCATCAATGAGGAGACGCTTCCGTATGACTTCGTTATCAGTCACGGCTCCCACGTGCGCGGTGGCGGTGGCCACTGTGAACATTCTTATACAAGGTTTTTTTTGCAATCAAATGTTTTTCTTTCACCTACGATTAGAATTGCTTGGTCATAGGGCAGATGTGTTTTTAACTTTCATAAGATGCTGCCAAACCATTTTCCAAAGTGGTTGTTATTGTATTTTATATTCCCATTTTATATTCCCATTAGCAATGTATGGAAATTCCCCTTGCTCTAAATCCGCTCCACATTTGGTATTGTCAGTCTCTTTAATTTTAACAATTTTAGAAGGTATCTTTTTATAATTTTAATCTTTTCAACCTTTCTGTGAGATTAGAGTTTTAAACTGTTCTGTATTGTAAAAGCAATATATTTTACAGAGTTTGGAAAAGACTGAAAATTTTAAGTAATAATGTAAAAATTACCTATAAGTCCGCAATTTAGTTTTCTAAACATTTAGTAGAAAATTATTTTCATATATATAAATTATAATCTTATACTCTTTTGTCATTAAATATGCCCCCAAACCTTGAATTTTATGACATAATATTATTATACTATAGAGTATATGATAATTCATTTTACCATTTGTCAAGTTTTTGGGATGTGGATTGCCCCTAATTTTGTCCCGATATAAATAATACTGTGTGTGAAACATTCTTTTTCTTTTCTTTTTTTACATTTTTTAAAACATCTTTATTGGAGTATACTTGCTTTACAATATTATGTTAGTTTCTGCTGTATAACAAAGTGAATCAGCTATATGTATACATATAACCCCATATCCCCTCCCTCTTGCATCTCCCTCCCTCCCACCCTCCCTGTCCCACCCCTCTAGGTGGTCACAAAGCACCCAGCTGATCTCCCTGTGCTATGTGGCTGCTTCCCACTAGCTATCTGTTTTACATTTGGTAGTGTATATATGTCCATGCCACTCTCTCACTTCGTCCCAGATTACCCTTCCCCCTCCCCATGTCCTCAAGGCCATTCTCTACGTCTACGTCTTTATTCCTGTCCTGCCCCTAGGTTCATCGGAACCTTTTTTTTTTTTTTAGATTATATATGTGTTAGCATATGGTATTTGTTTTTCTCTTTCTGACTTACTTCACTCTGTATGATAGACTCTAGTTCCATCCACCTCACTACAAATAACTCAATTTCGTTTCTTTTTATGGCTAATATTCCATTGTATATATGTGCCACATCTTCTTTATCCATTCATCTGTCAGTAGACACTTAGGTTGTTTCCATGTCCTGGCTATTGTAAATAGAGCTGCAATGAAAATTGTGGTACATGACTCTTTGAATTATGGTTTTCTCAGGGTATATGCCCAGTAGTGGGATTGCTGGGTCATATGGTGGTTCTATTTTTAGTTTTTTAAGGAACCTCCATACTGTTCTCCATAGTGGCTGTATCAACTTACATTCCCACCAACAGTGCAAGAGGGTTCCCTTTTCTCCGCACCCTCTCCAGCATTTATTGTTTGTAGATTTTTTAAAGATGGCGATTCTGATCGGTGTGAGGTGATACCTCATTGTAGTTTTGATTTGCATTTCTCTAATGATTACTGATGTTGAGCATCCTTTCATGTGTTTGTTGGCAATCTGTATATATTCTTTGGAGAAATGTCTATTTAGGTCTTCTGCCCATTTTTGGATTTGAAACATTCTTATAACTAAATCTTGTGTATGATTCAGATTACTTCCTTGGGGCAACTTCCTGCCAGATCACAGTGTTGTCTCATTGTCTCATTTCCAGTCTTTATAGCTCATTGTATTTAACAGAAATTCCAGAATCGTAAAATCCCACGGTTGCCATCAGGCATCCTTATCATTTGCCTACTTAAGAAGAATTCCTTCCTCACCACTATAGATGTTCTTTCTGTTAGGAAGTGATGCTCATGAATGTTGCTTTCCACATTAATTTCAGTTGTGATAAGTGTTCCACTCATGGAGGCACTCTGTGTGATGAGCATAGAACATGGAAACTTGCCCAGTCTGGGTAGTTCTATGAAACTCCTGTGTCTACCGCCTGGTGTGTTACAGTGAAGACACTTTAAAAAACCCTATATTGTGTGAAAAGTCAGTGAAAGTAAGACCTGAGGAATGAGTTGATGTGAGCCAAGTTGATGTGAAGTATCTAAAATTTTGATAGATACTTCAAAACTGCTTAATCAAAGGCTTCATCATTTTATATTTCTATCAGCATGAAAGTGTCCATTTTCTAGCATTCTAACCAGTAATTGATATTATCAATGTTTTTAACTTTTTGAATCTAATGGATTAAAAATGATATATTTTAAATTTACATTTCCCAGTTACTTGTGAGAGTGAGTACTTTTTTCTCATTTTTATTTCAATTTGTATTTCTGTTTTGAATTTCCTGTTCACAGCAGGGCTGTGATTTTCCATTTCATATGTGTCTTTATATTTCAGTGGAGGTTAGTAAAGGTTGCTTCAGGAGCTGCTATCCAATGCTATTTTAAATGACAGCTTTAAAAGTTGGATTTTGAAAGTGATAGGGGCAAGGTTGAGTGATACCATTATATAATGTCAGTTCTGTCGATTTCCCTGGGCAAGTTTTTTATCCTCTTTAAACCTCAGCCTCCTCATTTATAAAGTGGGGATAATAATAGTACCTACTATTTGTCATGAGGGTTAAATGTTTTTGTGAGGATTAATTAATATAAAGTGCCTAGGATAATGGCTGGCACAAAAATTCGACTGTCATCATTTGTTACGTAATGTTGTCACTGTTGTTACTTATTACCACTTTTATTATCAACATTTTGTTAAAGTCAGAGGTGTCTTTGGGAAAAACGGCACTGAATGAGCAAATTAGCAATACTAGGTACAATTTCAGGTCTCTGTTTTACCCAGTACAGTGGTTGTGGATTTACTCCCTTTCCCCAGAGTTGGCTTTTTCATTCCCAGAATTTATGCATTTATACTTCCTTCATGGTCTTAAAGATGTGGTCAAAAAAGAAACAAAGAGAAAACCATAGTAAGTGGAGTATATTCCTGGGGGCGGAAGGAAGCCGCTCTTCTGGACCTTGAAATCACACCTGCACAGCATGTCGTGAAACCTGTCACATGATGAAAGCTGGATTTCAGAGGCACCTTCCTTATTATACAAACTTCTGCTACAAAGACAGAAAGAATAAAGGGAAGCAAACCTACTCGCTTAGCTTGTCATCAACAAAGGCTTAGGGGATTTTCTGAGGCACAGATGTGTGTAGTTATGGTTAGATAGACTGACTCAATGGAATTTAAATGCGCAACTGGGAAGAAAAGACTTTTTTGAAATATGAATTTCTTCTTTAAAAAATCTTCAACAGAAGATGAGGATGATGGGGTCCCTCTTATTCCTAAAAGGAGCCTCTGCATTCCAGTTTCTGATTGAATGTAGATACCTTGGTTTGCTTCCATATAGGAACAGTCTCTGAGGAAACTGTCATAGACAGTGAGGTTTGGGGGCACCAGGAGGCCCACTGTGCTGATAGCCTTGCTTTTAACTTTCAGAGTTCAAGGTCTTTGCCTTTAGGTTTTAAGTGTTGGCCGTCTACTTTGTCTTCCAAGTCCTACCTGGAGGAGCAACCATTAAACTACTATGAATCACTAACACCCTAATTGGCATTTATTGTATCCCTTTTATTTAAAGAAGGTGGGTAAAATTAAGGCATGGAAGAAATTAGAAGTTGGGGATTAGGAGAAATAAGGAAATTCCTTTGAAATGTATGCCTAACTTGAAGAGGGCAGGCCTGGATGAGATGACAGAATTGATTGAAGTAATGGAGATGAAGACAAGAGTGAATACAGAGGCAGGTGTCTGTGCCCCCGCCCCCCTGTCCAAGAATTAATCGTACGTTGACAGTTTCTTCTATGTCCCTCCTCTCCCCTTCTCCCTCCTACCTCCTCTTATTAAGATTTTGACCGTTTAACTTATCCTCTAAGTTGAAGAGGAGCCCATGGATTAAAAGTGAAGGATTTTCTCTCCACTTGAATGTGCATCAGCACGCATTACCTTCTCACTCATTTACTCAGGGAAACAGTTCGTCAACAAAATTTGGAGGGGGTTCTGGAAAATACCAAAAGTAAAACTAGGAATATTTCATAAAGTCCACTTTTATTTCTAGCCTATAGATGTAGATTTTAGATAGTTTGACTACAAAATAGGCAATTGATTACCGTTAACCAGGATGGGAAACATGAAGAGAAAAGCAGATTGCAAAATGGAAAAATTTAGTTTTTGAAATCTTGAGTTTGAGGTGCCTATGGGTCATTCAGGTAGAACTGTTTTATAGCCAACTGAAAATATGGCTCTGGAGCTCCAGAAGGAGGCTTAGGCTGAAGATACAGATTTGGAGTCATTACTTTAAAAAGCTTCAAATATTATTTATAGAAAACTACTTTAGTAATAGTTCATCTTTCAATGAGGTTAAACACAATTGCTTTTTAAAAAATCTATTACATTGTAAAACTTTTTTCTAAATTTTGGTTTTATAACATTGTTTTAACTTTTCAGTGATTCTCTACTGTCAAATTTCGGCTTGTACTTAATTATTTCTCTTGTATCTTTTTGATTTGATAGTCTAATTCAAATGCATTTGTGTAAATGTATAAATATTGTATAATATATTTTAGAGCAAAGAATAACTAAGTAGGATCCAACAAAGAGAAGAGAGAAGACTAATTAAAATAACCCTCAGTTAGTGTGACCTTTTTGTATTCTGTATTAAATATTCTATATTTGTATTTGTATTATATATACAAATATAGAATATTCTATATACAAATATTCTATATTTGTATTTCTAATTAAAACAGGAATTTATTATTTGAAAATCTTTCCTGAACCATGTTCATAATATAAAATATAAAACTTTAAAATATCAAGATAATTAATTGCAAATATGTTATGACTTGCTAATAAACATTAAGACTAACTGCAGTAGCAGAATTTAGTGAAACAAATGGTTAGAATTGACAGTCACAATGTAAACAGGATGTTAATTAATATGACTCCCATTTTTTCCACTTTGTCTTTTGCTAAACAAGTTTAAGAGTGATACACTCCATGTGAACTGAATTTCATAATACCCATTTAACAGATCTTCTTAATGCACCAAAGTTTGACAAAAATCAGAATCCAATTTTACTCCATCTAATCTAGAAGTATTTATACTATTTTAGAGATAGAATTTCGAATTCCTGTTTCCATCATCTTTGCATCTAAGTAGCAATCATTCTCCCACAACCCTTTATAGTCTACCTTTGTTTTTGCCTGTCAGATATAATACTGCTATTTTAAATTTCTGAACCGCTTACTCTTCTTGCAAGTAGGGGACATCTCTTACACCTCATTAAATCATCTATTTGTTTATCCACCAAAAGGCTCATCATATTTCTTTGTACATTTGTAAATGTCTTATCCGAATGGAACTTTTTGTTAGACTATCTCCAAATATCAGACACAGTATGAAATATCTCTTCATTTTACACTCTGTCTAGTCATTCCATGCACTTCCAAACATGCTATAGAAGACAGACAATGTGTTAAAGACAAGCTTAACAGTTCTAAGCAATTCTGTTTCTGTTCTCACATTTTTTCCCCCACTTAAGAAGCCTGAGGAGAGTTGATGTTGTCCAGCTAACATCTAATGGGCCCTATTGCCTATGTGTGAGCAGTAGTATTTTCAAGTAGTCACCTTACAGATCACAGTGTTCAACATACCAAATTAAAAAAAAAATTCTGAGATTAGAAAGTTCAAATGATGAAGAAAGATTGCTTAGATTTGTTGCTTCTTAGCAATCAGGTGAAACTGAGCAAAAAATGTCATCTCTTGAATTTCTCTGGGTATAAAATATACTTAAGTTTAAAAAAATGATTGGTGTCAGACTAGATGATATTTGAGTTTACCTCAGTGTAACTAAGATTGATTTCTGAAAAAGTAAGCAAAGTGTTTTGTCTCATTAATATCAAATTTTAAAGTACTTAATACTTTATGTTTTAATTATTATCATTCCATTCCATTTTCATGAGGGGGAATTTGTTTTTTCAGTGATCTACTTTTTATTTGAAAATATATCCATTACTCTCAATAGCTTTTTTTTTTTTGTGCCTCTCACTGTTGTGGCCTCTCCCGTTGCGGAGCGCAGGCTCCAGATGCGCAGGCTCAGCGGCCATGGCTCACGGGCGCAGCTGCTCCGCGGCATGTGGGATCTTCCCAGACCGGGGCACGAACCCACGTCCCCTGCATCGGCAGGCAGGCTCTCAACCACTGCGCCACCAGGGAAGCCCTCTCAATAGGTTTTTATCAATAATAGAATAAGCAAATGACATATTCTGTTTCAATAATTTCATGCCACTTTACTTAAGTAACCCTTCTCAAGGCAAGATTCTTTTTGTAATATCTTAGTCTGTACCATTCACTTCGGTGTGCTTTTTTGACACTTAAGAGAATTCATCTCCATGAATAGAGTATGAATTACTCTATTTATTAGTATTGAAAAAAAAGGGAATAGGAGGTTGCAAATAGATTATAGAGAAGTAGCAGCTATTTTTGTAAAGAAGCTGTGGGAAAAATGAGGACAAATCAGGACATAATCATCTGCATTTTGGGAATGCATTCCAGTGGCATCTTGCTGGGGAAGCTGAGTGTGGGAATGACAAAGTCTAATAGGAAGTGCTTTGGCATTTAAGTTGTTTTGGTCATAAGCACAGACAGGTGACCCTGGCTGAGTAAAGGTGATCCAAAATGTTCCTTCTCATGCATTCTAGTTATTCTGCATCTCTGCAACAGCAGTGAGAGTCAACCACTTTGAGTTATAAAATCAGGCACTGAACTCCTAAAAGATGAGACACTTCTAGGTGTCCACATCATCTGAAACAAAGCAAAGGGGGAACAAGGCAAGCATCTCACGAAATCCTGCAAAGCAACCAGGAGACGTTTCTGCCCAGCAGTGCATGGTGAACCATAACCAACAATGAATGACTGGTTGTTTTTTATTTCACATATATAAAATATCATTGACTTTTTTCTTAGTGTGCTGTACTGTTTTAAAGAATATGAAACTATGTATACGTTACTCTGAATTTTATTTTTGGATAAACTTATTTTTCTAAAAGGTCTTAAACAACACCATTGCAAATTACCATGTCATACAAAAATGAGCTTTCTTATGAAGTCTTAGAGATTTAAAAGAATTCCTAATTAAGGCCATGTGACAATTTGTTTCAGTGTTTTACATAAAACTGTCAGGAATTTTAAATCGACTAGCAACCTTTTTTTTATTATTAATTAATTAATTATTTTATTTTATTTATTTTTGGCTGAGTTGGGTCTTCGTTGCCGCGTGCGGGCTTTCTCTAGTTACGGCTTGCGGAGGCTGCTCTTTGTTGCAGTGCGCGGGCTTCTCATTGCGGTGGCTTCTCTTGTTGCAGAGTACGGGCTTTAGGCGCGCGGGCTTCAGTAGTTGTGGTGCACGGGCTTTGTTGCTCCGCGGCATGTGGGATTTTCCCGGACCAGGGCTTGAACCCGTGTCCCCTGCATTGGCAGGCGGATTCTTAACCACTACGCCACCAGGGAAGCCCTAAATTGACTAGCAACTTTAAAAACTAATATCTGAACCAAATTCCTTAGTTGTAGTTTATTTTTAAATACTCTAATAATGCTACATATTTTTTTATTGTAGTATTACATTCATTTCTGTTCCTTTGGGTAAGAAGGTGACTGAGGGACAGATTGGATGTACAGAGGAAATCACCCTGACTTGGGACCAGCAGCGGTGGATGATGGGACCTTGTTCTGTTACTCGTTGGCTGAGTGAGCTTAGATATGTTGACGCCACCTCATCTTTCTGCCCATGAAAGATTGTCCATGTCCATTGACTGAGAGCCTGCTCTGTGCCGGGCAGCATGATTAGTAATCTTTACAGCAGCACTTCATGGTGGGCATTATTACACCCATTTTATAAATGAAGAAAGTGAAGCTCAGAAGGTCAGGCAACTTGCCCAGGGTCACACTGCTAGTGAGCCGCCAATGCTGAGATTCTGAACTGTCTGCATATAAAGCCCATGTGTTCATTCCACAAATTTATAATTCTCTGAGTTATTTATACTTCACTTTGGGAATCTCTATCCTGACCATATTCTGCTTTTTTATACCTTTTTTACTGCTGAGAATTCTTCTGAAAACCTGTTACTGATTTTTAACTAACCACAGTTTGAGCAATTGTTCCTTGACACATTTTTCTAAATCTGATTGGTTTTTCAGTGTGTCATCACAGATCATCTCTAGACAAACTGATTTCATGTAGTCTGTCAAACTGGATGAGTCTGTTCTCATCCCTTTATATAATTGTAAATAAAATTATTGAAAATAGTATCCTCTTACCTCTCAATGTCAGGATTCTTTTCAGGACATCTTGCCTCCAATATATTGTTGTGTAATTATTTCATCAGGTGGTTGTCGGGTTTCATTTGTAATCTCTCTGTCCATGGTTTTCTCTACAGAAATAGAAGAATTAAAAGAAAAAGTGCAGCTCATGAGAATGTTCTGCCAGAACGGCAAATTCTTTTCGTAAATGCTGTAGAGTTACAGAGTCCTGGTTTGTCATCCAAACCTACGCTAGTTCACTCTTTTCAGAATCTGATTCTCTTGCTTTCGTATATTTTCATCGTACATGCTGAGATCCAGCTGTATAAAAATGTCTTCAGGCTCAGAGGTTCCTTTTGTAATAGAAAGAAACTTTAATTGCTGCAAGGCTGAAGATATCAGCTGTGTTCAAAAATAGCTACACTGTTTTAGCAAAATATACATTAATTTCCCCAGTGGTGAAAAATGTTTAAAAAATATAAATGAAGTAGTTAGTCCCTATAGGATCAAGGAAATAATGACAAACTATTTTAATTATGTTTAGAAGTTCAGACTTTAGCGTTCTTATCATCTTATTACTTCCGGTAAGTTAGCTTCCTTTAGGTGCTTCCATCCTAGGCAAATCCTAGGCAAATTGTGACAAGCTGTGCTTCATCTTATGCCTCTGTACTTTACATCTGGAGATAATGGAATTTAGATGCTGACTTTGACATAATTTTATAAAATTGGTGTAGTAAGATTAGCCCTTCTCTTTTGTCTACAGGTTTGATATCTGGCTGCTGTAATTACCTCGTAAGTCAGTTCTGAAAGTTTAAGAACCGGGGAAAGCGGGATGGAGTGGAGTGAGGTAGAATCTGCCCTCCTCTTGAGTAGAATCTGCTCTCCTCTTTTGTAAACTCTGGAATGATATTTATTAGGCTGTATGAGTCTAAGCCAGAGAATTAGGGTCAGTAGCTCCCCCAGGTTTATATTCACCTATAAGTGTCATACATGCATTGATCATTTTATGCATGTTGTCAGTACTGAATAAAATTTATTAAGTAGATATTAGTTAGGAAGGGCTTTGTTTAGAATTCTTTGCATATTGTGATACCTAATGGTGGAATTTTCTAATAGTTGAGTTGACACATCTTAGATGATTTTTCTTTAATTTTATTTATTTAATTATTAAAATGTATGTTACACAGCAGTATATGACTACATCTCCAAAGAAAGTAAAGTATTTCCAGATAAGTTGATCTATCCTCAAATCTACTTCTCCAGGAAATAAAATACATTGTTATCAGTTTGGTATATATCCTCCAGACCTGGATTTGATATTTTATATATATATATATATATATATACATACATACAGACACACACACACACAGAAAACATATGGTGTTGCTTTGTGTGTATGTGTTTTATATAAATAGTACCATACTTTGTATTGTTGATCATTTTTCAAGAAAGTTTTTCAAGGGTTTGCCAGTTTGCAGCTCTGGTTAAAAAGAGTTCCATACTACCATTTCTATCTCAGGCAAAACTGTGAAGGAGATGAAATTTTTTTCTTGGTCTCTATTATTTTGTGCATTATCTTTTTCGTCCATTTTTATTTTTCAATCCCTCCTCTCTCCTTTCTCATCCTATCACTTAGACCTTAAGGAAAGGATTCCTATCCTTCACTTTGAACGTAAGTCAGTGTATTACTTACAGCACGTATATTAATTGTTAGCACCAAGTACAAAATAGAACGCTTTGTTCCAGTTAAAAGAACTTCCAGTACCAATAAGACAATGTGGAGATGTTTTAGAGAGCATGAGATTTCTTCTTTGTCCCTGAAGTCCCACCTATTAGGTACCTGCTCATTCTGTGAGGCCATGAGCCAACTCAGCCCAAGCATATTTTGAAAGAAAATGCACAAATTTTGAACAGGGCTTACATTTGGTTATGGAACCATTTGTCGGAGTTCCAGTTTATAATTTGAAATCATGGGGCTCCTCTACTCAACCAGGAGGAAGGCAGTGAGGTATTAAGAGTTCAGCATGTCCAAATGAAAAGGAGACAGATTATTTGCTCTGAGAATATGTAACAGCATGTACCACTACAACTGTTTTTATGTGGTAGTGATGTTTGTAACATAGCTAAGAGCCCAGTGGCCCGAAACAAAGAACTTCTGTGTTCCCTACCACCAGGCTTTTGCTCCTCTGGGGTCATTTTGGACCCCAAACTTTAAAAAAATGTTCACAGCTACTTACATATACCTCTGTGGTTTTCAAATTCATGATCCTGCTGCTGTTTTCTACCTTAAGGAATGGATACCTACTTATTACATATCAGGCAAGATGCCAGCCATTTGTATATACTTTATATTTTATCAAAGATGTCAGGTTTAATAAGGCAAAGATGAGGATACCCATTTTACAGGTGAGGCCATTGAAGTTCAAGGTCGCCTAACTAAAGTGGTTGTTTCATAATTCAAACTGAGATGACGTTAACTGCAAAGTCTGTCTTTTCCATTAAGCCTTGCAACTTCTTTTTATATCCCTTGTTTTCAAACAATATTGCATAGACTTTTTTTTATAAGCAGTCTTGCATTATATTTTGGACTCACTCTAAATTAGTGTCATTTTGGAGAAAGTTTAAAAACTAAACTATGGAGTATTCATAATTAGGTATGAATGTAATTTGCCGTGTTGGAAATTCTGCCAGCCAAAACCCATTTAAAGTCTTGCTGATAGAAGTTTTCTTTTCACTAAGAGCATCTGCTAGCTAAAATAATGACCAAAAGGGAGAAGCCACTCGAATAATCAAGCCTGTTCACTGACTAAACTTGTTTCTCTGTTCAGAAATTCTTAGATTAATGAAGACCCTGAGTTGTTTTGACGGATTACACAAAGTATTCCTCTGTGTCCTCCCAGTGTTTTCGAGAGGAATTAGAATTTTCCCTGGCTGTCCAGTTATCTGACACTTTTTTTGTTTTTAATGTAATGGACTTGTGGTTTAGCATTTCACTGCCTTTTTGTGGTTGCAAAATTAATTGAACTACTTAAAAGTATTTCCCTGTTAAGATATCCTATTTACATCAGGTGTTAATTTGTGTATACATTTTACGTTGCATTGAGTGAAAACACAGGTGTTCTAGAACGACCTGTTTTTGTGTTTGTATTCTTAACCGATATGTTTACTCTATATTGATATTTGAACTCATCAAAGCAAAATTTATTATTCTAAATAAGATTGATAGTTTGGTCTTTCATTTCTTGTCACAGCTCTAAGCATTTTGCTTTGGGAAGAGAATACTATTTTGAGTCTAACAAAATATCTTAAGATTATTGAATATATTTATGCTTAGCAAACTTTAAATAATCAGGAAGCTTATTTGAAAATCAACTTATTCTTTTGAATTAATAATTTAGGCATTTCATAAAGTGAGATACCTCTGTTTTTAAATGTGATTTATGTTATTTAAATAGTGAAGCTCTGTTACTGAGTTTTGGGAACGATCTTTTGACATGATGCGAGATGTACCACTGATTTGCTAAGACTTGTACGTATTTTTGTTTTATCCACTGAAACTATTGCTCAGGTATTTGTGAAATGGCTTAGGGATAGCATTCAGAAATGCATTTGTGGAAGTCTCACCTCACACTAGTCAGAATGGCCATCATCAGAAAGTCTACAAGGAACAAATGCTGGAGAGGGTGTGGAGAAAAGGGAATCTTCCTACACTGTTGGTGGGAATATAAATTGATGCAGCCACTACGGAAAACAGTATCAAGGTTCCTTAAACTAAAAATAGAGCTACCACATGATCCAGCAATCCCACTTCTGGACATGTATCCAGAAAAGAAACTAATTAAAAAAGATATATGCACCCCAGTGTTTATAGGAGCGCTATTTACAATAGCCAAGACATGGAAACAACCCAAGTGCCCATCAACAGACAATTGGTTTAAGAAGATGTAGTATATATACAATGGAATACTACTCGACCATAAAAAAGATTGAAATGTTGCCATTTGCAGCAACATGGATGGACCTAGAGAATATCATACTAAGTGGCTTAAGTCATAGAAAGACAAATATATGATATTACTTATATGTGGAATCTAAAAAATAATACAAATGAATCTATATACAAAACAAACTCACAGATAGAAAACAAACTTATGGTTACCAAAGGGGGAAAGGGAGGAGGGGGAGAGATAAATTAGGAGTATGGAGTTAACAGGTACATACTACTACACATAAAATAGATAAGCAGCAAGGATTTACTGTGTAACACAGGGAACTATAGTTACTATCTTGTAATAACCTGTAATGGAAAATCTGAAAATATATGTAACTGAATCACTTTGCTGTACACCTGAAACTAACAATATTGTAAATCACCTATACTTCAATTAAAAAATCAAATTAAAAGAATATCCTTTTTGAAAAAAAAAAGAAATGCATTTGTGGCTGATGTTTCAGCAATACAGGCAAGACTTTCTGTGTCTGTGAATTTCTTAGATTGGAAGGATCTTCTAAATAGTGTTCTCAGTTCAGTGATTCAAATTTTAGACAACAAAATTCTGTGAAGCCACTGGCAATATCATTAAGTCTACCACCATCTTTATAGTCAGTCTTATTGCATGTTTCAGTTAAGTCCACCGGTCTGAAATATAAGCCAATTTCTGGTTATTTCCCCCCACCAAAGAATGTTGTTCTGCTTGAGGCATTGTCACAAGAGCTTAAATTCTTCCATGCCTAGAAATGTCAACTTACATTGACATTTTAATTTTTGTTGTTGTTTTTAGAGCATCAGGGCATCGGGCCTTATCCTGTTGGAAACAATCCTTTTTGGGTCTCTGCTTCTCTACTTTCCAGTAAGTAACATATTTTTATAATTGCATGTTTAAAATAGCCATTTTATTTTGCTATATACGTATACTATATTATATATACTATGTACTATATGTATATATGCTTATATATATTTCTATATCTGTATGCAAGTTTGTATACCTATATCTATATTGTATAAAATGTAGATGTAGATATATGGTAGATATATAAACAAGGGCTTTACAGATATTTAAATCCTGGCTCTTACCTATTGGGTGACCTTAGACAAGCTGATTAGCATTTCTAAACTAACCTTGGTTGCCTCTTGTAAAATGGAGCTAATTATTCTTTTCTTCCCAAATTTGTGAGAAGTGTTAACTGCTTAAGTGAGCTCACATATGAAAGGCATGCTTGGTATGTACATATAAACACTGGTTTCCTTCTTCTTCCCCCTCTACCTGAATCAGAACCATGAGACACACCAAGTAGTTAATGCTGAAAATTTCCAAATGGTCACGTAGACAAATAAGCAGAATAAATGTGTGTGTGGTACTATTGGTGTGGAGAATCATAACAGACCTTCCTGTCGCACTAGTTACATATCTGTAACCAGAAGATAAGTACTGATTCTACTAATTCAATTCAACCGCTTGTATTCAGCAGTTCTTGTGTGTTAAGCACGTTGCTAATCTGGGAGTACTCTGTAAGTGAGAGAAACTTGCTTTCTCTTCTCAAGAAGGTTACAGCTTAGAAGAGGAGATGAGGAAGTACAGGTAATTATAATATAATGTGACAAAAGTTAGGAAGAGTAGAAGAGCAGGATGCTGTGGAGGCACTTAGGAGAGACGCCTAACCAAGTCTGGGGAATAAAATATCACTTGACCAAGATCTGAAAGGTGAATAGATGTTAGAGAAGGAAGAGGTAGGCCTCCCAGGGCGCCACATTCTCTTTGGTTTTCCCCTTACCTCACTAACTGCTCCATTTCAGCCTTCTTTGCTGATTCTTAATCTTCTTTCCCACTTTTTACTACTTGAGTGTCTCAGGACTAGTCCTTGTAGCTTTGCTTAGTCTACATTCTCCCTTGGGATCTCGTCCAGCCTCAGAAGCTTTAAATGTTGTTGAATTGACAATGACTCCTTACTTTATATCTCCAGCCTAGACTTTTCCCCTAAGCTCCAAACTCATTTTCAACTGCTTACCTGACAACTCCATTGGAAGGTCCAGTAGAATTCCCTGTCATGTTCCTAACTGAGATACTGACCTCCCGAAGTCAGCCCGTCTCTCTGTCTCCATTGACGGCGACTGCAGCCTTCTGGTTACTCAGGCCCCACACCTGGGAGTCATCCTTAACAACTCTCTTTCTCTCACACCCATCAGAAAACCTTCAAAACATAGCAAAGATCCAGCCACTCCCCACCAGTTCACTGTTAACTGCCCTAGCCTAAACCACAGTCACTGTCTTCTGAGTTATTGCTGCATTCTCTTCCTCCATGCTTACCCCCTACGATCTATCTTCAAAATATCAACCAGTTTGAATGCCAAAGTTAGACCATGGCATTCCTCTCCTCAAAACTCTGAAAACGTTTCTCATTTTACTTACGGTAAAAGCCAGAATCCTTAGGATGGCCTTCAAGGCCCGACATGATTTGGATCCTGCGCCTGCATTACTTCATTTTCTGATCATCTTTCCTGACTCACTGTTTACAAGCGTTCTTAATCTACCCAGGTTTTCTACTTCTTCAATTACATTTTATATTTCTCCTTAAGATAGAAATGTGTTTAGGTATAATCATTTTTAATTTTCCATACAATTATCCATATTACTTAAGTTTTCTAATTTACTAGCATAGAGTTATACACAGTAATTAATAATAGAAGCGGTATAATAATACAAAGACTGTTTATTATGCCTGGTACTGTTCCTGTATAAATGGCATGTTGTACATTGTAACATTTAATCTTCCTGGTTGAACTACCAGGCAGGTATTTAACCAAAGTCATAGAATCACCCAGTTACAACGTGAAAGCCTGAAATGACTTCAGTAATCTGAGTAATAATCTTAATCATCTGAATATCTTCTCTTGCTCTGCCATCATCTTTTTCATGAACCTCTGCTATTTTAAAATATATTTTCTACCCAGTAGCCAGAGGGGTATTTTAAAATATCAAATATAACCTCTCACCACTTCTATACCTTCTCAGTGTTCTTAGAATAAAGATCAAAACCCTGACATGGTTTATGTTATGTAAGTGTGGTCCTTACCCCACCCTTTCCCCCCAGCCTCATCCAATACTACTTTTCTCTTCACTTTCTGCATCTACCTACCCTGACCTTCTTTCAGTTTTTAAATGAAACAGGATCTCTCTCATGGTAGGTATAATAATGGCTCCCCAGAGATGTCCACAGTCCTAATTCCTGGAACCTGTGAATACGTTACCTTATATGGAAAAGGGAACTTGGCAGATGTGATTAAATTAAGGACTTCAAAATAAGGAGATTATTCTGGATTATCTGAATGGCCCAAGTTTCCTAAGTGAAAAAGAGAAACAGAAAAGAGAGAGTCAGAGAGACAGCATCATGAAAAATATTGGACTGGCTACTGCTGGCTTTGAAGATGGAGGAAGGGGCCACAAGCCAAGGAATGCAGGCGCCTCTAGGAGCTGGAAATGGTGAGGGAACAGACTCTCCCCTTGATTTTAGTTCCATAAGACCCATCTTGGACTTCTTACTCCCAGAACTGTAAGATAATAAATCTGTGCTATTTTAAGCCACTAAATTTGTGCTATATTACAGCATTAACAGGAAACTAATGTGCCTCTTCTCATAGGACCTTTTTGCATGCTTTGCTTCAGTTTTGAAGAATCCTCCTCTCTTCTTTCCCCCCATTCCCATCTCACCAATTCTTCTGCCTATTAACAACTAGTCATCCTTTAGATTTCTACTTAAATATCACTTTTTCAGGAAAGTTTTCCTTGACCGCAAACTAAGTCAAATTCCTTATAATAACTTCTCATGGAATCCCTTTCTTAACCACACCTATCTCTAAGTATGCATTCAAAAGTGCAATTATTTGGTTAGTGTCACTCTCCCACACAGACTCTAGTTCAGGGGGAGCAATGGCCTGTTTCTGTGTGGCTCACTATTGTACCTGCAGCACTTAGCCCAGTACCTGTCACCATAGTTGAAGCACAGTAAATATGCAGTGAATGAATGAATGAGGTTACATTTGGATGCATTTAGAACTGTATCCTAAACTAGTGGCTATTGTCCTATTGAAATAACCTCCAAAGAATCTGCTGGATTGTGGAAGACCAAGAATGATAGTCCTATTCATACTACTTTATTTAGTGCGTACAGCTAGGCATTAAAACACTTTTTAATGTTATTTTTAGATGTTAGCAAATTTGGGTTTATTTTTTACTTATTCAAATCAAGTGGCCATAATAAGGAGCATGGCCTAAAAGCTATAGAATTTTAAAGCCTCATAAACAGAAGAAGTAGTCTAGAAAAGAAGGATGTTTGAAAGAATAGTAAATGTTAGGCTGCTAAATGTTCAAAGCAGTTATTAGAGACCCTTTCATTGACTGGGATCCAGTCTTGAAAGTCACCTAATGGACCTATACTTGTGATGATATCAAGTACAAAGAAAAAGAGGAGAGAGAAATGGAAATTTAAAAAGAATAAAAGACAACACTTCTGCTTGACAATTCTATTGTGCCTGGGAGGAAAAAAACAGAAAAGAAGACTTACCAAAGCAATTCTGTCCAACAGGAACATAAGGATGCCTCATCATGTTGACTTCATGTTTAACTAGCTGTCTAGTTCATCTTTCATAACAGAAATTCTTTCTGCAACTGCTTGAAATATTAATGTGTAGCTCTCAATTTCATGCCGCATACCTTGGTTTTTAAATAAGTTAGTGTTCATGCTCTGATGGCAGAAAGGGCCAAATTATTTAATGAAGATTTGGATGTAGCATAAGATACAGGAGGAGAAAAGACATTAAAATATATTATTTATTGAGTATGGAAAGGGAAGTAATTTTATTTTAGGTGAGAGAATGGAAGATGATGTCTCAGAAATTGATAATAAAATCTTTGGCTACATAGGGAATGTTTAGGCACATGGGTGTATGTGCAAGAGCATTCTTGGCAAGAAGAATAACTTGGTCATTAGACCAGAGCTCATTGGCTTCCTTGGGTGTTGCAGAGTGAAGTTTATGACTTTGGGCTAGAGTTTTTGCTATAAGGAGGACCTCTATAATAAATGATAAAGGTGATTAAGTAAACCTAATATAGCCAAATGATCTAATTATTTGATGGTGTAAATGTGACCTATATTTATCTGTTAAATATTAATATCTTACTACTTTCTCTGTTCCTTGTGTGGCCTGTACCGGAATTGCTCATAAAATTTTTACTTGGGGTTGCAGTTGTTTTAAACAGTGTTCTTGAGCAAAGTAGAATTGTTTTTCGGGCTGGGTAACTCCATGGAAGGACGCTTTGAGGAGATTCACTGTTCTACTGAGTTGTTATGCAGTGAGCCTTTTCTTCTTTTTATGCCGCATGTTGTTGTACAGATTTGCAAGAATTAAGGTTATTTTTGCCTTTTCTAAGCAATCTTAGACTACAGACGATTTCATAACAATGCTTATATTGGAAAGTCCAAATTAGAGATTATCATCATTGTCTAGATAAGGACAAACTGAAATCTGACTAAATTTAGCATTGTTATAATTGGGTAGCAGAGAGCTGAAGCTTTTAAAACATTTTCTTACAGATTCTCAAAAGAGACTCATGATTTGAAGTCCACACATTTGTGAACAAACGATTAGTCCTCATAATCACCTAAAACAACTTTCATACAATTTATAAAAGAAAGAAAAAAAGAGCTTTAAAAAAATCAACTAAAGTATATTTTTCTTGCTAAATCACATAAAATGACATATTGTGGGTTAATAAAACATATTAAGTAATATGGAGTCTAGAAGTTTATTTCTAGCTTGACCAAACCACCGGTTTCAGCTAATAAAGTAAATTTTTTCCCTTTAATCTTCGTTCTCTATTTGATTGATGGATGTGCCCTTCTATACAGCACACCAGTACATGTATAAATATGGTACTTATTTTCATGTTGTTCCCCCCACCCCAGCCCACCCCAAGTCTTATAAAAAAAAGAGCTGCAAAATATTAGTACTGGAAGGGACATCAGACATAACTTAGTCTTGATTCAACCTCTGTTTTGCAAATGAAGGAAGAGAGGCTGAGAGAAATTTCAGCTCCTCCAACTTTCCTCAGCGAGGTGATGAGAAAGGCAGGACTAGATTCTAGTCTGTGGTTTCCTGGTCCAGCACTCTCTTCACCCTAGGACAGTACTTCTGATGGAGGGGATGGATGTGAGATGCAGATGGCATTAAACTGCATCATCAGGGAGGCTCGTGTTCTACCCCTTCATCAGTCACTTTTCCTCATTAGGCCTCCAAGGAAATAAAAGGCACAGAGGATAAAACAGGGAACCAATCTGAAATAGCTTTAGGTTTGGCACTAAGGAGTTTGATGTAAAACTTCTGTGAGCTCAGGTGGACCGTGCTGTTGAGCTATGTGACGTTTCTGATATTCAATTGTTTTACCTACAAAAATAGAAATTTTGTCTTTCAAACGTAATAAACAATTCCATTGGACCATGTCAGGTTAGTTTCAGTGCCACAGAACCTCACTCAGTTAAGAGGCTGCTTTCTCTATGGTCACCCCAAAGCCTAAAACTAAAACCTGGACTCTTTTACTCCAGTGTAGAGCATGTGCAGCCTCCAGAAGCAGAGGAAAAACCGGGAGCATGTTGCTTCCACGCGTAGAGCTTAAAGGGCGGGAAATAAAGGAGAGAGAGTTGAAAGTGGGGAGGGAGGGTGAGAATCAGACCCTGAGAATATAGTTGAAGCAGCCAAGTTTTTAATCCGTTTGTCTTATTTTTTATTTTGATGCTCAAATTAACCCAGAATTGGCCAGTGAGAGTCCCTTCAAGCTGGCTCCTGCCTTCTTTGGATATGATTTTGCCATTCTTTGAGCACTTCCCTCCTTTCTATTTCAACAGAAAGTACTTTCCCTACCCCAGCCCTGGAATCAGCCTTTTCTCCAAGGAGTTCTGGTGCTTTTTAGGGGGAAATGGTAGCAATTCAGTTCTGAGACAGATTCACTTCCATTGTGACAAACGTAGGGCAGAAAGTTCCCAGTTTTACAACTAGGCCAATGTTACAACTAGGCCAGTGTTTCTGGACCCTCAGTTACCTAGGAGATTTTGTAAGGAGATTTCTCCTCAACTCTAAGATTCTATCCTTAAGACTTAAGATTCTATCCTTTAAACTGATCTAGACTACATCTTACTCAGTGCCATTTAGATCATTTGGCTTGGTACCAGAGCCAAAGGGAAAAAGGAAATTGGAAGGAAAGTTACGATCACGAGCACAGCAACACTGTCAGAGAAAACAATAGCATGGGGATGGCTGTTTCATGCCGAGATAGCTCAAAGCCTGTGGGGATAGAAGACTCTTAATCCACAAACAGCTAGAGGATTTCAAGAATAATGGCTAAAATATTGAAATCAAAAGATGTCAGAGAACTAGACCGCCTCTTCGGGGGAGTTGGAAGCATGTGGTGCCAAGTCACTTTGTTCTCTTCTCTAGTGTAGTTTAGAGGAATAGAAGGAATGGCTGTAAATGCCCTGGGGTTCTGTGCAGTTCCACTTCTCCCCTCCTTCCTGTGCTCCTCTCCCCTACCAGCCTCCAGACAGAAGTCTGATTTGATGGGTAGGGGCAGTGGTTGCCTACAGGCAAAGGCACGGAGGCTATCCAGTGTGAGTATTCTAGGGCATTTGGTGAAGAGTCTTGGGTCAGCGATGTGTCAGGAAGTAACTAATAATCTTCTTTTAGCTGAAAGACTTTTAATAAACCGAGCCTTAAAGAGTTGAGAATTGGACCCTTAGTTTGTCAGTGAAAAACAGCAGTTTTCATCTTTACTAAAATAAGTACCAATTCGACTATATGCCTTTTAAAAATACTTTGTTGTTTTTGTGAAATATAATAATTTGTTATTTACAAACTAGGACAAAATGGAAAAATACAAGGAAAAGATCAACAAAAAGTTGTTATTATCCAGAAATAATCATTGTATACATTTGATCATTTTAGACATCTGTATATGCACATATATAAATTGAAATAGAAAATGGATGGATGGTGGAAATTGAGACACAGATAAGATTACGCTGAGGTTTTTTTAACAAAAATTTTAATTGTAATCTTTATTATTTTAATTAAAAAAACTGAGGTGAAACAAGTTACTACTGATGTTTAGATAAATGAATCTTCACAACAAGGATTATTAATTCTAAAAGATCTTTCTAAAGTTAAATTGGGTTAATTTTTTTTTTTCTTAGCTGTGTGTTTCAACTTTAGATAGTATCACTTGAATTCAGCTGACAGCCAAGAAATTGAACTCAGTTTCTTTCGCCCCGTCCTCCCACTCTTTGAGTTTTGTTAGTTAATAATTTTGAATTGTTAATGTTTATAGTATGCAATTCTGGAACTATAATTCACATAGTTGTTCAATCTTAGGTCTATATTTAATGTCTTCTGCTAATCTTTGTAACCTGACTTCTTCAATCCTCAGTTCTTTATTTTGATTTGTCCCTTGGTTTTCATGCAGGAGTATTGAGTTCTGTAGTTCTTGAGTTCTTACATGCTTGAGAATCTCCACCCATTGTCCTTAAACATGAAGAATAAATTCCCTGGTTATAAAAAATTCAAGACACTTCCTATTGCTCAGAATTTTGTCTTTTGTCTGACTATTTCCAGATCTTGAAATAGCCTGATTTCTCCCTCCAATGGATGACTTGATATTTCTGCCTTGATGCCAATAAGTCATTCTTTAGTCTTGCAATTAAATGATCAAACTAGGAGTTACCTTGAAATTTATCATCCTGTTATTTTTTTTTTCTCGGATCATGGTATTTCTTTTCAATATATAGATGTAAGGCCACTGTAATTCTTGGAATGGTTTTAAATTATATTTTTAATTTTTTGTTTCTTCTTCAGGAACTTGAATTATGTATACATTGGATTTTCTTTTCCTTCTGTATCTATGTTTCTAGTCATTAGTGTATCTTTGTCCTTTTCTATTTTGTTTTGTGTGTTTCCCTCAAGATTCCATGATCTTCACACTATTCTCAATTGTGTTTGTTCTGCTTGAGTTGATTCCAATATTCCTTTAACCTCTCAAGTTTTTAATTTAATTTAATTTTCATTTTTACATTTCCCCCTTCCCCAGCATTTTTTGGAGTGATTTTATCTCTTTCTGTTTTTCTTTTCTCTTCTTTGATCTCTATTCTCTTTTTCTTTGAGCTTCTTTATCAGAGGAAATGTTTCCTGTAATTTTTTTGAGGCTATGAGAATTATTTATTTGAACTTTCATCAGTTTTCTTGGGTAATGTCACTTCTGTTATCCATTCTTCATCTGCCTTTTCCATCCAGTATTTAAACAGAGTCTGTGCTGTTTCCTTTCTGATTTTTATTTCTTTTTCATTGGGATAATTCTTTTTTATTGTGGTAAAATATACATAAACTTACCATTTTAATAATTTTTAAATGTACATTTCAGTAACATTAAGTTCATTCACAGTGTTGTACAATCATCACTATCTATTTCTATAACTTTTTCATCATCCCAAATTAAAACTGTATCCATTACATAATAACTTCTCATTCCTCCTTCACCCCCAGCCCTTGGTAAACTCTTTTCTACTTTCTGTCTCTATGAATTTGCCTATTCTGGGTGCTTCACGTGAGTAGCATCATAACACTATTTGTCTTTTTGCGCCTGGCTTATTTCCCTAAGCATAATGTTCAGGGTCCATCCAGGTTATGGCATGTGTCATAATTTCATTTCTTTTTATAGCTGAATAATATTCCACTGTATGTATATACCACATTTTGTTTACCATTTGTCAGTTGGTGGACATTTGGGTTATTTTCGCTGTTTTGCCATTACACCTAAGCTGCTATGAATATTGGTGTACAAGTATCTGAGTCCCTACTTTCAGTTTTTTGGGTATAGGAGCAAAATTGCTGGATCCTGTGCTCATTTTCTGTTTACTTTTGAGGAACTGCCAAACCATTTTCCAAAGTGGCTATAGCAATTTACATTCCCACCAGCAATGCACGAATGTTCCAGTTTCTCCACATCACACTTTTTATTTTCTCTTGTTTATTTATTTATTTTTGCGGTACGCAGGCCTCTCACTGCTGTGGCCTCTCCCGTTGCGGAGCACAGGCTCCGGATGCGCAGGCTCAGCGGCCGTGGCTCATGGGCCCAGCCGTTCCGCAACATGTGGGATCTTCCCGGACCGGGGCACGAACCCGCGTCCCCTGCATCGGCAGGCGGACTCTCAACCGCTGCACCACCAGGGAAGCCCTCTCTTGTTTATTTTTAATAGTCATTTTAATGGGTATGAAGTGGTAGCTCATTGTGGTTTTGATTTGCTGCTTTTCATTTTTGAATGAAGCAGTTTTTTTCCAGCTGTTTTATAAAGAACTAGGTGGAGAGCAGCAGGAGGAATAGGTTGAGTGAAGCCACCTCTTCATTTTGAGATCACACAAAGCCCCATGGTTAGTCTGTATCATAATTTGGGGCTGCACCTTCTTCTTTCACCCCACTTTGGCTCTGGCTCTTTTCTGTGGCTAGTGTGCTGCTTAGGTCCATCAGCAAGGATGGCTTGTCTCCAAATCTGTCTCCAATCTGGGATGATGCTGTGTTTCTACAGGAAAATTTCCCAGTTCTCCTTTGGCCCTCTGTGCCCTAAGATTCATTCTCCAATGAACAGATTGCTTCCTGACTGAGCTCTGGATTAGGAATGTAACAGCTCTACATGTATTTCTTCATTTTGGTGCAACTTTAACTCTTGGGGCTTCTCTTTTCTCCCTTAGGGATTCTCATCTATCCTCATAGCTTAATATACTCTCCACATGCCAAAACCAAATAAATTTATATCTCCAGCCTAAATCTCTTTCCTGAATTCCAGACGTGTATGTGCACCTACCTATTCAACATCTCTACTTGGATGTCTGGTAGATATCACAGACTTAATACATCCAACACTTAATTCCTCATTTCATCACCACCACCAGACCTGTTCTACCAGCATAATGCCCCTTCCAGTTGGTAGCAGCTCCATCCATCCAGTTGCTCAAGACAGAAACCTTGGGTTTATCCTTGACTTCCCTTTATCTCTTGCATCCTGTATCAAGTTTATCATGAAATAATCCTGTTGGTTCTATCCTAAAAGCATATCCAGACCCAGCCATTTCCACTGTTAGCACCCTGGTCTGAGGCACCATCGTTGAGCATTAAATTATTGCAATGACCTTTCTAAACTAGCCTCCCAGCTCTCCACTCTTGTCCTCCTGTAGTCTGTTCTCAACACAGCAGCCAGAAATTTCTTTTTAAACCTAAGTCAGCTACTCCTGCTCAAAACCCCGCAATGGCTCCCTGTTTCATTCAGCATGAAACTTAAAAACTTAAAAGCCTGTGTAATCTGCTCACCTATCTCTTCCTCTTACTCTGGAAGCAGAGTAAGCGCTGGGCTCTTCCTTGTTCTCAGATAGGCCAGGCACACTCCCACCTTACTGACCTACACCAGCTACTCCCTTTGCCTGGAACACACTTCTTCGTCTTATCTATGTGACAACTGCCTCACTTCCTTCACAACTTTGCTGAAATACCTTCTCGGTGAAGTTCACCCTGTTGAGACCCTACTTTAAACTGCAGACTGCCTTGTTCCTCAGAGGACTTCTGATCACACTGGTAACATATATATATATTTTTTTGCATAGAATTTATCACTTTATATATAAGTTTTATTACTTTATTTCGTACATGTATATATATATATATATTTTTTTTTTTTAATTTTCTGTCTCCCTCCACTAGAATTTAAGTCCACTCCTGTATTTCAGCATCTGGAATAATGCCTGGAGCATAGTGGGTGGTCAACAAATATTTTTTGAATGAGTGAATATTTTTCAGACATTCTTTATTGATTAACATATGGAGTACAGCTCTTTCCGTGTATCATTAATGATGGATTTTCATACCTTTTAAAAGTTATTTTTTACATTTTTAGTTATAATCATATTTTTAATTATAAATCTTTCAAGAGCAGGACCATGTCTGTTGCATCTGTTTCCATCACAGCACATTAAAAATGTGTTGAATTTCAATATAATTCTAACTAAAGCCATTACACATATGCACATACATGTATATGAACGTATGGCTGTTTACATCTGTCTTTATCTTTGTGTCTCTCTGCTTCTAGATCACTGTCTTTATCTCTGATTTCCCTATGGGGAGGTGGAAAGGAATGTAGACCAACAATAAAGAGTCTTTACTTCTTGCTTACAAAGTCTTTCATGACCCGGCCCCTCTTTACCTCTTGGACCTCGTACTGTAGTGCACTCCACCTCTCTCACTCTGCCGCAACAATACTGGCCTCACTGCTCTTCCATGAGCAGGCCTGGCACGCACCCACCCTACAGCCTTGGCATTGGCTGTCTCCTCTTCCTGGAGCACTCTTAACCCACATATCTCTGTGGCGAACTCCTGCATCTTCTTTAAACCTTTGCTTAGATGTCAGCTCTTCCATGGAAGGAAGTTAAGGAACTCATTATTTTGGAATAAACAGGAAGAAGTTAAATAAAAAATTATGACATTAAAGTGAGAATAAACCACCCCAATTGCAGAGAATTACTAATGGGACCAAATGGAGACAGATTCAGTGATGATGTGGAGGCAGGGATGTCACAATTTGGCAGTAGACTAAGAACATAATAAATAATCCTGAGAATGCCTTCAAAGGAACAGATGAGAGGTGCCGGCTCTGGCAATGACAGAGAATTTGACAGTCAGATGGTTTGAGTTGAAAGATAAGAAATTGTACCTCTGCAGCAATGTCATAGCTAGCCTGTTTTAGCTCTTTAGTAAAAAATTATGGAAGTATCAGTTCATTTCTAATTCCCTTGCCAGAGTTTGTGGATTAATGTCTTTACCCATGGGAAAAACATGGCAGAAACTCTGTCTCTTTTTCAGTGGTTACTGTTTCTCCCGTGCTTACAGAAATACACTTGAATTTTCCCGTGCAGGTCCAAGACACATAAGTAATTAGCTATTTCTGAAGTTTGGTAAGTTATTTTCAGTAAATAAATGGCTAACAAATGTATACTTTAGGTTTTAGGTGTTATATGTGAACATGTGGTTTTAGAGAACTTTAGTCTGTGGGAAACATTCTCAGAATTGTCAGACATTTGTATTAGCTGACTGCCACTACTGTGATGTCCAAGTTTATCTCTGGGGTCTCAGTTGTGAACAGTTGACATAGGAAGCTATGAAGACACTTAGGTCTGAGAGATAATTAGGAAAATAGCTACAAGCAGAATAGTTAGAGTCAGAATTAGCAAAGTGTCCTGAAAAATGGTTTCCTCTTCCAAGTTAGTTTCCGGGGAAAAAATTGTAGAAGACTTAAAAACACTATTTAAAATGGTATTAAGTATTCTTTTAAAAATGACAAGAAGACAAAGCAAATCACACCTTGAATGTCAGGGACTACACAGTGTCACTAAAGAGTCACAGTTCAATAAAGTAGATATGTCACTTAAAATAGCAAAAGAGGGAAAACATAAAGAAGTAATACTAACATGGAATCATGGTAATAAAAACCCCATCTCACAATATACAGATCCTAGTATAAGTGTGACTGAAGGAAGAATTTGGACTTTTATTTTGGACCATTTAATGGTCCAAAATTGGACCATTTAATGGTCCAGAATTTTGGACCATTTAAATGAGGTCAATATGAACTTTTAGGAGAAAGAGCAGATTACTTTCCTAGAATATATCAGACAAGTGTGTCACCTGACACATTTACTTATTTATTTTTGCGGTACGCGGGCCTCTCACTGTTGTGGTCTCCCCGGTTTCCGGACGCGCAGGCTCAGCGGCCATGGCTCACGGGCCCAGCCGCTCCGCGGCATGTGGGATCTTCCCGGACCAGGGCACGAACCCGTATCCCCTGCATCGGCAGGCGGACTCTCAACCACTGCGCCACCAGGGAAGCCCACACATTTATTTTAATTATATATTTATCTAAAAGCTGTGAATATGGTATATGAATATTGCTTCATGTTATAATTTCTATAATATGAGGAAAATAGACCATATTTTCTGAAAATTTAATCACTATTGGTGGACCTTCATAAATATTTAAATTATCTAAGGGAGATGTCATTTATGATTAGATGTCTATAGTCTCCATGATTTGTTTATCCTTGAGTTTTCCAAATTGAGATTTATTTTGAATGTCTCCTCTAAGCTTTGGAGATAATATGATTAATTCACGTATAGACATGTTCAGATGACATCCTAATCCAGACATTACTTTCAATTCCACTTTGACTTTCTTTATTCTTCACACATTCATTTCTGCCACCAACATCTACTTTTCATCATGCTTACAGAAATGGGAAAAAATACTCGTCTGCTCCATGGTCTTGTCCACTTCACACAATCAGTTGTGCTATTGGGGTCTGGATGTGACCTCACTGCAGCCCCCATACAAGTGCTCTTGTTCTCTGTGAGGAGGGATGAGACGCTTTGCTGCTTATACGGGATTCTCTCAAAACAACTGCCCATTTCACCTTTTGTTGTAAATCATAGCATCTCATCAGATGTTCTGAAGTAAGAGATTCTCTAAAAAAGAAGAGGTCAAGTACACATGGCCAATGCTCCTATCTGAGAAGTCATAGTGAACATTATTTATTAAAGGCTTTGAGATCTGCAGTAAAAGAATGCATTTAAAACCGAGTGTTTCCCCATCTTCCTTGATTTTATTATACCCTGTTATACATTACACCTATTAAAATATTTGTAATTAATAATGTCAGTCCCATAATGTTTGTCTTAAGTATACATAATAAAAATTCTGTAACATTGCAGAAGTATTATTCCATTTATATAGAGTGAAGTCACGTGCTTGCATGTGTGTGTGTGACATGAGCATATGAGGTAAACCGTAAGAAAGCAGGAGAATGACAAATGCAAGATCCAGGATGATGGTTCCCTGGAAGAGGTGAGGGAAGAGGTTGAGATCACAGAGGAAGAGGGGAATAAAGGGACTTCAAGGTGATAGTAATGTTAAACTGAGTGGGTGGGTAAATGGGTATGGGTATTTATTGTGTTTATATATAAAATCATATATATAATTACATATATATCCTGAGATGCTCTGTTGGCTAGAGGTCTGGAGGTGAAGAAGATTGAGCAAGAGAGACTGGGAATGACCTAGCAGGGAGGTAGGAGAAAGATCAATTGAATGTACACATTTCATTTCAAGAAAAAGAAGAGAGAGTGGTCAGTTCCTTCAGATGCTGCTGATTGGTCTTGTAAGATCGGGAACGAGAATCCCTACTGAATTTGGTGATGTTGAGGTGGTGTTGACAAGACCAGTTTTGCTGTGGTGGTGGATGATAAAAGCCTAACTATGATTCCAAAGAGGGAAGGGATGAGGTGACATAGAGACAGCAAGTAGAAACTATTTTTTCTGCAGTTTTTGCAGTGTAAGCAAGTAGAGTGTCCGGGTACTAGAGGAAGTTGTAGAGCAACTGAGACTATTTTTAATGAGAAATAGTACAACATGTTTTCATGGCTATGGATGGCCCCATAGAGATGGAAAATAATGGTGCAGAAGAGAAGTGAATATTATCGTTAGGGAAGCCCTTAAATAGACCAAAGCATATTGGATCCAGTGAGTAAGTGGAGGGGTTGAACTTAGGTCAGAACAAATCCACTTCATTCGTTGTGATTGGAAGGAAGGAGGTACCAGGCCTTCTCTTCCATAAATGTCACATGGAAATCAGTGGTCAGGGCAAAAATGAGAACTTGGGACATCTCTGAGAATGTGACATTTTTGGCTATTTCTCTCATTTTCCTATTGTTCAGGACTTCACACTAGAGTCAGGTAGTATCTCAGTGCAGTTGAAGTTGGGAGTCCTGAGAAGTAAACTACAACATTCTAAATAATTGGTAGAGACTTCCCAGACTTTGCGATAACTATTCCACAGTATACAGCGATCTGGCCTCATGTCTGCCCTCCAGACAGTGTACATTCCATGGCAAAATGACTGTCTCTGATAGAACAGTGACTCCAGATGATAGACTGCCTGTCAAGTCCTATTCAGTTCAGATTCAGATGTGTTTGGATCCGTGTACTCTTCAGGGCTGTCATTGTATCAGCTATTCAGTTACTTAAGCTATTTCTGCTATCATAAAGCAAATTGAAAATTTGACAATTGTCTACTTATTCTAATCTATGTGGACAGATAGTACAGATCTTCAGGGCTAAAACTGAATTATCTGTCACATGAGCTCAGATAGAATTTTAATTAAAAAATTTAAGCTGCAAAAATGGATTAAACACTTAATAACCCAGGCTTTTCGGCAGCTCTTGAAAAAGTTGAGTAGTGCTGGAATCTTTCTCCCTTCACTTGGTCAACCTTTTGCCATTTTATTTCACCTTCCCCTGTCCTACTCTATTTATTGATAAATAGAACATTGAAGGTGAAAGTTGGATGCTGAACACTGGCAAACTGCAATTTTTAGGTAATGTTTAAATGGCATTGTTTTCATCTTGGAAATCTTAGCCTCTAGCAAGTGGCATATTTATTTATCACTAGGCGTATTTTCAGTTCTTCCTTAGGAAAGCATATTTTATTTCCGTCCCTTTGTCTTTGAGAAAAATGAATTCATGATTCAGTTCTGGAAGGAGCCTTATGATGACATCGCTCAAACATTAAGAAATGGAGTCCTGCATTCAGAGTGCTGAACTTCAGGGAGGAGGAGGAAAGAGAAAGGAGAGGGAGGAAGGAGATTATCTCTTATTAATACTGTTAATGCATTTAGCGTGAAAGTATGAATATCACAGAACAACAGAGTATCATGACTCTCATTTCTTTGCCACAATATTACTGTATTCTATTTGGGTTTATAGTTGAGTTCCTGTGTTTCACTATTTTAAGCAACAGCAGAAGGATCAGCTTAATGATAATAAGAGCTGACATTTATTGTGTGGTTTTCCATCCTCTATACCACATTACACATCCTAGGTGCTTTATGTGTGTTATCTTATGTCTAATACATCTTTGTCCCCCCAGCCCAGTGTGTAGCATAGTGCCTGGCATATAGTAAGAATCCAATAAATATTTTTCTAATTGCCTGTAAACAAGAAATTAAATGAGCCAACAGTGCAGAACTTTGACATGACAAAAAGGTTACTGCCCTATAATATGCTATGAAAGGCTCTGACAGACCATATTACCAAGTATGTGTCCGTGGTTGACATGCTAATAAAATTAGAATTGTTCCTTAACTTTCTAGAGATACATGATTCAATTGTGTTAAAGCAGTTGTTTCCTGAAAAGCTTAATACACTAGCTAGTGAACACCTTATTTCTTAGTATTTACTTATGTGATCAGTCTTAGGCTTTACTGTGTAATGGTTAAGAGCATGGAGTGAGGAGCCACTGTAACTGACACATTAGCTGTGTGACCTTAGGTTAGCCCTTCAATCTCTCTGGACCTCCATTGCCTCATCTGTAAAACAGGGATAATAAAAGTATCTTTGGATGATTCTGTGCATGCAGAATGCTTAGAATAGTGTCTAACACATATTATGAAATGTGTAAGTGTTAGTTAACAAAGTAACATATCCTAAAGCAGTGGTTCTCCAACTTCACAAGCATAAGAGTCACCTGAGACCTGTTAAATCCCTGTTGGTGGGCCCCACCCCTGAGTTTCTGATTCAGTAAATCTGGGGTCGAGTCAGAGAATTTGCATTGCAAATCAGTTCCAAAGGGATGCTGATTCTGCTGGTACTGGTCCTTGAACCACGCTTTGAAAACCTTTGGCCTACAGTAGTGCTTTTCAAATTGTGTGTGGTGAAGGAATTGTTGGTTTTTACTTGCTAGTTTTGTTTTGTTTATTCCAATCTGTCATAGACAAATTCTTTGGTAAAATACAATAAATATGAATTTCTAGGAAAGTAAAATGAAAAAAAAGATATTCTTTTAGTTTTCCAGTTGATTTTGTCTTCAGATAAATGTGAATTTTTTATTCATACCTACCTTCAGAAAGGGAGAAATTTCATGTAGCAAATGAAGTGGATGTACCATTAATGTTTCATGTTAGGCTAGTACCTTCTGGTATTTTAGCAATCCTTTTGTTTTATGCTCTTTTAAATGGAGACAGAGACATACCATATTCACAAATTCCTGGGATTAAGATATAGCTATATTTGGGTGCTGTTCTACCTACCACAACAATTATCAAAAATCCAAATTCCAACTCGATCCAACCAGAGCTACCCCAAGTCTTTGAGACGCTCTAATATCCAAAGCCTGATTTTATTTATTATTTATATTTTTTCCAAAGCCTGGTTTTAATTGTAATCAGCGTCCCAGACAATAAATTTGTTTTATAGTGCCTTTACTATGAATTTGCCCTTCACATAAGTTTGCTCTCCTGCATAGGGATTAATTTATTTTTCCATAATTCCCTTCCAACGTCATTTGAAAATTAGCGAAGTTCATATTAAAAGGCTGTTTTCCTCCTTGATTGTAAATACTGGGCCGATACTCCCTCAGTGCCAACCATCTGTTGGACTTGCGCAGTGGATCCTGATTAGGAAAGTGCCTATGTTTTCTCATTTTTCACAGTCTCACCCAACCCTTTTCATTCATACAGAGTAAGTTTCTGCCTGGCTTTCAGATTTTGCTGAAAGTTTTGACAATAAAAAGGAAAAACATCCTTCCTCTGACACCTAGTTAAAACTCCAACTCACAGGAATAAAACTGTATTTCAGTTAATTAAAATTTGGAAGCCTCCCATATGCTACATGAGTTCCCAATGTGAAATAAACAAACCGAATTGAAAATAAAAATTTAAAGAGGTAGTGCATACTTGTGAATATATAAAAACTCAAAAGGTAGGTAGCAAAAAATATAGTGCTATTAGGATTTGATAGGTGTCAGGGTCAGGTTTAGCTGCAAGTACAAAGGAACGTAAGAATAGAAGCTTTAGAAAGCTAAAGTTTCTTTCTGCCATAAAGAGAAGTATGGAAGTGACTCGTTCAAAGCTAAATTGCATTTCACAGTTACAGGGATCTTGGGTGATTTATTCCCTCTGTCCCTTCCAACCATTACATCTTTTCCAAGGAAGCAGGCAGGAAGAATGGAGACTGGAGAGGGAATACTATACCTCTCTTCCATTTAATGTAATTAGTCAGAATTTAATGACATGGTCACCCTTAGCTTCAAAGAAGTCTGGGAAATGGTCTTCTAAAGAGGCAGCCATGTGCTCGACTGAAAAACTGGGAGAAGGAAATTATGCCCATTGTGAGATCTCATCTCTACTGTGCATGTGGTTTTTATCTTCTTTTAGTTGCTGATTTATATTTTCTGCATTTCTTTAATGCATATGTATGTATTATCTTTATTTAAAAAAATTAAGAGAAGTCCTGTCTCTGACTCTGCCTAGCCATGACTTCTGGCAAGAGAACTAAGGTTGCTGAGGTACTGATTATGTAACTCACAATGCAGACTTCATTGTGCATTGTGGAAAACTGGTGGAAAACTGCCTATCATTATTAATTGTAATCTTTATATAGCTCTTCCTTCTTGTTTCTTTCACTTGCCTGGAAAGAAAGTAATTGTATAATAGATGTGATTCAGACAGGAAAGAAAGTCCTTATTTAATCTATGGGGCTATTAGATAACTATTAAAGAGGGACTCACCTAAGATGAATTTTCTCATATGGGTTTTTCTTTTGACAGCTCAATTCCTTTTAGGGTACACTGATTTCAATGCCTTAAAAATCTTTGGAAGTTATTTTAAGCTATAGTGTAGGCACAGTAAGTATAGTGAGCTAAATCTGGGGGGGGAAACAGTAGTTTTACTCTAAGCTTTATTCCCTTTGCTATGAGGTTTTTTGTTTTTTGGGGTTTTTTTAAGAAAGATAATATTGCCACAAGTTGCTAACTTCAGTGTATAACAGAATGCTTAGAGTTTCTCTGAAGTCAAAGGAGAAAAGAAGACAGGAACTTTTGTTGGCCTGATATCCTAGTTAAAAGGAAAAATAATGAAACGAAACAAAATTTTTCTTCCAAGTGATTTTTCTAAAATAAAGCAAGATAAATACCTACTGAAATTTCTGCCTATCTCGGAATTAGAGATATCTCACATTGGAAGAGCTGCTAAAGAAGTTTGTTTAAGGAAGCTTCTCATTTAAAACTCTGGACATTTTGTCTGGATTAGGGTTGGGACCAACTTTTAGCCATTGGTAGTTATCATAGTATATATTTAGCCTTTGCCTGTATTTCTGTTAACATTCCACACTTCTAAATTTTCTTCAGTCACTAAGTAGATGGCAGTGATAAGGTTCATTACTGTGTAGAGTGATGGTAGGAATTTTAAAAATATTAAGAGGACATATTTTGAGAAGCCATTTACAAAGTGAATTCATAGATATTATGGGGCACTGATGAGGTACAGCATTTTCAAAGAATACAGGGGTTTCAGGCTGGAATGCCTCTTTGAATAATGATCCATCTTCGGTCACTCCCTACTCTTCACCTCTACCTGCACCCTACCCTCTTCACCTGTATAACTTTTCATTATCCTTCAGGCCTCAACTTAAACTTCATGTTCCCAGGGGGAGACCTCCTTAAACTGCTCCCTTCAATCACCTTCTTTCGTCACCTGCCCCCACCTCACTTCTATATGCAAAGAAGGCAACACTTAAAAGTAGTGGAGAAAGGAAAGAGTCTATAGTGAATGCTGTTGAGACAGGGACTTCTATGCGGAGAAAATAAAATCAGATCCTTACCTCACACAACAGACACACACACACACACACACACACACACACACACACACACAGAATATCCAGATAAATTGGAGATACAAATATGAAAAAGTTTTAAAAATTAGGCTGTTAGGAGAAAATATAAAAGACTATCTTTGTGACCTTGAAAAGATTTCTTGACTATTACACAAAAAGCAAAAACCATAAAGGCAGATTTTTATCATCAAAATTCAGAACTTCTGTGTGAAGAAATACATAAAGACAAGGTAAAGTAAATCGAAAGAAAATTTATAGAAGAGGGAACCCAGTTAGGCAATATATATGTAAAGCAATGCCCAACCTCAAGGGCAGTTAAGGATATGCAAATGGAAATGGAGATACCAATGTCACATCCATCCGCTGTGGGGATAAGTGGAAACCAAAACCAAAATTCTCACTTGCTGTATTTGTATGCACAGGCACTTTATAATGCAAATTGTCAGCATTTATACAAATTTTAAAAATATATACATTTTTGCATATGTATACATAAAATTATATATGGTGTACAACCCCAAAATACTATTTATAAACATATACTTTAGATAAAGACTCACACTTGTTTATAAGTAGGCATGTTTAAGGATGTTCCTAGTGAAAATTTGTGGTGGGTGCCCTAAATGTTCACCAATTTGGAAAAGAAAATAGATATCTGTTCATTTTAGAAACTTTGGAAACCGAAGGAAAGCATGAAGAATTGAGCTTTGTGAGATTCAAGGTATATTTTCAATATGGATATGTATGATGTATGCCGTGTGTGTCAAAAATTATCATGACTCAATTATTTGTAATTAGTGTCTCTATAAACCCCTGTAGCAGAGACTTTATCGTACACCAAATATCCGTGTATTTCTTTACATTTCCCGTTCTCCTTTGCAGTAAGTGTGAGAGCCACATGAGTAGATTGGACAGTGAAATTGTAAAATTCACAATGATTTGTAAAATGGATTGAGCCGGTGTGTCTCCTCTGTCTTTCTCTCCGCTGTGACACTTTTGAGGACATGTTTTCTACACGGGGTGGCTGTAAGATGGAGGAGGACTGCCTGAGACAAATTGGACTTTGTAGGAGTGAGATATAGCCTTTTTTAAGTCACTGGGATTTCCGAGTTTGTTTCTGCAACTTAACCTCATTGAACATTGACTGATAGCTATCTCCAAATAAATATACACTTCTCAAAATTGTTGAGATAAATTGTCATTCATCACTCACTATAACCCACCTAGATTCTCCTTACATCCCTAAAAGTACTCAGATTTATTCTCTAAATTTTAAATGTAATTTGAAAGTTTTTATTGTAAAAATGTTTATTTTTAGAAAAGTTAGGAATTGAAAATAAGTATAAAGATGATGAAAATTATGCATAATTCTACAACAAGCATAATGTGTTGACAATTTCATTATTATCTTGTCTTCCTAAATGTATATATTTTCTTCCTATCACTGAAAAACATTCTGTTTAATAACTATTTAGCTTACCATTATGTGGATGGACGAAAATGCATTTAACAGATCCCCACACTTTAGACATTCATGTGGTTTCCTGTATTTATCATTACAGTTAATGCTATGAAGCACATCCTTGAATCAAAAACACTTCAAACAGAAGAGATGGTGGTGATTTTCTTCTATAAAACACTGTCCCTTGCTTACAGACTTACGTCCACCACCTCTAGCTTCTTCAGTGGCACTGTTTATTCTGTCACATGTGGTTTAGGACATATGACTGTTAAAACGTGTTGCTCATTATCTCCTGTGAGTGTATTTTAGGTAATGAAAGAGTTATTCTTTCTAGTCCTCTCCTTTTTCATCCTTTACTCTTAGATTAAATATTACCTTGAGGGGGCTTCCCTGGTGGCGCAGTGGTTGAGCGTCCGCCTGCCGATGCAGGGGACACGGGTTCGTGCCCTGGTCCGGGAAGATCCCACATGCCGCGGAGCGGCTGGGCCCGTGAGCCATGGCCGCTGAGCCTGCGTGTCCGGAGCCTGTGCTCCGCAACGGGAGAGGCCGCAACAGTGAGAGGCCCGCGTACTGCAAAAAAAAAAAAAAAATATATATATATATATATATATATATATATATATAACCTTGAAAAGAAAAATGGTTTCGTATTTGGACTCTAAGCTCTTTTCTAATGCTGTAACCCAAAACATTACAGACTTTTGGATTAGGCTTTATCTGCACATGGCCAAGGCTCTTTGAACATTCAGTGCAAAGAAGAGATGAGAACAATAAGCTGATACATTTCACATGAAAGAGTGAAAATGAAATTAATCATACTGCACTTCTCTTACTGGCCTTGTAATGAGTGATACAGACAATTCAACCTGTCCAGTCAATCAAAAAGGAGCTATTTCTATTTTGATACTAACAATACTCATTATCCAGTATGGTAAATTTGTGTTTAGAAGACTTGTTTTCCTAGATTTCCCTTTCTGTTTTTATTTTTAACATTTGAAAATGATTTATCGTTTTGAGCGAAATTAGCACTTACAAAGAGTGAAATGACGGTGAGTACAAAAACCTGCACGTACAGAATTGCAACTTAAGAGAAAACCGTATTTCCTAGTATATTTTTTAAAAAGTATTGACATGCAGCCCTTTTACAAAGAGAGAAGTTTGGGGTGTGTTCATTGTTGAATCACAGATGCCTTTGCTGAGGCCTCACTGAAGAGCTGGACTTCGAGAGGCCCCCTAGAGTGGGGCCTACTTAAATACAATTGCAGCGAGAGCCCTGTGCTCTGCCTTTGTCCCCTCTGGTCTGACTTCAGTGTTACTCACTCAGTCCCTCTTCCTTTTATATAATCCAGCGCCATTCTATTCTATCCAAGTTCATCTCTCTGCCACTCAGATAAGCCCCTTGCTGCTCTTTGTAAGTGTCACTCCTACAAGAATATAGTCTTAGGGTATTTTCTGAAAGAATTGTTTTTTTTTTTTTTTAAAGGGTTCACTGACTGAATGCACTCTGAAGGGTAGTTTGGGTAGGGGGCTATTTTTTTTAACCTCTCAGGAGAACATCTGGAGACAGAGCAGGTAGCCCATCATTGACTCAGGAAACTCACTAGACTTGTTGTGGATAAACAGAGTGGAAGAGCAGGTCTGATAGATGCTCCTGCAGTGTCTAATGCAGGCAGCTGGATTTCTTAGGGACCTCATCTGTCACAGATTTTCAGTATCTATATTGGGAAATTATTCAAGCAACGTTAACTATTTAGACTAGTGAATTAATCGTCTATAACATAACTAATAATTTGAGTCTCACAGCTGTGAAAACATATTTTTTGTGACAGTTTGGGCAGCTTTAGATTGTTTAGTCAGGGTTGATAATATAGATGACTTTTGAGTGCTTTCTTCTTTATTTATAAGAAGGTATATGGGATGATTTTGTAGTTACTTGTATATTGTGTATTCAGAGGGAATGCTGTTTGAATGAAGTGTTATATGGTTAAATAAACTTGGGAAGTGTTGCATGCTAAGTGTATATGCCCTCCTAATGACTTAAAATGCATATTGGTATTTAGAGCTTAAGCCAGCATTTACAAATGCATTTGATCACAAGGTAGGTATGGGGGGAGGGTTATGAGGAAGAAAAACATGAAGTTTTTATTAACATAAGCCTAACATAAACTATTAATAGTCAGTAGAACATCTTAGAACTTGCAATTTTATGAAAGGGAAGTTTTAACCATGTTTTTGCAACAGGAGGTGGTATTATCAGAGGGATATTTTAGTATCAGCTTGTAGACAGATTAGAAAAAATACACAGTTGACCCTTGAACAATGCCGGAGTTTAGGGGCACCCGACTGTCAGTGCAGTTGAAAAATCCCCATGTGATTCCCCTCTGTACCAGGGTCCTCCGTATTCATGGTTCCATATCTGTGGATTCAACCAATTGCGGATCCTGTAGTACTGTAGTATTTACTACTGAAAAAAATCCAAGTATAAATGGATCCATGCAGTTCAAACCCATGTTGTTCAAGGGTCAACTATACATAAAATATTCAACATACAGGGCCCTTAAGGAGCAAGCTTCTGTTCCAGGTATTCATGAATTTTTTTCATTCTCTCACTCCTCCGCAAATATTTATTAAGCAAATACTCTATGCTGTGTGCTAAGCAAGGTAAATAACATCGTAAAGAAGGGAGAAATGGTCCCTGCCATCATGGAGTTTAGGTTCCATAAGAAGGAGACAAATATAGGTTTAATGTTTTATGAGCACCGTTTTTAAAAAAAGAGAAACAGAATACCCTTCTGCTTTTTGTTGAACAACAATGCTGAAAGAGACCTTTTAATTTCCTCTTAAATATGTCAGGAAGCATCTATTTTAATATTTGCAATATCACTAAACCTTGTTAAAAGAATTTAACTTTGCTGGTTTCAGTGTTGAAGTATAGCTTTATTGAATCTTGGACTAGTTTAGCATTTTGGAAACAACATTTCAAGATACCAGTTTGGAGAAAGGAAAGAAAGTATAAGCAGAGAGAAGTAGTTTTTATTTGCTTTGTTTTTACTTTTGTTTGACATTTTATATGCACAGAAAAATACACGTATTATAAATGTGCACCTTGATTAATTTTCACAAACTGAACACAACAAAATTTTACCAGCCCCCCGCACAAAACATCCCTCCGTTTCCTTCCAGTTGCAGCCTTCCCTGCCCACCAGTGTGACAACCATCCCAGCTTCTTTCAGCATAGATTCAGTTTGCCCACGTGTGCGTGTGAGCATGTGTGCGTGCATGTGTGTGTTGTGTATAAATACAGTCATTCATGACATAGAGAGTTTTAAAGGAAACCAAGAAGGCACATTTGGTTCTAAATACAGATCTTTCTGTAATTCAGTGGTTCTTAAACTTGGTCACACATTCATTGGAAACAACTAGGAGCTTCGAAAATTACTCACGTCTAAATTCCACCCAAAGAGATACTTAATGTAATCGGCAAAAGGTGGGGCCTGGGCAATAGCATTTTAAAAGCTCTCCAGATGATTCTACTATGCACCAAAGATTAGAGTCACTACTGTAATGTGTTGAAAGTAAAACCGTAGATGTTTACATAATATTGGCGCTAGCTTTAAGCCCAACGGTCTAATATTTGTAAACCTGGGCTTTCTATGTCCAGATTTTAGGTTGCAGTTTAGCAGAAGAAGTAGACATTATATGTGACTAATCACCCTCCCGTGATCTGTCACCTGGGCAACAAACCTTTTTGAATTTGGGACGGTGTGGGAGTTAAATAGGGTCGCCTTGCTTTAGAACAGCCTCTGCTTATAAGATGCTGCAGTGTCATCAGGCACCGGATTGCAGAACTGTCGGATTTGTGTCAAAAGGCATTACATCCTGGCATTGAGACTGGAGAGCAGTGTATCATTTGCTTGAAAGCTTTAGGGACCCCTGGAAGCCTACAGGGCCTGGGGCTGGCCCTGGGGGCTGGAGATGATGTTCTTCTCAGGGCCTAAGGAACCCTCAGGGGTGACTAAGACATTTCAGACTTGGAGGAACACAGAGTTGAGCTCTCAGGAATTTGGATCAGTGGAAAGTGCAGAAGCATCTGAATTCTATGAAATTATTTTCACTTTAGCCTGAAAACTGACTCAGCAGCAAGCTGATAAAACTGAGTCTGTTTCATTTCTTTTCCTTCATCTTTTCCTGAAAGTTTTTTGATGTTAGTAAAATTTTGGAAGAATTTTATTTTACAAATGATAACTTGCAATTTCAGGAGTCTGGAAGAGGTTCATTATGATTCAGTGAAAGGACAGTTTACCTTCCCTGGAATACAGTGGGTCTGCGGGTCTGCACCCAGAGGCTCCATTTTGCACAGTCTCCTTAATGAATGCTTCACCCCACCCTTTAGAACGTGACAGGTCAAACCTCAGCCGTTCAGGAGCCTGGGGTGTTCCTGCCTGTTCTCTGAAGATCGCGTGTTGTTTTTTCTTCCCTTTGTATACTTCCTATGGTCTGAACTAGTTATCTGTATGCTTTTTGAGGATATAGCAGTTAATGAGAGACAGAACCCCTGCTCTCAAGGAGCTTATAGTCTAGTACAGGAGACAGAAAATAAAGTTGGCTGATAAACAAATAAGGATCTCAGAAAATGGTGGGTGCTGTGGAGAATACAAAACAGGAGAGAACATGAGAAGACCACTCTGGGAAGTGGCATGTGAGGTGAGACCTGGATGAAGAGAAGGAGCCTTTTCAGTGAACACACAGCCGCAGCATTCCAGGCAAATGAAAGGAGCTGGAGGTGGGAATGGACTTGACATGTTTGAGGATCAAAAAGAAGCCCAGGGTGGCTGGAGCACAGTGAGTAAGGGGAAGAGCTCAGGAGGTAGCCGGAGCTACGTGACGGAGGGCCTTGCTGGCAGAAGGCGTTGGATTGTATTCTCAGTTCAGCGGGACGTCTTTGAATCCAGTAGGTTTGTTGCCCTCACTTGATTTGATTTGAGCATACAATTACCCAGATTTTTAAAATCAGAATGAATCCATTTTTCTCAGATCAGACACTTGTGACTTTTCTTTTAGGTCCATGTTAACCCCAGGAGTATTAGTGCCCTTATCTCAAAAGAAGATATGAGAGAGACATGTGGCTGGATTCTTGCCCTTTACCTTGGGAATGACTGAGCTCATGGTCTGAGATAATCATTACTTTAATTGAATGTGATTTGCTGAGAGCTAGAGATTTCTTTGAAAACCTATATTTTATAAAATTCTGTTCTCTATGTACTGCAGATAAATATGGAAGGAAGCACTGGTATGAGACCTTCGTTGGATTCTAGGATGATATTTGCTTTTAATTTGATGGTCTACTTTGACTTTTTCAAAACACCTGGGGATCACTCCATGCCTTTTGGCAGGAAAAAAAGGGAGAAATGAAAGCATAGATTGGCTTCCTATCACTTTTAAATCCTAAAAGAAGTCAGACAGCACCCACCCTTATTAAGTTACTGTAGAATGCAACACATATAACCTTTTTTTTTTTTTTTTTTTTTTGCGGTACGCGGGCCTCTCACTGTTGTGGCCTCTCCCATTGCGGAGCACAGGCTCCGGACGCACAGGCTCAGCGGCCATGGCTCACGGGCCCAGCCGCTCCGCGGCATGTGGGATCTTCCCGGACCAGGGCACGAACCCGTGTCCCCTGCATCAGCAGGCGGACTCTCAACCACTGCGCCACCAGGGAAGCCCAACACATATAACCTTTACACAGTGATTTATTTGAGATGACCAACTTAACTAAATGACCAAGTGTTTGTTTGGTATTAAAGCATAAATGCTGGTGGGATTTTTTCTGGATGTTTCCTTTGTTGACACATAAAACTGGCTGGGCTCACACTGAAGCAGATGCATGCATTTAAATCTTGGAGAGGTATACACAGTGTGAAGTGACTGATAAATGAACAGGGCTTACAATTGCAAAGTTATTGCACACGGCAGCTTATTGGCATATAAATTAAACTGCTGCAAGGTAAGAAGAATGGAAGAAAAAACGAGGTTGCTGTGTGAGAGCAAACTGATTTGGGAATCATTTGGACATTTTATTCCTCTGAAAACAGTTTGCGTGGACATCTCCAGCTGTGTCTGGCATGAGGCCACGTTCACATTGAAGGAAACGTGCTTTAAGACTTGAAGTTATCCAGCACACAGGGGTTTCAGTCATGCACATAAATAGATGGATGCTTTATGGAAACCATTTCTGGTAGGAAGCAGAAGCCAGAGAGGGACAGAGGGAAGAGCAGGGACACAGACCTGCCTTGGGCAAAGTGGGCAGGAGAAATCCCCTCGTCACAGCTCAGAACAGAGAAAGTCAGGGCTGCTTTGGGGAGAGGATTGCTGGGGGGAGAGGGGAGGTTAGGCCCAGGCAGTAAGGGGATTCCTCACAGCGAGGCTGCGTGGCCGCACAATCCCACGAGGGGGCATAGCATCCTTCCTGCTCATCCTCCAAGTCTCTGCTCAGATGCCACTCTTCGGAGGGACCTTCCATGGCCATCTTACCAAAAACCTCTCTTTCCGTTACTTTCTATCACTGAACCTAGTTATGTTTTCCTTCATGATAATTTGAAATCATTTATTTGTTTATCTATGTGTTTATGTTTTTATAGTCTCTCTCCCTTACTAAATTAACCTGCCGGAGGGCAGCATCCTGTTTTCTTTGTCAGTGTATCCCCAGCAGTGCATTCAGCACTTAACTCTGCCTGGCAGACTGTAGGCAGGTAAGAAATGTTTGTTGAATGAATATACAGACCCTGGAGGAAAACAATCCAAAAATGGCTATGAACTGGGTTGTAGCCCTCATCCTGGGGATGCAGCTCTGGTCTGGGTGCACTCAGAGAGACACACAAAAATTCCACACTCAAGCAGACTTGAACCTGCAGGATATCAGGTTGGTGAGGGTGCCTGGCACTACCCCATTGTTCCTCCTAATATCCCGTGACTTAGACTGAGGAAACCATAGTTCCCGTTTTAGTGTTGAGAGAACAGGACCCACCATAAAAGAAGCTGCCCAACTTGCCTGATATATTGAGCCCCCTACTTAACTTTCTTTGATCCTCATTAGATCCAAGAAATTTCCTGCTTTGGTCCTGTGGCCCAAGAAGAGACCCCGATCTCAGCCTTGCCTGGTTCCTTTCTCCCTAACCCCTGGCTAGCTTCCATGTGGTGACCACTCCCTTATACAGTCCATCACCTAGGAGATGCCTTTCAACCCTTATCACCTTCAGAGGCAAGACCAAAAACGGCAGATCTCAACTCTGTGGCTACCTAGGCCCTTCCTACTGAGTTCTGCTTTGTGTGGGAGAGGTGGTCTTCCCAGTGATGGACATTATTGAGGACCTAGCTCTTTAGATGATGCGTCACCTCCTACATGCAGAAATATGGCTTTTCTCTACTGATCCAACCCCTTTTTATAATGGCTGGATATTCTAATTCTAAATTTATGTAAAAATGGTTTTATCTTTTAATAGGAAAGTTTTCATTTGATCACATGTTGTAATGTGCACCGGATTAGAAATCTGAATATTAGTTTTGGATAAACCATTAGCTTTGTGGCTTAGATGAAGTTAAATGTAGAATTGAGAGCACAGGCTCTAAAGTAATACTGCCTGGAATTGAATCCCACTTCCATCACTTAACTAGCTGGTCAATCTTAGGAAAATTCTTTCAGCTTTATATGCCACAGTTTCTTCATCTGTAAAGTGTGAACAATAATGGTACTTACCTCACAGGGTCATTATCAGATTAAATGAGATAAGATGTATAAAGTTAGAACAGTGTTTCATACATAAGAGACAGTATAGAACCATTAGCTCTTGCTTTGATGATGATGATAACAACTAAAGCCTATCTGTATATTTTCTGCCCTCTGCTTTTCATTTTTAATGTAAAGGATCTATATGAGGTCAGCTCTAAGGTCTTTTCCAGATCCAGCCAAAATTCAAGAGTCTTCTCTGCTCTGTTCTAAGCCCAGAATTCTAAATTGTAGGATAATTCTTTAACATGAACCAACGAGAAATCCAGAACAGTCTCTTTCAGGTAAACAAGCTGTTTTTACACTTGTCTCATGCTTTAAATAAGACCGTTTTCCCTGAATAGAAGTTCTCTGCCCTCCTTTCTGCCTTGCAGCGTTCTGTGAGCCATCTTCTGATTCTCCAGGTCCCTTTGGTTTCTCTCATCTCTGGATTTCTTTTGCACCTTTTACCTCAGTTCCATCCACCTTCCACACAATGGCCAGGATGAATTTTGAAAAACATAAATTCAACTCTGGTGCTCCACTGTGTAAAACTCCTCCGTGAGTTAGGATTTCAGTTCCTTGGGATGGTGTACAAGACCCTCAAAGGCTTGGTTCTGTCTTCAGATCCAGCCTGTCTCCCCACTGTCCACCTCAGACTTCGTGCATCAGCAAATAAGAGAGTGTTGTCCTTGCCTACGATCATAATGCCACCTCATGCCTTCGTGCCTTTGTACCTGCCTCATGCAAACACCCCTTTCCTTTTCTTCACCTGGATAATTCCTGCTTATCCTTTAAGACTCATCAGAGTTTTTCTCATCAAGGAAGTTCTCTCACCATTAGGCTCTCTTCTCAGTGCCTGCCCCTCAATCAAAACCCGTTTGTCTACTGATGTGATTTGAGCATAAATCTATTCCCTCCTTTAGACTCTGCTTTCCTCCATGGCAAATGCAGATCTTGTGTTCTAAACACAGTGTCTGAAACATTTTAAGCAATCAGTCAAAGTTGGATTGAACTATTTTGTATCTCTTTGAAAACTTGATGCCAGGTTCTGTATGTGTCACAAAATTGTGATTTGTCTTTAAATGCTGCAGTTCCACCGCAGGCAGTCACAGGAAAAGTTTTGTTTTGTGGCTTATATACTCCTAAAAGTTACCATCATAGAGGAATTGCAGAAAATGTTTAAGGCAATGATAACATTAAGAGAATAAAATATGCCTTCCATAAATATTACTTTTAAGGGTACATTCTATGAAACCGTATTAAGTTATAGGCATACAGAGCTCATTTAAAAACTGTCTTCCAGAAAGTGGACCTCAACTCATGTTGAAGGAGTGGGTATCCACTGGTTTACTCCTAATTTCACCTAACAGCAGGATAACAAAATAAACATGAGAATGTAAATGAAGAAGAAGGTAATTTTTGAAGCAGTCAACAATACTTTTTTGAAGCAAGAAATTAACAGTCTATGTTTATATGATAGGACTCAAAATATAAGTGTATCAAATAGCAAGTATCAGTCTACAGTGATAGACTTAATTTTTATGCTGTGATGTACCCCAAACAAAGATTTGGAAAACCTTACAGAAAGCTTTCCAAAAATAATAATTCAGAAATTACAAAACACAAAAAAAGGATTTTTTAAAGGTTTATAGAGATATCTACAGAACAACAAAATAATAAAAATTGTTCACAAATTAAAACAGCAATTTAGCACAGAAATCAAGAGGAAAAGAAAGTTTGGTAGGAAAAAAATGATAAGAACTTGTTAGTCCCCTAGATATATCCCATATGTTTTGCGGTTTTATAACTTGACTAGAAATGGACCAAAAATTTGACTTGGAACTTGCTAACAGCTAGCACAAAGTGGGAAACATATCAATAGTTATACAATTGCGAATTTCCCTGAGATAAGAAAGCAAACCTATTTTATCATACCGAGTCCCAGAGATTCTCATAAAGAAACAGCTCTGTTGTTCTTTTATGCTCCTCTGACAAGTGCAATTACGAGTTTCTTAGGGGTATTTCCGAATAGTCATCAATTGAGGCAGATAGCATGACATTAAAATGCAGTTCAGCAAATCTGTAAGGCCCCAACCCGTGGAGCATGAGTATGTAGGGCTCTGATCATACGCCTTAATTCAGATACTTAAGAGTATTTGGAAGAGTAATTCTTATTATTATCCTTTCTTGCAACTTAGCTTTTGCTACATATTGGTGAGCCTAGAATTTGAGAGTTTATACTCTGACCCTCGAAGTACAGGTGTTTTGTTTTATTTTTTGAGGATCTAATTATCACACAGGATGTTTGCCTAGTATTCATTTTATCAAAGTGTAGCACGTAAGAGACTAGGCTGTGCTGTGCTAATGAGCAACCCCAAACTCTCAGTAATTTAAAACAAAAAGATCTAGTTTTGATTCATGCTGCACATCTATCATGGATCAGCTGGGGGCTCTGGTCTATGTGCTTGTTTGTTGTCCTTGTTCTGGGACCCAGGCAACTATGTGGGACATTGCTGGCCATAAGGACGCATGGAAAAGAGAATGTGGCAAAAGCACACACTGGCTCTTACAACTCCCGACCAGAGGCGAATACCATTCCTAATCTTAAGACTGGAAGGAGAGAGAGGAAGATCTGTGATCAGCACTAATGACTACTGCACAAAGCTGAGGAACCCGGTTAAAAAGTCACCACCCTTCAGAACGAAGAAGGAAACAGGAAGTACATGCTCAGAGCTAATATTTCTCTCTGAGGCAGTGTGGCGTCTAATACTATGTAGAGAATATGGGTGATTGAGAGCCCAAGTGTATATACTACAAAGCGGTAATTTTCATGTTGCGTTTTATACAGTTTAAAAAATTCATGCCATGCTTCACAGATTCTACCCAAAAAACCATCAATCTGACTATAAGAATATTTTTTGTTGAAGTATAGTTGATTTACAGTATTGCCTTAGTTTCAGGTGTACAGCAAAGTGATTCAGTTATATTTATATATATATGATATGTACATACGTGTACATATATGTATATATTTCAGATTCTTTTCCATTATAGGTTATTACAAGATATTGAATATAGATCCCTGTGCTATACAGTAAATCCTTGTTGTCTATCTTAAAAATATTTTTATAGCATTCTTCAAGGCAAGTTATATATCACAAATGAGGAAAAGATACATTCTACCACGAAGATGTTTTAAAACTCCATTTAATGACATTGCAAAAATTATCTTACATGACATTATCACTCAGACACATTTTTAAAGATGAAGCTACTAGAGTCATCAGTTAATTTATCTTTATGCCCAAGAGGGAAATTCCAATTTTTTTGACTAATAAAAACATGCAAATATTTGTACTTTCAGAAATCTAGGATTCCCATCTGAATATTATTACCCAGGTAATCAATTTAAATACTCAGAAAAAATTCCCCAAAATTCTGAAGTTATGTCCATAGAATGTGGCCATAATTTCTGATGTATAAGTTTCTTTAACTTAGTATTCTTCATTACAGAAACTTTATAAGGTGTTTTCTTGTTTCTTTCTTTCTTTCTTTCTTTCTTTAGGGAATAGAAAACAGAAAGGATGATCCCAGCTATAAATTTTCACCTGAACTCCCAATATCAGACAAGGGAGTAGTTGGTATTTTTGTGAACGCCGTTGGTCCCCAGCTTCATATTAATGTTTAGATTTAGAAACTTGGAGTTTCGTCTCCTTTTGATAGGATGCCTTAGCATCTTTTTTCTTCCACCTATCTGTTAAGAATCTCTTTCACAAGCAGCTGCTAACTGATCAGTCCGATACACACAAGGCTATTGGTTGGCTTAGTCAGGGATTCTCAACGTTGGCAATATTGACATTCTGAGCTACATGCTTCTTTGTTGGGGTGGGAAGGCCTGTCCTGTGCATTGACTGATGTTTGGCAGCATCCCTAGCCCGCACTCACTGGATGCCAGAAGCCCCGCCTTCCCAGTTGTGACGACCAAAAATGTCTCCAGACATTTCCGAATGTCACGTGGAGGCATGGTTGTCCCTGATTGAGAACCCCTTGCTTAGTTCAGTTAGAGTCCACCCCTCGGGGTGGATATAGAGTTAGTGTCCCCTGAATATCGGGCTTTATTGTGCAGTGTTGTTCCAGTTAGTATGGCTGCATAACAAATCACCTCAAAACTTAGTGGCAAAAAACAACCACTTATTATGCTCATAGAATCTGTGGGTCAAGGATTCTGACAGGGTACAGCAGGAATGGTTTCTCTCTATGCCACCATATCTGAAGCCTCAGCTGGAGGACTTAAAAGTTTAGGGTGAAATTTTTGAAGGCTTCTCACTCATCCATCTAGCACTGATGCTTGCTGTTGGCTGGAAGACTAACAGCTGGACGTATGGCTGGAACATTTACACCTGGCCTCTCCTTGTGGATGCCTGGCTTCCTTACAAAGTGTTCCAAGGGCAAACATCCCAAGAAAAAGAGAGCCAGGTGTAAGCTGTATTGCTTTTCTATGACCTAACCTCCAAAGTCCCTTAACACACTTCCAGCATACTCTATTGGACAGAGCAGTTACAAGGTTCAAGGAAACATGTAAACATCACATTGTAAGAAGAGCATGTGGGCTGGGACAGAGATAAATGTACTCACCTTTGGAAAGTACAGGATGCCACAGAGATGGGCCCTTGGATAACATCTGAATTCTGTTAGTAATGAAGAAGGGAATTTTGTTTGGGTAGACAACCAACAGTGTTTGCTGGTATACCATTATTTGATAAAACAGTCCAAAGGAGAATAAAAAATGTATATCCTATATGTATAGTAAATAAGTCACTTCCAAAGATGATATTATATAAAGCTTTATATTTTAACTAGACCAAAATAACCATGCTGTAAATCCCTCCATTTTACTTATTTTAGCATGATATGTAAATGATACAAAGGTTATGATAATATTACTTGGTAATGCAGCCCAGTAAAATCTAAGTGTTTAGATGAATTTTTGAGACACCATCAAATTAATTTAGCAAGAATAATGGCATCTTGCTTATGGTGTGAAAGCAGTGACAGGAAACTTCATACATTCATAGCTCAGATGAAAATGATTGCCAACATGCATTTAAGGAGTCATTGCAGCCTATTAACTGTGAGAAGATAACAGTTACTGAAAGTTGAGGCACCCTGGGTGAAAGGAAATGGGGCCTAGCAACCAACTTGCTTGAACTTCTCCTTTGCCCCTGAGGATGCCTCCACAGAGCCCAGTTTAGTAATCAGTAATTAGTGTAAAGAGCAGTGAGCTAGGAATCGGGAGACCTGAGTTACAGTCCTGGTTTGGCTAACTTGTGACTTTGCACAAGTCACTTGATCTTTTTGGGTCTCAGTTTCATACTTTGTAAGTTAAGACAGCATGAGTGATCTCAGAAGCCCTTCTCACTTCTGTAGTTCATTGTCAGTTTTAGGGAAGTGTCCAAAAAATACTCAAATGAGCATTTTCAACTAGTTTCTCTTAATCTTGTTACTCCCCAGCTGGGAGGCCAGAGCTTGGCATGGTTAGGGTATGTAACAGATCCCCTGCTTTTAAAGAGCTCTGAAAACCTATATGGGTCCTGTTTTCAAGGAAATTATATGCTTACTTTCTCATAAAGAGAGATCTCCCAACAGAGATATAACCTCCTTATTTCTGTAACCCTGTGAGGATAAGGCCAACTCTCATCTAATTCTCCTTGGCTTTAGTAATGAGATATGGGAGTTGGGGGAAAATAAACAATTAGAAAAGAGATCTGGATTTAACTTTGTCTTGATGGAAATTGGATCATTTAATTCACCATAAAGACAGACCTATAAATTTCAAAAGGCTAATATACAATTTACCACTTATATACAAATTTTAAAACTCACAAAATAAGGTTATATATTATTTATGGATACATGTAAATGGAATGTATGGAATACATATAAATATATAAATACATACATATTTATGTATTTATGTATGGAATACATATAAATATATAAATACATACATATTTATATACATATAAATATGGATGCATACTTATGGATACATATAAAAGTAGAAAAACGTGTCCTGGGTACATATACATCAAATTCATTTTAGTGCTTGCCTCTGGAGAAGGTAGGAGACAGTGGGACTATGGAGGGAAATTAAGAAGCTTCTACTTGATATGGGTAAAGTTTTAAGTTATTTAAAATCCCAAAGCAATTAATAACAAAACTGTACACGTTTATTGTTAATTTGTGTGGTGTGCAGATGTCAAGGTTATATTATTCTCAGCCAACTTCTGTATTTTAAAAACTGTTCATAAAATAAAAAGATAAATTTGTATTGAAGAGTTCTGTCTAGAGCTGAGCTGAGCTGGAGAGAACTGAGCTGCCAGGTGTCAGAATAGCTGATTAAAGCAACAAGCCAAAAATGAAAGTAACAGTCAAGACTTTAATCACTTAACTGCAATAGTATTAGCAAGAGGCTAACCCAGAGAAACTGCTGGCTTCCCCACTGTTCCATTTTCTTCCATGGAATGGCACCAGGTGAGGGTCAGACAGACCAACACAGGTGTGGGGAATCTTTTCACTGCTGAAGGAGCCCGGTACAAAAGGCTCCTGCAGTTTTGTGGACGCAGAGGCTGGGGAGAAGGGCTAGGAATGGAAAAGTACTCAGTACTGATTCAGAGTGGAGAAAAATGACTTCAGGCTCTTCCAATTAGGAGACCTCAGGATGGAGGTTCCTATGCTAAGAGTGCATATATGAGTAAGAACATGGCCAACCAGAGGGCCACAGCCCTTGCCTGTAAATCCCTTGAGACTGTAGTACATCAAAATTGTGCATCAGGTCTGGTGTGGGGAGAGCTTTTTCCCATGAGGCCAGCATGTGAAGCCCTTATAATTGTCTGTAGTTGCCTTAAAAACACACAGGTTTTTGTCTAGGAACTTCTAATAAGTTTCCACACTTTGAAAAAGTCATACAAGTGAGAAATAGACAATTTAAGAATAACATTTGGTGACTCCAATATGCTACTTTCAATAAGCAATAGAACACCTAAACAGACGATCAGTAAAGAAATAGTATAAACCAACAGTACATAGCAGACATCTATAGAATAATCCCTTAAGATCAGGAACAAGACAACAATGTCTACTGTTACCACTTCTATTCAACATTGTATTAGAGGCACTAGCCAGAGCAGTTAGGCAAGAAAATGAAATAAAAGGCATCCAGTTTGGAAAGAAAGAAGTAAAAATATCTCTATTTCCATATGACAGGATCCTGGATAGAGAAAATCCTAAGCAATCCACAATAAAACTATTAGAACTAATAAACAAGTTCAGCAAAGTTGCAGGATAAAAATCAATATATAGAATCAACTTAATTTCCCTATTAGCAATGAACAATCCTGAAATGAAATTAATAAAACAATTCCATTAAAAGAGCATCAAAAAAGAATAAAGTATTTATGAATAAATTTAACAAAAAAAGTGCAAGACATATACAGTGAAAACTATAAAAGAGATTTTAAGAGATTTTAAAGAGACCTACATAAATGGAATTCAAAGTCCAAATGTAAATCCTTATATTTATGGTCAGCTTATTTTTTTATAAGCATATGAAGATTCAGTGAGGGAAAGAATAGTTTTTTCAACAAATGTTGCTAGAAAAGCTGGATATCCACATGCAGAGTAATGGAGTCGGATCCTTATCTCACTCCATATTCAAAAATTAACTCAAAATGGATCAAACACCTAGATGGAAGAGTTAAAACAAACTCTTAAAAGGAAACATAGATATAAATCTTCATGACTTCGGGTTAGGCAATAGTTTCTTGTATATGGTACCAAACCACAAGATAAAATAGATAAGCTGGACTTCATCAAAATAAAAAGCTTTGTGCTGCAAATGATACCATCAAGAAAGTGAAAAGAAGAAAACAGCATGGGAGAAAATATTTGCAAATTATAAATCTAATAAGGGACTTGTATCTAGAATATTTAATGAACTCTTACAATTCAATGATAAAAAGACAGATAACCCAATTTTAAAATGGGCAAAAGATCTGAGTAGACATTCTTCCAGAGAAGATATACAAATGACCAATAAGAACATGAAAAGAGGCTCAACGTCATGAATCATTAGGGAAGTGCAAATCAAAACTTATAAAATACCACTTCACAGCCACTGGGATAACTATAATAAAAAGACAGGCCAGGGCTTCCCCGGTGGCGCAGTGGTTGAGAGTCCGCCTGTCGATGCAAGGGACGCAGGTTCGTGCCCCGGTCCGGGAAGATCCCACATGCCGCGGAGCGGCTGGGCCCGTGAGCCACGGCCGCTGAGCCTGCGCGTCCGGAGCCTGTGCTCCGCAACGGGAGAGGCCACGACAGTGAGAGGCCTGCGTACTGCAAAAAAAAAAAAAAAAGATAGGTAATAACAAGTATTGGCAAGGATATGGAGAAATTGGAAGCCTCACATATTGTTGGTGGAACCTAAAATAATGCAGCCATGTTCTAAAACAGTTTGGAATTTCCTCAAAATGTTAAACATAAGTTTACCATTCACAAAAAACTTGTTTGTGAATGTTCACAGCATTATTTATAATAGCCGAAAAGTGGAAACAACCCAAATGTCTATTAGCTGATGAATGTATAAAGGATGTGGTATATCCATTCAATGGAATATTATCAATAAAAAGGGATGAAATATGACGTATGCTACAATGTGGATGAGCCTTGAAAACATTGTGCTAAATCAAAGGCAGTTACAAAAGACCACATGTTGCATGATACCATTATGAATTTTCCCGAATGGGCAAATATATAGAGACAGAAAATAGATTAGTGGTTGCCTACGACTAGGGACAGAGGAGGAATGGGGAGTGACTGCTAATTGGTATGAGGTTTCTTTCTTGGGTGGTGAAAATGTTCAAAAATTGATTGTGATAATGGTTGTACAACTCTGTGAATAGAGTAAAGAACCATCAAATTGGACACTTTAAATGAATGTATGTTACGATGTGTGAATTATATTGTACTAAAGTTGTTTACAAAAGTTACACAGCAATTCTGGTTCCAATAATAACAGAGTAGCTTATGTTGAACTAACCTTCCAAGAGATAATAATTAGAAATTCTGGGCAACATATAAAAACAAAACTGTTTGAAGGTAATGGAAAATTACCCAAAGGAGGCAGAAAGTAGAAGGAATTTAACCTTTGGATAACAGAACTGCACTGGATAGTTTCCATATTATTTGACTTTCCCCCTGAGGGTGTTCTCCAGTTTATGTAGTGTGTGGAGCTGTAGCTCAAGCAAAAAGCTGCAGTCTAAGTGTCTGGAAGTGTTGGAGGATGGAGTTCAATTCTGCTAGAGAAGTTGGAAATTGAGGGGATGAATTGTGAAAAGGAGGCATCCGTAGGAGGGGCATGACCCAGTCTGAGTCTAACACGGAGAGAAACTGTACAGTAATTTTTTTTTTTTTTTTGCGGTACACGGGCCTCTCACTGTTGTGGCCTCTCCCGTTGCGGAGCTCAGGCTCCGGACGCGCAGGCACAGCGGCCATAGCTCACGGGCCCAGCCACTCCGCGGCATGTGGGATCTTCCCGGACCGGGGCACGAACCCGTGTCCCCTGCATCGGCAGGCAGACTCTCAACCACTGTGCCCCCAGGGAAGCCCTATACAGTAATTTGAACAGTGGAAGTTCAATACAAAGAGTTATTAAACCATGACAGTGGAGTAGCTATAAAGATGTAAAGAGAACGCTAAGTGGCCTCCTAGGGCTGAGGGAAAGTACCCAAGGAAGGACAAACTTGGAAAAGGGCTCTGTCCCCAAGGCAGGAATTCAGACCTTATTGTAGAAGGTGTGGCTACAGCCCACTGAATGGTAGAGAAATTCACTGGGTTACCCAGGAAGAGTTGGACAGGTGCCAAGCAAAACAAGCAACTACTTTCTGGGACCCAGGTGAGGTAAGACTGGTGCGGAGGCATGCAGAGAGAGTGAAGGCTGTGGCAGCTTATGCACAGACTGCGCAGCACCTGGGTAAAAAGTGCCGCACTTATAAAAAAGCAAGGCCCAACTATATGCTGTCTACAAGAGATGGACTTTAAGTAGATAGGATACAACTTAAATGCTTGCAAAGGATATACTAAGCCGAAGAAAACTGGAGTGGTGCTTTTTACCAAAATGATAGAGCTGTTAATTCATCAGGAAGGCATGACAATCCTAAATATAGATGCATGTAATAACAACTTCAAAATAAATAAAGCAAAAAAATTGAAAGCTAAAAGGATAGTGAAATGAATTCACAATCAAATCAAAGAGTTTTACACCCTGTCTTGGTAAAATTATACAGCCATACCAAAAAATCAGTTATACTGTAAAAGGTTTGAAAACACGTGACATTGCTATTTATATATGCTACACCCAACAATGGAAGAATACATATTCTTTCAAAGTACATATGCAGTGTTCCTCAAGATAGCCAAAAAAACTCAATACATTTTTTTAAATGTAGATCATCTGAAGTACATTCTATGACTTTAATTGAGTTAAGTTAGTAATAAATAATATGTTAACTGTAAAGGCCCCAAATAATTGGAAATTAAACAATATGTAAACAACCAGTTTGTAAAATAAGAAAATCACAATGGAAATGAGAAAATATTTCAAAGTGAATGATAATAAAAATACAAGATATCAAAATTACTGAGACACAGCCAAAGCAGTGCTTTAAGGACATTATATAATTAAATGCTAATGTTAGAAAAAAAAATACGGCTCGTGCTTCCACTTTACAAATCTACAGAAAGAATAAATTAAGCCCAAAATAAGTAGGAGAAAGGGAATAATAAAAATAAGACTCTATTAAATAGAAAACAGACAAACAATAGAGAAATCTAACAAAAGCTAGAATTTTATTTTTAAAAGTACTAAATTTGACAAGCTCCTAGCAAGACCAATCAAGAACGAAAAGAAAAGAATGCACAAATTTAAGATTTTAGGAATAAAAAAGAATATATCACTAAAGATTCTTCAGATGTTAAAAGGATAACAACAAGAATACAATAAAACTTTCTGCCAACTAATTCTAAAACTTAGATGAAACAGAGAAATGCTTTGAAAAATATGACTTACCAAAATTGACAGAATACGAAATAGAAAATCTGAATAGGCATATTTATATTAAATATATTAAATTTGTAATAAAAAAACTCTCAGAAAGAAAATGATAGGCCAAAATGTCTTTACTAGCCATTTCTATCACGCATTTAAGGAGGAAAGTGTGTCAGTCTTAAGCAACTGTTTCAGATAATGAAGAGGGAATACTTCCCAACTCATATTATGAGGCTAGCATACCCTGATACCAAAACCTGACAAGGATATTATAAATACATAAAAAATAACCCTCATGAATGTATATTCAAAATTCCCTAACAAAATATTAGCAAATTGGATCTAGAAATAGGTAAAAGTGATAATACATTGTGGCCAAGTGATGTTTATCTCACAAATTCAATATTAGGTTAATATGTTTTTAAAATACCAAATAATATAATTCACCACATTAACAGGGTAAAAGGAGAAAATTCATATGACCATCCCAAATGATGTAGAAAAAGCATCTGACAAAATTCAACACCTATGTATAATAAAAGCTCTCAGAAAAAAAAAAAATAGAAGAGCTCTTTCTCAGTATGATAAAGGGCATCTATCTAAAACCATACTTAATAGTGAAATATACACTTTTTCCTTAAAATCAGGAACAAGGCATGGGTATCCGTTCAAGCCAATACCATTCAACATCACACTGGAAGTCCTGGCTAGTTGTAACAAGGCAAGAGAAAGAAAGGAAAGGGTACAAAATGAAAAGGAAGTAGCAATATGGTTTTTATTCATAGACAACATACTTCTTTACAATAGACAATCTGAAGAAATGTACAAAACTATAATGAATAAGTGAATTTGGCAAACTTGTAGGATACAAAGTCAGTATACAAAAATCAATTGTTTTATAGATAGTAGGAAACAATTGAAAAATGAAAAAATTTTAATTATACTTGCTATAGGATCTAAAAGCACTAATTACCTAGAAATAAATGTGTCAAGAAGTGTGCAAGACATCTACACTGAAAAACTACAAAGTATCACTAAAAGAAAATAAAGAAAATCTAATAAACGGAGGCATGTACCATGTTCACGAATTAAATGGTGTTGATTTTCTTCCATTTGGTCTGTAGAACCATTGCAATTGTAATCAAAGCTCCAACAGGCTTTTCTTGTAGAAATTAACAAGTTTATTCTAAAATTTATATGGGTAAGCAAAGGACCTAGACTAGCCAAATCAATATGTAGGAAGAGCAAAGCTGGAGGTCTTATACTATCAGATTTCAAGCATTACTCTAAAGCTACAGGACACAATACAGTGTTAATTGGACAAAGGATAGATAAATAGATCAATCAGACAAAGTAGCCAGAAATAGATCCACACATAGAAGGTCAATTGATTTTTTCACAAAGGCTTGGAGGTAATTCAACATGAAAAGTAAAGTCTTTTCAACAGATGGTGCTAAAGCAACTGGATAAATATGTCAGGAGAGGGTGGGGAAGGGGCGGGGGAGGACGCACAAATCAGAGAACATGAAAGAAAAAGTGGATAATTTGGAATTCATGAAAGTAAAAACCTTTGCTCATCAAAAGACATCTTTGGGAAGCCTTGGGTTTCAGGGAGGGGTGGGTGGCCGGCTGTCCTGGAGGTTGCCATGGCTACTCAGGCATTGCCTTCCCTTACAATGTGTTATTACACTAGCTCGCACAAATAGAAAGTAAAAGCGTAAAGGAAGGGTCACTAACACAAAACGATGCCAAGAAATTGTGGTGAAACACATGAACACCTCAGCAGCTATGTTGTGAAGGTTGAGATAAGGTTAAAGGGAGCACAGGAATCTTCTGTGTTGGCCTGGTGACTGCTCCAGTGAATAGCCACTGTTAAAACAGCCTGCGTTCCTGCCAGTGGAGGTGCCGGGAGGGGGGAGGTTGATCTTTTACTTTCCTTGACTTCCCTGTGTTTTGTATGAGACCTTGGTCCTGCATCCCAGATCTGCCCTGTTCTTCCTGTTGTGTTTTTTTTTTCCTCGCTCTTCTCTTTCCAATAACTGGCAAGTGAGCAACAGTAGTTGGCATATATTTTTTGTCTTACTTTCCCACCAGTCTGAGTTAAACAAACAAAAAACCCTACTGGCCATTCTTACCTAACTGCTTTAGTGTGACACCACAAAAGAATTCTAGTTTCATCCCGCTCACACAGGATCAGTGTCTTTTGCTCCTCACACCTTAATATGTTTAGACTGCAGGGGGAGAGTCAGGAGACTGAATGGCAGCTAGAGGTCTGAGTACACATTCTCTCCTTGTGCCTCTGAAGGGTTTTCCCTCTCCTGAGCCAAAGTGGATCTGTTACTGTGTAGCTTCTAAAATGAGATAATGTGAAAATTGTTTGAAAATCCAAAAGGCTTTCCCAATACATGGGCAATTTCTATATTTTATATTTGGTATAAAAATACATTTTATATTTCTAATTTAATCTATCTCTATTATTTTTTCAAAGAGCAAACATATCTCTTTTCCTTTTATTTTTTAGTTCCTATATATAAAAGTAGAGGTGCTTAAGTTAAGGAAAAATATCAGTTCATTCCAGTGCAGCAGTCCCCACCCTGGGGCTGGAGGGGTTAGCGATGGTGAGTCCGCGGTGTAACTGGTTGAATTGTGGCTTCCAAAAAAGACAAAAGGTAAGCTCAAAACAGGGCAGAAGCATGCCTGAGACAAATTTTAAAAGCCATAAACAACAAGCATAACACACACAAGAGAAAGGGCCTTTCCTTTATTTTTTTCACAAATTAAGTCAGAGGCTAAAAGCACTCTCATGCCAACGTGAAGCTGGCTACTGTACCAAGAATGTTATAGTCATTCAGTCTCACAGAAGAATATACACTCAATGATTGCATTTCTGTGAAGTCCAAGAACAGCCCAAACTGACCCATAGTCATGAAATATTGTTGCAGATGAGAATCCACAGAACTTAGAACCTGTCTAGACACTGCGGACATGTGGGAGGCCTATCTGACAGCCCTTTGAGGCCTTTGCAGCTACGTGCCCTCACCCCTCCTCTCTGCAGACACGAGGCTGCAGTGAGAGCTGCTACAGCTAGTGAGTCAGCACCGAGCAGGAAAGGTTAAAAATATACCCAATAAACAGTGTTCCTCAGTTATCCAGATAAATAAGCACATATGCGAGAAAATAAATGCAGACTAAAGGCCTGTTTAAGGTCTTGCATAAATTAAGGAATTCTTATGTGACATCACTCCTGGAGAGAGAAAACATCTTTACAAGAAGCAGCAGGAAACAGGCCCAAGGTCTGCGCCTCTCCTTTTCAGCACCTCTTCTAGCCTCAGTACCAAAGCCTTTCCAACCTAGGCACCAGCTCTCTCTGGCATCCTGGAGGCTGCCTCACTGAACTCTTCCAATCTGAGCAGTAGACCATGTCCTGAAGAGTTTCTTTTCCTTCTACTTTCCGTCAAAACTCCCCTATCCTGCACCTATGCTTTCTAGAACTTATTCTATCCTAAGTGGCTTTCAGTTAGTTGTCATCACTCTAATCCTTTCAGATAAATTTCATTAGGGAGTTTTTGAAGATATAAAAAGTGATTCTAATGGTAGATATTTTAGGCACTGTGACAACCGGTAAGAAAAATGTGTTTAAATTATCTTTTTATTAGTGCCTTTAAAATTAAACTATTTATGACACATCCTAGTTATACTTGCCTTATGAGAACTTAGTGGCACATCTTATTCAGTGACTCTTATCAAAGGTTATTCCAAGAGCTCCTCCTTTTCTTTGTGACTTGTTATCATGCTTCTGAGTTTATCTTAATGCATTTAGTTTGTTAAACTTAAGAAGGTAGCTGAATTTGTAGCTAATGATTCCTAAATGAAAACCACTTTCATTCATTCATTCAATTAGCATAAATGGAACATAATGCCCAGTGGAGGAGATATAGTGTACAAATGGTATTGCAATACAACTTAATATGTTCTGTAATAAAGGAAAAAGGCTCTGTGAGCACAGAGAAGGGGACTACTACCTATGGAATACAGAAGAGGCTACAGAAAGAAGTAAATATTTGCTCTCTGGAGTAACAATTAGGGAGGTTGCTGGGAAAGGAATATCCTAAGATTAATGACACAAATACAGGCATGGAGTTGTGAAAGTCTGTGCTTGTTTAGGTCTGCAAAATCTATGTGGCTAGAATATGGATAGATGTAGATGGCATTGGAAGAGAGGACACATAAAGGATGGTGGGGACACAGAAGAAGGGATTTTGTATGCCATTGTAAGCAATGTAATCTTTATTTAATGAAAAACAGGAAACCAAGAGTGGTTTCTAGGCAGGGGTAAGATATTGCCAGATGTATATTTTGGATGGAAAACCTATAGCAGAATATGGAGTATAACTTCTGTTCACCAAGATAAAGATGTTCTCAAGGTAGCAAGCAATTAGTATTCCTCGAAACACCTTTATTTCTGTGGCCTTGAGCCTGTGGCATATGGCTCAAAAGACAGCTTTTCCAGGTGATACCCACTTTCCACGTGATCCAGGACACGGCCATGTAGATTTCCTCTAGTCTGAGGAAGGCAAAGAAGTAGAGGAAGTCGAGGAATTGTGAAGTTAGGGTGCGTGGAACTGCAGAGGACAGTGAATGGCAAGAGTGGATGGAAGAAGGTTCTGTGCATGGGAAAGACCTTAGAGTTCAGTTCTTGTAGAGACAAGGGTGGAGCAGGGGGCAGAATACGGCAAGAATTTCAAAGAGAGAAGGCCTGTGTCTACATGTAGAAGCATAATTACCCGAAGAACACTGACTTCAAACTACTTAGGTTGTGAGGCAGTTAGTAACTTCACTTTTACCAATAAGGAAATGCAAACTTTGGATACCAGACAGCTTTTCATTAAAAAGAAGAGGGAATAGAAAGCCCAGAGATAAACCCACACACATATGGTCACCTTATTTTTGATAAAGGAGGCAAGAATATACAACGGAGCAAAGACACCCTCTTCAATAAGTGGTGCTGGCAAAACTGGACAGCTGCATGTAAAAGAATGAAATTAGAGCACTCCCTAACACCATACACAAAAATAAACTCAAAATGGATTAAAGACCTAAATGTAAGACCAGACACTATAAAACTCTTAGAGGAAAACAGGCACAGCACTCTATGACATAAATCACAGCAAGATCCTTTTTTGACCCACCTCCTGGAGAAATGGAAATAAAAACAAAAATAAACAAATGGGACCTAATGAAACTTAAAAGCTTTTGCACAGCAAAGGAAACTATAAACAAGATGAAAAGACAACCCTCGGAATGGGAGAAAATATTTGCAAATGAAGCAACTGACAAAGGATTAATCTCCAAAATTTACAAGCAGCTCATGCAGTTCAATAACAAAAAAAAAACAACCCAATCCAAAAATGGGCAGAAGACCTAAACAGACATTTCTCCAAAGAAGATATACAGACTGCCAACAAACACATGAAAGAATGCTCAACATCACTAATCATTAGAGAAATGCAAATCAAAACTACAATGAGGTATCACCTCACACCGGTCAGAATGGCCATCATCAAAAAATCTACAAACAATAAATTCCTGAGAGGGTGTGGAGAAAAGGGAACCCTCTTGCACTGTTGGTGGGAATGTAAATTGATACAGCCACTATGGAGAACAGTATGGAGGTTCCTTCAAAGACTACAAATAGAACTACCATATGACCCAGCAATCCCACTACTGGGCATATACCCTGAGAAAACCATAATTCAAAAAGAGTCATGTACCACAATGTTCATCACAGCAGTATTTACAACAGCCAGGACATGAAAGCAACCTAAGTGTCCATCGACAGATGAATGGATAAAGAAGATGTGGCACAAATATACAATGGAATATTACTCAGCCATAAAAGGAAACGAAATTGAGTTATTTGTAGTGAGGTGGATGAACCTAGAGACTGTCCTACAGAGTGAAGTAAGTCAGAAAGAGAAAAACAAATACCATATGCTAACACATATATGTGGAATCTTAAAAAAAAAAAAAATGGTTCTGAAGAACCTAGGGGCAGGACAGGAATAAAGACACAGACGTAGAGAGTGGACTTGAGGACACGGGGAGGGGGAAGGGTAAGCTGGGACAAAGTGAGAGAGTGGCATGGACTTACATATACTACCAAATGTAAAATAGCTAGTGGGAAGCAGCCACATAGCACGGGGAGATCAGCTCGGTGCTTTGTGACCACCTAGAGGGGTGGGATAGGGAGGGTAGGAGGGAGATGCGACAGGGAGGAGATATGGGGATATTGTATATGTATAGCTGATTCACTTTGGTAGAAAGCAGAAACTAACACAACAATGTAAAGCAATTATACTCCAATAAAGATGTTAAAAAAAAAGGGGGGACATTCTTTGAAAATGTTGACAATTTAGAGTAATTCCACCTTTGACGTGTTTAAACTATGTCATCTTGGCCAAGTCACTGGACTTTCTAAGTATCTCCATTCAGGAAAATAGATAATCAGGTATGCAATAAACAGTGACAGTTACACGTACAGATTCATTTTTTATTATCGATGATGGTTATGTGTTAAACAGAGCACTGCAGAACAGGAAAGTGAACAGGAGGAGGATTAAAAATATATTGAGAAATCCATTGGTTAATGCTTACTGACAAATTCTTGAAGAGCTTTTATGGTAACCTACAGTTAAACTTAGATTTTTATTTTCAGCCCTTTATTTGGAACTGAGTAATATGAATGTCTCCTCTCCCAGAGGAGTGAGGCAGTGGGTGACTCAGACTGAATCGGGCTGGTAAAGCAGTTCCCTTATCATAGCAGTTTGATGTTTATGTTAATTTGCCATCGAGAGAGAATTTATAAAGATCAGGTGTAATCACCTAATGCTCATTTTAAACAGAAAGAAAAAGGATTTTGCATCAATCCTGAAGGAGTAAGCGTGGGAGAAATAATTATACCACTCTAGTTGAAATAGTGCTTTCACATACATTTTTCCCATCCTGGGAGGGAGAGAAGGGGTTATTAACTCAGCGTTCCAGATGAGGAAGGAGATGGTCAGAATGAGCTGCTCGAGGTCATGCAGTTAGTAAGTAGCAGAGCAGTCCCTTTATGTCTACAAATGCTAAAATCTTTCCCCTGTATTCCTCTGCCTCTCAAGAAATCCATGCTTCTTTCTGCCCAGGGCATTGAGAATTAGTACTGGCACTGGTGACTTCCCCACAGAGGGAGATGTGACAGACCAATTGCAAGCGTGGCTTGTGACTGTAGCTTGAATAATTACTTTTTTAGACTTTAAGTGTGGTTTATAGAACCTATTGTTTTATATGTTCTGCACACTTTCTTCAACAAATTGGAAAGAATCTTCAGACTCTGAACAGAGAGAGAGTTTTTTCCAGTGAATGGTGGATGCAAGAGTCTCAAGGGAAAGGATGACCAACAAAGCTCAGGTAGACAGATGGGCCTTGACCAAGGGCTAGGGGCCGCCTTAGGACCAGGAAATAGCACACCGAACAAGCATTTTGTGTATTTTCTTCTCGGCTTTAAAAAAGCTTTTGTTTTTAATCATCTTATTATATATTGTGTCTTTTCACCATTTTTTTGCCTTTCTTCTCAAAATACTGTACTTCAACTCTTTTTCTGTGCACTCTGTTGCATTTTGTTTCTTTATTGAGGTCTGGGGTTCTTACGATCCTCTGGTTTCTCTGAGGTCATTTTTCTGTATCTTGCCAGCTCCATGTAATGCCAATTCATAGACATCACTTATGGTACGTCTCCATTTTGCTCTCAGATCCCCTGTACTTAGAAACAAACCTCCAGACCCCATTAAGAGCCAGGCATTTATAGTGATTACAGTGAATGAGTTAGGAATCTTTTCATGCATTTTTAAATTCCTTTATTACAAAAGTAATATATCCTCATTATTTAAAAAAAAGTCATCTAGCACCAAAAGATATAAGTTAAAAAGTAAAAATCCCCCTCTCCTTCCTGACCTCCTCAGCTGCCAACCTGGCTACCCAAAGGTAAATGGTCTTAATAGGCCACTGAGTGTGGATCCAGACGTTCCTTTTTTATGTATATACAAACAGAATCATATTTTAATACTGTTTATGCAACTTTTTTCATTTACAGTTTCTCTTAAATATGTTTTTACAGCAACAGAATCAGATCCATTTATTATTTTAAAGTTCACTGTTGTGCCTTTTGTAGGGATGTAACATGAATTACAGACTTAAACCGTTCCCTCCGGGTGGAGAATGTTTTCGTTGTTTTTCTGTTGCACACAATGCTTTAGTGAATATTCCTGGACATACATCTTTGCATATTTTGTATGCATGTATATGTAGAGCATTTTTCTAGAAATAGAATTCTTACTGCATTTTATTAGGTATTGGACACCTTCCTCACCCTTCCCGGTCTTGGTCTGAGGTGTGGTTATCCCAGGTCCCGGTGTGGCTTGTTGCTGGGCTGTAAATGGTTATCAGCAGCTCTTAACTCTTGCTAAGTTAAAACCACCTGCAGAGCATTTTTAAAAAGCAAATTATTCAGGCTGTGCCCTGGAACTACTGAATCAAAGTTTTCAGAAGGGAAACCTGGGCTTTCACATGTTTTAACACCACCATAGGTGATTCTCATGCTGAAGGCTGCTGATTAGTTTTCCGGTTTCCATTTCCCCATGATTATGGCTGTACTTTCTCTCTGACTCAGTGTTTCCAAACTCTGGGATGTCACTCTTTCCTTTCACAATTTCTCTTCATGAATTATCCCAGTTTAGTTTTTTAGCATTCATTTCCCCATTTGTTAACTACATTCTTTTATCTTTAGTTGCAACTTTCATTTCTTTTTATTAGATTATTTTTACCCTATAAACAACATTATTCAATTTAAACCCTCCTTGTTTATTACCATGAATAAGCTGGTCAAAGTCCTAGGGCACCAGGCATTCGACAACATTCAGCCTCCAACAAAGATCACTGTCCTCACCTGATTACTCTGTCTTTTCTACGTAAAGGCAGACAGTAACACATAGTGGTAACTTGGGCTCCAGACTCAGGCTCAGTTTAAACCCCAGCTCTGCCACTTACTGGCTGTGTGACCTTGTACAAATTCCTTAACTTTTCTGTGCCTCAGGTTTCCCACAGATAAAGTGGGGATACTAATGCCTGCCTGAAAGGATTGTTGTAAGGAACAAGTAAGTTGTTCGGTGTAAGACACTTTAAGGTAACTGGAGTATCGCAGGCACTCATTAGATGCTGTTATTATTGTCCAGCTCCCTCCTAAAAGATGACAGACAGACCTCTGAGTGGCTTCCCTCTCGGGTGCAGGTTTCCTCTTTCTTTGACTTCTTCATCTGGTTATACATTGCCATCTGCTTTCCATCTTCCAGAATTTTGTTGATAGCTATCATCTGTTGTCATTTTTACTCATACTCTCTTTGGCCTTCAGAGTTTTACAGTCATTAACTAGAGTTTCCAGAAGTAACAGACATAAACATGTTCAATCTGCCAGGTTGAACATGAAAGTCTTCATTCTTTGTAAGTCACAATTTAAACATAGATATAAATACTTGAAAAGATCCAAATTATTTCTCCCAGTGCACTGTGACCATATCATGTTTTTCTTATTGTTTAAAAATATTACAACCAAAAAAGTCTTTTCTCAGTAGCATCTAGTCATGAGCCATGTGCAATAATCTCAGAATTATGAACTTGATGATGAGTTAGACTCCACTGGAGAAGGCAGCCTCGGTAGATTTCTTTTCATCTTTTAAAAATGTCTTCTTTAAAATTATTTTTCACATTATTCTTTCTCTAAATGCATGCCCTGGGTATTTAATGGCTTTTTGTTCTATACTCTTCTTATATCATTTGATTTGAACACAGGTAGATAATAGCATTTTTGATGATTTCAAAGTAGGGTCTCCTTTGGTGGTAGATAGCTTCTAAGGTGGCCCCAACGATCCCTGCCTCCTGGTATTCACAGCCAGTTCAATCCCCTCCCTTTGACCACCCTGTTTCTAATTAATAAAACACATCAACATTGAGAGCACGTCACTTCCGCAATGAGGTTACAGAAGATTATGACTTCCATCTTGCTAGCAGACTCTCTTTCGGGCTTTGATGAAGAAAGTTGTTGTGTTGAGAGGTCCCCATGGCAAGGAACTGAGAGTGGCCTTCAACCAACGACCCACAAAGACTCAGGGCCTTAGTTTCCTCATCCTTCAAGGAACCAAATCCTGTCAACAACCACATGAGCTTGGAAGTGTATCCTTTCCCAGCTGAGCCTTCAGATGAGACCCCAGCCTTGAGCAGTACTTTTGTTGCAGTCTCGGGAGAGACCCTGAGACTGGCAAAGCCTAGATTGCTGACCCACACATACCATGAGATAATAGATGCGGTTTTTTGTTGTTGTTGTTTTGTGGTACATGGGCCTCTCACTGCTGTGGCCCCTCCCGTTGCGGAGCACAGGCTCCGGACACGCAGGCTCAGTGGCCACGGCTCACGGGCCCAGCTGCTCCGCAGCATGTGGGATCCTCCTGGACCGGGGCACGAACCCGTGTCCCCTGCATCGGCAGGCGGACTCTCAACCACTGCGCCACCAGGGAAGCCCCAGTAATAAGTTTTAGACCGTGGTTGTGGAAAGTCTTAATCACAACCATAGACCCCTTCGTGTGTATAGTAATTTGTATTAAGTAATTTTCTATTTTTTGTAGTTTGAATCCAACTTTAGATATTTAGTTAAACATTTACAGGACATGCATTTTCACCCTAAATAAATTTCCTGTGGATGGAACCATATGTCTTGCCAAATATAGAAAAATAATTTAGAATACATTCAAGGACTTTGAATCTACTTATTTTTAAAGCAAATCACATATAAAAGTGCTTTAATATACTTAGTCCTGCCTAAATGATTCATTTCCAGCCTCCTAGTTCAAAAGATAGCAAACCTGGGTAGATTAAATACTAGGTTTTAACACTAGATATTTCCAAGTGTTACTTTTGGGGACTGTCCTCCATCAAGATGAGATATAAGCTTCATTCTGCCTTGTTCAATAAGGAGTGTTGGGAGCACAGTAAACTTGAGAGGGATGAGTGGGCCTGGAAAATATTTGACTAGCAGGACTTTTCCTTGTATGGAGCAGAAGGAAATTGTAGATGCGGTAGAGAAAGTCCTTAAAGCCCCAGGAGTCCCTCAAATCCTTTTCAAAGGGCAGCTTCATCAACAAACATCTCACCACCGGCATTTGTCCCCGTGCTTCCATTACCCAGGAATCTTTTTTTATAAATAAAACTGTTCACACCCACCAACAGAAACCCCAACGCATGTAACACCTTCTTCACCTATAAAAGTGGTTTAATTCACAGCCAGTTTCACTGAACTGAAGCAAATAACACTTGAGTCAATTAGGAAAGTAGAACTGCTGTGTCCAACACTATTAGGAAACTTACTCAGATCCTTAAAATATCAGGCCTAAAACAGGAGCTTCACATCGTTCAGTGTCAGAGCTTCGAGTAAAGTACCAGACTGTGCTGACTGCTGACGGTTCCACCTTCTAAGCATTATTCTTCCAGAAGCACCAGGCCTTGTACCTTCTGAGCAAACATAGCAGAGGTCAATTTTCTACCTCTGGTGTTGTGTCTATATTTGCAGAGGAAAATTATTTTAAATTTTTCTTCTATTTTGTACATATTTGAAAAGACTAATAGCCTTTTCTCTATGATTCTCTTTTCTTCCTCATTCATTGTGTTCAGTATCCAAAAGGTATAAGCAATCAAGCTGACTTCAAAAGTAGCCTAAAAAGTCACATTTGATGAAATGGGTGGATAATCTGTGCACATTTGTTTGGAATGAGGGGAATGCTCGGAAGGGTATTTCCAAAACAGCAATACTTTTAAAAATCACAATGCCTAGAGCATCCCACCACTGAGATCAGCTGATTGAATTTTGTAAGCAACTGAAGAAACTTCCAGTGTTGTAGAGCCAAGTTGTTAAAATGCCCATAGGGGTACATCCACCTTAGACCTTCACACTGAAGGCTTCCTCTCAACGAGATTGGGGGAGACAAACCTCTAGGCAGAGTATAGTGAGTTCCCAAGAGGCAATATTAAAGGTGAAAGAAAACCGGTGGTTTTGCTGCGACACGTTTTCTCTTGCTGGCCCCGAATGTCTCTTTTTCTCTCACCCCACCCTCCTAACCCTAACAGTTTATACACTGGGCTTATTCGCCCAGCAGTTGTGCATGTTCTTTGGTCCTTAGATGGTTCACTTATATCCTGCTTCTCACACATTAAATAAAATATCTTTATATCTATCATTAGCCTCTAGTATTGGAAAGAAAACGGGAGAAGTTTTCCCTTGAAATATGTACTTTGAAAATACACCTTAGGCAATTCTTCCAGTAAAGGAATTTTTTTTTATGGGTTTCCTATTTTGATAATGGCAGTGGTTTCCTATTTTGATAATAGGCAAGTCAGTGAACCCCATTAAAATTAAGTCTCTGTCTTTAAAATGGGAATAATAAAGTATATCTTGGACCTTAAATATAAGTAACGTGTCTAGCACAATGATCAGTGGGTGGGCATGAGCAGCTATTGTTGTCATTTGTACAGAAAAATGACAGCTATTAGTATTAGCAGCATCATTCATAAATCTTCTGCTCAGTGACTTAGTTTTTCTTCATTTCTTCTCCTACCAAGGTCTGTTATGAAATTTGTTATTAACTTGGGATGTGGCAGGAGGTATTTATTTTACAATAATTTGTTATACATTTATATACATGATATTTAACAAGAAAAGGTTAAATATAGGGATGTGAAAAACACTGAAACATCTTAGCCTTGTTTTTGTTTTTTTCTCATTACAGATTATATTAACTAATACAAAGCTAGATCTGAATGGGATGTCTTAACAGGAAACTTACACTCAATATATCCAAAAATGAACTTACTATCTTTTCTCCTTCTTCACTTCCTCTCTCCTCTCTCCCTCCCTTCTTTTTTAATCTCATTCCTTCCACATTGGGTTACCTCCTATTACAACATACAGCACTAGAGAATAGGCATGCCATCATGAATAAGGCAGTTACAATCCCTGCCCTCATGTATTACATGCTAGTAAGACACATTCAACAAAAGAATTACAGAAATAATTATATCAAAATAGATTTGATGAGTGTGATGAAAGAAAGCTTAGAATGCAATCCAAGTAAATGCCGTGCAAGCGAGATGGAAACCTGACTTGGTCTGGGGGTGCTGGGGAGCATCGTGGATGCCAACCCTGACCTGAGACGCGAAGGACAAGGTGGGAATGGGGAGAGTTTTAAGCAGAGGTAACATAATTTTTTCAGCTTGCGCATCTTTTTCTTTTATCTGTTTCTTTTCCATCACAATCATCCTCCCAGTCATCCAGGCTTAATCTTTACATTATCTGTGGCGCTTTCTTCTCTTTTGCCTCAACAAATAATCAGTTGCTCAGTTCTCTTGATTTAGCACCATCTTTTCCTCTATTCCCACGCGTGACTAAATTCCCACTCTCACTGTATTTGGTACCTTTTTCTTTACCTTTTTCCTATCGCTTTATTTTTTCTTTCATTCAACAAATATTTCTGAACATTTCCTGTGTGCCAGGACTCTGCTGGCGCCAGTGTTACAGAAGTGAACGTGATAAGCATGGCTGTCACAGCGCCTACAATCCAACATGGTGCCACATGCTGCCATAAAGCAGGGACAGTGTCCTAAACCACGGGCAAAGCTTTGTCCTCCTAGAGGAAGGGATATTCAGGCTGAGGCCTGCAGGTGAACAGGAGTAAGCCAGGTACAGGTGAGACTGTGGGGCTGCGTAAGGAACGTCCAGTGAGAAGGGACAGCATATGCAAGGATTCGAGGGCTTGGGTGGAGGAAAAGCAATGATATAATAAAGGCAAGCTGCGGACAACCAGCTCGAATAATTTTGACTTTTTCATGGGAGCCAGTGAAAGGTTTTAGGCAGGAGAGTGAGGTGTCAGAAACATCACCCTAGCTGCCGTTTGGGAGCTGGAGAAAAGTGGAATGGTGGAATAAGATATAAGGAGAGGGAAAAGGCTGGTGGGAAAGATGATGGATTGGGATTGTTTTTCTTTTTTCCAACTGGTCTTTTCACCTTCACTCTCTTCTCCTTCCATGGGCAACCAGTCTTCTTGCATACTGCTACCAGAGTAACTTTCTAGAACACACTTCTGATCTCAACTCAAAGTTTAATGGCATGTCTGCTCTTGGAACAAAATCTGAATTCCTCACCCTATTATTCACAGTTTACAGTGAACTGGCCGCGTCTCTGCTTTGAAGCTTGATATTCTACACTCCCCTGGATGTCTTCCCACTGTGTCTGTCTGTATACTCCACACTCAGAAGCATCCCCACAACCATGGCTCTGTCTCAGGCCCCCGTCCTCTTTCCTCTTTGCTTCCATACTTAAACGCGCTCCTCCTTCATGCGCTCTCAGATGTCCAGCCTCCCGGGATAGCTTTGCTTGTTTCCACTGAGAGAAATTTCCCTTTTCTCTGAATCCTCAATATGATGCAGTCCATGGTATTATGGCGTTTGTCATCTCCCCACGTGGTGGAACTATTTGGAGAGGCAAGCCAGTGCAGCTCTTAGGAGCATGAACTCTGGAACCAAACCACCTGGATTCAGATCCCGGCTCTGACACTTCCTAGCTGTGTGGCCCTGAGCATATCACTTAAATTCTCTGTGCCTCATTTCTCTTCTATAAAATAAAAGTCCCTACTCCATAAGGTATTGTGAGGATTAAATGTGCAAATAATGCAAAAATGTATAATTTAGTATCTAGCAATAATGCTGGATAAATATGTGGTAAGATCATGCCAGTATTTTTATCATTTACATGTAACATCCACTCTTCTAAATGATAACTTGAGGACCTAATCTGCATCGGATTTACTTTTATGGCTTCTAAATCCCTTACTGCTTCACGCAGAGTAAATAACTAGTGAACGTGTAAGTTAGAGTCACAAAGACCAGTGAACCCTAATGGGACTTTTCAAATAGTTTATTTTGAAGATAATATTGTATTTATTAAATTAACTAAAACAGATCATTGAGCAAATATTTTACATATAAATGTAAAGCACGCAGGATTTTACATTTGATTCAGGGAGAGACCCCTACAGATAACTATAATATAAGGTAGAAAAAATATACAGTCCAAAAGTGATTATAGGAACTCAAAAGGAGCGGCTAGAAGCATTAGTAAAGAATTCATTGAATTCATGAGATGCAATTATACTGCATTGCAGGGGTAACTTTTAGAATAAAGCATTCATAAATCAACTCTCATAATAGTATTAGCCAATACTTACTGAATGCTCACTGTAGCAGACACTATGTGTATCGCACTGAAACTTCAAAACAGTCCCATCTGCAAGTATTATTGCTGTGTTCATTTTACAAGTGGGAAGACTGAGGCATAGCAAAGCAGTGTCTGTCAAAGTCATGCAACTAATAAAGAATAGAGCCAGGACTGGACCCAGGGAGACTGGATGCAGAGCCTGTGTTCTCCATCACCACACTGCAAAATTGAGAGCTCTACTTCACTATTTGCTGAACTGTTTCTAATATGTTTTATTAAGTTCACTGGAATTTCATTTTCTATTACTTTTTAAACTTATATCTCAGTTATTCTTTCATTTATTTCTGACCGACTCAATCTTTCACTTACAGTAACAAGTCCTCAGATTCTTTATCTGTGAAATAAAATTTTGAACCTATATCAATAGTTCCCAAACAGTTCAAGAGCAATTCTTTCGTTCAAAATAAAACAATCATGCAGACGTCTATAGTATAGTTGTTCACTTTTGCTTATTCATTCTCTTAGTTGTTGCTTGTTGTGAAATAGAGAAGTTTGCAATAAGTCTCAGGCTTCTGCAGCCCCCAGGAATCCACTGTGCTGGGATAATCTCTAAAGCCATTTCTAGTGGAAATATTTGAGATTTTATATATTCTAGACTTTAGGTTCCTATCTCTTTAGTTTCTAATCTATCATTTCTCTCTGCCATGAGAAGGAGCACTTATGCTTCCCTAATCCCTTAATCTTATATCAAGTTTTCTCTTTTTCTTTCCCATAAGTTTTCCCTTCTTCCTTGAGCTCCAATTCTTAGTAAACAGTACAGCTTACTTTGCAGAACTCATAATTACCACTGGGCCCTTGTGCATAGGAACTATGTCTAAAACATATGAACTAAAACTTAGAATACAAAGTTACAGAATTTTTACTTGTTTTGTGAAAATAGAAAATAAAAGAAAGGTTTTATATCAAGTTTTGGATGCAGTTTCCTGGCAGATTAAATTCTGAAATCAAATCTTTATCTCTGTCTTCAGCATAGACTTAGTGAATTAGAAAATTAAGGACAAGTACTATATACACACAAAGGAACATTATCTCCTGTCCACATCTATTTTTTACCTTCTTCTCATTTCTTGACACTTTTGTCCAGTCTTTTCCCCAGTCCTTGAGAATTTAATCGTAATGGTCTTGTCAATGCTTAATTTAATACTTTGATATAGTAGATATATTAGAGAGATGCCAGCATAGAGTTATAGGTAATGTCATGCTTGGTACTGCTGGAGAGTGGGGCTCCATTTGTCCGATATCAACAAGAAAACGTCAGCACCCGCCCCATCTCCCCCCGCTATGCTTTCTGTTTCCCAGTATTCACGTCTTCGGGAGGAAAAACCAAAATGACCCTGGAGATTTTAGGAGTGGGCATACTTTTCTGTTACAATGACCTTATACTCAGCAGAATCAGCTCAGGCCAGCTGCTCCAGCAGAAGAGTGCAAGGCCACATTTTTCAACAGCATTAATCCTTTAGCGGGTCCAAACCGTTTCCTATTCAATGAGGGCTTTGCTCAAAGCCACGCAGTAGCAGATGAGAGGTTGTGCATACCGTGCTTTCACAGGACTTTTGACCATCCCCCAGAGTTGGCCACTTGTTCCTTTGTGTCCCATGGAGCCTGCACAGATGTTTATCACAGCACCTATATTGCTTTGATGCAGTTTCTTCTTTCTTTACTTATTTATATACATTTAAATTTTTTATCTGTTTATTTTATTTTTAGCTGCGTTGGGTCTTCGCTGCTGCGTGCGGACTTTCTCTAGTTGCAGTGAGTGGGGGCTGCTCTTCGTTGCAGCGCGCGGGCTTCTTATTGCGGTGGCTTCTCTTGTGGAGCCACGAGTTCTAGGTGCACGGGCTTCAGTAGTTGTAGCACACGGGCTTCAGTAGTTGTGGCTCGCGGGCTCTAGAGTGCAGGCTCAGTTGCTGTGGTGCACAGGCTTAGTTGCTCTGTGGCACGTGGGATATTCCCGGACCAGGGCTTGAACCCGTGTCCCCTACATTGGCAGGTGGATTCTTAACCACTGCGCCACCAGGGAAGCCTCCAATTTCTTCTTTATATGGCTCTCTTCCCTTTCTTATTGGCCTTTGTACCCATAGCATCTAGTATATTGCCTGACTCATGATAAATGCTTAATTAATATTTGTTGAGTGAAAACTCTGGAGTGAGAAGCGAGGAGTTAGTGAAGTGATGGAGCCAAGTACTAAGTGAGGTAATAAACATGGAGTGATAGATCATGGGGGGATGGGGTGCAGTACAGGATAATCCTCTTAGGATATTTCAGACAGGGGAAAGGTATGGCCGGAAGTGTGGAGCAGGGATAGGCACGGCTCCAGCTGAGAAAGGCAGTGGAAGCTCGCCTGGCTGGACCACCTGGGGAAGTAAAGGAGAGTGAAGCTTGGACATACCAAAAATTTAGAGGCAATTGCTGGAAACTCCTGAAAGCTAGAATTAAAGACTTTAGATCTGACATGAAAGCAATAAGGAGACTTTATAGTTCTTTGTTTTGGACAAAGAATGATCAAAATAATATTTTAGAGTTTTATTCAAATAAATATGTTCTCATGTCAAAATTCATAGTATTAAACATCAGACTGTGAAATACTGATTTTAATCTGTGGGTCATCAGCTGATCCTGAAGGTCTCTTTCTTTCTCTTCTCATCCTACAGGTTGTTATTTTGTACTTTGAGCCAAGCACATTTCGCTGTATTCTCCTAAGATGGGTCCGTCTTCTCGGTTTTGCTACTGTTTATGGAACTGTCACTCTCAAGCTTCACAGGTATATTATGTCTTATTAGTTTTCATTCCCATGGGAGGATCAAAGTGTTTGGCTTAGCCTGTAATTGCAAGCTCAGTCAGCCACTTAAATGGTTAAATTTCAGAAATTTAGATAGGAAGATGATATATATATTTCATTTTCAAGACACTATCTTTAGGATTCTCTAGGAAAGTCTTTAATACAATTGAATTTGAACAACATGCTTTAATGAAGGTGCCATTGGTTATGGCAAGGTTAATTCTGAATAAAAAATAAATTTAGAATGAATGTGAAGCAGTATTTACTAGCTAAGAACAGGAAGAAATACAAGACAATACAGCTGCAATAATAATCCAAGTCCAGAGCTACCAAAGAATCCTGTATAGTAGAATTCAGCAATATGCTTAGCTAACAAAAGCTATTGTCCTCCATTCCCGAGTTCCATGCCCCAGGGTAATCCCACTGATATTCTTTGGATGAATTTCCAAAAAAATAGTATTCTTGGTTTCCCTTCTTCACCAGTAGGCTCCAGTGATTATCAGCCGTATAAATTGGAGAACACTGTAAATTCCCTTATACTTCAGTTTCAAAATCACCTACTTCTAAAAAGTATATGATAAGTACTAGCAAGAAAGAGACAATAAAATAAATTACCTATCCAGAAAGGCTGGGAATAGCTGGAAATGATTCCAGGGCTTTCCCTTGCCTCCTCTTTCCAAGTTTTCTCAACGTAGTGGTGCCAAAGAGCATAGGAGTTAAAGTATAAATCTCTCCTGCAGGATAACACTCTAGTTCTATAGAGGAAACCTTTTACGCTGATCAGCTTTAAAGCTGTGTTAATAGTCACAGTAAGCCATTCATATTTTCATGCTAATTTGACTGTATTTCTCAATAAATGTATCTTGATATGGCTCATAAAACAGTTTCTCTTAGATGCCATAATATGGTTATATTTGTCTTTAAATGCCACCCCTTCACCCTTTCCTGAAATGTGATCATTATACTCTCCATTACACAAGCATCTCCATTTCTTTTACTATTTTTCTGTACTTATTTTAATAACTGGGAATGCTCCAGATTATCTTTTTGGAACAAATGTAAATGTCTTTAACTCTCAAGATCCTTTCTTCTATATGTCATAGAGTACAAAGTTTATTGGGCTGGACTTCAGGAGGTCCAGTTTAAATCTCAGTTTAGCCTAGGAAATCATAGCCCTCTATTTACTACAGAAAGAAATGATTAGACTAATCTCTCATGGTCTTTCTGATGCTCACTTTATTCTTTCCACATCATAGCACACTTTGGTCTTGTGTCCTGTTCTTTAAGTACTTTCCGGTTTCCATTCCTTGTATGATAACTATTTTTCAGCTGGTGCTCGCTAAAGGAAATGAGAAATCATTGACAGCCTATAATGGACAATGAGACTTCTGGAATTCCCAGAAGAATGGGTGGCCTCTTGAGACTTGAGAATGACCTCTCTCCCTATGAGTCTAGCCCTTAGCATCTGTTGGGTCCTCTATTATATGATACAGTTTGCTTATGTAATTACCTTCTTCATTTTTACCTAATTTACCTTCTCCTTGAAGTGAGGTCATTCACAAGTGAATCCCCAGCTCTTAGCACAATGAATGACACATGGCAGGTGCTTAATGCATAACAGTTGATAAGTGAATGAATGAATGAATGTCAGATGCAGACTTGGAAGCTGCTTCCCACAGTTCCCTCCACACATAAAGCATTCCTATTTCCCTGACTCACTGTGTGCTCTCAAGTGCCTGAAACACATGACACTGCGGTCTGTGAGAGGCTGTTTGTGGGACAAAAACACAGTATTAAATAACACTGAATCACAGAGTAAGAAAATTCCTTCCATTCAGGTTCTCTTTCCATCCCTCTGATTATTTCCAGGAGAAAAAATAGTTTGGAAATAGTAGGTCTTTAACACCTGCCGAACAGTTGCTAATTTTCCTGTACAACAAAGAGTTGTTGATCAAGCTTCAGGCTCAGAGCTTCCCACTGCAATACTCTCTAGATGAAATTTATTATCTTTATTTCACTGTATTTATTTTCATAGTTACATTCTATTTATGGATTACCTACCAGTTTTTCATTGAAAGTAGCAATATAAAGTTTTCTTTAAAGTATTTTAAAGATTTTTTTTTTGATGTGGACCATTTTTAAAGTTTTGTCAAATCTGTTGCACCACCGCTTCTGCTCTACGTTTTGGTTTTTTGGCTGCAAGGCATGTGGGATTTTAGTTCCCTGACCAGGGATCGAACCTGCCCCCCCTGCATTGGAAGGCGAAGTCCCAACCACTGGACCGCCAGGGAAGTCCCTTTAAAATATTTTAAAGCAATAAATAGAAGTTGTTTTAAAGAAAGTATTAGTTGGTACACAGATACAGGCAGAAATCTTGAGGGTGGCATACAAATGATTGGGATTTGGGAAACTAGATTACTTCATCATTCTTTTCTTTATTTTAAAGACTGTAATTAAAACGATTTTCTCTCCGACTGTGTGTCTCTAGAAGTCATTGCAGTGAAGAATTACCTACTGAAGGCTTAAATCGAGTGGAAACTATTTCTAATTTAATACGCTGAATTATTCGTATCCTGTCTGAACCATATGGCTGTATATTATATTGTTTTTCCATATTGTTTAAATTTAACTGATTCCAATATTGTTTAAGTCTATAAACTGAAGAATCAACATCTCAGAGGAATGTGAGCAACCCGATGGAAGTGACTGGCTGAACCAGCTTTGTATTCCCCATCCTTAGTGCTGCATCTTGCCCATTTAATGTATTCAGATATTTGTTAAGTGAATGAATGGGTGGATGGTTATAGTGAATGGAGCTGCAGGGATGTCTTTGGTTGATATCTCTTATAGTCAAGCAACGTGTTGTCCTCAAGAAAGGACTTTGAAGATTTTGTAGTAACATGATAGAGAGGAAAGACATAAATCTTTACAAATCCAAATTTGAATTTCAGTTCCGCCACTAATAACTTATACAACCAAGAAGAAATTATTTTAGCTTCTGAGAATCACTTCTCACTTCACCTGTAGAGTTGCTGTAAATCTTAAACATGATTGAAATATTTGTAAAATATGTCAAGTAGGGGGTTTTGGTTGCAAACCACAGACACTGAGGATGGCTAAATTAAGCAAAAAAGGAATTCATTGGAAGGTTATGGTGAAGGTTACAGACTTGAAGAGAAAGCTAAAGAACCAGGCTTTGTCGGACCTGACGCAAGGTAGCTTCAGGGATCAAGGTAGCCTGAGCTAAGGGATAAAGTCCCTTGAATGCTATTTTCTCATTTGTATAAGAACTTAATTTTTTATTTCAAATTTTTTAAAAAAAGTAATAACCTCTCTAGGCAGAAAATTCTAAGGCAATTATCAGTACTGTTAAAGTGACTGTTCTAGTCCCTTGAGAACAGGATAAGCAGGAAACACCTGAGTTCTTGTTTTATTTCAGCCATTTCCCTCAAGGCTTAGTAAAATTGTTTAACATTTCTTTTTCTCTTTCCTGATCTCTCACTGATCAATTTTAGTGTTTACAGAATTCCAGTAACTTTGAAAACTTGAAAAAAATATGAAAAAGGAATAGGATCTCAGTCTGTCACTAGAAATGATACTGTTAGCCTAGGACGGGAACTTGAGGGTTTCATTCACTTTTATCAAATCTCCCACCTTTTTCTTTAGTGGTCGCTCCCCACATTTGAGAGTCATACAGCCAAAGACTACCATACCAAGCCAAAGGAAAATTGCAAGTCTTTTGTTTATTAACAGTGCAATACAGAGGTGTAACAAGTTAGGGGAAGGTGGTGAAAGTGGTCCAGTCCTTCAGGGAGGAGTATTTTGTCACTGACATTGTTTAGAATCACCAGCACATGGTGATGATACAAAGCAGAACAGCTTTGAGTTGTCATTTTTATTGCCTTAAATTCTCTACGGACACTATTACTTGCACCCAGGGCAGACAAGTCCCACCGCCCAACCTCACTGGCAGGCCATTCATGCAATGCAATTTATTTGAACCTAAAACCGTTTGTTTCTCTTTAGAGAAAGAAAGAAGGGAGAATGGGACAGGTTTTAGCTGGCTCAATATGGATCATAAGGAAAAATAGAGCTGAAATAGGCAAAAATGAAGAAGGTTCATTTATAAAAAGAGTTTCCTTCAGTAACTATAGATATGTTTGACTTAGTACATTAATGATGTAGGACAGATCTAAAAGAACATCTGGCACGTCCATGCATGTGTGGGTTCACAGAATACTTGCTATACGTTGGTTGGTCGGTCGGTTGGTTGGTTTTAAGAAACCTGGAAAGGCAATATCTCTAGGCTCAGAAAATCTGAGTATATTATCAGGAGGAAAAATGAGGAACTGTTTTAAATGAAAGGGGGTAGAGAGAGATTAAGAAACTTAATGCTAGAAGAACATTTTCCTATTCCCTGTAATATGATTTCTGAAAACAAATTGACTTTTCCTTTTTCTAAGGCTAATCAAGAAAAAACAAAAGACTTTTCTGTACTATATTTAAAACATATTTAAGCAGGCTGCAAAAAAACCTTCTTCTGGCTCTGGCCTAGGGATTTTCATTTCATGCATTATTCAGTACTGCTCGCTTTGGATACAGCACAATTTGTAGCAGTTTTCTCTACTGCACTCATTAGCACCAAATATTTACACTTTGTGGGAATGGATAGATAGATAGATAGTTTTGTTTCCTAGTAAATTTTTTTATTGAAGTATGGTTGATTTACAGTGTTGTATTAATTTCTACTGTACAGCAAAGTGATTCAGTTATACATATATACATTCTTTTTTATACTCTTTCCCATTATGGTTTATCACAGGATATTGAATATAATTCCCTGTGCTATACAGTAGGACCTTGCTGTTTATCCATTCTGTATATAATAGCTTACATCTGCTGACCCCTGCCTCCCACTCCACCCCTCCCCCTAGTAAATTTTGAAAGTGACTGGAAGATATTTATATTTATTTATTTTATGTATTCTTTTAAAGATATATAAAATACAGTAAGATAGTTTAAATTTTTTAAAGGGCAAAAGGAAGAAAATCTTTTTATCCATTTTCCCAATGACTAATGATGTTGAGATTATTTTCAGCTGTTTATTGGTCATTTCTACATCACTTTAGAGAAATGTCTATTCAGGTCCTTTGGCCATTTTTTTTTTAAATAAATTTTTTAAAATTTATTTATTTTATTTTTGGCTGTGTTGGGTCTTCGTTTCTGCGCGAGGGCTTTCTCTAGTTGCGGTGAGCGGGGGCCTCTCACTGTCGTGGCCTCTCTTGTTGCGGAGCACAAGCTCCAGACGCGCAGGCTCAGTAGTTGTGGCTCACGGGCTTAGTTGCTCCGCGGCATGTGGGATCTTCCCAGACCAGGGCCCGAACCCGTGTCCCTGCATTGGCAGGCAGACTCTCAACCACTGCGCCACCAGGGAAACCCCCTTTGGCCATTTTTTAATTGCGTGTTTTGTCTTTTTGTGTTGCATTGTATGAGTTCTTATATATTTTGGATCTGAGACCCTTATCTGATAAATTATTTGAAAATATTTTCTCCGATTCTGTGGGTTTTCTTTTTTACTTTATTGATAGTGTGCTTTGATGCACAAATTTTTTATTTTTATGCAGTTCAGTTTATCTGTTTTTTCTCTTGTTACATATGCCTTGGTATGATATTTAAGAAATCATTGCCTAATTTCAGATCAGGAAGATCTATACCTCTGTTTTGTTCTAAGCATTTTATAGTTTTAGTTCTTACATTTGGGTTTTTGATTCATTTGGAATCAATTTTTGTATATTATGTGAGGTAGAGGTCTAAATTCATTCTTCTGCATTTGGATATACACTCGTCCTTAGGACCATTTGTTTAAAAGATTTTTTTTTTGGCTGCACCATGCGACTTGTGGGATCTTAGTTCCCCGACCAGGGATTGAACCCGGGGCCACGGCAGTGAAAGCACCGAGTCCTAACCACTGGACTGCCACGGAACGCCCTTTTTTATTGAATAGATTTTTTTTAAGATAATTTTTTCTTTATTTAATGATCTTGACAGTGTTGTCAAAAATCCGTTGACTGGAGATGGAGAGGTTTATTTCTGGGTGATCAGTCTTATTCCGTTGTTCTTTATGTCTACCATTATGCTAGTACCACACTGTTTTGTTAAATTGACTTGAACCTGTAGGTCAATTTAGGGAATAATGCCATCTTAGCAATATTAAGTCTTTCAATCCATGAACACAGAATGTCTTTCCATTTCTTTAGATCTTTAAAAATTTCTTTCAGTGATGTTGTATAGATTTCAGCATACACATCTTTTACCTCCTTGGTTAAATTTACCCCTAGGTATTTTTTTGATGCTATAGTAAATGGAGCTGTTTAGTCGATTCCATTTTCAGATAGCTCATCGCTAGTATATAAAAATAAAACTGATTTTTTAATGTTGAACTTGTATCTTACAACTTCACTGAATGTGGTTTTTAGCTCAGATTGTGTGTGTGTGTGTGTGTGTGTTCTTTAGGGTTTTCCATATATAAGATCATGTCATCTACTAACAGAGACAGTTTTACTTCTCCCATTCCAATATGGATGCATTTTATTTCTTTTTCTTGACCAATTGCTCTGGCTAGAACTTTTGGTACAATGATGGATAGAAGTGGTGAGAGCAGACATTCTTTCCTTATTTCTGATATCAGAAGAGATAATCCGCAAGTTCCTTCTAGCTCTATATTTGACTTGCAACAGTCCTGTAACCCTTCCTTCTTCCTTTATTTTTTCATCATTCTGCCTTATTCTGTCTACTTACAATCAGGTCAAAAGAAAGGAAGCTTAGTATGAGATATGAGAGCACAAGCAGGTCACTGAAATGGACAAAAGTACCCATATTTGGGAAGCTGAGTTGTGAGTTTTCCTTCTTATGAATAGCAATAACTTAAAATAGTCACAACAGTTTTACTGAACTTCATGTCTGATAAATGTTAACAATCTGTTTCTGCCTAGGTGATGCCAGTCCTTTTTAATATATACCTAACATCTACCCAGTGACCAAGAAGCAGCTTTAGGTTACTTCTGAAAATGAAATTTTGAGAAATTGTTGAAAAGCTTAATAAACATGAGGGCTTGTGACCATTTAAAGCAAACTGGGAGGGAGTAACTTCAGCCCTTTTCGTGTTGTTCACTCTTAAGGCTCTTTTGTCAAGAATTGAGTGGCTTTATATTTATAGAAGAAAATAATCACCTCCTACTTTTCATCAGAAGCATTTATTCTCTGGAGTTTCTAAGAAAGTAGTAAAATGTATAGAAATTCAAGTCTAATGGAGAACTTCAAGACTTTAGGATGATTCCGATTAAATTCATAGAACAGAAGACTAGATGGCTTGAGGATGTATATGTTTATTCCCGTTTAGTACACAAAAAAGATGCAGCTAAATCACAAACAGATGCAGATGTTCTGAAAATGGAAAACTTTCTGTTACTAGAGGCTTTAAATTTTGGTGTCAGCATAACAAAAACTCAAACATTTATCTGACAGTTTAGAGCAGTCCTCCCATTAGAAAGACACCTGCACCAGTCTTAAGCCTTTTGGGAAAAAAAGGTCTCAAACTATAGCCTTCGTCCGAATTTACCTAACGGATTTGTTAGAATACAAATTTCTGGGCCCTAATCCCCAGAATTTCTGACATAGTAGTAGGTATGGATGGGACCCAAGAATTTGCATTTCTAACAAGTTTCCAGATGGTGTTGATGATAGTGGTTTGGGAACCACTAGCCCAGAGCAAGTGGCATCTCAAATGAGCCATGAAGAAATATGCAGGAATTAGCTAAATTAGGTGTTTGTATTGATGGAGGGAGGGGCAGTACAGGAAGCTGAGGGCAAAGGTTCAGATAGAGGACACCTGCATATAGTCCACAGGGACCCACAGGACCCTAGGGAGGGAAGAATAGTGAGAGATGAGCATGCTGAAGCAAGGAGGAACCAATTTTTAAAGGCGTTTTACCATCGTAAGGTAGCTAGGATTTGGGTGGAGAGCCACAGAAGGACTGTAAACAGGAGAGAAACATGATCAGAGTGCAGTTTAAGAAGATCATTGTGGCTATAGCATACAGTGTGGACTGAAGGTGGGCCAGACCAATAAGGAGACTGGTTAGGAAATTACTGAGGACAGAGGTTGATGACCGGGAGCTATATAGTGGCAGTGAAAATGGAGAAAAATAGGATTTGAAAGATATTTAAGAGGTAGAAATTAAGTTCTTAATCATGCATTTGGTGTCTGGAATGTAAATGAGGGAGAAGTATCAAAGTTCATTCCTAGGTTTCTGCTTTGAGCAATTAACTGGTACTGGTCATTGAGACAGGTAACACAGTGGGTTAGAGGAGAGGGGAGTGGAGAGAGTGACGATTTTATTTGGGGAACCTGTTGATGTCCCGTAGGTCACTGAGTATACAGATCTTGAGCTCAGGACAGTGATCTAAACCGAAGTTACAGATCTGGGACTCACCAGCATGTACATAATTGAAGCAGAATTGTGGATGGAATTTCCCAGGTATAATCTGTAGAGCAAGAATAGAAGGTGACTAAGTTTAGGAGATCCTTGAGGAACACTATTATTTAAGGGGAAGACTGAGGCAGAGGACTCTGACAGAGACTAAAAAGCTGCTGACAGAGGAGTAGGCAGAGAGTCAAGAGAACGTGACATAATGGAAGCCAAGTGCCTCCGCCACGCCAAAAGCTGGAGAGAGATCAAGTTAAATAAGGAGTAACAACATCAATTAGATATTTGAAGCAAATAATCGATAACCTAAGTACAAGTCCTTACAGTGGAGTTTTATGAGCTCAAACTAGAAATGTGGAACGTGAAAAAGTAGAGGCAGACATACAGTGACAGCCAATTCCTTTTTTTATCATTTCAACATGATTTCTATGAATTTCTCTACTATTAATAATGAAAACTGAATATGTACTTTAAATATACCTTTTTATATTAAATTCTGGAAATTTTTTGCAGTCCTCTTGTATACATTACTGCTTTCCTTTAGAATAGTGAAACCTTCTGAACAGATGGTAGCTTAAAATTTTATCTGTGAAAAAAGTAGTAGGAAAAGTAATCGATATAAGATTGCATTTTTTCTACAGCTGTATTTCATATAAAAGCGTGCCTAAGGATTTCATTTTTAGAACTTCGTTTCTAGGCAGTGAACCCTAGACTAATAAGAGCTCATTTTTTAAAGATATAGCAGAATTTTCTCATTTTATTTTAAGGCAATCCTAGAAAAATGCATCTTATTCCATTTTACAAAAACCAATATCCTGAAATGCTTAGATTGCCGTGCAGAGTTGTGTTGTTGTATTTTCTAGTGTTTGAAAGCCAGTAAAAGCAGTAACAGGAGACTCATGAGGGCTCTGCTTTGGCTTTTCCTCTCTGGAAATGAGATTTGGGGATCTGTGACAATCTTGAGTTCTCAGATTTTACAATAAATACCCATGGGGTCATCTGGAAAGCATGAAAATTTCTGATAATTTAGAAGTTGGATTTCTTGATTAAAAGACTACCATACTGGGATCATATAGATTTCCTCTGCAAATGACAGACTCATCTGGTTAAGAAGTATTTTAAAGATAGTTATTTTAAAAATTCAATATTTCCTCTCATTGAGGTTTAGAGTTTCTATGTGAAAATCTTCAAGTATCAGAAAAATAAATGATTTCCCACATATTGGCCATGGAAAGAAAATATAAATCATAACTATTTTTCTCTGAAGCAATGGTTCTCAACCCAGTGAAACCCTTCGCAGTAACTTGAAAAATCCCTAGGAGTCCCTGTGGGTTGAAAAAAAACTTCCCTTTTTGCCAAACGTTTCCACCCACTGTCCCTCAAAGACAACGTACATTTCCCTGCTTTGTACTTTGTTATGTGATTCCCTTCAGCTAGAATGTCTCTTTATATCTTCTCCACTTTCCTCCATTTCTACCTACTGATATCCATCAAGACCCAGACCAAATAGCACCTATTCTATTAGGTTCCTGGACTTACTAACTACACACAACAACATATAATATATGCTGTTTTATATGGTAGCTATTTACATAGCTTACATTGTAAGCTTACATTGTAAGCTTCTGGAAGACAGGAATCATATATTATGCCTTCCATGTTGCCTAGTATGATACCTCGCATATGGTTGTCACTACATAAACCTTTGTTCATTATAATTACATTTCAGATATTCAGATATAGTCAAGCTAGAATTTGGAACAATTCTCTCTTTTTCTTTTGGCCCTAGCCAAAATATAGAAGACCAGAAAAATGGTTCGGATTCCCTCTTTTGAGATCCTAATCATTCAAAATTTAGAATTCATCCAGGTACAACCAGAAACAATTACGTGCACATAGTGGCTACAGGTTTCTCCTACAAAAAATAAGATTGGCACTGGCAAAAATACTAGTTTTCCAAGAAATTTCTCTCATTCCTAGGATAGAGTGTTTGAATCTTGATCTGCTGATTTTAGTAGAAGCCTTCTTAATGGATTAGTGATTGGTCAATTAATGAATAAAGTTTTTTAAAGTAGAAAGGGGTTAAAGAAGTGTATAGATACTGTCATTTAAGATACAAATAATCACTCACCAATATTTTTGAAGTAAGTCCTCTTCTTTGACTGTGGATCTAATCGTTCTCTTTGTAGCATAAATCACTGCAATGTATTATCTATTGTTCATAGTTTTGGTTCTTTAAGTAGGAGTGAGAATCTAAAGGGTTTTTTGTTTGTTATTTTGAGGTTATCTGAGTGTAGACTCCTTCTGGATTTTGGTTTGTTGACCACCACAATATATTAAAATTTTCCTTACTTTCCCCTAAGTTAACAGTTCTTTTAGTGACTCACCTTTATGGAGTCCTTCCAAAGCATTCAAAATAGAATTTTGTACAAATGTCTCCTTTGCTTACACAGTCAATTTAGTTAACTTATATAAAATGATAACAAATACTCTTTTATCACTTATATGTGGAATCTAAAAAATAAAACAAATGAATGTATATAACAAAACAGAAACAGACTCACAGATACAGAGAACAAACTAGTGGTTACCAGTGGGGAACAGGAAGGGGGGAGGGGTAAGTTAGGGGCATGGGATAAGTGATACAGACTACTATGTATAAAATAGATAAGCAACAAGGATATATTGTGCAGCACAGGGAAATATAACCATTATTTTATAATAACTTTAAATGGAGTATGATCTATAAAATATTGAATCACTATGTTGTATGCCTGAAACTAATATAATATTACAAATCAACTATCAAGAAAAAAAGATGATAACAGTGGGCATAATCTGGGGACAAGTACAACTGATTCTTAACAAGTAGCAATTCAACTAGTTGGAGCAAAAAGGCATTGTGTTCGCTGCCAGTACTAGCATTCAGCATGACACGGGCCATACTCAGTATGTTTCACCCAGGGAATGGAAAGTAACTGCTAATCTGGTGAACTACAGATCTTCCTTGACTTTCAGTGGAGTTATGTCCAGGTAAACCCATTGTAGATTGAGAATATCTTAAAGTCGAGGATGCATTCAGTACATCTGACATCATAGCTTAGGCCAGCCTACCTTATCCGTGCTCAGAACACTTACACTGGCCTCCACTTGGGCAAAATCATCTAACACAAAGTCTATTTTATAATAAAGTGTTGAATATCTCATGTAATTTATTGGATACTGTACTGAAAGTGAAAAACAATGGTCGAATGAGTACAGCATGGTCGTAAGTGGGTCAGTTGTTTACCCTTGTGACCGTGTGGCTGCCTGGGAGCTGCAGCATCAGGAGAGAATATCGTACCACATATCACTAGCCCCGTAAAAGATCAAAATTCAAACTCGAAGTACAGTTTCTACTGAATGCTTAGCACTTTATGCCATCATAAAATCGTAAGTCGAACCATCTTAAGTTGGGGACTGTCTGTAGTTAAATGGTGAGTAAAGTGATCTTTTTGTACTCTTATTTTATACTAATACCTTTCTGACATTGTTCCACATAAAAATTGAGGATAAGTATCTTATTCAGAATTAAATAACTACATGCTGTGTGTTAGGTGAAGGACAGTGGGGTTAAAGATATGCAGGGGGGAAGGATAAATAAGAATCTGCTAGAAAATAACTTTCTTTACTGGATGTGTTATGTTAATTTGAAAGAGCTATCAAAGCCCAGCATTGAGAGAAAAAATAGTAAAATACGTCTAGGTTATTTCAGGTATGTATGTTTCATTTCCATATTTATAATGACTTTTCTGAAGAGTGCATATGAATATTTCATTTAAAATGTTGAAAGAATCAGAGCAGGAAATAGAAAACTTGGGAAGATGAATTCATTTTTGCCTTTGGGGAATTGATTATGGATACCCTTGTAGTATCATAAACCACTCATGGTAGTTTATGTCAAGCCACAATATTGTGGCCTAAAATATCAGAATGAGAATGCGGAGGTAAAATCAGCTCAGAATATTTTGGAGATGAAATGAAAGAAAGGATGGCTGGAAAGATCCCTATGGTAAGGTTGGATTTTGTCTTCACACCATTTTTAGAGATGGAGCAGTTCTTAGACATCATGTAATCCAGTAGGTCTCAACTCTGGCTGTGCATTTGAGTCATATATACAGGGAAAAAAGAGCCCAAATTTTAAAAATTGCTGTATTTCGTATAGGTCATATCCTCTTCCTTAATACAATAATCTTATTCAGGGGTATTTAAATACCCTTCTTATTGTTTTCGTACTTATTTTTGGTAATGTGACAAAATGACTATAAAGGGAGGTTATATAAAATGATTTTCAGAAAATACCTTTTATAACATTCTACTGTAAAAAAAAAAACAACTGGTTTAAGGAAGTCTTTGACTTAGTATAATATTGTTAAACCCAACTACTCACTTTTAGGACTATTTTTTGATCCCTCAGAAACCCTGTTTGAGCAATGTTTGCCTGTGGATCTTTCTAAGGTCCTGAGAATTTTCCTTGAAATATTAAAACATACTCAAAAGAATTGCATCCTACACAAATCTGTTGACTCACTGACCCCTAATGCAGGGTATTTGTTCTGCTATTGGAAGGTGAACTAGAATGAAATTCAGTCAAAGTATAGGCAACACTGTTGTTTGTTTTTTATGTTAAAACTCTGCCCAAGTAGGTTTGGGTGGGTTTAAATTTCACCTAGAAAAATGAGATATTTTAGAATTTTACTTTCTGGTTATTAGGTTTGCCTTCAAATTTTGATGTCTTGCTTTTCCAGGGTTTTGAAGGTGTTTCTTTCACGAACAGCCCAACGGATTCCATACATGACCGGTGGACGGGTCATGAGGATGCTGGCAGTAATACTCCTGGTGGTGTTTTGGTTTCTCATTGGCTGGACTTCATCTGTTTGCCACAATTTGGAAAGGCAGATTTCACTCATTGGCCAAGGGCAAACATCAGATCACCTCATCTTCAATATGTGCCTCGTTGAGCGCTGGGATTACATGACAGCAGTTGGTATGTGATCACTTGCTTTGTGCAATTTTATCCTTTGCCCACTAGCATTAAAATGGACTTCGTTAGAAGCCTTGCCAAGCCCTTTCACAAACCCTAAAGGAATTTCACCTAATATGGTTTTGGTGAAACAATATTATGAAAAGATAATAATGACATGCGGAGTGCAAACTTTTTCTGAGAGTTTCCATCTTTTTCAAAGGTGTGTAGCTTTGTTCAGAAAATGTAATCAAGAAGGAGAAATACAGTCAGTAAAGGCAACTTCTTTGTACAGAGAGACTTTCTACTTTCCGTCCTATCAGTGTGTCCCTATTTGGCTAACAGAAGGTGTTCTCTTGACTTATTTCTTTAGCTGGGAGGAAAAAGGAAACATACTGGTATTTTTTTATATAGTTTTGGTCCTATGATATATCAGACTTGGTATCTAGAGCACTCTGGGCAAAATTTCTAATTTATCTTTCCTCTAAAGATAATTTATTGGGAATTCTCTGGAGGTCCAGTATTATACAAACACAAAGCCATGCTCCTTGGAGATAGTAAATTATGTGACTGAGAAGCTGGAGAACTTGGAAGAATCCCATGATGAGTTGGGCCAAAAACAGATTATTTTTCTGGTAGCTCAGTTTTTTGAAAAATGAGGAAGAGAAAAATCCATAGGAATTTTTCTGTTGTTAATATTGGGCTATTTTAAACTAAGCCTCCCAAAATACAAAAACCCTTTATTATTTTGTTGTCATTCCCCTCAGTCAACCAGGGACAAATCTTAATTTTATTTGGCAAAAATAAACCCATGAATTTAATTCCCATTTTCTGTCTCCCCCATATTTGGCAATTGTTCATTGAATGTTCACATTTACTGTTTTGCTAGAAACTAATGTATATTTAGTTTACAATTTAAATGGAATAATATTTTTCTGGACAAGATATTTTAGGAATCTTATAGGCCTGATATCTGTAATAATAAAGCAATGTGGGTACATAAAGGGAATTGTTACAATGATAATATATAAAGTCAATCATCATTATTTTGATCAATATCAAAGAAGATATCAGTAGTTTCGTATCAGGAGATATCAGTATCAGAAGATAAAGCATAGAACTAAGGTAAGAAGCAATTCCAATTCTGACTTTAGTCTGGATATGAAAATTAAACAAATTGTACAGATATAAAATTTCTACTTAATAGAAACCTATAACATTATTTTACGTTCTTCAATCCAAGTTAACCAAACTAGGGAAAATCATTTCCCAATATTACTATGAAGAAAAGCCCATTATACTTCTTTTATGTTTTACAAAGACTATAATACTCAAATTCATAATGAGTCATCATTGGGTAGGCAATGAGCAAGCGGTAATGAGCCCAAGAATTTGCACTTGTAACAGGTTCCAAGGCAACGCTTTTGCTCCCGGTCCTGAAACCGCACTTTGAGAAGCACTGCTCTAAGTCTTTCTCCATTCTAATGATTCCAACTCCACAATCCCTGAATTGGGGGGGCAGGGTGTGGGTATCTGTGTGTGTGTGTATCTCCTAAAAGTAATCTATTAATAGATTGAATTTATTGATTTATCACATCACTTTCTGGTTCTCCAGATTCCTTTAACAGGTTTTTAAGACTCCCATCTCCCCCAAAATGCCCTGACTTTAAAGAAAAAGCAAAGACTCACAATAAATGTAACCATCCAGCATTATTTACAATGTATTTCAGCATTACCCCCTTTTCCAGTTAGGCATTGCCTTCATGCTTCACACAATTCCCACCCACCTCCACCACTGTTCCTATCAAAGGAAGTGTTCTCTATACCTCTTTACAATATTCTAAACTTTACCATGCCTCAAAGAACTTCTCTTTTATAAAGATTCCTGGGTTCAGGTCCGAGTCGTTGTCTTCCTTTATTGAACTACCATTGTACCAAGAGTCTTTACCACCTAATTTTGCTTTTCAATAATTTTTAACAATTCTCACGTATCTGTGTAAACCAATAGTAAACTACCTGATGAGAGGAATAAGGCCTTTATATATTTTATATCTCCCGTAAAGTGTTCAACACCTTACTAGAGACATTATAGGTATTCAGTGGATCTTGTTTATCATATAAAATTCTTACTTATATATAAAGAAAGTTTATGTAAAATAAATTGCAGGTTACTGTCAGTTATGTGTTCCTACTTATTTCTATATAGAAATCACAGATGTGACCTTCTTTAGAGTGTAAAATACTGGAAAATAAAAGACTAATGATAGGGTGCAGAGATCAAGAGGTAAGAAGGTAAATGTTTGGTGGTGGTGTTTTTGCTATCTTCCAGTCATTGTTTTTGTCCTATAAACTACAGAAACACATTAGTTTCAAAAATTACACTTTTCTTGCAGTAACACAATTCTGTAAAGAAAAGTCAAGACACGTGATTTAACAACAGGAACAAATATTTGAAATTAGGACCATCTTGAAAACTCAGAGACATGTGGTTGCTATAAACTTTTTTTCACACTGCCCTACAGCGATTTCATTTATTTCTCTTTCTGCATGTGGTATTAGATATTCCATATTTAACCTCTCTTAATTTAATGTTTGCTAATGTGTAACATATGCCTCTTTTCAGTCCTCTTTATATATTTCTATAAGTACCATGTTTACCATTAGTTATTTTTATATCCAGGCTGTTATTCAAGAATAAATTCATGTATCTTCAGTCAGCCAGAAAGAAACATGTACTGAAAGCTAAATTATTCCCCGTTTCCTAAACAGTAATGTTTCTATGCAGGGGGAAGGATGTAGAGAGGCTGGAGATAGGTTTTACCTTAAAGTTGTTGTGAAAAATCTTTGTCAAGAAGCTTAGTGTCAGAAGTCAATTTAGAAAAAAAGGAAAAGTGATGGTTAATTTATTGATAAACATGTGTTCTGGATCACCTTTACCTGTCAGAAACAATCTATTTTTTTTTAATGCAAAATAAAGAACCATTTGAAAGAGTGTGATACTAGTTTTCCCACTGAAGTAGAACTCCAGTTAGAAATATGGGTCATAAATTTAAAGAATGGGCCCTTTCTATTTTTGCTTACTGCACGGGTCTGCTCAGACCTGCCCAGGTAGGTGCTTTTCCTACCACAGGTGTTTCAGAAGGAGGAATCAGGTATAGAAAACTACTTGGAAAAATCTCTCAACCTCTATGAGCCTCAGTTTCTTCTTTGAGGAAATATCTGAAAACATAGGAAATATTTCAAAACATAGAAATGGAAGAAAAATGACTTTCAGAATCCCATTATTATTTATGTCTGTTTATAATTCTCAGTAATCATTGTTTGTCCTATATAAAAAAATGTGAAGTAAACTTTAATGGAAAGCAAATAAAGTATTTCTAAACATTGCGACTGGGAAAGACAGGTGAACATTGGCCAGGGTGAGAAACACTTTACAGGCCCAGTAATCTGTTTTTTTAAAAAAAGATTTTATATTATCTCTTGGAAAGAGAACCTCAAAATTTGGATGTTCCAGAATATTTCTAGATCAGATTAGAATTCCTGGAAAAACTTAAGCTGCCATACTTCTTTGAAAACCATCTACATCTGTAATAAAGATAATACCGCAGTACTTACCCTAGTCACCTTTATATGACTCAGCACTTCTCTAAGCGTGTTTCAGTATCTTATCTGTAGCTCACTGAAGGCGAAAGGAAGGATTCTCACATCTGTTCGCTCTCTTTCCTCTCCCAACCTAGTAGCTAGCTATCTGTTCTTCACAACATCACCTGGATGGTCACCCTATATCCCTAGCACCTAACAAAGTATCTGTCAGTTGTAGGCTCTCGAGAAATATTTGCTGAATGAACAGAGAAGGAACTCAGTTCCTTTATTGTGTATTATTTTCTATGGTCAGGGTTAGACCAGTGTGAGGAGACACATTAAAGCTAAAAATCCAGGAGTTACACAATTGTACCCAAATCAATTTTAACGGTAAAGTGTATGTTCAGATTGGGGAAGGTGTTTTTGAGCAAATTATGTAAACTAAAGTGACAGCCCCCAGCCCTTTTATGAAATTTGACCTCTGACTTATCCGGTCAAAATAAGAGCTTGGTACAAATTTGGCATGACAAATCAGAATTATAATTTTTAAAATACTGCATAATGCATTTACAAATATTGAAGTAGAATAAAACTGATTTGCTTTTGATAAAAATTTTTATTATTTCACCATTCTCCTAGAGCTGTGTAAAGAATAAAGGAGTTGGGATGGGCAAACATTCCCCTAAATTAATGGAGAAAGCAAATAACTATCCCAAATCATACTCATTTTGAAAAAAGTTGGTAGTAGGATTATGAGATTTTTTTTCTGAATCTGTGTATGCCAGTTAGTCAATTGGTAGTCAGTTATTCATGTTCAGGATTTTTCACAATAGCAATCAAATTTATCATGGTTAAAAAGTTAAAACTTCATTACCCTGTGAGTTTCCTAGTTGGTTGGTACAAACTGACAAATGATTGGAACTGACTTCTCATGTCTGAATTACCTTCCTAATGTCACAAGACCACATCTTTACACCTAGATTTAGAGCTTGCGGCCAAGGTCCTCCAATATATAGCTTCCAAGTATGGAATACATAAATTCGATAGCAGAGGTGGTAACACAGTGGAGTTCATTCTTCCGTATACTTAGTTGGTTAGCTGTCAATTTCTGACTACATGTTCAGAACACAGACAACATACTGAACCAGCACCGGTGACCAAAGTAAGTTAGAGTAAGTGGGCAGATTCTTACCTTGCCTACGAGAAAAAGCAACAGTGCTGCAAAAAATTGACTGCTGAGGGATGGCAACCTCAAGGACATTTAGAATTTCTGTTCCATGGCTAAATCTCTGGGTCAAACTTTAGTTCAGATCTAGGCAAGCACTGAAATGTTTTCTTGATTTCTTCCAGAAGTTAGGTGGCGATAATCTAATGTGATTAAAAGTGGACATAATTGAGAATAAAGCTGTTTTGCTGCCTTCCTTAACCAGCACAAGAAGATACACAAAAAGCTCGATCCAGGCTTCTCTTTATCTTCTATTATTATCTGTATCTTTCTGTATCTCTGATATGGCCTAACTCTTCTCAACTGCATTTACATGATCTAATAACTATCCCCCAACAAGGACTGTTTTCTAAATTAGGATCTTCCCCCATCTCTTCCTGGTTGTGAAAAGTCCACCAGTATACGAGGTATCTCATGGTTCTGAAAACCCCTTAGAGCTTGACATCCCTTGCTTTATGTTTTATTCACCAAGTTTACAAAACGACATAGAGAGAAATCTAAGCAGTGATTAAACAGGTGTGATAAGCTTGGGTTCACATACTCATTTGGGAATTTTAAAAGATTTGGTTGCTTGCAGAGAATTCCAACATTGATTTCCTTACTGTTCAAAAGTACTCATTTATTTCCATGAAATTTCACATGGAATGTTTTCACCACAGAAAATATAATCTTTTCTCTTCTTCATTAACATGCTATTCTTTGTTCTCCTGTTTCCTGGTATAATATTTTAAACACAAAAAAACGGACAATGTGTTCAGTAATTTAATTAGTTGTACACCAGTGTTTAGAAGGAATTGAGAATACAGTAACGCTTACTGAGTTATATAGGGAAATTCTAAAATAGCAATTGTTTCTAAGGATTAAGATACTTAATCACCCCAGAAGATTAGGCTATGTTGTGACAGGTGAAATGTGATATAAGCACCCTTTAATGAGTATTGGGGAAAATAGATTAGACTTCTTCTCCATCTGACTTAGATTAATGTTCATGATTTAGGATCATTTACATACATCTTCTTTTATTCTGATGTACCATATGCCTTAATCCGCGCTACATCATTGGTTACCATTTTAAAAATGTATTTTTAATTTTCAATCAAAGGATAAAAGCTTGACCGCATTGACAGGCTTGGGCTATATCATGAGAAACTCACACACACTTTCTGAAGGTCTTGCTTGAATGTTTTTAGAATGAGTCAAGTGGAGGTTATTTTCCTTTTTTATCTATATACTACATCTTCTGAAAACTATTTTACTTCTTTGAGGAGTATTTATTTGATGCTAAAGATCTGAGAGAAAGGATAAATTAATTAATTTTTGTTCCTTAATTTTATCCTTACAGTGCCATTTTTCTTTCTGGAAGTGAAAGGAATTTTGTGATGGGGTAAGGACTATCTTGGGACAGTAACCCCCACTACAGTCATTCTAAAACCACTCAAGCTAGCCCTTCAAAAGTACAGTGAGTTTCTAGTGATGTCGCCCAAGCAAAGGCAATTCTCAATGCCGTCAGTCTTCCATAAAGGATTAAAATTTTTAAATACTTTTTTGTTGTTGTTGTTGTTGTACGCGGGCCTCTCACTGTTGTGGCCTCTCCTGTTGCGGAGCACAGGCTCCGGACGTGCAGGCCCAGCGGCCATGGCTTACGGGCCCAGCCGCTCCACAGCATGTGGGATCCTCCCGGACCGGGACACGAACTCGCGTCCCCTGCATCGGCAGGTGGACCCTCAACCACTGCGCCAACAGGGAAGCCCTAACATACATATTTAAAGTGGTAACAAATAACCCCAATTCCAACTCCCACCTCAAACAACACATAGGCAAGTGGCAGGGAGAGAGAAATGGAAGGGATATTCCTGGGAGACCCAGCCTGCTGCCCTGACCTTGACCTGTGCCCTCAGGGGCCCTGATCTCATCCTGTCCCTCTCTTCTGTCTCTTCTTGCATTCATGACCTTTAATGTGTGTCCATAAGCTTGGAAGAACCTTGGGTTCACTACATTTCTGTCCACCTCAAACTTTAAAGATCTTGTCCACCTCAAACTTTAAAGATCTTAAACACATATGCCAGAGAGAAGGGAAAGTACACTTCCTGTCCCTTCCTCAGTCCAGTGGAGCTTGTGAAATACTTGACCCCACGTCTAGAGCTCTGTGAAAGGGAGCAGTAAAGAAAACCCAACCTGCAAATGTACTCAGGGCAGTTCTGCCTAGAGCTCCCGGCGGTGAGTGGGGAAGAGGATAGGACAGTTAGGTTGCTGTATGAACTTTAAACTTTGTTTGATTAACAACAGTGTTCCTTAGTATCGCCACACAGTGTCTCTGACCCAAACTTGAAATTTTAGCATTCAGAATTCTGCCCCAGTCATTTAAAAAATTTTTTTACATCTTTATTTGAGTAGAATTGCTTTACAATGGTGTGTTAGTTTCTGCTTTATAACAAAGTGAATCAGTTATACATATACATATATACCCATATCACCTCCCTCTTGTGTCTCCCTCCCACCCTCCCTATCCCACCCCTCTAGGTGGTCACAAAGCACCGAGTTGATCTCCCTGTGCTATGCGGCTGCTTCCCACTAGCTATCTATTTTATGTTTGGTACTGTATATATGTCCATGCCACTCTCTCACTTTGTCACAGCTTACCCTTCCCCCTCACCATATCCTCAAGTCCATTCTCTAATAGGTCTGTGTCTTTATTCCTGTCTTACTCCTAGGTTCTTCATGACATTTTTTTTCTTAGATTCCATATATATGTGTTAGCATACGGTATTTGTCTTTCTCTTTCTGACTTACTTCACTCTGTATGACAGACTCTAGGTCCATCCACCTCACTACAAATAACTCAGTTTCGTTTCTTTTTATGGCTGAGTAATATTCCATTGTATATATTTGCCACATCTTCTTTATCCATTCATCTGATGATAGACACTTAGGTTGTTTCCATCTCCGGGCTATTGTAAATAGAGCTGCAATGAACATTTTGGTACATGACTCTTCTTGAATTATGGTTTTCTCAGGGTATATGCCCAGTAGTGGGATTGCTGGGTCATATGGTAGTTCTATTTGTAGTTTTTCAAGGAACCTCCATACTGTTCTCCATAGTGGCTGTACCAATTCACATTCCTACCAGGAGTGCAAGAGGGTTCCCTTTTCTCCACACCCTCTCCAGCATTTACTGTTTCTAGATTTTTTGATGATGGCCATCCTGACTGGTGTCAGATGCTATCTCATTGTAGTTTTGACTTGCATTCCTCTAATGATTAATGATGTTGAGCATTCTTTCATGTGTTTGTTGGCACTCTGTGTATCTTCTGTGGAGAAATGTCTATTTAGGTCTTCTGCCCATTTTTGGATTGGGTTGTTTGTTTTTTTGTTATTGAGCTGCATGAGCTGCTTGTAAATTTTGGAGATTAATCCTTTGTCAGTTGCTTCATTTGCAAATATTTTCTCCCATTCTGAGGGTTGTCTTTTGGTCTTGTTTATGGTTTCCTTTCCTTTGTAAAAACTTTGAAGTTTCATTAGGTCCCATTTGTTTATTTTTGTTTTTATTTCCATTTCTCTAGGAGATGAGTCAAAAAGGATCTTGCTGTGATTTATGTCATAGAGTGTTCTGCCTATGTTTTCCTCTAAGAGTTTGAGAGTTTCTGGCCTTACATTTAGGTCTTTAATCCATTTTGAGCTTATTTTTGTGTATGGTGTTAGGGAGTGTTCTAATCTCATACTTTTCATGTACCTGTCCAGTTTTCCTGGCACCACTTATTGAAGAGGCTGTCCTTTCTCCACTGTACATTCCTGCCTCCTTTATCAAAGATAAGGTGACCATATGTGTGTGGGTTTATCTCTGGGCTTTCTATCCTGTTCCATTGATCTATCTTTCTCTTTTTGTGCCAGTACCATACTGTCTTGATTACTGTAGCTTTGTAGTATAGTCTGAAGTCAGGGAGCCTGATTCCTCCAGCTCCATTTTTTGTCCTCAGGATTGCTTTGCCTATTCGGGGTCTTTTGTGTTTCCATACACATTGTGAAATTTTTTGTTCTAGTTCTGTGAAAAATGCCAGTGGTAGTTTGATAGGGATTGCATTGAATCTGTAGATTGCTTTGGGTAATAGAGTCATTTTCACAATGTTGATTCTTCCAATCCAAGAACATGGTATATCTCTCCATCTATTTGTATCATCTTTAATTTCTTTCATCAGTGTCTTATAGTTTTCTGCATACAGGTCTTTTGTCTCCTTAGGTAGGTTTATTCCTAGATATTTTATTCTTTTTGTTGCAGTGGTAAATGGGAGTGTTTTCTTGATTTCACTTTCAGATTTTTCATCATTAGTGTATAGGAATGCAAGAGATTTCTGTGCATTAATTTTGTATCCTGCTACTTTACCAAATTCATTGATTAGCTCTAGTAGTTTTCTGGTAGCATCTTTAGGATTCTCTATGTATAGTATCATGTCATCTGCAAACAGTGACAGCTTTACTTCTTCTTTTCTGATGTGGATTCCTTTTATTTCCTTTTCTTCTCTGATTGCTGTGGCTAAAACTTCCAAAACTATGTTGAATAAGAGTGGTGAGAGTGGGCAACCTTGTCTTGTTCCTCATCTTAGTGGAAATGCTTTCAGTTTTTCACCATTGAGGACAATGTTGGCTGTGGGTTTGTTGTATATGGCCTTTATTATGTTGAGGTAGGTTCCCTCTCTGCCTACTTTCTGGAGGGCTTTTATCATACATGGGTGTTGAATTTTGTCGAAAGCTTTCTCTGCATCTATTGAGATGATCGTATGGTTTTTCTCCTTCAATTTGTTAATATGGTGTATCACATTGATAGATTTGCGTATATTGAAGAATCCTTGCACTCCTGGAATAAACCCCACTTGATCGTGGTGTATGATCCTCTTAATGTGCTGTTGGATTCTGTTGGCTAGTATTTTGTTGAGGATTTTTGCATCTATGTTCATCAGTGATATTGGCCTGTAGTTTTCTTTCTTTGTGACATCCTTGTCTGGTTTTGGTATCACGGTGATGGTGGCCTCGTAGAATGAGTTTGGGAGTGTTCCTCCCTCTGCTATATTTTGGAAGAGTTTGGGAAGGATAGGTGTTAGCTCTTCTCTAAATGTTTGATAGAATTCGCCTGTGAAGCCAGCTGGTCCTGGCTTTTGTTTGTTGAAAGATTTTTAATCACAGTTTCAATTTCAGTGCTTGTGATTGGTCTGTTCATATTTTCTATTTCTTCCTGATTCAGTCTTGGCAGGTTGTGCATTTCTAAGAAGTTGTCCATTTCTTCCAGGTTGTCCATTTTATTGGCATATAGTTGCTTGTAGTAATCTCTCATGATCTTTTGTATTTCTGCAGTGTCAGTTGTTACTTCTCCTTTTTCATTTCTAATTCTATTGATTTGAGTCTTCTCCCATTTTTTCTTGATGAGTCTGGCTAATGGTTTATCAATTTTGTTTATCTTCTCAAAGAACCAGCTTTTAGTTTTATTGATCTTTGCTATCGTTTCCTTCATTTCTTTTTCATTTATTTCTGATCTGTTCCTTATGATTTCTTTCCTTCTGCTATCTTTGGGGTGCTCTCCTCCGCAGCTCCGAAGCTTCCCCCCTCCGCCACCCGCAGTCTCCGCCCGCGAAGGGGCTTCCTAGTGTGTGGACACTTTTCCTCCTTCACCCCTCACACCTCCCACTGGTGCAGGTCCCGTCCCTATCCTTTTGTCTCTGTTTATTCTTTTTTCTTTTGCCCTACCCAGGTATGTGGGGACTTCCTTGCCTTTTGGAAGGTCTGAGGTCTTCTGCCAGCATTCAGTAGGTGTTCTGTAGGAATTGTTCCACGTGTAGATGTATTTCTGATGTATCTGTGGGGAGGAAGGTGATCTCCGTGTCTTACTCTTCTGCCATCTTCCCCTGAATTCATCCCCAATCTTTTTTTTTTTTTTTTTTTTTTTTGCGGTACACGGGCCTCTCACTGTTGTGGTCTCTCCCGTTGTGGAGCACAGGCTCCGGACGCGCAGGCCCAGCGGCCATGGCTCACGGGCCCAGCCACTCCACGGCATGTGGGATCTTCCTGGACCGGGGCACGAACCCGTGTCCCCTAGCATCGGCAGGCGGACTCTCAACCACTGTGCCACCAGGGAAGCCCATCCCCAATCATTTTTAAAGGAACCAAATGTAGGTAATGTACAAAATGCATTAAGCAGAGCACCTGGCACATTCAACAGATGTTAGCTATGAAGTCAGACGAAATAAGGCACAAAAAGTACTTTTGAGTAGAATTCTTTTAACTACCACTGGCTAATTCTAATTAGTATATTAGTTTAAAACACAAACAATTGATGCTTGGAAAAATGTTTATTTTCTTTAGTAGGTTAAAAATACTTCCAAGGATTTTGTCCACCTCTGTTAGTAATAAAGCAAAAGAAAGTCTCAGTCGAAGGATGTAATTTAGGGAACCCTGGTCAGGAACCAGGAGACCTGGGATCCAGTCCCTCTTCTGCTGTCTTCACTATGAGTCAGCAGGGAGGGAGCTAGCTTCTCCATGGGTGTATCCTACGGCCCAGCTCTGCCCATCCCTGTGATGTGCTGCTCCCAGGAGCTGAGAAGGGAGCAGACATTCTGGTCCCCGGTGTCCTAGTTGTGAAATACATTGCAACATCCATCTTCTCCATGCTTCTCAGGTGAACAAACTGACTTCACCACAGCCAGGATAACTGCAGCTCACCAAGCAGCACTTTCACGGCCACATCCACACACTGAAAAATGTACCCACAGACCACGTGGTCTCACAAAGTCACTTCACCCTTTAAGATTCTACCAGGAGTAGCATTCTCATGGTTTTCATCATTGTACGTCTCATAACTGTCTTTATTTTAACCAAAGAAAAAGCAGAAAGCCTGTAGAGTATCAAGGCTTCTGTTTGAAGTCAAACCCTGGAATGATAGAATTTGAGCTGTTCTCAAGCATTATTGAAGTTCTTTGACTTAGTACTTAACCATAACTTCTATGCAGCCCACCATACTATTAGAATAAAAACAGAGTAAGTTTACTTTGACCATAAATTTTCTAAGTGGATAGGATTTAGAGAAAAACAGAAGACAAAATTAAAAGACACGTTTGGAAAATGAAACCTAAATGCTTCTTGTATGTATTTATTTGTGCCATGTAAACTAATTTTTAAACAGGCTAAGAGGCATAAAATGTTATTAAATACAAAATGCCTTTGCAACATGGCAAAGCAGGGGACCACAGCTTGAGAGACATTTGTACTTTGATGTTGTCTTTCTCTCAGCCCCTTTGGGTGTTCTAAGATAACAGATCTGGGACATCTTCAGTGGCAAAGAACTGATATTAATTCTCACTTCTTTGCTTGACCCAGGCCTTTGGAAAGATAACTTGAAATTACTTTCATTATGGCATATTAATTTTTTAAAAGCTATGGTAGTTAACTTTTGACTGTCATTCCTTATAGATTAAAAATAGAATACCTCAGTTTTCTGAAAGCCCTATTTGAATCTTTAAATATGAATGCAATTTCCTATTTAACTATTACTATATGGACTTATAAATACCACCACATGTAAAATAGATAGCTAGTGGGAAGCAGCCGCATAGCATGGAGAGGTCAGCTCGGTGCTTTGTGACCACCTAGAGGGGTGGGATAGGGAGGGTGGGAGGGAGACACAAGAGGGAGGAGATATAGGGATATATGTATATGTAGCTGATTCACTTTGTTATAAAGCAGAAACTAACACACCATTGTAGAGCAATTATACTCCAATAAAGATGTTAAAAAAATAATATTTTTGCATTCATCATTCTTGTGTGCCAAGCACAGTACCACACACCTAGCAGTCTATCAGTAAGTAGCAATTGCCACTATTAAGAATAATGCCAGTATGATCTTTAGATCATGTATATAGATGTATCATGTATAGAGATGTTAGATTGATCTAGACATCCATCAGTGTTAGATGGAGTGGTAGGGTAACAGAAAGCCTACATCTCTAATGACGTGAAACTGATATCATTTATATTCATTGAATTCAACAAATATTTATTAAATCTTATCCGTGTGTGATCAGTACTGTTGCTATCATCTATGTGGGCAAAGACAGAAAAAATAGATGAAAGACTCAATTCTTGCCCTGAAGAAGGTCATCACAGTCGGGGCTCAAGACTCCATGAACAATTTTCTCCCAATTATATATTGTGTGTCATTATTAGTCTCTGCATTGTGTAGTATACATAGTTAAAAATTGTAAGAGATTAGAGGAAGGAAACTTCAGTGTAAGTTAGAATCATTTCAGGTGGCCTTGTGATGGAGGTGGGACCTGAATCAGACATTGAAAAATTGGTTAATGTTTAGAAATGCGGGTGAGAGGAGATTTCGTGTGTGAGCAATAGCATGAACAAAGACTCAGAAGCAAGAAGAATCTTTGGAGTGTTCAGAGGATGGTGAGTCTTCCTGGGTCAGCTCAGAGTTCGTGATGGGGAGCTTTGGGAGACTGTGTTGGATGCATAACATGAGGTCATAGAGGGCAAGGAGTAAAACAGTAGTGAGCTACTAAAGATTTCTAAATGAAGATGCATGCAGCTCCTCACAAAAGGCTAACGTGAGGGCCAGAGACTAGGCAAGAAGTCAGAGTCTAAGAAATATACAAGCACAAAAGAATAAGGCCAAGCAATGGGACAGCTAACAGGAAGCCTGGGTGGCAAGAAAGTCTTGAAACTTTCTTGCAAGAAAGTCATCAAAGTCTTGAAACTTGAGATATGTCTGTCCTAGCAGGAACCCCTGTAGTCTTCCTTTGGGAGCAGGAATTATTCCAGGGTCCTAAGTGGGTGTGAGTGAATCTTCTAATGGAAATACGAATCAGTTAACCCAAATGGAGTGGCAGAGATTTGGACAAATCCTGATATGATCAAAGTGGAGCTTCAGAAAAATGAACTTGTCACTGTTATGAAGAATGAATTAATAAAGGGTGAATCCAGGTTTAGATGGGACAGTTGGTAAATAATTGTAACAAATAAGGAGTAAACTGGTAGGAGCTTAGGCAAGGATTATAATTGTGGACATTGAGAGAAGTGATACCCATGAAAAGTAACTCAGGGTAGAAATGTGTCAGTGAAAGGTGGCACTGAGATTTCAAACCTGAGTGAAGAGGCAATAGTAGTAGCATGGACCAGAAGTACAAGCCTTAGGAAAGAAAGTTATACACGAACACGTCAGTATTTCCTGACCCAGTAGAGCTCGGCTGGAAAGAACATTCACAGACATGGCCAGTGGCCAGCATACAGAATAATTGGGACCTCCACTCTAATCTCATGGAGACCTTTGAGTGAGGTTTATTTTCCCTTTAACTTCTGACCACATCAGGGTTTTAGAGTAACTCTTGACAGATATGTTTACTTAAGGGATTTTCAATGAGTAGGGCACTGCTTATTGTTTAAATATGGTAGAAATATGCTGAAACTTTGGCAGGTAAAACACCTGGGCATATGGGACTGGAAATCAGTGTTTCAGTATATAAGTAGGTTACCCCTAGGTAATGCATTTGGTGAAATGTTTTCTCCAAATTAGAGCTTTCTTTTTGTTAATTAGATATCATCTTCCCATGAGGTCATGTCACTAAGACAGATGAAATGGATGGTAACAGTTACTGCTCAGAATGAATTAAAATAACAACATTCAGTTTGAAAAAAAAAAGGTCTAAGGAGATGTTTAACAGTAAGAACCAATTATTTAACGTCTGTTTTTATTTATTTATTTATCTGACATCTACTCTGTCAGAAACTCTTAAGTGCTTTATAGCCATGATTCGATTTCATTAGCAAATAATCCCATGAAATACGTACTTTTATTATCCTCATTTTCCAGGTAAGGAAACTGTGACCAGAAAGGTTAAATTGCCTCAGATTATGCAAAGTTAATTAGGGATGCAGCTAGAATTCCCCATCAGGTCTAGTGTGACTCTGAAGCCCTATCCTTAACTGCTACACTATGCTTGTCTCTTCTGGCTTGAGCAGGCAAACGAGGTAATTGTGAATTTCACTAAGCCGTTAGCATATACCCTCCAAAGATGCGGTGTCTGTCATGTGTGAAGAAATAATGGTTCAATTATAAACTATGCCACTGAATGTTTAGCAGCCTATTTTCTCACATTTCTGGCAATGGAGGTCTTTACGTATTGAACCAGACTCAATGCAGTAAGAATTTAAATTTCTAGGAGCTGCATATAAACACATTATAAACTTTCGTTGCCTTCAGGGCTTTATTGTGACCCAGATGCTCTATGAACAGCTTAAACTTAGGTTGGGAATGTGGAAAATTATTTTACAATTGCAATTGTTTTAGGAAAAAGCCAGGTATTAGCGCACACATACACACACACACACACACACACACACACACACACACCCCACAATCTGAGATGCCAAACACTATTTAAATTTTTTTCAATTAAAACACAAAGTGTACCTGTGAAAAAATCCTCTATACACTGAATAAAAATTTTAAATAAATATATGGCATAGGTATTCATATATGAACATTTTGTATGCATCTATTTCTATGTGTTTCTATCCTAGACACACAATGCATGCTAAAGAGCTTAAAGTTTACTTCCTTCTTCACCTGTAAAACTAACAGAGAATTGTTTGTTTGTTCTTCTCACAGCTGAATTTTTATTCCTCCTATGGGGTGTTTATCTCTGCTACGCGGTGCGAACGGTCCCATCAGCTTTTCACGAGCCGCGCTATATGGCTGTTGCAGTTCACAATGAGCTCATTATCTCCGCTATATTCCATACAATTAGGCAAGTGATCTGCAGAGCCACTCAACAACTGTTTTATTTTTCTGATGTGTTGCAGTTTAATTTAATAGCAAAATTGGATAAGATGCATAACGGAAAGATGTAGGACGGATAGTGTTTTATAACTTGACTAATTTCTTTGTCACAGAAATGGCAAATGAATCGTTTTGTTTTTTTTTTAAACTCTGCTCTTCTTAGTTCCTTCTGATGAGTTGTTTATTGCCTTCATTTATTTGGAAGGGTAACTCAGTGTTATTGTATTGTGTTAAACCACTTATGGGGATGTCATTAGGTATATTGTTTATGATACATAATACTGTTCTGAAAATATAAAGCAATACATGCATACATTATAAAATAGATACAGGTAAATTGTCTATGTTTTCATTCATGTTTATTATGCTGGTTTATACTTTCAAAATTTTAACACTCAGATAACTTACGTATGTGAAATCTGTTGAATTCAGAACCAAAAAACCACTCCAAGTTGATGACTGGATTTTTGTGTGCAGTGGGGTTCTTTCATCATTACACTGTAGTGATGACTTTCTGTGGTAAGAAAATATGGCCTGGCCCTCCGTTTCTTATTATTCCATGTATCTCCATAACCAATGAGTACAAAGGAGGAAGAAAGGGGCTTATGATAAGTGAACAAAATGAAATATGTATGACTTGCCTCAACAAGAACAACAACCAAACAACAGCAACCAAAAAGGAATCCTATAGCCTGAAAAGCAACAAAAAGATGCTATTTAATTGTTCGACATATATTAAAAGTTAGGACACACTTAAGAATGTAATTAGAAATTTTGAATATTAGTCTTGGCCCGCAGTGGAAAGATAGAGATTAATAATAGGGTGAAAAGGTGTGGATCTGCAGAAGTTTTGCAGGATGTTTATCACCTCTCACTTTAGTCAATAATCATAAAATGACATCTTGCACTTCTAGGAATAGATGATGCCAAAGAACATTTGGGGCTCAGGCATAATCTACACTTTTTAAACTCTTAAAGTAAGAGAAAGAGGTATTTATGATCTGACAACCCTGGAAATTCCATCAGAGACGACCAGGAATCAAGGGAATTTGCCCCCTTGCTTTGTCTTGCCCTCTCTCAAGAGAGAGAAAAGAGAGAAAGAGTAGAAGAGGGAGGACAGATGAGACGCAGAATATGAAATCATAAAGAAGCAAAGAAAAGGATGCTTTCTCTAGTTCCACTCAGACTAGAGCTCAAGGATATGAGTGAGGATGCCCTGGTCTAAAATGCCGTGAGCACCAGAGGGCACTTTGTCATGGTGCCAGAGCTCCAGAGCCTTCACATTTCTTCCAACCCCTCTCCCCAAAAAAGCTGCATTATTTTTGTTGTTTGTTTTCAGAATATCAAACATATATGTTTCAAGATCTAACAAACATGCTTATCTAGAACCATTGATAAGTTAAATGTTATATTAACAAACCAACTAGAGAGTTATAAGCATGTAAGAAGGCTTATCACATGGACTTCCCTGGTTGTCCAGTGGTTAAGACTCCACACTCCCAATGCAGGGGGCCCGGGATTCGACCCCTGGTCAAGGAACTAAGATCCCACATGCTGCACAGCGCAGCCAATAAATAAATAAATAAAACAGTGGCTATGTAAATCAGCCATATTCAGTAAAAAATAAAAATTGAAAAAAAGAGGCTTATCACAGACGAGTTTAAATGTCTTCTACTGTCAGAATGTAACTGTCATGCAGAGTTTCCCACTTGTGCCCTAAAATTAACTGTTATGTTTCTTAGAACCAAATTAATTGCCCAAGAAATTAAATCTGTTCAACACAGTTGCCAAAATTGATCTATATCTTTTCAACCTGTTCAATTTTACTCTGTTCAATTTCCATCATTTAATGTGTTTTTTCAATAGATTTTCAACTCTCAGCTGGCCCAAGTCCTTTCAGAAGTAGGCAAGGTAAATGATTTTTAAATGAACTTTAAAAAAATTCTTAATAGTAAGGCAATAGATGGTTATTTCAAAAAAAATCATAAAATGATAAAGAGAAAATAAACTCCCTAATCCAACCACCCAAAGACAAGCACTATTAACATATTAGTAAATCACTGTTAGATGTTTTTATATGCATGTGTATTTATGACACACCACATTTGATAGCTCCCTTGTAGGAATGTCACAGTGACGCTAGCATACCGAGAAGTCCTGCTGTACAGATAAACTGTTTAACTTTGTTTAACCAGCATTTTCCAAATGTAATGGACCATTGAATCCCCCCAACCCTTACATCTGATAACAGCAGCCACGCTTCAGAAAACACTGTTTTATCACTGAACGAGGGTGATAGGAAATACGTTAAATACTTGTTGAAAATAGCTTTCTTACTTTGCTTAGGTCTTTCCTATAGAGTCCCAAACAACCCAGCCAGAAGAATCATATAAACCATGAGCTGGGTTCACGTAGACACAAGCTGATTGAATGGTTCATGGTGAACCTAGTAGGTTTGGTATTGAGCAGACATAGCATACTCTTCTTCCAGACAACTCTTTAATCCCCTATCAGTTTTGAACAGGGAGGACTTCAAATGGTAGCAGAGGGACCAGCCTTGGTATCTTTTGGTATCTTCTTAGGCAAGGCTAAGCAAACCTGAACGGGAAGCTCTGCATTTCAAGTTCCAAATTTGACTTACCTTTCTACATAGACCAGACTCGATAAGACGGTGGCACATTGGCTCCAAAGAATCGTAGCTACTCTCTTGAATGTTTAATTTGTATGGCCATAAGGGACCAGTGATGGAATTATAGTTTAACACATTAAATCTACAGAACACTGATTTTAGGGAGATGAGCCAGGAGCAAGTAAAACGCAGTGATAATTAAAGAAATCAAGTATGCACAATTTCTTATTTACATGTGGACTGAGTTCATATATGCTGTGGTTCCAGCATTAATAAAGTTCAAGGATAAAAAGCAATAACATAAAAATTTAAATCAGCTGGATCCATCTTGGCAATTTTTTCCTAGAATGAAATAATATTAAATAAGGCATCCAACATCAGCAAAGATATTCTCTATCAATAGGATATATATGTTCTTCTTGTCTGCTTAAAATATAAAATCATGTATACATATATGTATGTATTCATATTTATACATACACATATATAAATTAAAAACTATGACTACATATTATGTACAGATTTACCTTCTTTCTTACCAAATTATCAGACTGAACAAAAATAACCTAAAAGGGTTAAGTCTAGAAGGATAAATGATGAGAAGGCATTTCTCTCAGCCTGTTCTAACCCTTTACTTATTTTTAGTACTAAGCATAAAGCAAACCTTTGGGAAAGTGCAAGGCTTTTAAAAAGTTTGCCTTTATTCTTAGCCTCAATTTTCAAATATTTCGATGCGCCTGATTTTTGGACCGATTTTTTAAGTTGAAATACTATTTTTTAAAATGAAGCTTTAATACTATTTCAAAACCCAGTTGTTCTTAAGGTATTTCTAATCAAAACTGCAACCTAAAAAAATCTGGCAGTAATTAAAAGCTGATTAAGGACAATCGATGTTAGCATATCTCAAAATTATTTTTTGGAAGATTCACTGTTTTAATTCAAAATATATGTACCCATTCTTTTTTCCAGATATTGTCAGGCTAGTTTCAAGTTTACCTGTGTTGGCATTTGAGATAGTAATTCCCAGTACATAAGGCCGCTTTTTGACTGTAAATCCTTCTCCTTTGATGTAACTGTCTGCTCCAGTACTGGCAGGGGCCCCAGCAGATTGGGATTGTATTATTTTCAGGGGTACATTTTCTACTGCTCTGTGCCTCAGTATTCTGTCTCAGAGACTATAACTTTTTATTGAGTAAGATGATCCTATTTTAATGCTTAAAAAAAAATCTTACTTGACCCAGCACAGACTGTATAGTCAAAAGTATCCCGTCCCTGAACAAAGTGAATATTCAGTCACATTCAAAGCAGGTATGAAGCCACTTTTCTCACAAAGGAGCTAGAAAAGATGTTAATTCAGAAAATCCCTTTTAGTTGTCTGTGAAGTATCATGGCCATTCTGCACTTCTGTTTATAAGTCTGTGTTTTTTATATCTCCAGACACAGGGGAAAAAACTCTACCTCCATTTTGATGACTCCTGAGCTTCCATTTTAGCTTGATTTTTTTTTGGGGGGGGGGAGGGATGGAAGTGAAAATTTGGAAGGAATATCCTTGATGGAAATTTTGTTTTAATATTAATAATATTAATTTACTTAGTAAATTTGTCATGAATATGGTATAATGCAGAAATAAAATTAGTTTCTTCTCTTTTTAGATTCATATATGTTTATTTCATGATTATATCATAAGCATTTTCTTAGGATAGGAGCTTTTCAAATTTGATGATGTATAGCATTGAAACAAAATGCTAATTCTCTAATTCCAAAAGCACTAAAATCTCATATTTAGCTTTCATGGATAAAGAATAGATGGGAAAACATTAAAAGAAGAATATGAGTACAAAATGACCTTAATAAAAGCAATATCTGGTTTCTGCATAGAGATGAGTCCTTAACACATGAGTTTTAGTTTGTACATGTACCTACTGATTTGTGAAAACATTCCCAAATTACCAGATCAGATATTAATAATGAATTTTTCCTATACATGTTACTTGAAGGGCCGTCCTGGAACACAAGTTTATAAATTCCTCAATAAGATAAGATTTAAAATATTATATTTTAAATTATTTTAAAATAATTTGATGCTCTATAAAAACAAGGTTTGTATTTTAAAAGATGCACTTTGTATGTCAACTATATTTCAATTTTTCAAAACAATTTTAAAAAGATGCACGTTACAAACCATTAGTACATACATTATATCCATTACATTGCTTATCATTTAAACTTCTGGGATCATTCACTAAAACAGATATTTACCCATTTTTTTTCCTTAGTTCTAATTAATATTTTTAAGTGAAGAATATTATGATCAAGAGTTATTTGGATGTGTCTTATAACCTAAATTTACCTGAAACAATCATTTTTTAACCTACTCTTCTTTTGAATTCACATGTGTTCACTGCTTTTGCTTTGCACATTCAACTTACCTACAAAATAATAATCCAAGGAAGTGTTTAGCACATTATATATGTATGTGTTATCTTTCTTACTATTGATAATTTTAAGAACTAAAGGGTTCATATCTTATGCATCTCATTAGGGTTACTTAGACCCTTATTCTTCTGTGATGAAAATATATGTCATAGAAATAACACTATGACTTCTTTCTTGCTTGCTTTCTTTTACTAATACATTGAGGAAAAGAGTTTCCAAGTATCCTAGTGTTTTAAGTAGAGATCTTGTTGGGTTGCTAATGTGGTGAATTCTCATTTCAGATTTGTTCTTGCCTCAAGACTTCAGTCTGATTGGATGTTGATGCTGTATTTTGCACATACTCATTTGACTGTGACAGTGACCATTGGGTTGCTTTTGATTCCAAAGGTATTCCTCCAACATTACTTTTCTCTTGCAAGATAGTTGTTTTAAATGAGCGTGGAATTGTTTCTCCTTTAAAAAATATCTGGCAATATAGGCAAAGGGAGGTGTGAAGATTTGCTTGACACGCTACAATGTTTTTAAAACTCCCTCCTCAGGAATCTAGGTGTCTCTTTTCTTTGGGGATTTATTAAACATCTCACATAATTTTTAACTGCCTTAGTTTGTACAAAACCCATCATCCGTTTTAGTCCTTTTCCAAATACTTGATATTTATTCATGTTTTAATTATTAGGGGTTCAAGGTGGCCTTTCATTGTAGCTGTAACCTCAAGCTCGTTTTTAAAGATAATTATCCTAGTCTAAGAATCCTCTTGTTTGGATTCATATTCAGGGAAGTACTGTGTTTTAAACATTCAGAGAATTTTTATGTAAATAGAAATAATTATAATGTTGTATAAAAAGAGTCTTGCTTAACAATGATGGATTCTGACAAAGACTTATCTACACAGCATTCTGACGTGGAGGGAAACGGGCCAGGACTCAGAATACAGGGATTCTGAACTCATACCCCACCCCAAGTTAGCTGTGTAATGTAACGTTAGGCAAGACTTTTCATCTCTCTGAGTCTGTTTCCTCATCTATGACATAGCAGTGAGGCTGCTTGGAATAAAACAAAATGATATCCGAGTTTTGGAAAAAAGATACTATACAAATTATCGTTATTTTCCTCTTTTACATGTAGAAAAACAAAATATTAGAACAAAATATTATGTGTAGAAAAACAAAAATTATCATTGTTTTCCCCTTTTACACGTAGGAAAACAAAATACATCTTTATCAGTGTCGTACAATGTAACGTTAGCACAGCTGAAACCAGAATTGTGATTTCACTCTAAGCTTCCTTTACCTCACCTCTCACAGTTAACCAAAACATTGAACTGCAGCCTGATTGAAAAGGCCAAACAATTGTAAACAGAGCAAAATGCCTATTTTCTTCCTTACTTGAATTACACCAGATAGCCATAATTTTCATGGATGTGTCTGTTCCTGCAATCTATCTTAACCATCCTTATACTGTACGTAATATGACTACATTTTTATTAGATGGGTATATACTCAGACTATTTATTTATTCATTCAAAAAATTGTTATTGCGCTCCAGAGACAATTGAAAACATATGTTTACACAAAAATTTGTTCTTGATGTCTATTACCTTGGTAGTGATGGCATCACGGGTGTTTGCAAATGTCCAAACTCATCAAATTGTACACATTTAATATGTGCAGTTCTCTGCATATCAATTATACCTCAACAAAGCTGGCTTAATTTTTTTTTAAATTTGTACATGAATGTTCATAGCAGCATTATCCATAATAGCCAAAAACTGGAAACAACCCAAATGTCCATCAATTGATAATGTATAAACAAAATGTGGTATACCCACAAAATGAAATGCTGTTCATCAATAAAAAGGAATAAAGCGTTGATACATGCTACAACTTGTACAAACCTTGAAAACCTTATGCCAAGGAAGCCAGATAAAAAAGGCCACATATTATACGATTCCATTTATGTGAAATGTCTGGAATAGACAGCTCTAAAGAGACAGAAACTGGGTTAGTGGTGCTGTGGGCCGGGGAAAAAGAGGTATGGAAGTGACTGCTTCCTGGGTTCAAGGTTTCTTTTGGGGATGATGAAAATATTCTGGAATTAGATGGTGGTAATGATTGTGCAACCTCATGAATATACTAAAAAACACTGATCTGTATAGTTAAAAATTGAGAATTTTATGGTATGTGAATTATATTTCAATAAATAATTTAAAACATTATTGAGGAGCTTTACTAAGCACTGTTCTATATCCTAGAATAAGAGTAGTGAACAGATATAAATCTGTGCTCTCATGGTACTTATATTCTGGTGGAAGAGAGGAGGAAACAGAAAAGATAAACAAAATAAATATTTAAAATAGTATTTCAGATAGGGATAAGCATTAAGGAAAAATCATAAAGCAGGAAATGGACAATATCTGACAAATAACTGTCTCTTAAACTCACGATGATCTCTAAGACTTTGCTCAAGAAAAATAATTTCATTCTTATGGGCTTCCCTGGTGGCGCAGTGGTTGAGAGTCCGCCTGCCGATGCAGGGGACACGGGTTCGTGCCCCAGTCCGGGAAGATCCCACATGCCGTGGAGTGGCTGGGCCCGTGAGCCATGGCCTCTGAGCCTGCGAGTCCGGAGCCTGTGCTCCGCAATGGGAGAGGCCACAACAGTGAGAGGCCCGCGTACCGCAAAAAAAAAAAGAAAAAAGAAAAATAATTTCATTCTTACAAATAACCTCCAGTAGCATGTGAGATTTTGGAGGACCAGGACTCTATTTTCGTCACCCTTATGGCCTTAAGTTTATGGCACATGTGGCTCCCACAAACATAAATAGAAGAGTGAGGGGAAAGTTCATCAGTTCCTGTGGTTTCTCAGCCAGTCCCAAATACAAAAGATTCATTATTACTTAAATAGAGAACTATCATCTCACATGTTATCTCCAGTTTGTGTTCACCTGCCTAGCTGAATATTTTAACAATAGTTGACATTAAAATATCTCTGTGTCTCTGTATCAAAGGGCAACCTGTTCTGTTTTTTCTTTTATTATATTTTGTTTTTTTAAGTATCAAATGTCTTTATAGACAGTGCCTAATAGTATAGAGGGTAAAAGATTTGTCAAGAATCACACAAATTAAGTGGAAGGACCCCTGTCACATGTATATTTTGGAAGTCTAATCTATTACATTTGGATTACTGCTACATTTCTTATCATGAGATTAGCTACTTTTTTTTTTAACACTAGGTCCTTGTTGGTTATCTATTTTAAATATAGCAGTGTGTACCTGTGAATCCCAAACTCCCAATCTATCCCTCCCTCCCACCCTTCCCCTCGGTAACCATAAGTTCAATCTCTAAGTCGGTGAATCTGTTTCTGTTTTGTAAATAAGTTCATTTGTGTCATTTTTTTTTTAATTCCACATATAAGCGACATCATATGGTGTTGGTCTTTTTCTGTCTGATTTGCTTCACTTAGTGTGATAATCTCTAGGTCCATCCATGTTGCTGCAAATGGCATTATTTCATTCTCTTTAATGGCTGAGTAATATTCCATTGTATACATGTACTACATCTTCTTTATCCACTCATCTGTCGATGGACATTTAGGTTGTTTCCATGTCTTGGCGATCGTAAACAGTGCTGCAATGAACATTGGGGGTGTATGTGTCCTTTTGAACATGTTTTTCTCCGGATATATGCCCAGGAGTGGGACTGCTATTTTTAGTTTTTTAAAACCTGTTCATTATTTAAGGAAATATTTTACCTGATGACAAGCTAGGAGAAGAGACCCCAAGTTCTCTCCGTTTTCATAGGACAGTCACTTGGTTTCTATGTCGTGTAAAATGTGGCTGGATGCTTTTGAATTTTCCTGCTCTCCATCATTTACCCAATTCATTCTTCCTCACTTTTCCACTTGAAGAAGAGTAGAGATAGCAAGAGTACATGAAACTGAAAAATAGCAAAAGACTACATGAAGATAATGCAATGAAGGAGGAACTTGAGAATAATGATGAGCTTAAGAAAAAAAATCTATAATTTCAGTGAATCTTTGAATTTTAAACTCAGATGCCATCCAGCGCAAGCCCTTTAGGCTAAGAGGACACTGTGCTCCCGAGAGGCTCCATGGCCTGGTTAAGGTCCCACTGACAACAGAGTCGAGGCTGGAATTCAGACCTCCTGTGCCCTGAGTTTTGAAAGTCGTGTTTTTGAAGCTCTGTGTGACAGACTGAAAGTCATATTCCTGTGATCAGTCCAGTTGTGCCCATAGATGAAATACAGCCTCCTCTGTGTAAAGTGAAATGACATGATACACACCACCTGTCAAAAAAATATTCCCATTCAGCTGCCAGTGGGTCTAAATTGCTACTCTTAGAGTACAGTGTACTAAGAGTACCCTAAGAGAACATTTCTTTGGATTTCTACTTATTTTCATTTTCAAAATGCAAATATCGTTGAAGAGGAATAATGTGAGTTAACCCTTGGAACCTGGAAAAAAGACAAGAATGAAAATAGGAGTCAAAGAGGGAACCAAGTGTTAATGTTGCCTCACTAAGTGCTCTAGCATGTAAGGTGGGAAACAAAACACACATATGGCAGCAAATATTTCGTAAAGAGTTCAGTGAATGAATTCATCTAAGCTGAAGAAATGATGTAACACTAGAACCTTCAGAAAAGTATTATGTTGTGTCCTACAGTGGACTAATGTCTACAGCTCATATTGAATTTCTATTGCAGTTTTCACATTCAAGCAATAACCCACGAGACGACATTGCTACAGAAGCGTACGAAGATGAGTTAGACATGGGCCGATCTGGATCCTACCTGAACAGCAGTATCAATTCAGCCTGGAGTGAGCACAGCTTGGATCCAGAAGACATTCGGGTAATACCAGTATTTCTTCTTCTCTGTTTTAGATTAGACCCATTCATACAGGCTCGCACGTGTGGGTCGATGTGCATGTGTGCTTCTTTGTGTTAGAGAGCATGTGTGTGTGTGTAAGAACTGAAGGCATCACGTGCAGTTAACCCAGTTCTAAAACATAGAATCCCAGTATAAGTTAGGCCACACAGGCCAGTCTTGATAGTCTTAACTGACTTATTGGACACCATGATGATGAACTGGTTGTACATGTCCCATGATGACGGTTTATGAGATCTTGCTGATGGGAAACTAGGATAGATCTGTGAGCAGAGAGTGTGAATTATTTAAAATAATCTGTGACAATATATCAGCATTTGGAGGAAGAAGACGCTTTTGTATTTGATGGTCTGTTGTACACTAATTTAACATTAGGTGTAATTTTATCAGTGGCTACACGATGCTTCCCATATTGTTCAGGGATATGGTTTCTCAGTAGACAACAGGCTGGGTTTTGTCATGGTCCAGGCTCAGCCTGGTCCACGCAATTCACAAGTTCAAAGTGCCTGTTGCATGAAGCAAGTGCAGAATGCAGGAGTTCACGTCTTAAAGTTCAAACGCTGTGTGAAACAAGATACAGAGGAATCAGAAAGTGAGAGTGAGGGGAAAGTTGATGAGCAGAGATGTTAGGAAGAGCTCCGTTCATTGACTTCACATTACAGTTAGTGATATGAGCCGGCCCACACGCTGAATTCCGCACCTCTTTGAATCTGCTCTTGTTATGTATGGCAGGACGAGCTGAAGAAACTCTACGCCCAGTTGGAAATCTATAAGAGGAAGAAGATGATCACAAATAATCCCCACCTCCAGAAAAAGCGGTGCTCGAAGAAGGGCTTAGGCCGTTCCATCATGAGGCGGATCACCGAGATCCCGGAGACGGTCAGCCGTCAGTGCTCCAAGGAGGACAAGGACACGTTGGACCATGGCGCGGCCAAGGGCGCCGTCCCGGGCAGGAGGAACCCACAGGAGGCTGCGGGCGGCGCCGGGAAGCCCAAGGAGGAGTCCCTGCGGAACCGAGTCTTCTCGCTCAAGAAATCGCACAGCACGTACGAGCACGTGCGGGAGCAGCCGGGCAGCCCGGGCAGCCCGCCCGCCCCGAGCCGGGAGGAGGAGGCGGCGGCCACGGACGACTCTGCGCTGGGGTCCCCGGCGGGAACGAACCGACCGCGAGCCCTGCAAGACGACAGCCAGGCCGTGTCCACCGAGTCCGTGCCTCTGGTGTGTAAGTCGGCCAGCGCCCACAACCTCAGCTCGGAGAAGAAGCCCGGGCCGCCCCGCACATCCGTGTTACAGAAGTCCCTCAGCGTCATCGCCAGTGCCAAAGAGAAGACGCTCGGATTGGCCGGGAAAACCCAGGCGTCCGGCGTGGAGGAACGGGCCAAAGCCCAGAAAGCTCTGCCGAGAGAGAAAGAGACAAATAGAAAATACTCAAATTCCGATAACGCAGAGACTCAAGACTCTGCCCCCCCAAACTCCAATCATTCAGAGGAGCCAAGAAAACCTCCGAAATCTGGGATCATGAGGCAGCAAAGGGCCAACCCCCCCACTGCCAGTTCCGACCTGAGTCCAGGCGCCCCCCAGATGAAGGACAGCTTTGACATAGGGGAGGTGTGCCCCTGGGAGATCTACGACCTGACCCCCGGTCCTGTGCCTTCAGAATCAAAAGTTCAAAAGCACGTATCGATTGCGGCTTCTGAAATGGAGAAAACCCCAATTTTTTCCTTAAAGGGGAAATCTCATCCCAAGCCTAAGGCAGCTGAACTGTGTCAGCAGTCCAATCCGAAGAGCATAGACAAAGCTGAGGTGTGCCCTTGGGAGAGCCAAGTTCAGCCCCTCTTTGAAGATGAGAAGTGTGTGATTTCCAAGACTCAGGTTCCCCCAGGAAGAGCTCAAGGGGAGAATGGCGGCCAGCACTCTGCAGCCAGTGTGTGTGCTGGGCAGTGTGAAGAACTGCCTCCCAAAGCCGTAGCATCAGAAGTGGAGAATGAAAACCTCACCCAACTAGGAGACCAGGAGAAAAAGACATCTTCCTCTGAGCAAAATGTGCCTGACTCATATAACTCAAGTAATAACTTTCAGCAACCCTTAGCATCACGAGCTGAGGTATGTCCCTGGGAGTTTGAGACCCCAGATCAACCGAATGCTGAAAGAAGTGTAGCTTTCCCTGCCTCTTCTGCTTTAAGTGCAAATAAGGTAGCAGGGCCTCGGAAATAAGAGGTCTGGGATCATTTTAAAGTGTAGCATCCCCAGAAAGAAAAGGAGAAGGAAGAAACGCTGAATTCGCTATAAGACAGAAGATACAGGATCACAAATTCCCAAGGAGTATTGGTCAGTCAAGGGAAATGTGAAAGGGAGGGGTGGAAGAACACATAGGAGGCCAGGGCAACGTCGTAATGGAGAAGTTAGACTGGCCAGGAAAGTCTTGCCCCAGGGAACACTGGGAAAATCCTTACACTTCAGCATATGTTTGGGGGAAGTAGCCCTCAATGTCTGCCCCTGATCAATACTTACCCTTGGGACTTGGAAGATCCCAAGCAAGGCAAACCAGAAGACCCAGAAGAGGGACGAGATTTTGCAAAGGACAGGAAGGTATTGACGTATGTGACCGAAATTCTAAGTAGCTGACTAAAAAGAACTTACTTTACCTATTTAACCTTGATAGCACTGCTAACTTAATGCATCCAAAAATATCTTTTATATTAATGATTGCTTTCATTTTCTTATAAATGTCTGTTTCAGTACATTGTTGTGTCTCATTCCAGCATTCCAGATTGTATAATTTTTGCAAATAACTTTGATATTATGTGACACAACACATTTATGCAATCTGCAGCTACTCAATTGTTATTGCAACTTCCAGAATACCTGCTATCTATCCAACTTTAGTTGATTCTTGAAGTACAGTACGCTTTCTCTGGCTTGGGAAGCCATAACTGTTATGATAAAACCTTTTAGTTTTGGCTGTGGTTTATATATTGTGAATTTGGATTTGACTCTATTATTTCACATCATGGTTTGTTATACTGTCTTAATAAGGGTTTTTTATACAAGTTGAGTTTCTTGTTTTGCACTTCCTGTTAGGACTCAGAAGCTTTATTAATATTGGAGATCAAGTGGTCCTACTTAGTCATACATCTCATTAAGTTAAGGACAACTTATCTATTGTTTGTTCAAAGTCAGGGAAAGATAATGCCTTCATTCCAATTAATTGTCCCTTTTAACTCTTTCAGGATTTCATACTTAGCAGCATTTCGTAAGGAAGGAAGAAGCTAAGAGTAAGAAAAATATACTGTGCATTATTATTACCATTGGCAAGGGAAGACTCTGGGAATGACAAGAGAATTAGAGTACTGCAGAGCCGGGGGATTTGCCTTTAAAACAAAGACAGAAAGGGAGCTCCCAATAGCACTTTCAAGGGATTATATTTTTAAAGAGAAAAATTATTATAGCATCAAGATCATTATATGGATATATTTTTATTATGTATACTAAATATATAATATTTTACATTACCTTAAACTACTTATTCTCATAAACTCTTATTCATTGCTTCAGGCAGGGGTAGAACTTGCTGGGCTTGAATCCCAAAGAGATTTATAACCAGTTACTCAAAGCCTATGAGGCAGTGTGGGCTCTTCATTCTTCCAAGCCCTGGAAAACTTCCAAGTCCTGCAAATGGCCTAGGTGAGCTACCAGGCTCAAAATTCCAAATGTAGGGGTTATTTGCAAGGCACAGCAGCTCCCAAAGCATGTTTCATAAAACGTATCGCATTCCACACTGATCACCTGGCACAGCCATCCGAAGCTACTGATTTAGCCCTACTGATGTGATCATGCAAAGAGATTCCATCGCAAAACTCAGTCTCATTTTATTTTAAGGTGAATCACTTAAAAATAGAACCCAGACTTCCTTTCTCTCACGCTAAATGCTGAAGTATCACGGTTTGTTCGGCCAGGACATTTATAGCCTAAATAACTGTTTTTCATTTTCTGAGCAGCAAGGAGTGCTAGGAGGGTAGAAGTTGAGAAAAGGGCATCAGAAGGTGGATACGGGGCTGTTCTTAGGAATATTACTCTCAGTGGAAGATAAAAACTGGGAATTCTCCTATTCAGCATCAAAATTTTCCCAGTGATTGTATTCAGGAGTAACATGCATTTCACCATTTTGCAAAGCTGTGCGTAAATCTCCTCACCCATTTGCTTGCTTCGTGCATTACTCAGGATGGTGGGGTAGGTTTGAAGAGATGTCGAAATTCTGTTTGTTTTTGCTTTCTTCATTTACTTCCTTCTCCGCTTCCTTTTCAGTCAAAGCCTATCTATCTACTTAGTGACCTTGGACTACAACTTTAAGGTATAAAGTTGTGAACTTGGTTTGGAGTGTCCAGACCCACCTACTTGTTTCATTTACATCTGAGATCTGTTAGTACTTTACTGACTTTTTCAGAAATAAGCGGTCAGGCATCAGTGACTTTTTACTGCACTTCAGGATGACCCTGCTAGAGATGTGGCCTAAAGAAGACTTGCCAGTTTCTACCTTAGTACAGTCCATAGAGTCTCTTCCACCAGCATAAATCAGCAAGAGCGCCTGGGGTCTTTCCTAGACTTTCATTGCCATTATTTATCACCAAGAGAAGTTTAAATCTTCAATCCTTGAGGTTGTTTTCCCAGATTGATAACAATAAGCAAGTGAAGAAACACTATTAAGTTCACAAACATTTGCTAGGTTGTCCTTCTCAGTGCATGTGCAGGCTGCATCCTGTCCTTGTTTTTAAGCCAGGGTTTATAAATAAGTAGATTTATACCAATCTTAATAGAACTGTATATTTTATGCAAGAGTTAAACGCTTTACGACATGAATTATAACCCAACCCATCGTAAACGTTGGTGGCCATATGGATTTGAAACTCGACAGTTCTCTTGTATTTGCTTCCTAGGTCTCTGCATGCAAGTGATGACACAGGTAGGACTGAAAAAAAACACTGCCTTTTGACTTCTAGCATTTAGCAACCGAGAGATGTAGAGTCAATAAAGCTGTCAGTCTTTTCACTTAATCTATGGTTCTTCTGAAACTATTATCTGAAACCTACAGCATCCCACCACAAAATATTTGGTAAATTTATGTCGTGACGTGTTGCAGCATGTAAATACTTATAACTTCTCTGCAATAAAACATATTTATATGAAAGCAATTTGTGGCGATTTGTGTGTTCATCTATCAACAGTTGAATTCATTTCATCTAACCAACTTTAGGAGGAATCCCATATATCTTTGGCTTTGGTACACTTATGCGCACACATCCCCACACTGCTTATATATAGGAATGTGTGATTAGTCAAATGTGGCCTCAAACATGCAGGTAATCATTTGGAGCCAATAAAACCTGTTAGGACTAGTGGTTTTGATTTAAGGATGCTCTAGCCAAATGGGAACTAATTCAGCTACCTTTTAAATTTTTTATTTATTTATTTATTTACTTATTTACTTACTTATTTACTTATTTATTGGCCGCGGCTTGTGGGTTCTTAGTTCCCCAACGAGGGATTGTACAAGTGCCCCCTGCAGTGAGAGCACAGAGTCCTAACCACTGGACCAGCAGGGAAATTCCTCAGCTACCTTTTTAAAAACTGAAGGTAAGTTGATTTACAATGTTGTGTTAGTTTCTGGTGTACAGCAAAGTGATTCATATATATATATATATATATATATATATATATATATATATATTCTTTTCCATTGTCGTTTATTAAAGGATATGGAATATAGTTCCCTGTTCAGCTACCGTTTTAAATTTACTCAACAAACATACCAGGCCATCTGCTAAGCAACGATGATGATCTTCAGATGAACAAGGTGCTCCAGTAGCACTCAGACCCATAAGAGTATCCGGGCCCTGCTATGGTATTACACAGGATAGCGTGACTAAGTCTCGGAGCCAGGGCTGTCTTCATAGGAAGGGCACATTCACCAGGCTGAAATTCTGCAAAGCCATCAGGTATGAAAGGGAAAGAATGTAGGGCCGGAAAGGTAATTGTGCACAGCATTGCACGTCTTGCTTCAGGTAACTACAGTGTATCCTTTAGTACTGGGAGCTATCAAAAAGCTTTAAATAGGGCATAATCAAGTCACATTTTAGAAGGAAAGGATTTGTCCCCCGAATTATGGGAAGCAGCCCAGAAGTGGCCTGAAGTGGGAGGAGACTAGAGGCAGCTACATCAGCTAGAAGAGAGTCGGGGTAAGGGAAAGTGAGGGCCTAAGGAGGAGAGGAAAAAAATGTTCGTTATTTTTTATCAAAATAGCATCTTCCAATGTGTTTCCTGTTACGTTATACTCCTAGGAAGCCAGAAAAATCAGAGTAATTAGGTAACTGTGTCAAATATAAATGTTCCTTCTAAGTTTGTTAACATTTTGGATAATTTCAAAAGTTTTCAAAGCCCTCTCTGAAGGTCACTGGACCTCAGTATCCTCTACTCATGAGAAAAAGCTGGATGCCAGGTTCATGCTATGGGAAACCTTGATACTGAACTGGGCTGGGAAAGGAGCAAAGGGCTTGCCTAGATGCAGACCTAAATTCCTGCCTGGAAGTGGCAGCTCTGAAGCAGCTCCAGAAAGAAGCAGGTGTGGCAGGAGGTCAGAGGGATCCACCCTCTCCCTGCATCACCTTTCCTTTAAGTGGTTCCTGCGATGGCCCTTTCCCAACCCTTCACACCATTGTTATTGCATATTTGCATATTCTGTATTCTCTCAGTACTTACACGGAGAATCAGTGGTTTCAGGTCTTTGAATGATCCTAAAGAGCTGAGACAAAAGCCTTTGGGGATTAACAAGCCATGGAAATCAAGTCTACTTATGTGATAAGGAAGATAGAGGCTGTTCAGTGTTTGTTGGAATTGCTTGGGTGATGGCTGTATTATTTTTCATATATTTATGCACAGTAACAGTTTTGTTTCTTTGTTCTACATTTAGAACCTTTTTGTTAAAAAAAAATACCTAAGAGGACTATTCCTATCAGAGACTGACTTTATCACTCCAAAAAGTAATCATGTCAATCTCTTGTTCTAAAGCAATGCAAGTTAGTTAAGATTTTCATTATTATTTCAGCATATTCTGTCCTTTTCCCCCTGAATAGTTATGAGGACAGAAGTAATGTCTTTCTAACTTTGGTTATTTTTCTCTTGAAACATTTGTTTCTTGGAAAGCACAAGGGCAAACTCGGAGCACATTGTATGCTTTAATTCAGTGTTAACTGGTCAGAAGGCAGACAATGGAAAGTCTGAATTGGTTTTTAATTTCCCTTTCACTGCGATGTGAATATAATACTTTGCCAGAAATAAAACTGTCTGATCAAATGAAAATGGAAAATGAGAGATAAATATGGGAAAGGTCTTTGTTGCACAACAGTCACATTCCTAGAAAGAAAAATAAGTATGCAAATAGCAGGTCATGACAATTCTTATAGAACATACTTCCTCCAGTTCAAACAGCAACAGAAAAGACGGCAAATTCCCTCTTCAAGATTTTAAGCCCAGTTTTTCCCGTAGCATACCATGGGATTTTATTCCTCCGTGCCTTTTGTCTTGCTGTTTGGTCCATCTGAAATTCTCACCCTCCTTCTTCTCTGTGTCAGCATCTTATGTGTGCTCCAATACTAGTATGATCATATAATTTATTGTCCAAAGAAAACCTTTGAGAGTGAAAGTGCAGTGCTAATAATGAATAATTATGCTTGGAAAACAGTGTAAACTGGGACTATCCCAAGCAACCTGGGATGTTTGTTTGTTTAGCCTATTCAAGGAGCGGCACAAATGCCCTGCTCCTTCCATGAAGCATTTCCTAATGCCACAAATCAGAATGACTTTCTCCTTCCTCTGTGCTTGCCTTAGGAATTTGCTTAAGTCTATGACTGCAGTGACCCACAATTTAGTTAGTTACATAGTCCTCTGTATCATCTGCTAAAATAAGAGCTCCTGGGGGCAAGACATTTTTTTTTGTTCACCTCTATATCTCCAATTTCTAGCCGTGTGCTTTGCTCTGAGTTCAATAAATATTTGCCGAATTGAAATGTTTGATTACTAATCATTGTCTAAAATACACTTGAAGAGAAAGAGAAACTCAGGAGTTGGATGAAGACTTGCTGCAGAATTTCTGAAATGTTCAGTACGAACTGGTCTTCCATCCACATCCTGGCAGTGTCTGGAAGCTTCAGATTATGACTGAACCGCAGTAACTGTCCAGCATTACAAGGTAAGAATTGATTTGTCACCCTAAGGAGGGAGAAGCTGAAGGTTTGGGACATGGCCCAGTTTGTTAGAGCTCTAAAAAATATTTCCATACGTCATAAAAAGTAAGAAATGTTTAATTTGACTGTAGGAACTTACTTTTAGTTATTCGAACTCTTTGGAAAATAAAGCTTGGTGGGGTCTATATAAAATATCCACATAAGAATAAATACTGATGCTAGACTTTCAGATGTTTCTGCGAAATGAGGGCGTTTGAACAAACTGAATGTTTTACTGGCTTTAGAATTTCTTATCCATGTATTTCATGTTATGTAGAAGTCATGATATGCATGCATATAACTATAAAGTTTCCATATGTGAACAGCAGTATAAAAGTTTGTGGATTGATTCAGACCCTCTTGAGATGAATTTGTAAGTGTTAAAACCTACTCAAGGTGTTAATATTTTGGTAGAAATTTGCAACCTTGTTTATCCACCTTGTTTGTGAGACTCCTTTTAAACTTCCTCCAAATGAATGGGTCTGGTCCATTAAAAGCTGAAAACATTCTGTTCCCTTTGACTAATGCTTGACCTTTTTGAAGCATCTTAAGTATCAATGATATAACCTGACATTTACATAGCACCTCTCTCCTCAGCTCAAAGAGCTCACTGTTATGGGAATTCTCACTGGCATCTTACTCATTGTGTCCTCCTAAAGGCACATCCCCTTCTAAGACCTAATCCTGTTTATTCCCATTTTTTTAGTTTATTAAGAGAGTATATGTTTGTTTCCAGATTCACTTAACATAACACAATTCTAATAATCCAGTTGTTTCATTTGTATCCCAAAAATAAATTAAATAGAAGTAAATTATTCCATATATGTTACCATTTAGCAGCTACATTTTTTCCTCAGGAGCAGCCCCAACCCTGGAAGTGAATCAGTGGTTGACAGTGGCCAAAATGGCCAAGAAATGCTGAAAACACTAAAAGTACAGGAGACCCAGTGTGGAGGAAGAGGCTTGATGTACCTAGAAGAGGGTGTTGAAAACCGGTGCCAGCAGCATTAAGCTGAGAAGTATCAGAAAAGGGGCAAAAAAGGGGGAAATAGGAGGCATCCAGGAAGAAATGAAAACAATTAATAGAAACAGCTGAAACTGTGGATGGGGCAAATCACAGCAGAGGGGAATAGTTACGGGGTCAGGAAAATGCAAACCGTCCGTCTGACTGTAGTACCAAGTGTCCTCAACAAACACTTTGTAGACGCCATCAATCTCTACAGTCTGTTGACTTTAAATAATGGAGATCACCCTTGATGATGTGGGTGGGCCTCATTCAATCAGTTTAAGGTCTTTTTTAAAAAATTTATTTATTTATGTTTGGCTGCATTGGGTCTTCGTTGCTGCGCGCAGGCTTCTCATTGCAGTGGCTTCTCTTGTTGTGGAGCACGGGCTCTAGGTGCACGGGCTTCAGTAGTTGTGGCACACGGGCTCCGTAGTTGTGGCTCGTGGGCTTAGTTGCTCCACGGCATGTGGGATCTTCCCAGACCAGGGCTCGAACCCGTGTCCCCTGCATTGGTAGGCGGATTCTTAACCACTGCGCCACCAGGGAAGTCCCCAGTTTAAGGTCTTGAGAACAAAAACTGAGAAAGAATTCTGCTTCAATACTATGGCATAAAAATGCTGCTTGAGTTTCCAGCCTTCCAGCCAGCCCTATAGATTTCAGACTTGCCAGCCTCCACAGTTGTGTGAGCCAGTTCCTCAAAATAAATCTCTCTCTCTCTCTATCCATCCATCCATCCTGTTGATTCTGTTTCTCTGGAGTACTCTGACTGTTACTGATTTTGGTATTGAGAGTAGTTCTAGAGGAACAGAATCTTAAGAGTGAATTTTCTGAATTGGTTCTGAGGTTCCTGGAATTGGTTCCCTAATTTGATTAGATTTAAATGCACTAATGACTCTTTCTGGTGGGAGAGAGGGTACTGATAATCCATGGTGTGATGTGGCAATAGAAATGTACAAAATCTCACCACTGAATATTCCTAATCCAGTGCCTACAGGAGGCAAGGTTCTGGGTGACCATCTGTTTGGTACCTTAGAACGTTTTGTCAAACCAGCAAGTATAAGGAGATTGGCTTCTGGCTCCTAACTGCTATGGGCAGTGTGGGGAAAGAAAAGTATTAGTTCCGGGATTCAAATTCCCACTTCTACCACCACATGAATCATCTGAAAGTTTCTATGTCGCTCTTGAAAGAAATCCTTACCTCCTGTAGCCCTGGAGCTGAGCTTTATAAAAAGCAGACACAGAATCTCTGCAGTTAGCAGCTGAATTACGATGCAAATTAAATTTTCAGCTTTACAAGGTGTTGCAGTGAAGGCATTGATCGGGAAGGAATGGAGTCCTGAAAACTGGAATGGGGCATACGTCTAGATCCTGATGAAGCTGGGGACAGTGAGTCTTCTTCACAGGTACAAACAGCCCTTAAGCCACTCCCACCTGAGGAGATTAACCCTGCTTTGCCTGATGAAATTGTAATGGCCTCCCCTGAAGGAGCTGCCTTGAAAAACATGGCTGATTCTCCTAGGACATGCCCCCACCACTCCTCTTTGCTTCTAGACTCATAGCTAGACTCAAGTTCCAGCGAGCCCCAGATGAGGTGCAAAGAGTGACCCACAAGATGTGTCACACCACAAAAGACCCCATAATTTTTCCAATGTATCCAGGCAGGAACATGGGGAATATTTATGGGAGTTGAAGTTGTGTGTGATAATGGAATGTAAAGTTGGATCAGGCTGAATTTATGGAGCCCACTAAACAAAAATTCTGGGTTCAATATTGTAACTTAAAGCGTTAGGAAAAGCTCTTTTTTTTGCAGGGCGGCTGGGGCAGGAGTGGTGTTGGCTGAAACATAGACTGAAATGTCTCCTACGCTAAATGAAGTTGAAATGCCAGAACTTCTTTGGTGTACTATAGAAGAATATATCCAAAGGCTTAGGGAGATGGGGATGTTAAAGTTGACTTGTCATATAAGATCTGCTCGCCCCCATGACCAAGGGGCCAGAGGACACACTGTGACTATAAAAAACAAATTTGTGACGGGAGCCTCAGCATCCTTGAAGAGCTCCATGGTCGCTCTTCTCTGTAGGTCAGAAATCATAGGGAGAATGGCTACCACTGACTGGGATCCTTAAATGTCGTGGGGATAATTGGATCCCAGGGTGGCAAGGGCCGCTGGTGGCACTTAATCACCAATACAAGGCAAGAGTTGTCACTGTAATGGATAGCAGAGTCAAGGCAGCAGTCAAAATAGTCTGACTCGCAGAGACCTATGTCATTGGCCAGTTGACCAGTTTCCCTAAAAGAGAAATAGATGGGCAGTCTCCGAAATTCTGGCTTGATTTGCATATGTGGAAAAGCTCTAAGTCAAATGACAGAAGTCTAACTTGAATCACCACAACTGAAGAGTCATGGCCCTTGAGTCAATTCCCAGCCCTGAGCTGGTTTCCAGACCCAGAACCCCTTGAATAGAGAGGAGACTGTCCCCTGGAGAAGGACCTCATCACACTGCCAAAAATTTATACTATTAATCTTTCTCCCAGCCTTCTCCAAACATAACTACTGCCTTTTACAAGGGAGACTCTGCACTGGGGAAAAGGAAAAAATCAGAGTTCTCAGGGATGATTGAACCCTAGTTCTGAACTGACACTGTGGGTCAACAGAGTAGGGGCTTATGGAGGTCGGGCGACCAATGGAATCTCAGCTCAAGTTTATCTCACACTGAGTTGCCAAACCCATCCTGTGGTTAATTGCCCAGTTCCAAAATGCATAATTAGAATAGAAATACTCAGCAACCAGCAGAAACTCCACATTGTTTCCCTGAACTGTGGAGCATGGTATGAAAGGCCAAGTGGAAGCCGCTAGAACTGCCTCTACATAGGAGTAAAGTAAACCAAAATCAGTGTGAATTTCTGGAAGTATCACAGAGATTAGCAGCATAATCAAGGACTTGAAGGATGCAGGAGGGTTGGTTTCTACCACATCCCCATTCAACACACTTATTTGGCTTCTGGAGAAGAGAGAGAGTTCTTGGAGAATGGCAGTGGATTATCATAGACGTAACCAGATGGTGACTCCAGTCACATCTGCTGTTCCAAATGTGGTTTTCTTGCTTGAGTAAATTAACATATCCCCTGGTACCTGGTGTGTAGCTGAGCTATTGATCCGGAAAAAGGTTTTTTTCTCCATACTTATTAGTAAAGACCACTGGAAGCAGTTTGCTTTTAGCTGGAGAGGCTAGAAATACACCATCACTATCCTACTTCAGGGGTACATCAGTTCTCCAGCCCGATGTCATAATTTAGTCTGCAAGAACCTTGATTACACGAGACCTCTTTTCCACAAGACATCACACTGATCCTTCACCTTGATTATATGCTGATTGGAATGACTCAGCAAGAAGTAGCAACTACTCTGGACCATTGGCAACAGATGATGACATGCCACAGGGTGGGAAATAAAGCTGAACAAAAATTCAGGGGTCTTCCACCTTCGTGAAGTTTCTGGGGGTCCACTGGTATGAAGCATGTTGAGATATCCCTTCTCAGGCGAAGTACAAGTTGTTACATCTGGTCCCTCCTGTAACCATAAAACAAGCTTCTGGCTTGCTGCTGGGCCTTAGTAGAGACTGAATACTCAACCGTGGTCCACCAAGCTACCATATGACCTAAGCAGCCCATCATGAACTGGGTGTTTAGCTGGATGGTCAAGGGCTTGGAAGTAACATGATTGGAATACTGGTGACAACAGAGTCTGGGGAAGAGGTATGGGGAGAGACCTCCCTGAATGGACAAAGAAAAATGAACCTGTGTGTGTCCCAGTGCTTACCAAAGGGTGACCTCAGCAGAGAAGGATTTTAGTAAGCAAGTGGATAAGATGATCTGCTCTGGATACCTCAGTCTCTTTCCCATTCACCCCTGTTATTGCCCACTGGGTTTATGAACACACTGGCTGTGGTGGCAGGGATGGAGGTCAGGCCTGGGCTCAACAACATGGACTTCTCTCCAAGGCCAAGGTGGCTACAGCCACTGCTGCGTGCCCACTTTGAGGCCAACACCGAGTCTTCAATATTCCATCATTCCCCAGAGCGATCAGTCAGCTACCTGGTGGCACGTTGATTACACTGGCGATGGTGACAAATTATTTCATCAAACACTAATCTAGGTGTTGCTGTTGAAGGTAGTTTGTAGATGTGATTAACATTTACAGCCAGTTGAGTTTAAGTAAAGGAGATTATTCTCATTAATATGGCTTGGACTTATCCAATCAGTTGAAGGCCTTAAGAGCAAAAACTAAGGTTTCCCACTCTCAAGACAGTAGCATAGATATTGCCTGAGTTTCCAGCATACTGGCCTACCCAGAAAGTCAGACTTGCCAGCCTCCACAATTACGCGAGCCAATTCCTTAAAATAAAGCGTCCTCTCTCTCTCCCTCTCTCTCTATATATGTATATATATGCATATATATGTGTATATATATATTATTAGTTCTGTTTTTCTAGAGAGCCCAGACTCATACAAATGAGGAACTAATAGCTCTTACATTATTGACTTGCTATAAGAATTAAATAAAATAATGTGTTAGTAACTTAATATGTTCCTGGCACACAGTAAGCCTTCAAGCAATGATGATAGCAGTGGTGACAATTACTGTTATCTCATGCACATCTTCTAGGAGTTCTTTAGCTCCATTTAGCTTGTATTTGTTAAGGCAGCAACAGGGTGATTCCAAGAACTGTTTCAATTTCTTCTCTTCAAACAGCAGTGAAGAATCAATCGATATTTTCTGCTTCTGCGGGTCACACAACCTTATAGGCAGATCATGTTATTCGGGCTTCTCGAACATGACTCATCACTCTTCCTGGACAAGCAGAGGTGAGAGATGCGGAGGGTGGGAGAGAACCACTCAGCTTGATTCACGGCACCTGGAGGAAAATGAAGGCACAATGTAATATGAGGTCTTTGTGTCAGTACCAACGAACAAGGTCCAAAGAGCAATCCTAAACACGGCCAAGCAGCAGAGGGAATCCGCGGCTGAAACCACATGGATCCGAGGCTACAGGCTGATCTGTTCTTGAAGGGGTTCTGTATCAGTCAGGGTCCTGTGAGAAAACAGAACCCACACTGGTCATTTGGACTGGGAAAATTTAACATAAAATTATTAACCAGTAACAAGCGATTGACTTCCAAGAGGGGGAACGAGAAGTCTTCGTAATAACAGAAATAGCAGATGCAGAGTGCAGCCCCTGCCTCTAGGGCTGAGAGAGGGTGCCCAAGGAAGGAACAAACATGGAAGCAGCCCCCGTCCGTGGCTGAGACCCCCTGTTGGAGAGGATGTGTCTGTGCATCTGTAGCCCACTGGATGGAGGAGAAGTTTCCTGAGATACCACAGGGCAGGACTGGCTGCCAGGAACCTCCCCGTGGAACTCATTGGGTAGCAATAGAAATCACTGGAGACTGTGCACCTCCAGCTCTCCCGTACCCCCTTGCAGGAAAAGGGGCCATGCCATGAGAGCAAGAAAAATACAGGCCCAGAAAGAAAAAGAGAAGCCTCCTCCTCTTCCAGTGTCTCTCCCACGTGCTCTAATGTCAAGGACTAACATTGCACCAGCTGACAAAGGAGAAGTGTTCCAGGGTCCATCTCCAGGAGCACAAAGCAGGGCAGAGAAGAAGGGTTTGGAGCTGAGACAGTGGTAACCAGCAGAGGTGCAAAGTAGGTAAAACCAAGGCACAGGTTGGGAGAAAAGTCCTGAGTCCATCAAGGTCATTGTCAATGTCATGCTCATGACCTCTGATGAGGGAGTATTGAGACTAGCAGAATATTGTGGACATAACAGCTCTTGAATTAATCTGCTCCTAAACATGTAATTGCACATTCTCTAAAGCTGCCCTCCCCAATCCAGTGCTTAAAAGCAATGAAATACACCAGCTCCCTGTTTGTCTGGGCAGGCTGGCTTGGGTCCTAATGAGACGTCTACGGCATGCTCTGTGTTAGGGGCTTTGTGTCATTACTAGTAACTTCCCAGAGCATAAGCTGGAACTAAACAAAGGGAGATTTGGAGTCAGCATTAGCTACAGGAGCATATAAACCCAATTTGAACATTTTGAAATTTAATTAACTCCTACTATGAATTGTTTGATGGAATTCACCAACTCAGAGTCAGACCAGTTCCTACCACAATTTGATTGGACTTCTTAACCATATGGTCACGTAACAGGTTCATTGAGGGACACTGGTAAATCTTTCCCAGCGAAATGTTTAAGAGAATTTTACCAACCCCAGTCTCAAAGGACTTAATTTAGGTATAATAACTCCTTTTTCTCTTTCTGCTGCTGAAATGTGGAGAGTCTATGAATAATTGGAGTTGCACACAGCAGCCCACCCGCATGACCAGAACAAGCCTTAAAGTGGGCTCACGCCCTGGAGACATGCCATCTGTTAACTCCAGTTCTGGGAGAGTCTTCTTTTCTGGCCTGGAGGCTTATTTTTCCTGAATTAAGCTAATTAGCCTACGGTGGACCCAGCTCTGTGCCGGTGTTGAGGGAAACTGTCTAGCCAGGACATAAAACTATGAGAAGGCTATGAAGAACTAAGGAAGGGGCCTCAACTGTGTGTCACAAACAATAAAGACAAGAAATATTCAGACACAAGGACAACCAGTGTATGTGACTGTCCCTGGGCAGGACTCATGAAGAAACCAGCCCAGATTTTGTCTGACGTTTTGGTGTATTTTCTTTGGTGGTGGAGTGGGGTGGAGGGTTCCAGTAGAAGAACGACTTGAAGTGGGTGATAATACAAATCCTGGGGTCCAGTTCTGCTTCCTCGACTCATTAGTTCTGTGACTTGAGGCAAAGTGCTCATTTAGCCTCAACCTGCTTGATTCCCAAAGGGAGAATGATGACAGATGATTTGTCCTCCCAAAATGAGACTCTGTAAACAGTCAAGTTCCATCAGCGTTTATGATTATTCAGAAGGTATATTTAAAAAGACGTGATGAGTCAGAATATCTCTTTTCTGGGCCATAACCCCTCATGCTCACCTTTGAAAAGAATTGCATTTAAACACATCTGAAAGGAAAACCACCTTCCGCTGCATAATTCACCCAGAATAAAGACAATAGGAAGTGAAACAACAGTCCAGGTCCATACACGTATATTTGTTTGCTCCTCATTTTAACCCAAAGAAGGCAGTGATTCTTTCAAAGCCACAGGCAAACATGCCAAGTGCCCAGGTTTCGATGGCAGATGACAGCTGAGAGTACAGGACGAGTTGAAGGCTCTATTTTTAGGTTTGAGTCAAAGAATAAAAATCAGACCTTCCTGTGGGAATCAGCTACACTGACTCATGCAACATCATCAGGCCGGAATAAAACAGCTCTATAACCCAAGCGTTCATTACCTGAAATAAAGAAACAGAAGCAGATTTGAGATTCCTCTCTCCATACCCTTAGACGTTGGGAGCACTCACTGAAATGAGCATGGTGCCCTTAGTCAGTGTAAATGAACCCGCAGCAGAGCTGGCTGTTCAAGGGGAAAAGCGGGGGAGGGCGGCACTTAAAAAGTCAGTACAGATTAGAAATTAAAGAGTATTTAAATCCAAGGCAAGGAAGAAAGCACCAGCCACTCTAAATATTATTCAGTCAGTTGCTTGACTGATAATGTCTAAGCTTTCTGCCCAACCTGAATTGATGGGTCTGTTTTCATCTTCCAGGGCCAAACACACAGTACTGGGTTACTTCAAGAATGTATGGAATGTGAACACAAAAACAATATTCGATATCGTCTAGGCATTATGGACTTGGACTCAGAAATGTAGGTGTCATCTGATTTAAACCCCTTCATTTTTAAAGTGAAGTAACTGATGGGACTTCTCTAGCAGTCCAGTGGTTAAGACTTCACCTTCCAATGCAGGAGGTGCAGGTTCGATCCCTGGTTGGGGAGCTAAGATCCCACATGCCTCGTGGCCAAAAAGCCAAAACAAAAAAACAGAAGCAATATGGTAACAAATCCAATAAAGACTTTAAAAATGGTCCACATCAAAAAAAATCTTTAAAAACATGTAAAAAATAAAGTGAAGGAAATTATACCCATAGAATTGTAACAACTTTCCCCAGTCAACTAATAAGTCAGTAACAGCATCTAGACCACACAGAACAGAAATACTCAAAGACTATATGGTTAAGTTCCTGATTTTCAACAGGGGGAAGAGAAGGTTCCAAGAACTACAGACTAAGGTAATGAAGGGATCCTAGATTCATAGCTGGAAGCAGCATAGAGATCATCGATTCTGACCCTCTCAGTTCAGAGATGAAACAGGGCAAGACAGGGTATGGTGCTGGCCCAGCGACATTCAGTCAGTTGATGACAGAACCCGGGCTAGAACCTGGGTCTCCTGATCTTTGCCTGGGGATCTTTCCACTTCATTAGCATTGATATTCTTCTCAGGCAAAATTCTAGAATAGATTATTAAACAGATGGCTTGGGAGCATTTAAAAAGGAAAGCAATCATTAGCAGCCAGCATGGGTTCAGTGAGAATAAGTAAGTCATGCCAGGCTAAACTCATTTCCTTTTTGACGTGGTTACAAACAAGTGTACACATTATTGTAGGATGTGAAAACGGGGGGATACTCCAACAGAATTGAGGTGAGCTCCATTTACCCAGCTTAAGGTCATAGCTGACCTATCTTGGTCTATACTTTTCCTCTCCTTGTTTCCCTGGCCCATGCTGTTTTCAGAACTCTAGAATCCTCCATTTCCCCACCTAAGACTGGAGCCAGTGAGAATCTACATCCTTTCTTGTAGAAACTTTGTGCAGCTGGGATCCTTTAACCTTTTCCAAATCAAAGATATGGGACTTATATATTTGCAGAATTTGTTTTGCTTGTGAAACTAAATACTGGGGAGAAGGCACATAAATATAATATCCTGAGTGGAGGAAGACAATGGGAACATTAGATTCACTCGATTTTTCTAGTGCTATTGGGAAAATACCATGCATCCTTAAATGCCAAGAGCCCCAGGAAAGGAAGGAAGATATCATTACCAAGTGATACGTGCAGAGATGAACATCTCTCAATTTGTAATGAAATCAAAGTGTCAGGCTGTCCCACGGTTAATCATGGTATGTATTATTATGGAGATGCGATATAGATGAACTTGGAGAGGAGTTTGAAAAATCTGTGTGAAGGGAGAAGGGGTTTTAATCTATATAAATCTTTGTCAAACCCCTGCCTTAGGCTGAGCTTATTTAATAACACTGCCCACCACCAGGATGTCAGAGGGCAACCTGAGGTGACCAAAGTTTTCTAGATTAGGGAAGGTAACCCAGGAATGTTAATAGAATACATAGTGCACCTTGATTGCCCGAAACTTCCATGGTCTCCTCATCAATCACTGCGACCATATTTTAGGACAAAGCCTGTGTTGATGAATGGTTCTAGAGTTCTCTAGAAGCTGACCACTGCTCTATTCTTGACTCTTTAGTGTTTAATTGATGTCCTGGATGAAAGCATACCTTCTTTGTTGATCAAGTTAGTAGCCAAAAATTTAGGCTCAACTTAACTTCCTACCAATTAATTCCATGCAAAGATGGTGCAGCCCCAGAAGAAAGTCAGTGCTCCCTACTGAAGGTGGTTAAATAGAGGCTGGATGAAGCTTGGTGGAGACACAGCCCAGGGCATCTAATGCATCTATGAGGCTATGAGGCTAAAATAGTCTTTAAAAATTCTATTTTGTGATTCAATTGTTCTAAAATAAAGGGCCATGAAACTATCTGAAATGCAAATGAGTAGCACGTATTAATGGTTAGGAAAAGTAATGTTTGGGTTTTTTTCATGACTTTTCTTGGTTTTGCCTGTCCGGGGTGACACATGCCATATGTGTTCAATATGATTCAGACCCAGATGAATAACTCAGAGGAGGCCAGCCGACACCAGGGAGACTTCTAGGTTAAAAAGGTGAGAGTGAGTCACAGATTCATGTAAAAAATTGTATTTGCAGGACAATGTTAGGATGAGAAAAAATATCCCAGAGGAAAAGTGATCTGTGTATACACCCTAGTTTAGAGGAAATATTGTACTTAAGGGTAGAAATTGGTCCTATTTTAAATTCCATTTTAAATCAAAGAACTCACGATGATGTTTTCTGATCATCTTTCAAATGGAAGTCTCCAGGGTGCTTTCAAACAACTATGTAGCAAGAGGAGCTCTCTCCCTTTTGAAAGGGCACCCAAGGGTGCCTGGCTCCATGGGGGCTGGTGTCAATTCTCAAACAAAGTCCATCCTGCCCGAATCAGTCTCAACCACGCGGGAATTACTTAACGTCAGCAATATCTTCCCCATTTTCCTAAACACCGTAGTCAAAAGAATGCAAACAAAACAAAACTAGAAAGTGTCCCTAAAATCCATGATCTTCCTGTGACTGGATGAGAAATGGATGTAGGTCACAGGCTGGCTTCAGTTCCGGCAGGAGTGATGAACGAGGGGCCAGGAGCACGAGGTTTCTTCCAGTTTTCATGCTTCCATCGCTTTGGGTCCTCATCTGAGTCTCACATTCTCCATGAATCCCCACTTTGGGGGGAAGGATTCTTAGAGATGGGATATTTGAGCTAAAGCCCAGAAGATGAGAATTCAGCCCCAGGAAGAGGTTTTCTGGCAGGCGCATCAGCAGGTGCCAGTGTCCTCGGGGAAGGCAGCTTGGGGTTGTACTTGAGGAGCTTACAGGAGCTGGGGGGGCCATGAGAGAGGAGAGAGCAGAGCGGGCTGCAGAGGTTGGAAGGGGCCAGATCACGCAGGGCCTTTGTGCCACAGTCAGGCATTTCAGGTTTTTATCAGCACTCTGAAAACAATAAAGGAATTTAAGCAGAGACATGTCCTGAAGATTCCTCAAGCTGTTCTAGGGAAAATAGGTTGCCAACAGCCTCAGGAGGGTAATAAGTAGGAAGACCAGCTTGGTAGCGGCTCACGATGTGGGAACAAGCATGATATGACTTCAGCTAGAAGGGCAGAAGGGGGTAGTGGGCAATTGAGATGTAGTTAAGAGGTACAACTGACAAGACTTGCAGCAAAGAGCTGAGATGTTATTGTATAGATAATCCAGTGAAGTATAAGTGGGTTTAAAAAACTCTGAATATCTGTACAAGTGCAAGACATGGCTATTACTATAACAACACAGACCAACGTGTGTGGTTCAGGCTATAAAATGCTACTATTGGTAAACATGCCTGCTAAATTTATTCCTGAACATAAGGAGGAAAGGGTCCCATATATACATTTACCCACCAGGCGATTCAGTAGACAGGACAAAAATCATCCACACTAATTACTGTTCCAGCTACCACCCACTGTCACTCCCCATTCCCCGCCCCCCATGGAAGGGCTAGGATGGCTCCTTTTGAGACAGAAATGCCCTTGTATATCTGGGCAGCATCTTGAAATTGCCAGTACCATGCTGCTCCCATGACTGGTGCCATGACTTGTTTCCAGGAGGAGCATTCCCACTCCTACCCAGGGAGTCATCTAGGACATCCTTGACAGCCTTTCTCCTTCTGCAGGGCACTGGGAGTTGCAAAAAGATGCATCCATAAGGCCAAAGTAGCCGTGCAGTTATGGAAGCCCCAGATCAAGCCATTTGCATGATACTGTATGGAAAGATGAAGTAGTTTGTCATCTGAATTTTTTGTCTTTGACTATAAGGATGAGGTTTATTTAGACATAGCCAAAATCACTGCTCCATAAAGAGCTTAGGGCTCCCCTGATTCCGGAGGATGCTATATAAAACTCAGTTCTATTTCCAAGACTGCTATAGGACCAAAATAAACCACCAGCAGTCTGTACGTTCATTTATACATACATACTGTACCTTCTCTAACTGAAAATATTCACCCAACAGATTGAATTCAATATGTTTTCCCTGAAGATGTTATTCTGAAGAAGTGCTATTACCTAAAATTAAAAAGATAAGAACATTAATTGCACGTGATTCCATTGCCTCCACACTGTCTCCACTGATGAGTCTCCTAATTGCTCCAGTCACAAAGTGAGAGAATCTCAGTTTAACGAGAAAGTATATGGTTGAATCCTTGTATCTTGGGCAGGCCGCATTCAGAAGTCAGAAATTAACAGCTGTGTTTCAGGGAAAGTGTCTTTAGAATATTTCCAGTCCACTTGGGATCAGTGTTTGCTTTCTAGATATTGCAAAGCAGGAAATAGATACCAATATAAAGTGGGCAATGGGGAGTCCCTTTGAAATTGCATTGGTACATTTTTTTCGGTTAAATAAAGAAAGACTATTTTAAAGGATATTGCTCATAGTAAGAATACTATCAATTGCTAATAGCATTACTAATTATTCTAGTCCTTTTGAAAGCAATTAAGCAATATGAATCAAAAGCAATAAAAAATGTATACCTTTTACATACTTTTATCCTCAACTAATGAAATTATAGCCTAATAAAATATTCCAAAATATGGGGAAAAATCACATGCGTAAAGAAGTATTTCAGATCATTCATAATAGTAAAAAATTAGAAGAAACCTATATATCTAACAACAGGGAAATGATTAAATTATGGAGCATCCACTCAATCTAATATGAAATCTTTCTAAAATTAGGCTTATAAAGACTACAAAACAGTATGAATAATGCTTATGATATGATATTAAATAGTGAGTCAAGCTTTATAATTACTTGACTTCAGTAAAATATAAAAAGGAAATGCCTATATTGGTAAGGACAACTATCTAAACTGGATTTAGCATTTTTAATCAAAGAGATAGTATTAGATAAATTATATCTGCAGAGACTTTGGCTTCTCCAAGATCTTGGTGTCTTACTTAAAGGCATTTATCGGTCAGGATTCAGTATGGGAAGCAGAAGCACTAGGATTGATACAATAAGGGGTTTATTATGGGGTTGCATTTTATGGAATTTTGACTGCTGGTGGAGGAGGCTCTGCAGGGCTTCGTAACTCTGTATCTACAGAACAGCCAGCAATGGTGGGAGAACACTGAGTAGATGAGAATAAGGGCAAACTAGAACCTGAAAGGATAAACAAACACCTGAGGACTCAAGTCCCCTGGAATGGCCTTTCTGTCACTTGCACTAAAGAGTTGTAATGATCAAAGCAGATCAGTCATGGCACTGGGATATGTCCAGTTGTTTGGTAGATACCCCATACTGGCAACAGAACCCATGGAACTGAATGACTGACAGCCTGCTCCAGAGACCAAAGGGGCAGGGCCAGGGTAAACCTGGGAAGACTGAAGGAATTAAAGAGATTGAGGGGCCATGGGGGACAAAACAAGAAAAGTCACATTAAAAATTGGGAGATTAGCAGCTTTGAAAACTCTTCCTGTCCATCAAGGAACTTGGGAATCAACTGAATGGAGTAAAGCAGCCACTCTCCAACCGCCACCTTCTGTGCCTTCTGTGAATGTTACACAGTAGAACTGAAATGTGACCCTTGTCAAAGGGCTGCTTTGTGTGTTCTTGCAGGCTCCATCTGTGTTTGGGGCCCGCTGAGAAAGGGGTGACGCATTGTGAAGACAGCCAAGGCTAAGCACTGTCCTTCAAGGCTGGTTCCTAGCACAGCATCCATGCCTCTAATGTACAACTGTATGCAAACCCATAGAAATAGAAACCAGGAAAACCAAGATTATGTGTCTATAATGCCTTCATGTCCACTAGAAAAATGCCAATCATCAGTCCTTTCTGGACATAATACATGCTTGCATATGACTGATTTTTTTTTCTCTGCCAAGTTCACCAGTTAATAATAATGACCTGTTGCTGTACCTTGAAAGTGAAGGTAATCTTGTAATTATTTCCCTCTGAGATGGATTTCCTTCCCTTCCACTACCCTCACCAGTATATCCTTGTCCTCCAAGACTCTTAATAAAATATTCTGCTGCAAATATGCCATTGTGGGAGAGGGAAGCTCTGACCCCAGACCTCTTTGTCTCTGAATCCTGGGCTTATGTCTGTCCAGCGCTCTGAGAAATAAGCATGATCTGTGAGTAAACGTTGCCCTGGGGCTCGCCTCGACTCACGGTGTAGCTCTACAGTTTCCATGTTCCCTTGTAACCTGGGTGTTGCTTTGAGGCCCTGGGAAATAACACTTTAAAACATTCACATTCCTCACATCTAAAGGAAGTTTGTTATTCCTTTATTCCTAGTGGGAATAAAGTGGGAATAGCTATTGGGAAGAGGACTGGCGGAAGCTTGTTATAATACAACAGAGTTAAAGAAAGAAAGAAACACATCAGGATAAAGAGAAAACAATGGGGGGAAAGGAAGTTGCTGTGAGGGTAAGGAGAGAAACCACAGTGTATTTCTAACATCCTAAGAAACTGAGCTGTACATTTGACTCATAGCCCCCCAGCTTACAGGGCAAAAATGGAGAAGTGGTTATTATCACTAACATTTATTTTTTATAGTTGTTCAGGGGATGTTTTAAAATCTCATGTTAAGTGTTCTTAAGAAAAGCTACAAAGAAAACAAGGAAACCATAAACAAGACGAAAAGACAACCCTGAGAATGGGAGAAAATATTTGCAAATGAAGCAATGGACCAAGGATTAATCTCCAAGATATATAAATAGCTCATGAAGCTCAATACCAAGAAAACAAACAACCCAATTAAAAAATGGTTGGAGGGCTTCCCTGGTGGCGCAGTGGTTGAGAGTCCGCCTGCCGATGCAGGGGACACAGGTTTGTGCCCCGGTCCAGGAAGATCCCACATGCCGCAGAGCGGCTGGGCCCGTGAGCCATGGCCGCTGAGCCTGCGCGTCCGGAGCCTGTGCTCTGCAACGGGAGAGGCCACAACAGTGAGAGGCCCGCGTACCACAAAAAAAAAAAAAAAAACAATGGGTGGAAGACCTAAATAAACATTTCACCAAAGAAGACATACAGATGGCCAAGAGGCACATGAAAAGATGCTCAACATCACTAATTATTAGAGAAATGCAAATCAAAGCTACAATGAGGCATCACCTCACACCAATCAGAATGGCCATCAGGGAGGGAGACAAAAGGGGGAGGAGATATGGAGATATATATATATATGTATAGCTGATTCACTTTGTTATACAGCAGAAACTAACACACCATTGTAAAACAATTATACTCCAATAAAGATGTTAAAACAAAAACTCTAAAAAAAAAATCTACAAACAATAAATGCTGGAGAGGGTGTGGAGAAAAGGGAGCCCTCCTGCACTGTTGGTGGGAATGTAAATTGATACAGCCACTATGGAGAACAGTACGGAGTTTCCTTAAAAAACTGAAAATAGAACTACCATACGACCCAGCAATCCCACTACTGGGCATATACCCTGAGAAAACCATAATTCAAAAGGACACATGTACCCCAGTGTTCATTGCAGCACTATTTACAATAGCCAAGACATGGAAACAATCTAAATGTCCAACTATAGTTGAAAGGATAGAGAAGATGTGGTACATATATACAATGGAATATTACTCAGCCATAATAAAGGAATGAAATTGGGTCATTTGTAGAGATGTGGATGGACTTAGAGGCTGTCATACAGAGTGAAGTAAGCCAGAAAGAGAAAAACAAATACTGTATATTAACGCATATATGTGGAATCTAGAAAGATGGTAGAGATGAACCTATTTGCAGGGCAGGAATAGAGACGTAGACATAGAGAATGGACATGTGGCCACAGAGGGGGAAGAGGAGGGTGGGACGAATTGAGAGATTAGGTTTGACATATATACACTACCAGGTACATAGTGTACCATGTACACTAGCTAAAATAGATAGCTAATGGGAACCTGCTGTATAGCACAGGGAGCTCAGCTCAGTGCTCTGTGACGACCTAGATGGGTGGGATGGGAGGGCATGGGAGGGAGGTCCAAGAGGGAGGGGATATAGGTATACATATAGCTGATTCACTTCATTGTACAGCAGAAGTTAACACAACATTGTAAAGCAATTTTACTCCAATAAAAAATAAAGCAAACAAAAAGCACAAAGGAACACGAGGAAACCCTGGGAGGTGTAGATATGTCTATTACCTTGATTGTGGTGTTGGTATCACAGGTGCTTATCTATATCCAAACTCATCAAACTGCACACATTAAATGCATGCAGTTCTTTGTATACAAAGTATACCTCAACAAAGCCGTTTAAAAAAACAAATAAGCATATCTACATTTTAGCCATTTCCTAGTAGTATCAAACAATAGGTTTGCTGAACAGAAATCCGTAATATGCCATAATCAGAACAAAACATAACCACGGACCATTAAAAGAGTACTGAGTCCAGCTTATAGAATATGGATGATCCATGATAACATGGGGATAGAAATAAAGTCACTGGGGTTCGGGGTGGATAGTACCTCTGCTTCATATATTTCCACGGAAGTCAGAGCCCTTCAAAACACAGGAACAGTGAGTGAAAACAATCTTAATTACAGAAATGAGTCTGATCAGGAGATATTATGCACCTTTTAGGCTGACCAAGAACCACTTAACATTCATTAGGTGTGTACTCACACCTAATTTTTTAAAGGTAAAATGAAATTTTAATATAATAAAATTGCACCTGGTTAATAACAAGGCTACAGTTCCGTGTACACTAGTCTGCGTGTGAGGATAGCTTGGCTAGTTACACCTAAGTCATATGTGTGTGTGTGTGTGTGTATATATATATATATATATATAAAACTGTTGGTTTGCTTTGCTTTACAACTTTTTTGAGGTACAATTGATGTAAATAAATTGTCCCTATTTTAAGTGTATTATCTGATGAGTTTTGACATAATAAACTCCCATGAAACCATCACTACAATCCAGTTAATGAGCCTTTTTATCATCCTTAAAAGTTTGGCTCACCTTTTTCACACTGTATCTTTCATTATCCTTGTTTTTTATCTGCCTGTTTCCACGCTATAGCAAATGATTTACTTTTTAGCACCACGTTCATTGCGACTGGATGGATAGTTACCATTTACGTTTTAAATATGGATTGATGATTCTGTCACTTTTGTAGGTATCGTAAAAGGGATTTCCTCTTGGGCAGAAAACGTAGACTCCTCAAGTGAATTAGTCTCTATGTATTTAAGGTGGGCTAAGATGACTGGGAGAACTAGCCAGTCATCTCTTATCTCTCGGCATGGGAGTAAAACATTCAAAATGGAAAGGATGTGAGCAGCTGTGGGGAGATGGTACCCCCTCAGTTTGAGGGAACTGCGTAGGGAAAAAATACCCAAAGCCTGAAGTGCTAGGCAGGAGCCAGTCCATAATCTCACCATAAAAGGGGCATAAACTTTAAAAGATGCTAGGCACTGGTGAAGGTCTAAACAAAAGGGAAAAAAAGGAAGGATGAAGTGGGGGGAGGGAGGGAAGGAGACAAAGATGATATTAAGAATAACAGAGAGGAGGGGCTTCCCTGGCAGTCCAGTGGTTAAGACTGCACGCTTCAATGGCAGGGGGTGTGGGTTCAATCCCTGATCGGGGAACTAAGATCCCACATGCTGCGTGGCCAAAAAAATAACAGGAAAAAAGACAAACAGAAAACACGGCATTAAGGTTTTGGGGTAAAAGATATGCTTAGAGGGCTTCCCTGGTGGCGCAGTGGTTGAGAGTCCGCCTGCCGATGCAGGGGACACGGGTTCGTGCCCCGGTCTGGGAAGATCCCACATGCCGCGGAGCGGCTGGGCCCGTGAGCCGTGGCCACTGAGCCTGTGCGTCCGGAGCCTGTGCTCCACAACAGGAGAGGCCACAACAGTGAGAGGCCCGCGTACCGCAAAAAAAAAAAAAAGATATGCTTAGAGTGACTTTTGTAGTAAAGAAACCAAAGAAGCTTGTTTGTAAACAAACAAGCAGATGTTGCCCACCATTCCAGTTCTACAAGGATCCAGTCATTAACCACTGAAGTCATGCACTGACGGTGTGCCCTGTGGGTCATTCAGGATAGAAAAAAAAAGGAAGCATTTTGTGTTTTGGATATACTGGCCCCTAGACAGTTAAGCTGCATATCTGAGGAAGTGTTTCGAGGTCCTCAGATTCTTGCATCTTCCCATACATGAGAAGCACTAAAATTAATATCTTGAGATAGCTGTTTTCTGTGATTAGCAGTCCTCTTTCACCAAGATGCATACTTAACTACATCCCAGCCAAAAAATTTCATCAGTTCCTCAGAGCTATCATCTCCTGGGCTAGCGTCCTCAGTAAGGCCCCCCAGCAAAACTGAAGCTCACTGCTCTTACGTTGTGCATGCTTTTCCAGTGGGTAGTCTTGAAATGGGCACCCACAAATGGGGCGGCGTGTGACACTGCAGCTGGGAAGAGAGCATTCAAGACAGGGAGGTGACCACTGTAACAAGCCTCTTCACCACTTCTGCCCATAACCAGAGGTGGAGGCAGAGAAAAACTCTCCCTACTCAGAAAAAAAGGAGCTATTTTTATCAAGTTAAATGAGCCTGAACCTGCAGAGCTGAACTGACAGACGAATATTTTTTTTAATTTATTTATTTTTATTTTATTTATCTAATTTGGCTGCGTTGGGTCTCCACTGCTGCACGCAGGCTTTTCTCTGGTTGTGGCGAGCAGGGGCCACCCCTCGTTGCGGTGCACGGGCTTCAGTAGTTGTGGCACGCTGGCTCAGTAGTTGTGGCTCATGGGCTCTAGAACGCAGGCTCAGCAGTTGTGGCACACGGGCTTAGTTGCTCCATGGCATGCGGGATCTTCCCGGACCAGGGCTCGAACCCGTGTCCCCTGCATTGGCAGGCGGATTCTTAACCACTGCGCCACCAGGGGAGCCCGATAGATGAATATTGTTAATTGGTGCCATTTCTTCAGTGCAGGAAAGAATTTCCAATCAGACTAGCAATTCATCTGCCACGCAAACATCGACTTACTAATGAAAAGATGAAGTTTCAGAATCCTTGTTAACGGTGAGTTCATAGTCTGGGGCCCCTACCGTAGTAATGCCACTTGGCCTCCTCCTCAGGCCGTTCTTTACATGGTAACAAGTCGAATGGTGGTTTTTCGCCCCTAAGAACTTCTACATTTAGATGTCAAATCAAGCTGCTCTGATCACCTCACTGTGATTCTCCCTTCATCAACAGATTTTCAAGGAGTTTCTGATTTAAAGTAACCAGGCAACTCTGCCGGGTACATCTTATTCTGAAAAGAAAGGAGGGAAAAAAAAAGACAGAGAAAAGAGAAACATACGCCTTTAAAAAAATCAACTTTCTTTGTTTTACAGTGTAATGAATTTGACAAACGTATACTCCCATGTAACAACATCCACATTAAGATATGGAGCATTTGAAACAAAAAATTCCATTGTTTCCCTTTGCAGTAATCCCTTCCCCAAATCCTGGTCATGAACTCCACTGACTTGCTTTCTGTCACTATACATTAGTGTTGCCTTTTCTAGAATTTCATATAAATGAAGTAGTATCATGGCTTTTTAAAAACTCAGTGTTTTTGAGACTCGGTCCATGTTGTTGAATGAATATAGAATGTAGCTCATTTTTTTAAATTGCTGCGTACTGTTCTAATACATGAATATACCACAATGTGTTTATCCGTGGACATTTTGGGTTTTTTTATGTTTTAGGCTATTATGAATAAAACAACTATGAATATTACCATCCAACTATTTTTGTGGACATATGTTCTCATTTCTCTTGGATAAATACCTAGAGATGGAATTGCTGTGTCACAAAGTAAGTGTACATTTTTTAAAATTTTTATTTTATCTTTATACAGCAGGTTCTTATTAGTTATCTATTTTATACACATCACTGTATACATGTCAATCCCAATCTCCCAATTCATCACCCCACCACCACACCTCCCCCCACTTCCCCCCTTGGTGTCCATACGTTTGTTCTCTACATCTGTGTCTTTATTTCTGCCTTGCAAACCAGTTCATCTGAAGCATTTTTCTAGATTCCACATATATGCATTAGTAAACGATACTTGTTTTTCTCTTTCTGACTTACTTCACTCTGTATGACAGTCTCTAGGTCCATCCACATCTTTACAAATGACCCAATTTCGTTCCTTTTCATGGCTGAGTAATATTTCATTGTATATATGTACCACATCTTCTTTATCCATTTGTCTGTCGATGGGCATTTAGGTTGCTTCCATGACCTGGCTATTGTAAATAGTGCTGCAATGAACATTGGGGTGTATGTGTCTTTTTGAATTATGGTTTTCTCAGGGTATATGCCCAGTAGTGGGATTGCTAGGTCATATGGTAATTCTATTTTTAGTTTTTTAAGGAACCTCCATACTGTTCTCCATAGTGGCTGTATCAATTACATTCCCACCAACAGTGCAAGAGGGTTCCATTTTCTCCACAGCCTCTGCAGCATTTGTTGTTTGTAGCTCTTCTGATGATGCCCATTCTAACCAGTGTGAGGTGATACCTCATTGTAGTTTTGATTTGCATTTCTCTAATAATTAGTGATGTTGAGCAGCTTTTCATGTGCCTCTTGGCCATCCGTATGTCTTCTTTGGAGAAATGTCTATTTAGGTCTTCTGCCCAGTTTTTTATTGGGTTTTTTGTTTTTTTGATATTGAGCTTCATTAGCTGTTTATATTTTGGAGACTAATCCTTTGTCAGTTGCTTCATTTGCAGATATTTTCTCCCATTCTGAGGGTTGTCTTTTCATCTTGTTTATGGTTTCCTTCGTTGTGCAAAAGCTTTTAAGTTTCATTAGGTCCCATTTGTTTATTTTTATTTCCATTTCTCTAGGAGGTGGGTCAAAAAGGATCTTGCTGTGATTTATGTCATAGAGTGTTCTGCCTATGTTTTCCTCTAAGAGTTTTATAGTGTCTGGCCTTACATTTAGGTCTTTAATCCATTTTGAGCTTATTTTTGTGTATGGTGTTAGGGAGTGTTCTAATTTCATTCTTTTACATGTAGCTGTCCAGTTTTCCCAGCACCACTTATTGAAGAGACTGTCTTTTCTCCATTGTATATCCTTGCCTCCTTTGTCATAGATTAGTTGCCCATAGGTGTGTGGGTTTACCTCTGGGCTTTCTATCCTGTTCCATTGATCTATATTTCTGTTTTTGTGTCAGTACCATATTGTCTTGATTACTGTAGCTTTGTAGTATAGTCTGAGGTCAGGGAGCCTGATTCCTTCCGGTTCTGTTGTTTTTTTCCCTCAAGACTGCTTTGGCTATTCGGAGTCTTTTGTGTCTCCATACAAATTTTAAGATTTTTTTGTTCTAGTTCTGTAAAAAATGCCATTGGTAATTTGATAGGGATTGCATTGAATCTGTAGATTGCTTTGGGTAATATAGTCATTTATACAATATTGATCCTTCCAATCCAAGAGCATGGTATATCTCTGCATCTGTTTATGTCATCTTTGGTTTCTTTCATCAGTGTCTTATAGTTTTCTGAGTACAGGTCTTTTACCTCCTTAGGTAGGTTTATACCTACGTGTTTTATTCTTTTTGTTGCAATGGTAAATGGGAGTGTTTCCTTAATTTCTCTTTCTGATCTTTTGTTGTTAGTGTATAGGAATGCAAGAGATTTCTGTGCATTAATTTTCTATCCTGCAACTTTACCAAATTCATTGATTAGCTCTAGTAGTTTTCTGGTGACATCTTTAGGATTATCTATGTATGATATCATGTCATCTGCAAACAGTGACAGTTTTTCTTCTCCTTTTCCAATTTGTATTCCTTTTATTTCTTTTTCTTCTCTGATTGCCGTGGCTAGGACTTCAAAACTATGTTGAGTAATAGTGGCGAGAGTGGACATCCTTGTCTTGTTCCTGATCTTAGAGGAAATTCTTTCAGTTTTTCACCATTGAGAAGATGTTGGCTGTGGGTTTTTTGTATATCGCCTTTATTATGTTGAGGTAGGTTCCCTCTATGCCCACTTTCTGGAGAGTTTTTATCATAACTCGGTGTTGAATTTTGTCAAAATCTTTTTCTGCATCTATTGAGATGATCATGTGGTTTTTATAGTAAGTGTACTTTTAAATTTATAAAAAACTGCCAACTGTTTTCCAAGCTGGTTGACCACTTCACATTTCCATCAGTAATGTGTAAGATTTCCATTTGTTCAGAGCCACTGGAATGCATGTAAAATTATATCTCATTATGGTTTTAATTACACTTTCCTTATGACTAGTAATGTTGAATATTTTTTCATGTGTTTATTGGCCATTAAGTTCTTTAGTTAACATTTATTAAAATGTTTTGCCCATTTAAAAAATAGGGTTATTTGTGCTATTATTATTATTATTGATTTGTGAGAATTCTTTATTCTTGACACAAATATAAAGAAGGTGTGATAGATGTGGTATATATCTTCTTTATCCATTCATCCATTGGTGGACACTTAGATTGTTTCTATATTTTAGCTGTTGCTGCAATAAACATGGCAGTGCAGATACCTTATTGATATCCTGTTTTCATTTTCCTTTGGGTATATACCCAAAAGTGGGATTGCTAGATCATATGGTAGCTCTAGTTTTAATTTTTTGAGGAGCCTCCATACTGTTTTGCACAGTGGCTGCACCAGTTTACATTCCCACCAACAGTACACAGGGTTCTCTTTTCTCCACATCTTCTGCAACACTTGTTGCCTCTCATCTTTTTGATGACAGCCATTCTAACAGGTGTGAGGTGATATCTCACTGAGATTTTATTTGCATTTTCCAGATGATTAGTGATGCTGAGCATCTTTTCATGTACCTGGTGCCCATTTGTGTATCTTCTTTGAAAAATACCAATTCAGTTCCTCTGGCCGTTTTGTAAATCAGGTTGTTCACTTTTTTGTTTTGAGTTATAGTCAATTGTATTTTAAAGAATATTGTAAAAGAATTTTTAAGTTACTGCATATTTATGGTTTCTGACTATCTTAATTACTTTGTACAGATCATTTTCCATCTGGCATCATTTTCTTCTGCCTGAAGAACCTCTTGAAGGGCAGAATTGCTAGCAGTGAATCATCTGGGCTTCCTCTTTGCCTGAAAATTCTTTATTTTGCCTTCATTTTTGAAGGAAGTTTTTGCTGGATATGAAATTCTTGGTTGACAGTGTTTGGGTTTTTTTTCCCAATACTTACAGATGTTTCTCCACTGTCTTCTGGCTCCCATGGAGATATCCATGCTCTTTCTTATTTTTGTCCCTTATATACAATGCCTGTTCCCCTGCAACTGGTTGCTCTCCAGATGTCTCTCACTCACCATCTTTTAACAATTTGATTGTAGCCTGCCATGGTGTAGTTTCCTACAGGTGTTTAGTCTGCTTGTAGTTTGTTGAGCTTCTTGGATCTGTGGTTTTGTTGTTTTAATAAAATTTGGATATTTTTCAGCTATAATTTTTAAAAATACTTTTTCTAGTCTTCATTTTTATGGGAATGAAACTGCACGTTTGACTCCTTGATATTCTCTCACAGGTCACTGAGACTCAACTTTTTCTTTTTATTCTCTCCGTACTACCTTTCTGATAATATGTATGCAAATTCATTGTTATTTTCTTTTGTAGTTCTTAATCTGCTTTTTATTGCTTTCAGTGAAAATTTCATTTTAAATATTGCATTTTTAACTCTGTAAGTTTCATTAGCTTCTTTTAAAATATATTTTGCATATCTCTCCTCATGATCTTCTATTTTCCTTTAAATCCTTTAGTGTATTTAGAAAACACATTTTAAAGTCCTTGTCTGCTAATTGTACTATGTCTGTCTTTCCTGGATCTTTGAAGCATTTTTCTGCAAATTACAAATGACATTTTAATGCTTCTTCGTATGTCTAATAAATTTTTTTTTTTTTTTTTTTTTTGCGTTATGCGGGCCTCTCACTGTTTTGGCCTCTCCCGTTGCGGAGCACAGGCTCCGGACGCGCAGGCTCAGCGGCCATGGCTCACGGGCCCAGCCACTCCGCGGCATGTGGGATCTTCCCGGACCGGGGCACGAACCCGTGTCCCCTGCATCGGCAGGCGGACTCTCAACCACTGCGCCACCAGGGAAGCCCCTAATAAATTTTTTATTGGAAGCTAGGCTTTGTGATTTGTGTGATGTTGAGTGCTAGATTTTGATGTCTTTATAGAGTATTGGACTTTGTTTTCTACTAAAATGACTTGAGACTCAGCTTGATTTTTTTGAAGTTTGTTTTTTTTAAAGTAATTCTTTTTCTAATCTAAATTTTTATTTTATATTGGAGTATAGTTGATTTGCAATATTGTGTTAGTTTTAGGTGTACAGCAAATGATTCAGTTATACATATACATATATCCATTCTTTTTCAAACTCTTGAAGCTTGTTTTAAAGCTGTGTTAGGGCAAATCTGGCACTACCTTTACTTCAGGGGTGGTTTCACTCCACTGCTAAACTGTGAGCTTTCAGGGGACTCTCCTGAATGTTCCAGTTGTTCAATTCACTCTGGCTGGTTGAAAGTTAGACATCTTCCAGCCCTGGGTGAACTGTGGGGATTTTTAGCATACAAATCCCATGCCATTCTTTTCTCAGCCTCATAGACTTTTTACCCTTTTGCATGACCCATTTAGTATTCCACAAGACTAAGGGACCTCAAGCATATCTCTGGGACTCTTTTCCTGCATACCCTTCTCCCCTCTGGTCCTTCACAATGCAAACCCCAGTCACACCTCAACCCCTGCAGACTCTGATCTCTGCTTCCTCAACTCACTGAGACCATGATCTTCTCAAGTTTCTCCTGCCCGAATGCTGCCCCGAAAATGCCACCAGGCAGAAAGTCGGAAGGATGGTAGGGCTCACTTTCTTTGTTTTTCTTTTCACTAGTCCTATATTGGTTTTCATCCAGTGACTCATAGCAGTTTTCTAGTTGTTTATGGCAGGACAGCAATCTGGTACCCGTTATTTTCATCATGTCTTGAGTGAAAAGTCCCTTTTAAAAAGATAAAAGGTAGAGTTACATAACTAAGGATACAGCAGATATATTCAAATTGTAATTGCTTGTGCCTTTTCCAGTTGCACCATAGAATTAGAGTTGGTTTTATCCTACAATTTTACGTAACCACAAATAGAACCACAGTAAGTCCTCTTTTTCCATCAAAAATTCCCCGAATTGTGGATAGAGAAACCAGGCCTAGACACGTAAATGAAAATTAAAGATACTTACCCTATTGGACATTTGCATTTAGAGTATTTTTTTTACATTATTAAGCAATTCTATTCTGTCAAAATGTGACACTCTCACTAAGGATAGAATTTATTGTTCTATTTTAATGGACAGGGAGTGTCTGATCACTAACAGACAATGATAAAGGACAGTTTTTCTTCTCTGTCTTTGCCTTTTTCCTTTGCATTTGATTAATCTTTAATAAATATTTTGAGGTACAACTCAAGTCCATTTCTCCATGGAGTCTTACCCAATTATTTCATCCCTGTTTAAGTTATGATAAAGCTAAACAACTGCCTGAAAAGAGACCATGAAACACAGTGCCTTGAAGGATATGGAAGTTTCTCTCTCAGTTGAGAGTTTCAGGGTAAGCAAGGCAGTTCCTTCCAAGGTTCCTCTCCATTCATGGTGCTATCACCCTTAGAGGCATCCCCTCAATGGTCAAAGCTGGACTTCTGCCACTTTCTGTTCCAGAACAGCCAGTTGTAGGGGAGAGCATACAGTGGAAGAGAGCACATCCATATGGCTTACATCCAAAACTCACACTTCATTGGTGAGAACCTAGTCCTATGGCCACACCTAATCACCTATAACCACAGGCTAAAAAACAGGCAGTCTAGCCCGAGAGCCGTGGCCAAGATATATTAACATATAAGAAGGGGAGAGTGTGTTTTGGTGGACAGTTAGCAGTCTTCTCATTTAATTATTCATTTCAGATCTAGCAGAGCAGCATCTCTGTGAATCAGATGAGTCAGGGCAGATGTTCAAAGTGGGAGGGTCTGTTTAACAAACTTGTTAGCCAAATAAAGATTGGTAATTCTGACTCTTGCTTGGTGGTTTTCATCACTCCTTTATGTGAAGTCACATGTTCCTTGGGTCTACTAGGAGACTTCCTGAGCCCAGTTTCCATTTAGACAACACAGATATGCGACGTAGCTCATGCATTGATGGGTTTGGGGGACAGAGAGACCAGGTTCAAATCTTGGCTTTGTCATTTCCAGGTTTTGTGACTTTGGGTGAGTTACTTCTCTGAGCCTCAGTTTTTTAATAAGTGTAACAATATCTATATTTCAGATTATGGTAAAGATGAAATAACATTTGCAAACACGTAACAGAGTACTTGAGCACACAGTTGGAGTGCAATAAATTACATTTTTTGGTAAGATTCTTTTCTTTTTGGGGGGGTGACTTCCCTGGTGGTAAAGTGGTTAAGAATCCACCTGCCAATGCAGGGGACATGGGTTTGAGCCCTGGTCTGGGAAGATCGCACATGTCGCAGAGCAACTAAGCCCATGAGCCACAACTACTGAGCCCGCATGCCGCAACTACTGAAGCCCGTGCGCCTAGAGCCCGCACTCCACAACAAAGAGAAGCCACTGCAATGAGAAGCCTGCGCACTGCAATGAAGAGTAGCCCCCGCTCGCCGCAACTAGAGAAAGCCTGTGCGCAACAACGAAGACCCAATGCAGCCAAAAATAAATAGATAAAATTTTTTTAAAAGATTCTTCCTTTTTGAGAAATGAAATATTGTTTGGGAGGGATCCACAAACTAGTATTATATACTGGTAAGAGCACCTGTCTGGGAATTGCCTTACTACTCTGAATTCTTCCACAACTTGCTGTGTGGCCTTGAACAAGTCACTTCGTCTGCCTGGGCCTGACAAAAATAATAATCATAACAGTTACTGATGAGAAATTACTGTACCAAGCACTATACATTCATTCTGATATAAATTTATTTTAGTGTTGCCATCAAGTCTAAACGATCTTAATTGTCTAAGGTTTCTCAGCAACGGAGCAGTGGTTTTTTTTTTGTTTGTTTTAATAAATTTATTTATTTATTTTTGGCTGTGTTGGGTCTTCGTTTCTGTGTGAGGGCTTTCTCTAGTTGCGGCGAGCGGGGGCCACTCTTCATCGCGGTGCGCGGGCCTCTCACTATCGCGGCCTCTCTTGTTGCGGAGCACAGGCTCCAGACGTGCAGGCTCAGTAGTTGTGGCTCACGGGCCCAGTTGCTCCATGGCATGTGGGATCTTCCCAGACCAGGGCTCGAACCCATGTCCCCTGCATTGGCAGGCAGATTCTCAACCACTGCACCACCAGGGAAGCCCCGGAGCAGTGGTTTTATACAAATCTGCTTTACTCGAAAAATCTTTGCTCTTCACCAAATGGATTGGTTAGACTAGCTTATCTTTCAGGTTAGATAAACCTCTAAAATTCAGTGACTTCATGAATTTGGGTCAAGGAAAGATCAAAGCAGAAGACAGTTGCCTGGAAAACACCACAATGAAAGCTGGTTTTTTTTTTGAATAAGGCAAATACATTGGCAGCTCAACTGTGCCTTTTAGCACATGTGAAGATATACAAGATCTAAAATAACATACTCAAAAAGGTGTTCCCTTTCTCTTACACTCAGGGGTCAGGACAGCTGAAGGCAAGGAAGAATTCCATGGAAGGCTCATGATTGGGGAATTTCCCCTAATAGAATGCATCCATTCATTACCTCCCCAGACTCCTAGTGTGGAACCCCTTACATTTGTTCTTTCTTGCATCCATTCTTTTCTTGGCCCTCATCTGTCTCCTTCAACACCGAGCAGTAAAAACTGCACGTGAGTAAAAGAAGTCAACAGGTAGGGAAACAGAACAAATATAAGCAGTGCAGCACCACGGGTAGCGAAAGCAGCACGACCTGGACTTCCTTCACAGCCTGAAGCTTTCAGGAAGGGAGCAAATGATAAGGGAGAGAAGCCTACCTTCCCTAACTTGGAAAATTATCTTCCATCCATCATCTATCTATCTGTCTATCTACCTATCATCCATCATCTATCCACATACCTACCTACATACGTAATTTCACCAAACATTTGAAGCAACTTGAAACGATGTAAGTAACATTCACAAACAGAAAAATACAAGCCACTCAGAATTAGAGGAACTATGGATAAAAGAGAAATAGTCGGATTAAAGGTCGGAACAGATATCTGGATATCTTAGAGAATATAGAAAAGTTATGCTGGTTTATCAGCAAAAGGAAAACTTTGCCTTACACTTAAGCTTGCAATAAATTTCTTTTTTAAAAAAATATTTATTTATTTATTATTTATTTTGGTTGCACCGGGTCTTAGTTGCATCACTTGGGATCTTTAGTTGCAGCATGTGAGATCTTTTAGTTGCAGCATTCAGACTCTTAGTTGTGGCATGCAGGATCTAGTTCCCTCACCAGGGATTGAATCCGGACCCCCTGCACTGGGAGTGCGGACTCTTAACCCACGTGAAACTTAAAATGGAGAAGCACTGAGTGAAAAGTGGATGATATTCTTAACCATTTCCTTCCATATATGAGCAGGGAAGTATGTACGGCTTTCTTCTGATAGCTAGAGGCCCATTGCCAAACTAAAAGTTTGCAGGATGTTAAAACAATGTAGTTTCAGTCTGCAAATCTCTTAATTCCAGCTTTATCTAGGGACACATTATAGTTTTTCTAGCTGAATCATATTTTTTATTTGCACATAAATATTGGATCCTTCTTTGGAGACTTTTGATAAGAAGCTGAGCTGCTAATAGGTCAAGGTTACTCTCCTCTGGAGTGCAGGTATGGGTAGGTGTGTGTGACAGCACAGCATTTGAAGGTGAGGCCATCTGTTAATAAGACATGTTAAAAAACTGAGGCACCTGGGACTTCCCTGGTGGAGCAGTGGTGAAGAATCTGCCTGCCAATGCAGAGGACACAGGTTTGAGCCGTGGTCTGGGAAGATTCCACATGCCACGGAGCAACTAAGCCCATGAGCCACAACTACTGAGCCCGTGTGCCACAACTACTGAAGCCCACGCGCCTACAGCCCATGCTCCACAATAAGAGAAGCCACCGCAATGAGAAGCCCACGCACCGCAACAAAGAGTAGCCCCCGCTCACTGCAACTAGAGAAAGCCCGCATGCAGCAACAAAGACCCAATGCAGCCAAAACAAATAAATAAATAAATTTATTAAAAAAAAACAAAACTGAGGCATCTAAGCAGGACTCTCAGCTGTGTGGCATCACATCTCTCTACCAAATCCTGCTCTTAGAACACAAGCAAGTAGACAACAGACCTGTGGTGAAAGGCATAAAGTTAATATTATGTTCTGACACTGATTCCAGTGTGTGTGTGTGTTTGTTTTTCACACCACCAAGCAACTCTCTGACACAGCTGGGGGTCCTGCTATCCAACTCAACTCTGACACTATCTACCTGGAGACAGTATCACATTCCACTGTTAAGGGCTCAGTCCCACCTGGCTGCCCCCTCCTCTTTAGACATCAATCCAGGTGGTCACCTGGGCTTCTGATCCACAGGCTACAGATTGGAGGTTGCCACAAGCCCCTCTGTTTGGGTTTGATTAATTTTCTAGAGTAGCTCACAAACTTAGAGAAACTTACTATCAATAGATTACCAATTTATCATAAAAGGATATAGCTCAGGGACATTCGGATAGAAGAGATGCGTAGGCAAGGGATGTGGGAAGGGATGTAGAGCTTCCATGCTCTCTGAGCTCACCAGTCTCCCTGAATCTCCATGTGTTCACCAACCTGGAAGTGCTCCAAACCCAGTCCTTTAGCATTTTTATAGAGGTTTCATACACAGGCATGTTTGATTAAATAATTGGCCATTGATTGAACTCAATCTCCAGCCCCTCTCCTCTCCCTGGAAGTCTAGGGCTGGGACTGAAAGTTCCCACCTTTAATCATGTGGTTGGTTCCCGTGGCAACCTAAGCCTCCATCCTTAGTGATGGAGAGGCGGTCCAAAAGTAGCTTCATTAACATAACAAAAGACACCTTTTATTGCTCTCAATACTTAGGAAATTCCAAGGATTTTAGTGGCTCTGTGCCAGGAACAGGATAAGGCCAAACCTACATTTCTTATTATAATCACAATATCACAAATATTACGAGCTACCTTCAACTCTGAAGCTGGCAGAGTCTCAGATGGCCTAACTGCAAGTTCCTTTCCCTGTGTTGCTCCCGTGGATAAGACCCACTGCCAAACAGCCCTCCTCATCAAGAGGACCAGGCGAGTCTCTGAGGAGCGGGTTTTAGTTTTCTGCCAGACAGTCAACAACCCAATCACATCCTCCTGCAGGAACCAGAGGGCACCAGAGTAGACTCCCTTGGCTCCTGGTTGTTCACTTTGGTTCCCAGTACGACCTCTGGCCCTGCATGGCGATCAAACCGTGGCCCCCAAATGATACCCTGGTCACCATTTTTGGCCATCAGAAGTCATGCAGACCAGGGGTGATATCCAATGGCTCTTTTGTTCTTCTCAGCTGAAGAAAGAGGCAGCAGAGGAAGGACCTTTGTGAATTAGCTTCATCCCTTTCCCTGCCTCTGCATTCGTCATTTTCCTCAGTTTTTGTTTTCTCCTCTTTCCCTCCAATTTGGAGGTCCATCTCTGTGCTGCTCTGAGTGATTGATATTTTTCATTTTTCAAAGTGTTATCTTCTGTTCCAGTTATATCCATCCTAGTGATAACTCTTTTCTCCACCATTTTTTTCTCAGAGTGTGTTAATCATACCACCTGCATTGAACTCACCTGGAATCCTTCATAAAATGCTGGATCCTTGACCCCATTGGACAGAATCTCTGAAAGTAAGTCCCAAGGGTTTGTGTTTTTAACATGATCCCTTGGTGATACTGCAGCACCTTAGGGCTACTGACCTGGACTTTGGGCTACAGAAGAGCGACTACGTCCTTGACTATATATCACTCATACACCCACCTCTCATACACCTTAAAGTGAGACCTACCCAGACATCCTGTCTGCACGGGGATCCTAAGGGCAACAGCTCTGTGCCTCCTTTGCTACCCCGTTTTAATGGGGTGTTTGAGCACCGGTAAGGGATTTGATTGTCTTGTATCCTCCCACCCCACAATATAGCTGGAGAGACCAAAAATAGACCCCACCTGCACTGAACATCCAAATGGAGCTGCTTCTCTTTTTCTGATGCCAGGGACACTGCTCTAGAAACATTTGTTCTCAGTTACGCTCTCTGCGAAGTGATACGTGGGTTCAGACAGCAGTGTGACCTCTTTTTTTGTTAAAAGACTATGTGAGAGAAATAAAAAACCCTGCAATTTTGGTCACACCTATTGACGTTATTTGTAAATTAATTAAGGAAATTACCAAATACTGTGTATATTCTGGCATATTTGATTTTCTATTTCCTGGGAATAACATTTAGTAATCTACAGTCAGAGGTTAATGATTTTTAATAAAAATTCCTTTTTGATCTTACAAATAACTTGACACAGAAACAAGCTAAGCATGATCTTCATATACATTCAATTTCAAGATGTTCAGAAAATCATGTAAATCAGTGATTCTAAACCTAATGTGTACAAGAATCATCTAAAGAACTAGTTTCACAGTGTCTAAGAGTGTTTTTAATTCCAGTTCTGGTTTTGAATCCAGATTTTGCCAGTTATTAGCATGTAGCCTTGGGCAAGTTATTTAACCTCTCTGTGCCTCAATTTCTCCGTTTGGAAAATGGGCATAAGAAGAGTATGAAACCCGTAGTGTTGGTCTAAGGATTAAATAGTTTAATATACATGTAAAGTTTTGCAAAAAATCTAACAACACACGTTCAATATTTATTATTATTCAATAAAGATTACTGGACTGTACTTTCAAAGACTTGAAAAAGTTTCATCCAAAATAGACCCTGGAAATCTATATTTTAAATAATTATATCTCACAATTCTGATGCCAGTGACTTATGGAGCAGTTTAAGAGACAGTGATCTTAAACCAGTGGTCTTAAGATGGGTGGGCAAGCAAGCACATAAGATTATTCACTGGGGTTTAGGAGGAAGTGTTTGTATTCTATTTCCATTTGCCTTCTTTATCTAAAGATGAGAAATTCTTTTAGCACTATTTAAAATACTAGTTGAGACCAAGGCCCTCATTGGTCTCACATGGTTTGGATGCCACACTGTGGGCTGGAGGAGTCCCTTGTCGGAAGGAATGGGAATCCCACAAGATAAGGCTGGTGGTGTGTCCTCAGTGATGGTCTACTTTCAGTGCATTGTGATGTGTTGCAATTTAGGTTCACACTGGATGAAGTGACTTCATAGATTACATTTCTTAGTTTTAAAATAGATGTATCCTGGGACTTCCCTGGCAGTCCAGTGGTTAAGACTCTGTGCTTCCCCTGCAGGGGGTGCTTGTTCAGTCCCTGGTCGGGAAACTAAGATGCCACGTGCCTGCCGCGTGGCCAAAGAATACATACATACATACATACATACATACATACATACAAATAGATGTATCCTTATAAAATGAGCAACTGACTTGATAAGGTTTTTTCTACGAAATTATACATCAGTGATAATGCTAACCGTTCAGCAAAGGTAAACAACAAGAAAATGGCAGCGTCACTGTTTGCTTTGATTTTTACCCAGTCCCTCTGCCAACCACACCTCCAATAAAAAAGCAATCTGCATACGATCCATCTCACACAAAACAGGCCCCGAAAGTGCCTGTATCAAAATGACCGCTCGAAATAGAAGTTACTTCTGCCCTCATTACTGATTATGTCACCCCAAGTATGTATTAGGCCTTGATTTATTAGAGAATGTTACCAGTGCATTTTAAAAGTTTGGAGATCATTAGAATAAATTTTAAAATTTAAGATTTTTGTTGGCAACTGGTAAATTCACACGTATGGAGTTAAACAACAAAAGTGTGCAGCTGTCTTTTTAAGTTGCGGAAAAATTGATCATCTCACTAGAAGTAAAGTGCGGGAGTGTAGTATGTGATCTAACAGAGTCTACGTTTTTTTTTTTTTTTTTTTTTTTTTAAGAGAGTCTACGTTTTTTAGATTCAGTTGTCTCCTTGGAGCATAACATAAGATGAAAAATCCAGTTACTCAGTCTGAGTCCAGTGGCAACTGGCTTCCTGCTCCGGTTTGTCCTTATAACGCTTTTTTAAGTAAAGCTGCTTAATGAACGATCTGAATATATTTTCCATGGGCAGAAGTTCGTTTCCTTTTAGCTCTGCGAGATGACGTGACAAAAGAAATTGTGTGGGGTACAGAAGAGCTAAATAGATGACAGAGAAATATTGGTGTGATTGATGCCTCACTGTAGGCCGAATAGAATCTTTGCAGACTATATGGTTTTGAATGGCATTTACCGTGCTGCGTGTAACTCTCTGTAATGATATCAGAGGGTCGTCCTTTTGCTTTGTACCTAATGCAAGCTCGTTGTCAAATCAACATCAGCCCTCAGTCTAACACTGCGCTGGCCGAGGAGTTGGAGAAAATAACTCTTTTTAGGCTTTTTATGGTAGAGAAAGTATCAGGTACCCACTATGCTTGGACCCCCTGGGGGCACGTAGGCTACTTTAGATCCTAACTTCGGTATTTGTATTTTATGACATTTACTTAGAACTTTAAAGCATAGGCTGTACTCCTAAACTTATAAATGGTTACCTATCTTCTGTTCTATAGTACTACCGTAACTACGGTAACCCGCCCATGAAAATTAAATACTGGTTTGTGCTTATAATTTTAGGCATGAGCCTAAGGCAGCAGAGCTTAAAGCTGAGTTGAATCCAATGAAGCTGCCATTTCTGGAAATCAGAAGCGGTCAAAAATCAGCTCCGGAGCCCAGGACTCCTGAATTCAGGTGGGACCTGCCGGCGTCGCTGAGTGAGCTCTGCTCCAAGCCCAGGCCGCCTGGCCCCAAAGTCCGCCTCTAAACTCTTGAATGTCGTACCTGCATTTATCACCCTCTTAAATGTCATCTCTCTAAAACCCTGGGCTAGAAACCTCCTGGGCTGAACTTAGTTACTCGAGAAATCTCTGCAAACAGAAGTTGAATGCTAACTTTTGAAGCCTTTCAAATGGAATATATTCACTTTCCAAAAGTGATCTATGCCTATCAAGGTCCAGAAATTTGTGAATTTTGGGAAATGAAATTGACATGTCAATGCACAGAGCACACAGCTTGACCAAACAAATGTATTTTTTCTTCAACATAGTCTCTGTGGGAGCCTATACAATCATTCCCAAGATAAGGTTATTGTTTAAAATATAGTTGGTACCGCTGTTGGTATACTACCCTGAGAAGGTGTTTACAAAAAGCATCCTCGGGCTTCCCTGCTGGTGCGGTGGTTGAAAGTCCACCTGCCGATGCAGAGGACGCAGGTTCGTGTCCCGGTCCGGGAAGATCCCACATGCCGCGGAGCGGCTGGGCCCGTGAGCCATGGCCGCTGAGCCTGCGTGTCCGGAGCCTGTGTACCGCAACGGGAGAGGCCACAGCAATGAGAGGCCCACGTACCGCAAAAAAAAAAAAAAAAAAAAAAAAGCATCCTCTTCATCTTACATTCACGTCTCATAAATCAGTTTACCTTGGGGTATTTGAATGGAGGCCAGCACAATATACACCACAGGCTCAGAATATTTTAATAGTGATGAATCCAGCAAGAGGTGTGACCACTTAGCATAGTTTAAAGGAAGGCTTTCTGGAGCTAAACAACTCAAGGCTGGATCCTGGGAGTGTTTACAGATGAGTTGAGCAGGACAATCGTGGCTATTAATATTCACTAGTGAATGGAAAGAAGATAAGCAGGAAAAAAATCATCGTGAATGTGATTGGATTTTGGTATTTGGTGTCTATTCTGTACTATTTTCCAAGAAATTCTTAAATTTTCCTCTATGACTGTAGGGAAATTCTCTAAAATTTGAATCTGGAAGGATAAAAGTGCCTTTGAGGGCTTCCCTGGTGGTGCAGTGGTTGAGAGTCCGCCTGCCGATGCAGGGGACACGGGTTCGTGCCCTGGTCTGGGAAGATCCCACATGCCACGGAGCGGCTGGGCCTGTGAGCCATGGCCACTGGGCCTGCGCGTCTGGAGCCTGTGCTCCACAACAGGAGAGACCACAACAGTGAGAGGCCCGCGTACCGGAAAAAAAAAGTGCCTTTGAATCTGTCAGATCAGACTTATAGGAGCCTTTTAGGTTTGTGGGTTTTTTCCTGCCTGGGGACGCTCAGAGGTGTCCCTCCTCAGGACCTACCAAGCAGCGTGTCCACATACTCCACTCGGCTTTCTGTCAAACGGGAGATAGAGTTGAGAACTAGAAGGTGGACCCTTCTTTATTTTCCTTCCCTTCTGGAAGTTGCAGCGCCCAGTTCAGCCTGTGTGTCAGCCAATGCACAGCCTCCCGTCCACCCAGCTCTGGTTGTCATGGCACCTGGACGCCTCCCATGAAGCTGGCATTTGGTCCAGGGGTGCAGTGTCCTGCACAGGAGCTGCCTTTTTTCTGGAGTGTTCCTTATCTACAGCCACTTATTTTAGCCCATCTCCGTGCAGATGACAATATCAGGATTCCATCTTCCAGAGACCCCAAATGAAGCCCAATCCAACTAGATTTTATATGGCAGTTTTAATGATCTGCAGTAGATAGGCTGATAAATGCTCCTGAGAAAACCTTGTTCCTACAGATTCTCCTGCATTCCTGATCTTATAGACCAGAGGTTCTTCAGTGGCCTCTCTCCAGGCCACAGGGTCATCTGACTATTGGAAACAAGAAAGGCGGAACAAGAGCTAGTAGGGCAGGAAATGTGCCTCAACTATCCCCTTGTTTAATTGTATAACAAGCAGCACTGTGGCCACGCCGACCCGATGGGGTGTCTTCCATGGAGATGTTATCTGTTGGATGTGTTACAGAAGAAAGTTTCAGGATAATTGACACCAAACCCCACTGAGTTTAGAGAACGTGCAGGAGGTGAGGGCGCCTGGGAGGGGTGGTGTATTCAGGATCGCCTGGCTCCAGAGCCAACTGATCCTGGCCAAGAAAAAGCCATTTCACGTGGTCCAACGTCGTGCTGAGTTCTGCTGCCTGAGGGGTGTTTTCAGGCCCCTCAGGGCTCCCTGCATCCCCCTCTGACACCAACCATCTCCACGTGCCAGGTGGCTGAGTGGCCTTTCCCTGGAGCCTCTAGTTTGCATTGCCCTTGAGCTCGGTTTCCTTTCCCTACATCCAGATTCACGGTTCTCCACTTAGGGACCACACTGAGGTAGGCTGCAGCTTCAGGCACTCTTCAGCTTCCACCCCCAGATCACAGCTTAACCCAAAGGGATTCACAGTGGGGGAATTTTAATTAGAGTAAGAAAGTAGAAAGGATACCTTTGGATACCTCTAGGGTGATTGATGGGGGCCCCTTTCTTGGACCCCAATTGTAGTCACAGCCAGGGGGCCACTTATCTCCTCTAGACGTCGGACAGGCCTTCTTGGGGGTGATTATGAAACTGGAGAAGATACTACACTGTTTTCCAGGTCACAGTCAAGATGTGTATATTTTTGTCACTCGTTTTGCAGTGGCTTTAAATAGACCATCTGGAGAAGCATTTTGAGATCCGGGAGTTTACCTTTGAGATAATTTCTTATCTTTATCAGCTTTGGGGCCATTCTTTGGCACAAGATATATGCTGTTATGATACTGCAATCTACTGGGATAAAAATAACTCATGATGTCAAACCCTCGGCCAAGGAGAGCTGCCCTCATGAGGGGAAGCAGCGTGGGCCCAGCCCAGAGACCCCGCGGGAGCAGAAATAGAGTGCTAATGGCCTGCCGTGACATGGAAGAGGATGGGAAGTGGACAGAAATATTTATAAAGAGAAACGGCTCTGAGCATCTGCTACGTCCCCATTCTCTTATTTTTCCCCAGGTCTATTTCTGGCTTCTCTTTCCACGGCACAGACAGCTCCTTCAAATAAAGAGCCTTGCTCCTGCCGGCCCTGGCCTCCAACCGAGCTCTGAAGGAGGCAGGCCATGAATGATGAGATTGTCTGTGTCTGGCGTTTTAATTGAAAAACATTCCCCGAAGTGGAAAGACACACGGAGGAAGTGATCTCATCGTCATTTTCCCCCCAACTTTCAGTTTGGTTTCTCCGAGGTGGAATTCGATACAGCAGCGGCTCTTAGTGGTGGAGCTCAGAACTGCAGGGGGAAGAGGGCTGCCTGCCAATGACTCACAAGAGGAAACAGCGGTCCCCGGAGGCCACATTTCAAACCTGCGGCAAAAATGTTAAGACTCTCTCATCAGGGGAGCTCAGAGTAGCTTCTGCCTTCTGTGCTTCTCTCTCGACCCACTTTTTATAGTTTATTATCCAATGGGAGTGACCCCACTCGACCTTCAGGTTTGTGCCAGGTGCATAGGAGGAAGACGAGGGACTTACATGCTGCACATGAATTTGGAACTTCCGTCCAGAAAAAGAAAAACTCAATGAAAAGTGTATTACCCTCCACGCAAATAAGAGTCTTATGAAGCAAAGTTTATTTGGGAAAATATATTAATGTGATTCTTTTGTGCTCATTGTGTGTGACCCTACCTTATTAATCATTATCATCGGTCACTCTACTCATTCATCAAAACTCAAGCTTTCTTCTTTTTTTGAAAAAAAACAAAACAAAACCTTTCTATATATGAATAAATATGAAATCACAGAAGCAAAAGAGTAGATTGTGATTCTGCCTGTTGTGGAAGAGCTAGAGATAAAACATGCTCCAAATTAGCCACGTTTCTAGTTCTATTCCACACCTTTGATGCAGCCACAAGAAAAAAGTTTTATTTCTCCCCTTAATATCCAAATGATAAACCTCCCAGGATGTAAGTAGGGGATTTTATAAATTGCACAAGTCATGGGATTTGACCCCAAATCTGGATCTCTCTCTAAAGATTCTAGCCAAAGCATTGGTCTGCCTCTCAGAGGAATAAGAGAAGGAAGGGATCGTTCTCAAGGAGGTGAAGGAAACATTTACAATCCATGTTCTCAGCTCTGCCGGGTCAGGAGACCAACGCATTGAAGCTTCTGCTGGTTAAAGAGTAGCCCAATAAAGAAGGTGCCAGGAGAGGCTGGTGTCTTTCAAAACACGCCCTCTCAAGGTGGCACCTGGTGTGTTTCCAAGATGTCTGAGTTGCAGGTTTTGAAATAGAATTTGTCAGTTTCTGAGGGATGGTCTGGCTCTTGGCGACAGAGTTGCATTCCTGACACCGGAACTCTAAATGGACGGTGAGAAATAAAACTGCCAAAATGAACTTGAAATGCTCTTTCTAGCTGATAAACATCTTCTCTACTTAGAGAAAAGCCCAGTGGCAAGATAAATTATAACTGGAAGGTGGTTTGGTGATCGTGGAATCAAAGCGAGGGGGTTGGGAAGAAATGGACGGATCTCAAAAGCTAAGATCACCGAGCTGTGAGAGCCTGGGTCCCCGTCTGGACTGGCGTGTGCCTGCGAACACCCTGAGTGGCCTGTTGTCTTAGGTTGGTCTTCCCAGAAGCAGACAGACCCTGAGACAGAATTCATGCAAAAGCGATTTTTTTAGGAGGTGTTTCCGGGAAAAACTGGCAGGTAAGGGGGGCAGCGGATCAGGAATGGGCAGCAAGGTAAGCGAAGATGGGTTATCAGGCAGGTTGGGTGCAATCCCACAGGAGGGCTCTAGGGACGGTGTCGTCCCCACGTCAAACTGTCCCAATCAGGGGTGAGGCCGCTGGAGTACTTGTACTTCCACACCCAGAGTCATTGGGTAAGAGCCACCCACGTGTGCAGGCAAAGCAGGCTCTGGCACCGGAAATTCAAGGTCAGTACTGGCCTAGGGTCAGCAGTTAGGTGAAGAGATGCAGGTGCCGGCTGTTGGAAAGGAAAACACGTCAGATGACCAAGTGCGGGGCTCGGGCATGGCGGGCAGCATCTCTGGAAGGTCCGTGCACCCTCCTCAGGACCGCTCTGGACTCCGTCACAGGCTTACTCGCCACCAGCCTTCAGGTTTGCGCGCCCCCTAGAGGCCAGTCCTTTCCTTAACCATCTCCTGCTCTCTCGATTTGGGTGTCCATAACCTACCTCCACCCTTTTATCACGTGTAACGGGGTGACTTCTTCTGCATATGGTTTAGCTTGATTTGTTTTTCCTTTTTAAATCTTTATTGGAGTATAATTGCTTTACCATGTTGTGTTATTTTCTGCTGTACACCGAAATGAATCAGCTACGTGTACACATGCATCCCCATAGCCCCTCCCTCTGGAGCCTCCCTCCCTTGAGCTTGTTTTTGCATGGCCACACACCTTATAACGTTCCCAAAGAAAAACCTTCTTATCACTCCAGGTCCACACAGCCTGTACTGCCTAGAGGGGCAAAGAAGAGGATTGGGAACTACATACACTGCATGGTTGGTCAATCCTCACAACCCTGCCCTCCGTGGGCCTACGGGGTGAAAGTCATTTAGGTATAGAAGCTCGAGTGTTTACTGTATCCAACTTTTCTCTGAAAAGACAGCTAGACTCTAAATATTTCCACTTTGGCTTTGATATACTGGGAGGGAAAATTATCCCCAGTCGAATAGCCATGCCTAGACAGGGTTAATGCAGTGGCAAACACCCCACAAAGACCCTTTGCCCGTGTGTCCAGGGTCTCAGACCCCTATACAAACGGACTCAGACTTGTCAAATTCTTCTTCCCTCAGCCCCGGAAAGGGAGCCCAACTTTATACATAACATTTTATCCAGTTTTTTCCTTTCCTAACGCACAGATTTTTCTATCCCGTAAACCAACCTGCACTCTATCTCTGCCTCACTCTCTACCCATCTTTTGATGTCGAATTCTATTACTATTTTAGTTCCAGGGAATTCTTTTTCCCTAACAAGTTTAAAGTGAACAAGCTGTTCTTTCTGATAAAAGGACAAAAATCTTTCTCAACCCAGATATTTCTCGTACTCTCCCATGCGGGTCTAACGTGGAAGATTATTGAAATCAGCCATCGGTGAATTTGTATCCAGCTCCTGGACACAGAGGACAGAGCAGCAACTTGAACTGCTTATGGTAAGATCCACTGGGCTCTGCTTCAGATGGAAGACGAAATGAAGAAAGAAAAGATATAGCACGGTGGGCAAGAGAAAGTTCTTAGTCTTGAGGATGGATCATGGAAGTACTGCCAAAGGAGGACAGCATTTCAGGATGCAGCCCTGCTAAGCTGTAGCGAGGTTTCTGAATAAAAGAGAGCTCGGAGGCCTTGCCCACGACATGCAGCAAGTCCTGGGTCAGGAGCCCAAGCCGACGCATGGATCCCACTCCTGGGTTAATCAGAGGGAAGGCAGGCACCTGTGAGCAAACATTGCACAAATGTGGGGTGAGCTTCCCTACTTGCACCCCTTACTGTGATGACCTTGGGCCCGAGGAAAGTTACTGGAGAAGCTGTTAGAGATTTCCCTGGTGATATCCAGGACCAGACAATGAAAGTGCTCCATAGTCAAGATAGGACTTTCCATAATTTGTTGTATGCCTAAAAAAAATACAACCTTTTACGAAGATCTCATTCCCATACTTTATGGTCCATTCCCTGGCAATTTGGGAAATGCAGTCAGCCAGCTGAACTGACTGGTGAAGAAACCAATTCAGAGTTCAAGGTGAGGCCTCAAGTCCAGCAAAACGTTACATCCCTAGAAACACTGAACCTTGGTGGGCATGGGCACTTCCAACACAGGGGCCTCTATGGCAATTTTGGCATGACTGAAATGTTGAGGACTTTGCTGCCTGGAGTGACTATTTCATCCTCCTCCGCTTTCCCTTTTCACAGGTCTTTTTTTTTTTCTTTTTTTTTGTGGTACGCGGGCCTCTCACTGTTGTGGCCTCTCCCGTTGCGGAGCACAGGCTCCGGACGTGCAGGCTCAGCAGCCATGACTCACAGGCCCAGCCGCTCTGCAGCATGTGGGATCTTCCCGGACCGGGGCACGAACCCGTGTCCCCTGCATCGGCAGGTGTACTCTCAACCACTGCGCCACCAGCGAAGCCCCTGTCACAGACCTTTTTATCCTTGGTCCTGTAATAGCTTGAAATGATCATCTACAGAATTTGTTATTTTCTGTTATGTAAGTGCCTTGACTTAATTTTATTACTAATACTTATTACCTCAGCATCTATGAGTACCGTCCTGTGCTTTATTTTCTTCATCTAAAATTGGGGAAAATAACAACAGTATCTGCCTCATGGGTTGCCATGATGATTAAATGAATTAATGTACATGAGATCCTAGAACAGAACCAGACACATAATAAATGTTCACAAAAGTTAGCAATTATGATGATAATGTTCACTGTTATCCTCCTACCCTGATACAGCCTCAATAAATATTTCGGAATGAATAAATAGCAAAAGTAATTACTAATTACCCAGAATCACGGGTGACTTGAAAACACGGTGAGTCCTAAGTGCCAGACCCCTCTGAGAACTGTTCCATCATCACTGGGCTCCTCTGGAGAGTCTGGGTCGTGGCTTGTTAGTTTGTGTAATGACCTCCAAAGTTTTGCATGCCTGTTAGATAAGATGCCAGATAAAGTTAAACAGGAGAGACCTAAAGGTATTAAATTCTTCTCAGAAGGAAGAGAAGTTGCCATTAGTTGTATCACTGTTGGCTCAGAATAATAGTGGTTTCTGCTGCCATGGATATTTCTTAATTATCTAAATTTGAGAGTCAGGGAAATGACAAAGAGCCTTATTTATTACTCAATTATAACAGGGGTTGCATAGACCCAGGAGACTTAGAACCTCTTGAATGTTTTTTAAAGAAGGGCTGACCGTAATCGCAGTATCAGTCACCACTGATGCGTTCAGTTTGCATGATACTGTTTGCTTCTACTTTTTTTTTTTTTACATTATTCTTTCTCTCTCCTTCAAAACAAGGCAGCCAACTGCCTTTGACTGAGAAGGAGCTCAATCGCCTGCACTGTCCCCATTCTCTCTCGTACTCACTCTTTGGCAGGATGTGACAGACCCACAGGTTTCAAGCTTGGGTGAGAGGATCGCTTGAGAAATTTGCTCAAAATTGCAGATGTCAGAGCCCACCCCAAGCTTTCAGACTCAGTAGCTCTGCCCAGAAATATGCATTATCAACAGTCACTCTAAAGCAGCCATCCTCTGGTCCTCAAGTTTAGAAACACTGTTTTCTATAGACACATAGGAATAGATAGGCTACTTTTAACTGGAATATCATTGTTTTATTGCCGTCCATGTATTAATTCATTCACCAAATATTTGTTGAGCACTTATGTTGCGTAGTAAAGATATAGCAGATACAGCAGTTAAAAAAAAGAAAGTTTCTGATCTCGTGGAGCTTAAAGTCTAGAGGATAGAGACAATAAAAAATAAAGATAGATAGATGATTGATAGATGGATGGAAAGACAGATGACAGTCGAAGATAAGTTCTCTAAAGAAACATAAAGTAAGTTACAGGAGATAGAGCATGACAGTTGGGAGGTTTATGTAGGGCAATTGGAAGATCTTTCTGAAAGTGGGCATTTGAGGAGAGATCAGAAAGAACGAGGGCGTAAGTGTCGTGGCCTAGAAGTGGGCATGTTCTTCAAGGGATGAAGCGACGTCAAGGGGGCTGGTGGGGCTGGAGCAGCATAAACCAGGCAGGAAAGCAATGCCCATAGACTCAGAGGGGCGTCCGGCACGCCTGGAACGGCTCGTGACGGGCCTCGGAGACAACCAGAAGGACTTGGGGTTTCTTCTCAGCAAGACGGAAAGCCACAGGAGGATTTGAGCAGGAGAGAGATGTGAAAGATGTGCTTGTCTAAAAGGATCACTAAGGCTGCTGGGAGGAGAGTGTGAATGAATGCCGAGAAGCTGATGGCAAGTTCTCACTGCTCACTGCCACGCAAAAGCCACAAAGCATTCTGATCTCCTTAATAGAAGTAAGTCAAGGAAGGAAAATGCAATGTAAGGGGAAACCAAGAGTCCAGAAATGCACATCAAAGGTTACTGAGGGCGGATTCATAAGACCAAAGCAATTAAAAAAAATCACAGCAGATTTTTTAAGCCAAAAAATAACATTGAAACCCCTCCACTCCACGCCAGGCTTCCCCTTGAGGGGGGCAGATTCTGATTCATTGTACGGCAGCTACAGACAAGCAACATGAATGGACAGAGAGACAGCCTCCAGGTGGCCCTTCTAACTGAGGCCGGATTTGTTTGGCCCATCAGTGCCCAATGGGCCGTGAGAAATGGGTCCTAACATCTTCGATATGCATCTCCTCTTCTTTTGCCTCAATCCTCTTTCTTTTTCCTTCTTCTCAGAAACTCCCTTATTGTTTTGAAAAAAAACGGGACATGCTCCTTTTAAAGAATCTCAGCAATGCTTAAAAGTACAAAAAAGAGAGACAGAGAGAGAAAGTTAAAAAAAAAAAAAGCTACTCCAACGCCTCTCTCAAAGCAGCGAGGATGACCAACAGGGAGAGTATGGACGACGTCAAGAAGAGTCTTTTGAAATAACAGGCTGTCACACAAATGGCAAGAGGTCAGGGAAGAACTAGGCCCGTCTGTGCTGCCCAGAAGGTCCCTGGGTCTCCACAGCAGCCCCTCCCACCAGCAGCCCCCCAGCCCCTCAGGCCTGAGTCTGGGGAGGGCAGGGCCAGCGCTCTCCGCAGGAACTGAAAACAGGGCCACATCTTGCTTTTAAATTCTTCTCAGAGTATAGTCATTTTACACTGCTGTGTTAGTTTCTGCCGTACAGCGAAGTGAATCAGCTATGCGTGTACATATGTGCCCTCACATCTTGCCTGATGCTGGTTCATCTCCTGAGGCAAGAGCCCAAGCAGCCCTGGTTCTTCAGGGACCCATGTGTATGTCAGGGGAGAAAGCTTTGGGATTTGTGACCCCCGATGCCCACCTGGAGAACCTGACCTCCCAGGAGCCCTTCTTCCTCCAAATCTGACCTCCTGTGTCTCCACCATAAGCCTGGACTAGATCCCTGGTGGATTTCCAGGACCACGTGGCTCTGTATGGATCGCAGCAAAAGCTTCCAGATAGTTCCCTGGGGCTGGGGGGTGTGGCATGCGTACAGGGAGCACAGCTCGGCTTTTGGGGGCGATGTGGCCCTGCCCCTGAGTGAGGCATGGCTGGACCCATTAGACGAACGAGCCACAGGTGGTAGAAAATCTTCCAAACACTTAAGGTTTCATGAGCTACAAATCTAACCCATGACCTGTGAAAAAGAGAAAGGGGGTCCTACCTCTGGCTGTTTGGCTATTAGAGTTTGCGGCCTCATCAAATGGAAACTTCCCCACGTTACAGTTGGGAAAGTCCTGCGTAGGAAATTTAAATCCTAATTGTGGTAAATAGGTTAATTATAGTAAAATTAACTCGTCCCTGATAATTTTGTTTTTCATTTTTAAGTGGTTATAAAGAGAGGCTTTATCTTCTGGGAGAGGGAAGTGGCGGGCCCTTCTCTGTGAAATTAGGAAACACGCGTATGCTGTCTTGACACCAGTGGAAACAAAATAAAACTAAGCGGAGGGGGGAGCTGGGTGAGGGACCCTGGGGCCCGAGAAGAGCAGGGGCGAAGCCGGAGGGGAGGGAAGCAGCCCCCTGCCGACCTGTCCTGTGGCTCTGGGGTCTCCGCGCTTTCAGGTCCGCAGGCGACATCAGGAGGTGTGCGGGAGCCTCCAGGCTGGAGCGAAGGCCAGAGCCAGCCCCCGGGGTTGGTTAATCATCACGGGGCTGGCGCCTCCTGGGTCTCGGGGCCACTGCTCTCAGCCTGGCGACGTGTTCCCAGGGCCTTGAGACTTCCCCAGCCAGCCATTGGCGGAAGGGAACAGGGGCCCCCGAAACTCTGCGCGTCCCTGGGAAGAGCTCCGTGCCTGCCCACAGCCCGCCATCCTCACGGCCGCAGTCTGTGTTGCGGCCGTCGGTGGCATCTCGTGGCGCCCTTTCCCCTGTCGGAGTCGTCTGCACAGGAAGGCCTGGAACCCTGTCACCCGGCCTCCCCGTGGGCCTTGGCTCGCTGCCACCTGACCCCGCCTTCCATCAATTCCAGCTTTGCTATCCTTCCCCTGCACCCTTTGGGATCGCGGCCAGCCTTGGGCCAGATCCCTGTATCTTCAGTCGCCTTTCTGGAAGGTCCCTTGACGGTTTTGCTGCTGAGGCCGCTGCCTTTATATTCCCTTCAAGGGGGCAGCTGCTTACCCTCCACCCTGGTCCTGGAGGTGGGGTAGCGCCCTCTACTGCCCTCAGGGCAACTCCGGACCGCCCGCCCTTTTCCCCGTAAAATAAGCGGGTCCTCCGACCCCCTATCCCTTCTTGCTGCTGCTGCCCTTTACGGATAACAGAGTCGCCAACCCTGTCACTTCCCCAGGAGGGGATCGCCTTCCCCCAGCGCTTTCTTCCGCACTGTGCTCATCAGAATTCTTGCTGAGGTCCACAGATGCCACGTCTCCCCCTCCATCCCCTCCCCTCCCCCAGCAATCGGTGCCGACTTCCCCTCTCCCCATCACGCCTGGCACTGAATCGTGCTGCTGGGCCGCCTGTCACCGCCTCAGTGGCAAACGTTCTACACTTAGACCACCTCCACCTCCTTTCTGACTCGGTTTACTATACTGCCTTCAAGAATTCTTTGACGCTCTGTTGACATTTTGTTTTCCCCTTGGCTTCAAGGGCCCTAGACTCCTGGATAGAATTTGGATAGGTCCCAAGCTGGGGCGAAGTTTGGGAGTGTAGATGTGGGCCTGGTGTCGGGGCAGAGTGGTGGTTGGAGATGGTGGAGATGCAGCAAAGAGCTTGGGGAAGGGGTCAGGGGAAGGTGTGCTCACCTCGCCATGAGGTCAGGACCTGCTTGCCTGAAATCAAGGGAGAAAAAATGTCCAACGCAACCCGATTAAATGTAGGCCCAGCTCAAGCTGTAATTCATGCATGAGGCACTCGCAGACTCTGCCAGTCTCCTGGGCGTTTTTAATGCACTCAGCCTCATGCATTTATGAATTATCTGACGCATGTCAGGTGCTGTGCTGGGCACCGGACAAAGCAAAATGCGATGTGGTTCCTGCCATCAGGGTGACTAAACATCTAGCAGAAATAGCAGGTCAAAGTCATTAATGTTACCGTAGAGTTTCGTGTTGGGGTCATGAAAGGAGAGAGAAGGTCATCTAAATCTGACAGGAAGGTCAGGGAGGGCTGCTGGAAGAGAGGATTTAGGGGAGTGTGGGGGGAAATAGATGTGTCATTCACGGACCAAGCCTCCAATGCTTGCCAGGCTCACCCCTCACTCAGGGAAACTGCGCCCCATCCATGGCCCTGTTGCTGCAAAGATCAGTGTCACAGTCCCCACCCTGCCCCCAGTCCCTCCCCAGTCCAAATCAGCCCTAGGAAGTCAGCATCCTTCCCCAGAGTCTGGTTCAGAAAGGCCAACCAGACAGTGGTTCTCAAGAGCTGGATTGATAAACACAGAGAGATGGGGTGAGCCGAGGGGTCAGGAGCTCTAAAGGTAGCAAGAGACTGAGGCTGAGCAATGACAGCCCAGCCCTGTGAGAGCTGCGGTGAGGCTGAGGGAGCGGCAGGTAGCAGGGGATGGAGCAGCTGTGCAGACAGCAGCGGGGACGCCACAGGAGAGACCCAGAGCCTGGGGAGACGCGTGGAGGGGGTGGGACCTGTCATCCCCCCTTTCTGTTCCAGCTTCAGCCCCCTCCCCCATGTATCTTTACACAAAATTCCGTTTTCTTAAGCCTCAAAATGACCTAACAAATACACTTCCAAGAATAGACCCAAAGAAAAGTTTTATGTATGTACATAAGGAAACACGTAAAATGATGTTCATTGGAAAAAACCCATCAACAAAGGGGTAAATAGCTAATTGTGATATATTTATGTGTTGGACTAAGATTCTGAAGTAAAAAGAGTGAATATGTTTTCTAGAGATAGATAGGTAGATAGATGAATGATTGATAGATGATAGACAGATGATAGATAAATATAAATATGTATGTACATATGTATATATATTGACAAGGATAGATATGTATATATCTATATATGTATATATGTATATATATGTATATATGTATATATATACATATATGTATATATGTATATATATGTATATGTATATATATACATATGTATATATATTGACAAGGATAGATCTTAAACTCTAATGGCAAATTTTAAAATCACATTTAAGATATACATAATACCATTTCTCTATATTTGAAATAACAGGAGTCCATGTTACTTGCTCCAGTTATGTATATCTATATGGAACTGTAATAAAAATTAATTTGAAGATTCTAATCTAAATTTGACATAATACTATGGCCATACCACCCTGCATGTGCCTGATCTTGTCTAAATTCAACATAATTGCCTCCAAAGATAATGGAATAACTTGGGGAAGCAAAATATTTATTAACTTTATAAGGTTTAAGTAATTTTAGGATTTAATAAGAATTAAAAGCAGTGAACAGTCAAATTCTTTTATGTTAATTCTTGTAGGTTTAATATTTTTAAACCTAAGAAAATGAACCAGAAACAGAATCCAACAACGCATTAAAATGATCATGCACCATGACCAAGTGGAATTTATCCCAGGGATGCAAGGATTCTTTAATACATGCAAATCAATGTGATACACCAGTTAACAAACTGAAGAATAAACACCATATGATCATCTCAATAGATGCAGAAAAAGCTTTCGACAAAATTCAACACCCATTTATGATAAAAACTCTCCAGAAAGTGGGACAGAAAGAGAAAAGCAAATATCATATAATATCGCCTATATGTGGAATCTGGAAAAATGGTACAGATGAACTCACTGGCAAAGCAGAAATAGAGTCACAGATGTAGAGAACAAACTTATGGTTACCAAGGGGGGAAGGGAGGGGTGGGACGAATTGGGAGATGGGGATTGACATATATACACTATTGATACTATGTATAAAACAGATAACTAATGAGAACCTACTGTATAACACAGGGAACTCTACTCAGTGCTCTGTGGTGACCTAAATGGGAAGGAAATCCAAAAAAGAGGGGATATCTGATATCTGATATCTGAATCTGATATCTGAATCTGATATCTGATTCACTTTGCTGTACAGCAGAAACTAACACAACATTGTAAAGCAACTAGACTCCATTTAAAAAAATAAACTACAAAAAAAAAAAAACAAAGAGGGGTGCAGCTAGGCAGAGAAGTCTGATGATATCATACCAGGAGACTGTGAAAGGGTTTTGGCACGAATAACTTTCAACAGTAAGTGTAATTTGGGACTTCCCTGGTGGCACAGTGGTTAAGAATCCACCTGCCAATGCAGGGGACACGGGTTCGAGCCCTGGTCCGTGAAGATCCCACGTGCCACAGAGCAACTGAGCCCGTGCGCCACAACTATTGAGCCCGCAAGCCACAACTACTGAGCCCGTGAGCCACAACTACTGAGCCCACGAGCCACAACTACTGAGCCCACCTGCCACAACTACTGAGCCCATGTGCCACAACTACTGAGCCTGCGAGCCACAACTACTGAGCCCGTGCGCAGCAGCAGCAATGACCGATGCAGCCCTAAATAAATAAATAAATAAACAAATTAATTAATTTTAAAAAGTGTAATTTGAGGAGGGTCGGGAAAGAGATCCATGCTGGGAGTGTAGGGGGAGCAGAGTGGACATTCCCAGCCCCAGCTGCCTGCCATGCCTTCCAACCCTTCACCTCCTCTCACATCAGCAGTGCCCAGAAATGGGGGCAAGAGGGCCCCCAGCCTCAGCCCCATACTTTAGAAGGACTGCTCTGCCTCCCCGCAGCCAAGCTCCTTGCCACCAGCTAAGAGCCCAAGGGGCCGGGGGCCACGTTCCCCTTGTGGACCACACAGCCGGGGACCTGGGACCCTGGAACCATCTACCCTGCAGCCTCAAGCCGGCACCAGCATCTCCGCCTATCTCTGCACCCACCCCCCGCCCCGGCCCCAGCCATCCTCTAGAGGGCTGAGTGGGTTTCTACGTGCGTACCTGAGGCTGGACAGACTTGGATGTGAAGCTGGGATAACCACACATCGAAGCCAGCTCGTCCCGCAGGAGGGAGCCAGAGGTGAGGAGAGAAGGCACCAGGTTCAAAGCCAGGGGCACAGAGGCTGGGCGTCTTTGCAGGTCGGCATTCTGGCACTTAAAACTGAAGAATCTGAGGGCTGAATTCCAGCCTGACATTTCACGTCATCCTGACATGCTGTATTCGTCAAGGGAGGAAGATGAGATATGTCTTCTATAGCAGTGTCTAGCTGGGATTATTATTTTAAATATTGGACACATGCGGACCTCCATCTGTACAAGTGGGGGGCAGCCTGACCTCGTCTCCGCCTCTGTCCTCTGTCACTGACCTTCCCCCAGTCTAGTCTCCGCGACGATCAGTCCTAACGACTCACGGGTTTATTCGTTTCCCCTTTATTCTATATCATTATGTCTACACTTATCGTTTCCTCCTTAAAGCATTAAATGGTGATTTTCTCAACTAACTTTTTATAATGAAATATTGGGACTTGTGATACTTGCCCTTTGTTTACATATCTGAAGAGGCAAAATGGTGATGTCCTTTTGTCATTAACTCACTGATTTGGCATCTGTGTTCTTTCCTATTTTTCCAATCTCCTATCCAGCCACCCTGGACTATTGTTGCTTCCTGGTCCTAAAACCACCACGATCCTGTTTAAATAGGGACCTCAGTCTTAGCTTAATTAATTCGGAAGCACCAGGACACAGTGACACGCAGTCACCTCCTGCCTGGGTATCAGGTTTGCAGTTTTATTTGCAGTGACTGAGTCTGGTCAGCAGATGGCAATGAACATCTTGCGAGGAAAAAAAGAAATTATTTAGGTTGAGTTAAAAATAAAGAGAAGGGAGAGAAAGAAAACAGGACATATGCAGAAGCAGTAGCAGACGGAGACCAAATCCTGTCTACCTTGCAGGACGCGGAAGCGCACTCATTATAGGACCTGCTCGGGGTCCCAGCCCCAAGTCCCTTGTTTCCTGCAGCCCCTGCCTCTCTTTCTAGCTCACGCCTCTTAGTCATTGCTCAGGAGAAGTTGTTTACAGGAGATGTTACATTCACAGCACATACAGACTGGGGGTTTCTGAGAAAGGGAGATGAAGGTACGGGTGGCACGGAAGGTTGCCCCCGATTCTCAGCCCCAGGAAGGGCTGGGCTCTGCCCCGTGAGGAGGGTTCCCTCTGACCAGCTCCCATCTGTGGCCGCTTTGCTGGTCCTTCCCTGCTGCTCTGTATGCATCCAGCATCCCAGTCCGGCTCCAGGCTCCAGAAAGAGGCCCTGCCCCAGGCAGCACCGGGTGACAGGAGACAGCTAATTTAACCTGTGTGTCCTCATCTCTCCGGCGGTTGCCATGGCAACCCCCAAGGCTCCTCAGGCTTTCTCATTGACTGACCACGCCTGGAAAAACCATTCTGAAATTGACAGTGCTATGTTTGAGGGAAATTTAATGAAAGAACAGGTTGACCTAGTTTTAATGCTACACAATGAAATGGCAGGGACGTGAGGTGTTACTGAAAAGGAAAAGATAGCGGGTACCAGAAAGATGCGGAAGGCTACGGAGGCAAAGATCTCATCCCGCGTTATTGCCTCATCTTCCAAGGAGACAGAGCTCGACACAAAAATTAGAGCACATGTCTCCCAAACAGTGGGGACGTTTCAGAAAAGGCATAAATATGGAATTCTTTTTCCATGCTTTAAGGAAAGTATGAACTTAAAATGATCTTCCTTCTCCAAAGAGGAAAACAAAACAAAGCAAGCTGTATTCCCCTGTACTGGAAATTGTAATGGAAAATATGGGGAAAGCATCCCTGGCCATTGAGATTTAAGTTTACCTCTTCTGCTCATACTGATGCATTCAGTTTCCAGAGGCTCTTGTGGCAGGTATCCCTGGCAGCCCTGTCTCCTGGTACTCTGGCCATCCCTTCCCTTCAGTGTGGCCAGACTTACTGATCTGCTTCTGATGATTGGAATGCGGTAAACATGATGGCCTGTCACTTCTGAAGTGAGGATAAAGAGACTGTGGGTTCTGCCTCGGGTGCTCTCTGTAGGCTGGGGTCGCTAACTGCCTTGTCATTAGGACACACGGGCAGCGTATGGAGATGCCACATGGCAAGGAACTGAGGTCCGCCAGCAGCCATGAAAGTGGATATTCTAGACCTGGTGGAGCCTTGAGGTGGCAGCAGCCTCAGCTTCACTGCAACCTCTGCAACCGGAGTCCTGCCCCACAGAAACTGTGAGATGATGAATGTTTGTGGTTTCTGGCAGCTAAGTTTGGGGGGATTTGGTTACACCACAATCGATAACAAATACAGCCACTCATTTGCTCTCTTGCTTCCGTGGTTGGGACTGGGATTGTGATACAGTTGACTTTTCAACAACTCAGGGGTTAGGGACGCTGACCCTCCGGGGAGTCGAAAAGCAGCGTATAATTTTACAGGCAGCCCTCTGTATCTACGGTTCTGCGTCCATGGATTCAATTAGCCGGGGATCGTGTAGTACTGTAGTATGTCTTTAGTGAAAAACATTCTACTTATAAGGGTCAAAAGTATATGCTTTTAGAATTTTATCCCAAGCGTCACCACTTGTAGCTGGATAATCTTGGGCAGGCTACCTGACCTCTCTGGGCCTCAGTTTCCTTATCCGCAAAATGGCTTAATATCTGTAAAGGGCTTAGAACATACCCAGCTCATAGAAATGCTTAATAAACAAATTATTATCATTACTGACATTTCTATATAACTAATTTTTTCTAAATTTTAATCTATGGTTTGTCTTCAGTGCTGATTTCCCCCAAAATGTAGCTTAAAAAACTAGCAATTTCAGAGCATCATAGACCTATTATGAAACTGCACTTGTAACTATGTGGCTTGCAAAGGTGTTGTGATCCCTGTACCTCTGAAAACTCTGTGAATTCTGTCCTAAAGCCTCATATAGAAGATCTAAGCATCACTGCCTATGTCCAGAGAAGGGCAGAAGCTAGATGGCCAGGAGGACATGTGAATATCAGGTAGAGATTTTGTGAACAGTCCATAACTTTTGAGAATAAGCTAATCGATATGTCTTGGGTGGATGAGAACTGAAAACGAGTGGGAGTTGAAAGACTTTTCACTTTGGATTTTCTCCTGAAGGTCATGGGTGCGCCAGAGACTTTTAAACCTGAAATACTTTGAAAGGCACTGGGTTGCTTGAAAGGAAACAAGAAAGTGATGAAAGGATGGACAAAAGGAGAGGGAGAAAAAAAAGAAAAAACTAATGGGAGGGCAGGCACTTCGCCTTGCTAGCACCGTCGCCATCAACGATTGCCACCATCACCTGCATCACAGCCGTTTACTGACTGCCTCCTAGGGGCCTGGCACTGCATTATGAGATTTGCATGTGTCTTGTCTAAACACAGGCTCAGAGGTCACAGACTGGAGGCTGGGGGCTGGATGCGCTTCCCCGGGCGGGCAGGGACCAGCTCATAGTTGTCTGCTCCTAGCTCAGGGTTCAGGTACCTGCCAGGCCCCACGGGCATTGAAAGGCACACATCCCAAAACTCACTGTCTGTCCTGCTGGTGTCAGGTACCACTGGTAGTTAAAGCCAGGCTTCCTCTCCTCTTCATCATTCACACTCACACACACACTCACACACATACCACGCGTGCGCTCACACTTTGCTCCTATATTGGGGCACACAGATAGAGGGCTCACTTGATGTCTACAGTACATCTACCGTGTACACATAGTTCAAAAGCATCTCTGCCCAAGAGTGGACTCTGAACAGGAGTTTTAAAACTTCACTGAAGCAGAGGAAATTCAGGATCTTAGGGCTCATCACCTCGGGTCTCAGAATTTCCTTCCCCCAAACTGGCCTTCCATTGCGGCCTTTTAACGAGTCCAGGGCTTGGTCTTCCTCTAACCTTTCCCCACATTGACCCTGTCTCCAGCAGAGGCTGCTGCGACTTATGAATGGCTCTCCCCAAACCCTCACCCTCCCAGACAACCAAGAATCAGACAACCACAAAGTCCCCTGTGGTGCCTGACCCTTTATCTTAAAGTTTTTTGGGGAAAAAAAAAAAAAAAAACCTGAAAAAATTTTTCTAAATGAAGTAATTCATTTAGACATCGACAGACATTAATGTGTCTTTATGAATTAATTTACTAAATTAATCAGTCAATTTAGCTGAAAAGTCAGATCAAGTAGATAACAAGCCGGTTGAATCTGGCCTGATTAAATTAGGTGACTAGAAATATCAGCTGATTAGATCAGGTCACTCAAATGCTTTTCAGAAGCACCCCAGGCCCTGCTCACAGCGTGTGTTTGGGGGCTGGGCTGGTGCGGAGGACTTCTGGGATCCTGGGAGATGTCCCAGCTCAGCTTTTAGGAGCCCTGCAATTTCAGACACCAAGCTGAGTAACCAGGTTACTGGGCAGCTGTATGAGTTTTCTGCTGCTGCTGTAAAAATTTATCACAACCTTAGTAGACTAAAACAACACAAATTTATGATCTTGCAATTCTGGAGGTCAGAGTCTGGAATGGGTCTTATGGGGATAAAATCAAGGAGTCGGCAGGACTGTGCGCCCTCTGGAGGCCAGAGGGAGAATTCATCCTCATCTTTCCCAGCCCCCAGGGGCCACCTGCTCTCTTTGGCTCATGACCTCATCACTCTGATGTCATCAGTCACATGACCCTCCTGCCTCCCTCTTTCACTTATAAAGACCCTTGTGATTACACGGGGCCCACCTAGATAATCCAGGATAATCTCTCCATCTCGATAGCCTTAATTTAATCCCCTCGGCCATGTCCCTTTTGCCACGTGAGAGAATGTATTCATAGGTTTCAGGATTGGGATCTTTGGGGGGACATCATTGTGCCTCCCAAAACAAGTAAGGCCATTGCCAGATTTTTGGAAGTCAGGGTGGCACCTCCACGGTTAGAGATACTGAAGGGCCTTATGGGATAAAACCATACACCCCTGATTCTGCCACAGATGCTGAAGTTCTTAAGGTAATTCCTCTGCATTAAGGCGTGGCTTCCAGAAAACTCCCACTACCATAGAAATATATAACGTGAGAGGTAAATAGCATGCTTCTATAACGTCCATCACCTATCATCAAAGGTGAGGTGTTGGTTTATCAAACTCCCTGTGATTAAGAGGTGCTACAATTAATACACGTTGGAAGGAATTCACATAATAATACTCAGAACTTGGGATTTTCTAAGCCCAGCTCCAGACTTCAGAAAAGACAAAAAAAAAAAAATTAAACTTATATCAATTACCTCTGCATGAAATATGTAAGCTGGAGACAGCGTCCAATAACAGACTCAGCTATGTTGAAGTCCTTACATGTATGCTTACATGTAATCTTGTATTTTTCTCATGATTTACCTCTAGTGACAACAGGGTGCTTAGTAGTTCCTTGGCTTGGAAGTGGGGAGAAAGTCTATATAAAGCTAAGCGTAAAAGTAGTTTAATACATGCCCTGTCCTAAGTGAGTAGGGAATAATGTGGTAGTTAAAAGCTGGCTGGGTCATCAAGGAAGTTGTATTAATTCGCTGGGGCTGTCATAACAAAGGATCACAGACTGGGGGGGTTAAATAACAGAAATGTATTTCCTCACAGTTCAGGAGGCCAGAAGTTTAAGAGCAAGGTGTAGTCTGAGGGCTCTGTCCTTGGCTCCTAGGTGACCATCTTCTCCCTGTGTCTTCACGTGGTCTTCTTCTGAGCGTGCCTGTGTCCTAATCGCCTCTTGTTATAGGGACACTAGCCTTATTGGCTCAGGGCCCACCCTAATGACCTCATTTAATTAACTTCTTTAAAGACCTTTCCTCCAGATACTGTCACATTCTGATCTCCTAGGGGTTAGGACTTCAATGTGGAAATTTTGGAGACACACAGTTCAGCCCGTAACAGAAATGTAGGACTTCGTCAAGCAAAGGGGAGGAGAAACGGAGGTGCAGGAGGGGCGAATGCATGTATTTGGAAGGGAAGGCTCAAGAGATGAGCTGTAACTTGGGTGAAAGAGAGTTTAACTTGCCTTTGATTCAAGGGAGAGGCACCAGCTACAGGGAGACAAGATAGTAAGGGGCAGGCCTTTCCTGGCGTCCAGCGGTTAAGACATCACGCTTCCACTGCAGGGGGCGCGGGTTTGATCTCTGGGTGAGGAGCTAAGATCCCACGTGCTGTGCAGCCAGAAAAAGGAAAGAAAAGAAAAGAAAGATAGTAAGGAGCTTCCAGATGCCTCTGGATGATTCACTAATAAAAGTTTAGTTTCAAGGTTTTCAGGTCTTTGATCTATGTTCTGCTTGTTGTAGCACTTACAACACACCCACATCTCAAGAGTACCTAGAATACGAGTTTCCCTCCATGACTAGAAAATGCTATCTTTAACCTTCTGTCATGAGGCAATCAGTCAAAATGGAAGAGATCTGCAAGTTCCCCCACTTTACCTCTTTGGGGACGGAAAAGTCTGCCATATTATAGCTTTGTCAGTAAACCTTTCTACCTAATTTCCTCATCTGTAATAAGACTAGGAGTCGGTTGGTAAAACTAAGTGGAGTCTCCCTCCTTCCAGTCTAGACTCACTCAGCATTCCTCAGAGCACATACTTATAAATAAAACAAATGCAACTTTTGTATTCCTCTTGTATCTTACAAGAAAACGTTAATAGGACACGCTGGATTAGCCAAAAAGTTTGTCTGGCTTTTTCCATACCATCTTACGGAAAAACCCAAACAAACTTTTTGGCCAACACAATACTTTAATTCTTCACTTTTCATTAGCTTTTACAGAGAATAATATTGCTGTAAATTCCATATTACAGTAGTAATATTTTCTGATAACTTAAGAACTCAAAGTGGCTGTAAAGGACTTCCACAATTTAAGAAAAAAACCACAGTTTAATGTGGATCTTTTAAAGACAAGTGTTCGACTGCCGTTTGGGAGTATTCCTTTAACCCTGGTTTAAAGATGTCTACTACTCTGAACATTTAGTACCTGATTTCTTAGAGGCATAGCATTTTAAAACCAGATTTAGAACAAAAATCTCATCAAATAGCCAGTAGCTATTTAATTTAAATGTTAGCCAGTAGCACCTGGCTAACATCCTCAAAGTAAATCAATTGAAATGAAAAATCTATCTTGGGGGTGGGGGGGGAGGTGCACATAAAACGTATCTTCTGGAACAGTAGGGACATCTTGTGGCCAATTTTATTAAGGATTTTTTATTTTTAATAAGATACTTTGATTCAAATATAGTGAATGGTTACAGTGTGTTAGTAATTGTTTTCTATGCAGGGGATAAAAAGATGAATGAAACATACATCGTGTTTTGAAAAATCTATCAGAATAGAAAGAGATCGAACATTTTAATATGGCCAGGCCTTGTTTTATTTACTTGCACACAAGAAATCCAGGTCATCTTGTAAGAAATTATAAGTACAGATATAATAGGCGTCTGTGGTTTTTCAATCCCTCAGCTCAGTTTTACTTTGGGGTCATCCCACCCTCACTCATTGTCTATATGTTGGGCTAGGACTGCTGGTCAACCCCTCTGGCTCCAGGCCCCTCCATTCCTCATATTCTATCAGGAGCACAGGATCCAAACAAGGTCAAAATCAAGGGAGTTCACTTCCAAACTTTTGTTTGATCTAGAGGGAAGATCTGCTGGTTGCTTGTCAACCTGGATCTTCTGATAACTGGCCGCCATGATGTTGGGAGAGCATGCCTGGGAGTGAAGGAGCCCAGAGGAAACCAAGGCAGGAAATGAAGAGTTTGAGGTCTGACCATGGGATTGGAGCACCTGGACCCAGTTATACTACCATGGAGTGTTCAGTCAAAAGGGTTGATCCTGCAACAAACGTGACTGAATAAATGCCAAACAAATGCACACACAAGCAAATACATTGGCCTATGCACAAATGAACATATACACAAATACATAATAAAGTATATTGAAATATAGTTCTAAAACTTAGCTTTAATGGCTGAATACATTATGAAAAACTTTCCACGTGATTAAATGTTGCACTGCACTATTCTCACGGGTTGCACAGTTTTCCATGCTATAGAGGCATCATAATTTATAAAACCAATTGTCATTTATTGGACACTTTGAACTTTCAGTCTTGTTTGCAGTTTTTGTGGCTATCAACCATGCTGCCATTTTTCATGTTTTCCTGAAAAATTGTCAGATTACTTCTTTAGAATTAGAGAGGATTTTTTTTAACAGTTCAGTCTGTAATTATCTCATTATATTTGAGATAAAACAAAGATAAGTTGGGAGTATTCAGATGACTTTATTACCCTATTTATTATTTTATAGAAAATATAAATGCCAGGGCCCTGCTATTGTTTAAGATTCAGACAGTGAGACCATTTGCCTCAGGAATCAAAATATCTATTCTAAGAGGAAAAATACCCCCATCCACGAATGTCTGTCACCCTGATGCCGGGGATGGGAGATGGGGGCTTTCGTGAATGGTTTTAGTTTATTTTCCTTTTTGTCTACACACCCACAAATAAATACATGAAAAGAGTTTCAGTATTATCGTTGATTAGGGCAAAAAATGAAAACCGCAAAGAGATGCCCAACACAATGATGAAATAGCCTGTTAGTAGGGCTAAAATTAAAAAGTCTTAATTTTAGGTGAAGATGTAGGTGGAATGTAGGTAAAGATGAGCAGTGGTAACCCTCATAGCTGGTTGACAGGAATGTAATGTGGAACTGCCACTGACAGTCTGTTAGAAAGTTAAACATGCTCCCATCATAGGATCCGGCCATCCCATTCCTAGGGATTAACCCCAAGTCCATACAAAAATGTTTTTACACAAAGACTTATTTATGAATGTTCATAGAAAATTTTTCTCATCATAGCCCTGACTGGAAACAACCTAGACATACGTATGTGTTAACAATCTGTGGTGCATCCGTGTAAAAGTATACGACTCAGCAGCACAAAGAACAAACTACCGATTCACATATCAGAGGGATGAATATCAAAATCATTATTCTGAGTGAAATAGTTTATCACAGAAGAGTACATACTATAGGATTCCTTTTATGCAAAATTCTATTAAACACAACTAATCTGGAGTGATGAAAAGGAAATCAGTGGTTGTTCGGGGCTGGGAGTAGGGGAGAGATGAACTGCGTGTGGCATGAAGCAGGTCTGGGGACAAGGGGAATCTGAGTCTTGATTATGGTTGTGTTTTCATGGGTGTATCCATCTGTCAAATCCCTGAACTGTACTGAACTATACACTTGAAATGGAGGCAGGTTATTGTACATAAATTAGACCTTGATAGAGCTGATAACATCATTTAAACAACAAACATGTATGCTGCTTGCAAGAGATTTGTAAAAACTCTGACTGTATATTTAAGATCTGTGCATTTTCTGTATGCAAAATTTATTTCACTTTAAAATGAAGAAAAAAGAAAACAACTTTCACGCAAAACAACAAAACATATTTTGCAAGAACATATCCATAAAATGGGGGGAGACTTAATATTGAGAAGCAAGGAACAGTCTTGGCCACAAGGTTGAATGATTTCCTCAAATGGGATGTTTGGTTATTTGTTCTTTTTTGAGAGTGAAGCTCTTACACCCATGTGGGTAAGGAAGAAAGGGAGTGGGGAATGGGAATAAAAGGAAACAAATAGAAAAAGCAGCGGGCTTTCTGTGGGCATGACGGTAATGTTCCTTGGATGGAGCAGTTACCGTATCTACATTTGTTTGCCATCTTGCAGAAATTTGTGGAAATCTCTGATTGATTGATGATTCCTTTCCCAGTTTCATCATCTGCGAGAGTCTACCTATTTTTTAAAATTATTTGTTACCACCTTTACCATTATACATGTGATCTGAGACAAGATAATGCCATTAAATTACCTCTAAAAATAATTTCTAAATTTGGCCCTTTTGAAAAAAACATTTTGCATTTTGAGTGATAAATTGTACAGCTACAGTTGTAAAAATATGTCCCTGAAGACTGACCAAGAGGGAACTGTGATGGAAATTGCCAAGGCCTCTCTGTTCACTGCTTCTTGTCTGGCCAGTTTCTACCCTTAACTCTGAGGCGATTGCTTTTAATAAATATATAAGTGCATCCATTCTTGGCCACTAGGTGGCTCTCTACTAGAAAACACTGGCTTTGCAGGTTCTTCCTTCCACAATGCTAAGCAGTCACGTTAGTATTTGACCTGTTCTCTCCCTTCCAACATATGTGTGTTGAGTTTTCCTCTCTATGGATTTGCAAAGAACAAAAGTAGTAACGCTGAGTACATAAATACTTGGACAAAACATGTATTATTTTAAACTAAGGGAACATTTGTTACAGCAGGAATATTCTACTGGGTCAGGCAGTTCACTGAAAGGTGCAACCTTCGTTCCTTTGTTCCTCCCTCCCTCCCTCCCTCCCTCCCTTCCTTCCTTCCTATTTCTTTCTGTCTCTGTCTTTCTGTCTCTCTTTCTCCCTTTCTGTCTCTCTCCCTCTCCCTCTGACTCTCTCTTTCTTCCTTTTTTTCCTTTCTTTTTTTCAGCACTTCATACTTGTTTCTTCATTTCCTTGGTGCCATGGGGTTCTGGCTCCAGAGTGTAGCAAGTAAAAGAAATTAGAGGCCTGCACCCTGGGGCAAACGGCACTGACATGCAGTTTCTGTTCTAGCCACACTAGCAACCTTCTCCTCAGGGCTGAGTCTTACAGCGCCTGCGGAACTGGAAGGCTGTTCTTTTACCTGAACCACAGGTTCCTTGATGTTGTCCAGCAGCTGAAACAACTGCTCCTGAGTCACTTACACACGAGGAAGTCAGGGGCTGGGCATGGTTCAGGCAGAGGGAAATCTAGATGAGTGCTCCAATCACATCCTTCTCAGGATCACCCCCTGGCTGTGTGCCCACAAGCAAGTTACCTAACCTCTCTGTGTCACAGTTTCTTTATCTGTAAAGGGAAAATAATCATTTTACCTACTTCATCTGATTTTTGTGAATAGATAATGAGTAAAGTACTTAGAACCACACCTGAGACATAGTAGATGGTCAATAAATGTTAGCAACGATAATCCTAATGACTACTATTATTAACACAGGCTGACATAAAGTTAAAAGAAAATCAAGACTAGCAAGTAGCAGATGAGATGACTTATAGTTCTTTCTCCTCAGGCTTTGTCTTAAAAATCTCTTTGGACTGAGGACTAGGGTCTTTTCCTTGGTTAAAAAGGCCTGCTTACCAGGCCAAAGTACAGGGTGATAGCGTGTATGCCACAGTAAGGACCCTGCTACCCTGCTTCCAGATGGTATGTAATTGTCTTAAAATTTGAAGAGTTTTTTTTGGGTCCTAGAATAACATCTTTCACATGTGAGGAGAAATGGCTGTTCTTTTCTGCAGGGGGAGTTACAGAAAATGTAGAGATCATAGCCTTGTCCTGGAACTGGCCTTATGTTTCCATTTCCAGAATAAGAAGGAAGGTAAACTTAATATATTTTAAGGACGTGATGCCATACTTTGTCATTAACTGTGATTATACATAAGGCTTCTCGGACATCCTCTATTCTTATGAGAGATTTTCTGGTATGTTGTGGAAATATCTCATAGAACAGGAGACAAGCTTGGGTTGTTTTCAACAGAAGGAGCCATGTTCAGAAATCAAAACTACTATTCTCGACAGTCACACTGTATTATTTCTGATAATTACTTTCATTGCTTCAGGCTTCCTTGTCAGATTTTCAGAAATCACAGGTTTACATTTGCATAAGACACCCTGCTTTGTTCCTGAACCTCGAGGGCCTTTAAACTGTTTTTACAAGGTTTGCAATGACCTTCTTATTGTTAAACCTCATGGAGCGTGGAGAACGTTCAGTCCTGAACTCACAAAACAGGTCTGAAGCTTATGGGCCACTCCCTTTCAAAGCAACTTCTCATCTTGACTTTTATGAAGCCACAGTCTCCTAGGTTTCTTGCTACTTTTCTGGCACTGCTTCCATCTCCTATATGACTCCTCTCTCTCAGTCAGGTTATAGAATTTGGGGAAACGAAGGATTCTGTCACAGACTCTTCACTTCCACCACACAACCTGCCGTCATTCCCAGCCCTACCATCGGAGGCAATCACTGTTCTGATCTCTTTCTCCCCTAGATTGGTTTTGCCTGTTTGTTTGTATGAAACCAATTCTGTTTCATACAAACAGAATCATAGAGTTTGTACACTTCATTTGCACGGTGGCTGGTGGCCTGCAGGTAATAAAATGCTCTGTTCCTGTCATCCTATCAGAGCAAAATGATATTAATGACTGAAAAGAACTTGGGGCACAATATTGAAGGTGCAGGACACACCCTTCCTGATTTCAAGACTTACTTTAAAGCTACAGTAATCAAGACAGAGTGATATTTATGAAAGAACAGACACACAGGGGCTTCCCTGGTGGCTCAATGGTTAAGAATCTGCCTGCCAGTGCAGGGGACAAGGGTTCGAGCCCTGGTCCGGGAAGATCCCCCATGCCGCGGAGCAGCTAAGCCCGAGCGCCACAACTACTGAGCCTGCGCTCTAGAGCCCGTGCTCTGCAACAAGAGAAGCCGCCGCAATGAGAAGCCCGCGCACCACAACGAAGAGTAGGCCCCGCTCGCCACAACTAGAGAAAGCCCACATGCAGTGACGAAGACCCAACACAGCCAAAAATAAATAAACAAAATTAAAAAAAAAAATCAGACACATAGATCAGTGGAACAGAATAGAGATTCCAAAAATAAACCCACACAAATATAGTCAACAGATTTTTTTTATTGTGGCAAAATCACAGAGTAGAAAATGTGCCGTTTAAACTGTATTTGAGCATACAGTTCAGGGATGTTAATTACATTCATAACATTGTTACAACCATTTCTAGAATTCTACCCATTTCTAGAATTTTGTCATCATCTTAAGCAGAAAGTCTACACCCATTAAACAATAATTCCCCTCCTCCCAGACCCTGGTAGCCTCTATTCTACTTTCTGTCTCTATGAATTTGTCTATTCTAGGTACCTCATATAGGTGGACTCATAGAATATATGTCCTTTTGTGTCTGGCTTATTTCACTTAGCACAATGTTTTCAAGGTTCATCCTTGTTGTAGCGTGTACCAGAATTTCATTTCTTAAAATAATATTCCACTGTATGTATATAGCACATTTTGTTTCTCTATTCATCAGTTGATGGATATTTGAGGCGTTTCCACCTTTGGGCTATTGTAAAGGATGCTGCTATAAACATTGGTGAACAATATCTGTTTGAGTCCTGCTTTCAGTTCTTTTGGATACATAAGTAGGAGTAAAATTGTGGGATCATATGTTAATTATACATTTGGCTTTTTGAGGAACTGTTGAATTATTTTCCACAGTGGCTGCACCCCTTTACACTTTCACCAGCAATACACAAGGGTTGCAATTTCTCCTGATTATATATATAATAAGCATACTAACAGTGAAGTGGTATGTCATGGTGGTCTTGATTTGCACTTGCATTTTCCTAATGATTAGTGTTGTCGAGCACCTCTTCATGTGTGTATTGGACATTCATAGATCTTTTTTTGGAGGAATGTCTATTCAGGTCCTTTGCCCGTTTTTGATTGGGCTGTTTGGTTTTTGTTGTTGTTGAGTTGTAGGATTTCTTCATGTACAGTAAACACTAATCCCTGATCAAATATATGATTTTAAAACATCCTCTCCCATTCTATTCGTTGTCTTTTCACTCTCTTAATAGTGTCCTTTGATGCACAAAATTTTTAATTTTGATGGTGTCCATTTTATCCTTTTTTCTGTTGTTGCCTCTACACTTTTGATGCCATATTTAAGAAATCACTCCCAAGTTTAACGTCACGAAGCTTTTCTCTTATTTTTTTGTTACAGCTTCAGGTATTTTATTTGGATGCTATCTTAAATAGAATTGTTTTAAATGTAAAAAAGTTTAATTCTCAAGGAAGTGGAGGATGACTCTCTACTCCTTATGTGTGGGCTGCACACATATTAAGAGCCTCTTTATAGTGGAGAAACCTGACATATTCAGGCATGTGGTCAAGGTGAACATCAGGGATAAGTCATGTTGATAGAATGGCACTTTTTTTTTTTTACATCTTTATTGGGGTATAATTGCTTTACAATGGTGTGCTAGTTTCTGCTTCATAACAAAGTGAATCAGCTATACATACACATATGTTCCCATATCCCTTCCCCCTCGTGTCTCCCTCCCTCCCTATCCCACCCCACTAGGTTGTCACAAAGCACCGAGCTGATCTCCCTAAGAAAACACTCCCATTTACCATTGCAACAAAAAGAATAAAATATCTAGGAATAAACCTACCTAAGGAGACAAAAGACCTGTATGCAGAAAACTATAAGATACTGATGAAAGAAATTAAAGATGATACAAATAGATGGAGAGATATACCATGTTCTTGGATTGGAAGAATCAACATTGTGAAAATGACTCTACTACCCAAAGCAATCTACAGATTCAATGCAATCCCTATCAAACTACCACTGGCATTTTTCACAGAACTAGAACAAAAAATTTCACAATGTGTATGGAAACATAAAAGACCCCGAATAGCCAAAGCAATCTTGAGAATGAAAAACAGAGCTGGAGGAATCAGGCTCCCTGACTTCAGACTATACTACAAAGCTACAGTACTCAAGATAGAATGGCACTTTATCTCCAAATTCTTCCTCCCAAAAACCCATGACACATTTAATCACGATAATCACATCAGACAAACTCAGATTGAAGGACAGTTTACAAACACCCAGCCATTAAGTATTCCTCAAAACTGCTAACATCAATCAAAAATAAGGGAAATCTAAAAAAACTGTCACAGTCCAGAGGAGTCTAAGGAAACAGAGAACTAAATGTAACGTGGTATCCTGGATGGAATCCTAAAACAGAGAAGGACATTAGGTAGACACTACAGAAATCTGAATAAAGTATGGAATTTAGATAATAATAATATGTCAATATTGGATCATTAATTCTGATAAATGTACTGTAGCGATATAAGATGTTAATAATAGGGGAAACAGTGTGGGGTATATGGGAACTCTGTACTATCTTTAGAGTTTTTCTATAAACCTAAAACCATTCTAAAATTAAAAGTTTATTAAAAAAAAAAAAAAGCACATGGAACTTGGACCATACCCTTTAGCAATGTTGCCAGACTGCTTGATTTTCCACACAATTGATTTGACTGAAATGTGAACTTGGGGAAACTGATGACTTCATGGCTTTGTGGAGCTCTAAAAGGCAGATTTACAATATGGAGCTAACTCTTCATAGGAACTGAGATGCAGTTGTTATCATGAGGTGAAAATGAATGTAACATAAAAATTGCAGGTTGGAGAGTGATAAGAAGGAATCATCTTGAAAGTTTCACTCTAGAAAAATACCTGGACAATTGGTGATGGGTCATGAAACTTGTTTTCAAGAAGAACAAACCTGTAAAAACAAGGTCACAGGCAATGTTCCCTCTACTCTCCCCAACAGTGATTTCCATAAACTTCTAGAGTGAAAACTTTGCTATTCTGTTAAGTACGTACAGAAAGAATTTTATTGTTCTGCCAGAACATCAAAGGCAAGAGAAAAAATTTCAAAGGTGAGACATTTTCAATAAACATGTCTATACAAAGCCACCGGTTTGTTTAGTTTGTGTGTCCTGTGAATTCCACTCATTCCACAAGTTATTTGCCAGTGTTTAATTTCCAAGCCAAATCCCAGGTGATACTTTCTTCCTGACATTTTTCCTTGGGAAAAACTTAAATTCTTCTCCTTATATTTTAATAATTTTGCACTGCTGAAAATGGTGTGATAGCTGATTTAATTATTCTTCATCATCGTGACGAATAATTATTCAAAGTTTATCCATTACGCAGGGCACCTTATTAGCCACAGACGTCTAATTTTCTTCCTCCCATCCCTCAAGTACAGTGAATTGACATTTTAGTATTTTACAGAATAGCATTCAGCCTAGAGTTTTTGTTTGTCAGTTAACTCTGACACAGAATTGAGATGACGATGTTAAATTCAGATTGACAAAGAAGTCATGAAAATTCAAATGTTCTTATTTATATGGATGAGTATGATATTGAATTATGAGAAATGACTTAATTTCAAATCATTCTTGCTACTTCAGATCATATTGGATTTATATTTTATGAACATTAGCATTAGGAGTTTTCAAAAAGATATTATGGTGCTAAAATCCTATTTCAGAACTACAAGTACATTCTTTCCATCTAAATTTGATTTAACTATCTGAATAAGTAAATGCTACTTACGTTTCTCTAAGGAGTCTATCAGAATTTGATGACTTGCCTCCCTGTAATATTTAAGCAAATACAACTGCTTTTTAGCTGAGTAACCTTATTCACAGACAAAGAGTTTAAGGCAGGTCTTCAAGATGAAAATGTAGTTGGGGAAATTGTCCTCTTAATATAAAATTGCCACTCCCACTCTGCTGAAGATCACAAATAGGTATGATGTGTTCTCCTAGCGAACAGGTGGTACCAGAGTCACCAAAAATACGTGATGTGAGGAAGGCCATCTAAATTATCACCTTTTGGTTACATACTTATTTCCAAAAAGTGTTATGGATGTCACACACATTCTTCTATAGTAATACCGAAAGTGACTTGTATACTTGAGACCCCAGCATGTCAGGGTACTGGGGAATTAGCCCAGAGAAGTTAAAGAAAAATTGTCTGGTTTATTATCAGTGACTGAGGTCCAGGGAAGCCAATTTGCTTCTTGACACATTGTTTGATTTAGCCACCGAGTCACTCACACCAAATTGAAGATCTGAGGCTAAGGCTGCCTGCTTCATTCGAAAGCTAACCTAGGCTCTTAGTTCAAAGCCTGTAGAAGTGGTTGACAAATCAAGAGTATTAGTGATGTTTAAATTATAAAGTCTGAGTTGAGAGCCGGGATTAAATATGGACCAATCTCAATTAATCACTAAGGAAGCTCGTTTTTCCGTGTGTTCACTTCACTCCTCTGACAGTAGTTATCTAATGAAGCTGTAGAAAGGATTTGAAGAGAAACCTAAATGCTTAGCCTCTTAGGCTGGAAAGTTGTATCAATACAGGGAGACTTTCAGAGCCGAAGGGACTGAAGCGGTATCTAACTTAGAAACAACTCATTCCTTCTCCTTCAGAGAAGATGCTGCTATGTCCTCGCACCCCCACCTCTCACCCCCGCTTCACCACCTAGTACTGCTGCCAAGTTGTGAAGATGACCTACATGTTTACATATTTCAGAAGGAAAGGGAAGAACAGAACTAAAATGGACAGAAATAGCATAAGCGAAATAGACCTGCAAAACTTCCTTTCTCACTTTGCTTTGAGAAACTCTGATGTTCCAGACATTCAGAAATGCATTTAAAGAAAAAATGGGTCTATTTCTGGGATGTTGAAAGAGGTATTACTGTAAAGTTAATTAGTTGAATCAATCTGCACGGCTCCTGATGCCTTAATGGGGACCAAAAGTGCCCAGGTGTGATCATTTGGGTAAGGGGGAGCATAGGAAATAATTTTGGAGTCTGAGTCCCTTTGGAAGAAAGGGTAAGAGCAACAATGCAGTGCTCAGGACAGCAGGGAGAAGGGTTCAAAAAAGGAGGTGGGGAAAACCAGTGCCACATGCTAAGTATTTTTTAATTTAGGCTGGCCCTGGACTCGAGAAAGTTTGAAATTCCCTCTTCTCTCTCTCTCTTCACTTCAGCATTTGTTCTTTGACATCAACTCAACCAATATTGTTATGGCTGAAATAAATGGATTTTCCCTCACCTAGGACCATAAATAACAGCACTTTTTTGGGGGAAAAGTGTTTGAATTCCAAGAAATCAATTTATATGTGACCCTAGGCACACATTTCATGAGCAGGGTGAGGGTTGGGTTGCATAAACGTATCTCTCCGCAGCGAACACCTTCACAAATAATTGTTTCTCCTGTGTTTATGTGGATTTTTCCCTTAGTGACTCAGAGCCAAAGCAGGTCAGCTCCTCTGCATCCCAGCCACTTTCTGAGCTGGCATTCTGTGATTAGAAATGACAGAATGACTCAAGTCACAAGAACCCATCTCTGTCTTTCTTGAACCTGAATCTGGAGAAGGACAAAAGGGTAGGCCGGGGCAATGAGAAGCTGTTCTCAGGTTTCAGAGGGAAATACTAGCAAATCAAGGGGGAGGTTGCTTCTCACCTCTCAGAATTGGGTGTTTCTGTAATTGGGAGCAGTTCACAAATGGTTTATTCTTACTGACTTTTTATTTCAGTTGTCACTCTAGGGACATTAGAGATCTTGATATTTCGATTTCCCTGTTTAAAATTATTCTTTTTTAGTTAGTTAAATAAAATCACAGTTAATAGCAATGAAGGTAGCAATCCACAAAACAGTTTATTAAAATTAACATTTCTTGAAGTGAAAAAATAAACGTGTATAACAGAATAGTCAGGTTTTCTGGAGTGAGCTAAACTCTAGGTGTTTCCCATAGCAAGATGAGCAATTGCATGAAATTCAACTACTAATGCTAAAATAAAAAAACAGAGGCCAGCCTTGAAAATTCCCTGAGCAGACAAGACCAGCTTTGTCATACAAGCAAAGCTTGACGTCACTTATTTTGCAAGACTGATTTGACCTGGGTCATCTCTTGCTTCTGCCTCTGGAAATCATAAGCAAAACAAACTACTTCCCCAAATCGATAGGAGATAACCACTAATCAATTCCCTGTCTTTGAAGAAAACTCTAATGTTATGACCAATCACTGTGAAGAATGAACAGTTACTGCCTTCCTGCTGTATAAGCTACTTTATAACAAATTCCGTGTTTTGTCTGAGTAGTCCTGGTTTGCAGACTGGGTTTTTGGTGTCTGCACAATGACCTCTTCCTAACTACTACTTTAGTGATTCATTAGTTTTACTTCTGCTATTTCTGAACTTTTGACACTAATTATGTTAGTAAATAACACTTACTGATTAGAATATTCTTTTTTGGGGGGAGGGAGCCCCGCCTTAAGGCATGCAGGCAGGATCTTAGTTCCCCGACCGGGGATGGAACCCGTGCCCCCTGCAGTGGAAGCTTGGAGTCTTAACTTCTGGACCTCTGGGGAAGTCCCTGATTAGAATACTCTTAAACCCAAATCTTGAGTTGGTAAGATCAAGCTCTCTAAACAAGAGTTAGATGTACGGGGTCAATAGACAAAGACCATCTTCAAAACCATCAAAAGAGGCTATAGATCGCAATAATTACTATGGATTGAATGTTTATAGAACACGTCACAGTAGAGGAGCTTTATATTGATAGAGAGAAAGAACACATTCCCAACGCTCGTCCAGTCATTCATTCATGAAGATCTGTGGAGTCTCCATGTCTGTGCGTTGTGTTGGATGGGCCTGAGATGCCAAGGCAGGGCAGGGCCAAGAACCCAGTGTTGGCTCTGTACCGCAGGAGTCCTTGAGACCCGGATGAGAGTGATTTCTCGGCAAGATGCGGGTGAAAAGTGTCGGAATGTATTTAAGAGAGCATGGGAAGTGAGGAAGTATTCAGAGCAGGCAAAGACAAATGTTTTAGGGAATTTCTCCATAAAAGAAACAAAGAAATGGAAAAGTAGCTTGAAGAGGAGGTAAGAAGAAAGGAAACTAATTTCTTTGTAGGAGCATCAACCTTGAGGAGGAGGGAGGGGATGGAAGGCAGTGCATGAGAGGAGGGGCTGACCTCAGACAAAGCTACAGGCAGTTCATCCATCGTCAGGGGAGGGAAGAGAGGATTATGGGCAAAGATGCAGGTGGATTAGTAAAGTTAAAGACAGGAAGAAGTGAAAGGTCTTTTCTGATCATTTCCGTCATCAGGCAAATAATCAGCTGAGAGTGAGAAGGAAGTTTTGTTAGAGAGAAGGCGTGAGTATAGGTGAGGGAATCCAGGATGCAGGATGGATGGGCAATGCTGAGGCCCCTGGAAGTTTGGGTTCGTAAATTCACAGCCATGCAGCCAGCGTTGTTGTGTTTTTCTTCAGCCGTACTCAGCCCCTTGGATACAAGAGTGGAATAGGCAGAGAAGCGGGTTGAATCCACATAGAGGTTTGGCCAGGCAAGTATGGTTGAAGGGAAAAAGGAGCAAGAGATTTTGTAATGCGTGCAAGATGGGCCATGGAATCTAATCTGAGGAAGAAGAGAAGTGAGCCCTGAAGGGAGACAAAAACTGTGGAAGAATAAGGTGAGTGGGTTAGAAATCTATGGGAATTTCACAGATTATTACACAGGGAATTCTAATGCAGTAGGGACCAAAATTCCACCTTCCTTTGGAATGAAAGTACAATGTCAGGGAATTCTTCCTCCCCCCCCCACACCCTCTTCTCCTTCTTCTAGAAAGTTCATGTAAACTAAATAGACTCTTCACTGATGAAAAACATGAATCTATGAATTGAACGCCCCTGGTAAACAGACATAAATACCGACTCTCTCAGCTAGACTTTGTAAAACTGTTTATTGGGTTATTTTCAAAATAAACAATTACTTTAAAAGGGGAACTATAAATTCAAGCAAATCTCACTGGGATGATGTGGGGCCTATTGGTTTCTGCAGTTTTCAGCAAAAGGGAAGTTTCACCCAGGCAGAAAGAGCCCCGTGATGTCAAGAGCAGTTGACCAAACTGCTTAGATCATTTCCATCTCCGCATGCAGGCACAGCCAGAGTCACGGCGCAGGCCCAAACTGGGTACTTCAGAAAGCAAGTTAACTATTTCAAGTCAGCGGGGAAATCGCACATCTAGCAAAAGCAATTTTAAAAGTGCTGAAGTTGTATAGCACTGACAATATGCTTTCCAAGAGAAGCACTTTGCCACAATACAGAATAGGACCCAGGGGCCCACAGCACCGTGTTAAGGCAATAACATCTTAGAAAATATTTGAGCAAAGCAGAACAATGTAATAATCTGTGTTTCCCTGGATATGACTTAACTTTACAAATGGCAATGAATGGCTTAGAGACACTCATAAATATAAGCTATAAATCTCATCTATAAAGACCTTGGTGATTTTTCTTTTTATCTTTTATAGTCGTCTTGTGTGTTTTCCTCAGCTACATTCCCAGTTGTGTAGGGATTAGATCAGATACATATATGGAAAGAAACTAATACATTCTAGGCTGTGGTTTGAAAGTATAAATCTATAGTAGCATAATTTATAAAATTGTGACATCTCCAGTAGCCTGAATGTGTTATAAATATTCCCCTAGAGAGATTCCATGTTCTGAAATCACATCTTTGGCCCTCATGGTCTTGGGACCAGACGCATCTCATACACATTTGATGCCTAGTAGGGGTAGGGATGATTATATCCTCACTCCTCAGGAGAGGAAGCTGGGTTCAAGAACTTTGCCCAAGTCACAAGTTAAGTAAGTGGCTGAGCTGGGATTCAAACCCAGGCTCATAGGTCTGCCTGATTAAAAACATCTTGCTCGCCTGCCAATGCAAGGGACACGGGTTCGAGCCCTGGCCCGGGAAGATCCCACATGCCGCGGAGCAACTAAGCCTGTGCGCCACAACTACCGAGCCTGCACTCTAAAGCCCGTGAACCACAACTACTGAGCCCGTGAGCCACAACTACTGAAGCCCAAGCACCCAGAGCCAGTGCTCTGCAACAAGAGAAATCACTGCAATGAGAAGCCCGCGGACTGCAACGAAGAGTGGCCCCCGCTGGCTGCAACTAGAGAAAGCCCGCGTGCAGCAACGAAGACCCAATGCAGCGATAAATCAGTCAATCAATCAATCAATCAATCAATCTTAAAAAAACAAAAACAACACCTCTTGTTCCTTTGAACAACCAAACAGTGCTGCTGGCTTCGTTTTAAAAGCTGGGGCCTCCCTGATTCCTCACTTAATTTTTTCAAAGCTTTCCGAGTTTTATGGGAGCTTAAACAGCCACGGAAACCCCACATCCATGGAAAACCCCATTGGGCCACCTCTGCTTGGGTGATGGCACCCTTCCCTAGCATCTGAGGCCCTAAAGCATCTCAGGGAAGAGCAAAGGGCCAGTGAGACCTGAGGCGAGTCCCAGCTCTCCCACGCCTTTGCTAGGTGACCTTGCTCTCAGCTAAAAGCCTCAGTTTAATTCAAGGAAAAAATTAGTAGGTACGCTATTACCTTCTCCACGGGGTTATTGTGTGGATTCAATGAGATAATGAATGCAAAGGACTTAGCATAGTACCTAGGAAAATAGTATCGTATATTGTATTTTTAAAAATCAGCTACACTGGTTAGATTGCTCTGCCAATATTTTAACAGTTCATCTAATAGATTTGGTGACATCTGTTAGTCGTTTTTATTGAACCTTTAATCCATTCTTGTCTGTTTAATTTGTTTAAAAGCCTTTAAAAGCTTGGATCATCTTTTATTTCTTTGTATCCACTATACATAGCCCAGGGCTTTGCAGAGAGAAGCTTCTCCAAAGATATTTGTTGTTTATTTCATTGCATAACGTATTCTCTTTATTTATTTATTTATTTTTAACATCTTTATTGGGGTATAATTGCTTTACAATGGTGTGTTAGTTTCTGCTTTATAACAAAGTGAATCAGTTATACATATACATATGTTCCCATATGTCTTCCCTCTTGCGTCTTCCTTCCTCCCACCCGTATTCTCTTTAAATAGCAATGAAGAACAATTCAAGATATACCATGAATTCTGACAATGTGTTTCTTTTTTTATGCTCTTTGTTTTGCTTTTTTCTTTCCGGGCCCATGTTCTGAAATCACACTTGAGGGCAGCATTGAGTCAACTTGGCCTTCACTGTTGGGAACTAGAAGGAAAGATGAAAGAAATCGAAAGGTAGAGGCTGACAGATAAGAAATGAATAATTCTCAAAGTACGTCACTGTCACTAGCTTTAAAATGACTGCGCACTTTGCTACAGAAATCTATTTAAAAGCAGCACACCCTCTTTCATGTCTCATGGGGGCTTTTGAGGATAAATGACTTGTTTTCTTTCTAACCCCGGGTGTCAAAGCAAACTGCAAGACACTTAACTGCTCACCCAGCAGAATGGAGCAAATGTGAGAGATCACAAAGGAAGACAAATTCAGCAGGCGTTGATGTGAAAAGGCACATTTACGGCTAGGGTTGAATATGACCTGTGTAATTGGAATCAATTAAATCAGTTTGACAAAACACTGAAATAAAATGCTCGATTAGCCAGATCTTGGTCCTGCCACACTAAAGAGAAGAAAGGTAAGGTTGTGACAAAGTTAATAGCAGAGGTTCAGTTGGCCAAGGAACTTCCTAAAATGCTCTACACCCAGTGCAGACTCTACCCACTCTCTCACGGAGCTGTTCACGTAGATCTTCTGTTGATGTTCAGAATGTTTACCCCTGGGTATTGCAAGGTCAAAACTAATGGGCTAATTGTTTGCAAAAAACAAAGTAAACTCAGGCACTTCACTTCAGAATTTCTTTTAAAAATATTTGACAAAAGGTACAAAGAAAGCTCATAGAAAAATACCTTTGCTCAGCAACTTTCCCCAGAATCTGAGGAAACAGCATACATTTTTCATACCAATAGGGTCTCCATGAAAACTAAATGGAAAAGTGCAAGAGGATTGCCCAGTTTCTCCATAGGTCCACAACTTCATTTCTGTTATACCTGTTCCCTGATTTATTATGGAGGCATTTTTTCTTCATTTATTCATTCAACATTCACTGAACATCCAACGAGTCCAGTACTGGGACTATACGGATGAAAGACACATTATCTGTATTTTAAAGAAGTTCAAAGTTTAGGGAGAAATGAACACACACACACACAAACACACCTGTAAATAATTGCAATCATACTGATTTCTTTTAGGCTTGGAATCTATGATTCTTTTTATAGCTAAACAAAATTACTCCTCAGAGTATAATCTCAGAGAGCATGGATCTCACTTAACAGATGAGAAAAGTGAAATCCAGAGATGTTAAAAGATATGACCAAGGTCACAGCCAGTGAGCGCAAAGCCACAGGAAGAACCTGATGTGTTTCCACCACATATAGTAGCATCACCCTTGAGAAGAGGCATTACAGTTTCTATTTCTTATCCCTTGTATAAATCATCAATGGGCATTTGCTTATTGATTTTACCTTAATATCTTTAGTAGAGATATTTTATTACAGATATTTTATTAAAGTTATTTCTATTAAAGATATTTCGATCTCTATATTGTAGTATATTCAAGATAAACATAGTAGTGTATTATTATGTAATATGTGGATAATACATATCATTATATACATTATTAACATATAGTAATGTCTAACATAGTATAATTTGTATATTCTAAGTCCCTAGTGTAAGTTGTGAATGAGCATTTGTGTATTCATTTTACTTTAATAGCTCTCATGCTGTCATTTGTCCAGCTACAACTCTCAGCATTATGATGTCTCTCATACACCAGGTAACTTTTAACTTGCTTAGTCTCTGAGACTGTTAGCAGTTGATCAAAGCAACCACTTTCTCTTCATAAACATTCAGTTTTCCAAGCCTTGAGTTGGAAATTGAGGAGATGCCAGTGGGCATTCAGATACTAGAGCATCTGAATTTCATCTTGTGTCATATTTCATGCTTTCCCAACCTATTTCCAACCAACAACATCTCCCTGGACCCGCATCCTTGGCATTTATCGTTTGAGGCCATATCACAAAAGAAGCCTGTTGGTTAATTTGTACTTCTGCGCATCCAAGGGAAATGTCTGACAATAAGGTCTAGGAGAGGACAGAATCCTGATGAGTGGCATTTGACAGTTTCCATGGTGTAAATACCTTCACGATGGTCAATTTCAAGCGATGGAGGTATTGGTGCAGAGAGAGTACTGGGTTTGGCTTGTGGGTTTGGTTAAGTACAACCAACAACAGGCCTAATTTTAAGACGCAATTTGAACTTGGTAGGAAGATAGGAAAAAAAATTATTAAATTAACTTATTGAATTAATAAAGATATAAGAGAAAGGGGGCAACCAATTACACTCATCTGGTAAAATACACACTCACCAGTGATCCTCTTTGTGAACATAGTTGAGAAACTTCTGGCTAAAATGATAAGTGGAGGCTTGATTGTAAAAACCAACAGATCCCTCCCAGCTTAGCTAATCAAACCAGGTTTAAATGTTAGAATTCAGGAGCCAAAGAGGACAGTGCAAGGACAAGGAGAACAATTTGACAGCAGAGACTGGCTTGAGCAGCAACTTTATTCAAGCATTTGCTCAGTCAGTCAGTCAGTGGGTGTTTGTGTCCTCCTAAGAGTCATATGTGGAAATTCTAACTTCCAATGTCATGGTGCTAGGAGGTGGAATCTTTGGGAGTCATGAGGGTGGAGCCCCTGTGAATGGGATTAGTGACCTTATAAGAAGAGACCAGAGAGCTTCCTCTCTCTTTCTCTCTCTCTTCCTCCCTCCCTCCCTCTCACTTTCTCTCCCTCCCTCTCTCTCTGTGTCTCTCTTCCTCTGCTATGTAAGGACACAGCAAGAAGATGGCCAACCAGAAAGCAGGTTCTCAATGGAATGCAATCTGCCAGCATCTTCATCACTGATTTCTCAGCCTCCAGAACAGTGAGAAATAAATGCCTGTTGTTTAAGGCATCCAGTCTATGGTAATTTATTAGCCCCAGCTTACTAATACAATGGGTATTTACTGAGAATCTTTTTCTTTGTTCCTACAAATTGACATATTTAGGAAGGGATCTCAAGTAATGTAGAAAGGAAAAGAATTTACATTAAGATATTCATTCTGTAGAACATTATGCAAATATCAATGCCCCATTCTACTCCCTGACTCCGGGGGCTGTAGGAAGAGTGAGGGAGAGATATAAGCCTCTCTCTGAGCTAGTGGCTGCAATCCAAAACTCAGGAGAAGAAGCTGCTGCCTTTTCTTAGGGGAAATTCTTTAGTGTCAGGCTTTATTGCCACCATCAGCTCAACCTGAGTCAGCTGGGAAACCACAGTCCCCAGAAGTTCTCAAACATCAAGCTTAGACTTATATGTTGATTCAAGACCAGAAAAAAAAACCTTATTTTTATTTCCTTTCCTGAGTCCTCCCAGGTTTCCACCTGCTTTAGGGAAGTTCTTTTTACAGTGTTGTCTACCTGGGGACCACCTCAGGCCTGACCTTTCAGTACAGTGTTGCTTTATTTAACGTGGGAGTCTTTGAATGTCCCCTATGTCATGTATGGTAGTAATCCTAAACAGGCTGATTTTCTCCCAAATATGAGCAAACCAAAAGTGCAAAGTGTTCAAAGCTACATAACGACTCATATGTTTACTTTCCGTTATACTTTTCTAAAAATCTACCTTTAAATTACATCTCTAAGCAGATCTGCCTGGTTTCTTCACTGTCCTTGAATTTTTTATTCTACTTTTGGAATTTAGATTATAAAGTACACATACTGTCTCAAATACATAGTAATATATTTTATTCTAATGTGGGACCTCAGACTTTTCACTCTTAACAGCGTATATTAACAACGCTTCTGATGAAACATGGGGAAGTGTGCTTTTTTCTGCCTGTCTGGAATATGTGGGCACCCCCCCACAAACCCAACTGGCAGCTAAACCAAGAACACCCATGATACTATAGAGACTGTTCCATACTCTTTAGCTTTGTAAGGAGATACGTTGGGCATGAGACAATAAGGTCTGAAACAAGGGAGGGAGATTTTATGGTAGAAGAAAATTTCTCTCTTCCACTCAACCCCCTCAAATTCTCGTGGGGACAGGAGATGAAGGGAAAGTGCTCTACACCTTGAGAAAACTAGAACACTAGTGTCTGTTCAGTTCCTTCTCTGGTAGTTGGTATCTCACAGAGATGATGGTGAGGGGCTTAGAGGGCAGTGTTGTACCCCTTGATAACCCTGAGTTTCCCATGTTCTCAGAGCTGAGGTTGGGGCAGAGTCTCAGCCAAAGCAATTACCATCTATAGTGAGAGACATGTGACTGTGGACGAACCCTATGCACTGATACATTCATTTCCCCTGAACTTTGATACTTCCCTCTCTCCACCCTCCAGGAAGAGGTAGGAAAAAGGCAGAACTTTCACTTGACTGCATTTGAGAGTTGTGGAAATCAGACCTCGGATTGGAATGTAGAATAGAAAACAAATTAAGGTATAGAGGTGGATTGACAGAAATTGGATAGAAGAACAACTCAGAAGCGACCAGATTATACTTTTTGCCAAGAACAGAATTGGACACCAAGAAGCAAAAATCAAATTGAATCATAGAGATTAAAAAAAGAAAGCAGTATTTACAGACACCTGAATCTTGTCAATTATCACGACCATGAAAATGTATGTCTCTCATGCAAATAATCGATTGTAAACGTAAATTAGTTATCTAGTGCCATGTCACCCAAAATACCTGCCCCGCACCACCCTGCTCCCTAGTGTGGATGTGGCTGATTGCATCTTGAATCTGTTTTTACACTTAAAGTCCAGAAGGGTTGGTGCTGTTTAGACGAATTTGTCTGTTCTGTTTGTTTCACCTCAGATTCTTTCCAGTAGATGGCGTTAGTCCTAAGTCTAAGAGTAGAAAAGAAAGGCTTATTGAAATATATTCGTCTTCTAACCATCAGCTGTGAAAGGGGTTAAGAAGTCATTTTATATGATTATTAGCCAATATGCATTTAAATTCCTTACCCATTAGGGGTTCTCAAATCTCCATATAGATTGTCATCTGAAGTAGATGAAAGCACTAAGGGAGGAGTTTGGATACATGTCAGAGGGTGCAATAGAGGGTCTGAAGTGTCCATGAGGACAGGCTGTTATCAGAAGCTTGGATTCGAAAAGGTCTCAGATGTGCTTGTCTCTTAGAAGAGGACTTAACATTTACTGAGTTCCAAAGAGAAAAGAGGGAGGGGGAGAGAGAGAGAGAGAGAGAGAGACACGGAGAGGGAAGGTATATAAGGAAAGGGGAAATATCCAGCTGAATACATTGAAGACTGCTTCTTTTTAAAACATCAGCTTCATACATCAAAGCAGAAGAATTGACTGCTTCAATATCATTGCTTTTTTTGGCAAGGGTGGGATGGTACATTCAGATGAGGCTAAATTGTCCCTACATGGTGTCTAAGGGAACAAAATAATGAGACAAGAAAGGCACAAATCTTGCTTTTTAAGGCTTCAGGTACTCCCTCCAAATATTATACTTCAGCCATTTGCCTCAATCTGAAATATTTGCTAATTATAAATAATTTAAGAACAAGTTAAAAATCTATCTGATTTGAAAATCTTCGGCTCGATCCTCCATAGCCTATGGAATATCTGTTTTACAGTTAAAGTGATTTTCATTTTATCTCCACCCACCCACCCTGAACGCACACCTAACTCACCTTCTTGTAGAAGTGGAGTGTCACCTGCATTTTGGTACCCCTCAGACAACATCCAATGCTTTTTCCAAGAAAAACCCACCATTCCAACCAAATCTTTCCCGAGGCTCTGACGCCAGCCCTACCATTTCTGTATTCACTTATTTACATCACAACTCAATTATAATTATTATAATTCCCCCTTCCCTCATCTTTCTTTTTTAAAGTGTGAAGCCAAGGAGAGTCAGGAATTACAACTTTTCCCCCTAGAATGATCACAAATTTCCCGTTTCCCCATCCAGTCTTTTTTTTCCCAAAGAGGGAAAAAAGTACCGTGGACTTGGTAGGAAGCATCGCTCAATTTGGGACCATTGTCCCCCCCTTCCAGAGACTCCCAACTGTCTCCCTTAAACGTGCTGTCTGTAACCAGTTGTTCCTGTTGAATAACTGCGTGAGCTGCAGGGCTTTTGTCGCCTGCCTGCAGATAGACGGGGATGCTGCTGGCTTTTCTGAGTGTGGAGACAGCACCCGGGAGCCCCCAGGAGGCCGTTATCAGGAGCCAACAGATGGAGCCCATCAGCGCGCTGCCAGCCATCCACACCTGTGGATGGCGCCCCAGCCAAGAAATTAATTGCTTAGAAATAAAAAAATGGGTGGACTCAGATCGGAAAGGATTAAGAAGAAAAGGTTAAGCAAGGGAAAGAGGAAGCCGCGCTGTGTGAGGTACCCTGATCCATGGCAGCAGACCCAAGTGTGTGACGTGTTCAGCGCCCGACTTGGTTTTCAAATACAAGAAAGATGCAGGATTAGAACTGAAACATGGGAAGAAAAAAGGCGACTTAAAAGAGAACAGGATGCCCATTGCTTCACTTGGGTCATTCACACGCATTCTGAAGGAAAAAAAAAAAAACACGAAACTTTTCCTCTTGTATGTTTATATTTTGCTAGTGGAATTACATTTAATCTTATTCATTGTCCTTATTTTTCATTTGTTTTTTCATATTTTGCTGCTTCTATGATTTCCAAATCAGCAGACAGAGGTTTTTGGTTTTGCTTTGTTTTCTGTAGTGGCTTCATGGAACAATTATTATTATTATTTTTTTTTTTGCGGTACGCGGGCCTCTCACTGTTGTGGCCTCTCCCGTTGCGGAGCACAGGATCCGGACGCGCAGGCTCAGCGGCCACGGCTCACGGGCCCAGCCACTCCGCGGCATGTGGGATCTTCCCGGACGGGGGCACGAACCCGTGTCCCCTGCATCGGCAGGCGGACTCTCAACCACTGCGCCACCAGGGAAGCCCCTTGGGACTATTTTTATAACTTATATTTTCTTGTTTCCCTAAGAATTTTTTACATAGTGTTTAAAAACCAAAATTCAACTCAGTAAATTTTAAAGATCTTATTGGCTTTATTCAAAGATGTGATTCACGAATCCAGCAGTATCCCAGCTAGCAGCTAGAAAGGCAAGCCAAGGTGCTGTACAAAATGGAAGACTTTTATAGGCAGAAGGTGTGGAGGATTAAAGAGGGCAAGGAAGTTACACCAGCAAAGAGCGGTTTGTGTCAAGGTCACCTTCCTTTAGGGAACAGCAGGGACCTATCAGACATATGAACTCCTCACTGCTCACCGGGTCCTTCCAGGTTTAAGATTCCATTCCTGGGAAAGGCTGAAGCTAAGGTAGTAAGTCTGAGTTTGGTGACTTGGGGCTTAGCACCAGTGACTTCCTTTGGGGCCTGTTGTCTTGTTTTTAACGACAAAAAAAGTAGTTTCGATTCCATTGCAAAACTCGTTCCTCACTGTGTGACCTTTAGTCCTTCATCTTTTTTGATCTCAGTGACTTGCAAAATGAAGCATAATTGCTAAGATCCCATGCAGCTCTTGAATTGTATGACTCTGTAAATCAATTTCCGGCAGTATTTAGAAATGGCTTAGACAAAATATCTGGAAGAAGGAAATAAGGGACATGGAGAAAAAAGGAATCCCTAAGAGAATTATATGCCACATTACCCAACACAGCCTCTTCTTTGGAAATTTCTCCTGTGAAAGAACAGATCATTATTACCAGGATCACTGAGAGGAAGCATCAACAGTCTCAGTAATTAGGATGTAGTAGAAGTGGAGGGTACCTTGACTTAATTGGAGAATTAGATACGGTTCTCATTTGTCAATGCTTTAGTTTTAAAACAGACATATCTTTGATCTGGGCACAGCTAAGCAGTGTATATTCTGCATCTGAATTGAAGCAACCAGGGTTTTTTTTTTCTGCAAATAGACATTTAGGGGCAATTTAGTTTGATTAAGAATGAATTATTCCAGCAAATTTTTATCATTTATCACGTGTCAACTTCCAGCACATGCTGGAAGTAAAATATAGTGCCTTTCATCAAGGAACTTAATATCTATCAGTTGGAATAAAAACAGTTGCATAAATAAAAGTAATGATAAAATTATTTATTTATTTATTGAGTGCTTATTGAGTGTACTTTGTCACTTGACCAGATCTAATATATCTAATCCTCAAAACAACCTGGCAAAGTATCATCATTAACCTGTTTTTTTTTTAAAGATAATTTTTAAGAGCAGTTTTAGGTTCACAGCAAAATTAAGATGCAGAGATTCCCCATACACCACCTGCCCACCACATGCATAATCCCCATTATCAATGTCCCCCACCAGAGTGGTACATTTGTTACATCTGATGAACCTACACGGACACATCATAACCACTCAAAGCCCACAATTTATATTAGGGTTCACTCTTGGTGTCGTACTTTCCTTTGACTTTGGATAAATGTACAATGATATGTATCCATCATTATAGTATCATACAGGGTATTTTCACTGTCCTAAAAATCCTCTGTCCTCCACCTATTCATCCGTCACCCCCATATCACCCCTGCAACCACGGATCTTTTTATTGTTTCCATAGTTTTGCCCTTTCCAGAATGTCATATAGTTGGAATCATGCAGTATGTAACCTTTTCAGATTGGCTTCTTTCGCTTAGTAAAATGAACATAAGGTTCCTCTATGTCCTTTCATGGCTTGAGAGCTCATTTCTTTTTAGCACTGAATAATATTCCATTGTCTGGACGGACCACAGGTTTTTTTTCATCCATTTACCTACTGAAGAACATCTTGACTGCGTCCAAGTTTTGTATAAGGTTGCTATAAACATCCGTCTTCAGGATTTTGTGTGGGCATAAGTTTTCAACTCCAGAGGGTAAACACCAAGAACCATGATGACTGGATTCTATAAGAGAATGTTTAGTTTTGTAAGAAAACACAAAACTGTCTTCCCAAGTGGCTGCACCATTTTGCATTCCCACCAGCGATGAGTGAGGGTTGTTGTTCCACACCCTCGCCAGCATTTGACGTTGCCAGTGTCTTGGATTTTGGCCATTCTAAAAGTGTATTTTGGTATCTCATTGTTGTTTTCACTTGCATTTCGCTGATGGCATCTAACGTGGAGCGTCTTTTCATATGTTCATTTGCCATCTGTGCGTCTTCTTTGGTGAGATGTCTGTGAAGGATTTTTAGTCCATTTTTTAATTGGGTTGTTTTCTTGTTGTTGTTTTAAGAGTTCTTTGTATATTTTGGTTAACAGTACTTTATCAGATGTATTTTTTGCAAGCCAGTCTGTGGCTTGTCTTCTTATTCTCTTGACATTACCTTTTGCGGAGCAGGAGTTTTTAATGTTAATGAAGTCCAGCTTATCAATGATTTCTTTCATGGATTGTACCTTTGGTGTTAGCTCTAAAGGTCATTGTCATACCCAAGGCCATCTAGGTTTTCTCCTATGATATCTTTTATGAATTGTATATTTTGTATTTTACATTTCGGTCTGTGATCCATCTTGTGAAGGGTGTAAGCTCAATAAACACTAGCTATTCTTATATATATTTTATTCTTATATTTGCCTTAAAAACATTTCCAGATTTTTTTGAGATATGGTTGATCTACTACCTGGCTGTGTCTTAACTTTTACAATCTAGATGTGTCTGATCTCTCAGGCCAGGCTGTAAAAATCCCATTTAACCAACATTTGATATCTATGAAAAGCCTGTGGTTTTTAGCTGGAAAAAGTCACTACTCTTCTACAAAATATTACTTTAAATATAGAGAGCAGGGTTTTGGTGACACAGGTCATGCTGGAAAATGGTGACTTTTAAGTTTTTCTTAAAATTAATTCTAAGAGATGTTTTATAATGCACAAGGTGAAGATGACTTATCAGAGGGGATAAACATGACTTGCACAGAAAGGTGACATGTTTAGAGAATGTGCTATTTATTATAACTGCCACCCAGCCTCATTTGCTATGGTCAGTGTGGGCATTCCATGACCAGATACATAAATGAAACAGATAAAACGAGACATTTCTCACTGAAAAACAGTGTGTTGCAGTGGAATGAGGGTGGCCTGGCAGTCAGAAGACCAGAATTCTCGTGTTGATTGTTGTTAAATTGTTGTGTGATCTTGTACAAGGCTCTTCACCTTTTCGGACACCTGTTTCTTCATCTGTGAAAGAAGACGACTGGGTGAGACTGTCTGTGAAGTCGTTCTTGTTCTCTGAGTCTATAGTTTATACGCACTCAGCATCATCAGCCTTAGAGATATCTAGATTAAATGAAACCGGGAAGGCAGGACAACCTGGTCTTTGATTATTTGATGATGTGCTCAGGGTTTATTTTTCTCTCTCTCTCCTTCTTTCGCTAGTTGACTTATCTGATATAAGAAAAACACTCTGTGGTGCCTTCTCTGACCAGCTTCATGAATTCAAGCTCTGATGAGCTATATAGAATAAACAAGTAGAAGATGAGTGAACCTTATTTTTTGCATTACTTAATTCAAATTGATTAATTTAAAGCCTATCTCCTGGTTCTGCACCAAGTAGATCATACAGAAGAGAGGACTCGAATGTTCTGGTGCCACAGGGTTCACTTTTTCAGATGTGGTGGAGCGTTATCATTCCGTGATAAACATTCATTCATTCATTATTTATTTATTTACATCTCTAAATGACATTGACATTTGACAAAGTTTCAAGGACCCAAGAAGCAAACTTCTCAACCAATTCAACACAGGTTGCCAAAGCACTGGCTGTTCTTGCTTGCACTGTACCCCTGCCTAACGTAGAGAATTACTCTCTGTGAGCTCCAGGGGGGAAAAGCTCCCAGGACATTTTTCTGCTCCTCCCGAAGAGGATTGCGTACCTAGACACTATGTTAATCTTCCTAGACATAATCCTCATTTATATGAAATCAGTATCGCCATTTCTCTTAAATCATCTTCTACTTTCTTTCTTTTTAGTTATTTATTATGCTTATCAAGATGTTTTATTTCGTTCTACTTTTATGCCTTATTTTATTATTACTTGTTTAGACTAGGCTACGGTCAAAACCAGGGAAGACATCATTATCCACTAGTCTACATCCTTCCTTACAAGACGAAAATACCCTCTAAGTCTGGGTCTCATCTAGCATTCCCTACTCTTCCTGCTTTTAAAGAGTAATTCATATTCTGCATATCCGGAAAATTAATTTCATAAGAAAATATCCCCTTACTCGGTAGCCTATATATCTTTGTTGCGCTATATGTCATCATTTCCAAGTTCCATGATCCATCTTGATTATTATTATGATTAGAAGTCTCTTCCTTTCCAATTTTGGGCATCCCCATTCTCTGTGCAGGTCACCTGCTCCCTTCGCTCTCTAAGTGTGCGTCCTTCTCTCTGATGTTCTCAAGACATGCTGCTTTCACTGGCAACTCTTAGACAAGAAAAGGAGGCGTGAACTGGAGATCGGGTGACTGGCCTGATGCAAGAGGATCCAGAAACCTCAGAGCTTATGATGGTTTTGCCATTTCATTTTAGTTAACTGCTCATATAAAATTTGTCTCATGACAGAATAGTTGTTTTTTAATGTTCGATTCGAGCTTGTGTGTATGCATTCTTAATACTGTATTTTGAAGGAAGCCATTTCTGATTATGTGGGTCTGTGCACTTAATAGCTGCATAATAAAGGATAATTACATTTGCCTGTAAGAGAATATGGATTAACAATAAACATCAATGCCATGAAAGGCCGGCAGCAGTGTATGAATGGGATCTTTTCAGAACCACTCTCATTTATTACACAATGGATAAAAACAATTGGATTAATGAATCAAGCAGGCATTCTGCTTGCACGGCTAACGTTAAAGAGTAGTAAGCCAGTTTATTGAATGCTTAGTCGACAGCCATCTGTTTATCCTTTGATGCATTTCATCTTAAAGGAAGATTTATACTAATTAAACAATTTAAACCACCCATAAAAGTTACATTGGTATATCCCCACATGCTCTGTAAAGCTCCTGTGTGTGCTTATTTTTTTTTTTTTTTTTGCGGTACGCGAACCTCTCACCGCTGTGGCCCCTCCCGCCGCGGAGCACAGGCTCCGGAGGCGTAGGCTCAGCGGCCACGGCCCACAGGCCCAGCCGCTCCGCAGCATGTGGGATCCTCCCGGACCGGGGCACGAACCCGCATCCCCTGCATCGGCAGGCGGACTCCCAACCACTGCGCCACCAGGAAAGCCCCGTGTGGGTGCTTTTTAAAGTCTATTTAAGTTACTCGGATTGGATTAATTTTAACAAGCTGCTCCTTCTGCTTTCTGTTCCAGCCTCTGACCTTTTTGTGAGCAGCTTACTGTTTAATCTCAAGTTTCCTTCTCTCTGATGATGACAAGGGCGGTATCAGTGTAACTCCAGAAACACCTGCATATTTCCCACATGTTCGGTTCTTTTCCATTTGGTTTCAAATCAAGGCTCGGTACTAGCTATTGTGAGGCTCTGTCTATCACAGAACAGATCCTGACAAACAGGCCATGAAAAATAGACAGCAGCTGCTTGGCTGGGACGGGAGTTCTGTCTCATTGCCAACTGCTACATCCATCACATCCGCGAGTATTCAGTAAGCGCCTACTCAAAGCTTGCAAATGGAACATTTAAAAGGTGGTCCTTGTGCTTACATTTGGCCTAGGGCTCTGTGCCATGTTCATGGCCGGTGGAGTTGCCACGCTGCCGGTCACTCCGGCCTCTGGAGGTGGCCTCCGGTGGCCAGGGGCAGAGCAGGTACTGTTCTTTTTCCCCCGTCCTCAGGCTCATTGTAAGTGAGCCCTTGCGGATGAGCTTTATTCTCCAATCTGTGGATTCAATTCTAAAATCCTATAAACCCGAACCGTGTGACCTCACGTGTGGTTTGTAGGACAAGAAACGCCTCTTTTCACTTTTTTATAGCCAAGCCTGGTTCCTTTCCTTCTTGGAGCTCTACTAGGGAGTGGCCGGCAGTGGATTCCAACCCCTGTTGTTGCTTCTGCTGTTTCTCAGTGCTTCTTAAGAGCAGGGCCAGCTCTGAGCCATTGGGGGTTTTCCCTAGTGAAGGGAGCATCTCTGCAGTGGAGTGTGTGACCTCTGCCTGGTGAGAGAGACTAACTTTGTGGCCCTGAATTACTTCACTGGGCTGGGGCCTACACCCTCTCCATCAGGTTGGCCTTCTTAAAGTGACATTACCTCCTCCTGCCTTTAGGCTGAACTGATTTCTGAAGCCTTCCTGGGGAACACCTGCAGTCAAACAAAATCGTCAAACAAAATCATTTTCTCCAAAGTGGTGCTAAGTCATGTAACACAGACTCTCGCTCCTCTGTGAGAGAATAACACTCTGGAACAGGATACTGGTGCCTATTAATATGGCAAATTATGGCAGCAGAAGAAGCCTCATTTCCAGTATCACCATGGGTCCGCTATCTGGGCCCTCACATTCCTCAACAAACCAGGAACTATGTCATTTGCATGTACTTTTCTTAGTACTTTAAAGAAGACAGACCATCTTCTCTTGCCTCCAGCTTTGTTAAAAAAAAAAGCAAATACAATTTATTGGGAGGGAGCTGTCTTTGAAAAACACCCTGAGGACACACGAACAAGTAAAATCTAATTTAAATGAAGATTCTCCAACGCCATCCCAGCGATTCTTGTTCATTTACCTGGGATGGGGTCCAGAAATTGAATTTCGTGAAGTACCTGGTGGCACTGATGCAGGCAGTCCCTGTGCTGCCTCTGAGAAACACCAATAAAGCTGAAAGTTCTATGTGTGACATCCTAGAAATGTACTTTACATTTTAAGAAGAGAAAAGTACCTCCTCAATTGTACCAAGACAGAGGCCTCGTAGACTCAAAGCAACAGTAATAACAGTAATAAGGGAGACATAGACTCATGTGGTTCACTTCCATTGCTTTACAAAGCCATTCTTTCCAGCCCAATTTTTCCTCCTCATTAATGACCACCTTATCCCTGGGAGATTGGAGACCATGGACTTGGCCTCCTCACCACTCCCCTGACATTAACCAGTTCTCTCATTCTGGCCAAGGAGAAGTGGCTACTTGCAAAGTTGACCGAAACAACCCAGCAAAGTAAATGCTACCCTGACCCCTCTCCTGGGAGGGGAGTCTGAGCTTGTACCCAACAGCGCGTGGGCTCTGAGGACTCTTCTCCCTGTTTCCTCCTTGTGATTCCTGTGTAACACTGGTGACACTTTCTAAAAGCACCTGGCAAGCTTTTAGAGAAGACTAATTCCCCAGGTCTACCCAAGACTCTGAATGAAAGGTCTGACTAGGCTGCTGAAGGGAATGATGTCTGGGTTGCTTTAAAAGCAGGGGGCAGATCCTGACAGGATGGGGCATCTGGTCCCAAGGCAGTGAAGGTGAAGAGGCAGAGGGGCAGAGAGATTGAGCAGGGACTATTCCGGACAGACAGAACCAGAACAGGGAGACAGACATACTGATATGCCCTATTAAAAGCAAGAATTAGACTAATCCATGGAACTGCTCTGTCCCTCAGTATGTGGTTTCTAAGGAACTCTAGCATTAGATAGAAATTAGTACTTTTAGAGAGTTTCTCTGAGGTCTCACTTAAAATGTCTTTGGCCTCAACTGAAATTCATTTTCTTTTGTCTGGCCTTGAAAAGAATGGAGTTTTCTCAGAGAATGAGCTGTGTACTTCTGTGATTGGAAAAGGTCTCTTTGTAGCCGTGCAGAAGTGCTGGATGGATACTTGAGATTACTGGAAGTTTATATTAATCTACACACTTTTGGAAAAACTGGAAAATTGGGCTAATTGTATATCTATTTAAGTAACCTTTGCACTGTTTTCTTCTTCAGAAATTAAAAGAAATCAACTAGTGTATATATTTATGATTTCACTACGTTGGATATTACAAGCTTTAAAAAGAGGTAACTGAAAAACAAAACCAGACAGTAGTCTCCAACTGTGTTTTAAAAGCAATATAATGGGAGTGGGATGGGACAGGGCATAGTCGGAATTTCCCTCCAATCCCAAACTGCTTTGCTTGGAAATCTTTTGAGAAGTAATAACAAATCTCATATCGTTGCATATACAGAATATCTACAATTTTACCCTCTAACAAGGACCCTCTGTGAGGTGTGCACAATAGATATTATTTCTCCCAAACTGAGATGAGAAAAGTGAAGAAGTATGTTTAACTGACTTGCCTGCATCTACATGTTTAGTTCATGAAGGGTCAGCCTGGGGTCCAGGCCTGATTTCCTTAAATTCCAAGTGTCTTTCTTCCGTAGTTTAGATCATGTCTAATGACAAATAAGCATACTTAGGTTGAAAAAAGGCATTTTAAGAATGTAATTATTTTCTTTGGTTTCTTCCATTTGACGTTAAAAGATGACTTCAGGGCTTCCCTGGTGGCGCAGTGGTTGGGAGTCCACCTGCCGATGCAGGGGACGCGGGTTCGTGCCCCGGTCCAGGAAGATCCCACATGCCGCGGAGCGGCTGGGCCCGTGAGCCATGGCCGCTGAGCCTGCGCGTCCAGAGCCTGTGCTCCGCAACGGGAGAGGCCACGGCAGTGAGAGGCCCGCGTACCGCAAAAAAAAAAAAAGTTAGGTTCCTACTCTTCCACAGAGACAGGGAGATGGGGCCTTGTCTTCAAGAGTTGCTAGAACAAACAGTCAATTGGTTGGGTAACCTTGAGTTATCTCAGGCAGGTAGTTTTAAGGAGGGCTAGGTCATCCTAGGGGTGCAGTTTTGCACTGCTAGTAGTTAATGTTGGTTCAAGCCTTTATAGGCCAAGGATGAGGGATAGTTGAAGAGAGTGCTCAGAGGAGCCAGGCTAGAGTTTGATCAAGGAGATATTCTGTCACCAGAAAATCGGTGAGAGACAATATCATATAGTAATGAAGGAACTAAGACTCTAGAGCTTGCTTGTCTGTGTTTGAATCCTGGCTCTACCACTTACCAGCTGTGTGATTTTCGGGGTAAATCACTAAACCTCAGTGTCTCTTATTTCACTAAAATGGGAATTAATGTAGTATACTCCACAATATTCATTACTTCATGAGTATTAAATGAGTTAATGCTTGGGAAGCACATAGACCAATGCCTGGCACAAAGTACGCGCTGCATCCGTGTCTGCTGTAACTACAGTTTATGAAGAATCGATCTACGACGCAGGGGAGGAAAGCGACTCTGCGCAGCAAGTAGCCTGGCAGCTGCTGGTCTTGGCTGACGTGGAGAAGGAAAGGCTAAAACACCACTTGCAGGCACAACCTTATATGATTAAAAAAAAAAAAAAACTGCCCTGGAAATCAGAGAGAATCTCTGTCTGCCTGGAACATGGCCCTGACCTTCTCCAGCAAGGACCTTGTTCAGGAAAAACCCAACCTTGTTCAAAGTTGAATATAATCCAAATGAAATATCCATAAGAAGAGTACTGCTGTTCTGTGTCATCAGAACAGTCACAGCTGTGTGATAAAAGCATCCAACTCTTGTTATCTAAGAGTATTCGTATACAGTACGTGTCTATTACATGCACGTGGCACTCCACTGGGCCCTCAGCTGAGGAGGGAGTCCTGCCTTGCCCATAAGCACATATACCCTTAGAGAAAAATGACCCTGGGGAGACAATCTACTGTGGCTGATGGCTGATTAAAGTGGTGACTCAGGCCTATTTTAGAACGACAAAGATTTGGTTCATTGGAGAATGGCAGGCAGGCCTGTTGGCTCTGATAGATCTGCGGGTGCCAATGTGTTGTTGACTTCTACATCCCATGTCAACTACAGGCCATTCTATGATATTGGAGTTGCAATCTTCTTACAAACTGCCTGTTCTTCTGCTCCGAATAGCAGTAAATAGTCTCTGAATGTCTAGATTGACGGGCTTTATTTTACCAGCTATTGTTTTCTGACCTCCGAATCTTTAAACAAAGAGGAAAAGAATGTCAATGTTTCATAGAAGCCGAAGGGCTAGGAACAAGCAGTTTGTGGGTAGATTGTGGTTAGAGCACATGCTGTATGGATATATCCCCACAATATGCCCAGTGCCTCCATATGCAAATGCATTGTTGTCATTTCGTATGGAGGCTGGATGCCCCTGGGACTGTAGGATTATTTCACGAGGAGGATTCCTGGCTCATACCAAACTGATTAGGTTACTAACCTCCAAGCCATGGAGTGATTCCTCATTTGTACTGCACTCTCATTCTCCAAGCTGGTGAAATCAGCCTCAGTTCAAATCCTAGAGAATGTCTCTCTGCACAATAAACAGGTATTTAAACCAAGCTGCTTGCCTAATAACAGATGCAGACAACAGTGCGGTGCGATCTGGAAGCACAGGCAGGCAGCACAGAGGTGATGTGACTCCAGACTGTTTGCAGGACTCAGATTGTGTCACTTGTGTTGAAATGAGTTTGTGTGAGTGTGTAGAGCAGCTGGCCAGCATACTCTGCAGTGACTGCTGAGGAAAACTATCACACTTGTGCCTGTGGTGTACTACAGGACACTGCTGCTGTCTGATGGAAGGACACCCAAGGAGACTTATTGTCTGGGTGCTTCCACTAGATTTTTTTAAGAAGCTGGAGGTTGAATAGCTATGACAACAAAAAGTAGCTGTTAAGATTCCATTTGGAGCTGAGTCATTGTTTCTGCCAATCACTCATTCCCTTCTGAGTCAAATAAGCATCCAGACATGGCATCATGGAATCAGGAGCTGGAAAGGACATTAAATGTAATCTAGTGTGACCTCTTACTAATGAGAGGAACCAATTTTATAAATTCCCCCATAGACGGCCTGAAAATAGGACTATCTTTCTCTCTCTTACCTCTTTTTTTAATCTTCCTGTCTACTCAGTTTCTTTTTTTTTTTTTTTTTTTTTTTTTTTTGCGGTACGCGGGCCTCTCACTGCTGTGGCCTCTCCCGTTGCAGAGCGCAGGCTCCGGACGCGCAGGCTCAGCGGCCATGGCTCATGGGCCCAGCCGCTCTGCGGCATGTGGGATCCTCCCGGACCGGGGCGCGAACCCGTGTCCCCTCCATCAGCAGGCGGACTCAACCACTGCGCCACCAGGGAAGCCCCCTTTCCTTATTCTTGATTCTGCTATTCGGAGACACGCTTACTTGGGATTCTTGCTGAGTGATTGAACTACCTGACATCTGACCACTAAGCAAAAGATGGGTTATTATCATTAAGATAGAACAAACCTTCGAAGTTGAAATACTATCATATGAGAAAAGTAGTGTCTTTTTTTTTTTTTAAAAAAGGGTTTATGTCTTGTTTTAAGAGGAAAATATAAGCTCAAGTTAGAATATCAAATGTGACCATCTGTACTCATTCAATTTAACATACATTGTGGGTCTGTGATATGCCAGGTACTGAGATACACAGATAAGTTAAAATAGTTTCTGCCCTTGAGGGGCTGACAGGCTAAAAGGGAAACAAACACATAAGCCTACAACTACAATTCAGTGTGTTAAGTGCTATAACAGGCATGCAAAGTGAGCTAGGAAAGCATGGAGAAGAGAAAGAAATCCAATGGAGAAAGTGTTAAGTAAGGTTAACTTACTTAAGGGATGCAATGGAACTTAGCAAAGAAGATGGGATTTAAGGTTGTTCTTAAAAGATGCATGATGGTGGAGGAGAGAGGGAAGGGCAATTCTGACAAAAGCGGCAACAGAAGCAGAACAAGTGAAATCTACACCACAAGTGTGATGAGGGCATACGGTTTTTGGAGTGGGGTTTGGAGACTGAATGGCAGAGACTGAGCTGGGCTTACATCAAATGCCATGGGAGGTCATTTGGAAAATTGCGGGGAGGGCATTATGTATTTTAAATTAGGAGAATGACAAGGTAAGTTTTAGTTTTTTAACTTAAAAAGAAGTGAAAGCAGTGTTGAAAAGAGTCAGGAATTGAAGAAACTGGAAGTAGAGAGACCAGCTGAGAGTTTGCTGGAATAGTTTACACGAGGGACAGAGAAGGCCTGATGTGCAGTGGTACCAGCCATGCAGAGATGAGAATGTGTTCCAGAGAGTAAAGCAGAATTGGCTGGGGTCAGATTGGAAGGGAAGGAGAAAACGGATTCTAGGATAACTACTTGTTTGCTCATTTGTGAGACTTAACAGACCATAACACAAGTTGAGTTTATTGTTCTGGTGGTTGGAAACATGCATGCTCCAGGGAGTGAGGTTAAATGTCTGGTCACATTGACCAGGCGGCACAGGGAGAGGTAACAACGAGGTGACAGGGAGTGAGCCTGTGTTTGAACACAGACTAGTCTAGTGCAAGTTTAGTAACCATAGTTTCCCCAGCCCAAAGTGGGATGCTTTTTTCTGACAAGCATGTCCCAGTATAACCAAGTATTATGAGACAAATCTTTTCAAGTCAAGACTGTCCCAGAAAATACTGGTCATTTGGTTGCTTTCTAAGTGAATAAACAAGTGGTGAAAACAACCAGAGAAGCAGTGGGGCTGGGTTGCAAAGGAGTCTGTTGAATTGCTCACCACTTCCTTTGCACATAAATGCACTGGTGGTAATATTCCCAGTTATTTATTTCTGCAGCGTCTTCCTTCACGTCATTTCATCTTTCATGAGCGGGCAGTTCTGCCCAGGACGGGGGCACAGCAGACACAGCCTGTCCCGCCTGTAGAGGCTACTGCAGCTCCCGTTCTGAGTCCTGGCTAATTGTTTTGGCTCCTATTACTGCATCACCCAGTGTAGGGGCCATTTGAACTACAGTGACCAACTTTCCCTAGTATGGCCAGTTGTTTGACATTTAAAAATCTTTATTGAAAAAGTCCTCAGTTCCATTTACTGGAAGAAAAAAAGTTCTGCTTTCTTACCATTCTCCCTTTGGCTTGGCCTTTTTGAAGTCTGATCTGGCTTTTGATGGATAGAAAAACACATACAACGAAGAGGTGGTCACCCCGCACCCCAGAAAGGACCAGGGCTTTGGGTGCTGGCGAGGCTGCAGCCAGATACCCATGGAATCTGCTCTCAAGGGCATTTGGTTTTACTGTATCATCGATATCTTCAAAGGAGGATGGCTTGAAATATGGAAATCTGAGGTATAGCTTGATAAAGCCACAGGCGTGAAGCGCACCCCTGCAAATACCTCTGGCAGCCCTCTCTGAACACGCAGGGCCTGCAGGCTTTATCAGATGAAAGACAGAATTCACAGCCTGGGAACATGCAAACAGCATTTTTTTGTTTGCATGGAAAGTACCTCTGCGTTCATCAAGCTTGAGGCAGGTATTCTTTTTTCACAAAATGGAAAATGTCAGAAATGTCAAAGCCAAGTAGAGGTGTTTCGGAGAACCAGCCACGAATGTAAGGAGGAAATTAGCATTCAGGTCACGGATGGCAAGCAGTTTATTCTGGAGTTCATTCTGAGGAGGTAATGACTAGGAAAATGACAAAGAAAACTGTTACTGACCATTAGTGAGCAATCACTCTGTCATATTACTGGGATAATTTAGATAAATGTGGGGTTTTGCTGTCTGCCAGGGAGACGGGCCGCTGATGCCTTTGAGAACGGCAGTCCTCTTAAAGTTGCTTTTGACAAATGTGTTTTTTCATCAGGCAGATGTAAAACAGGCATGTCTGTGCCTGTCTGTGGGACGTAGTAATAGCTCATTTTAGAAGTTTGTTTAAAAAAAAAAAAACCCAAGAAAATCCGAAAAACCTCTCTGTCCGTTCTCTGTGTTTGGTGCCCAGGGATACATGCTGTAATGCCCTGCAAAGGCCTTTTAGCCACTGTGGAAAGCAGTGTTTGGAAACACAAGGTATTTAATAAATCGATGCTGAACATACCATATTTTTGTTCAATTGACTTCTATTATTTTAGCAGCTGCTAATTATGCGCTGTTGCTATTTGGAGGCCGGTAACAGATTTCTCTGCTCCATCTGGGTAATCCGGCTTCTCCAGAATGGACTTTTCCCCACCCGAATGCTGCAAGATTTTGGCTGCTGTATTCTGAGGGCAATGATCATATCAACGCAAAATGAAAAGGCAGAAGGGACAAGATGAAATTTACCTAGTGTTGGTCGCAAAATATTTCATTTTATCTTTGATGTCACAGGGCAGTCTCTGATGCCACCTATGTCATTTAGTGCTAAGAGGAAAATAGGAGGGACTATGTCCGTTTTCACAGTGAATAATAGATATGTAAATTCCGAGACTATTTTATCTTAAGAAAATACTAAGCAAAATCGACCACAGCATATATTCTATTTATTAAGAGTTTACAGGAACTGTATTGGGCGTGGAACCCAGCTTTTATCTATAGTGGAATGAAGTGGGACAGGGGAGGGAAGCTGAGTGCAGGGCTCGAAGTCAGATACTGCTATGCGCTAGCGGCACCAATGGGAAAGTTTCTCAGATTTTCTAAAATTTGGTTTCCTCCTATGTAAAAAGGGGTGAAAATAGCATCTCGTTTTTAGAACTGGTATGAGAATGACATAAGATAATGAACATATAGCTATGATGATGTTGATGATGATTTTTAAAATGCCAAACCCACCTTAAAATAACCAAAAGTGCTTTTACTATGATGCAGTGTCGGGGATAACACGCAGTTCTCCCATCCCACTTACCTGTCCTAATAGACAGGGAGGCAAAGAGCCACATGGAAATTCCAATGACTGGCTCCCATGCTCTTTATCAACTATTTTGCTTTTCACTTTGTCCTTGCACACGGGTGTTTTGCTTTTATCTTAACGTGGCTAATTAATCGAAATGCTTGCCAAGATGAGGGGCTGCCTCACTGCTGAAGCCTGGGCCGTGGGCCTGCTGCTGAGGGGAGGGGCCCGCGAGGGGCTAACTGTGTATTTAGGCCTGACCTGTGCACAGCGTATGCAAGCTCAGTCACTGCATTAGTCTGTTAGGGCTGCCACAGCAAAACACCAGAGATAGAGTAGATTAAACAACAGAAAGCTATTTTCCTACAGTTCTGGAGACTAAGGAGTCCAAGGTTCTAGCTCCTTTGGTTTCTGGTGAGAGCTCTCTTCAGGGCTTGTAGAGGACCACCTTCTCATTTGTTCCTCAAATGGCCTTTCCTGTGTGTACCAGTGTGGGAAGATCTCTCTCCGTTCCTCTTCCTAAGGGGCCATCAGTCCAACTGGATTAGGGCCAACCCTTATGACCCTCCTTCAACCTTAATTACCTGTTAAAGACCCCATATATCTCCAAATACCATCAGGGCTTCTATCCTTTGTTGTATATTGTCTCCTCCCACCACTAGAATGTATGTTCCACGAAGACAAGAATCTTTATTCCACTGATGGGTCTCAACTGTCTGGAAAGGTACCTGGTACATAGCAGCTATTCAGTACATCAGTTTTTAAATGAATGAATGAGATGCCTACTCGATTCCCTGGACAGGATCTGCAGGCAGCCTTGTAATATTTCAGGGCTCCAGACTTGAGACTTGCAGCTTAGCACTTGCTACTACCTAATGGAGGACAGATCCTGGCCCACAGTCACTTTAACGCTTTTTCTCGTATTCCACTGCCAATGGGGAGATACGGAAAACTAAATCCAACTACCCCAGGAAAAGGAAAATATTCATGCTCCAGTTTTTGAAGATATTCCATGAAATCCCAGTGGCTTGATTATAGTCTGTTTTATATTTTGGATCTTACTCTTTGAAGGAGAGAGAAACTTTCCTCAAACAGGAATATTTTAGGGACTTCCCTTGTGGTGCAGTGGTTAAGAATCCACCTGTCAATGCAGGGGACATGGGTTCGAGCCCTCGTGAGGAAGGTCCCACATGCCGCCAAGCAACTAAGCCTGTGCACCACAGCTACTGAACCTACGCTCTAGAGCCCACGAGCCACAACTACTGAGCTCACGCACCACAACTACTGAAGCCCGCGTGCCTACAGCCCATGCTCTGCAACAAGAGAAGCCACCGCAATGAGAAGCCCGCACACCACAGTTAAAGAAAGCCCACGTGCAGCAATGAAGACCCAACGCAGCCAAAAATAAATAGATAAATAAATTAATTTTTTTAAAAAAGAAATCTTTTAAGTCTTAAAAGGGGGAGTAGAGAACTAATGACTGAATATTGCCTGTGCTTATCCTTGACAGCTCTTACGTCAACATTATTTAATGGGCAAAATTCCCATCAAAAGGTTCATTACTTAGCCTGATTTTAACACTAGTGGAAAATGTCGTGGAGATAACTAAATGCAAGCACCAATCCTAATTTCCCATCCCTTTGAATTAATAGCTCTTGCCTCACCGCCTGCTTCCGACTCACATTCATCTCGAGAATTTATTCCACAGAAACCCCTGGTTCAAAGCAGCACAATCTCAGGAACACAAAAGCAAAGTCTGAGTTGAAGGGTTTGCTTTGTTTATTTTGTCCTTTTCCCGTCATCCACGTGGGGGCTTATCTTCAGAGAATACGACAATGTCAAAAACTCTAATTGGATCTTACCAGGGTTTTCCAATTTCAGTGTGTGGTTTTAGCAGGAAAAAGCTGTCATATCAACTCATCTTTAGCAATATGAGTAATAGTGGGGAAAATTGCAGCCAAAGGGAGACGGCTTTTGAGTGCACACATTCCTTTTGCTCTCCCGGGTTTGACACATTGTAGAATAACCTTTCAGTGAAATTTTAAAGCTTTCACATTGCCCTCTCTTACTTCTCTGTGGATGGCTGGTGAGACAACAAAATTATGTGTAGCCACAAAGCACTGATATCTGAGTCCATGGATTTTCTTCTCCCCTTTCCTATAGCTGCGTTTGCCCATATTTTTCTTAGCTTCCATCCTTCACCTAATTTGTTGGAAGTGGCCATTCAAGGCCTGATGGGGAAGAGGAAGAAGAAGAAAGCACTCTTGGTATTAAGTCAATGAAAATTGAAACTGAAAAATAAGGATGAGCTGGCATTATCGGTACAATAGCCTCTGGAAGGTTCTGGTTCCTGATGAGCTCAGAGCAGCCGAGTGGGAAGAAAACACAGAAACAGAAGTCACCCCGCCTGCGCCGCTCAGACTCTGGCACAGAGCTGAGCCTTAAGTGCCTTCAGCTGTTGCCTGGCGTGTGCGGGGAGGAGGCACCCAGCTATTCAGATTGCCAAGTGAACCTGAAATTTGTAAATTAATATGTGCAGATGGCAGGGGAGCTTCTTCTATGAGAGGAGACAATTGGGCCAGCTCTGCCTGTCCAATCCTTGGCATCTGAAAGCCTTCCCAGTTCTGGGGGGGGGGGGACTGTGAAATGGGGGTGAGGCTGGGGTTTGGAGCTTTCTTGTTTCAGGAGCCCCAGTCCCTTTAGTGTTGGCTCTGCTTATGCCAGGGTGGGACGGTAATGGCGTTGGAACTGGACTCAGTGTAACACATGGGTCCTAAAGGTTTCACATGCTGCCTCACCCCATCCCTCTTCAGGTCATGCTTGCTGACTGAATCTGTTTTCAAGGTCCAGTCTCTCCTGGTATCACTACAGGATGGAGGGAAGGATGTTACAGGTGAAGAGGTTTTATTGTGTCTCCTCAGTCACTGCAGGGGGCCATCACCCCCGTGTCCTACAACTGGGGTCATAAACAGACCTTCAGGTGAGTTTCCACCATCCTTCAAAGCTGTGCCGGTGACTTATCTGATCCGATCACATGACCCTGGGCACTGACACTTCACCAATTCGAGGGACAACAGCTGACACGCCCATTGCAAAAGTTGTTAATTCAGAATGATAGGAAAGTTAGGTGTCTGGGTGGTCTCACCTCTGGTTGACGGGAATGTCTCTGGAGAATGAGATGCCACAGAACAAAATGACATGTGAGTCATAGACTTATTGCGGGAAGGTAACAGTGAACAGCGAATCTGATTTTATTGCTCCAGAGTTGAGGAAGTGAGGTCTGGAGAGATGAAATAACTTTCCCAACCACCCAGGTTACATGTGCTGGAGTCAGGTAAGAACCCAGAGTCCCTGAACCCTTTGCTCTACCTTTTCCCCACTGATTCCTAAGAAGCCTCTTTTAGCAGGTGCTGTCCTTTTAGAGAATCAGCTTTGCTATCACGCTGAGGGTGCTCTCAGCTTGAGCCTGAGTTATATTCACTGCTGAGATACAGGCATACCTGACTGTCTGATGGCCTAATAGCATGAACCAGCCAAAGAAGCAAGGATTTTGCAAAATAACTCACCCTAAGGAGGCATGAATTAGGGCCCATAATAGGACTAGTAAGAATGTATTACGTTCTATTTACTGTAGAGCACAGGGAATTATCTTCAAAATCTTGTAATAACCTATCATGGAATATAATTAGAAAAAAAATAACTGAATTACTGTGCTGTACACCTGAAACTAACACAATACTGTAAATCAACTACCCTTCAATAATAATTTTAAGAAGAGTGTATCATGTTCTAAGGAAAAGGGTGAATTTTCTGTCAGTAAACATCTTTCAACTCAATCCCTCTTGAGTAACTGTAGGGAGGGAAGGGGGATAGACGTACGCATGTAGCTGATTGATTTTGTTATACAGCAGAAACTAACACAACACTGTAAAGCAGTTATACTCCAATAAAGATGTTTAAGAAATTTAAAAATTGAAAAGAATTCACATAAGAGCAAAAATCAGGGAACAGGTATTTCCCCACTTTCACCGAGGGTGTCAACTGGCCTCGTGCAAGTCAAGGGCCATGAGTAGGAAGCAGCAGTATCCATTCTCTGTATATTAGTCTATATGAAGGCTACCCCCTGCCATTGTACAGCCAAATACAAGGGTCCTTGTATTCAACTCTACTCACTGGTGGACCAAGAGAATAGTGAAGAGGGAAGGCTGAAAACCAGGAAACCTGGTTTTGAAACTTCATTGAGTCATTAATAACTGAGAAAACTTAAGAAAGTGATTTCAACTTTCTGGACCTCAGTTTCCTCATCTGTAAAATGGACGGATGAGTAATAAGTCCTCTGGGGTTAAAATGATATGACTGGTTCTACCCTTCTATGCCTCTTTCCATCATTCAGTGAGAAATGTGTCCAAGGAACCAGTTTTGGGGACAATGTTTTGGCCCGTTGGAGAAGCTTTTTTGCACAATCTACGGATCATTTCTCAGAAGGAACCTTCCTGGGACGGGCATGATTTTGCACATAAGCCAGAGTTGCTGGAGTGATGGCTCAGCCACAGCACCTCACAATAGACCTCTGATTAGCAGAACCCGGGAGTCACGAACAGCGGTTGAGTCAACGGCACCTCCTTCTAAATATGGGTCTGATCGTGCTGTGCTCTGACAGGAGCCCCTCCCCTGGAATCCAGAGAAGCGACTTCAGCAGGAGATGTGCCCCAGGGGCAGCGTGGTCGAGCATAGACTATACCCAGTGTCAGGAGACAGCACAGTGAATACGCCTCTCTGATTTTCAGTCCTCTGCCCTCCTGTCAGATGGTCTGTTCAATTTCACGTTCCAACAGCATGGCTCCAGGAAAGGGGATGCTGCGTGATCATGCCAGTGCACCCGCCCTTCCACTTTGGAACATGAATCATGTTCATGGAAACACCTCTTAGGATATTAATGTGAGGAATGACTCTGCGATACCTTCCATTTATTCAACAAAATGATGCTTTTCTGACTCTAGAATGGAATGATGGAAAGCTTCCAAAGTCTATTTTTTATTTTATTAATTTTTATTGGAGTATAGTTGCTTTACAATGTTGTGTTAGTTTCTGCTGTTCAGCAAAGTGAACCATTTATACATATATATATATATCCACTCTTTTTTAGATTTCCTTCCCATTTTGGTTACCACAGAGCATTGAGTAGAGTTCCCTGTGCTATACAGCAGGTTCTCATTAGTTATCTATTTTATATATAGTAGTGTTAATATGTCAATAATTGCAAATTAAAACAATAATGGGCTACCACTATGCACATATTATAATGGCTAAATTGTAAAACATTAACAACACCAATTGCTAGAGATAATGCAGAGCAACAGGAACTCTGATACTCTTATTCATTGCTAATGGTAACACAAAATGATACGATCACTTGGGAAGACATTTCTCACTTTCTTAAAAATCTATGGGGAGTTCCCTGGTGGTCTAGTGGTTAGGATTCCAGGCTTTCACTGCCATGGCCCAGGTTCAATCCGTGGTCAGGAATTTTTTTTTTTTTTTTTTTGAGGTACGCGGGCCTCTCACTGTTGTGGCCTCTCCCGTTGCGGAGCACAGGCTCCGGACGCACAGGCTCAGCGGCCATGGCTCACGGGCCCAGCCGCTCCGCGGCATGTGGGATCCTCCCGGACTGGGACACGAACCCGCGTCCCCTGAATTGGCAGGCGGACTCTCAACCACTGCGCCACCAGGGAAGCCCTCCTATGTCTTTTTATGAAGCCAGAATAGCAGCCATACCCAAACCATACAAAGGTAGTGTAAAAAGGGAAACTGAAAACAATTTTCACCTATGAGTAAATATAAATGGGAAAAGTTTAAATACAATAATATTAAATAGACTCTATCAGTAAACTAAAAGAATAGTACAGTAAGACAAACAGAGGTCAGCGTAGAGACAGTTCAGAGTAGAGACAGAGGTCAGCGTAGAGCCAGATTATCCAAGTGTGAATGCTCCTCTGCCATTCAATAGCTGTAGGATCTTGGGCAAGTTACTAAACCTTTCTGTGCCTCTAGTTTCTTATTTGTAGAATGGGGATAATTATAGCACCTACCTAATGGGTTGTTGTGTGGATTAAATTAGTTACTATATATGAAGTGTTTAGAATTGGGCCTGGCATTCAGCAAGTTTGCTTTTATTTCTGTTACTATTTTTCCAGGAATACAAAGTATAAGGCAAGGGTCAAACCTCTTTCTCAAAGAAACCGACCCCTCGTTCCAGCACAATTTATTAAATAATAGTTAATTTTCTGACCTATTTGAAATAATGGGCTTTGCCAGATTCTAAACATCAGGGTCTCTTCCTGGACTTTCTATTCTGTCATATTTATTTGAACATCTATCTTGATCCAGTGGCATATTGTTTATATTTTTAAAATAGGCTTTAATAATTTGTATAATTGTTTCTTTCCTACTACCTTATTTGTTCTAAATTGTTTTGGTCATTTGCCCTTACTATCTGTCCTGATAGTACAAAAAGGAAAACTACAAATCAATTTCACTTATGAGTATCAAGGCAAAAAGTTTAAATAAAATAATAGCAAATACCCATTGGGTTTTAATAGAACTCCTTTAATCTTAAAATGATTTTGCTGATATTTGATACTTTATTATATTCCAGGAAAATGATGTACTTTCCAACTGCTCAAAACATTTTTTGAATTATCTCAGTATATTTTACATTTTCTTATAATGACTCTTCTGTTTATTGTTAAATTGATTTATTGTTTGTTTGTTCGCCATAGGGAATTGGCCCTTCCCCCCACTGTGTGCTCTAACTGGTTGTTGCCCACATATAGGGAAGTTGTTAATCAATGTTATATATTTATACTTTAAATATATGATTCTCTCCTTTCTTATTTCTCACGTATTTTCCCCCTTTATTTTATTTCTTGAGCTTTCTAGATAATCATATCAACTGCAAATAATGAAAATTTGGTGTCTGAATTCTAGCTTATATACTATTCTCATTCTTTACTAGCCAATGCTAGAACTTACAGAACAATGTCAAATAATGGTAATACTACCAGACATTTTTTCCCCTGAATTTAGTGATTATGTGCCTGTATTGTGTCACTATTGAAGATATTAAGTTTGCATTGAGGTATATATGTGATATAAGTATTCTTCAAAACTTAGTGAGACAATTCAAAAATTCAGTACAGAGGTTAAGTTTCCAAATGCCTTTTCATTTTATGTATTTATGAAATGTAATACATTCCCTTACATTAAATGATCCTGGCATTTTGAGAACAGATTATGACATCCTATTATTTTATTATACTGATGAAGGAGATGTATTAATTTTAACTTAGAAATTTTTACATTTATGACATTATGTATGATTGTGCTTTCAATATGTTTGTGCTGGCTATTTCAGATTTATAATTCACTGTTATAAGAGAGTCATGAATGAATTTTTTTTTTTTTTTTTTGCGGTACTCGGGCCTCTCACTGCTGTGGCCTCTCCCGTTGCGGAGCACAGGCTCCGGACGCGCAGGCTCAGCGGCCATGGCTCACGGGCCCAGCCGCTCCGCGGCATGTGGGATCTTCCCGGACCGGGGCACGAACCCGTGTCCCCTGCATCAGCAGGCGGACTCTCAACCACTGCGCCACCAGGGAAGCCCCATGAATGAATTTTTTAATGATCCCTCTCTCTCTCTCCATACTCTTGATCATTTTGTATAACAAAATATTTATTCTTGAAAACATCTTAAGAATACACTGGTAAAATTTTGGGAGATAAATTTTTGGATAATATTTTGAATTCCCTTCACTACCATTGGTCTATTAAGGATAGGTATTTCTTGAGGTAATGCTGGTACTCTATATTTTTTAAAGGCAATTTTCAACACTGATGTTTTCAATTTATTATACAGAATAACTTTCAATATAATATTTTCTTATACTCATAATTACCATTCCATCTGATGTTACATTACTTTGGTTCCACATTCACTGTATTTGTGTTCTCCCATTCTTTAATGGGACAGATATGTCTGTCACCTACACCCCAACTAAAAACAAAAACTCTTTATTTTTTGTTTGTTTTCTTGTTTAATAATTTTCACTTTTATCTCATTTTTTCCAGGTTTTATTTTTGTTGGTATCATTTTTCTAGCTTTTTCATTTAAATGTCTCATTTAAAAAATTATTCCTTATTTAATAGTGTAAATGACTTAGCGCTAGGCGTGTCTCTGAGTACAGCTTTAGCCTCGTGGTATGGGCTTGATCTGTAATATGCTTGTCATTTTATTAATACCCCACAATTAGGTCTAGATCTGTTTTGACATTGGAGTTATGTAGGCAAGGAGTTTGTTTTGTTTTATCCCAAGTGGTTAAACGATAGTGAAAACTATAACTGAAAACTGACATAGGGTTGAAGCTGGGGTATTGTATCGTCCATTTGTAAGCTGGGGAGTGGAGAAGGTGGTTCTGCAGACAGAGTGAAGGCACAGGAAATCTACATGGAAAATAATCTCCAAGTGTCTCTGATGTAATGGAACCAGGGACTGCTATTTAAGAACCATTCCACTAAATTGCAATTCCTCTTACCTAGAGTAGAACAACAGGTTAAACTCTTTTCTTTTTCCCTCTCCACCACTCCATCTCTCACCGCCTCCAGATCATTCTAAAACTTCAACATTCCACCACGTTAACAAAATCGTGCAATGACTACCATTTACTAAGTGCTTACTTTTGACTTTGTAGAGGTTAAGTAACTTGTACAATGACAGAATGCAAGTAGGTGGCAGAGCCAGGATTAAAAACCAGATTAGGCTGACTCTCGCTATGCTTTAAACCAGTATGCTGGGACAGATTCACACTCCCATGCTTGCTATCTGCAGAGCAACATCCAGTTGACGAAATGTCTAGTCGAATAAACATGAATGGTAGGTACGTGAACTAGATCATTTGGAATTGCTATTCAGACTTGTATAACACCCACAAAGTCCAAGAAAGAATAACTACCAAATCCGTTCTTTGACAGGGTAGGTACAGAAAAAAAATTTTTTCATCATCATGAAAGTGGATTCATGCAAAAGGACTTTAAAAAAATTTCTGACTCATCTCTTTCAAAATCCTCTCTCTATCTATCTAGTTGCATTTCAATATAAGGTTGACAGTAAGTTTTTTCATTTTTCATGCCTCTTTGCCTCTAATAGTACAGATAATACAGTTTTTACTTATATAAGCAAAATCATCTCTATTATGACTTCAAATGTTATAATCTGTCAGCCAGTGAGTATTAACTAAACACTTTATCCCTCCATCCCCCAGAAATACTGCTTACCTCAAAGGAAGAGATTAGCTATGAGACTCCCTATGTGAATTCTTGCCTCATGATATATTCGTTTTGCAGAAAAACCTTTCACATAACAACTTATATCTCCACTTGACCATCCTTCATATTTTACTGATCATGTTAAAGACACTAATTAATGATGATAAAGAATTACACATTAACTATAGGACATTAGAGGTCAAGCCCTTGGAAAGTGTCAGGGATTCTGCTGACTCCACGGTTTGTTTCTGATTTTCCCTGATCAGTACACAGCTTATGAGCTACAGCAGACTTTCATTCTGAAAAGTCAATATCCAAGGGCATATTTTAAATTAATCAAACCTGTTTCTGAGAGATAAGCTAAATTATTTCTTTAAAAGGAGAATGTGAAATGCAAATTGATGTGTTCATTATAGTTAGCTTCAAGAAATAGCCTTACATAACCCCAAAGTGGATTTAAATGATGACTAAAACCCAACTTCAAGTTTGAAGCTGATACAAAATCTCTAAAGAATGAGTTGTGACAATCTTCTGAAGTCATAGGTTGCACTCAATATGTTTCTGATTGTTCCATTCATTTCAGTCATAATTTAAATTATGGGAGTCAAGTCAATAAATATTTATTAAGCTCCCTTATCTACTATGGATTTAGAAAAAGAATATAAGATACAGTTTGTCTACCCAGAAAGTAAAGTCTTCCTGAGGAAGAAGACTTAGACATACGGAAACAGTCATAGATGAAAAAAAAATTATATAGAAATGACTCAAAATTCATGGTTTCTAGAAGTTATGACATGCCTTTACAATCTCTCTGTTACTTCTTGCCTCTGTCTCCTCATTTAATCATGGCCCAAAGCTTAGCTCAGTCCAATTTAACCACAGCCTACAGAAAGCTTAGATTGAGGCATGTTTTTCTTTACCAAATGGGAGATTATTGTTTTCCCTTGTTCTGAGAGTAGCTTTAATAAAAGATTAGCACACAAGCCTTAAGCAGCCTATAGAAAAGAAGAGCTTCAGAGAAAACAAGGAATATGTCTGGAGCCATTTCAGTTGGTAGCCAACTTCCTTCTGCAAATATCCTATACTCTTTAGATATCCATTGATTTCTTAACCAGTAGGAACTTGAGGATTTCTAGACTGTAGACTTCTTGAACAAAGGTAATTTTTGCCTTGGCTGTCACCCTGCCTACCAAAGTATTTAGCACATGCTAGACATACAATATTATCTGCTTGTTTGATTAAAAAAAAAGAGTGAATAAATAAGTGTTTTCTTTAGAGCAATGTTAAAAATGCAAGATTAAGTAGCACAGTAAAAGTTTGGATAAGATGTCTTTTGATTCTTCTAAATAAACAAAAGCCTGCATTTAATAAATTTAAATACCAAAGCAACGATGTTGAAAGACTGTGTAGTCTTTTGGCTTTGTATGTATAAATATAGGGATTAATTTCATTTGAAAATGTGGTAAGGAAGATTATTCCAAATGGTGAAAACGAAACCCCTGATTTAAGTATAGAAAGGTTATTATTTCTGGCCTTGCCTCCTGGCTTCCAGGTGATATCACTGCTACTGAAGTTTTCATTTCTAGAGTTGCAATCTCTCATCTTTGGAGTTTATGGTTGGCAGTGAAATAGATAACTTTATAAAACAAATTGTTGAAATACCACTGGCAAATTTCAATATTCTTGCTCTTGACTACTCTTGAAGAGTATCTCTGATGAGTGAGCTATCTGTGGTCCACAAAATGGAAGCAACTCTTCAGGGTCTGAAATGAGAGTAACTTCTAGTTGATTAAGCGAAATTAAAAGATCAATTAATGGTTGCAGATATGCCACATATTGAATGTTTGTTTACTCCCAAATTCTTATGTTGAAACCCGATCCCCAATGTGATGGTATCTGGAGGTGCTGACTTTTGGAGGTGATTAGGTCATGAGGGTGGAGCCCTCATGAATGGGATTAGTGCCCTTATAAAAGAGACCCCCAAAGAGCTCCCTCACCCCTTCTTCCATGTAAGGACACAGCAAGAAGGAGGTCCTCACCAGACACCAAATCTTCCAGTGCCTTGATCTTGGACTTTCCATCCTCCAGAACTGTGAGAAATAAATGTTTGTTAAGTCACCCATTCTAAGGTATTTTGTTACAGTAGCCTAAGCAGACTAAGACAAGATACATATAGATTCCTAATGCACTAACGTGAGGCTAGATAATTCCTCCTTGATCAATATATCAAACTCAGTACATCAAAAACTAGCTTTTCTGTTGCCACATCTCAGGAACCAGCATGAGCTCCCCCTTCATCATCAGAACAGCCCTCACAAGTGAATCCCAACCAACGCCATTGTGGATGACCCGGCAACACAGGCAAAAAGGATGAGCAATTACCACCTGGAAGCCTGGACACTCTGAAAGTGTGTCATTATGGGAATCATTTTCATAGAGGTTGCTATGGTTTCTGTGCTACACTCTCTGTATATATAGTTGGATGATTTTAGCTAATCAACGGCAAGCCACAGCGTAATTATTTTCTCTTCAGAGAACACAAGGAAAAAGAAAAGCCTGGAGTTTCTTGCACAATGTCATTGCTGACAGTTATTTATTTTTTTTACTACAAAAGAAAGACATGTTCTTATTCCAAATGAAGAGCAGAAAACGAAAGTTGGGAGAAAATTGAAGCCATTTTCCAATTCAGGCTAGCCTTTTGAGAAGCACCAGAAAAGCTATTCTCCCAAATGATCTTCCTAGAATAATTTTTTATTAAGATGTTCATCCAGGAGGATGTGAAGAAGAAATAATCCCTACCCACAAAGAATCTTGGGATTTTCTTACTACCTCTGCAAGGTGTCTGGACATTGAGAAGCCATGGTTTGGGCTTATTATTGCTCTCCCTAAAGTCAATCACTTCTTCGGGTTTTTACAGTTTGTTTACAGAATATTATTAAAAGAAAAAGCCACTACTTCATATAGGGTCAAACACAGATAAAATATGGGAAAGAATCCTACTAAAAGAAGCAGAGAAATAGAATCATCACAAGTAAAACCATAAAAGAGGCTTAAGAGATCATTCAGAAAGCTGAATATTCAAGAATTGTCACCCACTTTCCTTTCTAGTCCCAAGAGTTGATTGGGTATAATCTAAATATGTTACACTCATTCACTTGCTGGTGTGTTTAATAAATTTAAATTTGGGGACAGACATTAGCAAGAGGACCAACAAGATACAAACTTTGGCCATCTTCATACAGACAGTGGGAACAGCACATGAAAGTCACAGGGGACAGGGGTCTTCTCAGAAGTAGTTCAAGACTTCTGGTTGCGTCGTCAAAGAGAATGGGTGGCGGGATTTACAAAGAGGAAGGCAAGGCTCATGTTTTGAGGCACTTTGCTTTTGCATACATAAAATATGAGTCTTTGATTGATATGGAAAAGTTTTCTCATTGTAAACGTAAAGTTCAGTCAATTTCCTGTTTGAATGTTGTAACAAACAGTCAAGGTCAGAGTTCTATGGTCTCGTATAAACAAGTCATGTCACTCCCAACTGTTCAGATTTGAAAGGATGTGTTTTATTCAAGCTGTATGATTGTAGTTCATGTTTGAAAACAGGCTCGTTTTCAGATAGACACAGCTCTCTACAAAAGGGCTGCATTCCTTGACCATGAAAAGAAATTCAGAGCCTTAACATGCATCGTCAGATATACAAGAGAAACAGTGGACTTAATGGTTTCAAAAGACAACGTGGATTTAGCATGAATACCACTTTTCCCTTAATTTCTCTTATTTGAAAATAAAAACAAAATACAGATAATGGAAAATTTTATTACTTCAGGGAAGTATATTAATCTGTTCAGATTAGAGGCTGCCCTTGGCTTTAGGTGTTACCATCACCTCCATAAACCTACATCACTGTTATTTGGGGTTTGGCACTATGGTATGTATCCCTGATTTATATGAGAAAATGGGATTGGCTCATCAGGTAGGCTGAGAACCCATCAGGCTTTGCAGAAGTGAGCTTTTATTCACGGTGGCTGACTTCCTCTGACCACTAAAGTCACGCAGCTCTCCCCATTGAGATGTCCCCTGAGGGTGTAGAGTTCTTTTGTAGAACATGCAGTCTGTTCATGTTGGGGTCTGCACTCTTTTTAGCACTTTTGGAGAGAACACACAGCATGCACCGTAAGTTCAAGTCACTTGTGAAATACAAATTTAAGGTTTTTTCTGGATAGAAGTCAGGTGGCATGTGCTCCTTTTAAATGCATACACCTCAACAATGCCACACACTCAAGGAACTTTTTCTCTGACATTGCTCACACTTCTGCTTGGGATATTTTTGCAATATCTGTGAGACAATTCTCATGATATTTACTTTTTGGTCCGCTTATAAAAACAATACCTAATTGTTATAGACTACTTAGAATATATAGAAAAGTTTTAAAATGAGCATTAAAAGTTACCTATAATCACACTATTTAATAATTACTACTATTAACATATGGTGTGTTTTCTTAAAATTTTATACACTCACACACATACATATATCCAAATACACACAGAAATACAATGAACTACATATATGACTGTGTATATACAATGAACTATAAGGATACTCTTTAGTCTGTCATAGTTATCACAACTATTTTATTCTTATTTGACATTAGTCTTTTAGTTTTTAAGAATATTGATGTAAATGATTATATATTTTAGATCACTGGTTTTAAAAATTCTGTCCTTTGTGAGTCCTCTAATCGCTTTTATGCTTAGAAAGTTCTTTCACATGTTAATATCTAACAGAGTTTGAGTATTATATTATTTCATTTTATATTTTTCTCCTGAATGTATCTGGACTTTTTTACTATAAGATGAAAAGAGAGTATCTAATCTAATCAATTGACTAAATAGCTTATTAATTTTCTCAACAGCATTTTTTGACTATTTCCTTTCTTTCTTCATTGATTTATGAAACCATCTTTATCACATACTATTATTTATATCCTGAGATTTCTTTCTGGGCTAAGTACTATGTTATGTTAATCTGTCCCCTTGTAAATTCATTCATTTAACAGATGTTTCTGAGGGTCTGCTATGTGCCAGGCATCATCTTAGGCAATTGAGATAAAGCAGTAATAACACAAAAATCCCTCCCCTTATGGAGCTTACATTCTGGCACGGGTTGGGGGGAGATTAACAAATACAGGATGAGTAAGTGAAATATATATTATACTAGACAGTAATGAGAGCTGGGAAGTGAAAAATAAAGAGAAGGGACGGGAGGTTTGTGTGTGGAGGAGGATGGCGATTACTCGGTGGCTATCAGACAATAGCTGGAAGCAGCCATCTGACTGAAAGACATAAAATAGTCTTAAAACATGAAATACTCATGTCTTGGGTGATGTCAGAGAATGCTCTAGTGGTGAGGGCAGTGCCAAGAACAGCGCTATAATAGAATAGAAATGATTTGTGCAGAGAGTAATATTTTATTCTTATTTGACGTTACAAGCAGGTGGAATCTTTTCCCCTAGGACTGACCGTGCTGGATTTTATTACCACTTGGACAGTGACCCATAAACAGCCCTTGATTGACCAAACAGAGAGCTGCTTGGTTTATGGATGGCAGTTCCAAGGTGATCAGACAGCATCCTGTTTGGAAGGCTGCCACTCTCATCAATGAAGGTAAAGATAAATTAGCTCAAAGGACTGAGTTGTATGACGTTTTCCCCTGTGTTTGGGATTTTACCAACTTGTGGGCAGTGGCCAGTGGCCTGTCCATATGGTTAGGCAGAAAGGCAATGGAAAATTGGCCTATTAAAGGATGCTTGTGTGAGGAAGAGCCTTGTGGAAATCACTATGGGAATTTGAGGGCTCATGTAAAAAATTTGGGTAGGGAATGATTTCTTAAATGAAACAGAAAAGCACATACCACAAACGAAAACATGATAAATACGTTTATATTAAAAACTTCTGCTCATCAAATGAAACCTTAAGAATGTGAAAAGATAAGCCACAAGCTGGGAGAAGGTTAAACACATATGTCTCATAAGGAACTCATATTTAGAATATTGAAAAGCCTCCTACGGTTCAATAACAACAATGAAAAATAGAAAAAATTGGATAAAAGACAATTCCCAAAGACAAAATAAGGCCAACCAATCGACAGATTAAAAAATTCCCAAATTATCAACTCAGGACAATGCAAAGTAAAACCACAATGAAAAACTCATTACTAGGAATAAAAATCAGACAATAAAAATATCAGAGAGGATGTACAACAAAGAATGTTACTCCTAGGGGGAGAGTAAATTAGTACAAGTATTTTGCAAAACCACCGGGCATTATCCAGTACGTACCAAAGAGAAACTCTTACACGTGTGTTATCTGTAAGGTTATTGTTTGCAGTAGCTAGTGCACAACTGGCAACAATCAAAATGCTCATTGATAGGAAGATGAAAATAATAATTCATGAATAGTACACAGCGTGGAAAGGAATGATGTACAGTTATTACACCAACATGTATGAGCCTCAGAAACACAACAATTTTGAGCCAAAAAGTGGCAGAAGAATGTATTCACTATTTTAAATTCAAAATATTCAAAACAAAATATACCTCAGGATTTAAACGTATCTGGTAAAACTATAGTGAATCAAAAGGGAGTCGTTGAGACAAAATTCAGAAAGATTCTAGAGGAGGGAAGAAAAAAGAAACGGAGGAAGAGCTGAAAAGGGTTTCAAAGGTATTGTTCTATTTCTTCAGCCAGGTGGAGGCTGTATGGTTATTCATCTATTCTTAATCTTTATAACTTAAATGAAAGGTCCATATATCCTTTTGTGTTTACAAACTATTTCCTATTTTCAATTTTTTGAACTAAGGGACATGTATTCCATGACGTCAATAGATTTAAGTCCTTCAGCAGATACTACGCAATTACAGCTACTCTGAGAAATTCAGTAAGATCCACGTCATTATAGCTTACCAAATTTTCATCACAAAAATATTCAGGTTAACAACAGAATATTAAATCACACCAAACCATTTAGCTTGACTGTGTTGTACCCTTCTGGCATTAAGCTTCAAACTAATAATCTTCAGCCTTGAAGAACCACAAATATCACATCTCACTGCTTAAATAGTGATCTCAGAACGGTTAGCTTCGATTTTATCAGGACTGTCTGATAGTGTGGTAGATCCTAATGGTATTTACATCTCATTTGTTGGATATAATTCGCCTAACCAGTGCACTTAACTCTCACACATGCCCTAGGAGTTTCTGTGTGCATGTTAGCTCAAGAAAAGTGATGATCTACAAAGTAGGGAGAATAAAGAATAAACATTCCCCAAAGGGGTTGCTGAATTGCTGGTTATCAGATCACAGCCACACCTACCCACAGATGCAAGAATCTCCAGCTATAAAGATAAAGGTCCTGGAATGATTACAAAAAAAATTCAACGGCAGGTTTATGTAAAACATGAACTGAAAGCAATGACTAAACAAAATTATAAACCAAATTTCATGAATGGTATGAATAAAATCATTTTAATTTTATTAGGTTAGGATTTTAGGTTTAATTTTATTGGGATTAATTTTAGTTTTTTAGGTTGAATTTTATTCGGATTTGCTAAACTTAACTACTCTTCCTAGAAGAGAAATGTAATGAAATAGGAGAGGGATTTTCTTCTCCAGATTTACTGTACTTTGTACACTTAATTTCAGCCAGTGCCTTAGAAAACATTTAGATATTACCATGTTTGTGAACATTATCCAACACTCATTCTCCTGTCCCCTGTATAATACCATTTACCGTGCAGCAGAGATCATTATACGGCTATTTAACTTTGGACCTCTTTCAATAGCTTCTGGTTATTTCATTAAAAGCTGGGCCTGAAGGCTTGTGGAGCGCCCGTGTGTGTGTGTGTGTGTGTGTGTGTGTGTGTGATGTCTATCTTAGATGGAAATTTTATACATGTATGAAAAAGAATCACATTAGCATCTATAAACTAATGTCAAGACTCATAGAAGAAGAGAGATTAGAGATCACTTTGTTTTATTTTATTTCCCCTAATTTTCAATTTCAGCTATTTCTATTATTTACAATCTGTTTCCCTATTCCTGGCAAAGCTTTTCTGGCTGACAAACATCCAAAATGTCCATACCAGGGCAGACTACGATTTGATTTATGTGAGCAGTTGTCCTTCGTGGTAGCTGCTCAGCTGTGACTTCCCCAGAAACACACAAAAGGAGCTGGCTCAGGCACGAATCTGGGACGCTGCCTTCCCCACAGATATGCCACGTCAACCAGCCAAAGGGCTTACACGAGTCACTTAGGCCCACATTTCAGATTGAAGAGTCCATACATCTGGCACTGTTATGCTTGACTGGTGCTAGATTGTGTCATATGAACAGCTGAGGAATAAATTTGGGGACATTATTAACCAAGACCAAAATGGGCCACTTGGTTTCACTGGTTTAAAACAACAGCTCCTGTTTTTCTAGAATGTGGTTGTCTCAGTAGGTTGTCTCAGATGCACTAGGATGTGCATCTCAATATCAGTTACCAATCAATTTATAACCAAATAATTCATAAACCAGCTGTTTGTAATATGCATGTATCTATCTTCTAGCAAATTCAGTAACTTTTTAATGGGTAGTTTAAGAGACATAGAAGGACATTTGAATTTGAGGGAGAGTCAAGCCATTTTTGTGCAGCAGTTTGATGATGCAAAATCAAAACCCTCTAACAAACGTTTTGCAGGTCTTCCAGGAGTGGATACCACTGTATAGGTTAGGAGATGTCAAAAGGCACAAAATATTATCCGTGCTTCCAGAGACCCCACGATCCGGAAAAGGAAATTACCTATGCAATAAATGTTTGCACAAGGGTTAAATCAGCAGGAATGGAGAGGAGACAAAGGACAAGAAACATCCTGGAGACCGAGTCTGAAGGACCTGGGGACTCACTGAGGCTGGCAGAAGGAAGTGTAATAAATAGCTGATGTAACGGGTGGCCAGGGATAGAGCATGAACAGGACAAACAGGACAAGGATCAAGTAGGACCAAGTTTGGTAGAAAGCGTGATATTTGTGCTCTGACTCTTAAATAGTTTAATTCCTCCCACACCAAGTAAAATATCTGAAACTATGGGGAAAGAAGGACTTTTAAACAGTGGCTGATTATAGCAAAATTGGGAAGGAAGGTGATGGTTTAACGATTTGATTGCACGATGGATGAGAAAAAGAGAGAAACTGCTTCCCCCAGATGTCAGCCATCTCTACCCAGAGCAGGAGGTGCAGGAGTAGGGGAGGCACCAGTTATCGTAACTCCAAGAAGAGAGCCATTTGCGCTGAATTTTGAACATTAATTTATATAGTCTCTGATTATGCTGGTATACATCACACTAAGAATTTGATGAACAAATTTGGGGTTGAAAGTCTCTACTTATCTTCATCTGTTTCTGGGCTTTGTCTTGGAAAACAGCTATTTTAACTGAACATAGAGCAAATATGGGAATGGCTGAAAGTAAGATTCCAATGAGTGAAGAAGGAAGTGGTTCAAATGATCAAATCCTACTGATTTGTTATACACAATGCCTGGAATCATATAATCATAAAGGCGGACTTTATTCTGTCTTTGCATGAAAAACTGTATTCTGATGTGTTTTATATGGCTGTGTCAGTTACCAACTACTCATTACTAGAGACCAAGGATTATATCTGATTAAATTTATCTCCACAGAGCTCAGCCCAGAATCTGGGACATGAGGACTTACAAATATTAATTGATAAATGAGAAAAAGTTTAATGTCAATATCATAAAATCTTCCAATTTCAAGATGAGATTTGGTCAAATGCAGTAAGTTGTTGGGACAATAGTTTCTATTGAGCCATTGTAATTCAGAACTTCTGTTCACTTATACGTTATCATTGATAATATAGGACACAATGGTGTAAATGGGGAGCAAAAGCCTGGGCTACTAAATCACTATTCACATTCATGATTTTAGTTTCTAGACTCACATGTTTCATCCTTTTACAAATGTCCTGAATTTTGAAGAGTGAAGAGGGAGATCAGGTGTTCACCCCTCATTCTTAGACTGGGCTAGTGTGGGGGATTAATGGATTGCAATTTAAATGAAACGGCACAGTGAGGTTTCTCTTGCTTCCCTTGTCACAGCTAGGCACCAGAAGAATGGCCAAACTGTGAAGCTGCTCAAGCTTGAGGCTACACCCAAGTTGCTCTGTTGGCCGTTACCTGCCCCCATGGGTGCGGGGATGAATTTGGCTGTTTCCATACTGGGAGGTGTAAGAGGCATTTTTAAAGATAGTGGACTTCGCAGGCGGTCGAGGGGTTAGGACTCCACGCTTCCACGTAGGGGGCATGGGTTCGATGCCTGGTTGTGGAACTAAGATCCCGCATGCTGCGCAGTGCGGCCCTCCCCTCCAAAAGATGGTATAGTATGTTTCTACCATCACCAAGAGTGGTAAGTTGGCAATTAACTTTGAGGATCTTTATGTATATACATGTTCTGAAATCAAAGAGCTTAATGTGTGTAAATTATGAGCCGGACAATTCAGTTTATTCGATTATAAATTTATCCATGATTATGCCGTTTTCATCTTATTAATTGTCCATGAAATGTATACTAGAATCCTTTAAATTGTCTGTAATCTTCCTCATGGGCCTGCTTCTCACGAGAAAATATAAAAGTAGTAAAAGAAATAAATGTTGGAACACTGGGCAATAGTTACTTTCCATTCACTCTAAGTCGATCTGATAAGCTCTCCAAATTAAATGATCAGCCCTGCTTGTGCACTTAGCTCAGGAAAGATGCTGTGATGTTGGCCATATGTAATAACTTTTGAGCTAAACACATTTTTAGTTAAGGCTCTTAAATCCAATATATGAGGAAAGAAGAATATGAAGGAAATTGAAGAAACGGATTCTTTCAAATAGCAGTAACAAGAAACTGGGTAAAAATTTGCTTAGGAAAGCTCTTCCTTCTAAGATAGGTCGGGGCAAACTTTGCGGCCCGTTAAAAATCATGTGGGGGGCTTCCCTGGTGGTGCAGTGGTTGAGAATCTGCCTGCTAATGCAGGGGACACGGGTTCGAGCCCTGGCCTGGATGGATCCCACATGGCGCGGAGCAACTAGGCCCGTGAGCCACAACTACTGAGCCTGCGCGTCTGGAGCCTGTGCTCCGCAACAAGAGACGCCGCGATAGTGAGAGGCCCGCGCACCAAGATGAAGAGTGGACCCCGCTCGCCGCAACTAGAGAAAGCCCTCGCACAGAAACGAAGACCCAACACAGCAAAAATAAATAAATAAAATTAATAAACTCCTACCCCCAACGTCTTCTTAAAAAAAACAATGAAACAACAACAAAAATATCATGTGGCTGCTGCCCACCATTTTTTTTGGCCATTGTGTATTGCTCCCACTCTCACTCCAAGTGGGGATTGAATTTTGTTACCCCTTAATTTTAAATACTTCTTCAAAAGCTAATCCACAGGAGGAGTGAAGAATATCAGCGGTGCTTCCAACTTTTCCCAAGTTTCACATCTTTTGTGAACAGTCCACTATTAAAAGCATGGCCCTATAACTGGAAATTTCATCTTCAGAGATTCTCAATAACAATTCTCTAAGTGAAGACCTAGGAGTTTGGAATATATGTATAATTGGGTGGGGGGAGGACATACGAAAACTAGTAAAAGGATTATTAGTAATAAAAGTAGTAAGAGTGGTAGTAATAGTAGCAGCAGCAGTGGTAATGTTATGCTTCCACTGGGTGCTTACTCGGGGCAGGCACTGCTGAAAACAATATGTTACCTCATTTGATCCTCACAGCAACACTGTGAAATGTGTACTATGATTATCACCATTTTACTGAGGCACAAAGAGCTTAAGTAACATATGCTACACAGGGTCACACAGTTTGGAAGGGGCAGAGTATAATGCTGTCTCTCAAAGTTATCAACCTATGGTACTAAATTATTTCCTGAAGTTTGTTTTCTATATTCTCTTTACTATTAATATTCCAACTCAATTTATCTTTAATCATAACATCCTGCATCTCTTTGGTACTTTTCATTGAATTACTACACTTTAATGTTTATGTGCTGTATGCAAATCTCTTCCAACAGTCAGATTTCTGAAATTATCTGTTATTATATACTTACCAGCTCAGCATTTAGTCTCGTATTGAGTTTCATATCTGACAGTAAAAGCAATTAAACGATGGAAATACTGACCTTAAAACAAAAACAATGAGCTATAGGTATTACCTCTGCTTTTTCAAAAATTTAAGTGGATGACTAGCTATCCATGCCTTTTAGGAACAGAGGAACTGTTGTGTGCAATATATTTTGTTTCAATTTCCTCTCACATCTTAAGGACCCTCACACCTCCCCTGCAGCACATGAAGCTGAGGGGCTTCATGGATGGAATGTCAACAGGCTTTAGCTCTTCTTGGCAATGTATCTTCAGAGTCCAGAGACTGAGTTCAACTGATACCTTTAAGTATCAATTAAGCTGATCTCCTTCTATAATAATGTAGAGATTTACATTAAAGTTTAGACTTTAGCCTTTTTACCAGAAACTGCTTGGAATTCAGATACTTACATTTTACCTCCCCCCACCACCTTCTTTTAAATATTGAAAAGCAATATCAATCCATTTTAAATCAGATCAAATGTTTCTTTGCGAAATGAGAAACCCTCCCTAGAGGCTATTCCCTCTTTCTAGAAAGTGGATAGCGCTATCATGGGAGATCCTCAGTGCTAAAATGCACTGGACACCATGACAGGATTTGCCGTGTAATAAACTCTGCTAATTTGTATGCCGTTAATGAAGTGATAGGGACAAGGGAAATTATATCAATGGAAATAGGGCTCCGATAATTAGGGCACTTTGAGGTTAGCAGCTGCTCCTGTGTAGCCGGCTGTGGATATTTACATATAAGGCAGGCCTTGGAGAAATGAGACTGGCTACTAGCCAGCAGGCTGGACCCAGGCGCATGGACCCCAAGAGTCTGGACTTAACTGCTCCCCTGAGCGTCCCTCGGTTGGAAGAGTTCTGCAAGGAATAAAACTGGAGTTCCAGACCCCATAGTCCAATGCCAACCCTCTCTCTCTCCCCCATCAGAAGCTCCAGGTACACCCGAAGCAGTAGAGACATCCGGGGAATGGATCAGTTTTCTGCCCTGAGCCACAAGGGACTGATTTCAGAACACCACGCAATAAATGATAGAGGGATTGCTGGATCGTATGGCAGTTCTATTTTTAGTTTTTTAAGGAACCTCCATACTGTTCTCCATAGTGGCTGTATCAATTTACATTGCCACCAACAGTGCAAGAGGGTTCCCTTTTCTCCACACCCTCTCCAGCATTTATTGTTTGTAGATTTTTTGATGATGGCCATTCTGACCGGTGTGAGATGATACCTCATTGTAGTTTTGATTTGCATTTCTCTAATGATCCCACTGCTGGGCATATACCCTGAGAAAACTATAATTCAAAAAGAGTCAAGTACCAAAATGTTCATTGCAGCTCTATTTACAATAGCCAGGACATGGAAGCAACCTAAGTGTCCATCAACAGATGAATGGATAAAGAAGATGTGGCACATATATACAATGGAATATTACTCAGTCATAAAAAGAAACGAAATTGAGTTATTTGTAGTGAGGTGGATGGACCTAGAGTCTGTCATACAGAGTGAAGTAAGTCAGAAAGAGAAAAACAAATACTGTATGCTAACACATATATATGGAATCTAAAGAAAAAAAAAAGTCCTGAAGAACCTAGGGGTAAGACAGGAATAAAGACACAGACCTAATAGAGAATGGACTTGAGGATATGGGGAGGGGGAAGGGGAAGCTGGGAGGAAGTGAGAGAGTGGCATGGACATATATACACCACCAACCGTAAAACAGATAGCTAGTGGGAAGCGGCCGCATAGCACAGGGAGATCAGCTCGGTGCTTTGTGACCACCTAGAGGGGTGGGATAGGGAGGGTGGGAGGGAGAAAGACGCAAGAGGAAAGAGATATGGGAACATATGTATATGTATAACTGATTCACTTTGTTATAAAGCAGAAACTAACACACCACTGTAAAGCAATTATACTCCAATAAAGATGTTAAAAAAAAATGATAGAGAAAGAATTCACGTCCAGGCTGGTTGCTTGATTTAACCACTTCCATTAAGAAATAGCTGATGAGGAGGAGGATAAGGATAATAAAACGGCCTCAACAGCAAAAACAACAATAACAATGAAAATCTGCCATATTTTAGTTTTTGGTCCTTCAATTTCCCCCTGTGAGAAGGAAAATTCTATCCCGTAAGTCATTAACAGGAACTGAACCAATAGAGCCCTCCCAGTTACCTTAGAAATGATCTGGAATCAGTTAAGATATAAATAAATGCTTTAAATTGATTTGCTCCTTCATCTCTAATGAATCAAGACCAAGTTAAGCTCCAGTTAGGGGCATCATTGCATTTCTCAGATTTTGCACGTCTCATTCTATCCTTTCTCATCTCTCAGATATGATCCCATTTCATTCTTACAACAACTTGGTGAGCCGCACTGCAGGGGCTACTTGGCTCCCCCTATTTCAGGTCACGAGATTGACATAAGAAGAGGTTTGCTGACTTGCTGGAGGTCATGCAGGCAGTTACTGCAGGACTTGAGCCTACAACTGTGTCTCCTAAAACCAAAGCTAGTGGCTTTTCCACTCACCAAGCTGTTTCAGTATTTTTTACTGCAGGTTATGCAGTTTTAAGGCTACTGTCCCGCTGTAGGAAAAAATCACTGGAAAAAATCCATAATTATGGTTTGTTGAAACCTCAGAACTCTGATCTTCTGCATTAATTCAAGTCATTCTGAACTTGGCATAGAAACAAGCTGTGTTTCTCTTCCCGGGTCCCCAGTCCATGTTCCTTGGATCAACAGATCTCGGTGACTCTCAGGCACTTATTCTGCCTCATATTTACAATCTACCCAGGCTTTTGTGATAAAAATCCCCAGGCTCATTATTCCAAGCCTTCAAATAGGTCTTGCCTTTCTTCTCTATCAATGATTAATGACCCCTATGAGCTTGCCTTTGGCTTTTCTTATTTTTTGGTTCCTCATACTGTATAATGCACATAGCCTTGAGTAACACAGGCTTATTCAAGGAAGAGTTATTGGCCGTTCATCTCCTGACCGTCTATACATCTTCTTCATCTTCCCAGCTGCCTTTTTGTTTACCCCTAAATGTGCTTTCTGCTCTCTTTCTAACAAGTACTCTTCACCCCACTTCACCCCCATTCCAGCTTACGGTTTTACTGGCCAAACCTCAGCTTAGCAACTGTTGATCATCTCAGCTCTCCTGGGAATGTAGTCAGGACCTAATACAACGTCTGACCAAAGAAATTCACTTTGGTCAGAGAATCACTGCTATCTGTAGCCTGCAACTAAGGCATATCGCATGCATGTATTTTTTTCTTCGGAACACTTTCTGTCAGGGATGCTAGTGGCCTGAGAGCTTGAGTGATATTTGAAGAGTGATGCAATGTAGCAGTTCTGGTTTCTATCCAGAAACCTAGGGCATCTCTCCAATGGACCAACCTAATGGTTTGATTTCAGATCCATCCCACTGTGCTAAAGAGAAGTATAAGTAAGTAGCAAAATTAAAACATGACGTAAATACCAAAGCAACAGCTGAATGGTCAAATTACAGGCTCCTTAACTGTTCCATGGTGAACTTGCTTCCTTATCAGCTACCCTCGGGCAGATCCCATGACTGTGGTTCCATGCATAGTACTTCTTTCAGTCAAGTAGGGCTGAGCACACAAGGCTTGCTACATCTCCTCTTGTTGACCTGTGCTGGTCTGACCTTACCTGTAGTCGGCTGCTTGCTCATACAGTGCCATTCTGGGTACAGCTCCCTATGAGGCAAGAGCAGAAGTTGAATGTAAGCATTTAGAAGCTTTAAAGCAAGTTTATCTCTATAGAATCTAATAACAAAAAAATTGTTTGGATGTTGTATATGCCTTTTATTTTTAATATTCTCCTTTCTAGTAATTCATGATTTCTTCTCTTTTATAAAGGTATTAGCTTGCGATGGATTGGAATTTCGTTCTTTTAATGATCCTTCAGATGGTTGGAGAGACACAGTACTTTCAGTATTGGGCCATAGGCAGTGCCCCAGTGTGGCCAGCGAATCAGCACATTTGATACAGAATGATAATACTCCGTGTTGGCAAATGTACATCCTGCCCTTTCCTATACTTTGGATACATGGCCACTCGTATTCACAGAGCGGCTTTCGGAAGCGCGGAGTCAACAGAGAAAGTGGCTTGTCTGGGGAACTGAAGGTGGTCCTGACTGTCTGACAAACATAGACATAGTTCAGGCAGAACCTGCATGGGTGAGAAGGGAAAAATTCAGCAAAGCACGATGGTCACCTACAGCAGACTAATAACAGTGGGCGCGGAGACCTATTTAGGAGGTAAATGGACAGGACGTGGCGACTGACAAAGGACGGGAAGGAGTCAAGGGTGACTTCCAAGTTCCTCTGTGAGCACTGGATATGTGGCTGAGACACACTCAACAGTAGTGCATTGTGGTTTTTGTAAACGATGGTGTTCACCTATGTCCACCAGCCAAGACAGGGTAGCGCTTTACATTCTGCAAGGCACATAAAGAAAACAATATTCTTCCATTTTCCAAATATAAAATTGCACCACCATGCTTTTTCAAACTGTACAGGGTAATGTGGCCCCTGTGGATTGGGTGCCATCTCTCTGCCCCACCGGGAGTGGCTGGTGGGAAGGAAAGTGCAGGAAACCTTGAGGCAGGCAGCCTCGGACTCCAGCCCTAGATCCCTTTCATATAACAGTCAAATTGGACAAGTCCCTTCAACTATCTAAACCTTTGTTTCTTCCCCTTAAAATGGGGATAAATGTGCCTGTTGATTTTAATTTGCGGGGTGGTCGTAACTCCTTCACTCGCGCAGTAATACTTATGAAGCATCTATGTGTACTAAACTCCGTGCCTCACGCAGAGTAGTCACGGGTCAACAAAGCAGACACGGTTGGCGGCTGGCCGTCCAGTGGAATAGTAACAAGAATAAACAAGTAAACCAGCAATAACATCATTGCGTATATGGCAAATGCGACGAAGGGAGTAAACAGGATGCTGGAGGGGATAACTAACCTGGATGGGTGGGGGTGAGGAAGGCAAGTTGAGGGGGCCAGACACAGACCTGCAGGGAAGTTCTCGCTGCAGAAGCCTGAAGAATAACAAGCCACCAAGGTTCTAAAGATTGAAAGGAAGGGTGTCCCTGGAGGAGGGAACAGCAGGTACGAAGACTCTGAGGGAAAGAAGCTGACGGTCCAGCTGAAGGAGGCTGTGTTACTAGAGGCCAGTGATGGAGCGTCATGAGATGAGGGTGAAAAAACAATAGGAATGTTATAGATTATTTTCCTAGTTTTCGCAGTCACCCAAAAGGTATTACACCTTCTTTTTCTTACAGTTGAGGAAGATGAGTTGAAGAAGCTAAGCGATCTGACTGAGGACCTGGAACAGCAGGAGGGTGACTCAGCACTGGATGCAGGGCCGTCCGGCTCCCGCACCCTTCCTGTTCCCGGGTGCCTCACTGCCTCACTGCAGGGCTCTCACCGCTCGTATCCATGGAGGCTGCACCCACATGAGGTCTTCTCGTCGTTGTGGACAAGACTCAATGATCAAAGGCTGGATCCCCGAAGGAACGTGCTATTTGATTTCATGCAGGAGTGCAGCTTGCGTGGCGCAAGGAAACACGCACACAGAGCCCTACCCTTTGGTGCCACAAGCTTGTCTAGAGGAGAAAATGAGGCCGATAATCTACAAAGAACTTCTGGTGTAAGAGGAAAGGAGAATTAGCAATGTGCCTTTGAGAATGCTGAGTGACCTGGCCTGCCGGGCATGGCATTATCTGGAAGGGGTGTTTCTCACTTGTAAATACTCCAGCATGAGAGATATTACTGACTTCATTTACTTGGTACTGGGGACAAAACCCAGCATACCAATTATTTAAATTAGGGACAAATTAGGAATAAATTATTGTCTTGTTGACTCCAATTTTGTAAAACATCTAATTTAGTCTCCCCAATTGAGGATGTGGCCTGATGTCTCTTCTCACCTGGTATCACACTGATGCCGAGGAAAGGGATGCTTGGGGCCCGGGTTGCCCCTACCATCCAACAGATAAAGTTTGTGGAAACTGAAGGGTTAAATGCTCTGATTTGATAGCACAACAAAACCAGCAGATTTGAAAAGTGACTTCATTTGGTTCATTGGAGTGAGTTTCTCCTAATGTGGTGAACTGAGAAATGCTCTGCTGGGACCAAACCCAAAAAGAAACATATACAAACAGAAAGTAAATAATTTCTCCACAAAGGAAGTAGGGATAATAGCATGAAAAAACATAAAGAAAATATAATGAGTGACGTTATTGAGTTTATCACCTTGATTTATAATCCTGGTTCCTTACAAATGCCTGATCAAATAGTTCAAATGGGGCACAGAAAACCAATTTCTTCACCAGAGCCTTATCATATAACATTATTATAAGGCACATGTTGTCACCAGAAAGGAAAAATGTGTCCCATTGAAACACATTTCTGAATATCTCAAAAAATATCCTCTTATGTGGGAGAATTTGTTTCTCAAACAGAAAATCAAATGTGCCTTTACAGAACTCATTTTCTTTCGTTCTAATGACATGTAATCATTCTGCCTTTATTTTGCCAAGTTTCTCTTCCACAGGTTTCCAAGATGCCAGTTTTTAAATGTCTACTGTTTCTGCAACTCACAAAAATAGAAATAATTTCACTCCTGGTGCAAAGTCCTAACATGAGACATTACATATGCAACAATTTACATTTCTATTGATAGACTAGAAATTTATATTAGGAAATACTGTTTTTTCAAAACAATGTCACTCATCCTGCAGGGATCTACAGGGCCTCATTAATATATTGGATATAACTTCCCTAGACATTTTTCTTAAAGGGAATGCTTTTCATAATAACGGTAAAGGGATATATCAGAGACAAATGAGCCGGTATCTTGTGGGATCAAGTCTATTGTTTCCTTATGATCTGAAAATATTCTGTGTTTTAGTCACTCATCAGGTCAACGAGGACTTTATCCCAATAGGGGTGGTCATTTGACACGTAGTTCTAAGGGTTATTGGGCTAATGAAAAGAGGAAATGCAAGAAATTGCATTGTAAAACAAAGCAAGCTCTTCCAGGTGGCTCCAACTTTCTGTGAGAAGCTGTTCCCTTGTCCCCAGCTCCAGATTTCATGAGGAACAAGGGATATGGCCCAGCAGAAGGTTTGAGTGCAGTGTCAAAGGAACCCCAGTGCACTGGACACTCCAAGGGATTTTGATAACTGGCTCTGCTCCCCATTTGTCAGGAGGAAGGTGGTCAAATCACTTTTGAGATTCAAGATAAGTCTGAGATTTACACTAGGCTGTAAGATTAATGAGGAATACAACTTGCACCACTGAATCCTAGTGCCTGGAAGAGTACCTGGTACACAGTAGACATTAAAATATTTAACGATAGGAGGAAGCAAGGAAGGAAGGAAGGAACGAACGAACGAAGGATCAAAGGAAGGGAGAAATCTATTGGTAGATTCAAATTTCCTGGGCTGATAAGTGTAATTTCTACTGCAGCTTGAATAACGTTTACTGATGTATTGTTTACAAAGAAAAGCCAAAGTGCTGGACCACATTGTGTCAGTTTAGTGCTGGAGTTGGGAGGATTTAAACTTGATGGATGCTCTGAAGTGAAAGCCGTGCTGAGTGGTCAGGCATAGGTCTCCTCTATGCTTTGTTCAGGGAGAACAAAGGCTGTGGCTCTGAGTGGGATGCCTGAAGCCAGACACACACACAGAGCCTGTTCTCAAGAATCTCAGTCTAATACGAGGTCTAAGTAACCACAACACAGTTGTAAAAGGGTAAGAACCCTAAGAGAGATGCCCACAGAAGGGGCCGAGCACCGTGTTTGATTACTTTAAATGGTGGAACATGGGAAGCTGCCTGAAAAAGGGACCTTTGGGCAAGACCTGGAAAGGTGAGAGTGTGTAGCTCAGACATTGCATCTTGGCCCTTTCAGAGGCAGTCAGGTTGTCAGAGAGACTGACCTCATCTTTCTCCCATGGGACAGGCAGGGAGTCATGGAAACTGCCTCAAAACTCCTGCTTGCCTGAGTTTCTCTGCTCCCCAGCAGAGCCAGAAACAGTCGTCACACTCTTGAATATGAGAACAGCCCTTGTCAACACTTTACCCCTTCACAGCAAATAAACCCCAAACCTCACCAACCTCTTGGTTTTGGTTCGAGAACAGACATCAAAGGCTGGGACAGGAAGAGTCACAGAAGAGAAATAGACCAATGCATCCCAATATCCCAACCAGTATCTTGTGAGGTCAAGTCTATCGTGTACTTATAACATGAAAAATTTTGTTTTAGTCACTCACTAGATTAACAGGGACTTTCTTCCAATGGGGGGGCAATTTGATGCATAGTGCATAGGGTTACTGGGCATAATAAAAAGAGGAAATGCAAGATTTGTTTGGAAAACAAAATAAGTCAATATGTTCACCCTCAAAGATCACGGAGCTGGTATAAGTCCCCGGTATCTTCATGGCCCCCTGAACTTCAGGCTATAACTTAGTTAGAAAAATGTGTTGAGTTTTTTTAAAATCAGCCTCCAAAGATTTGAAACCTCAAGCACGCTGTGTAGGGAAGCAATAAATGGGGGAATGGAAACTGGGTTTTGCTTCTGAAAAAGATAATGCGATGAGTCACTATTTAAATGAACCTGTGGAGCTTTGCAAAGTCTTAAACTGGACGCTTTGATTGTATAATCCTGAGTCCTTAACTGTAGAGTGTCTGGAAGACGATCGTCTCCGTGAAGTGGTGGGGGCTGGATGCTGCTATGTGATACTGAGATGCGAACAATAGCTCGAGATGTGAGGAGGAAATTGGTGTACTGGATTCTGAAATAAATTGCAGCTGTCAGGAGCTGTCTGTGAAGTCTGGAATGATCTGTCAAGCAGAAAGGCGCTGTAAGTGCTTCTGTGAGAATGGTGGGTGGATTCTTCCCACTTTTGGGAAAATATCTTGACCAAAGGAATGTCCTGAATGCAAAATCAATAGGAATGGGTCATTCCAAGCCTCTTTCTTCTTTTTACCTTTTTTCCTACTGGGAAGTGTTTTTTCAATTCTTTAATGACCTGCTTCGGGTAAGTTAAATATAGTGTGAGTTTAGGACTGTGATTCCCAGCAAGGGTGATTTTATGCCACCATTACCACCACTCCCCCAGGGGACATCCGGCAATGTCTGGGGACATGTCTGGTTGTCACAAGCAAGAGGATGCTACTAGCATCTGATAAACATCCTACAAACCACAAGACTGTCCTCCCAACAAAGAATTATCTGGCCTCAAATGACAACAGTACTGACAAAATGCAATTGACCTTGGTTTAAGGTTAATTCTTTTTGCTTTTCAAATTGTCCAAGTTAGTCACATTTGTAATGACTCTATAGAGACCAAAATGGAAGCCTCAACATGTAGGTAATGCACACCTGTGATGCCTATTTCTTACAAAATTATGAAAAATATATTCACTCCCCTAAATCAGGACTAACGCAGCACTGCTGCTGCTATTGGTCTCATGTAATTATATGAGAAATGATGTGATTATATTTAAATAAAATCATGATAATATACCATACAGTTGTATACCATTCCCTCTGCAAAGCCAGCATAACAAAACACAGCAAAACATATCAAAGGGATAATATGCATATATTCAGGATTATTTTTGATATTCATGGACATTTCTCAGATCTCAGTGAGATAAATGAATTTTAGGATCCCAGGAACACTAATAACTCAGCAGAGCCTCAGAGAAAATTGCTTCAATTCACATAAAACTCTTTGTCACAAAAAATAAGAATAGCTACTATTTTCTTTTTTAAAAATTTTTCATAATTTATTTTTTTGTGGTACGCAGGCCTCTCACTGTTGTGGCCTCTCCCGTTGCGGAGCACAGGCTCCGGATGCGCAGGTCCAGCGGCCATGGCTCACGGGCCCAGCCACTCCGTGGCATGTGGGATCTTCCCAGACCGGGGCACGAACCCGCGTCTCCTGCATCGGCAGGAGGACTCCCAACCACTGTGCCACCAGGGAAGCCCCTATACCTCATTTTTAAAAACACTGCTGATATGAAAAACGGAATAACAAAATCAACATGACAATGTTATCCTAATCATGGCCATACAAAAAATCTGCCAGAATTGGTTTAAGTTTTAGGTCTACCAGTACAAGCACTGATGTTTACAACCCATCCTCCATGTAATTGTGAACAGCAAGAAAAAAATAAATTATGACACACCGTTCCACATGCATGGATTTTACCATGGACTTGGCAAGTCTAAGGTCTTGGCAAGTTTAAGTGAGATGCCCCACTAGGTAATGGCAGAACTTGCTGGACCCACTAGTTACTTGTACTTCAAGTCTTGCCACCTCTAATTATTTAAACAGAATTATGAGTGTATGTGTGAATATAATACGGTGTAAGATACTAAATAAGTGGTTAAAGGGAAAACAAGTTCATCATGGCAAGGCAGAGGGATATTTCTGCACGAGGGACTAATTGTCCTCCACCATCTTCAGTCTGTGAGGAGAGAAACCTCCCTTCCCCTGGCCCCCAGTAGAAGGTGGACTGAATAGAACTAAATGGCCACAACGTAAGCTGCAGCCGATGGGAGGCGGGTCCCGGGAAACAGACAGGAAGTGCAAGGACCCAAGAAGGCATCAGAGAGAGGATCTAAGGAAAGCTACTGGAAAGCTCTCTACCAAAAGGGAGAGAAATAGGCTGAGTGGGAGTCCTGAGAGACACAAGTTAGTGGCACAAATTCAAATGCCCTTTGGTATCTGACCTTGGAGAGGCAATAAAATAGAGCACATAGGAGCAGGGACTCTGGATTCAGTCACTCGGGTTTACACACCACTTTCACCACTTACTGGCTGCGTGAACTTGGGCAAGATGCTCGACTTCTCTGTGCCTCAGAGAGTGTTCACTTTCTTAGGTTGCTTTTATCCCATTACATAATTTCTTTTTACACTTAAGCTAAATGAGATTAACCTTAAAAAAGTCACCCAATATTTACCAGAACCAAGAATTAATCTCAGTTCTTTTAACTCAATATTTGTATATTTATTCCACACCACAAAAATGCCTTAACAGGGACTGCTGCTATGGAAAATAGTACGGAAGGGGGGAATAAAGAATAGAGGGCACAAAGGGAGGGGGGAAGTAACAGATACTGAAAATGATGAGGAGAGAGGTGGTATAATTAGGTGGTATAATTAGAAAAAGTAATAAAATGAATGTCAAATATGGACAGAAGGAGGGAATATGCTGGTGATTAAAAGACATTATATTTATGCATCTTAGTGATGGGTGAAATGAGCCTTACGAATTACAGCATTTCTAATTTGAGTAACAGTTTGTAAGCTATAAATGTTTATAATGAGTGTAATTTGTCCAACTTATGTTATGGAATAAAGTAAGACATAGTATTAGCCATTAAGAGATACTTTGCAGATTTAAAAAGCAATAATTAATTTTTTATTGGAACATAATAGATTCAAACATAAATCATTTTACTGCTCTTACAAATCAGAGAAATTTAAGTTTTAGATAAACCTAAAAAATAATCTTATCTATAGCTGCACTGGTATCTAGATTTGAAATTTAAAACCAGGGTAACTGTCCTAGATCAAAAGAGACTAAAGAAAAATGACAACTAAATGCAATGCCTGATCCTTGATTAGATCGTGGATTGAAAAAATAGCTATAAATTATATTATTGGGAAAATTGGATCAATTTGAGTAAGGACTTTATACCAGATAATATTATCAAATCAATGTGACTCAATTTTTTAGAATACTAACAGTATTGTCATTATATTAGAGAATGACTTTGCTCTGGGAAATACGTGCTGAAGTATTTAGAAGTGTCATGAAGTCTGCAATTTATATGCCTTCTTTCAAACGGTTCTACGGTCACATAGAATGCCAGAATTGAACTAACTCGAGTCCAGTTTCTTTATCTTAACAGTCACTGTGCTGTCATTGTTTATTCATTTATTTATTTATTTTATTTATTTATTTATTTTTGGGTCTTTGTTGCTGTGCACGGGCTTTCTCTAGTTGCGGTGAGTAGGGGCTACTCTTCGTTGCAGTGTGCGGGCTTCTCATTGCAGTGGCTTCTCTCGTTGCGGAGCACAGGCTCTAGGTGCGTGGACTCAGTAGTTGTGGCATGTGGGCTCAGCAGTTGTGGCTCGCAGGCTCTAGAGCGTAGGCTCAGTAGTTGTGGCACATGGGCTTAGTTGCTCTGCGGCATGTGGGATCTTCCCGGACCAGGGCTCGAACCCGTATCCCCTGCATTGGCAAGTGGATTCTTAACCACTGTGCCATCAGGGAAGCCCTGTCATTGTTTATTTTGAGTCTATGATTTAAATGCAGGAATATGCAATACCACAGGAGCTGGAGACAAAACTTGTGCCAAAAGCAGGTGGAATGACTCCGAACTCTCATGAACCTATTCTCAAAAAAACCACATGTATTTTAGTCCACGTGTGCTGGGGGTCAGTTGTGTAACAGAGTTGTCAGAATTAATTTGTAAGTAGAATCCAATGTTGACTAATGGATATGTAATAAAAGCACAATAATATAAAGCTTGTGCATACATACATATATATACAAATATGTATTATGTGTGTATATTCCTTTTTATATTTATGTATGTATATGTTATTAAAACTCAATAGCAACCACAGCAAGTAGATTGATAAAAGGGAGGAGGAAGTCCTCTATCACCGATATTTTAAGAGCTGCCAGCACACAGCAGAAATAAAAATCAAACTGACTTTTCATCAGTTTGGTTATTGATTTTAAGTTCTCTGCAGTGGCTGCACCTGGTAAACTGCTTTCACCATCCTTTCTCTGGTAGAAAGTTTGAAAAATCTAAAAGGATCAGAGATGAGCTAGAAGATTTTACATTTTGGAATAAGACAATTAAAGTATCCAGCAAGTTGAAAAAAAAATGACCAGAGATATTAAGAGCAGGGTGGGCTGGTTTCTGAGAGAGGATGTGGGTAGAAAGTTGAGAGTGGAAGTAAAGGATAATTTAGGGAAAATACTGCTATCTTCTTTGATGGTGACAGAGACTAGTAAGGATTTTCAGTAACAACAAAATCAATAATCAATAATAATAATAACGTACCATGTTTCAGACATTATTGTAAATGCTTTACATGACTTCCCTGTGTTAAGTCCTTTTACTCTCACAATAATCTTATGATGTGTGTGCCATTATTATTCCCATTTTACAGATGAAGTAACTGAGGCAGATGAAATAACTGCTAGGAATTGACAGAGACAGTTTTTAACCCAGACATTCTGGCTTCAGACCCTCACTCTTAACTATTTCACTGTGTATTTCTTGAGACACAAAGACTTGAATCGTCATCAATTTTACTTTTTAGTCAGACCGCTGTTCCTCTAAATTGACATAGCACAGGGACCCAAGTGCACAGAGAGTATTTGAGCTACACAAGGACAAGATGATGAGGTTATGAAAACAGGAGAAAATGAATGGAACCCAGAGAGACTTTGCAAACAATTATATAGGATTTCATGGTGACTAAAATCAGAAGATAAGAAGAATGAGTCAATGGTGACTGAAAAAAATAAGTTTTAGTTATGCAGGAAATGATGGTGACACTGACAGAGACTGGGAAATGAACAAGTGGGTGGATTGGTGGGTGGAAGGTGATGGTGAATTTAGCTTTGATAATCCAAGGAGAAAATGTCAGTAAGCATTTAGTAACACTGCAACTATCGAGAAGAGGAGAAAAATGGAAAAGATTTCAGAAGTACTACTATAGACGACACAGTTGAAACTTTACCTCTTCTTTAACTTTAGTATCTTTATACCCTTTATACCCTGCTTCAGTCCACAGAGGATTTGAGGCAGTTTACACTAAAATGAACAGGAGATTATTGTTGATATATTAATCTGATATATAAACTCATTTATATTTAACGTCATCTTTTTCTTTTCTAAATAAAATGATTTCATTTTTTTTCCCTTGACGCTTATCCTAGGTCCAAATTTTTATTGCTCCAACTATATTCATTTTTAAACAAGTTTTTTGTAATCCTCTGAATTGGAGTGGTGACACTTTTTATCAGTTGTGGTATTTTACATGTACTGTGTTTTGTCGTGTCTCACTTTGCTTTGTTATGTATCATATAAAATATTGGAGTCTAGAAGCCTGCGTGCCTAGCGCCCATGCTCCGCAACAAGAGAAGCCACCGCAATGAGAAGCCCGCACACTACAATGAAGAGTAGCCCCTGCTCGCCACAACTAGAGAGAGCCCACATGCAGCAATGAAGACCCAACACAGCCAAAATAAATAAATAAATACAATATTGGAGTCTAAGTGGTAAGGATCATGGTAACAACATTTGAAAATCATGGTTGAAATTATATACGTGTACATATATATTTTTCCACAATGTATTTATACCTTTGCTCTCCTCTTCTATTTTCTGAACAATGGCTAATTTTTGCAGATTTTTAATAGAAGGTTTTCAAACTAATCTCCCTCCTCCAGGATCTAAGAAACTAAGTACTTAGATGGATCTTTGACTTACGTGGGTAATAATTATGATAACAGAAGTGTCAGGTAAGAGAATTCATGGGTGGAATCAAGCAGGAATTTTGTGTTCTTTCCAGTTATATTTTAGTTTTAGCAGCAGGTTATGTTGAACTGGGAATCTTTATTTTGTTGTTTAGTAAAATGAGTATTGAGTTGGTAATAATTGCTTATTGGGTTTTGTCCATTTTCATGTTAATATATGGGAGAGGTAGAATTTCAGCAGAGGCATTCATAATGTATTCTAAGGAACCCATGAGGGGCCACTATCTTGGTAAGAGTGGAATCAGAGATGGGTGGAAATCGTGATAACAGGGCAGTGAAAAAAGGACAGGCCAGGTAGGAACTGTCAATCAAAGTATCATAGTAATGTAGGATGTTAACAGGGGAAACTAAGTGTGGAGTATACAGGAACTCTCTACTATCTTTTCAACTATTTTGTAAATCTGAAACTATTCTAAAATTTAAAAGTTTAGTTTTAAAAGTCTATGATTAGTAAGTTCAAGAGAATTTGTAGGTATATAGGAGAGAATGGAGAATTTCACCAGAATATCTGATTCATTAAAAAAAAAAAAAAAGAGTTGAATAGATAAAGCAGTTCAGAAAAACAAAGCAACCTGGACACAGCAGAAAACAGAATTTGTGAACAGGAAGACAGGTCAATTGAAAACAACCAAAATGGAGCACTGATAAAGAACATTCAAAATATGTGGGACACGTTTAAACTGTAAAACTGGAGTCCCAGAAAGAGAGTAGATAGAAAATAGAAAAGAATAAATATTCTGAGAGAAAATGGCCATTTTCCAAAACTGATTTTAAAGAAACACCAACCCACAGATTAAAGGAGCTCAGAGAAGCTGAAATAGGACAAACACACACGCAAAAGAAAATCATACCTAAATAACATCAGGTCAAACTGTCAAAAGCTAAAGAAAAGAGAAAATCTTAAAAGAATCCAGAAAAAAATTCTATAACTATAATATATAAAGAACTCTTACAATTCAAATAATAAAACAAACAACCAAACTTTACAAAGGAAGAGGCAAAATATATGAACAGACATTTTTCAAAAACAGATATACACATGTCATGTAAGCACATAAAAATTATTCAGTATCGTTAATCATTAGGAAAATGCAAATTAAAACCAGAATTAAAAATTGTTAAAATTAAAACAAATGACAACAGTACATGCTGGTAAGTATGTGGAACAATTGAAACTCTCATATGTAGCTAGTAACAATGCAAATTGTTACAGCCCTTTTAGAGGATGGTTAATCAAAAAGTTAAGCATACACTTACCATACGACCAAAGCTAAGTAAAACTATATGTCCACACAAACATTTGTAGATGAACATTCAGAGAAGCTTTATTCATAATAGCCTAACACCAGAAATAATTAAATGTCTATCAATTAGTGAATAGCGCTAACTAAACTGTGGTAAATCCATATAATGAAATACTACTTGGCAATAAAAATAAACTATTGAAACATGCATAAACATGGATGGATCTTAGAGTATTAGGCTCAGTGGGAGAAGTCAGCCATAAAATCATATGTACTTTATGATTCCATTTATATGAAAAGCTAGAAAAGGCAAAACAAGAGTGACATCAATTAGATCAGTGGTTGACAGGGGCCAAGGTTGGAGAGAGGGGGTTAATTGCTAAGGATCATGAGAGAACTTTTTGAAGTGGTGGTCATGACTGTGTACATTTGAAAAATCTCATTAAATAATACACTTAAAGCTGATTTTTAAAAAAAGATGTATTATCTTCAAAGAGCAACAACAGTACTTAGTTGACTTCTCAAAAGAAATGAGAGAAACAAGAGCTAATGGAATGTCTTTAACTTACTGAAAGAAAATAACTATCAGCCTAGAATTTTATACTCAGCAAAAGTACCCTTCAAAATTGAAAGTGAAATAAAGACATTTTAGACAAAGAAGAGCTGAAAGAATTTGTCATTAGTAAGTTGCATTAGAAGTAAAAATAGATTTATTCATGCAGAAGAAAAATAATCTTAGGTGGAAAAATAGAAATAGAATGTGGAAAAAAGATTACCAGAAAAGAGATGTGGATAAATGTAATGCATAATCACTATACGAATCAATAATTGCAATGTAAAGCTGTTTAAACCATCAGGCTCTGGGTCCAAAAGTCCACGACATTCAGTTGGCTTTCTTTATAGCCTTTAATGCCATGATGGAAGTTGGTTTGGGACTAAACCATAGGAGCACAATATAGATCCCTGGGTTTCGATGCTCACAGAGAACTAGACTATATCAGTATTAGCTCAACAAGAGGCAGGTAGGAATGGCCCTCCACTAGCCATTGAAAATTCGAAGTCTCCTGCAAAGGGAGACATGTTTGTACTGTACTGCGCCCTCCTTTTTTAAAACTCATTTTCTAGTGATCAGTCACCTGCCAATTTTGGAGATGCTTCATGCACCAAGAGCTGAGAGATAAATTTTCCTATACGTGCAGTTGCTGCTTTTATAATCTAAAACCCAACAGGTTACCAATCCTGCTCATAAATTGCTTGTAGACATAGGAGCCATAGTTATTTTTTTTCTAAAAATAAAGATATTATTCATGAGAGGTGAACGTATAGTTGCGAAAGGAGTACGTTCTAGATTTAGATGGCCTGGTCTAATCTCCAGGTTCTACTCCTAGATGGCATCTTTGACCTTGGACAAATTCTATGACCTCACTGTACCCCAACTGCAGGTAAGGAGTCATAACAGATTTTGCCTTATAGGATTGTCGTGAAAATTAAATAGGATAATGCACTGAAGTGCTTACTTACCACACTGCTTGGCCTATAGCAAGCATTTAATTACTGTTAATACTGTTTATTATTTTCAAAGACACTTCTCTAGATTTTATTTATAAATACAATTCCTAGGCAAAATTATTTTTTAAAAATTTTAAGTGTGCATGTCTATAGCATTGTTTTATTATAGAATTTCAGGATTGAAGGATGTCTTATTCATTTGGTTTATCTTAAAAGATTCTTCTAGAATTAGAATTCTTCTAGAAGTAGAGTTGCTCAAACCTGGGCATTCTGAGGGCAGTTTATTTTAATGGGGCTGAGGTGAAGGTCTGGTTCCACTAGCCTTACAAATTTCAGGCTCAAACTATTTTGCCCCTGATAATGAAACAGAACTTTGGGAGATCTATTAATTAACCATCCATCTGCACCATAGGGAAAATTCAGAACTGTCTGAGGAGGTTGTTGGTCCAGATATTGGGTTCTCCCTCAGCTCATCTCAGAACAGTAGTCTGGACTCTGGCCAAGCAAGAGCCTTGCTGGATCCTTGGTTTCCATATTGGGATATTAACCGACCCATGCTTAAGAGTGGTTAAGGAAGGTGGGTTTGCTGTCCCCGGCAGCAAAGAATAGCTCTTTTCCAGAAGCTTCCTAGAGAAGCCAATCCAGTGCTCACTGCCCATCAATCGATTAAACACAGTCTTCGAGGTGGAATGCTTTAATACATCCCTGAAACAAGAGCTTGGCAGAGAGGGCGATTCCTAAGCCACAATAATTTGACCCCTCCGGAGTTTCTTTAAACAAACTGCGGATGGTTGTGATGTCATAAGCCTTTAAAAGAAAAGGCCTCAAATGCACTGTAAAGTTGATGTAACATGTTCTCCATTGTGCTTTTGATGAGGAATCCTGGAGAAATTCCTATCTGACCCTAGAGTCAAAAATAGTTGTAATTTTCCTGAGCTGTTGTGTTTGTTTTTATCTCATAGACACGATGGATCAGATCTGTCCTGATTTCCTTTTTCGCCCTGACTACTTTCAGCTGCACACCAACATCCAGCTCATCTCCTTCTACAGGGAAGTCTAGACTCTCCAGGTCTCTCGTGCATGGAGTCATGAGACTAGTTCTGGCCCATGAGAGTGAGTCAAAGCAACATGACCAAAGCATTTAATTGCTAGTGCAAGATCCTTCAAAGCTCTTTTTCCCTTTGCACAGTGACCGGCAGCATGACAGACAGTGACTGCTCAGTGGCAAAGAAACTAAAGTGGGGGTGGGGTGGGGAGCAGGCCTCCAGGTCACCTGCAGTGGACCTGTAACCTGAAAGAGAAATTACAGCATAGTGGTTACAAGCTCCTGAGATTTTTTGACGTTGTTTTTACCATAGTAAAACACAGTCTATCCTGATTAATATAAATATGTACAGCTATCTACACAGCCCATCAATGAATGGATGGTCAGTTGTTATTTTATGTATTTTAATCTAATATCTTTATCATTTTGCCTCAAACTTGTTTTTCTTTTCTTATTCAACACAGTTTAATGTATCCAGTCTTGTCACAGTTTATGCATCCTTTTAAGCCATTTTGAGAATAGGTGGTAAATAAATAAAGCAAAATAATGGATTTGCATGAGAAACACATAAGCATGAGTTGGCTGAGAAACATATCGGTATGAGTTGGCTATACAGGATAAACTGAGAATTTTTAAACACGGACTGCTCTGGAAATTCTCTTCTTCCAAGAGAAAATACTTACATAAGCACAGGACTAGCAGCTGTATTTCCAGAGGGAGACACTAGAGGACGTGTGGCGTTGGAGCACAGCATGACACCGTTGGCCGGTACGGGTGCACTAAGAAGGGATATTGTCCAAGGATTTGGGTAGGAGTTTTTGTCTATTTTTCCATATTTTAAATTTCAGAAATCTGTATTAATTGACCTTCTTTTATGCAAACTTATGCACCGTGTAAGTTCTTTTTATGCAAAGTCGGTTCTAGGCAAAATGATAAAACGAATTGAAGCTTGCCTGTCTGTAATATTATTTTACTATAAAATTCAGACTTGCAGGGCATGGTAAATGGGGTTTATGGAGTCTCTGTTCACACAGGAATTTTCTTGCAATGCAGAATTTTTTTTTTACCTCTTCCCTCAAAACTAACAAGTCTGGCTTCCACCTCCTGGGAGAGGCCTGGTAAGTGGAGGGTTTGTTATCCTGCCAATTTAATTTGAGATGAAGTGTTGATGGCTGACAATACCTTATTACTAACCATACCTTTCTGTCCAGATACAATTATGCTTTTATTTTAAAAAAGTATTTGTTTAATCAAAAGGGGACTACAGAGGTAAGTGTGGAAGTTGCTTTAGGGTAGAGGGCCTTCCAAGCTTGAGTACCATTTGACCTTCCCACATGTACCCATGAGCCTAAATTCATAGCAATTCATCCATCACCCAAGACAACAGTTCTGCTCTCAGTGGAATTACTACTCATATTAGCAAGTTGAATACGGTTAAATATTTTATAGAAGAATTTTGTTATTCAGATCCCCAGTTTGAAGATAATGCATTTGGAGTTTTGACATGTTACACACTATTTCTGGGGTTGTTTAAATCTTGGTAATAGTGATGGGAATTGGATACAGGGTTGAAATGCATTTGATAATCTCCAAACATTCTTCAGTCAACAGCTTCAACCTTCTCTCTTTCGGGAAAAGTTTAGGATAAATGAAAGAATACAGATTTTGGAAGTTAAATAAATCTAGATTTAGACTCAGGCATTATCCTGAGTTTTCAATTCCACAACTGTAAAATAAGGATGTAAATTAATATACATCTTAAGGATTTGGGGGAAGCTTTACGTCTTATGAAGAGTACCTGGAATATCTTAAGATAATGTTAACTTGATCTTTTTCATCAAATCTTTTGTCAGATGTAATAATTATGAACAAAATTAATTTATTTAAATTGCATTTCTAATACATAGAATTGAAATGGCATTTCTTGTTAATACTGGTCAAGTGAAGCAGCTGATGGACAGTACTGATAGTGAAATGCCCAAGGTTGGCAGAGCAGATTTGGGTTTGGTTTTAGCAAACCAGTGAGCAATCAACATTGTGACATCTGTCCACCATGTAAGTTCCAAGGATTCTGGTCCTCAGTGGGACACTTTGGTTGGCAGCCTCCAGCCTCTCACGTAAACCTTCATCCCTATCTCAGTTCTCTTATTACCCCCATGATTCCACATAAAAAGGAAATGAAAATCTAGACTGGAAAAGACAATATAGTTAAGATCCTTGTGTAGCTTGGACATGATCTAAAGTTCTTTTTTTTAATTAGTCTTTTCAACAGAATAACAAACTAAAGAAATATTCAGTTCTAAGGACAATTCTCAGGTCATATATTACTTTAGTTTCTGCCGGAATAATTATATACCTGATGATATTCAATTATTATAAGCTGTCATTTTCAAAATAACTAAAAGTAACACATTATTTTTTAATCAATTAGAATATGTTCCCAGAATCAATTAAAAAGCAATATATATAGGAAGAAAAGTTTCTATTATAAGTGTCTGTTAGAATGTGCCTTGTAGGAAAAGTTATTATTCTAGAAAATGATTACTGAACATCAGCAATTCTGATAACAATCTAGACCACTTTTATCGGCAGAGTGAATACAAAGGGAAATAAATAATTCCATGAAATCCCTGATTACCTACACCTAATTTCTATTGAGTCATGGATGGTCCTTGACACTCTTTGCTACAGATCTTTCATGTTTTCATTCATTTCCTGGAGTCTGCACTGATTGGATTGGATGATACATTCTCTCTGTAGTTTCTGTCCTGTGTATCAAAATCATCCTGAGGGAAGAAGAATCAGTTTCATCACCCTTTCTTTAGAGGGACAAGCAACTCTGGTCAAAGTATTAATTTCCATGACCATCTTATTATAACATCCTGTTTGAACAAGGCATAGTGGTCAAAACTGATTAAAATACAATTAATTAAACCTCTCTTGGGTTTCACTATAAAATATAATTTTGTGCATTTCAAATTTAGTTAATTAAGTTTTTAAAGCTAAATTTTCTGAGCCTTTTTTGTTTTTTGCTAACTTGTATCATTTTGAATCATGCATATATTATTAAAGTTTAAGAAAGCTATTTCAGAGGGGAATCCATTCTATTTTTCTAGTTTGCCAATCTCCTCAATTTCACTGAGGAACCAGAAGACTAAATGAATCACCTCTACCCTAAGGACAAACTTCTTGGACCTTGTTCTGAGTTGTCTCTGTATTCTCTTTGTCCTTCCCATCTCCTCTCGCCCACACCTCCTGGATATTTTGTTCCTTTGTCCTTTTAACCCTGGAAGACTAGCAGAAATTGCATGAAAACCTTAGTTATTTTGAGCAAAGGAAATAAATAAGCTGTAGCATACAAAGAACAAGAAGGGGAACCCTGGAGAAAGAGATGCAGTTGTAATGATGAGAGAACAGGACAGAAGAGCAGTGCAGACCAGAAGTAGGACCAGGTCAGCAATCAAGTAGAAATAAGTGCACTGGGGATATAGAAGGTGAAAAGCAAGCTTCAGTTAGGACTGAAAGGACGTTCACCAGGCACAGAACTGAGAACAGGACACAGTGTGGTTAAGACTGGGGGTGAACAAAAGGAAAGAGTTGCTGCTGCCCAGGTCGGTATTCTTGGGGTAGCAGTTGGTTTTGTTGTCATGAGAGACAAGAATAAGATCAGTAATGCTGATGAGACTGGTTCTGAAATACTTGGAATCCCTCAAGATGCTAAGGTTCACAGGGCTATCGCTGGCCCCTCATTTAGTCTTCTCACTATCAAAGCTCATTTGGATATATTTTAGTAGGTGGAATCAGGGCTCTTTGAACAAGGAATTTACTATTCTGCCTTCGAGGAAGAGATCAGAGGAAGGAGAGGATGGAGAGTGTCAAGTGCTAATTGATGTGACTCAAGGATTGGCTGGAATGATGGGTATATAGACCCACAAAAGTGAAAACACTAAAGTGAAGGAGAGGAGAAAGTTGTAGAGAGGTCTTGGAGGGTGGAGGGAGTGGAGGGAGAAAATCCCCACTGATGGCATCTATATCTTTTTTCCCCATAAAACTGAAAGCAAGGTCATCTATAAGAATAAGGGGATTGTAAAGCAATTATACTCCAATAAAGATGTTAAAAAAAAAAAAAAAAAAAAAAAAAAAAGAATAAGGGGAATAAAGGGAGAGGGAAGAGGGAAGAGGGGGCTTGAGTAGACTAATGATAATTTATAATCATTAATATTGTTCATCAATTAAAATAGAAATATATTTTAGTCTAAATATAAAAACTTTAATTTATACTGGCCCTATGGATCACTAGCATCGAGACAGAAAAAAAAAAAACATTCTCTCTCTATCCAGCAATTTAACTAGGCTGAGACACTCCAGGGACTATAATGACAGTATAGGTTTAGAAGAGAGAAGATCACTAAGCCTACATACGTATTAGGCTTAACCCTCCCATTTTCCACAATCACTCCTAAATAATTGTGAGTTGTATTAGGAAATAAAACCAATAAACAAATAATTACAAAAAAAAAGAAGAGAGAAGAAGAAAAACAAGCACTGACACGTTTTCAGGAAAGACGAATGGAGTTCAAATTACAACCGAATGAATCTATTGCAGTTTTTTTGTTTTTTGGATTTTTTTGATTATTTCACTCTGCATAATACATATCTATATCATATGATTTAGTTCATAGAGAAATAAGTAAAACACTATATAAATATTTACCAAAATCATACCAAAAAGAAATGTGATACATACTTCCAGAAAATGCATATTTGCTACATTCACTTTTCATTTTCCACCAGCAGTGGCAGCACTGAGTTTGAATATACAGTTTCAACCAATTCACATTCTATTCTCATTTTATATTCCTGGATTACAGAGAGACCATTAAATTTATCTGGTGCACATTGATTTAGGAAAAAATTACTCACCACTATCACCCTATCCCAAACCCTCAAAACCTCTTCTTCTTTCTCAGTGACCCGGTTTTGCCTTATTTCATTATGATGGAAAGCATCCCGAGCTTGGGATTTTAGTGGATACAGGGTTATCCACTAGGTATATGATCTTGAGCAAGTAGCCCAACCTGCCTGGACCTCGGTCTTCCTATTTACAATAATGAAAAAGAAAAGGTACCAGCTCTGGCTTTCTTTCTAGGACACTGAAGAGATATCCTTAGGCCTCTACCCTGCCCACAGACTTTCTTCTGACTCACTGTAGAGGTGAGAGTTCCAAGGCTAATCTTTACGGCTAAGAAGGCAGCCTGGAATTCCTGGACATTCCAGAATAAAGTGTCCAGAGTAAATGTCTCTCAGGTTAGGTCCTGAGATGAGACTTGCTGTCTGGGGAGACCTTTGGGAGATTCAGAGTCATGTGATGGAAATAGTAAAGTGAATGGGACCTTATTCTGTAGTCACAGGCCTGGGATGTCTGGGCCATAGACGGCTTAGCTCATTTAATCTTCATAACAGACCAGTGAGGGAGGAATTATCCTCCTCAAATTACGGACGAGGAAGCTGGGATATGGCAAGTCAAGTGTCTAATTCAAGATCATCCAGTTGAAAGTGCACAGCTGAGATTCCAATCAGCAATTGCTCAGCATGCTGTTAAAATGGAAAGTTCACACTTGGTATTGCTTTGGCTTGTTATTAACACTTAGGGCATGACTCTACATCACATAATTGTGTAGATGTTTGCTTCTTGCCCTAAACTGTAAATTCTTCAAGGATGGAGCTATGTTGTATTGACCACTGGCTCTCCAACACCAAGGAGGATTTTTCTAATTATGCATTTGTTGAATGACTTGCTGCATGTATGAGGAAAGGCATCAGTGAATTAATGTGCAAGTGTGCCTCTCGTATCCCTTGCCGTGTGTACAATTCTGAAGAGTGTGGAGAGTAGCTCTTTTTTAGTTGTTGTTAAATTTATTTATTTATTTATTTATTTATATTCGGCTGCGCTGGGTCTTCGTTGCTGCGCACGGGCTTTCTCTAGTTGCGGCGAGCAGGGGCTACTCTTCATTCTGGTGCACAGGCTTCTCATTGCCGTAGCTTCTCTTGTTGCGGAACACGGGCTCTAGGAGTGCAAGCTTCAGTAGTTGTGGCACGAGGGCTCAGTAGTTGTGGCTCGGTGCTCTAGAGCGCAGGCTCAGTAGTTGTGGCGCACAGGCTTAGTTGTTCTGAGGCATGTGGGATCTTCCTGGACCAGGGCTTGAACCCATGTCCCCTGCCTTGGCAGGCAGATTCATAACCACTGCACCACCAGGGAAGTCCCAAGAGTAACTCTTTTTAATTCCTCATAGCATCCAATAGAGAGCTCAGTAAATCATGCTCAATGAAATAATTAAAATTTTTTATCTTAAGTATCTAATTTCACTGACTATTGAGTTGTTTTCTTACAAGTGCACATTAAACCATATTAGTTGATGTTGATACACTGCAAACCAAAACAGTATTAAAGAAGACTCTGGAAGAGAAGCCCAGACCTGCAGGGGTAACAGGGGTAAGCACTATTGATAAAATATCCCTGCCTAGATGGTCTTTCTGCTTCTATGGAAGTTTCTGCTTTTTTTTTTTTTTACTTCAAATAGCACAGTATCTGGACACTCACCTGGGATAAGAGATGTTATTCTAATTGATTGCATACAACGTAGTTTTGATACTAGTCTATTTCATGGAGTATGTATTTTGTTTGTTTAATTTGGGGGGAAGAGAATCACCTTATTTCTTATTAATTCACAAGTCACATCAAAGCAGCTCATGTAAGGAGGCCACGCAAACATTTGCCCAGCCCCAAACACCACATCATCTCAATTCACTCCTCTACCATAAGGGCATTCTCTGTCGTTGCGATTCTGCAGCGAAGTTACTAAGGATGGAGAAGAGGCTTACCTAGTGGCTTTATACTGTATCCTTTCATGATCAATTATAGCTTTATGCTATTTTAACTTGGTGGTGAAAGCCCATTTGCCAGCTCTTCAATTTAAACTTCTTGATTAGATAAATCCACTTCCAAACTTGCCCTGATTCAGCACCTCGTTGAAATCCACCCAAAGCTCTGGGTCTGGGCATGCTCCAAAATCTTTCATCTCATAGTGGTCAGGGCCAAACTGCTGCTGGAAGGAGGAGGGGTGGTCTCAAATCTAAATTTAGAATATTATTGCTGAGGATATTCTATAAGGCAAGAATGTTTGCACACTTACTTCCCTCTGAAAGGCTAGCTTGTTCTCTGAGCAAGAGATGCGTCACACCCATACATCAGTATCCTTTTGAGGTCCTGCCTGTACCTCAAGCTGAGCACCCACCCTGATGCTTTAGGCTGTAGACAAATGGCTCTGCTGTCTGCGGTTTTGTAGAAGGAGGGAAGATTCCTCTGTCTTAGAGTTCAAGATGCAATCCTCTAATAATTACCCTGAAGACTGCCCTAAAGCCCTTCACTGCTCTTTGGCTTTTTGCCTCTAGGTTTGGAGTTCCTCTGGGTCTAAGCTACCCGGCCAGCATCTTTGATGCACTAAGATTTCCTCCAATTACACTGTCCCATAGACCAGATCCTGACTGCTGTATAGCAAAGATTCTTCAAATTTTCTCTCGCATTGACTAGACTCTTCTTGTTTTCCTGTGCTAGTATGGATTTTTTTCTTTTTAACATAATGTTTTCATAGGATAATGGTTGGGACTGAGGGACTGCATATGTCCTCAGCCTGCCATTTTGAGCCACTATCATTTCTCTCTGTGTCCCCTTTCATACTCTGTGTACCTGCCACACTCATCTAATAACCCTATGGGTACATATTTTTTGCTTTTCTTCCTTCGAGCCCTTCCTATTCTAGTGAGTCTCTTGCTACATATTTCTTTGCTCTCCTTGAGGACTCTCTGTTCTTTGAACATTTGGTCCTCAAGTCCAAATTCAATATTCTCCCCCAGTGAACTCTTATGGTCTTTAATTTGAACCACTGTTATGACTAAGTTATAACATAAAGCAGAGTATATGATCTGTGGACTTATTACTCCTTCACAACCACACATGCTGCCTTTCTTATCTTTGTATTCCCATTACACATGACAGTGCCTTCCACATAGTAGGGACAAACACCTGTGACTGAAATTAAATTAATTTGAATTTGTGGCCGGTTCCCACCAATAAGGGAAAATTCATCTTTATGCTGTGCTTGGGATGACAGTTTTAATAACTGGGTTTTTAAAATTACTTTATTTTATAAAGTTTCTTTGAACGTAAAATGGTATTTGTTGAGAAGCACAATAAAATAAATTATGCTTGTGGTTAACGTTTGTCCTCAAAATTGAATTGCTGTCTTTCTCACAGCCCACATTTTTATATTAAGAACCCCCAAGAGAATATTAAAAATATTTCCAATTTGCTCATCACTTATAGGCATTAGCTGATATGATATTTTCTTAAACAATGCTATCTGCTCAGCACACACACCCTTAATCTCTTGCAGAGGGTACCACACTGACACGTGTAATCATTTATCACAACACTCCCCTTAATCATTCATGCTGTTCAACCTCATCAGATGTCCTTCCATCAAAGTGTGTCTCCATGGCAACATAAGCCAGATTTGGCCATTTGGCCTCTGTTTGAAACACAAAGGTCACTTGAGTGTTTATGACATTTGGATTTTGGAATGTATTTCCAAAACTACAAATTCTGCATGGTTTTGACATTTGGATACACTCTTCATTAATAATATTTTCCCTTGGTGTACACATATGTTTCAATTTGGAATTATATTTGTTTATCGGAAATGAAAGCAGCCAATGTAACCAATTTTAATGAGATGCATTTTTGTCTCTTCATTACATTTCTTTCCAGAAAACAATACTTTGTGCTGTAAAAGAGTGCTGTGTAAGAAAACCACTGTAAAATGTAAATCACTGAGATTGCTAAAAAATCTCAAACTAACAAAACTGAAAAATTGATTATTGATTATTTCGTAATGTTCTCTTTTTCCTCAAAATATAATTACATCTTGAATTTTTATTGAAACGGGATAATTATTCAAGTTGTCAGCATATTGTTACCTTTTCATATACAGAAAGTATTGGATTTTAGGATGGAAAGAACAAATGTGTTTTCGTTGAAATATCATTGTTTGCATCTAAATTAGAGATTGTCTAAAAATGAAAAGCTTAAGTCTTAATAAAATGTTTAAAATTCTTATAGTCTTGTAAAAGGAAAGTTGGATATAATAAAGAGCATGGTTGTTTCTGGATAACAAGACTCAACATCACAGAATCAATATCTATTTAAAATAATAATAGCTAACACTTACTAAGCAGTTCCTATGTGCCTGATTCTGATCCAAATGATTTAGACATATTAATTTATTTCATCCTCACAGCCATCCTAAGGAGTCAATGCTACACTATCCCCTATTTTACCAGTGAGAAACTGATACCCACATAGACTAATAACTTGCCCCAGGTTATACAGCTACTAAGTGGCCTAATCAGGATTCAAATCCAGGCAGTCTGGTTCCACAGCCTAAGTCAGACTGCCTTCTGCTTTGTAAATTATGGAGATTCCAATCAAAATACAAATAAGATTATTTCTCCAGAATTAAAAAAAAATTGTAGATTTCATCTGAAGGAATAGGCACCTGAAAATAGCTATGAAAAAGTCTCCCAAAAGAAGAATAGCAACTTACCAGATATTAAGTATTAAAAAACCCAGGAAGCTAGTTTAAACAGTAGTTTTTAAAATTACGGGTTTTATTTTCCTCAACAATTTTCTTTTAGTGAGAAACCTGGAGGGAGGCAATTGACAACTAGTATAGTGGCTCCACAACACCTCCAAGAGAAAACAGGCTCCCTGTCAGCTTCCTCTTCGCCATCCCCAGGGATGCTTTCATCGTGGTTCCAGGAGGGCTGCTCCCCACGCCACATCACTTGGATTTCAGTGAGCAAGACAGGGGATGAGCGAGAGAGCAAGAGACACGATTGGATGAGTTGGCCCTTTTTTCAGAAACCTCTCGCAACGATTTCCAGCTACATTATAATTACCTAGACCTATCACGTGACCAAAGCTACCTGCAAGGAAGGCTGATTAAGAAAAGAAAAACATAGGTTTTCGACTGGGCACATTCCTACCCTGATCAAAACTGGGATTCTAATATGAAGAAGCGATGTTGAAGCAGGTCTAGAACCGCCTTTGCTCCAGGATAGCTTAGCCCTACCTACGACTAAGCTTTGTCCTCTGTATACCTGGGTGTTCAGTGAGCTTTCCTACTCTGGCTATCAGGACTCCGCTGTTTGGAAAGGTTCTGTTTACAGCTCCCAGGCAGTTCTTTGCTCTGCTTCATGGAGTAGTTCTTTTCCATGTAGCTCCCTCCTCTCTGTGCTCTTACCGGAAAAGTTCAGCTGCTGCAGCTTCCATGCACTCCAGTCCCTGACAGCTCAGCTCAGGGGGATGCCCACATTCTGCTTGGGTTCCTCCCCCTTATGACACAGTTCTGAAGTATTTCCTGACAGAAATCTGGGGCAACTGTGGGCTCATATAACTTCTTTCCCTTGTCAGATATCACAGCCCTGTGCTGTCTGTCAACCAATATCTAAAAATACTTTGTCCAGTCTCCCAATTGCTGTCAGTTGGAGGGCAAGTTGAGTACCATTTACTCCATCGTGGAGGAAGCAGAAGTCCTCTCTGATGATCCTTTCCATTGTGTAGGTCACGCTATATGACACTAAAAAAGAAGCTGTTTCCCTCCTGTGAGTCATACAGAACTCCTCCTTTAGTAACCAGTTGCTGGGAAAATAAAATACCTTTCTCATAGAAAGCTCATTACATATTTGCAAATTTGCCAGAGATATGAGTTCCATGGCCTAGGATTTTAACCGCAATTTATAACAGTGAGTTGGTAGGAAAATGCCTGAAGAATTCCAAATAACTCCCCAAAGTGACAGATGATCTACATGCCATTACTCCTCTGGTATAACAGAGGCCATGCTTCTAAAAGCAGAGCCCAATCGTTCCAAATCCTTTGGAAATGATAATTATTACTTTGAAGTTATGATTATATAAATCTGTCATGGCTCATGATATATGTACTCTTGCAAATTAGGTTTCAACATTAAGGAAAGTTTAGGTTACCATTTTTGAGAGCTTTACAGATAATTTTACTACAGGCCTTAAGACGGATACCATCCGATGCTATTCACAAATCTTGTCTTAAGTAAACTTATTTCATGCCAGATAAACTGCAGAACCCTTTATAATTATACTGAAGATATAATATATTAATATAATAAGGTATAAAATTATGGGAATTTAATGTGGACTTTTTGTTGGGTTTTGTTTTTATTTGTGTTTTGTTTTGGTTACTATTCAAACTTTTAAAACAGCTCTCTGGTTATGCCTAACTCAAGGAACTGAAGATGTTATGTAGCTCTCATGAAGCAGAAACAACTCTGTGAAGAATGATTAGACAGGTAGCAAAAAGGCCTAGCTTGTTCGTCTCTCCTCCACTTCTCTTTTTTTTTTCTTAAATATTTTTTTCGATGTGGACCATTTTTAAAGTCTTTATTGGATTTGTTACAATATTGCTTCTGTTTTATGGTTTGGTTTTTTGGCCGCCAGGCATGTGGGATCTTAGCTCCCCAACCAGGGATTGAACCCATACCCCCTGCATTGGAAGCTGAAGTCTTAATCACTGGACCGCCAGGGAAGTCCCCTCTCCTCCACTTCTCTTATCTTGGGATGACAGCCAAGAAAACTCCAGATAACTCCATGGGGTGAAGGTACACTGGAAGGTGCTGTTTCTAGACATGATTTCTTGGATTGACCAAGCCCTAAAAAAACAGTCTCTAGAAGAAGAAGGGAGGTCACCAAGTCGAAAGAGTTCTCCTTCCAGAGCCTAAGGGAACAGGTATGTACTCTGTGCAGTTGACGTGGTGGCCAGGAGGGGGATTCTACACAGGCAAGAAGTAAAGAAGCTCAGATAATTCTAAAGCAGATGGCCCTGAGAATCAGGCAAGCAGAAAGGATCAGTATTGAGGGAAATCTATCAGAGCGTAACGGGAACCCAGCAGAGTATCAAGGATTTGGGGGGCAGGCTAGTCTCTTGGAGCAAGACTAGAAAGAGAAATGCAGGCCTTATTTCTGGAAGGACCATGGTACTAGGGGCAAGGCAGAAAACTAAGGTCTGAGTTGGACTGGCCACAAAGGGACCCATTCAGAGTCTTAGAGTTTCAGGCAAGAGCTCTGCAAACCATTCAGTCTCCTGTATCGGTATCTTTGCAGCTTTTCATGAAGCTGAGCCCACAGGAGGGAGTCAAGAGGCAGAGCCATGGGGGGCAGGCTCAGGTGGGAACACTGGCAGGAACAGAAACCATCAGCCTGCCTGCCATGTGCTTAAATGTCTCATCTTTAGACACTTTTTTCTTTTGGGAGGGGCAGCCTTTAGAGGATCTGTTAGAATAAAAAATATTACCAGAGAGGTAATACTTTAAACCCCTAAGAGACTAGTCCATAGCATATATTAGTTTTTCAGATTAACTGTTAGTTTCAAACAGCGAGAGTAAGGTCCTGAGAGAATGAAATTCAGACAATAGATTTAAAGGATATTTGAAGGAAATAGAGTTCCATAGCAGGTAATCTTACACACACTGCAAATTAGTGGGAAACTTATCTTTAATGCCCCTCATTCCAGATCTCCCCCTAGGCAACATGCATTGAGAATTCACTACGTACCAGGCACTTCTAAAGCCCGTTTCATATATACATTATTTCATTTAATTTTCTGACTGTGTGTGTCTGTTTTATCATTTCCGTTTTAAAAACAGGAACCAAGCCTCAAAAATTTTCCCACGATCACATAGCTAGTAAATTGCAAAACGGGGATTCAAGCTCATCTATGTCTGGTGACCCAACAGTCTTACAAGAGGGTCTTTCAAATGTCCAGGTGAGAGGCTTTGATGGTTTCACCAGTGAAGGATTGGGAATGCGGGACAGGAATTGGGTATCGAGGTGGAAGAAGTTTTTCTCTACCCTTTGGGCTCTTCTGGCTGGTCTAAGAATTAAATTGACATGAGACAGCTTAACAGGAGAAAATCAAACGAAAGTTTAATAGTACGTACACACAAGAGAGACCCAGAAAAACTAAGTAACACACCAAAGTGGCTGAAACTCTCAACTTAATTACCATCTTCAGCTAAAGACAAAAGAGGATGTTGTAAGACAGGAATAAAGACGCAGACCTACTAGAGAATGGCCTTGAGGATATGGGGAGGGGGAAGGGTAAGCTGTGACAAAGTGAGAGAGTGGCATGGACATATATACACTACCAAACGTAAAATAGATAGCTAGTGGGAAGCAGCCGCATAGCACAGGGAGATCAGCTCGGTGCTTTGTGATCACCTAGAGGGGTGGGATAGGGAGGGTGGGAGGGAGGGAGACGCAAGAGGGAAGAGATATGGGAACATATGTATATGTATAACTGATTCACTTTGTTATAAAGCAGAAACTAACACACCATTGTAAAGCAATTATACTCCAATAAAGATGTTAAAAAAAAAGAGGATGTTGGGTGTAGTGGCTTGGTTCTTCAAAGGGGAGGAAAGCAATTGACACAGAGATGGAAAAGCAAATGTTTGGTAAATAAGTGTTTGCTGGGCCAATCAGAGACAATGGGACACAAAAAGGAATTTTAACAAACAGACTTTGTTATGTTCCTCCCTGTCTACACACCTAGTTCATACTATAATGATCTATGGTTATAGCTCCCAGCCTGGTATGGGTCTTCTATTTAAATTCTTTAGGCAGCTAAGGGGGAGGTAAAAAGAGAGACTTCCTGTGTCTTCTGTTTCTTAAAAATAATCAACCTAAATTAATGTTTTCACCAAAAAGACACATTTTGGGGTGGCAAATTTTGCTCCCCTACAGGGGCAAAAAATAAACATCAGAGAGAACAGATCAAGAGTCAGGCTCTATCTGTGGTATGCCAACCATTAAGCAGAGATGGTACCAGGAACACTGTCATGAGAAACCAGACGTGACTCAGACTTCTTGGGGCTGATAGCCTAGCAGGGAAGAGACATTCAACCAACAGTGATGAATAACTGTAAGTAAGTATCGACTTTATAAAGGGTTGAAAATAGAGATACCAGGTGGTGGCTACTATCAACAGAACTGACAGTCCTGTTTTGGTAACTAGTATTTAAGCAAAAGGAGGGAATAAAAGATGATTCTGAAGGTGAGGGAGAATGGAGATAGGAAAATCAGGAAGAAGAGACGTTTAGTCGGTGAGAAGAACGCCCTGAGATGGGTTTACAACATGACAAGCGTAGTGAGCTTCGGACACCCAGGAACTGTCCACTAAACAACCGGAGATAAGGTCAGGGGCCAGAGCAAGGGCAAGAGACCTTGTCATGAGCCCCGGTGAAACACTTTGTACACAGCCATGCTGGACGCGGTGAAGGAGGGGGCTCAGGGCTCTCTGGGGCGTGATCTTCACTCCGTACCCACATCTAGACCTGCCCTTGTGGAAGAGGGGAAGGAGCGCTCAGGAGGGTGAACAAAGCTGGTAGCAGCAGGTTTCTGAACTTTGTAAGGATCTCTTTAAAAAACCACAGTCCCTCTTTTAAGTAATAATAGCTAACACCACTTCTGGGTGCCCCCTAATTTAGTCTTCCTAACAGCACCAGGAAGAAAGCACTTTTATTAAACCCCTGTAAACACCAAGAAAATTGAGGCCCAGGGAGGGTAACCTCCCTGAGATCCATCACTCTGAAGGCCGCATCCTAGATTCAAACTCAAGGTGGGCTTTCAACCACAACTACAGACCCAGGGGAGAAGGAACAAAAGAACTTTTTCTTCCTTCAAGTCCTGGTGTAAAGAGGAGAGAATAAAGTTCCTTATTTCCTCTTGCAAAGACAAAATGCATAATTTTACACCCCAGTGCTACTAGAGAGGAACTGATCTTAGTCCACATTTCTGAGTCCAAGTATTTTAAGTCTATTTCATCAGCTCTGCATTTTGCCTCATTTTGTCATAGCCGATCCTTTCAACTGATCAAGATAACAAGTGCTCCGTCCATGAGCTCATAGGAACCTCCTCTTTGTGACCACTCCCGTAAAAGCTTTTTTTTTTTTTTTTTTTTGCGGGACGCGGGCCTCTCACTGTTGTGGCCTCTCCCGTTGCGGAGCACAGGCTCCGGATGCGCAGGCCCAGCGGCCATGGCTCACGGGCCCAGGCGCTCTGCGGCATGTGGGAGCCTCCCGGACCGGGGCACGAACCCGTGTCCCCTGCATCGGCAGACGGACTCTCAACCACTGCGCCACCAGGGAAGCCCCCGTAAAAGCTTTGAAAATGGGTAGGAAAGAGGTTAGGATACCAAAGGAGACATGAGAGGATATCTAATACTGGAAAAATTGGCTTATCAAGAAACTTCCAAAGAGCCTTTGAAGTCTATGTGAAGCTGAGCCAGGATAACCAAATACAGAAGGAATTGTCTCTTTTCCTTAGCGCTTGCTAAAAATGGAGCATAACCATGGGAAAATTCCCTAACCTCTTTAACCTCTGTTCCATCATCTGTTTATTAGAGCTAATCTGAAAGTCACTCTATTTTGCCCTTGTGAGGATTTCATAACACTTATATGCTCTCTGCACAGTATATGATGTTGAACAAGGCCTCAATAAATGTTTGCCTTTTTTTAAAAAAGTGAGGTAATGTATATGAAAGTGTTTTATCAGCCCAAGCACTATATAATTGTGACTCTTCAGATGCAGAAAAAAGAAAATTGACTCAGTAATGTATTGTGAATATGTAGGCACCTATGAAGACCCATTTCAAACTAAATATTGATATTACAGTTTCCCTTTAAGCCTCTTCTTAATTGCCATGCTTAACATAACATTATCTAAAAGCCACTAAGTATTTTTTGGGCAACCGAATGATAAAAATCGCACCTTTTCAGAACTGAATAATAAAAGTTGCACCTTTGAAAACAATATGAAACATTTAAGCACCAATGACCTAGTATTCTCATCTAGGTTTGTGACTTGTTATCTTCCAACATCAATGTTTCCACTGTCACTCTGCTGTTTCAGATAACAATGCTTTCTGGACACTTGCCTGATAGCCATTTAAGAGATTAAGGACTTTTTTTTTTCTTCATCTACCACTGTGTAGATTCCCAGCTATATAGTTACCATTTGTAAATCAGTGGAGCAAGAAATTAAAGATACACTGGCAGCCCTGCCTGTGGAATACCAATAACAATAAAGGTACAGGATGGCTTAGCTGCCTTTCTCCTTTCGGCCTGCTGTACATCGGACTAATACATTCCTCCTCAAAAAACAAAAAAAAACATAATTACCTTAATCATCAGGAGGAATAAACAAGATACAGTAATAATCAGACTAGGAGATGATGAGATAAATTTCCTGGATTTTATAATATGAAAATGAAGATCTGTTATTCATGCTTTGTTTTCATCTTTTTATTTCTTACACTAACATAGATTTTGACTTCCATGCTATCCATGATTGTTCCCTAGGTTTGCTTTGAAGTGCAAATGGTTCTGTGTGAATGATACCTAATAAATAGGAAACAAAGTGGGGGGTAGAAAATTGATGGATAATACTATAACTGAGTGAGCTTAGTTTTTCTCTTTGGATGGAAGGATCAGAATCCACCTTCCCTATTAGTTATTCACATTCCTGCAGATGCTCTGGTGAATTGTCCAGTTAGGAAGGAGCTACCAGTATGCTTGTATTCTGCCAATATGTTACAGATGGCATCTATGCTTTCCTCTCAAGAATCTAGCTCAAGCAAAGGAAATAGCTACACATTTAACAAAATTTGAGAAATGATGGAGTCCTCAAACTCCAGATAGTTCCTTCAGTCATTTCACAGTGCTTCCAAATGTTCTGGAAGACACAATATATTAGTCCATTGGCATGCAAGATTTCTGGTGTAGAGAAGTTACACTAACAGATGTTAAAATAGAATATAATGATACCAGAGTGAAAATTGAATGGCTGAGGCAAAGGAACCAAGAGAACAGAATGTCAATCCCTGAAACCCTAATATACAATATGTGAAAATTTATATTTGAAAACAGAATATAATAAATGAGGAAGGGAGGTATTATTCCATAAATTAGACTGGGGATTGATTAACTACTTGAAACAATGAATGAGCAAGAGTTTCAGCTTATCCCACACTCCAAATAAATTCCAGTTGAGGAACTAAACATAATAAAGAAACCCATTGGGAAGCCAGAAGAAGATGCAAGTGAATAATAGCTTGATGGAAAACCCACAGAATGGGAGAAAATATTTGCAAATGAAGTGACCGACAAGGGATTAATCTCCAAAATATACAAACAGCTCATGCAGCTCAATATCAAAAAAACAACCCAATCAAAAAATGGGCAGAAGATCTAAATAGACATTTCTCTGAAGAAGACATACAAATAGCCAAGAGGCCATTTGATGTTGAAAAGATGTTCAACATCACTAATCATTAGAGAAATGCAAATCAAAACTACAATGAGGTATCACCTCACACCGGTTAGAACAGCCATCATCAAAAAATCTGCAAACAATAAATGCTGGAGAGGGTGTTGAGAAAAGGGAACCCTCCTATACTGTTGGTGAGAATGTAAATTGATACAGCCACTATAGAGAATGGTATGGAGGTTCCTTAAAAAACTAAAAATAGAGCTACCATATGATCTAGCAATCCCACTCCTGGGCATATATCCAGAGAAAACCATAATTCGAAAGGATACATGCACCCCAATGTTCATTGCAGCACTGTTTACAATAGCCAGGACATGGAAGCAACCTAAATGTCCATCAAAGGAGAAATGGATAAAGACGATGTGGTACATATATACAATGGAATGTTACTAAGCCATAAAAAAGAATGAAATAATGCCATTTGCAACAACATGGATGGACATTTGGAGATTCTCATACGGAGTGAAATAAGTCAGAAAGAGAAAGACAAATATAATATAACTTATATGCAGAATGTTAAAAAATGGTACAAACGAACCTATTTACAAAACAGAAATTGAATCACAGAGGTAGAAAACAAACTTATGGTTGCTCAGGGGGAAAAACTGGGAGATTGGGATTGACATATACACACTACTATATATAAAATAGATAACTAATAAGAACCTACTGTAGAGCATAGGGAACTCTATTCGGTGCTCTGTAATGACCTACATGGGAATGGAGTCTAGAAGAGAGTGGGTATATGTATATGTATGGCTGATTCACTCTGCTGTACAGCAGAAACTAACACAGCATTGTAAATCAACTATACTCCCATAAAAAATTAATTTAAAAAAATGGCTTGAGCAGAAGCAAGAAGAACTACAATTCTGCAGCCTGTGTAAGGAAAACCACAGTCACAGAAAGATAGACAAAATGAAAAGGCAGAGGACTATGTACCAGATGAAGGAACAAGATAAAATTCCAGAAAAACAACTAAATGAAATGGAGATAGGCAACCTTCCAGAAAAAGAATTCAGAATAATGATAGTGAAGATGATCCAGGACCTCGGAAAAAGAATGGAGGCAAAGATTGAGAAGATGCAAGAAATGTTTAACAAAGACCTAGAAGAATTAAAGAACAAACACCTAGAAGGATTAAAGAAAAAAATAAAGATGAACAATACAATAACTGAAATGAAAAATACACTAGAAGGAATCAATAGCAGAATAACTGGGGCAGAAGAACGGATAAGTGACCTGAAAGACAGAATGGTGAAATTCACTGCCATGGAACAGAATAAAGAGAAAAGAACGAAAAGAAATGAAGACAGCCTAAGAGACCTCTGGGACAACATTAAACACAACAACATTTGCATTATAGGGGTCCCAGAAGGAGAAGAGAGAGAGAAAGGACCCGAGAAAATATTTGAAGAGATTATAGTTGAAAACTTCCCTAATATGGGAAAGGAAATAGCCACCCAAGTCCAGGAAGCGCAGAGAGTCCCAGGCAGGATAAAACCAAGGAGAAACACGCCGAGACACATAGTAATCAAACTGACAATAGTTAAAGACAAAGAAAAATTATTGAAAGCAACAAGGGAAAAATGACAAATCACATACTACAAGGGAACTCCCATAAGGTTAACAGCTGATTTCTCAGCAGAAACCCTACAAGCCAGAAGGGAGTGGCACGATATATTTAAAGTGATGGAAAGGAAGAACATACGACCAAGATTACTCTACCCAGCAAGGATCTCATTCAGATTCAACAGAGAAATCAAAAGCTTTACAGACAAGCAAAAGCTAAGAGAATTCAGCACCACCAAACCAGCTCTACAACAAATGCCAAAGGAACTTCCTTAAGTGGAAAATACAAGACAAGAAAAGGACCTACAAAAACACACCCAAAACAATTAAGAAAATGGTAATAGGAACATACATATCAATAATTACTTTAAACGTGAATGGATTAAATGCTCCAACCAAAAGACACAGGCTCGCTGAATGGATACAAAAACAAGACCCATATATATGCTGTCTACAAGAGACCCACTTCAGACCTAGGGACACATACAGAATGAAAGTGAGAGGATGGAAAAAGATATTCCATGCAAATGGAAATCAAAAGAAAGCTGGAGTAGCAATACTCATATCAGATAAAATAGACTTTAAAATAAAGAATGTTACAAGAGACAAGGAAGGACACTACATAACGATCAAGGGATCAATCCAAGAAGAAGATATAACAATTATAAATATATATGCACCCAACACAGGAGCACCTCAATACATAAGGCAAATGCTAACAGCTATAAAAGAGGAAATAGACAGTAACACAATAATAGTGGGGGACCTTAACAACTCACTTACCAAATGGACAGATCATCCAGACAAAAAATTAATAAGGAAACACAAGCTTTAAATGACACAAGAGACCAGATAGATTTAGTTGATATTTATCGGACATTCCAACCAAAAGCAGCGGATTACACTTTCTTCTCAAGTGCGCACGGAACGTTCTCCAGGATAGATCATATCTTGGGTCACAAATCAAGCCTCAGTAAATTTAAGAAAATTGAAATCATATCAAGCATCTTTTCCAATCACAACGCTATGAGATTAGAAATCAATTACAGGGAATAAAATGTAAAAAACACAAACACATGGAGGCTAAACAATATGTTACTAAATAACCAAGATATCACTGAAGAAATCAAAGAGGAAATCAAAAAAATACCTAGAGAAAATAGGTAAAAATACCTGCTTCCTATCTCTGTGGCTTTGCTAAAACACAGCTTTAATTCTTGAGTGTCCTATAGGTGAGTGCCAGAAGAATGATGAGGGCTGGCAGGGCACATACTGGTTGCTGGCCTGGGTTTCTTTCTCTGTTGTTTGGTATGGAGGAGGTTGGAAACAGTGTACACAAAGCCCCCAGCAAAATGACTGGCGCAGAGTCACAGGGGCTCCTGACCCACGCTCTGCCAGGGTCACTCCTCTGTTGGTACAGGGAAACCCAGGCAGCCACAGATACTCAGAGAAGCTCTCCTAGAAGCTTGTCACCAACCACCTGCACTCATGCACACAAGAGACCCCCTTTCCTACCCACCCCAGATGGCCAGGGGTGCATGGCAGTGCTTAGCCTGCAATAAGGAAGGGGCAATAGATATTGTCAGTAATCCAAAAATCCAAATATTCAGTCTCCTGGCAGGCATAGAATCTTTCTCATTCTCAAATCAAATGGACTTGTTCACCATCAGAGAAAATGAATGCATTTAACTGCCTTTAACATTAATAGAAACTCCCTGCAGAAATCCTCTAAAGAAACATCAGACGTTATGGATTTGACAATTCATCATGCTCTTTATTCTAGGCTCGCTTTCAGCATATTTGAAATCAGCTAGGAGGCTTCTGTTGATACAAAATATTTGCAGACTTGGATCTTCTGATGCTAGTCTGATCATATGACAGATGGTGAAGAACTATTAGCTGAAACTACTGCACGACAACATGAAGGAAATAAGTTTCTTTGCAGAGAAATCTTTGAATGTGTCATAAAAACTGTCCAAAAATCAACATCTCAAAGAGCTTAAATTCAGGACGTAGAAAATCCATGTCAGCTTTGAAGTCTGGCTTCTTCTGTTCGAATCCCAATAGGTCAATAATAACCAGATAGGTATGTAATGTGACTTAGAGCAGGTAACAAACTCTGTAGACTTTGGTTTCCTCGTGCGATATATGGGGACAGCCTCCTGGGATTACAGTGCGGATTAATGAGATAATGGGATATATACAGTACCTGGCATAGTCCCTGGTCTCTATGGAAAACAGGATAACAGTTATTATCATCATTATTATTTTTATATTATTAATGAATTTGTTGTAGTACATACAGTTACTATCTATGTGTCGTAAAGGCATATGTAGGCATGCAGGTAGAGAAGGTGAGAGAAAAAAGCAGAAGATAAATAATTCACTCCCCGACCCCTAACACCCAGATCTCAGGACATGGAACTACCATCCACCCAGCTGCCTGAGTTAAGTATTTCACAGTCACTCTGACGAGCCCCTTTCCCTTCCAGGTTGACCCCACCCACCCTGCATGCAATTCCAATTATTCTAATCCCACCATCATCCCTCTCTAGTTTTTGGTAACAGCTTCCTAACTCTTCTCCCTGCTTTTTCTGGGAGGCTCCTCTGGCCCATTCTCCACGAAAAACCAGCGCCATCTTATTAAAATATAAGTCAGACATCTCTCTTCCCAAATGGAAATCCTTCAGTGTTCTTCGAATAAAATCTAGACACCTCCAAGTTCCTGCCTGATCTGCATCCTAACACTCCCCCAACCTTCCCTCTTCAGGCCCTTGACAGGCCAAGCTCCTTCTTACTCCCCACCTCACTACCTCTGCATGTTGTTCTCTCTGCCGGGGACACTTCCTTTTTTGCACAGTTGTCTGGTCCCTTCCTGACCTTCAACCCAGAGCTTCAAGATCACCTCCTCAGAGGGACCCTCCCAATACTCCCAAAGCAGCTGAACTCTTCCCCTCAGTTATTCTCCAGGTTGGCACGCTGTCTTCTTAATAGCACATAAAACAATTTGTAATTATTTTATTTAGTTTTTTTTTGTTTGTTTGTTTTGTTTTATTTTTTTACTTTTTTCTTGTCTGTGTCTTCCAAAGACTGTAAATAAATTGAAGGCTGGGATCACTTCTTTTTCATTTTTAAAGTACCCTCAGTGCTCACCTTACACACTGTGCTGGGCATAGAGAAGATGTTCAGCAAATATTTGTTGAAAAACATGGGGAATTGAATAATTCAATCTTGTAAATTTCCATGATTAAAATATCTTAGATGTATAATAACCTATTTTCACTCTTTATGGAAAGGGGGGGAGGGGAGGGGAGATAACACATTTTTATATGTCTGTATGTATCCTAAAAAGGTTGGAAATAGCTCACTCTATATAGAGCAATTGTTTAAGAAGTCTCTGTTGCCTAGAAGGAGGTCATGTTAAAGAGGCAAAAGTAAATTCAGGAATTTTGCTGTAATGTTACTTAATTGACATTTTCAGGGCCAGTGAATCACATGAGTTCATTTAAAAACGTCTCTCCAATTTTAGAGACTACTTTGGTTTGAAACCACCATTACAACCACATGTTTCATAGGATTTACCCCTTTCAATCAGGGAAGATCAAAGACTAATTTCTTTTCAAGCGGGCATTTGTCATCTTCTCATGGGCCCCTGACTGACTGTTTCTGAATAATTTAGTCAACATATACAAAGTTGACTGTAGTGGATGCTATAGTGTCCACTGGATCCCCCCTTTGGGACTGAGACCCTCATCCTCCAGCTGCTGGGATGTAGTTGAAGAGAGCTGCCTTGTGTAAGGTCACACCCCATCCTAGGGGATGGTCCTCATCTAACAACTGGCGTGTGTGTGTGTGTGTGTGTGTGTGTGTGTGTGTGTGTAGTTGGGGATATCCAGCCCTCTTGCCTACTAAGGGCACAACTTGGAGGGCCATCCCAGCTCCAGGGCTCTGGGGAGGAGCTGCTCTAATCTGATTTGGTGCGATCACACGGACTGCACCGAGCCCAGCTCCTGCCTCTGCACAATTCCACTCTCTTTACTTCTCCACAGGTGCTGATTCTGAGAGCACTGCCAATAAACGTCTGCACCCAAGTCTCCCTCTCAAGACGGAGATGGCACCCACTTCTTAAGACACTGGCCAAGCTCATTTGCTGCCACTCTTTCCCACCATTCCCCTTTTCCTTGGCTTGGAAGGACTCCCCTCCGGAGAACGTGGACAGGTAGAATTTGCTACCCAGCTCTCTCCCAACAGTAGGTAGTATCTGGTGACAGGATTGGAAATGATGACACAGTCTCCTGCCTAAACATCCAACTACCTCCTTTCCCTACTCCACGGTGTCTTCCAAGTGCAGAGAAAAATATAACAGGGACCACTTCCTTACTAATTAATTAATTAAACTAACCCTAAGTATGTGCGCTGATATAATGATTTTAAAAAAGTGTTATGGGCTGAATTGTCCTCCCCTGCCCCCAGCCCTGTAACATTCATTTGTTGATGTCCTAACTCCCAGTACCTCAGAATGTGACTGTTTCAGAGATAGGGTCTTTTTTTTTAACTTTTTATTTTATACTGGAGTGTAGTTAATTAACAGTGTTGTGTGATTCAGCAAAGTGATTCAGTTATACATATACATGTATCTATTCTTTTTTCAAATTCTTTTCCCATTTAGGTTGTTACATGATATTGAGTGGAGATAGGGTCTTTAAAGAGACGATTAAGTAAATGAGGTCATTCAGGTGGACCCTAGTCCAAGATGAGGATGTCCTTAGAAGACAAGGAAACTGGGAGACAGACATGTACAGCAGGAAGACCTTGTGAAGATTCAGGGAGAAGACGGCCGTCTGCAAGCCAAGGGGAGAGGCCTCAGAACAAAGCAACCCTGCTGACCCCTTCATTTCACACTTCTAACCTCCAAAACCATGAGAAAATAAAATTCTGTTGCTAAACCACCCAGCCTGTGGTGCTTTGGTGTGGCAACCCTAGCACACTAATATACTATACAATTATAAAATCTGTGGATTTTGTTTTATGGCCTTTAAATACACTGGGAACTATATTCAATATTTTGTAATAACCTATATGGGAAAAGAATCTGAAAAAGAATGTGTGTGTGTGTGTATGTATATAAACTGAATCTCTTTGCGGTACACCTGAAACTAACTCAATATTATAAATCAACTGTACTTCAATTAAAAAAAATAAATGTCCTGTGCAGAGCGGGGTGTCTACAGTTGGGCTCCAGAATGTCTCTAGGCTGTGTGGACTCCTCATCCCTTGACCTGGTTTCTCTGTCCCATTTTTGTTTCCGTATCTTTATTTCTACCTGATGTGAGCACCTCCAATTGACCAGGAGGTTTGAGAGTATTTCCCCACCCTTTCACTCCTGTGTGCACCTTTTTTGTTTGTTTTGATGCTACTGTTTGGCTGATTCCTTATTCTGTACCCCTAACCCGAGGTCCCAGGAAGCTATCTTGCCCAGGTTTCCACTAATCCAGCCTTTCCGGAAAGAAGAGTGGGCTGGATATGACCAGAGTTACACAGAGCTCAGAGGGCCTGAGTTACTAACTGGGGATTATTCACACTGATTTCATCCTGAGTCCCCATGCAGAAATTTAGGAATTAGATCTTATGGAGAGCCTAGTGTTTCCTAGATATAAGGTATTTGACTATAATGTATTAAAAATATTTCATTAAGGGAGGAAAAAATTACCAAATGTATGTCCCAGAAAAGAACATCATTGTGACAATTCCCACTGTCCCAGAGAGCCCCATAGGTGACACTTTAGAGCCTCCATCCAGTCTTCTCCAGGCACTCTGATGATCAAATCATCTCAGATGATGACCTCCCTCCTGGCACCATCATGCTTCTGTTGTCCCACACCTGAACCACCACCATGCCTAGGAGTCCCCGAGGGGCCTGGACTCTGTGGTCCACGGCAGAACGGGCGCCTCAGTCTATGTGCACAAATGATGCATATCCATGATGCCCACATGGAAACTCTCAGCTTCTGGTGTAACAGCTATTTACTTGCTTCCCTTATAGCTTCCATTCTTGCCCTTGGACTCAGGCAAGGTCCAGGCATGTAGCTGAGTGACAGCTTCGGCTCTGTGCTCCCCTCTAATGACTAAGGCTGTGTTTCTGGGTCAGGCTTGTCACGACTCCTTCCTCTCTTAATGGGAAGCGCTCTCCTAGTTCACTCCTCCGTCCCTTGTGCAAGCAGACTTCTGACAGGCAGCCCTGCTAGCTCTCCAAGCATGCCTGAGAGAGCTGAATGCTAGCTCTAGGATCCGCCAGGAGCTTCTTGTCTCCAGAAGGAACAGCCCCCCTTTACCCATAGCCCCCTTCACATATGTCTACAGAGAAAGAGCTACAGACGAAAAGTAAAGAAAACACAGTTGCTCCTTTAGGGAGAGCTGAAACATGGGCTCTTTCCTCCTCTGAATATTCTGTTACTTTTGTCTCTGTTGTCCCGTTGGAGAGGGACATCCATCTTTCATGTTATTATCCTCACAGATGATTCTGTTGCTTCTACCTGTGAGAATGGCTGTGTCACATCCTAGTTCTGCCACCTAAGTGCCCTGTGCCTCTACATTGCCTGTCAGCTGAGTCTTCCTTGAAGAATCAGCACTGTTCTGTCCTGCTTGGTTCCTGAACTCCCTCGGTGCTCCTTAATCATGCAGGGAGTTTGAGAACTTTTTCGGTGACAATAGTTTCCTTCTGCTTAGAGCTCAAATAAAAAGTGAACACTCTAGAATGTTTTAGTTTAAAAACCTCATGTCTGATTTGACATGGCAATCAAATGAATCAAAATATGATACAGAAGATGGCATTACATTTTGGACTAGAGAGAGAATAATCCGCCCAATCCCACTTTCTTTACTTCTCCACAGGTGCTGACCCCAAGAGCACTTCCAATATATATATATATATATATTTTTTTTTTTGCGGTTCGCGGGCCTCTCACTGTTGTGGCCTCTCCCGTTGTGGAGCACAGGCTCCGGACGCGCAGGCTCAGCGGCCATGGCTCACGGGCCCAGCCGCTCCGCAGCCTGTGGGATCTTCCCAGACGGGGGCACGAACCCGTGTCCCCTGCATCGGCAGGTGGACTCTCAACCACTGTGCCACCAGGGAAGCCCCCAATATTTTTTTGATCTGTCTCCTAAAGCAAACAAAAGCAAAAATAAATAAATGGGAACTAATTAAACTTAAAAGCTTTAACACAGCCAAGGCAACCATCAACAAAACAAAAACCCAACCTACTGAATGGGAGAAAATATTTGCAAATGATATAAGCAATAAGGGGTTAATATCCAAGTATATAAGCAGCTCATACAACTCAACAGCAAAAAAACAATCTGATTAAAAAATAGGCAGATGTCTATTAAAAAATGGAACAGACAGTCTTCCAAAGAAGACATACAAATGGCCATCAGGTGCATGAAAAGATGCTCAACATCACTAATCAGCAGAGAATGCAAATCAAAACCACAATGAGATGTCACCTCACACCTGTACGAATAGCTATCATCAAAAAGACCACAAATGGCAAATGTTGGAGAGGATATGGAGAAAAAGGAACCCTTGTGCACTGTTGGTGGGAATGTAAATTGGTGCAGCCACTGTGGAAGACAGTATGGAGGCTTCTCAAAAAACTAAAGTAGAAAGAAATACCGTATGAACTAAAAATTCCACTCCTGGGTATATATCTAGAAAAAACCCCAAAACACTAATTATAAAAGATACATGCACCCCAATGCTCCTGGCAGCATTACTTACAATACCCAAGATATAGAAGCAACCCAAGTGTCCATCAACAGACGAAAGAAAAAAGATGTGGTACATATATACAATGGAATATTACTCAGCCATAGAAAGAATGAAATTTTGCCATTTGCAAAAACATGCGTAGACTTGGAGGTATGCTAAGTGAAATAAGTCAGAGAGAGAAAGACAAATGTTGTATGATATCACTTACATGTGGAATCTAAAAACTACACACTAGTGAGTATAGCAAAAAAGAAACGAACTCACAGATACAGAGAACAAACTAATGGTTACCAGTGGCGAGAGGGAAAGGGGGAAGGGCAAAATAGATATAGGGGATTAAGAGGTACAAACTACTATGTATAAAATAAATAAGCTACAAGGATATATTATAAGGCATAGAGAATATGGTCAATATTTTATAATAACTATAAATGAAGTATAACCTTTAAAGATTATGAATCACTATGTTGCACACCTGAAATGCATATAATATTGTACATCAACTATACTTCAATATAAATAAATAGGTAAGTAAAATAAATAAGGAAATAAATGGAAATATTTCGCACGATTATAGAGTCCTTCAGCTACTCCAGAACATCTTACTGCTATTTAAAACCTCTCTCTCTCTTTCAGTTTGGTAAGCTTGCGACTTACAAATCTGTCACTACAGGAAATTTAGAATTGAGCTAAAGGTCTATTTTTAATTCAATAATTAGGATGTAAAACTTAAATATACCTTTCTTTCTGAATATTCCTTGACTCTGTATGCCAGGGATATGTATGTACATATTATGTAATGTGTTTTGTGTCCATGGCATTTTAGCAGGAAGCATGGCCAAGCAAACCTCCTATTTCTGGTATAAGTACGAGTCTCAGAGAAGAAAATTTGGTCCCTTCCTATTTCGGGATTGAAGACCAACAAAATGGTCTCCTGGGGAGACTATTTGTCAAGTTTCCATTTAATTTCTTGGTTCTTAAGAAATCTTCAGTTCCCTCTGAAGTTTTCTCTTCAGGGAAACCACAGTATATAATAATGTTTCACATTTTTTATTGTGACTTTGAGAATGGTTTCATAAATGCTATTTTATTGGGTCTTCACAAATTTCCTGCAAAAATATGTTATGACTGGGCTTACCATTTTCATTTTACAGATAAAGAAACTGGGTCTGTGTGCCCATGTTTAACAGCCAGTAAGTTATAAATCCAGAGTAGAACCAGAGTCTTGAAATTGCATCAACTTAAAAAAATATATACGTGTGTATGTATGTATATATATGTGTGTACACATATACATATATGTATATATACATACCTATATGTATGCATGCAATATAAATATATTTATGCAAAATAAAATATATATTTATACATAAAAATTATATATACTCATATATAACATATATACACATGTATACATGCAGACAGACAGGATTAAACAACTGCATTTGAATCCTGGTTCCATCAAGAGCTCCCCATAGAATTGTTAGAAGGAAAGAAATAAGAGATTATGTGAGAAAGCACTTAACTGTAAATCACCATAAACGACAGCTATTAAGTTTTTCTATCTGCTGTTCAATGTGACAGATTAATATTAACCACTTGAAGACAGGAGCCATTCCGTTTGCTTCTTTTCTGTTCATCAGGGAACCTAACACAGTGTTAAACTCATATGGGCAATATTAATAGGGCATAAATAAATAATTCCTCATTGAGAACAATCACAGTATTAATAAGATGACAAAATATTTTAAAGAGAAAAAAAATGGATAAAGTTTAAAGAAGAGGGAAAAACAAATGGGACGCTGAGGGTTATGCAGGATGGATTGCCGATGGAAAATGACCTCTGATCAGCTTCACTTTGCCTTTCTCAGATGCTCATTCACTACCAGTAATGATATCAATCATCTCAGACCTGGGCAGCAGCTGGCATAAAGATGATTTTTAAAAAAGTGGGCTGTGGTAACCTGGATCAAAGCGTCAAGTATAGTTTTTTCTTATATTTACTTTCAAAAAGACTCAGATGATCAGATACTAAATGCTCAATGTGTTTAAGAATCAGGAAGATGGTTCACAATCACAGAGGAAGAAGCAATATGTCACCCGGATAAGCATATATAACTATTAATGTTCACTTACGTGAGGCTCTATGTTGGACCATCATGCCCTGTAGTGACCTCTCTGGTTGTGTCGACAAGGTAAATGGGCAGTTGACATTCCCTAGTGGGAACAATAATAGATTTAGCTGAGCAGTCTTTTGTGAACTTTGTTTGCTATGTTTTTCTGTTTAATTCACCCAAAGTGGAAGGCAGAAATGTCCTCACTGTAGGCTTCTCCTAATTCACACAAAAGGAAGCCTGGGGGTCCCAGATCATTCTTCCTCCTCTTCTCCCTGTCTTTTCATCCAGTCATTTAGTCAGTTGCCAAACAGAACTGCCACCCTGTGCTGAGGCATCGAGGACACAAAAATGAATAAGTGGTGATTTCTGACTTTGAGAAGACACATAAACAAAAATCCTAATGCAATGGGCTCAGAGCTGTTTTAAAGGTACTCTATGGGAGAAAATAAGGTTCATGCTTCAGGGGTGTTCAGAGAAAACTTATGGAAAGCCACTTGCACAGGGCAAGACGTATGCGCTTAACATCTGCTATGTATTTTTTTTCTAAGGTAGATTGGCACATGATCTTCAGTATTTCCTCTTCTATTGGCTTCTTTCTCTTGCTTTAACTCTCCACTAGCTTAAAAAACGCCTTTCCTACACTGCTGCCTCTCTTCCTTTTTTTTTTCTCATCTGACTTCTTATAGGAGCCTCTACTGGCTAATTTTTCTTCTTCACTATCCATTTATTCTAAAAATATTTGTGACCTTGAGTGAGATAGGAATCATCCCAGCATATGCGCATTTGTTTACATATACACACACACTGTGAAATACATTAAATAAACAAAATCTTTTGGAATACCTACAATTGTGTATATGTGTAAGTAATTTTAGTGAGGACAGTGGCAAAGCATTCCCGAGGACTTTCCTGACCTGCTTTGCAGAAGTACTTTAATCAAACCATGTTCCTTTAGGACCTTCTTGATCAAGTATACTTTTAAAGATGTCAAACTCCCCGGCCTTGCCATTACCAGAGTCAGTCCCTTGGAGACAATCAAAGTTTATATCTTAATTTCCAGGACAGGTCTAGAATTGGATCTCTTTCCAGGAGCCAGAGAGTCAAGTAACATTTGCTGTGGCACTTGTCCAGATGAGTATAATGGGCCATGGAAATAATCTTTCATATCACACTCACCAAAAGATATGCTATCTCTTTTTTTAATTTAAAGACTTTTAAGTTAGGCTCCATTCACAATCTTTTTTGGAACAAATGTGTATCATTTCATTGGTGATATGCTATCCCTGCAGACAGAGCATGACCCTAGTAGTTTTAAACTTACACTTAGCAGTCATGTTGAATGTGTGAATTACAGTCACCACTGGTACACTTCCATGTAAATTAAGAAATACTTTGAAATGGGTAAAGCACTATTAGGACATGATTTTTATTAGGGACACCTGGTTGTATTAGACTATTCTCAAGCTTATTTCCACACCTTTTCTACATTTTTTTCTGTTTATTCATATTTCTAATTTTGTCTCATTTCTGAATTCAACATATTACTGTTACATTCTTCGAAATTATTGAATGAATGAAGTTGGTGGATCACTAAAAGATTATTCACATTTTAAAGTTCTTATTGTTAAATGATCAGATGTGAACAAATGAAAGGGTCGTAATGCCTGATCTTTTCATTTCTTAGTCTCCCATTTATCTCAAAACACTGGTCTTGAAGCAATTTTTCAAATTACATTATTAGAATGTCAAACATTATTACAGGTTTATTTTTTAAGTGAATGGGGTCCATAGTCATTCTAGAGCTGTAATATAGCAAATTCTGAAAGAGTTTAACACTTTCATATACAGTGTTTTGTTTTAAATATTCAAGTTCTATGTTGAACAGTGAAAGAAAGTTTGATTATCTTGTCATTTTCAGAGTTAAATCAAGGAAAGAAAACATAGTAAACGTTTGTTCTCTGAGAAGCTTAGAACATTATAGAGTCAAATACTTGCTTTTTCCTATAAGAAAGATAGTGGTCTCCATTTTTCAGGTGGAAAATTGAGAAGGAGAGACCATTTTGCCCAGTGTTTCTAGGTTTGTCAGCAACAAACCCCATCCTCTGCAAAGTAGTGAAACAGGTTATGGTTGTATTTAGTTTTCCTCAATTTCTGCCTCAACATCCTTCTCTTTGGAAGGCTCCGCAACTTCCAGATCCTAGAATTGTTCACTTGAATTTAGGCTCACTACCAGCATCCACTTTTTTCAACCCTTTTCCACTCCCAACCCCACCATGAAAACTAAGCAGTGCTGTGTCCCACACCTTCTCAGGTCCTGTTCTCTGCTCATCAATCCCATAATTTTTAATCAGTGATAACAACTTCCTCTTTAACACATTTCCCAACAGCCTCCAGTTTCTAGCAGTGTGGAACTATCCAGGATTCGGAGCCAGAGGATCTGAGTTTGAATCTCCTGACTCTTGAATAATCCAGACCTCAGTTTCCTCACGTGTAACATGGGGATAATAATATTGACCTCACGGAAAGGTTGTAAGGATATGTGAAATGAATTACATAACTGCTCTTTACCATTAACAGCTAATATGCATTCTATTGAGAGCCTGGAATGACTCACACATTGCAAAGAATTTCGTATGCATTTATAAGTCAGTGGGAAGATATTTGGGGGTACCTTGGAAGTTTCCTCCCTTTCTATGCAAAAGCAAGCCTATGCATTAAAAGGCAATCAACCTCACCTCCCGTCCGTGGGGATGGCTACTCAAAACACCCAGCACTTAACAAATTTTGGAGAGGATGTGAAGAAACTGGAACCCTTGTGTACTGTTGGTGGGAATGTAAAATGGTACAGTCTCTGTGGAAAACAGTATTGTTGTGTCTCAAAAAATTAATAATAGAATTACCATTTGCTCTAGCAATTCCTCTCTTGGATATATACCCAAAAGAATTAAAAGCAGAGACTTGAGGTTTGTACATCCATGTTCAGAGCAGCATTATTCACAGCAGCCAAAAGGTGGAAGTGTCCATCAATGGATGAATAAACAAAATGTGGTATATGCGTACAATGGAATATTATTCAGTCTTAAAATGGAAGGAAATTATGACATGCTACAACATGGATGAACCTTGAGGACATAATGCTAAGTAAAATAAGCCAGCCAGGAAAGGACAAGGGCCATATGATTCCACTTATCTGAAGTAACTAGAGTAGCCAATTCATAGAGACAGACAGTAGAACAGTGATTGCCAGGGGCTGGGGAAATGCGGAATGGTAGTTACTGTCTAATGGGCACGAGTTTCAGTTTTACAAGATGACAAGAGTTCTGTGGATAGATGGTGGTGATGGTAGCACAACAATGTGAATGTACTTAATGCCACTGAACTGTTCACTTAAAAGTAGTTAAGATGGGAATTTTTATGTTACGTGTATTTCACTAAGATTTTTTAAAAAAAGGACAATCAACAAATGTGGCATGTCAAAGTCCCCCATTTCTTATCTAAGCAACTGTTTAGAAACAAAGTGTCTAAAAACAAAAAAATGCCATTAGAATTTATTACTTTAGGCAACTTTTTTTTTTTTTTTTTGCGGTACGCGGGCCTCTCACTGTTGTGGCCTCTCCCGTTGCGGAGCACAGGCTCCGGATGCGTAGGCTCAGCGGCCATGGCTCACGGGCCCAGCCGCTCCGCGGCACGTGGGATCTTCCCGGACCGGGGCACGAACCCGCGCTCTGCTGCATCGGCAGGCGGACTCTCAACCACTGCGCCACCAGGGACGCCCTAGGCAACTTTTAAAACAAGGCAAGTCAGCTACACATCTCATGCTCTATACCTGCTCAGCTACATATACATTGCTTCTCACTACCTGGGTCCACGACTTATAAACAGTACAACCTTGGGTTAGTTACTTAACCTCCCTTTGCCTTAGTTTTCTCTTTTGCAAAATGGAAATGCTCATTTCTTTACAGTTGGGTTCTTGTGAGGATTCAATTAAATGGTGAATGGAAAGGGCCTGGTAGGCATATGGCACAGGGAGTGCTTCGTATGTTTGTTTCCTTTTATAGATAAACTCATTGAAATGAGAATTAATTATACCCTGAGGGTCACAATTTAAAAAGATCAGAAGGACAGATATCTATGAAAGGGAGTGAAAAACCACATATTTGGTGGACTTGAAGGGGAAAATACGTGGGAGGACCTGGAAACATTTTTAAAGGTATTTCCAAAGGTGGATTTTGTTGTTTGTTTTTGTTGTTTCTGTTGTTTGTTTGTTTGACATTTACTCTGCTGGTTTTCCTGCTTTCCAAAGCTATCTTGCACAGAATCTACTGCCCCCATTACACTAATTCGTAGTGTGAATATTTTAACAAGCTCTGTGGGGTTACTTTACCTCAGCTTTAGCCAAATGTATAATTTAACACCACCAAGACAACCTGCTTCACCTCACCATTTGAGGCTTCTCCGCCTTGAATTAATTACATTACAAAGAATTTTGCAGTGTTCTGAAATCAGAAATTAGTTTGTAATGCGGAAGACAAGGCTGTGTCTACATTTCAGCTTCAGGAACTCTCAAAAAAGAATGCACATTGGGATTTTTATTGGGGTTGCTTACATCAATGGGAACAAACTTCTTCCATAGATGTGTGCATTCTGAACTCCTGGCCCGTTCATTAACTGTTGTAATCACAGGAAAGGGTTATTATATCACTAATCAGGAAAAGCTCACCCTGAACCATGTTTGCCTAAAACCTCTATTTCACGGTCATTAAATGATACTTATGTAATCCTTCCATGCCATTTAAAGAAGAGAGCTGTTGGAGAGACCTGTGGACCTTGTACTATGTGTTCTTGCCTGAGAGGGTCACCACATGGGTGTGCTATCAATGTAAGGAGGCTTCCTCCGAAGGGCTTGAGTAATACAGCCCATAGTTTAACTTATTGTAAAGTTGGGGTGGCAAAGCAGAGGCAAGAGTCAGGAAAACGCCGGAATACCCTAGGGTGGTGAAAATCTAAATGAAGTCAGTACCAGTGTGATCGAGGTAAGGCTACGTTTGAGAACTAATTTCACTGGGCTGCAGTTCTTGCACAGATGTTTCAGGGAGGTGTTTCTGAGGCTCTGAATGCTGGCAGGAGCCCTGTTCCTTCCCTTACCTGCTCTCCTGAATCTCTGCACCAGTTGTGCTGGGTTCGCTTACAAGGGGGGGTCTGCCTCTGTCACGTCCATTCAGTTCCTGCTTCCTCTGAGCCCCTTCGCCCGACACTGGACAGGTGGGTTAAAACTGGAATGAGAGAGAAGAGGTGGGGCTCATTCTTTAATTTCCTTTTGAGAGTAATAAAGATGACCTTCTACCCTGAGCCACAGCTCTTTATGTCTTGTTTCTAATTGGTTGGAAATAAAAGTCCCTAAATCTCTGGCAGAGTCTGAGCATCTCCTGCATAAGAGGGGGGAAATACAGGGGAAAATAACAGTAGAGAACATATCGTGAGATGGCAGAAAACCAGTCCAGTAAAAAGAGCTTACGAGCAGAACAAAGTAACATAGGAGACAAAGGAAAAGTAAACCCTGCCCTTTCTGGAGGTGAAAGAGATATGAACCTATTCTAAAAGGGAGAGACTTTGAACATTCTAAAAAAGCTGTATCTTATGCCTAATAATTACTTACATGTCAGACACACCATGTGGAATTTAGAATTTAGAATGTTTCCATCCCAAACCCACATCTCCTTCTGTACTTCGGTTTCTGGGACCACAGCTCTCTAACTTGTTGAGGGATAGCACTGGGTCTATGTGAGTCACCTTGAGGCTAGACTTAATACTTCATCTTATCTCCAGCCCACACCATCCCTCCTGTGGTTTTACTGAAGGCTTCATAGAGAAGAGGGTTCTATTCTTTCACCCTTTGGCAAAATGTAGTCAAATGGCTCCTGAGCTTCTTAGTTCTTTCCCCAGTCTTTCCCCAAACATTTCATTCTACTCCGCAAAACAAAGCCCTCAACTGACCAAAATCAACTTTCCTAGAAAACAGTTATGCAACCATTTCTTATCACTCAAGCACACTCATGGGGGGGGGGGGGAGGTAGCAGTGGTGGGTAGTACGTGTGTCCTACGCTTATCAAGGCATTCCTTCGTCAAAAATAGATCTCTCAGGGAGCAAAGGGGAAGGTGTAGACTGCTAACAAAAAGAAGATTCCCTTTTGTGTCATCAGACCCAAGGCAAAAACCTCAGTCATTCCAACTCTTTTGTCTTTCTGCCACATTCAGTTACAAAATCTAGCCATCAAAAATCCTTAGTAGCCCTCAAAGTCACCTCTTCTTCTCTGTCTCACCTATCAGATTGTGGTATTCACGATGGAAATGTCTTTAATTAATTCCCATGATCAAATACATCTGTGCTCTTTGGTCTAGCATACGGGGCTTTTGGACCAAATGTTAACGCAACTTCGTGTGCCCGAAACACACTGAGGCCAAACAAACTGAAACATCGGAGTTTGGGGCAGAGAAAGGTTCACTACAGGGCCATGCAAGGAGACAGGTGGCTCATACCCTAAAAGCCCCGAACTCAGTGAACGGTTTCGGCAAAGCACTCTTAAAAGCCAGGTGAAGGGTCCGGTGTGTGTGCAATCAGCTTGTGCGTCACTCTGATTGGCTGACGGTGAGGTAGTGGGGCGGTGTCTCAGGGGTTAACATCATCAGGCCTTAGGCTCCAGGAGGCCTGGGGGCTGTGTGCTCTGGTCAAGTAATTAACATCTTCCACTTGTTGGAGGTGTGTGTGTGGGGGAGGGGTGGGGGTGGGGGTGGGGGGCGTGGTTCACATCTGCAAAACCACTCAGGAAATGTGCATCACACACTACCATCTAGGTACTTCGGAGAGGAGCTCCAGCAGAGGATGCGGGCGAAGGCCTGCCTCCTGTTCCCCCCCCCCCCCCCCCCGCAAAGCCCCATGGGGTCCTGCTCCGTTACACAAACTCCTCCACGTTGCAGCTTTATCTGCCATGCCTCTCCAGCCATAGGCCTTTTGTTTCCCCCAGGGCTTTTTATTGCTGCACATACTCCTCTGTCTGTCTGCTAAGACCTCCTTTCCTCTGTCTATCTAGTGATGAGCTCCTATGCAGCCTTACGCCCCAAACCCAATAACTCCTCTGAGAAGACTTCCCTGACTACCCTCCCTTCCCCTTGCCCTTATTCAACCCCTCAACCCAGACCCACATAGAATTACCTGCTTTCTCCTTTGTGCTTCCATAGCCTCCTACCTATCCCTCTATTGTAGCACTTACCTATATATGGTCTTCTTTAACCATTAAAGTCCTGGTTTCAATGCACTTTTCTTTTATAGATTAAAGATATGAACGCTGTTTGATCTGTGGCACCTATTTTTTCCAGAGTATAGTTTCCCTTTGCAGGTTTGTTGTTTTCTTTGTTTTGGTTGATGGTTTTAAGGGACATACCAGATTTCTCAGTTAAAGTTACCAATAATTTTCCCATACAATTGTTTTTAAACATAAAATGTTTTCCCATCCAAATAGTTGATAGATATTACATTTAACTTTAACTGGGCTTTTGATTTTCTAACTTTAACTTAAAAAAATATTTATTTTTGTCTGTGTTGGGTCTTTGTTGCTGCACGTGGGCTTTCTCTAGTTGCAGCGAGCGTGGGATACTCTTCGTTGAGGTGCGCGGGCTTCTCATTGCGGTGGCTTCTCTTGTTGCGAAACACGGGCTCTAGGTGCGCAGGCTTCAGTAGTTGTGGCTCACGGGCTTAGTTGCTCCGCGGCATGTGGGATCTTCCCGGACCAGGGATCGAACCCATGCCCCCTGCATTGGCAGGCGGATTCTTAACCACTGTGCCACCAGGGAAGTCTCCTACATTTAACTTTTTAATCCTTAGAGTATTTATCTTGTGCATGATATGAAACAAGATCTAATTACGTATTTGCCTAAAAGCTAACCAACTGTCCTAAAATCATTTACTGAACAAAGTTTTCCTCCTATATTGCTTTTTATGGCTTTGTATCATATGTAAAGTTCTCATATCTGTTAGCAAGTGCTTTTGGACTAGTTAATCAGTTGTGGGGTTTTTTTTTTTTCAGACCGAAAAGAAAAGCTCAGAGTGAGAGTACAGAATCTGCCTGGCTATTCAGGATGAATAGGAAACCATACTCATTCATTCATCTTAATTAATTCATTCATTCATATAAGATGAACAGGAAACCATATTCCTTCCCAAGGGCACGTGCAGCTGTAATGGGTCACAAAAACCATCTCCTCTGAGTGCCTACTGTTTTCTTACTCTTTGGAAAATCTTGTTCTCTGAAGCCAGAGACTATCAGAAAATTTGATTTTTGAGACTGTAACAGTAAGAATGAAACATCCCAATCTTGCATGGAGGTTCTAACTCACTCTGACACAGAGAAGCAGACTTGATTACAATGCAGGTGCAGAGCTTCAGGTAAGGTGTTTCTGAACGCGACATTCTACATTTATCCACGGAAACAGGACCCTGAGCTCATTTTGCAGTCCAGACCTCAGGCTGGCCCCTCTACTCCCAACCCTTCTCTGCTTTGAGCCGATCAAAACTTCATCTCAGGGTTTCTCTGGTGCCCGGTCTCCACTGTTGGTGCCCGGTCTCCACTGTTACAATGACTCAGTCGTGGGGCTACAGGTTTTGTCCTTGATGGTCTTAGGCTGCTGACTGCATTAGACACACTGTTCTCTTCTTGAGTTAGTGCCCTTAATTATTATAGTTTAATAATATGGTTTTTTTCATTGTTATCAGAAGGTTCTCAAACTTTTGGGGTTTTTCAAACCCTCTTTACACTCTTAAAAATCATTGAGAATTCCAAAGAGCTTTTGTTTGTGTTATATTCATCAATATATACCATATCAGAAAATTAAAACTAAGAAAATAAAAAATATTTGTTTCTATATTAATTTTAAAAACGAGGAAACTCATTACGTGTTAACATAAATATAACATTTTTTATGGAAAATAATTATATTTTCCAAAACAAAGGAAATTTAGTAGGAGAAATGGCATTGTTTTAAATTCATGTTAATTCCTTTAATGTTTGGCGTAACAGAAGACATTTCTGCTTCTGCATTCAATCTGTTGTGATATCACATACTATGCAACCACTGGGAAACTTCACTGTATATTTGTGAAAGAATGGGAGTGAAACAGAGTGAAGAAAGTCTTAATATTGTTATGAAAGCCATTTTGATCCTGTGAACCCCTTGAAAGAGTTTCTAGGACCCTAGATACCCCCAGACCATAGTCTGAGGACCACTGGTCTTAGCTATTCTAGCTTGTAGTTTCTCAGATGAAGTTTAGAATGCTTTGTCTCTTAATTTGGGAGGCAGTAATTATGTATTTAAAATCTTGTCTTCTCACTGAAGGATATCCTATGACTCTCCAATTATAAAATACTTTACAGATGATTTCTCGATTTCAGATCTCCCACCTTTCTCATTTTTTATCATCCCTAGTTATTTTGTATTCTTTGTTGCTATTGTGAACGGGATCCATTTTTCCCACTGTATTTTAATTGTTCATGGTTGGCCTCTTACAATTTTGTATGTGGCCATTTGCTTACTCTTTATTAATTCTTATGTTAAATCATATATTTGGTATGATCTAGTTTTTAAAGAAAGAACTAGAAAATTTGAATCTGTTTATATAATGTTAGTATTGATACGATATTCTCAATACTCTGAGATATCATCACATATTAGATGAAATATACGATATTCTGAGAAAAACCCACTGTTCAAGTCCTAGATTTCAAAGGTATTTTATGAGGAAAATATCATAAATATGCTGAATGCCCTTTTGGCATCTACTCAAATGATCGTGTTTTTTCCTCAAGACAGATGCATTGATTAAGACTAGATGACACCTGTTCGGTCTTCTAGAATTCTTCGAATTTTGGGGCATCCCGAATGACAGACCCATTTAGATTATTAACAGAATCAAACGCCATTTTTGTCGTTCTCACCTTTTGAAGGGGAGGAAGGCATAAGCATGCCCCAACTGTCCCTTAGGCTGTTCAGGGAACCTGGCCAGCACAGACCCGTCCGGTGAGCTCAAGCTCAGACAGGGAGGACCAGCCAGAGGGTTGGTGATTTAACAGGCCTCCTCCTAAGGCAGAAGTTCCTTCGCAGGCCGCTAAAGCGAACTGGTATCTGCGGGGGAGACCTCATTAGTCATTCGCCCTCTCAATTTCAGGGTCTGAGCCCGCTGGCCTCGAGATGACATCCTCGTGGCACGAGCCCCACGGAGTTTGGGGTCCAGGCCAGGGAGGCGCGGCCAAGCGCCATGAAGCCCCTCGCAGCCTCGGCCGCCAGTCCCGGGCACTGCGAGGAGCGCGAGGCCGACAGCGCAGCCTCCACTCCCGGAGGTCCCGTGGAAAAGCGGCACCTGCGGGCGGGAGGAAAAACGCTCTTCCAGAGCCTGGCGAGGGGCCGCCCCCTCGAGCGCCCCGCCCCCGGCCGTCCCGCCCTGCACGCCCGAGGGGTGGATGGAGACGCCGGCTTCCGGCGCAGGTAGGGGTCTGGGCCTCGGCGGCGGGGAGCCCCGGGCCTGGCGGCGTCGTTTCCCCGGCCACTGGGGGCGGGTGGGGCGAACGCGGGGCTTCGAGAACCCCGCGTCCACCCCGGAAAACCGGACCGGGAACGGGAGGGGGGCCCGTGGGGACCGCGCGCCTCGTCCCGACCGAGTTTCGGGAACCTGTGGCCCGCGCCGCGCCGGCTCAACCCGAGGGAACGCCTGTTCAGGGCTGATTTCTCTGGCAGCAGGTCGGTGGAGCAGGGGTCCCTGCCGCTCCAGACTCATCTCTAAAGTTTCTTTTTTAAGGAGAACGTGCAGACAGGAAAGAGCATTGTGAGACTGAGAAGTAGAGAAATCCTCCCAGAAACGATGTCATCTCGACTTGCTCGCCAACAGCCCTGTTCGTAGTAGTTTCTATTTGCACCTTGCTAGAATTTTCCTACGAGAAATTTAAAAAAAAATTAAATAATATTTTATTATTGGGATGATTGTTGGCTATAAGCCTTTAAATAGACATTGTAATGGTCCTAAAATTAAAAAAAAAAGATTTTTGAGAAAATTTGAAAACCCAAAGAATCCTTATGGGTTTTGTTGTGTCTGGAGTTTTCTTGGTGATTGAATGCGTGCCCTTAAAGCCTCTTAATTTTTTTTTTTTTAATTCTCATTGGTCCATAACTTTAGAGTTATTTTATGCCTGTGCAGAATGTGACGTGTTCCGTGTTACTTGTGCAAATAATGCTACACCTGAGGAATAAATTATCGTTGAGCCATACTACCTAAACGTTTCTAGGTTCAACTTCTAAATACTTTACATGGATCCTTGATGCTTATCCTGTAACACCTTCACTTGTTTGTTGTGTGTTACAGGCCCAGGATCACAGCTGCAGTCTGGATACTTACTCTGTGTCATGATATCCGAACATTATTATGCATTCTTTTCAAGCTTTGCTAAAGGTAGGTGATAAAAGTCGAGAAGTTTTCTGGATTTGCTGGAGCCTAAGTGCCAAGTTTTGACAGATAAATGACGGTGCATGTTATTCATGCCGTATTGATTTTTATTATATTATAAAAGATAATTGTTTTCAAATGGGGAAATTTAGAAATGTATAAGATTTCAAAGATAACTTGTTCTTTATGAGTATATTGATGTGATGTCTAGGCATGTGAAAAATTACTCTCATTTGTCTTAGTCCTTTTTTATTATTATTGTTGGGAACCAAAAAAGCACAAAGTAAAAGATTCAATGTGGTGATCTTTAATACCAGACTATATCTATTTGGAGAGATTTTGGTCAGTCACATAAGGAGTAACATTGTTCTGCACTTCCTTTTTCAACTGTGTCTTTACAGCTTATTTTTTTTTTTGTGCAAATATTCTTTGAAAAGTAACTTTTATCTGTCAAGTCCAAACTATTTGAAAATCCATTAGTTGCTACTAATAGTGTGATAAATAAACAGATATTTGAAAGTGCAGATATACTTTAGACTATATAGACGTAAAGTATGTACAGTTTTGATGTAAGAATGTTTGATCATTTTAATAATTTCTGCAATGTCAGTGCTGTAAACTACTTCCTTTTTTTTTTTTAACCCAATAAATGAGGGTCTCTTCATCAGTTTTTTCCCTGGATTGATAATTTGAAAGATTGTATGTAACAAACTCCCTTTCCTTTGCATAGGAAACAAACTCAGTTATCCTTAGAGGGTAAACAGATTTCCATTAGATTTTCAAACTAATTCACGGAAGACCCCTTACCACTTTAAAGACACACAGGGAGTCAGGAACCTCAAGTTGGGAAGCATTACTCTTTAGAACTGAAATCATCTATCACTGAACAGCGAATTTCTTTTTTTTTTTTAAATAAATTTATTTATTTTATTTTTGGCTGCGTTGGGTTTTTGTTGCTGCATGCAGGCTTCTCATTGCGGTGGCTTCTCTTGCTGTGGAGCATGGGTTCTAGGCACGCGGGCTCAGTAGTTGTGGCGCACGGGCTTAGTTGCTCCGCGGCATGTGGGATCTTCCCGGACCAGGGCTCGAACCCGTGTCCCTTGCATTGGCAGGCGGATTCTTAACCACTGAGCCACCAGGGAAGTCCTCAAATTTCTACTGTGGACTTTGACCTGGTTTGTTTCTTGACTCTTGCATTTACCAGCATTATGACCTTAAAAACTCTCTAATCTTCAGTCTTCTTTTCTGAAAATGGGGGTTATAGTAATGCCTTTCTGAAAGGGTTTCTTATAAGTGTTAAAGTTAAATGACATAATGCATGTAAAACTATAAGCCCTGTAGGTACCTGGCATCTGATAAACAGTCAGAAAAATGCTAGACATTGTTGTTATCTGTTTTTCCTGATGTCCCAGGGTGATTGCATCACGTGGATAGGTTCTTGTTTATTGGCCATTTTTAACAAAGAACACAAAACAAACCTCATGTAGAAGTCACAGGCTGATATTGGCATAAAGGCTGAATTTGGCTGAATTTGCTATTTATTTGGGTCAGCTTGGTACTTTAAAATAACTGACTACTTTACGACTATTTACCAATGGTTTGTAAAATTTACGTAAATTCCCAGAGTCCTCGCTTCTCCTGAAAAACAAGAGGACCAGGCAGGGTGGGGCTTGCAGCTGGCAGCGCTGCAGCCAGGATGTGGCCGCCACTTTGGATGGGGCACACACTTTCCACTTTGCCACGCTGCCTCTACTCCCTGCTTTTATTTCATCCAGGCGTGCTTCACTCATATATTTTACCTCCTTTGTCCCTGCAGACATCTCAGTTTGTGATTTGTGACTCAGAAGATGTCCCTTACTAATTTGAACAGGTAATTGTGTGGCCAAAACTATAACCCAGCTTGCATCCTTGAAAAAGGAGGCGAGTCATCCTGTATTACAATTTACGAAGCATCATTTCCTCATAAAACTCATTTGATACTTAGGTCAACTCTGAGAATTAGTTCAAACATGCATTATTATTCCATTTTACAGCTGTGGACACTGAAGTTTATAGGTTTGTACCAAAACTTAAAATCGTGTTTTGATGACTTAAAGTTTTTGGGGTTCTCACTAATGCCACTTTTTAAGTAGGGGGAAATTTTCTAGGAATTGATAGCCTTTCTTTTGGTTCTAGTGTTTAAGCACGTACTTTTATCCCAGTAATTGCAGAATGAGAAAATGAGTGGTGGAAAGCAGAATACATGGCTAGAAGTATATAAGTAGACCTTGTTTCCCTTCTCTACAAAATGCTTTTAAGCAAATTGAAGGGAATAAAACATGGGTTATGGCTCATTCAAAGCAGACCATACATATAACTGGACAAGGTCTGTTTTAAACCAAACTTTATTGCCTGTGTTATTGGAAAGCTGGAAGGGATGTGTGACCGATTCATCTGGTCTGTAGTTCAGTGAGCCCAGAGATTTCTGTGAGCCTGTGTTTTAAAGTTCTGTGAAAAAGGAAATACTTGAAACTTGCTTGGTGATTCAGCCTGGTGTCTCTGGAAGGTGAGTTTACCTGGCAAACTCACTTTTCTCTAGGCTGCTTTTAACCAGCAAGGCTTTATTGATTTCATAATCATACCAGGAGAATAATCTACACAATAAATTAAAATCACGCACAGTTCATTTGTGGGCATAATAACTGATGATATGGGACTATGGCTGAGAGAAGTTCAGCCAGCCATGCACGTGGTTGGGGAAGCATCTCGGCAAAGACTACAGGAGGTCCTGCAGCAGCGAAGAGTCTACAATGTTCTAAGACTTGTCAGAAGGCAGCTAAGGCTGCAGTCACTGTGAGTGGTGAAGAAGAACATAGGTTGAGTTTAGGGAGGTCAGAAAGGATCCGAAGGACATGGTAAGAATGTGGATTTTGAAGGATTTTTAGCGGGAAGATAATGTCGTCCAGCTTCTGTGTTGAGATCCTTCTGGCTGCTGTCTGTGGAGAGAGACAAGTTCTGCAGCTGCCCTGTTGATGTTCCAGGATTTCTCTTTCATCACAGACAGGGGCTGCTTTTGACTCTAACTTAAACCATATGTGATGCAGTTTAAACAGCTTGGCAGAAGTGCATGCATAACGGGAAGGATCTTCCAGTAATATTCTACAGAAAAAGTGAGAATCGCAGTGTTAAAATGTTGCTTAGTTTTGAATAAAGCCGCTTGCTACTTAGTGTGTTTTCTCTCATGGGTGAATTGCATTTTCATTGAGAAATGGCGTTCTCTGTCTATATTTTGGAAAAGTTAGCAATTAAGCTGATTAAAGTTTGTGTTATATGAGAAGAGAAAATGTGCTCGTGTTCACTTATGAAGCAATTATCCCTAAATTGGGTTTCTAGCCCATTCTACTGATAAATTTGATCATTACCTCTAAAGTATTAAAAGATACTTAGAGAGAGTGATTTTCTGGTGTTTAAGAACTTAACGTACTCTCCTTAGTGATTATATGAGTTAGGAATTGAGTGTTAAGAGTTAGAGTATGAAGGCCCATTAATGCAAACATTCCAAGAAAAATAACTTATTTTTCTATTCTTTCCTTCTCTAATATTATTTCTAGGAAGTTGTCCATTTAATCTGTTTTTAAGTTTCTTGATATAAAATTATATCCTTTTATGATCTTTTTAGTCTCTGCTGTAATTTGTTAGTCTTTTATCCTTAGTACTGTCCATCTGTGCCGTCTCTCTTGTTTGGTTTTTTCTTGATCAGTCTTGATAGAGGCTTGTCTATTTTTAAAAAATTCTCTTTGAAGAACTATTATATTTATCAATCCTCTAATCTGTCTTATTCTTTTTCTGTAATGTCTTTCTTTAATTTCAACTCATATCTTCCTTTTTTCTACACTTTTTGCTTTTATTTTGTAATTATATAATTTTTAGCTTTTCTTCCTTTGTAATAGAAAATTTGAGGCTGTTTTCCTCTGTGTACTGTTTCAGTTGTATCCCATACATTCTCATGAGTAGTATTTTTATTATTATTCAGTTCTAAGTCTATTTTAAAATGGTCATTACATCTCCTCTTTGGCTCTTAAATTGCTCCTTTTAAAGTATCCAAGGGTATAGGTTTTTAAAAATTTATCTAATAGTTGTTGACTTCTTACTTAATTACATTGCAGTCATATGTGCTCAGGAAGCGTATTCATTATTAGACACAGGATTTCATGTGTATTCAGGATATCCATTCAATTTTCTTTGTTAATTGTTTAAATTTTATTTATTCTTAAGAACCTTTTTCTCCACTTGACCCAGAAATCACTGGCAAGGTGTGTTAAAATCTCCCACTAAAATTGTGACTTTCTCCATTTTTCTTTGTATATCTTTCAGTTCTTATTTTACGTATTTTGGGCCTCTGTTTTGAGCTTTTATATTTTCTTGGTGAATTAAGTCTTTGATTATTATGTAGTGATCCTCTTTACCTCTAATAAATATTTTTCCTTAGAGTACATTTTGTCTGATGTTAATCTAGCCACATCACTTTCTTTTGTTGAATATTTACATGGTACCATTATTTTATTTCCAGTCTATCTCTGTCTGTAGTTTATGTGAATCTCATGCAAACAGCCAGAAGCTACCGGTTTCTGTCTTTTGACTGGTGAGTTTGGTCCATTTACAATTCTTGTGATTACTGACATATTTATAATTCTTTCCACAGGGCTATCTTATGACTTCTATTTCTTCTGCTTTTTCAATGCTTCCTTTATTCTTTTTTCCTGAGTTTTTTGATTGAATGAGTTTGTTAATATCACTTTTTCTCTTTTAATATTATGCATAGTATTTTGAGGGTCTAGTGTTTAAGTATTTGACATTTATATCTTAAAGTCTGAAGTTACTATTTCTAATTGCCTCTTTAACTATATGAGGAACTTAAGAACATTTTAAATTCTATCACTCTGCTTTTGATTGTTATTGTTCATTTTTGTCTATTATTGTTTCTTACGGTCAGTGTTAGTTTAGATTTACACACATGTGTAACAATTTATTTACTGTTTTTGGCAGTTGAGACCTTCCTTGTGAGACCATTATCATTCTTCAGAGACATCCTTTAGAAGTTCTCTTTCTTAGGGGTCACTGTCATTAAACTCAATTTTTTTTTTTTGGTGAAAAATATCTTTAGTCTGCCTTTGATCTTGAAGGATACTTTTGGATAACAGTTATTTTAGTTCAGCATTTTGAATATTATACTAATGTTTTCTATTGAAATATCAGCAGTCACTCTAATTGTTTCCTTCTATGTGTAATATATCTTTTCTATTCAGTTGGTTTTAAGAGCTTCTCATTGTCTTTGGTTTTCTGTAGTTTCATTGCAGTGTATCTGACTGTGGATTTTCAAAAAAATTTACTGAGCTTCCTAAATTTGAGTGTTTATACCTTTCACCTGTTTGGGAAAACTTCCAGCCACTGTCTATTGCTTTTTCTCCATTCTCTCCTTCTCAAACTGATTAGATGCCTGTTAGACTGAATCAGTCAGGAAAACAGAATTAATACCAAGTAGTTCGACAGAGGGAATTTAATATGGTGCTATGGTCTGAATGTTTGTATCCTCCCCAGATTCATATTTTTAAATCCTAACTGCCAGGGTAATGGTGTTGGGTATGAGGCCTTTGGGAAGTGATTAGGTCACAAGGGCAGAGCCTCATGGATGGGATTAGCATTGTATAAAAGCGACCCCAGAGAGTGAGCTCCTCCCTTCCACCATGTGGGGTTACAGCAAAAAGACAGCTGTCTAGAAAGAAAGTGAACGCACACCCAACACCACATCTACCAGCACCATGATCTTGGACTTCCTAGCCTCTAGAACTGTGAGAAATAAATGTTTGTTGTTTATAATCCACCCAGTTTATATTGTTTTTGCTAGAGCAGCCTGAACAGACTAAGACATATGGGGGATTAGTTACAAATGTTTTAGGACAGGGGTCCCCAACCCCCAGGCTGCACAGCGGGCGGGGAGCGACAGGCTAGTGAGTGAAGCTTTATCTGCCACTCCCCATTGCTCCCCATCACTCGTGTTACCGCCTGAGCCATCCCCAGCCCCGTGGAAAAATTGTCTTCCATGAAACCGGTCCCTGGTGCCAAAAAGGTTGGGGACCGCTGTTTTAGGGTATCTGAAAGCCAAATGGGACCATGAGGCAAACTAAAAGTTAGCAGTAGCGAAAAACTGTTGTCATGCCTCAGGCTCTAGAGTTACAGCAAGGAGATAGTCTTACCAGAATTCAGAAGCTGAGGCCATCTAGAACCATGGCAAGTCTGCTCTACAGGAACAGGGACTGCTGGGGAGATACAGCCACTGATGGAGACATCACAAAACCCAGAGGAAGCAGAGGAGAAATATCCTCCTACCATCCAGCCTCCTGCCTGGCACTCTCACTGGCAGCATCTAGCAGGGGAGGAAGCCAGTGGGACAAGGAGTTTGGGAAATACAGTTTTGAGATGTCAGCCCCCAAGATTCAGGACACAGAAGGTCATGCATGGATCTGAGAGCAAGCAGACCATTCTGCTCTCCCTTCCATATCTTTCAGTTTGGCTCTCCTGTTTTTCTTTACTTTGTTTCCCTGTACTACATACGGAGTAATATTTTTATTGTGGTAAAATGTACATTACATACAGTTTACCCTTTTAACCATTTTAAAATGTGCAGTTCTGTGGCTGTAAGTACATTCATGTTGTTGTACAATGATCACCACCATCCACCTCCACAACTTCTTTTATCTTCCCAAACTGAGACTCTACCTGTTAAGTAATAATTCCCATTTCCCTTCCCTGATCTCCTAGCAACCACAATTGTACTTTCTGTCTGTGAATTCGGCTATTCTGGGTACTATGTGTAAGTGGAATCATACAGTATTTGTGACAGGCTTTTCTTTTCACAACACATAAGGCCTTCTAGGCTTTTCCATGTTGTAGCACGTGTCAGAATTTTCTTCCCTTTTAAGGCTGAATCACATTCTATTATATGTAATAAAACATTGTATTTATCCATTCATCCACTGATGGACATGCAGGCTGCTTCCACCTTTTAGCTGGATGTACAGATAGCTCTTTGAGACCCTCCTTTCAGTTATTTTGGATATATACCCAGAAGTAGAATTGCTGGATCATGTGGTAATTCAGTGTTTTTCTGAGGAAGCACCATGTCATTTTCCACAGCAGTTGCACTATTTTACGTTCCCACCAGCAATCACAAGAGTTTCAATTTCTCCACACCCTGAACAACACTTGTTTTTTGTTGTTTGTTAATAGCCATTTTAATGGTTGTGAAGTAGTATCTCTTCATGGTTTTGATGTGCATTTTCCTAAGGATTAGTGATTCCATATGCTTATTGGCCATTTGTATGTATCTTCTTTGGACAAATGTCTGTTCAAGTTCTTTGCCCATTTTTAAAATTAGGTTATTTTGTTGTTGTATTGTAGGCATTCTTCATGTTCTGGATATTAACCCTTTATCAGATATAGGACTTAAAAATATTTTCTTCTATCTTGTGGGTTGTCTGTTCGCTCTGTTGATGGTGTCCTTTGAGGTACAAGAGCTTTTAATTTTTATGAAGTCTAATTTATCTATTTTTTCCTCTTACCTGTGCTTTGGTGTCAGATTCAAGAAATCACTGCCAAATTCAGTGTCATGTAGCTTTTCCCATATATTTTCTTCTAATTTTTATGGTTTTAGCTCTTATGTTTAGGTCTTTGACCTATTTTGTGTCAGTTTTTGCATGTGGTGTAACATGAGGATTCAACTTCATTCTTTTGCTTGTGGATTTCCAATTTTCTCAACACAAATTGTTAAAAAGACTGTTATTTCCTCATTGAATGGCCTTGACAGTCTTGTTGAAAATTACTTGACCATATATGTAAGGTTTTATTTCTGGGCTCTCTGTTTGATTCCCTTGGTCTATGTGTTTGTCCTTGTGGCAGTAAAGCACTGAGTTGATTACTATAGCTTTGTAATAAGTTTTGAAAGCAGGAAGTGTGAGAGACCTTTAACTTTATTCTTCTTTTTCAGTATTGTTTGGGTTATTGGAAGTCCTTTGGATTCCATCCGATTTTGGGATGGATTTTTTTTTCTATTTATGCAGAAAAATCTCATTGGGATCTTGATAGGGAGTGCATTGAATCTACAGATTGCTTTGGGCAGTACACATAGACATCTTAACAATATTATCTTCCAATACGTGAACACGACATGTCTTTACATTTCTTTGTGTCTTCTTTAATTTCTTTCAGCGTTGTTTTGTAGTTTTCACTCTACAAGTCTCTCACCCTTCTTGGTTAAATTTATTCCTAAGTATTTTTTTGGTGTTATTATAAATAGAATCACTTTCTTAATTTCTCTTTTGGGTTCATTGTTAAGTGTATAGAAATTCAACTGATCTTTGCATGTTGATTTTGCATCCCATAACTTTCCTGGATTCACGTATTAGTTCTAACAGCCTTTGTGGATTCTTTAGGGTTTTCTACGTATAAGATCAAGTCACCTGTGAATAGAGATAATTTTATTCTTCCTTTCCAAGTTAGATGCCTTTTATTTCTTTTTAATAAATATATTTTATTTTTGGCTGTGTTGGGTCTTTGTTGCTGTGTGTGGGCTTTCTCTAGTTGTGGCGAGTGGGGGCTACTCTTTGCTGCGGTGCGCGGGCTTCTTGTTGCGGTGGCTTCTCTTGTTGCGGAGCACGGGCTCTAGGCGCGCGGGCTTCAGTAGTTGTGGCATGTGGGCTCTAGAGCACAGGCTCAGTAGTTGTGGTGCACGGGCTCTAGGCACGTGCAGGCTTCAGTAGTTGTGGCACGTGGGCTCAGTAGTTGTGGCTCATGGGCTCTAGAGCACAGGCTAAGTAGTTGTGGTGCACGGGCTTAGTTGCTCCGCAGCATGTGGGATCATCCCGGACCAGGGCTCGAACCTGTGTCCCCTGCGTTGGCAGGCAGATTCTTAACCACTGCACCACCAGGGAAGTCCCATATTTCTTTTTCTTGATTGCTTGCTCTGGCCAGGACTTCCAGTACTATGTTGGATAGAAATGGCAAAAGTAGGCATCCTTGCCTGGATGATACTTACAGAGTATCTCCTGTGTGCCAGTCATGGTTTTAGAGTCTTTGGGATACATCAATGAATAACCTGGATAAAATTTTAGCCCTCGTGGGGCTTACATTCTATAGCATAGAAAAAATAGTAAATAAAACATAATAAACAAGAAATAATATAATGTGCAAAGAGGTAATAAGTGTTATGAAAATAGAGCAGGGTAAGGGGGACCAAGAGTTGGGAGGCAGGATGGAGTGGAGGACAGCAGCTTGAGATTTTAAATAGGATGGTTAGGGTAGGTCTTATTGAAAGTTGATGGCTGATGTAAGACTTGGAGGAAGTAAGCCATGTGGCTTTCTGGAGAATGAGCATTCTAGACAGAGGGAAGAGACAACCCAATGAGAGATCATCCTGTGTATGCTGTGTATTAGAATGAGCCTGCAGGCAGTCTGATTATTTTAGTAAAGAAGAATTAAGTGCAGGTTTACAAAAGCAGTCAGAATAATTGTTGAGATGAGTGTTAAGATCCTGAAGTAAGACACATTTTTATTGTATTGTGGTCTTTTTTTCTATCATGAGAAAAACCTCAGTAGCTCAATATATAATAAATCAACTAAAAAAGGTGATTTTTCCTTTTAAAATGTAGCTTTGTAAGTACCTTTTCAGAGTTATGGTAAATACATAGATCAAAATACAGTATATATATATATGTCAAAAGTAATTCTTTAGATTACATGATCATATAATTAAGAACAATTATATGTTTTAGTTTTATGAGGTAGAGAATTATTATTTTTTATTCTTTGGGTGCTGAAGACTAGAAAAAATACAAACATTGCTATGTTGAATGCAATTTACTGTAATCATTAAATAGTTGTTTACTAACTGTGACATTTTATTTTATTCTTAAAGAATAAACAACTGTGTATTTGAAAAGTGTAGTTTAGGAGTCATAAGGCTTGTTTCTATTCTAATTCTTGAAATTCTTTACTGTTTAATTCTGGGGAAGTCTTTTTAGTGTTCCTTTGCCTAAAAGTTTTGTTTGTTTTAAGTGGGACTTAACTAAGTGCATTCAGTTTCCAAAATGGCTGTGCATTTGTCATTTTGTGATTATTGTTTTATAATGTAGCAGTGCACTGCTTTAAATATTTGTCTTATTATGAACTGTTAAAGAGGAAATTCTATTTTAGATAAATTCCTGTTCTTGTTTAATGTCCAGCTCTAGTACTGCTAATTTCTGTATCTTTTCATGGTACTTCAGAATTAATTGCTTCTTCACCTGGGCGACCATAGCACTTCATGCCTATTTCTGTTACCTATCACTTTTCATAATATAGTTACATATTTATTTATCTATCCACAAGTTACCTATCTTTGTATCCCCAAAACTCTAAAATACGTTGCACACATTTGGTGTTCAGTCGATTTTAACTGAATTCATATGCCTGTATATTTAAAGACCAACAGTTAATCCCTAATATTAAAACAGCAGAAATTAAACTAGTGTTCAATAACATTGCCACTGAAAAGGCAATATTCCATAAAATGAATGGTTTTCCTGGTTGAAAACTCCTACTTCAGGCATTTAATAAGATTTAATTTGGTCTTTTGGTCTAAATTTTACCTTATATGGATGGCATAAATGCTTATTTGCATGACTCAGGTAGCTAGATGTAAAAAGTAGTTATCTTGCGACTGATTATGAAATCACTAAAGTGGATGATTATTACTGATTACCTCCTACTTGTTTCTTTGCATTTCGAATCAAAAGCACAAATTTCTTAAGGATTAAATGTTGTAAGAACTATTCATAAGTGTGTTTTTATGTAGTGATGTAAGCACTGTTCATAAGTGTGTTTTTATGTAGTGGTGTAATTTTCAGCAGGCATTCATAGCCATTTAACGGATGACGTCCCCTTAAATATAATGAATCAGAATATGATCCTTATTTTGTTTAGATTTTCAAATTCTTTTCAGCTCCTCCTAATCCTTATTTCTCTCTCCCATTTAAAAACTTTTTTGGAAGAACCATATTGATTCACTTATTCTACAGCTATGTATTTAACATCTACTATATGCCAGGCACAGAGTGAGGCATTGTAAGATTTGTAAGTGCACAAGAGAGATAAGATCTCAGTTCTCAGAATTAACAGGTAAACAAATAAACATTGGCCCATTTAGCGAGCATTTACTCATTGTCTGCAATGTGTTAGGCATCATTCTGGGAACTGTGGATACAGCGGTAAAAATAACAAAGTCTGTACCCTCTGTAGCGTACATTTTGATGGAGGAATAAAATACACAGGGAAGACATTTCTAAAAATGTTATATTTGAGCTGAGATATGATGGATGAGATGGAACAGAAGAAAAAGACTGAGGCCAAACAGCAATTACTGATGATAAATAGAATGAACTCGTGTTTGATGCATGTTGGTTTGTAGTTTCTGAGATAAGATTAAGTTTAGTAATGCTTCCATTTTGTTACTTAATTATTATTATTATTTTTTTGCGGTACGCGGGCCCCTCACTGTTGTGGCCTCTCCCGTTGCGGAGCACAGGCTCCGGACGCACAGGCTCAGTGGCCATGGCTCACGGGCCCAGCTGCTTCACGGCATGTGGGATCTTCCCGGACCGGGGCACGAACCCGTGTCCCGTGCATCGGCAGGCGGACTCTCAACCACTGCGCCACCAGGGAAGCCCTGTCACTTAATTATTAAATGAGGGCGTCAGTTGGGAAATTTTGTGGGAGGCGACGGACAGCAAAGAGGGAACAATTTGAGGAGAGAGAAATTTGAGGACACAGATCACTGTGAAATAGTTGATCACCCCGGAGAGAAGAGAATATACAAACCAGGGAAGTGCAGTAGAATTGCTGGGCAGTATTGAGGGTCTACTTGCAAGTTTCTTATCCTGAATTTAAAGTGAAACGATACAGCCTAGTTGTGTGGTTTTCTCTAGCTACAGGCATAGGTGTGAAGAAGATGCAGAGTTTAACCAGAGTTGGTTTCTCAACCCCAGGAGACTGGTGGTGGAGAAAGAGAAGAACAAGAGTGCTGAGGGCATTTGCAAGGAAGTTATAATAATTCAAGCTGTAGAATTTATGCTGGGGAAGGAGAAAATGAAGAGGGAATGAAGACTGAACAGATCTGATGGATATAAAGAAAGCGAGGAATCAATGGATTGGTGGATTAAATGAAGTTGAAAGTTGTGCTCAGACAAGTGAATTTCATGGGCTAATATTAGTATGTAATATTAACACATTTATTAATAGATGTGTTTCTATGTGTATGCATACACATACAAGCATAACTGCATCAACTTTTTTTTTTTTTTGGCATCAACGTTTTAACATCAAAAAGAGGGAGGCCAAAAGAGGGAGGTTTTGCACAGGTAATTGAAAAATTCTGAGGACCACTACAAGTTCTGGTTTCTCTTTCTGTTCCTTTTTTTTTTCCTTTGTAATTTTATAGAAATGGTTGAATGTAATATAAGGGGAACATGAAAGGCTAAAAGCTTTACTTGGGAGATCTTATCTTAGGTTATGTATAAAATCTCTTTAAAAATCACTTGACCTTATTGGCCATATTCTCCTAATTATTTCAGCATTGTGCCAGGTGCTGGGTGTACAGTCATATCAGGTCAAGGTGGGTTCAGAGTGGTCTTGGAGTGCAGAGGTGGGCACGCAACCCGAATGGGATGGAGAGTGGTCACCTTTGGAGGGAATGACATCTAAGCTAACATCTGAAAAGATAAGTAGTAGCAAAGAAACCACAGAAGTGGGAGGGAATAGTGTATATGAAGATCCTCAAGCAAGAAAGAAATGACCTGAGGGATCCCAAGTGGCTGGTTTGTAGTGTCTGAGGGAAGAGGTGTTGAGACATGAGGCTAGGAAATTAAGCAAGGGCCATATTTTAAAGGACCTGGTAGTTTATGTGAAAGAAATTTCATCCTAAAAGCAGTGGGGGACCGATCATTGGGTTTTTATTTACATAGACCAGTGATACAAAACACAATCATTTTAAAGTGTGGGACTTGCTTTGATGGAGAGGTGGAATTTTATCATCTCTAAGGTTCATATAAAGCAGTAAATCAAAATGATTTAAATATGTGCCTCTTACTTTAATCTGAAAATAATTAGTAGCAATTAAAGTGGAACTGTGTTAAACATGGAAAGCCCTGCTTACAAAGCATTATTAAACTCATATTCATTTGTTTGCAAAAAAGAATTGAAATTAAAATTTTTCCATGACTCTCAGTACATTTGGTTACTGCTATGTATTTTCCATATCAGTGAAAATATTAGATAATTTCCCGTGAGTTTATGTGTGCCATTTAATATCACCAATCAAATGTAGATGAAACTCTGTGCTTTTTCTCTCCAGTGATTTAAACTTTTAAGATGCTTCCATTAATTGGAAAAACAATCATCTTTGATAACTTTCCCGATCCTTCTGATACATGGGAAATCACTGAAACAATCGGCAAAGGAACTTATGGAAAAGTTTTTAAAGTGTTGAATAAGAAAAATGGCCAAAAGGCAGCAGTCAAAATTCTGGATCCGATTCATGTAAGTCACATTGGTTTTTTTTTTTCCTGTTGAGTAACTTTAAAAAAATCTGTATTAAACAGTTAAAAAGTCTCTAGGTATCTTATCTTGATTTATTTATCACAATGTCAGTTACAATTTGAAGAAAATGTTTTAAAAAAAAATCTACTTGTTAGAGGTTCCTTGTTTATATGCTTAACATATATAATAAGGTACAATAAATACTTGATATAAGAATAAATATGTAATGCAAATAAGTATATAAATAATACAACTCTCAACAGCTCAACAGTTGATTTAATATTATTTTAGATTTCAAAGTGTTGTCAGAATACAGATTTATGGGTCTAGAAGTAATCCTAAAATATCGTCTATACCAGATCTCCTTTTCTTCCTGTGTTCATTTAGGCTTCAGGCAGAATTCCTCTTATTCCAAACCAGAAATATTTTTTAAATTAAATTTCATTCAGAAAAGGGAAGTTAATTTTCAGGTTTACTTAAATGTTTCCAGAGCAGAAATGATGTTCCTTTATAACCAGGGTGAGGTTCCTTGTGAAAAATTGAATGTCCTGGTCCGTCCACATGGCCTCTTTTTCAGCAGTGCCCCAATGGGCTCCTCCTTTGCTTTTATGGGGAAATCCAGTTGTGATGAGGGAAACTCGTCTTTCTTTGCCTTTAAGAGCATGAGGAGATGGATGAGATTCTTCTTTCTGGGAGTGAGAGCTGGACATTGGGGAGCATTTTCAGCTACTGGGACATACGTAGCTCTCCCCTAGCACCTGGGGGGAGCTAGAATAAGCTCAGTGATCCCATAATCCCCAAACCTCTACTGAGAGCAACTTCTCCAATTACTCAGCTCTTGCACACGTGATGGGAGTGCCGTGTGATGGAAATGACGTGATGTGTGTGGGGAGGGCATCAGAGTCCTTGTCACCGCTGCTATGCTCATAAAGTGTAGGACTCTGCAAAAGGTCTGCCCCTGGGCCTCTGTTCACCTTGGTGTTGCTCTTTCTTTTTTGATAGTTTATTTCTGCTAAATCCATGATAACTACATAGTTTCATATATCTTTGAGCAGAGGAGAGGGAAGGTGGGGTTTCTTTTCAAGTAGTAAATTAGATACACTGGAGGGAAAAAAATGAATAGCACTGTGACCAGGCTTCACTGATGCTGCATGTGTTCATGTTCCCCTGTTGGAAAGTTCTTACCATTCAAACTGAGGGAAGAGAGACACAAATTAGGCTGTACCAAAGTAACTGTACCTCTGGTCTTTGCAATTATGGGTCTGTCCTTTGGTCTTCACTGTTAAGGGTTGAGGTCCATGGTGGCGAGAGAAAGGGCTCCAGACTGATCCCAATGTATCGCCCCATAATCAGTGTCTCTCTCCCATTCCTCTGCTTCTTTGTGGACAAGAACAAGTGGCTTGTGAATACATGTAGCTGTTATTCTTTCATAATCTACTCGTGTTTGGTAGACTGCTAACCTTATACATCATGTCTTGTTCTATTGCTTAAATGAAACATGTAGATTCATAACTACAGTATGAAATGTGTTCTTTTGCTGCTGTTATTCTTGTCACAGTACCTGTGTATTTCCCTAAGAATTCTTTATTTACTCTCATTCATCATGCCACAAATCAAATAAAAAAGATTTATAACCAGAAGATTATAATCTTAATAAAATAAATTTAGATGCACCCAGGCATTTTGCAGAGTGGCTTTTTTAAAACTTTTTATTAAAAGGGTCTCACTGTTATGGATTTTGAACTAATAATCTTCTCTCCAAGGTAGGGAGGAAATGAGCAATACTAGAAGGCAGTAGGCTAGTCCTGGATCTCACACAAACCAGCTCCTGTGACCCTGACTGCCCTGAGCTTTAGTTTCTTCCTCTCAAATTAGAGCTCTGGTCTGAAATTCTTTCCAGCTCTCTGATTCCATGATTCTGTCTTAAAACAGTGTGGACCTTAAATGTTACCGTAAAATATTAGAAGTCTTTTTCTTATTTATGACTCTGTGAGTTGTTTCATGTATATGTGATTTTCCTAGATACATGACTAAGTACCTAGTCATGTTTGCACTTTTACTGATGGGATAACAACCTATTCTACTTCTGGGGAATGGGCCTTTAGCTAACTAAAGGCTGTATGCCAATTTATGTAACTTAACTCACTTTTTTGGAAAGGTGGGAGTTCATTGCATGTATGACTAGTTTTGGATAGCCTTCGAATATCTTGTACTTCAAAGAAACAAAATGAACCAGCTAAAAGTTTTCATTTCAAATAAATGGCTTTGCCATCGAAATAAAGTTAACACTACAAAGAAAGGAAAATCATCTTAGGTGGTTCTCCATATACGTTTCTTTCTCATTGCACACAAAAATAGCCTTTTATTTATTCCTTTTCAAAGAAATAAATGTAGTTAGAGATATATATGATTAGCAGGAAAATCACAATCTCTCCCCTTAAGCAGTGTAATAAGAAGTTTCAATACATAGTACTGAGTGCAGTAAAAACTATTCTGACTTTGCTTTGACAAAATAAAATTCTACATTTGGTAGTCTAAATTGTTTCTTTGACTTCATTCATGTTTTCCTCACCGTTCTCTCCCCATGACTTTTTGAAACTAGGATATTGATGAAGAGATTGAAGCAGAGTACAACATCTTAAAAGCACTTTCTGACCATCCTAATGTGGTCAGATTCTATGGCATGTACTTTAAGAAGGATAAAATAAATGGAGATAAGCTGTGGCTGGTTCTTGAGGTGAGTGTTTCAGCATTATTTTACATGTGGAAATTTGCAATGTGGTCTTTTTTTTAAAATAAATTTATTTAATTTATTTATTTATTTCGTTTTGGCTGCGTTGGGTCTTGGTTGCTGCACGCAGGCTTTCTCTAGTTGCAGCGAGCGGGGGCTACTCTTTGTTGCGGCGCGTGGACTTCTCATTCCGGTGGCTTCTCTTGTTGTGGAGCACGGGCTCTATTCCCGCGGGCTCTAGGCGCACAGGCTCAGTAGTTGTGGCTCGCGGGCTCTAGAGTGCAGGCTCAGTAGTTGTGGCGCACAGGCTTAGCTGCTCCATGGTATGTGGGATCTTCCCGGACCAGGGCTCGAACCCATGTCCCCTGCATTGGCAGGCAGATTGTTAACCACTGCACCACCAGGGAAACCCCTGCAGTGTGGTCTTGGAATGACTTAATGTTTATGTAACATTGACCCCGTAAAGCAGTTCTAATATGTTCCTGGCTGGTCACATCCTTTGTTGAATGTTATGCCCAGTTCTGGTCTTGCCACCTTTAGAAACATGGGGAAATGAAAGAAAATTAATTAAAGATTAAAAGAAAATGTTTCACGACTTCCCTGGCAGTCCAGTGGTTAAGACTCCGCCCTTCCACTGTAGGGGGCACGGGTCAGATACCTAGTGGGGGAACTAAGATCCCACACGCTGTGTAGACAAAAAAAAAAAAAAACAATAAAAGAAAATGTTTCCACAATAAAAGACTAAAGAAACCAGGATTATTTTTCTTTCAGAAGAACATGTTATAAAGGGACTTCACTATAATTTTTATTTATTCATCCATATTTTGTTCAACATAACACGTGACAGAGGCTCAGTGCCAGGTGCTATGATATGAGAGGAAATTAATGTACCTGAGGCTTCATTAGACAAAAATGGCGAGCTGCTGATTTCTTCTTCTGGCTTCACTGAATACTAATGGCATAAACTACAGAACCAGGTACGGTGAGTCCTCCATATCTGTGGGTTCCACGTAGTTGGATTCAAACAGCGTGATCCGTGGATACGGAGGGTCAACCGTATTTACATTTATAGGGAAAAACCTTACTAGAAATGGTGTTGAATATTGAATAAGTTGCCAAAGGGAAATTATGGAGTCTGCCTTTTCAATTTCTGAGAATAGGTTGGGACAATTCTCTCTAATGCAGGAGTACTGGAAGGTGCCCCACTAAGGTAACTGCCAGTCGTAGAAGAATGTAAGAATGTGTTTCTTCTGATTTTCATTGAGTATTTTTATTCAAGGTGAAGTAATCACTAATTCCAATAAAATTTATAAAAATTTTTAAAAGCTGCTCTTGTCAAACTCAGGGCTAGTAAAACCTTTATTTGTTCACCGTAACAGCATCTATTTATTGTATTCACATTATTTTATTTTTTTAATTGAAGTATAGTTGATTTAGAATGTTAGTTTATGGAGTAAAGCAAAGTGATTCAATTATATCTATCTATCTATCTATAGATAGATAGATACACTCTTTCTCATATTCTTTTCCATGCAGTTTATCGCAGGATATTGAACATAGTTTACTGTGCTGTGCAGTTGGACCTTGTTGTTTATCCATTATATATATAATAGTTTGCATCTGCTAATCCCAAATTCCCAATCCATCTCTCCCCTGCACCCCGCTTCCCCTTGACAACCACAGGTTTGTTCTCTGTGTCTTGTATTCACATTATTTCATTAACATTTGATTATTCTGTTTCTTTTTTAGAATGTGCCATTGATTTTCCTGCACAGTAATCATTTATAAATTATATTGTCTCCATACTTTATATTTTTTCTATTATGGTTTTTAAACGAATCTACAAGTAGTGATCATTGTAGAAAATACTTGAAACTATAAAAAGAACCACTCTTACCTCTGAACATATTTCCTTCATCTTTTTTTTGTATGTTTAAAATGATTGACAATATTATTTATGAAATTAGCGTATTTTTCCGGTTCATATAATTTCAGATAGACTTAATCATTCTTATCTTTTTAAAAATAAATACATTCACTTGATTAATAAAAAGCAAGTAGAACCAGAGGGTTTATAATACAGAACAATATTAGTGTAGATCCAGGTTAGTGGTACCACCCTGTCCTGAGCAGGGAGGTGTGTGCTTTTGCTGTGTTGATCGCTGTACCTGGAATAGATGGCCGAACTTCTCTACTCTTTCATTTCCTAATCCGTATTCTGAATTTTGGCACGATTATTAATTGCACCTCTGGAACCCTATGCCCTCCTGCTCCATTCTGGAGGTCTGCCAGGTATCTGACCTCTGATATCTCTCTGCTGCTCACCTGGGTGGAATCCACCGTTTCTGGATCCCTTGGCCTCCTCTTTCCCAGGTTACTTCTCTGTTTCGCACATCATGTAGTTATGTGCCTTGCTCCCGTTATCCATGCTACTGATGTCACCAGATCTTGAGTCCATTCAGTTCAGTTTTTCTAAGGAACAAAACCCCCATCTGTGTGTGTGTGTGTGTGTGTGTGTGTGTGTGTGTGTGTGTGGTGCTCAGGCAGGCTCCTGGATGTTGATATTTTGTATGTTGGGTAAGAGGGTGTCAAGTCTTGATGAGAGACCTCCAAAGGATCCCTTTTTTCTGCCCCTCCCCTCCCATCTCCTCCACTTTCACTCTTACCTTGCCCTGTTTGGGTTAATCTGCTCAGGTGACCTCAAAATAGCCCCCAGCTAGCACTTCAGTTTGTGGCTTCCTCTGCATTGCTCAGTTACCACTCAGTCATCTGCATGCCATGTTGAAAAATTTTGTTGTGATCTCTTCTCCACTTCTCTCCCTTTTTGTTCTTTTTTCTCTTGTGGTTTTATACTTTTTTATTCTTTTACTAGCATTTTAATGGAGATTCACATGTGAGAGGAAATAAATGTATATGTTTAATCTGCCACCTTTAATTGAACCAGTCTTTCAAAATTGTAAAATAGAATTTTCAAGAACCTTCTCAGAATCTGAAACTGTGCATTATTTTATAGAAGTTTAAAAAAAATTCTAAATAACCAGTTGTGTTCTTCAAAGGTAGGCAATTTATTACGATTTCAGAATTATTTTGTATTTCTCAGTTTAGTTCAAGATAGCTTTATAGTTTTAGTTAAATCATGCATTAAAACAAAGCAAAACTTTTACTCATCTCAACATAATTACCTGAGTAATAGAATATAAATTATGAACTTAAACCATTTTGCCTTAAATTAATGGTGAATTGTAAAGAATTTACTTCATATTTGTGTTTGTGTATTTGAGATGTGATGCTCTGCAAATCCTTAATGCAGTCTTGAATAAAATTTTGTATATTTATATCCTTCAGAACATTTTCAGTAATGCATCTTTAATTTTTTTCCTTGTTGAATCATTGGAAAATTAGCATTTGAAGATACAGGTGTTCTGCCTGATGTAGGCCTAAATGCGCAAGGACACAAGGTACAGATCTTTGCCCAGAGTTTAAAAATATTGAATGAGATCATTCACTGTCTTTTATGCCTAACAAATTCCTATTCTAATTATATTGTCATTTCTCAGTATAATCACTTGGAGTTAGGTGTGAGTTGGAGACTCCAGGTCATAGTTAAATGTTCTTTTGAGAGAGCAGAAAAGATTGATTAAAATACTTTTGGAACATCAGGTACAAGCAAAGTGGCTTCCTGATATAATGAATCAGCAGAGACTTAACAGCTTCTTTGAACTTTGTCCTTATATTTTATTATCAGATGGAGGTATTGGAAATATCCCTAAAAGGCTTGAGAAAAAAGAATAAATGGTAATTTATTAAAATAGTATTTCAGGAATCTGACCTATTTGCACTCACAAAGTGGGGGAAAAACACAGAGAAAGCAAGAAGTTGGCAAACTGTATGTAAGGTAATTGATTTGCACATATGCAAATTAGACTAATTATATATACACATAAGTGGCTAGATGTACAATTACCTGATTTATAAACATGAATGGTGCAGGTGCTGCTTTAGAGGCACTTTCAGAAAATTGGCTTGTGGCATAAATACTTTATTCTACAAAATGACTACTAATTATACCTCTTATCATAATAAAGCCCCAATAAATTATTCTGCATGAGGGTAAGGATGGCCAAAGAGGGGCTGTGGTGTTACCCAGAGAGTCATGCTAACAGTGCTAGACTTCTGATGTGAATCTACATAAAGAAGGTGTGTCCTGGAGGGGCTGAGCCATCAGTAATATCCCTCGTTATCATCCTGGCATGTGCCGGGGGCGCCGTACCAGCTTAGACAAACTCCTGCCCAGAGGTTTTTCATCTTGAAAAATCATTTTATTTATATTTCGATCCAGAATTGAAATTCTAAGAAGGGGATTACTTGCTCAGATTTTACTGGATAGTCTGTTTTTTCTGTTATTTAGTTGTGATTTTTGAATTATTGCTTTCAGTTTGATACAATTTTTCTTCTTCCTGTTTTTTTTCTTTCATTTTGTTACACTATAAATTTTTGAGCATTAATGATATACAGGCCTCTGTTTAGGAACTATTTCCTTCTAAATTCTCTGTATATTCATTTTCAGGACATAGAGAAGAGCACTAGTTGCTAGCTCTCTGAAATTCCAGTTACACATTTGTAATGAAACTACCTAAGAAGAGAAGGGGTAGAAAGTTTTCTTTTGTGGGAACTGATTTTTTTTGCAAAATGTCTCTGGGAATTTTTATTGTTACTTAGTATTCTAGGTTTTCCTAATGATGTCAGCATAAAGGGAAAACTGATGTATTTTTTTTTTTTTTACTTATGCTTCATTTTGAAATACCAGACTTATATTAATTTTTGCTTATTGCTATCATATCTCTTGACTGACCTGCTTTGTAAAATGTACATACCTCTTTTGCTTAGTGTTTCCGTTAATTCCTAGCATCTCCTGTGGAGGATCAGGGGCTGGATGTAGGCGGGGCTCGGGGGAGGTCACTAGGTTTCTGCATCTGATTATCACTAAATCGGGAGACTAAAAAACAGAGTCAAAATTGAGTTAAATCAGTCTGGTGTTAAGCATTTTCTACTGATGAGCTCGAGGGGCAAAATTGTAATTCACCCTTTCTTGGTTGGCCGGACAGCAGCACCTTAAGTACTTGAGGAATACAGTCTTCTGTCTCAGAGTCTATTTGTCTAGTATGTCCTCAGCCATAGTGGCTGTGAAAAGATGGCCTCTGTCATTGTGTGTGTGTGTGCGTGCGCGTGCGTGCATGCATAAGTGTCTAAGACTAAAGTTTATTCATCCAGTCATTTATTAATTCCATAAATATTATCTATTACTTTGGGCCAGGCATTTTGGTAGGTTCTGGACATTCAGTGGAGAACAAGACAAACTGTCATCCTGGGGCTTAGAGTCTAATGGTGCAGAAAGACAATTTAAAACTAAATAGACAAATTAAATAATTACACATTGTTATTGATACTATGAAGAATATAAATGGGGTGCTAATAAAGAATGAAAAAGAAGACCCTTTACGAAAAGAGAGGTGAAAGAAGGCCTAGCTGAGTAGGTAACATTTTAAGCCTCCACCTGAAAAAAAAAAAAAGCAGGACACTTGTGGTACCTTTGTTCTTTAATATATATTCCAGATACTCTGATAAGGATCATCCCCATCTCAAACCCACTGAAGCAGAAACTCCAAGAATGAGTTTTAGGAAACTAGTTTTTTAAACAAGTACTAAGGTGATTCTTATCAAAGGAAAGTTTGGAAAACACTGCTAGAGCTTCTCAGATTTCAGCGTGCATAGAAGTAATCTGGGACTTCTGCTCTGGCCATGACAGTAACTTGCATCATTGCGTGGCTGTACCATAAATAACTAGAAAACGGCATAAAATATATTTTTAAAAACACAACAATTTTCAAACACTGGGAGAGAGCTTAAGACTGTGACATTGAGAAAAGGAAATAAACAAGAGGAACACTACAATTATCCCATCTTTAATCTTGGAGGCAGTTTCCAGACCACGGGCATAAGGAGGACATTCCCAAGGAGATCACAGCTATCCTGCTGAACTGAAAAGATTGGGAAGGCAGAAGTGGCTGGAATTTTCAAAGAAGAGAGAGTTAAGCGGGAAAAACGCTCCAGAAATCTGCATAGGGGTTCCCTTGAGTCTTTTACTGAAAACCAAGCTGGAAATGTATAGGGCAAGATTTCAGGCAGTTGGGCAAAGAACAATTATTAGGGTAAGAATTACTGAAAAGCAGTAATCTGAACAACTGCTGGAGTTCGTGCAGGGTTGAGAGATGCTTGAGTTCTGATCAGCCAAATTGGGGAATCTTTGTTGAACCCCTGAGACACTTAGTAGAGACCCTCCAGAAGGGTTATGCGTTAAAGGAAGGGCTAGACTCACCCTAGAATAAGAACTTCTCTTGGCCTCCCATAAGAAGTTCAAAAACAGGGCTTGAAATGTTCAGGTTGGTCCACAAGTAGATTAACTGCCTGACAGAACAAAATTCAACGTTCATTAAGGGAAGACAACAAGATCTGAACATTCAAATGTAAAATTAGTCATGTCCATCATTTAATAAAAAATTATTAGATATGTAAAGAAGCAGGAAAAGGTGACCCATTATCAGAATAAAAATCAGTCAAAAGAGCCAGACCCAGGAATAACCAGGATAATGGAATTAGCAGATAAAGACTTTAAAACAGCTATTATCACAGCGTTCAAGGATTTCAAAAGGAAAACATGAACATAATGTTGAAAGAAATGAAAACTATAGAAAAGAGTTGAATGGAGCTTCTAGAATAGAAAAGTACAATATCTGTAGTGAAAAATATATAGTATTGAGTTTAACAGCAGCTTAGACATGTGGAAGAAAAGATCAGTGAATTTGAAGACCGGAAAATAGAAGTTGTCTAAACTGAGCACAGACAGACAAAAAAGGGGGAAAGACCCCTGCGACTTATGGGAATTATCTAGTATTCTAAACTGTGTGTAATTTCAGTCCAAGAGCAGTACAGGGGCGGGGTGGGGGGGCAGAGATACAGTATTTAAATAAATGATGGCTGCAATTTTTCTGAATTTGGTAAACACTAAAAAGTCACAGATCTAAGAAGCTCAAAATCCCTCTTGTAGGATAAACAAAGAAAACCACACTAAGATATGTCACAAACAAGGTGCTGAACACTAATAATGAAGAGACCATTACAAAAGCACCAAGAGGACATGTAGGGGTCAGAGAGAAGCGTGGTCACTGGTCTGTCCTCCAGTGCAGTGGAATGGTATATTTAAAACATTGAAAGCCTTTCAACTTAGAAATCTGTATACAGTGAAAATGTTATTCATTAATGAAGGCAAAATAAAGACAGATGTTTTCATCAAAGGAAAAGAATTTACCGTCAGAGACCTGCACCATAAAAATGTGGAATAAAGTTTTCAGGCTGAAGGAAAATGACTTCATATAAAAACTCAGACCTGCAAAAAGAAATGAAGAATATTATCCATGGTAAATATAAAGATAAATAAGAAACTTTGTATGTTATATTTTTTAGTATCTTTAAAAGAAAAAAATCACTGTTTGAAACCATAATTATAATTATGGTTTGTGGGGTCATTACATGCAGAATTAAAATGTATAACAACAATAGCAAAGGGACAGGAGAGGAAAAATGGAAACGTACAGTCTTAAGGGTCTTACATTACTTATGAAGTGGTATAATATTATTTTAAGGCATACTGTGTTAAGTTAAAGGTGCATATTGTAAACGCTAAAGCAACCACTAAAAATAAAATGAAAAAGTACAGTTAATAAGCCTATAGAGGACAAAATTAAATACTACAAATATTAGTTGTGTTCTTAAATGTTACTTCATTTGCTGTACACCCTTACAATTTCCAAAGACTTTAACTCATTGTTTATTTTTATAATTTTCACCAGTTATACTGGGGAATGAGTCCACAGAGTTCTTCACACTGTCATTCTGGGGAAAAAAAATGAATCCTATGAAATCTTTAAGAAAGAAATAATCAGTCTTGTTGACTCATTTATGAGGGCAACATTATACTGACGAAAGAAGACAAAGATATGACAAGAAAAGAAAATATATTCTGACATTTCACATGAACACATTTGGGAAAAATCTTTCTCAAAATATTAACAAATTGAATCCAGTAATATATAAAAATGTTAATATGTTATGACTGAATGGGATTGATCCCAGGAATGCAATTTTATTAAAACATTAAAATAAGTTTGTTAAACATTAAAATTTATTGCATCATAATTCACTGTATTAATGGAATCAAAGAGAAAAAAATCAATAAAAACGTGTCAAAATTCAACACCCATTTGTGATAATCTCAGCACTCTAGGAATAGATGGAAATTTCACCTAACAAAGTGCATCTACCCAATTTCTTATGAAGTGTGCAAAAAAAGTTTGGACTCCTTGCAAAAGCATATATATAATATGTTTAATATCTTTCTTTTGGGGGGAAATTCAAATTAAAACCACAATGAAGCTATAGTACACACCCACTAACATGACTAAAATTTAAAAGACTTATAATACCCAGTATTGGTGAGGTTGTGGAGCAAATTGAACTTTTACACATTACTTCGGCAGTGTGAAATGGTGCAGTTACTCTGCAAGCAATACAGCCGTGTCTTATAACATTACACCCACAGTTACCAAAAACTTCACGTGTAGGTGTTTGCTAAAAATTGGTTTCTATAAAACGACTCAAACGCTTTTATAAAATGAGCAAAGTAAAAAAACTAGAATGAGTGTTAGAAAATGAGAGTTTCTGCTTTTGTGGCCTCACATGGGATATGGTCAGGCTAAGCGAAGCGTCTTAGAGCATTCTTAGAATAAAGAAAAAACAATGAAAAACAGCAAAAGTCAGAAATGCCAACTGCAGAAGTCAGTAGTCCTTTTCCAGAAATTCGAGTAAAAATCTCGTATCTCTCCTAACACAGTGAAGACAGAATACATTTTGAAAACTTATAAAAGCTGTCTTTGGAAGTGAGTTGTAATGATCTGTTCAGAGAATATCATCTCTTTTGATTTAGGTTATTGGGTTTTTTTTCATGTTTGACTGCAGCCTAGGGAGAGGATTCATTCTCACTGTTGCTCTGTCCTTTCATTAGTGTAGCTCTGGCTTAAGAAAATTATGCTTCAGTTTTGTTCAGTGAAAGAACGTTAAGGCCCTGTTGTAGCATTGTGCTGCGAAGCTACGCTTAAGGGTTTTCTGGTCCCCTATTACAAATCCCCCTTTTAACCTATCTTGGTGATTTAAGAATTGCATAGGGTTAATATGATGCAATTCATTCCTCTGGGTGCAGTTCTTTTTAAATGGAAACATAACGGTCATTTTCATTTTTTATGATCTGTTGCTTAATTCAACATTTGCATTTCCTTTAATATATTTTAATCCTTCACATTCATTTAAAAACAAAGGTACTAAAGTTAATTGTTTTTCACTTTATTCATGTATGAAAGGCATTTTATGCTAATTGAACAAAAGTAAATTTCATCCTAGAGCATATTTGAAATGTTGCTAATTCTAACCAACTATTTAGAATATTCATGGTGATATCTCATCTTGGGCATCTTTAGGAAGAGGTCAACCACAAGTTAACTTGTGGTTTATTGATATTTGGTCCCTATGGTCTGTTTAATAATTTCTTTTTCGTTTTAATCTACCTCTTCTTGAAGTTTCATTCAAAAGACCCCTTTCCATTCTGAAAATTAAACCACTATTCCTGCTTAGGCAGCAGCCAAATAGTAGAATAATTAGTTTCTAAGAAGACCCTGTAAGGGGTCTGACATAACTTGGAGTAATTTTCTTTGCTCCTTCATTATTAGTTTAGGACCTTTTCAAATATTCTTGATGTTAGCAGCTAGATTTTAAAAAATTAATAGATTTTATTTTTTTGAACAGGTTTAGGTTTATGGAAAAAATGAGTGGAAAGTTCAGAGAGTTTCCATAAATGCCCCTCACCAAGTTTTCCCTGTTATTAACATCTTGCATTGGTATGGTACATTTGTTACAGTTGATGAGACTAATAATGATACATTATTGTTAACTAAAGTCCATAGTTTACATTAGGGTTAATTCTCTGTGTTGTACATTTTACAGATATTTTAAAGACTTTATTTTTTAGCATAGTTTTAGAGTCACAGAAAAATTGAGAGGGAGGTACAGAGATTTCTCATATGTCCTCTGCCCTCACACATGCATAGACTCCCCCATTATCTACATTTCTTATCAGAGTGGTGCATTTGTTACAATTGACGAACCTACACTGACACATCAGTACCGTCCAAGGTCCACAGTTTACCTTAGGGTTCACTCTTGGTGGTATAATTTTTATGGATTTTGACAAATAAATAATTACCTGTATCCACCATTACAATATCATATAGACTTGTTTCACTGCCCTAAAAATTCCTCTGTGCTCCATCTGGTCATTCTTCCCTTTCTCTTCCCTGAACCCTGTTAATCATTGATCTTTTTACAGGATCCATTGTCTTGCCTTTTCCAGAATGTCATATAGTTGGAATCATACAGTATGTAGTATTTTCAAATTGCCTTCTTTCACTTAACAGTATACATTTAAGATTACCCTATTCCTTGTGTTGGTAACTAGGTTTTAAACCCAATTCAGAGTCATATTTTCTGTTTTCTGGGTACCTTTGAATAACAGAAAAGTGTTCTGTAATAATTGGGCATCCATATATAATCCATACCTAACACATGTACAAAAATTAACTGAAAATGGATTATAGACCTACCTGTATGTGGAACCTAAAACTATAAAACTTCCTGAAGGAATTATAGAAGAAAAATTTTTTGACCTTGGGTTAGGCAAACATTTTCTTGATATGACATAAAAAACACTTTCCGTAAAATTTTTAACATGATAAATTTAGAACTTCTGCTTTTCAAAAGACACTTAAAATAAAAGGTCAAGCCACAAACTGGGAGAAAGGACTTGTATCCAACATACATAAAGAACTCTCAAAACTCAATAATAAAAAAAAATTAAAAATGAACCAAAAATTTGAACACTTCACCAGAGAAAGTAAATGGATAGCAAATACATACATGAAAAGATGGTCAATGAAATTAGTCATTAGACAAACTCAAATCAAAATCACATGAGATCCATTTAGAATGACTTTTTAAAAAGTCACAGTGTCAACTGCTGACGAGGATGTGGAGCAACTGGAACTCTCGTTCACTGCTAGTGGGAATGCAGAATGGTACAGCCACTTCGGGAAATAGTTTAGCAAATACCTAGAAGGTCATACATGTGACCGATAGGACCCAACAATTCCCAACAGCAATGAAAACCATATTCATGGAAAAGCCTATTATGCAAATGTTTACAGTGGTTTTCCTCATAATTGCCAAAAACTGCAAACAACTCAAAAGTCTTTCACTTAATGAATGGATAAACAAACAGTGGTTTATCTATTCAGTGGAATACTCAGCATTAAAGAAGGAATGACTAACATTAAAATAGCATTAAAGAAGGAATGTACAGCAACAAAGATGAATCTCAGATTCATTGTGCCAAATCAAAGGAGCTAGACTTAATGGGCTACACACCTTATGACTCAATCCGCATGACATTCCTGCGAAGACAAAATCATAGGGGCAGAAAAGAGATTAGTGCTTGCCAGGGACTGGGGAAGAGGTTTGACTACAAAGAGACAGGAGGGTAGATTTTTGTGTGATGGAGTTGTTCTGTATCTTGACTGTGGTTGTGGTTACATGACTAATATGTTTGTCAATACTCAGAATTGTATGCTAAATTGGGTGAATTTTATTGTATGTAAATTATGCCTCAACATACCTTACTTTAAAAAAAAACTAAAGTGTATATCACAAAGAATCCTGTATTCTCAACTTTACTAGTTAGGGAAAATAACTATGTCAAAGAAATATTGATACCAGAAAGTGGTATTTGAACTTCTTAGTGCAAACTCTATGGTCGCATTAGTTCTTTTTTCAATTTTTATTTTATTTCCTGCACATTTCTTTGTTTAAAAATAAATTTATTTATTTTTTATTTTATTTATTTATTTATTTTTGGCTGCGTTGGGTCTTCGTTGCTGTACATGGGCTTTCTCTAGTTGCGGTGAGCAGGGGCTGCTCTTCGTTGCGGTGAGCAGGGGCTACTCTTTGTTGCAGTGCACGGGCTTCTCATTGCAGTGCCTTCTCTTGTTGCAGAGCACAGGCTCTAGGCACGAGGGCTCAGTATTTGTGGCTCGCGGGCTCTAGAGTGCAGGCTCAGTAGTTGTGGTACACAGGCCCAGTTGCTCTGCAGCATGTGGGATCTTCCCGGACCACGGCTCGAACCCATGTCCTCTGGCATTGACAGGTGGACTCTCAACCACTGCGCCACCAGGGAAACCTCGTCCTGCACGTTTCTTTATGGCTCCTTTATTCTCCCTGTAAGATCCTAGCTGTTTACTCTTGAATTAACATAATAGTCAATCACAGAAGATGCAGCAAAGAGGCCACACTTTGGAGACATAGGAAAAGCCATTCAGTCACCCTGCAATGAATTTTGGAAATTTAAAAACTGGTCCTAAAACTTGGTTCTTTTAAATAAGTGCTCTGCAATTTAAAGGACTCAATTTCTTTTCAGTCAATTTTTTAAAAATTAATTAATTAATTAATTTTTTTGGCTGTGTTGGGTCTTCGTTTCTGTGTGAGGGCTTTCTCCAGCTGCGGCAAGCTGGGGCCACTCTTCATCGCGGTGCGCGGGCCTCTCACTGTCGCGGCCTCTCCCCTTGTGGAGCACAGGCTCCAGACGTGCAGGCTCAGTAGTTGTGGCTCACGGGCTTAGTTGCCCCGTGGCATGTGGGATCTTCCCAGACCAGGGCTCGAACCCGTGTCCCCTGCATTGGCAGGCAGATTCTTAACCACTGCGCCACCAGGGAAACCCCCTTTTCAGTCAATTTTGAATAATTTTGTGAACTAATCTTGCTGGGCCACAGAGGAGGCAATGTGACCCTGTATTCTGTTGTCAGGACAGCACACTCTGCTTCTTATCCAGTTAAAAGGTGTTCCCTTTTCTGCAGAAGAAAATGCTGGTTTGGGAGTGCTAGGGCTGCACAGATTCCTGTAGAAGATGAAAGTTTTCTTTGAATGTAGAAAGTTATAAAAGGAGTTGCATCTAAGTGTTCATTTGTGACTTCGTGTTTAGATTTTAAACACACTTACAAAAACAATATTACACAAGATGGCTAGATCGACCAGCCGGCCCAGACCTCCTTTTGGGGGATCATGACATGTCATGATTAAATGTAAGACTGGACTCTAAAGTCAGGCTGTCCAAGTTGAGGTCTTAGCTCTGTCACTACTGTGTGATCTTTTCCAAGTTACCTTTTAGCATTTTGTGCCTCACTTTCCCAATCCTTAGTATGGAGATGCTAATAATTCCTATTTCACAGAGTAGTGAGATACACAGATAATGCATGTAAATGGATTAGAAATGTGCTAGCTTAAAAAATGTGCCCAACACAGCTGTTATTATCTAATCTATAATGTATCAGAAGTGTTAAGGCATCCAATAAAATCTAATCACTGTGTTAGAAAAAAGTTTGAGAGAAAATGTGTTTAGTATTTTAGATGAGGGTGTCAGGAATACACTTCCTCTCACCTATGTTTTCTACCTCCATTTAGGTCAGTAGAGTCAGGGAAATGCCAGGCTCTTAGTTTGCAGGCACTGAGGTGTCAGAGGAGGCCCCATAGTTCAGGGTAAGGGCAAGGAGACCATGGACCAGAGCCCTGGGGGGAGAGACAGAGCTGACAGCAAACGCTAATGGATCAGACATTAGGGGATCACGGGGTCAAAGCTTTGTTGGGACCATTTACCTAGTTATCTCCCCTCTCATGTTCCACTGCTAATGTCAGTGTTTGTCTCTTCTGAGAATGCACAGCCCGTTTGAAAGTTTACTGTGGGACTTCATGTTACCTAACTTCAGAGAAACCTGGATGTGAAAAATTCCCCTACCATGCCCCTCCCTCTTTTTTGCCTCTACTCTTGGGAGGTGTGGAGGGAGGAAGCTAGGGAACATGACACTTAAAACAGTTTTCGAAAATAGTATTTGTAACCCTTACTTCAGCACACTCTGAAGTTTTACCAGAAGGGAGGTATGTTTTTAAATTAATGCGCATATGAAGCAGTATATAGCCATGGATTGAGGTCACACTGCACTATTAATTAAACTATCAGGAATCAAGAATGCCTTTAAGCCCTAGATCTTAAAATTTGAGACTGATTTATAGAATCATAATTCTTTTCCTTAAATTTAAAAGCCAAGCCCAGTGCTTCTCCAGATTCTCTTCTAAAAATTAATTCAAATGGAAACTGTGTTCCAGTAATTAATTGTACACTAGTACAAGTTTATATCTTCATTTCATTTATGAAACCATAAAGATGATGGGAATAATTGTTTGAAACAAAAAATTAGAACAGTTTTGTAAAACGTTTTGAGGAAGCCTTTTATAGCAAGTACTTAAAATGGCATATCATTTTATTATCTATCTTGAAATATTCTTTTATAGCTGTGCAACGGAGGATCAGTGACAGATCTTGTGAAAGGATTTCTGAAGAAGGGCAAAAGAATGAGTGAGCCCATAATTGCCTACATTTTACGTGAAGCGCTGTTGGTAAGGCGGTTTAAATTGTTCACGCATTAATTAGGAGGCAGTTCCAGTTAAATAAAAAGTGAGGATCCTATTTTTAGCAAAACATCACTACATTAGTATTTATCGATGCAAGAGTAAGATGCAAAATGTGAAAAGTTTAGCATAACTAATTCCTTTTTTCCATTAGAGATCTACCCTCCTTGTGTCAACAGAAACCTGAGTTTTGATCTCCTAGGTATATTTCTGAGATTATGGTAAAGGTAGATAATGTGTATTTTTACTAATAGTTAGGTTTTTATTTGCCATTGTTTATTTATTTATTCCTTTAAGAGCCATTATTTCAAATGAGTGTATAGAATGTTTTCTTATGTTGAGATCAGCACATTTTAAGTAAACTATTTGCTAAGGGCTGAGGAGTATGCACTGGTTTCTTTGAATTTTTATATAGTCCAAAGTGGAAATGATATACTTTGATCTGACCAACTCAATGTGAAGCATTTAGGAACCTTTGTTAATTTTAACGTGTGGTGTGTTTCCTATTGATTCTGTATAAATGCGTCCATCTGAAAAATGTGTTTTTGATGCTTTCTCTAAAAGTCACTGCGGATTTATCTCCCACTTCTAGGGACTTCAGCATTTACATAACAACAAGACTCTCCACCGTGATATAAAAGGAAATAACATCCTATTAACCATCGAAGGCGGAGTTAAACTCGTAGATTTTGGTAAGTTTTGTTTGAAATGCATGGATTTGGGCCGCAGAATGACTCGTATGATGTGATTTGATCATTTTCCGTCAGCCTTGCTTTGTAGGCATTGAAAGAGAAAAAACCAGTATCTCATTGAGGTAGGAAAGTTGCAGAGATTTTAAAAAATTTGGCAAATGAGAGATTCCCAGAAGGAAGAGTGACTTCTTTCAAGTCAGCCATCGTGTGCCTGTAACGCTCCTGCAGCAGTATGTGTGGTTGATCCTCTGAAATAGACGGGCTCCACGTAATCACACTAAGTCTAAATGGTAAAGCCCACGGCCCTTACTACTGATTGCTTTCCCGACGGGCAGGTGCCCAAACCCAGGATTTTGAGACATGAGGGGAAACCTTCAAATGTCTCTGGGAAAATGTTTTCCCTCCTAAGAGGGCAGCACAAGTAAAGATGGTCTCTTTCTTACTTGGGACCTTCCATGTCTTATCGTGTTGCCCGCAGCCACCTTGTTCTATCCTGAGGTGTTCCATCCCAAGTGGAAAGGCAGCCCTGCGAGACGGGAAGAAGGAGGGTCCTTGGTGACATAGTCCAGCCACTACATCAACTGACTTTGAAACCTCCCCTATCTCTGGACCTTCTGTCATGTGAGATAATACATTTCCGTATTGACTGAGCCAATTCGGAGTGTCTGTGTCAGAGCCAGAGGCACTGTAGCTGATACCTCGGCTCCTCCTTTTCCAGTTGTGACAGTGATATCTCCCCCGTCTCATTGGATCCCCACTAACACACGACACCCGTGAGAGCGGGTAGCATTATTCTAGGACATCTCAGTATCCTTGTTGTTCTCCCCTTCCTGCACTCAGGCTGGGTAAGGTGTCTCTCCTTGTGCTTCTGTACCCTGTATATTTCTCCATTTCTGTGTTTATCACATAAGATTATGATGGTCTATTTGGTCTTCCTAGGTAGATAAAGATACTTAGGCTCACAGATAGACAGGGTCATTAAGAGGTGGGACTATGTCATCTTTTATTTTGTAGACCTAATACTTTGGGAATAGTAGCTTAGTGAGTAATAGTTGAATGAATGAGTGACTCTTCCTTCATTTTGCATTTTGGAAAATGAAGCTTAGGGAAAGTAATCGACTCACTTTAGAAATTCATTGTTTTAATCCCAGTATGTAGCTCTTTAGTGATCTGTCTTCACCCAGGAATGAACTTCAGAGCAACAGTTGAATAGCGTATCTTTCGAACGACCACGTATTTTTTTTCCCTCAGCTGAGCATTTGAAAACTACGGAGCAGCAGTGAGCTTGGCAATGAAGTCCTGATTAATAACTGGGATGCAGCTAGTGTGTGTTACTAGTTGAGTTCAGAGCTGTGCATTTGAACAATCTGTCCGGGTTAGGATGCTAATGAGAACTTGGGCCTGAAATTCTAAAAAACAACAAACACTCTTCACTGCTCCATGGACAGAGCCATGACTCTCTTCAGACAATAATTTTGGCTCCGGTCTTAACAGACCCAAATGGAGAACTTAATATTTAACTTGAGATCTCATAATTCTCTTGCTCTAAAAAGTGGCTACAGTATATAGAGCCCAGATGAAAATTGTTAAAACAAATGTAGGTAAACGTCTTCTTCAGTCACACACAAAAAAGAACTTGATAAACCAGTAGCTCTGAGAAAGGCAACTTCCTGGGACACCCTCCAAAGTAATCCAGAGTAAAAATATACACCTAGATAATAAATAAAGTGGCCTTTATTATGATATCTTTAGAAAGTAGTCATAATGTAGAAAGCCGACAAAACGGGAGCTTTGGTTTTATATTAATTAACTTAAAGACTTTACTGTCAGCAGCAATTAGAGAAGAGGGTCAGTTGCCTATCAAATGTGTCCCTGGTGTCTGATACTAAAATGCTATTATTTGCATATAAAAGGATGCTTATATTTCTGTTCTCCATGGTAAGAGGACATGGATTCGATTCACCTAGGATGGTTTAAGGTTTTCATATGAATTAAAACCCGAGGATGGGGGCTCGTACGTAGTGAAGCTTCTCAAGGGCGTAAGGAATACAGTGTACTGAGCCGCCAGCTGCAGGGCCAAACCGAAGACCAGGGCCCTCAGTTTATGTGTAAATCCGATTTTCGGAGAATGCCACAGCTGGGAGTAACGGAGTTTAGCATATATGTTTATTTGGATTTCTCTCCTCATTATTGGGTACTGGAGATCTGTACTCGGATGGCTGCCAGTCCTCTAAATGCTCAGATGGAACCCCACCATCTCACCCATTCCCGGGGATCTGCTTCATATCGAGAGTTTCTTGCCTTAGAAAAAAGTCCTCGGTATCTGTTTTGTTGCTCAAGCTAGAAATCTTAGCTTATCCTAGAGCTTTCCTCTGTCTTCACCGCCCACATCTACCATGTGTCACAAGGCTGTGTCTCTGTTATAAATTCCCAGGCTCCATCTTTATCTCTCTGCCCCGGTCCTCACCGTCATCTCTGACCTGGGCTCCTGTGGCCACACTTTACTAACCCCGCTGCAGCCGGTCTCATTCCTCTCCTTCCAGACCATTCCCCACACTGCAGCTCTGGCTCAGCTGACCCTGCCACTCTCTCGCTCAGTATCTTGTCCATGGTTAGTCAGCCCTCCTTGGGGAGGGCTGTGCGCCGTGTGATCCTGTCTGCTGGCCCAGAGTAAAGCACTGAATGATTAACACCTTTTTTTTGCCCCTTGGCGCACAGCAGGGACCGCCTCTTCCTATTACCTGTGAGCCAGGTCAACTTCTTTCAGCCTCTTAAATGTACCACCGTCTTTCTCAGTCAGGGCTCTTAACACATGTGTCGGAGGAAGTTCTTCGAAATTGGTTAACATGCTCTTCTCTTGCTTATCCAAGAATGTGACCTTCACCCCAGTCTGCCAGAAGCATCTCTCTGTTTGGGGCGGGGGGGGGTGGTGGTGTTAAGATTTGTTCCAGAAGGAATGCAAGAAAATGACTGAGGTAATATTAAAAAATAGGAATGTGTAGCAAGACCCGGGTTATCTCTTGAGAAAGATCTGTCTAAATTGCTTTATCTTCTCTTTAGCTTATGGAGAGGGAAATTCCAGGGATCCATCGTAGGGTTTTGCATAAGAGAGAACAGAAAGAAGAGGGAAACCCTTTCCAGTTCTCGGGTGATTGTGGAAAGGTGAAACAGAGAAAGAGGCGGGACAGTGAGATGAGCTTTTAAAAAGTGAAGGTGACAATGAGGGTGGAAAGGAACTCTTACCCTCACTCTTCCCACCACCATCATTCTGAGTCCCAGACAAAGTCCCTGCAGAGTCTGCGCCAGTCCAGACTGGTGTGATCACATCGTCCTGACGCAGAGTTGTAGAGTGATTAGGTACAGGAAGCACTCAAGCTAAGCTTCTCCAGACCCCTTACCCTCTGCTCCCGTTAACCCCCCAATAACTGAAAATCTGTCTGGGGAGTTTCTAGAGGGGGCTGCTCAGGATGGGCGGCGAGGGGCAGAGCCCAGATCACCTGAGCCAGGTCTGAATAGGAGTCACAGCCAGACCTCAGAGCATTGTCAGCCCCAGCTGAAGCCACCCTGAGCCTTCGTCTGCCAGGAGGCCCTACACAGGTAGCCCTGCCTGCATGAGAAGAGGCCACAGGCTCGCTGGATGCAGACCCCCTCAGGAGGGCCAGTGGGCCCGTAGCAGGCAGGCAGACAGACAAAGGAACATGGCCCCAGAGACCAGAGACCGACCACACCCGAGGACCCTCCCTCTTCTCCCCACCACAAGGTCTTATAAGCCATCCCTCATCCTGTACAGACAGTACCGTCTTCAGGAGAGAAGAAGGAGGGGCTCCATCTGAGAGACGGAGCACGCACTTTCATCCAAGAGAGACTGAGCTCTCTCCACAAGGACTTACGGTTTCCACCTGACTAAGCTGTACTTCTCCCAGCCAGTGGGTGGGGACACGGGAGAGCCCATGATAGTTAGAGGCAAAATGAAGAAATCACAATGACAGTTCTCTTTATGTGTCTAAGATGTATGTCATTGAATTTTGTGACCGGTTACAAACATGATGCTTTCCCTGCATGGAAACCTCCCCTCACCCCTGCACCCAGCTAACTTCTGTCTGCCTGGCTGAGAACTTCCCCAACACCCTATCCTTTCTTTTTTAAAAAATTTGTATTTTATATTGGGGTACAGTTGATTAACAATGTTGTGTTAGTTTCAGGTGTACAGCAAAGTGATTCAGTTATACATATACATACATCTATTCTTTTTCAGATTCTTTTCCCATTTAGGTTATTACAGAATATTGAGCAGAGTTCCTTATACTATACAGTAGGTCATCGTTGATTATTTATTTTAAATATAGTAGTGTGTGCATGTCAGTCCCAAACTCCCTAACTATCCTCCCCCTACCCTTCCCCCTGGTAACCATAAGTTTGTTCTCTAAGTCTGTGAGTCTGTTTCTGTTTTGTAAACAAGTTCATTTGTATCATGTTTTTTAGATTCCGCATATAAACGATATCATATGATATTTGTCTTTCTCTGTCTGACTTACTTCACTTAGTATGATCATCTCTAGGTCCATCCATGTTGCTGCAAATGACATTATTTCATTCTTTTTAATGGCTGAGTTATATTCCATTGTATATATGCACTCTGTCTTTTCTTTAGCCAAACAGTTATCACACTTGGTTGTAATCATGTGTTTAATCTGACTACCTTCGCTGCTAAGCTGTGAGCTTTGTGATGGCTCGGTCTCTGTCTGGCCTGTCACTCTGTGCCTGGAACCAAGCATGGCACTGGCACATCGGAAGTGCTCAATAAATACTCTCGAATATGTGAGTGAACGGGAGGCAGGATTTTCCATGTAATTGTGTGACCTTGAGAAGGTCACTTAAAATCTCCAGGGACATCAAGTATGAAAAACAGTCTCTACCTCATACAGTTGATCACTGTGGAGAGTAAATGGGATGATACAGGTGAGCTACGTAGTATAATTATTGACACTTTATAATTTTAAAAATCTGAGCTATTATCATGAAGTAATACTGTCACCTCGCCCCAGCTCAGTGTTGTATAAATAGTAGGTACTTGATAAATAGTAAATAAATACTTCATTTAAATATTGATAGTTGCTAAATATTGAAAATCTGAGTTCCCCAAATAGGTGCTGCTTTCTGTTTAAAAAAATAATAGCCCTTTGCTAGAGTCAACTGGATATTAACTTTAAATATCAAGCTATTTAATTACAGTAAAAGTAAGATTCGGTTTGCTAATGCTAGTTATGAGTAGAGCCTTTAAGAAAACCTTTTGTTTTCTTGTTAAGTGGGCTAGGCTGTTACAGAAAACCACCAGCCACCTCAGAGAATAAAAAGACAAGTGAGCTTGCAGATATTATAAATGAAATACATTAGCAGTCACTGGTGTATGATCAATCAATAAATAACACAGCCTCCCAGGAGATAAACCCCTTTAGGCAAGTCAACTAACGTCTGAAAAAGCAGTCCTCACTTGGAATAGAAAATGAAAGAGAGACTAAATTTAAAGGGCAGTACTCCGTTCTCATTTCTACAGATTTCTCTCTGGGGATCTTCATTTCTAATAGAATAGTTAACATTTCAATACCAAAGTACAGAATGTACTTCTTGTGACTTATTTAGACATCGTTCTTATGACAGATTATTTTATGGCTTTCAGTCTCTTATTACCCACATGCTCAATTTTAGACCAAATCCCCAATGAATAATGTAGGTCAAAGAGAAGTTGTGACTTATTTATTAATAACCCACTTTTGTAGCATCCAGTGAGGCAGGCACACCTGAACTTAAAAACTATGAAGTTCCCTTCATTCCTTCCTTTCTTCCGGAATAATTCAGAACAAAAGGCATTTGGTGGGCCCGAGAAAGCATGGGAGTCGGGGTGCAGCTCAGCAAATGGTTTGGACCTGAAAGGGGTGAGGAAGGTGTCCACGCTGGGAGGGGAGGGGCAGTGGTGGCTCAGCTTGGGGCGTTGAGTCCCCGAGGAGGGGACAAAGAGAGCATTTGTCTAGGGGGATGGTGGTGACCCCAGTCAGGTTGTCAGAGCCTGAGCTGGATAAGTGCGTCTGCATAGGGGTCAAAATGGAGGCAAGGGGTTGGTTACATAAAGGGGGCTTGATACCATCTGGAAATATCCTGAGGACAATGGGAGCCAGGTTTCTTACTGTTAGAGATGAGAATTACAAATGTGGAAGGGAGAAAACTGAACCCCATGATGTTGGAGTGGAATTGGAGGTGTCAGTGTGAACTCATGGTTTTCAATATGTAGAGAGGCATATGAAAAGAAATGTAATGTGATACGTGTGTGTGTGTGTGTGTGTGTGTGTGTGTGTGTGTGTGTGTGTGTACAGGTTGTCTGGCTATGTCCACTAAGAGAACTTGCAAGCTTGATACCCCAAGAGCAAGCACATCAAACACCTAGCTCTCAGTTTTTAAATATAATTCTCCACTAATAGTAAGCAGGCATTCTTGGAGAAAAGCTGATTTTTAAGGCTGTACAAGATAAGCCTGGAACTTAATGTGCCAAAAAGTGAGGAACTGCCCAAAGAATGATGGAGACAATGTCAAAAGGACACAGAAGCCAAATTGAAGTGATTCTCACTGACCAAATCTGGGACAGTTTGAGCATCAAAATAATGATAATAATGATGGTAACAATGATGTCCATTGAATAAAGTAGAAATCCATTAATTCATACTTTCGTACTTACACACACAAATAGATGAATGGGAAAAAAGCTAAAGCTTTTCTTTATAGAAGAATGCCAACTAATGAATATAGAAGGAATAATGAAAGTTTAAAAATTATCTTTTGGCAACCATCATAGTAATAATTAATTCATCCAAAAACTTCAATGGATGCTGAACTAGTGGGTTAAGTTTTGATTAAAAATAGGATATTTAGATAGTCTCAAAAAGCTCTGCATAACATACTTAATTACAAAAGAGAAGGAGAAACTTTATAGGCGAGAAGCCTGGCAGACACAGACTTAAGTAAGCAAAGTGAATACAACTACTGATGTGACAAATGGAAATCACATACCACCTGATAGGATACAAGGAGAAGACTTCCCTTCCATGATATTCCTGCCAAAAATATAATCTTGAGGGAATATCTGACAAATCCAAGTCCGGGAACATTCTACAAAATAACTAGCCTGAAACTAAAAAAAACATCAAGGTCATGAAGTTCAAGGAAATATTAAGGAACTCGTCCAGATTGAAGGAGACCAAAGAGACATGACAACTAAACACACCACGTGATCTTGGATTGGATCCTTTCATTGTTAAGTGTATTTGGGACAATTGATGACTCTTTTTTTAACAAATATTTCTTTATTTTTAAAATTTTATTTTATTTTATTTAAAAAACTTATTTTATTTGTTTATTTTAGGCTCTGTTGGGTCTTCGTTGCTGCACACGGGCTTTCTGTAGCTGTGGCGAGCGGGGTCTACTCTTTGTTGCAGTGCGCAGGTTTCTCATTGTGGTGGCTTCTCTTGTTGCAGAGCACGGGCTTCAGGCGCGCGTGCTTCAGTAGTTGCGGCACGCGGGCTCAGTAGTTGTGGCTCACAGGCTCCAGAGCGCAGGCTCAGTAGTTGCGGCGCACGTGCTTAGTTGCTCTGCGGCATGTGGGATCTTCCTGGACCAGAGCTCGAACCCGTGTCCCCTGTATTGGCAGGCAGATTCTTAACCACTGCACCACCAGGGAAGCCCGTCCTGTTGCCTTTTAAAGTAATTTAAGTCAGTCATTCTTGAGAGAATTTTGCATTTTTCTACCTTCTTAGCTAATTTTCTTGTGGGAATTTATGTTAAGTAAAAATGCCATTTGTCCTCAGGAAACTCATTTTTCTCTCCAGCTAAAGTTTACTAACCTGAAAATGAGCACGTTAGATGTTACAACCATTAAGTTGCCTTCTAGTTCTGAAGTAGTTGGTTGTGTTGGGAAAATGATCTTCAGAGTTAACGGTCATCGCAGAAGCATTCAACAAACATTCGGTCAAGACCTTCCTCTGTTACTCTTTCATGGGTGTGTGTCCTGTTTTTAATGTGATAATTATCCAATATTCTCAGACTCAAGGGTTCCTTATTCTACCTACTTGCATTTTTCCTTTTTCACTTATTTTGAGACTTTTTGTTTTTCCTTCTTCACATTCTGGGCTGAATTTTTCTTGTTTCCATTCAGTTTACAGGAGCCAGGTGTAAAACAGTCTTTCTGCAGGATCCCAAAGGACTCTAAATATATGAGACTCCATTAGCATTGTAATTCATTGTCCCAGATATCATTGATGTGCAGAAATATCCATAACTTATTATGAAATATTCATAATAGTTATTATTTTAGTATCATCCTTTAAAATTATCTTTATACATTTCATAATGTGTATATTACTATACTAGGAAATATGTAGAAAATAGTCTGTGTCTATATCGAGTATGCTTGCTCAGAAGTTTCTTATTGTTTGGAATGTGTGATCAAGAAGTTTGGAGGCCAAACTTTTGCTTTAGAAAATTCTTAATTCGTATTAATATAAAACCTAATAACTCTTAGACTTTGTAAAATCATTATTATTGACCATTACCCTTGTTAGTTTGCTCCTTTATATGTAAAATCATTAGGTTCTTGTATCAATCAGAGTTCCTTGATGGTAAGCAACAGAAACTTAACTCTGACCAACTTAGGCAATGCTATGGAAAATGGCACTGAATGGCCTACAAAGCCAAGGGAGAAGCTGGGCAATCCAGCCTCCTAGGAAGGGGCTCTGGCATCCCTGGACCTCCAGAGCAGCATCACCTGGGCTAATCCTTAGATCCTCAACACTGGATGACTCACCCTAGTCACTGTAGTCTAGTCACCCTAGTGTCTCCAGCTCAAGAGTCACATTTCCAAGAAGTCTGAATGGTCTCTCTTGGGTCCTGTGCCACACCCTAAGACACTCTTCTTATCCTCCTTCCCAATATATTTCCTGTGGAGTATGGAGGGATGGTCCTTTCCTGACATCCATATCTATAATTTCAGATGCCAGTGCATGACTGCTTGCTGAAAAATGCCAATTCTAGCGATATCATATTTTCTTTATCTTCAGAAAGAAGAAAAATGTATCAAATGATTAGTCTAAAGTGTCACTTTCTTACCAAAAACTTTCGATATTTTATACTCAGTTGTGGTTTTTTCTACCCCCTTTACATTTTGCTTAAATGATGTTTGAATTCTTAAACTACCTTTATGAAATTGAAACAAAAATGTTCACCGAGGGTCAAATATAATTTTCAATTTTTTCATAAATAATTATAAGCCCTTAGAATAAATTTTAGTAGATTCATAATCACTTTTAAGTTAAATTTGTTTTAAAATCTATTTACTTTTCCTACTTATATAAATAAATTACTGTACTCTGATACTATAGAAATCAAGCTTAATCATTCCTCCCTTTAATTCATAGGAAAAGACAAGATAAAATGTTTAGATTTATACTTAATTTTTCTGAAAGGTAAAATACCTGGTGTAGAGATAGAGGTAGAGGATGCATTGGGGAGAAATGTGCATTAAATGTTTATTCCCTTTCTTCAGGTCATGTGTTAGAAAATATTCAAGGGAGAACCTTCAATCACAGATCAGATAATTTCCTTTGAATTTCAAAAGTGATTTCATGAGGATATTTTTTTCTGTCAAATCATAAGCTTTTTTAAAGGCAAAATGTGAAGGCCGTAGATGAAGATTCCACTTAGGACAAGATTAATACATTAGTGGAGGAGCTCCTTGAGGGACGAAATTAATATGGAACCAAAACATACTGCCTAGCCCTCTGCTCAAGTATGTTTCCACCAGTGAAATGCCCTTTTGGCTGAATATGGCCTTTGAATTTCATGACAAAGTATCATCTTGGAGGAATCATCTTGAGGGAATCAAATATATCCAATTTTAAACCTCAATTAGTGCCTTTGTTCTACTTGGCCGATAAGATAAACAGCTAGAGCCTAAAACAAATGTGACGCCGGGAGGTACTCTTCAAAACAGGGACATCAGGGAGTTCAAGTCCACGGCTTGGGGATACCCCATCAAGTCCAGAGCAGGTCAAGGGAAGCAGCACCGTGCAGCCAGAGGAGCAGAGTATGAAATGGGAGGAGGGAGACTGTGCTCTGGATTGTCCTGAGTCCCTTATGATTGTATCTGACCAGGTGGAATTAATGAGATGGCATGATTGAAATATTTGGTTATGCCTTTTCATTGTAATCCTTCTGTGTATAATTCTCTAAAGGAAAAGAACTGATTCTGTTGATGGTGTTGGTTTACATAGATGTAGTTAATTTGAAATTTCCGGTCAGGTGTGATTTGTCCCAAGTTGACTGATGGAAAATAATTTTATTCACATTCACAAGTCACCTACTACGTGCATACCACGATATAAAACATTCTCAAATTCACCAGAATTTAGTAGTGCAGAGAGGGAGGTGGGAGTGGAGAGAGCCTACCATTCAAATCATAACTACGTGCCAAAATATGCAATACAGGCAAGTAGTTTAAAATCTAGAAGGTCGGGCTTCCCTGGTGGCGCAGTGGTTGAGAGTCCACCTGCCCATGCAGGGGACGCGGGTTCGTGCCCCGGTCCGGGAAGATCCCACATGCCGCGGAGCGCCTGGGCCCGTGAGCCATGGCCGCTGAGCCTGCTCGTCCGGAGCCTGTGCTCTGCAACGGGAGAGGCCACAGCAGTGAGAGGCCCGCGTACCACAAAACAAACAAACAAACAAAAAAATCTAGAAGGTCAAAAGATACAGAGGTTAGTATGAGGAGGAGCAGATTAAGTCAGCAAGGGGGCGCTAGAACTTGGAATGGGGCTTTAAGCCTGGGTACGTCTGGATACGAGAAGTAGAAAATAGGAGGACCATTGTGTATCTTGGCTATGTAGACACCCTGACTTAGGATACTTTAAGGTGAAGTTCAAGTCCAATGGCTTGAACTTCAATCTGTTTTATATATAGTAGTTGGTATCTGCTAATCCCAATCCCATTTTACAGATCTTTAAATTAACTAAGTGTGGGGTAAAGTTTGTGTTTGATCAGAGCTCACAATATGTGGAATCAAAAGAACTAGGGTTTGAGTCCTGATTCTATCCAAACTGTAAGGGAACAGAATTTTAGTATTAGTTTGTAAGCAAATTTATTGCAGTTGGAATCTCCTTACCTGAGTAATGAATGCAAGAAGTAAGTCTCGTCTCTTCCTTCCAGGCGTGTCTGCACAGCTCACCAGCACCTGGCACCGTCGGAATACATCCGTAGGAACGCCCTTTTGGATGGCTCCTGAGGTCGGTTAGAGTTTTGAGGGATGCAAATGTAACATTTGATCCTTTCTGAGTTTCCTTTCTATGCATACTCTAGCTCCATATGTGTTTTTGGAATATACTAGAAGAAAATGTCAGTTGTGTTGTTTTTATGTGACATATTTTCATGTGTGAGGAGGGACATGGGAGATAATAAATGGGCTGTGAGCAAATATGTGAATAAATGAGGGATTGAATGAATGAGTCACAAGAGGTAAAGAGAAACTACAGTTGAACAACACAGGTTTGAACTGCGGGTTTGCTTATACGCAAATTTTTTTTCAATAAAGTACCTGTATTTTCATTTTACAGACTGTTTTCTTTTTCTATTGAAGTATAGTTGATTTACAGTGTTGTGTTAGTTTCTGCTGTACAGCAAAGTGATTTAGTTATACATGTATATGTTCTTTTTCCTATTCTTTTTCATTTTAGGTTATTACAAGATATTGACTATAGTGCCCTGTGCTATACAGTAGGACCTTGTTGTTTATCTGTTTTTATATAGTAGTTGGTATCTGCTAATCTCAATCCCATTTTACAGATCTTTAAATTAACTAAGTGTGGGGAAAAGTTTGTGTTTGATCAGAGCTCACAATATGTGGAATCAAATGAACTAGGGTTTGAGTCCTGATTCTATCCAAACTGTGTCAGCTTCCTGACCTTGGGTGAGTCATTTATCAGTTCCTCTGTTTTTGAGACAGAGATAACAGTACATGGATTTTCGACTGCTCGGGGTGGGGGTGGGGGGTTGGAACCCCTAACCCTGTATTGCTCAAGGGTCAGCTGTACTTGCAGCCTTAATTTTTCATTAAATATACTTTTAATTGCTTAGCATGCATCTCTCTTAATGATGTTTAGATTTTGTTTTTAACTTGGATAGAAATATAAAAACGCCTGTCTTTGTTTAAGATCAGAGTCAGGCCTATTAGCCTGTGTTTATAGTAGCTTCCCATGTTGAGTCACTCTGCTTAGGGCCACATTGCACTTCAGGAGATTCTTTTCACCATCATCTTTGGGAAGTTGTAGAGAAACTGCTAAAATAGTGGAGGAAAAATGTTTTCTTGAGTCACATCTTTTCTCCACAGTCACTGTTAATGCCTTTAATCCTTTTAATTATGTTCATCAGTAGAGAACATATGTTTGAAAGCTTTCTGTGCAACCTTTGGGAAAAGCTCTGCTATTTACCTACAACTCTAGCGAGTGAAGGGAGGAGAAGTAATTCAAATACTACATTAATATTGCAAAATCGTAGAATTAAATTTGCTTAAGGATTAAATCGTGGTGTACTGTTCCTACTTTAATACTAATTCAATTACTACTTGCAAAAAAAAAGTTAAAATGTAAGCGTAATGTAAAACATGGAGAAAGGATAAGTTAGCTTAAGAAACTTTAAAAAATTCCAATGGATTCAAAAATTTTTTGAACAGGGAGAACATCTTAGAATAAAAGTAGAAAGTATAGTTATATAAGCAAAAACAAAATTGAATAAGAGTATCTCAAATAAAAAGGCTAAAAAAAATTGAGTAAGAGAATCTCAAGTGAGAGTTTCTTCAGTTTGTTCTGATATATCACTGTTGTTTTAAAAGCTTATGAAAAATTTTCAAAGTGAAAAATTAATAAAATTTAGCTATAATACCAAGCTTTGCATCTTACCCACATATATGATTAATTACTATAAAAATACTATAATATATAAAACTAAATGTTTAATATTAAATAATTAATCATCTAGCTTTATATTTTTCATATTTTAATTTATAGCAACAAAGCCAGTATTATATTTTAAGTATGCCATTTATTAAAAATAATTTTGATTAGTAGATCTTGGAACCAGTATATGAAGAAAAGGAAATATTTTGATCTATCTAAAATTGAATTACCAGAATAATAAATAATTTAATAATTAAAATTTATACTTCTTACTATGCAATTACTAGACAGGCATTTTACTGATGTCATTATTTATTATTAATAAGCCTACTGTAGCACAAATAGGGTTTGAAAGTTGTTTCCTGCTCGGCAAACCAATGGATATTATCTAAAAGAGAAAGGTTCACTGTGGTCTTTTCAAACTGTCATATAAATATATGTTCAAGATTTTGTGCATATTATATGCATCTCCCTGTAATAAGCATTTTCCAACTTTTGAATGATTGGCAATATTTCAATAAATTTCCACTTACCTAGAATTGTTGAAGAATGTCAAATTGCTATGAATTAGAAAACAGTAAGGTAAACAAAATTGTTCAAATTGATTAGCAGTTGAAAAGTGAAATTCTTGATTTGACATTTTTTCAGTTAAATTCTAGATCAAAGGCCTAGCATTTGTTGGTTACGTAAAGCCATCCTTCCCAAACTAGAGTATGTGTGTTTCACAGTGAAGGAGACAGGAGAGACAGTAGCTGTGCTGGGTGACCATGTAACTTACTGTCCAAGCCAGGACACTTTGGAGAGTGAAAGGGGATGGTATTTATAATGACTCTAGGGAAGCGAGCATAAACCTAGAACATCATGGGCAAATTGGGGCATAAATTCATCCTCTGTGCCAACACAGGGTTTTTTTTTAATGTGTTAAGCTTGATGTTAAGTAGAGTCAGAAAGATGAACTATGTTCCAGACAGGACCTTAGATTCCTTTCATTTTGCATATCATTTCATATTACTGTAGTTAAATGATAAAACTCTAACCTGCCATCATCCCCAAATCATTTTTTGTCTTGTGAGTTGGCATTCACAAAATGTAAAACTTTTTAAAATATAAAAAATAGTTTTAAAAATTTAAAGTTGAATTTTCTTTTTGTTATCACTGATGTTACAATTATTATTTGCAGCCTGTCTGTATTTATACTTACACATTTAGAAATAAATTGTGAAGTAACCGTGTAATAATTCTTCTGTGTTAACACTATTTCATGATACTGCAAAAAAGATTCCCCCCTTTTTATTCTTGTCTCTTAGTGACATCCTTTGATTAGTGGCATTTTTAAAAAGCTGGTTGTAGCTTTACTATTTAGTGTGCTCCCAGATAACTGCTGATAAAGCCTTACCAATGTTTATTTTTATCCAGTTTATTTTCCTCTTACTAATGGCATAAGCCTTTTTGCATTTCTCCACACTTGTCTCATTCCTGCCTTCTAGTTGTCAGAAAAGTTTGAGGCCATTTGACTAGACTGCTCTCAAGCTTATTGTTGCGGGCCTCTCCCGTTGCGGAGCACAGGCTCCGGACACGCAGGCTCAGCGGCTATGGCTCACTGGCCCAGCCGCTCCGTGGCATGTGGGATCTTCCCGGACCGGGGCACGAACCTGCGTCCCCTGCATTGGCAGGTGGACTCTCAACCACTGCGCCACCAGGGAAGCCCCCTTCCTTCGCTTTTTATTTGTTAAAGATGTATTCTTTATCTTTGCTGAGATGAATGACTCTGTTCACTCATCAAATGTTTATCAAGTGACTATCATTGCACAGGTGTTAGCTGTGTATTTGATTACATCCCTTCCCATGGGGGACACTGTTTCAGTCCCCTTTCTGTTTTGCATTTTCAAAAAGTTTTTTTCATAGGTTTCTCCTCATACTTGCAATCCTGCTAAGATATTCTCTGTTCTCAGAAGAAAACTACTGCTACTAATTATAATTTGAGCTTTTACTCCCCTGTGTTACTGCCTTTGCTCGGAGCTCTCAAACCTCATCAGTTTGAACACTTACACATTGTTCTAAGCATTTTGCTACGTGCTTGTTAAAGTCACAAACTTCATTTTTCTTTCATTTTCTACTAGGTGATTGCATGTGAACAGCAGTTGGATACAACTTACGATGCCAGATGTGACACGTGGTCCCTGGGGATCACGGCCATCGAGCTTGGGGATGGAGATCCTCCACTGGCCGACCTCCATCCCATGAGAGCACTCTTCAAAATACCAAGGTCAGGGGGCTCTCACACTGGGTCTGTCTGTCTTCCTCTAACCCCTGAGTGCTCGTCAAGCTCCTCGTGGAAATACCCAGATATATTTCAGCAGGTTGGGAGCAGAGTGGCCTGGAATATCATGCTGCTTCTTCCGAGACACTCTTTTTGTTCCATAGTTTCATTTCCCTGGTCTAAGTCAAAGAGCTTTCTCTTGGTACTAAGTGTGTCTTTTTTTCTTTGGCAAGGATTTGCGCTCAGAAAACAGCAGTTCCTGCCACGGTTGATCCATTCCCAGATTCATCAGTGAGGCTCCCTGGTCCACAGTCAGTGGAACAGTGATGTGCTTCATTTCACTCTATCAATCTAGTAATTTTTTTACTACTTGCTAATACTTCCCTTTGTTTAGAACTTTAAGATAATAGTATTAAGAAAGTTAGAAATAAAATTTATTGATAAAATAATGATTTCAAATTTGTTAGTGTTTTGAATATATTAATATGAGACACTAAACTTAGAAGAATAATCTCTTTGGAGCCAGGAAGATGCTTTTCTATGGAGACCCCTCCCCTTCAATGTGTGTATTGGCAGACTTTCCCCTGCTGATCTTATCACTAATTAAACACTGTTTTATATATACTTTGGGTAGTTCCTAGATATTTCAGAAAACTGATTTGAAAAAAACTGCCTTTTTTTATTATGAATGTGTCGTCTTTTGAAGACTTTCTTAAGGATTTTGCTTGGTACCTTAATTTTAATGAAATGCACACAGAGAGGGCCTGTGGTGACAGGGGTCCAGGGCAGAGAAGGTAGTGTATGTTACAGTTTGTTACCACATTCTCCATTAAATAAATTGTGTGGTCCTAATGCCTATAGAACACTGAATAATATGTACAAAGCCCTGGTGGGGCGTGGTTCTGGTCCTAAAGAAATAATGCCAATATGACCTATTCATTTCCAAATAGATCTGTTTGGAATATTTCGCATGTAGTTAAATTAGTATAGGACCAAAGCATTTGAATTTGTTTTTAACTTTACCTTGGAATTTTCTGTCCTGTCTATATGTTCTGAATTATAATACCTTAGAGATAGGTCATCCTTTACATAACAATTTCAATGTATCTCTCAGGTCTTACTGTTTGTAAAATATATTGCTTACTTGGTAAGTGGGGAAGCAAGATTACAAAAAAGAGCAGAGGGACTTCCCTGGCGGCCCAGTGGTTAAGACTCACTCTGTGCTTCCACTGCAGGGGTCGCAGGTTCGATCCTTGGTTGGGGAACTAGGAAACCGCACGCGGCGCTGTGCAGCCAAAAAAAAAAAAGGCAGAAAACCTGCTCTGTACCAAGTCAGACGTTTCATTAAATTTGAGGAAAACAAATAGAAAAAATCTGTATATCCTAATTCCTACTGTCATTCAGTATGTAAGATGAAGCACTATTCTTCCTGAGCCATTTAAATTATGGTCTAAATGACCATAGTTAGCCTAGTGTCACTGCTCTTGGTGATGGTACCACATGGAGGAAGGATGCTACTGTTGATACATATTGTACCTATGGGCAAGGTGCTTCTGGAAGCTGCACCATCTTAGTTATGTCTTATTACGTCTACCATCAGTATTTCTCTGAAATGGAATTCTAAGAATACTGACTGTAGAAATGAGAAAAAAAGGGGGATCTGAAAAGCTACCTGGTTCTGAATGTCCTAAAATCATCAAAACCTTGTTATACTCCAAGAAACCGATAAATCTCTTAGAAAGGAATATTTCAGGAGAACAAGAAGCAAAGCAAGATTGTTGCAGAAAAGCATTACTTCTTTTAATGTGCAAATCAGCAATCTTCAGATAGTCCTAGGATTGTAAAATGAGCTTTAGGCGTGATCTAGGGTAGATGAGTAGCTGTACTTTTCTTTAATGAGCCTGTACGGACTGTACATTAATTTTGTTATAAGCTATTTAAGGACTAATGCAGAGCTGAAGACAAAGTGTTTCCATCCCACTAATGAAAACAAGGAGCTGTTGGAATTAACATAACGCAGCACTTCAGCGAATTCAACTGTCGTGGCTGATCAGTGTTGCTTGATTACAGTTAGATCAGCCTCATTTTCAAATGATGTTCCTTTGTATTCATGAATATACCAAAAAAGAAAAGATCCGTTCAGCTTAAAATGAAAGGAATTAATAACAGAATCTTCTAAGTGGCATTCAGAGCTTTACTGCTAATCATATTTTCCGGTTCCTTACTTGTGTAACCTTGTCTCTGGCCCTCTACCCAGTAACAACAGAACAAGTCGTAAAGGCATTCTACTATAAAGGCCCCTCTATGCTGCAGTTTCCTCCATATTTCGAACACGTCTCCTTTCAGGTCACCTCTGTGTATCCTGAATATTCCTCAGAGATTTCTGCTGGATTCAAAAGAAAAAATCTTCTCCCGAGTAGTCATTGTTTCTATTCGGCTAAGTATTTATGTTTTCCTCTAGGGCTCTCAGTTCAAAGCAAGAAGCTTCGTTCAAAGAAGAAAAATTATTAGCTAGAAAAAAATGTGTCATATATTAAGTGCTTTCAGAGAAACAAGGAAACTGTCATTCCATATAGAGAATGATTAAAAACTAATTATCTGTCTTTAAATTGGAAAATGATGGTAATATTTCATTATACCTGGCAGAATCTTAATGCAGCAATGACATTAGTCTGGCTGGCTCTGCCTCTTAATTTTTATCGTTACTGACCAATGTGCACAATCCAACCTTGTATCTTGTTTTTCTAGGAATCCACCCCCAAAACTGAGGCAGCCTGAGATATGGTCAGCAGAATTCAATGACTTCATCAGCAAGTGAGTAATAATAGAGTCTTTTAAAAGAATTAACGAGATCCCGTCCTGCTGTAACTTTGAGATGTGCTTTTTATAACAATTCCTCTGTGCTTCCGAATCTCCTCCTTATCTATTAAATAGCCCCAGAAGTTTCCATGATTTTCTTCAAAACAAGCATTTGTAGCGTCTTCTGAATGTTCAGTGAACCCATTATTATTCTGATAATGATCTCAGGGTCTTGTTCGTTCACTTATCGATAGCTGTGCTTCTGCAGACATTGCATCGCCCACGAACCTGTTCTTCTGTCCACCTGCCCTTTGCAGCCTCACCCTCAGCATGTCCCACCTTCTCACCCATTGTCTGTTCAGTCCGTTTCTTAGCCCTTCATTTATCTGCATCGCTAATTCCCATCACAGGGAAGTTGTCATTGCACTTGGTGAGTCAGATAATCATACAGATAAAATGCTTATACGTTTGAAGTTCACTTTTAATTTGACAGATACTTAGTACAAGTGCAGTGCCTCCAGACAATTGACTAGAAGCTGTGAGTCAGCCATTTCTAAATCTGTCCATGAACTTTTTTCACAATCTTTGTCATGACTTCACCTTGAGAAAATAAGGGAAGGGATGACTGCAAGTTGTAAATGGGAGAGAGGGGTCATTAAGCTCTTTTTTTTTTTTTTTTTTTGCTGTACGCGGGCCTCTCACTGTCGTGGCCTCTCCCGTTGCGGAGCACGGGCTCCGGATGCGCAGGCTCAGCGGCCATGGTTCATGGGCCCAGCCGCTCCGCGGCATGTGGGATCTTCCCGGACCGGGGCACGAACCCACGTCCCCTGCATCAGCAGGCTGACTCTCAACCACTGCGCCACCAGGGAAGCCCGGTCATTAAGCTTTGATGTGTCAAAGCTCACTCAGAAAATGTAAAGAGGGCAAAAAAGTAGAGGAACCGGTCATCCTTGTCCATACTGCTATCACTGGTTTTCCTACCAAGAATATCTGCTTGTTTCTATAAAGAGAGTTATTTAAGGGTTATGAAAATATAAGAAAGATCGATAATCTGCTTTTTCTTTTAGTTTTCACTTAAATAGTGTTTACTGAGTATGTACTATGCACTGCAGAATAGTTAATAAACTGCAGTCGAATTTCACAGACCTCTCAGGAGAATTGTTGGTAGCTTTGAAGGGCTCCCCACGGTTCATAGCCATGCCCCGTGTCCGCAGATCCTTCCGCGTGGATCCTCAATGGGACTTGGTGACTTTGACACACTCGGCACAATTCCACCTCTGAGCAACATTTCCTCGTTTCCCCCAAGCAGTTAGGACTCTGCCCTGCGAGCTCTCCCGTCCTTTGTTCCTCTTCCTCTAGTAGCATTTCCTCTTTTATTTCACTACCTGTTTAGAGGTCTTTCTCCCTCACTAGCCAGTAAACAACTCCAGGGCACCGAATGTGCCTTACTTGTCACTGTAACTCCAGTGTCTAGCAGAGTGGCTGGTACACATCAGCTATCTGATAATGTTTTACCTGAATAAAATAACCTCCTATGTGACTAAACTCAATACGTAGATATGAGTGCTGCAGGCGGCAGAAATCGACACATTCTCTGAAACTAAATGAAAGCTAAGAGCACTTGTTCTTATTTTCAGACATTGTCATCCTCATTCCTTAGCATCTTTTAGCATCCCTGGGTAGTATCTTTTTAGGTAAGCCCTATAGAATAAGTTGCCAAATTCTCATCCCAGGGGGATTAACAATGCAGATGAGAAATGGCAGGGGTCAGATCAGGCATGTGTTCCTTCTTCTTTTTTTCTACCCCCAAATGACAGCCCCACTCTAACCAGTTTTCTCATAATCATACATCCTCAGAACCTCAGGGTTGGAAGGGTATGCAGAGCGTAAATCCGTCTTGAACATGAGCATCGAGGGGCCATCCAGTCAGTAGACCCCTAATAAAAATAATCCTACTTCCCAATGTGGTCCTTTCCATCTTTGATAAGCCTATCAGAAAGTTCTCCCTTATACTGACCAGAAATCTGTGTCTCTCTTCATTCTCCCCATCGATCCTAGATTTTTTTGTCCCTTGTGACTGAAAGCTAGTCTAATCCCTCTTCCAAATATCTGAAGACAGTGGGTTAAACATCCAGTGTTTGCTCCAGTGTTCCTCCTGTGATGCCGTTTCAGGTGCTCTCACCTGGTTGATCCTATCAAGAGTGTGGTACGCATTCGTACTTCTCCTGGAGGACCTCAGAAAACATCCACTGGCATGGGATTTAAACATCCTCAGCACATAAGCCCTCGCAGATGGGTTAGCAGTTTTATCACGTAGGAAGAAATAGATCGATTGAGAAACCTTTAAAAGCATTAGGGGGGCTTCGCTGGTGGCGCAGTGGTTGAGAGTCCACCTGCCAATGCAGGGGACGCGGGTTCGTGCCCCGGTCCGGGAAGATCCCACATGCCGCGGAGCGGCTGGGCCCGTGAGCCATGGCCGCTGAGCCTGCGCGTCCGGAGCCTGTGCTCCGCAATGGGAAAGGCCACACAGTGAGAGGCCCGTGTACCGCAAAAAAAAAAAAAGCATTAGGGAAGGGAAACTGCAAAGTTTGTTTTAATTCTAGGTAAGCATTAAACCTGTAATGACTACATTGTTGTTTATCTTTAGCTACTGACTTGTAAAGGAGACTTTGCAATGGAGACTGAGTTCAGTTATCACTCTTCAGTAATGCTTACTGGGAGGCTAGGGAAGGGGAATTTAGTTGGAAGTTGATATCACTACGGTGTAATCTCTCACAGATTAATTCATCATATTACAGTTCTAACATTGCTTGAGATGCGCTTCCTGGGCTGAGCATCGATGAAGAACATCATTCCATTGTGTTAGAGCAGTTTTTAGGACTGTGAATGATAAATGCAAAACTCTAACTTATCTAATAATGGCATGTTCCTTTCTGCCAGTGCAGGTGCTTGACTAAAGATTATGAAAAGCGTCCAACAGTGTCAGATCTTTTACAGCATAAATTCATTACTCAAGTTGAAGGCAAAGATGCGATGTTACAAAAACAACTCACGGAATTCATTGGTATTTACCAGTGCACGGGAGGCTCAGAAAAGGCCAGGTAATTAAATAGCATCTTGACTCCAAAATCCAAAGATCATCTAAAGAGTCTGACAATTTTATAATGCAATGGTTGTTAAGGTGAGAAAAGAACTCGCTGGTTTAACGATTTAAATTCCCTGGTTGTGGTTTGGAGATAAAGCGGTATTTGAATAAAAAGTGAATGTCACATGTTGAGTTGCATCCTGATATGGTAAAATTACTGGCAGCATTTTTTTTTCTTTCTGTTTGAATTTTATTTTATTTTTTTTATACAGCAGGTCCTTATTAGTCATCCATTTTATACACATCAGTGTATACATGTCAATCCCAATCTCCCAATTCATCACACCACCACCGCCCCCCACCGCTTTCCCCCATTGTTGTCCATATCTTTGTTCTCTACATCTGTGTCTCAACTTCTGCCCTGCAAACCAGTTCATCTGTACCATTTTTTAGGTTCCACATATATGCGTTAGTATATGATATTTGTTTTTCTCTTTCTGACTTACTTCACTCTGTATGACAGTCTCTAGATTCATCCACGTCTCTACAAATGACCCAATTTCGTTCCTTTTTATGGTTGAGTAATATTCCATTGTGTATATGTACCACATCTTCTTTATCCATTCGTCTGTCCATGGGCATTTAGGTTGCTTCCATGACCTGGCTATTGTAAATAGTGCTGCAATGAACATTGGGGTGCATGTGTCTTTTTGAATTATGGTTTTCTCTGGGTATATGCCCAGTAGTGGGATTGCTGGGTCATATGGCAGTTCTATTTTTAGTTTTTTAAGGAACCTCCATACTGTTCTGCATAGTGGCTGTATCAATTTACATTCCCACCAACAGTGCCAGAGGGTTCCCTTTTCTCCACACCCTCTCCAACATTTGATGTTTGTAGATTTTCTGATGATGCCCATTCTAACTGGTGTGAGGTGATACCTCATTGTACTTTTGATTTGCATTTCTCTAATAATTAGTGATGTTGAGCAGCTTTTCATGTGCTTCTTGGCCATCTGTATGTCGTCTTTGGAGAAATGTCTATTTAGGTCTTCTGCCCATTTTTTGATTGGGTTGTTTGTTTTTTTTAATATTGAGCTGCATGGGCTGTTTATGTATTTTGGAGATTAATCCTTTGTCCGTTGATTTGTTTGCAAATATTTTTTTCCCATTCTGAAGATGTCTTTTCATCTTGTTTATGGTTTCCTTTGCTTTGCAAAAGGTTTTAAGTTTCATTAGGTTCCATTTGTTTATTTTTGTTTTTATTTCCATTACTCTTGGAGGTGGATCAAAAAAGATCTTGCTGTGATTTATGTCAAAGAGTGTTCTTCCTATGTTTTCCTCTAAGAGTTTTATAGTGTCCAGTCTTACACTTAAGTCTCTAATCCATTTTGACTTTATTTCTGTGTATGGGAGTGTTCTAATTTCATTCTTTTACATGTAGCTGTCCAGTTTTCCCAGTACCATTTATTGAAGAGACTCTCTTTTCTCCATTGTATATCCTTGCCTCCTTTTTCATAGATTAGTTGACCATAGGTGCGTGGGTTTATCTCTAGGCTTTCTATCCTGTTCCATTGATCTGTATTTCTGGTTTTGTGCCAGTACCACATTGTCTTGATTACTGTAGTGTAGTCTGAAGTTAGGGAGTCTGATTCCTCCACCTCCGTTTTTTCCCCTCAAGACTGCTTTGGCTATTCGTGGTCTTTTGTGTCTCCATACAAATTTTAAGATTTTTTGTTCTAGTTCTGTAAAATAATGCCATTGGTAATTTGATAGGGATTGCATTGAATCTGTAGATTGCTTTGGGTAGTGTAGTCATTTTCACAATATTGATTCTTCCAATCCAAGAACATGGTATATCTCTCCATCTGTTGGTATCATCTTTAATTTCTTTCAACAGTGTCTTTTAGTTTTCTGCATACAGGTCTTTTGTCTCCCTAGGTAGGTTTATTCCTAGGTGTTTTATTGTTTTTGTTACAGTGGTAAATGGGAGTGTTTCCTTAATTTCTCTTTCAGAATTTTCATCATTAGTGTGTAGGAATTGAAGAGATTTCTGTGCATTAATTTTGTATCCTACAACTTTACCAGATTCATTGATTAGCTCTAGTAGTTTTCTGGTGGCATCTTTAGGATTCTCTATGTATAGTATCATGTCATCTGCAAACAGTGACAGTTTTACTGCTTCTTTTCTAATTTGTATTCCTTCTATTTCTTTTTCTTCTCTGATTGCCGTGGCTAGGACTTCCAAAACTAGGTTGAATAATAGTGGCGAGAGTGGACATCCTTGTCTTGTTCCTGATCTTAGAGGAAATGCTTTCAGTTTTTCACCATTGAGAATGATGTTTGCTGTTGGTTTGTCATATATGGCCTTTATTATGTTGAGTTAGGTTCCTCTATGCCCACTTTCTGGAGCCTTTTTATCATAAATGGTGTTGAATTTTTTCAAAAGCTTTTTCTGCATCTATTGAGATGATCATATGGTTTTTATTCTTCAATTTGTTAATAAGGTGTGTCACATTGATTGATTTGCGTATATTGAAGAATCCTTACATCCCTGGGATAAATCCCACTTGATCATGGTGTATGATCCTTTTAATGTGTTCTTGGATTCTGTTTGCTAGTATTTTGTTGAGGATTTTTGCATCTATATTCATCAGTGATATTGGTCTGTAATTTTCTTTTTTTGTAGTATCTTTGTCTGGTTTTGGTATCAGGGTGATGGTGGCCTCATAGAATGAGTTTGGGAGTGTTCCTTTCTCTGCAATTTTTTGGAAGGGTTTGAGAAGGATGGGTGTTAGCTCTTCTCTTAATGTTTGATAGAATTCACCTGTGAAGCCATCTGGTCCTGGACTTTTGTTTGTTGGAAGATTTTTAATCACAGTCTCAATTTCAGTGCTTGTGATTGGTCTGTTCATATTTTCTATTTCTTCCTGGTTCAGTCTTAGAAGGTTATCCCTTTCTAAGAATTTGTCCATTTCTTCCAGGTTGTCCATTTTATTGGCATAGAGTTGCTTGTAGTAGTCTCTTAGGATGCTTTGTATTTCTGCAGTGTCTGTTGTAACTTCTCCTTTTTCATTTCTAATTTTATTGATTTGAGTCCTCTCCCTCTTTTTCTTGATGAGCCTGGCTAATGGTTTATCAATTTTGTTTATCTTCTCAAAGAACCAGCTTTTAGTTTTATTGATCTTTGCTGTTGTTTTCTTTGTTTGTATTTCATTTATTTCTGCTCTGATCTTTATGATTTCTTCCCTTCTGCTAACTTTGGGTTTTGTTTGTTCTACTTTCTCTAGTTCCTTTAGGTGTAAGGTTAGATTGTTTACTTGAGATGTTTCTTGTTTCTTGAGGTAGGCTTGTATGGCTATAAACTTCCCTCTTAGAACTGCTTTTGCTGCCTCCCGTAGGTTTTGGATCATCATGTTTTCATTGTCATTTGTTTCTAGGTATTTTTTGATTTCCTCTTTGATTTCTTCAGTGATCTCTTGGTTATTTAGTAACGTATTGTTTAGCCTTCATGTGTTTGTGTTTTTTACGTTTTTTTCCCTGTAATTGATTTCTAATCTCATAGCATTGTGGTCAGAAAAGATGCTTGATATGATTTCAGTTTTCTTAAATTTACTGAGGCTTGATTTTTGACCCACAATGTGATCTATGCTGGAGAATGTTCTGTGCGCACTTGAGAAGAAAGTGTAATCTGCTGTTTTTGGATGGAATGTCGTATAAATATCAATTGAAAGTGTAATCTGCTGTTTTTGGATGGAATGTCCTATAAATATCAATTAAATCTATCTGGTCTGTTGTGTTATTTAAAGCTTGTGTTTCCTGGTTAATTTTCTGTTTGGGTGATCTGTCCATTGGTGTAAGTGAGGTGTTAAGGTCTCCCACTATTATTGTGTTACTTTCGATTTCCTCTTTTATGGCTGTTAGCATTTGCCTTATGTATTGAGGTGCTCCTATGTTGGGTGCATAAATATTTACAATTGTTATATCTTCTTCTTGGATTGATCCCTTGATCATTATGTATTGTCCTTCTTTGTCTCTTGTAATTATCTTTAAAGTCTATTTTGTCTGATATGAGAATCGCTACTCCAGCATTCTTTTGATTTCCATTTGCATGGAATATCTTTTTCCATCCCCTCAATTTCAGTCTGTATGTGTCCCTAAGTCTGAAGTGGGTCTCTTGTAGACAGCATATATATGGGTCTTGCTTTTGTATCCATTCAACGAGCCTGTGTCTTTTGGTTGGAGCGTTTAATCCATTCATGTTTAAGGTAATTATCAGTATGTACGTTCCTATTACCATTTTCTTAATTGTTTTGGGTTTGTTTTTGTAGGTCCTTTTCTTGTCTTGTATTTTCCACTTAGGGAAGTTCCTTTAGCATTTGTTGTAGAGCTGGTTTGGTGGTGCTGAATTCTCTTAGCTTTTGCTTGTCTGTAAAGCTTTTGATTTCTCCATCAAATCTGAATGAGATCCTTGCCGGGCAGAGTAGTCTTCATTGTAGGTTCTTCCCTTTCATCACTTTAAATATGTCATGCCACTCCCTTCTGGCTTGTAGAGTTTCAGCTGAGAAATCAGCTGTTAACCTTATGGGAGTTCCCTTGTATGTTATTTGTCGTTTTTACCTTGCTGCTTTCAGTAATTTTTCTTTGTCTTTAATTATTGTCACTTTGATTACTGCGTGTCTCAGAGTGTTTCTCCTTGGGTTTATCCTGCCTGGGACTCTCTGCACTTCCTGGACTTGGGTGGCTATTTCCTTTCCCATGTTAGGGAAGTTTTCGACTATAATCTCTTCACATATTTTCTTGGGTCCTTTCTCTCTCTCTTCTCCTTCTGGGACCCCTATAATGTGAATGTTGTTGTGTTTAATGTTGTCCCAGACGTCTGTTAGACTGTCTTCATTTCTTTTCATTCTTTTTTTTTTTTTAACATCTTTATTGGGGTATAATTGCTTTACAATGGTGTGTTAGTTTCTGCTTTATAACAAAGTGAATCAGTCATACATAAACATATGTTCCCATATGTCTTCCCTGTTGCGTCTCTCTCCCTCCCTCATTCTTTTTTCTTTATTCTCTTCCGCAGCAGTGAATTCCACCATTCTGTCTTCCAGGTCACTTATCCGTTCTTCTACCTCAGTTATTCTGCTATTGATTCCTTCTAGTGTATTTTTCATTTCAGTTATTGTGTTGTTCATCTCTGTTTGTTTGTTCTTTAATTCTTCTAGATCTTTGTTAAGCATTTCTTGCATCTTCTCGATCTTTGCCTCCATTCTTTTTCCGAGGTCCTGGATCATCTTCACTATCATTATTCTGAATTCTTTTTCTGGAAGGTTGCCTATCTCCACTTCATTTAGTTGTTTCTCTGGAATTTTATCTTGTTCCTTCATCTGGTACATAGCCCTCTGCCTTTTCATCTTGTCTGTCTTTCTGTGAATGTGGTTTTTGTTCCACAGGCTGCAGGATTGTAGTTCTTCTTGCTTCTGCTGTCTGCCCTCTGGTCTGGACTTGCTTAGTTCTGGTGACTGGGAAGTCCAAGATCAAGGCACTAGCAGATGTGGTGTCTGGTACCCACTTCCTTGTTCATGGAGGGAGAGAGCTGCCAGCAGTTTTTAAACAGCCTCATCAGAACACATAATGTAAACTGCAATAGATGATTAGTATTGGCTTATATTTTCTTGCATTTGTCTCCTCTTCTGTGAAGTAAGATATCTTAGATTTGAGATTTAAAATTGAATGTAACACTTGAAATAGTTTTTTACACTATTATTTTTTGGTATCATTTTCCCTGGTTCAATTATATTCAAAAATCATTTTCAATATTTTATTTATAGCTCCTATTTTGATTTTTAATGATCTGTTATGTATAGTTTTTATAATATTGAATATGTTTACTTATAGATAGTATATATGTTTATTTTAGGAAATTTAGAAGCTACGCAGACATGTACAACATAAAATCAATCAATTATAACATTTCAATCTATAACCTTCTAGTATCTTATGAATGGAAATACATTTTAAAACAAAATTGGAATATATGTGTCCTGGAGCCTGCATTCTTTTCACTGACTAGCAAATACCCATGTCTTTAAATATCCTTGTACCACAAATTTAAAAATTTTTAATTTTTTATTGGAGTATAGTTGATTAACAATGTTGTTTTAGTTTCAGGTGTACAGTAAGGTGATTCAGTTATACATATACATATATCTATTCTTTTTCAAGTTCTTTTCCCATTTATGTTATTACAGAATATTGAGCAGAGTTCCTTGTGCTATACAGTAGGTCCTTGTTATCTGTTTTAAATACAGCAGTGTGTACATGTCAATTCTAAACTCCCAGTCTATCCCTCCTTCCCACCCTTCTGCCCTGGTAACCATAAGTTCATTCTCTAAGTCTGTGCGTCTGTTTCTGTTTTGTAAATAAGTTCATTTGTATCATTTTTTTTTAGATTATGCATATAAGAGATATCATATGATATTTGTCTTTCTCTGTCTGACTTACTTCACTTAGTATGAAGATCTCCAGGTCCATCCATGTTGCTGTAAATGGCATTATTTCATTATTTTTAATGGCTGAGTAATATTCCATTGTATATATTGTACCACATCTTCTTTATCCATTCATCTGTTGATGGACATTTAGGTTGCTTCCATGTCTTGGCTGTTGTAAACAATGCTGCAGTGAACATTGGGTTGCATGTATTCTTTCGAACCATGTTTTTCTCTGGGTATATGCCCAGGAGTGGGATTGCTGGATCATATGGTAGTTCTATATTTAGTTTTTTAGGGAACCTCCATGCTGTTTTCCATAGTAGCTGTACCAATTTACATTCCCACCAACAGTGTAGGAGAGTTCCCTTTTCTCCACACCCTTTCCAGCTTTTATTTTTTGTAGACTTTTTGATGATGGCCATTCTGACTGGTGTGAGGTGATATCTCATTGGAGTTTTTATTTGCATTTCTCTAATAATTAGCAGTGTTGAGCATCTTTTCATGTGCCTCTTGGTCATCTGTATGTCTTCTTTGGAGAAATGTCTATTTAGATTTTCTGCCCTTTTTTTTTTTTTTTTTTTTTTTTGTGGTACGCGGGCCTCTCACTGTTGCGGCCTCTCCTGTTGCGGAGCACAGGCTCCGTACGTGCAGGCTCAGCACCAGTGGCTCACAGGCCCAGCCGCTCTGCGGCATGTGGGATCCTCCCGGACTGGGGCACGAACCCACATCCCCTGCATCAACCACTGCACCACCAGGGAAGCCCTCTGCCCATTTTTGATTGAGTTGTTTGTTTTCTTGATATTGAGCTGCATGAGCTGTTTGTGTATTTTGGAGATTAATCCCTTGTTGGTCGCATTGCTTCCAAATATTTTCTCCCAATCTGTACCACAAATTTTTTAAATTGCTGTACAACATTCTCTTGCATGACTATTCAATGATTGATTTAAATAACCCCCTATGATTGGGCATTTAGGTTGTTATTCATTATTTTTAATTCTAATAAGTAAGTAACACTGTAATGAATAGAGTTGTATACAAATCTCTTACTACTTTTGTAAGATAAATTCCCATAGATGGTATTGTTAAGTCAAAGAATAGTCTTTTGTAATTTAAGTTTATTCATGAGAATCCTATTAATTGCATGTCAGGAGCATATCGCTGTTTAGGGAGCTGGGAGAAGTGCATACAAAATAGGGCATGACCTAAAAAAGCAGTTATATTTGAATTCCTGTTGTGGTTTAATATATTTAATCCCTATTTCTTTAGTGCCTACTATGTGCAGGGCATTGTATTAAGACTTTATATCATGTGATTTTACAACAACCCTGAGGGAAATGTTTTATGATCCCCCATTTTCACAGCAAGAAGAACTGAGGTTTGCAGAGGCTAATTAACTTGTACGAAGCTGCACAGGTAATGAGTGACTTAGCGGGGATTCAAATCCTAATCCCAATGACAAAGCTTTATTTCCATGAATGGCCAATGATTGTGGCCCATTTTGAGTCCATGCCTAAGTGAGTTTACAGCCTTGCTCGAGAGACCTTCAGTGAGGAAAAATTTAAGTCGTGAGTGGAGTAGAGTGCCAGAAAGAAGGAACTGGGCATGTAGTTTCTAGGGAGGAGGTGGTTGGTTGTGGGCTCATAATGCCCATCTTTGTGTCTTTGTGTGGGTATAGCTCCATAGTCTGCTGCAATCCCATCCTCCCCAAAGCAAATGGACAAACAGCAAGCAAACAAGCAAATAAAAAAACAGAGATTGAGGTGTACCAATATTGTATAGGGTGTCCAATGTCAAGAACTGTGAAGGATCTGAGATTTTATCCTACTTGCAAGCTAATAAGTTGACCTGCCAATTTCATGAATGCTGGCAGAAGAGACCCTTGATCAGAGACAGAGGCCTTTATTATGCACAGTTAAGCCCACAGCATGAATTTTACATTCATGTTGGTTGTCCTTGCCCTGTAAGTCCTAGGGGTGATGTGGAATGGCCTTGGTAGATGGTGTATACACAGTGGGTTTGCCTCACAGTTTGGGAACCCTGAGCTTGAGAAACTCTAATCTTTTAAAGGGGTTGCCAGCAAATCTGCCTAAATTTTGCCGTGGAGCAGACTTTATCTTTACTATTCCAGACAGCAAACAAAACCTCCATGTGTCCTGGAGGGAGACACTGTCTTTGTATATATGTTTGTATAGCAAACATGGCAAATATAGTCTAGAACAAAAGCTAATACAAGAGGTGAAGAAATGTGAGAGACTCATGGAGAATTGCCTCCCAGCATTCAAGCATTATAAGAATGGTTGAACCACACAGTATTTAGATTAAAAAGCCTGGTGCTCTAAGTTCTAGTGATTAAAAGAAATTATTGACAACTACTATATATTGGACACTGTGTTAGCCTAAGCTCAATACTTCTGCTTGAGTCACAAAATATATTCTTCTTTATCCAGTTAAGAATTCAGAATATGCTTTCAATATGAGAACTCAAGTCTTACTCAGTTATGGACAATTTTCAGTCATTATTCCTTTAAATATTGATCCTCTCTCATCTTTTTATTTTCTGCTCCTAAGAGATAAATATTGGAATGTCCTAATTTATATTAAATGTCTTATAATTTCTCTTTCAAGTTCATCAACGGTTTATCAATCTCTGCTGCATTTTAGATAATTTCTTCAAAATTGTTTTCCAGTTCACTAATTTGCTCTTAGACTAGACCTAGTTAGAGCTATCCTACATACTGATTTTTCATGTCAATATTTCTGTGTTTTTCATTTCTAGATTTTCTCACTGTTTTATTTTTTTAACCATTTATTCTTTCATCATATCGGACTTTTATATCTGGCCGTTCATATCTGGCTAATTTCTTTGTCTTTTTTGTGAATGTAATTCTTTCCTTTTTCTCTTGATCTTACACTACTTAGCAGTCATTTTTTGATTTGCATTTTAACAAGATTGAAATGTCCTTATGAATGAGTTCGTTTCCTCAATATGTGGTTTCCTTCTGTGATTTAGAATTTTAGTTTGCTCTCCCATCTTTATTTTTTTTAATATTTTATTTATTTTAAAATATTTCTGTATTTTCTTTATATTTTTGGCTGTGTCAGGTCTTAGTTGTGGCACGTGGCGTCTTCGTTGAGGTGTGCAGGATCTCTCGTTGCAGCGCATGGGCTTCTCTCTAGTAGTGGTGTGCAGGTTTTCTCTCTCTAGTTGTGGTGCATGGGCTCCAGGGCACATGGACTCTGTAGTTGTGGTGTGCAGGTTCTGTAGTTTGCGGCACACGGGCTCTCTCATTGAGGCGCATGAGCTCAGTAGTTGTGGCACGTGGGCTTAGTTGCCCCACGGCATGTGGGATCTTAGTTCCCCAACCAGGGATTGAACCCATATCCCCTGCATTGGAAGGTGGTTTCTTTACCACTGGACTACCAGGGAAATCCCCACTCTCCCATGTTTAGTAGGTGATCTTTTGTTTTGTTTCTTCCCCTCTTTTGGAGGTTTTGCCTTTGCTGTAATCCAGCTTCAAGTGCCCCCAGTCCAGAGCCTTTCTGTTCATTATGACTTTGAGGATACTGCAGATCTAGTCACTGAGCCAGTATGAAGTAGACCCCATGTCTCTGCCCTGTCCTGCCATCTTAGGTACCTGGTTCTATAAACGGAAGAAGGTGCAGAATTTTTTCAGTCTTCTCTCTCCAGGCAAGGCACACATTCAGTTCCATTCTCTCCACCAAGCACAGGTCAGGGCTTTCGTTCTGCTTCCTTCCCTCCCAGGCCTATTCTGCCTATTTGTAGTCCTGGACTTCGAGTCACCTATGGTTTCTGCTCTCTTACCCAGTGTGTGTCTCATCCATTAGGTCCACCATAATGCTCACCTGGTTTTAGAGAATGTCTTTGTCATTTTAATTCTTTTAAAAAATATTTTAAAATATATTTTATCTTTCAAAAGTGAATGTTTGGAGGGGGTGGAAGTGGAGCTGGAATCATGAACCCACAGCACCATTTGAGCACAGATCTGTGACCTTATAGGAGGGGGAAGGAAAATGCTCTCAGCATTTTTATACTAGTCCCAAAGTGTGAGACATGCTCAGGGAAGTGGAAAGAGGGTCTGGGATGCTGCTGGTACCACCTTAGGCAAAAATAACGCTCTTCAAGATTGTGCAAAATTATTTGATTTGTCATAGTTCCTAACATCGATAAAATTGATCCACAGCCCAGCTATACTAAATCAATATACCTAAATCTAAGCTGACATTTGTTGGTATGTGACACTAACCTTTGGAATTAGATTGATGCATATGCTTGGCAGGATAAGTATTTTTTTATTCACAATTCAGTTTTAAAGTTGACTTTCCTGTAAATTGAGTACAAACTGAGTTCTTTAAATTTCTTGATGGTGGGGAGGGGGTGGTGTTGGAAGCTAGTGTGGAATGAAAACAAGAACGCTCTCTTCTAAGTTAAGGCCTGAACAGAACAAACAAGTCACTCCAATAACTTAGCTGTTCTGCGGAATCAAGATGCATATGAATATAGCAGCCACTCCTATGACAAACTCCTCAACTGTGGGGACGCATTTTTCATAGGAGTTAAAATTTGTGATGTTAGTATGCAGGCTGGATCCGTGAACAACTTGAATTATAAAGTATGTCAAAAAAAAAAGGTTTACTCTTGAATCCGGATTTAAAAATACTCAATTATCCGATTTAATGGGAATAGGTAAAAGTCATTTGTACTTGAAATGTACTCTTCAGCATTCTTGACTAAAAGCAATACATGCCAACTTAAGAAGAAAAGCAATTTTGTGAAAAATACTGGGTGGCTCAGAGAACTGAGAGGGAGGCAGAGAGGCAGGCTTAGAAGCAAAGGAAGCAGGGTGCCTCAAATATCCTTTCTTAAGAACTACCTGCCAAGAGGCTGGCACTGAGACCCACCCCCAGCCCTGTAACGTTTCCTGCAGCAAAGCAGCACTGGGTTCTTGAAAGCCACAAGCGCCTCAAAGGATTTGTAAACTCACCTTGAGCTTTGTGCCACTCGCTGGATGTTCTAAGTTCCCTACAGAACCATTGCTCCCCCAGGCTGAGGTCACAGGCCCGGCTGTAGGTGAAAAACGGAGTGAGAAACACTAGGTCCTCCCTCACTTCCGGTTTCCAGGTGAGAGGCAGAGTCCTTCCTCACAGCATTTCGGAAGGAATTTCACCCCCATGGAGGAAAGGTGTTTTTAGCCGCTGAAGCAATGAATACCCATTATGTGGAATATGCAAACAGGATCCTAAAATTCTTTTATGTACCTTGAACATTTACCTACAAATATTATTTAAGTAATGATTTGCATACCTTGTAAATAAAGGAAAAACCTAGCCCAGTATCTACTCGACTGATAATAAATTCCCAATTAAAATTCCTTTTTATGGGGAGTTCCCTGGCGGTCCAGTGGTTAGGACTCAGCGCTTTCACTGCTGTGGGCCTGGCTTCAGTCCCTGGTTGGGGAACTAAGATCCTGCAAGCCACGTGGCATGGCCATAAAGAAATAAGTAAATAAATAAATTAAATTTCTTTTTATGGTAGTTATACCATATATTAACGTTATCTTTTAAAACTTTTCGTGTTTTATATATATACAAAGAAAAATAACTTGGTACCCTTAGTATTGCTATTGGTGATTATCTTTGATATGTATAAATTATGTTTTACATGTAGTTTTATAGAAGCAAAAAGGAATATTTATAAGAATTTAGTAACTCAAACAGTTATTTCTTGGGCCAAAAATAATGGCTGTATTTGTGGTGCTGCTCTAATCATCCCACTTGTCCCATATATGATTTTCAAACCAGGATATAAGGCAAATTTGAGGCATAGCTCAAAGGATTAACAGACGAAAGACAAAATTTAAAAACTGTCTAACCATTCAGTGCTAAAAGTGCCTGGTTCAGGCTGTCAATTCTTTATTTAGGTGTGGGACTTTATGTAATATACATTCACTAGAATGGGATTTTGATTTTACAAAAAAAAAATATGAAAGAAGGAAGCAGAAAAATCAATAGCAAGTAACAATAGGGTTCTTTCAGTGCGACACAGTGCACAACCCCACGTTACTTTCTGTTTTCTGGGCAAGATAATTTTCCTCTAATGGCTGTGACTATGTCATGGTGAGAATTATTCACCCTTTGGAATGTTTACTCCTTCATACACAGGACTTCTCGAAAGCTATCCTGGCTGCTCTCATAATAACTCCTTTTAATTCCCATCTCCACATGAGTATTTCAAAGACGCTTGCTTCAAACTCAACCTGTCCAAAATGGAACTTAATGCTGTCCCACCCCCAATTAGTTCTTTGTCCCCTTTCTTTTTAGTAGTATCACCACTCATCCCATTATGCCCACCAAAATCTAGGGATTATCTTATCTTTTCTCTCCTACTTTGCATTTTCAGTCCATAGCAAGGCTAAATTTCTTACAGCCCCACTCAACCCCTTACCAATGGTGATACAGTTCTTGCTACCATAGAAATGATGGATTGAGACAACATTCACGTTGTCTCCATATTAATTGAGGCCATTGTATAAAGCTCTGGATGAGGTGTTACACAAGGGTCTGACAGCTGAAGCAGCTGTAGACTCCGTGCTCTGAGTTGTCTGTCTTGGACAGACACTGCCACCAGCTCATGCCTGGATGAGACCTTTTCTCCTAGATTTCACACAGATAATTCTTTGCCTCCTTATTTTGACCAAGGTACTGAAAAAGGTCTTCCTTTTTAATTTAAAAACAGCATGTAAATAGCCATGATACAAAGTAGGAATTTTCAATCCCATAAAAGGAATAAAAATTATGTCCTGGGAGAGTTTGGAAGAAGCCGATAGTACTTCCACTAGCCGGGACAGGAGGGCTTATCCAGGAAGCGGCCTTTAATCTTCACTGCAAGGGAGAAGAGGACTTAATCCTGTGAAAATAGAGTTACCACTGGATGAACATTATTGCTGGAAGGAGCAGCCTGAGCGAAACCATGAAAGCAAGGAGACATGCTCACATTTAGTCAGAGCCGTACGGAGGAGAACTCAAAAACAGGATTGGAGAGACGCGCAGAGGCCAGACCGCGGAGAGCAGTGAAAGTCAGGCTGAGCAGTTTGGCCTGTGTTCCTGACAGCCCCGCTAGGGTGTAGCCCTACGTCACCTGTGTCCTGCTGTGCACCACCCTGTCATTGGTTCTAAAAGGTAAACTGTGGATACACCAAGAATAATTCTGGATGCATTTTGCTTTTCTCCCATATTTCTTCCTAACTTTAAACTATCATTATTTTTTCGAAGATGGGGGAAGTTGGTCTGTCCCCATTATGTTTAATTATCAAGGCAGTTAGTGGCTATTGTTTGGATATTTTGAAATGAGGAACCTATTGACATATATACTTATTTGTATTATTTTTTTTATAAATTTATTTATTTATTTATGGCTGCGTTGGGTCTTCGTGGCTGCGCGCGGGCCTTCTCTAGTTGCAGCGAGCGGGGGCTACTCTTTGTTGTGGTGCGCGGGCGCTTCTCACTGCAGTGGCTTCTCGTGTGGGGCACGGGCTCTAGGCATGCGAGCTTCAGTAGTTGTGGCACACGAGTTTACTTGCTCCGCGGCATGTGGGATCTTCCCGGACCAGGGCTCGAACCCGTGTCCCCTGCATTGGCAGGTGGATTCTTAACCACTGCGCCACCAGGGAAGTCCCTATTTGTATGTTTTTGTGGGATGTTTTAATTGGTGTGTGTGTGTGTGTGTGTGTGTGTGTGTGTACGCGCTGGTGGGCACATGTGTATGCATGCTTCTATTCTAAGTACGTTTTATTTTGGAAAATTCTAATCTTAATTTGGCCAAAATAAGGGGGTGAAGGAGTTGTCCATGTGAAATCCGGAGAAAAGGTCTCATCAAGGCATGAGCTAGTGGCAGTGTCTGTCCAAGATCGATAACTCAGAAAGAGACTGATGAAACTCTGGGAATGTAGTAAGGACCCATCTAGGACCAGGAAATTTAGAAAAGAAATGATCGCTTCTCCTTCCTCACCTGAAATATTTCCTTATGCCTTTCTTCACCACTTCCCCTTCTGGATAAACTCCTAAATGAGAGCTAAATAGCTTTTAAACATAATCTCCAAGAATTTTATAAGGAATTGAATTTATAAGGATTGAATCAGCACTCCCTGGAGAGAAGACCGTTATGAGCATGTTTGTTCCTAAGTAGCAATAAATAAAGGAATTCAAATAAACAGGAAGAGGCAGTTGCTCACAAATCTTTTTTTTTTTTTACTATACCCTCTCCTTTCCTGAGTTCTTTAATTATTCTCTTGGATAGATAAATTGCGTCATCTCATGGTTAGTTCCAGAAAGCCTCAACCCCTAGCTTCTTGCCTGTTGAGATTGAAGCCTAGTTTAGTTAGGTAAAGCATACTTAGGCTAGCGTTTCTTTTCCTCTAAGTATTACATACATTGTTCTACCATCCCTTGGTCAGAGTGTATTGCTGCTGAAAGAACCAAGGCAGTGAGATTTCTCCCTATGCTCGTGACTGGTTGCTTCTACAGGGTCTCCATAAGGCTTTCAGTAGTTTCACCCAGCTGTGTCTTCGGGTCAGTCCTTCCATATCGTTTTGCCTGTACCCTGTGGTGTGCGGGAGCTGACTGCCACTGGCTCAGGAGAGCAGATGGGATCTTTGTTCTTTCCTTTAGTTTTGTGTGCTCAGACCATACACTTACCACATCTGTGACCTCAGTCATGTATATTCTGCGTCTTGTTGCTTTTCTGTCATGACTTTCCTCCATTTCTTTTCTGAATTCAACTGACTCAGTTTTTATCTGTTGCGTTCTTATATCTTCATTAAAGCTTTGTACCCTCTCCTGAAGATTCTTCTCTTTTAATGAGACATCACGTAAGAAATGTCTTTGAGGGATGGGGACCTTTTCGTCTGGACTTTTCCCATGATTCTTTCTTATGATGTATGCTCTTCATCTGTCTGTTGCTTATAATCCTTAACTCTTCTCCTCCTTTTTGTAAACTACAAGTATGTGGTGGTGAATAATCTCTTCTCAGGTGGGACTGGGGACAGCTATTGTTCTAGCAAAACAAAAAGTGGGAATGATGGAAGAATGATTTGGGAAGGCTTAAGCTGAATTAGGTTGATTCTCTTGAACATCCTCTTGCACATCTCCCCTCAGTTTTGAACCTTGAAGAAGTCAGTGTACAGGGCCACTAGGTGGTACGAGCCCAAGTAGCACCATTCACATTGTATTCTCTGTGGGTCACAGCATAAACCCATTCATGACTGTCATTCTCTATCATAATGAAGCAACTGTCTCTTCTCTTACCATCATCCTGCCTCCCCCTGGCTACTGGCCACCCCTCTGCTGGACAGGTATGTGATAGGTCACTGTCCCATGGTCTTCTCCACCGCATCGCTCTTTTGCATGTTGACCTGGGTCTCATCAGGACCCTTTCCCACTTCCGGCATGGCCCACCCATGCCCCCAGAACTGATAGCTCCAGGCAAGGGCTCACTGGATAGGCTTCTCAGGGCTGTGCTTTTTTTTTTTTTAAGTGTCTGTAGTTACTGACTGAAGTGTAAATAATTATGTGTTGGTTCTCAGCTTCCGCTCTCATTTCAACACAAGTTTCACAGTATTTGACAGTTGTGCTTTATAGATTGTGGTTTGGGCCTGTGGCCGTTCCTGTTTCTCATAAAGGAGACTTTTCTCAACTTGCCATTCTTTTTGTTGTTTTGTGAGTCTTAAGGGAAGGGAACAATTACTTTACCCTGTGATCTTTAACTTGAAGTAACTGTCACTCACTTTCTTAGTAAAATAGGACAGGGTATGATGGATTAGAGAGAGTCCCAATTTTTTGACAATTCTTGCATGAAGAGTTGGAGTCTGTGTTGCCCGCCCTTGAACCTGCCATTTTTTGTGAGTGCCTTGGTCAGTAGAAGATAGCAGAAGGAATACTATGACATTTTTGAGCCTAGACTTGCTGAGGAACACTGAGCAAGCCCAGCCTGGCTGGCAAGGACTCCATGTGCTGAGGGGGCAGCAAGGGTTCCCAAAGTGACCAACGGGTGTCAACCACTGATACGCACCTGAACAAGAGCTGAGTCCCAGTGGCGTCTGGCTGAAGCAGGCTTGTCCGCGAACACTTGTGAGACATAGTGATGGGGACTTTCTAGGCCACACGAGTCCTGCATTAGCATGTGCAGTCAGTGAGCAAGGAAAATGTGATTGCTGGTGTTAATGACCCCTACTGTAGCCGTAAGTGGAGTGCGACAGGCCACACTGCACAACTCCTGGAGACACCGTTCATTTCATATTCCATGTGACTGCTTTCACCCCCAGGCATGGAGGCACGTCATGAATGATGCCCTAGAGCTGCACCATGTGGATTGTGGATCAGGAGCCTGGGAAGATTCTGAATACATTTGTTTGATCACCCAAAATAGATTCCCGTCTGTGATACTAGCTGTGTACATGGGATGTCAGCACAAATAAAGAATTGGATAGAAGGCTGTCCCTGTTTCATTGTTTATTATCTAGGTCCTAATTTAGTTTGAAAAATTTTGTCCTCCTGAGGACTTCCACATAAAAATGCTTTCAAGCAAATCTGTATGAGGATGAAATCCTGGGAGGCTTCTCTAAAGTTCATGTGGGTTAATTTATTAGTCATTTCTTTAGTCTTTTCAACATCTTTCAATGGAAGATTGTTCTTCATTAGTATTTAATATTGAAATATGCTGATTCCTTAGAGAGAAATCTAAATTTTATCAGATGTTAGGCCCACTTTACAAATTCTGAAAGCTTATATCAGATTTGCAAATTCCTGTAATGTTTCCAGTGATGTTCTAGAAATCATTAATTACTTGAATTATGGCATTACCCATTTTTAGCTATTTTAAACTGACTCAAATCCTTACTTGTTCTTAAAATATTGTATTTGTACATATATTTCTTATAATTTTATAATTATCATATTTAAAGAGGCCCCTGAAAGTGATCACATTGGATTTCATGGGATAAAATGCTGAGAATACAACAAGCATATGCACTTAAATAGAGCAAAATATAACATTTTTCTAAAAAGAACAAAGTTTCCTGAAAAATTCTGGATGTATACCCTTTGGCTTTTTTCTTAAAGGCATTAGTCTTTAAAAAAAATTTATTCTAGAGAGAAAAAAATTAAAACCTAAGGGATTATCAAGAGCCTTGACCTACATTTAAAGGTTGCACGAAATACTGCAATATCCCTTCTCTCTTTTCTTTCAAATTAGCAATAGCCTAGGATTTGACTGCATCTGTTTTTGGTATTATTACTGTAAAGAAAAGACACATTTTTATAGGGTTGAATTCTGCAGTGCCTCACAGGAGGCAGGACACTGAATAAAGATGATACTAATTTTTTTGCAGGAAAGTGAGATGCACAGATTGAGTAGAGGGCAGAGCGACTGTTTTCTGCGAGTGCCTTCACATTGTTAGTCCTCTGAATACATTTTTGCTCTCATGTCGAAGGCCTTAGACATTGAGAGTAACTTCCTGGACAAATTTTGCTTTAAAGTAGCTAAATCTTTTAACCATCTCTTTGTTGGGGAAAAGGAGAGAAATATTTTTTAAAGATAGTAGTCAAGGTTTAGAGCAGAATATTGCAGCCTTTGAGTAGAATTCAAAATGACATGCCCCTCATTCCTTACTGCCAGGCATGTAAAGGTTTATCTCTGGCTGTTCAGCTGCCCTAATCTTGTTTGCTTCCCCGTTTAGTTTTGTAATCTCTGCAAAAAAAAAAAAAAAAAAAAAAAAAAAAAGATTTTGGTTCACTTTGAAGTTAGATGTTTATGCATTTATTTAAATACAGCTGGGGTTTTTTTTTTAAGTGAAAAATCTGATATCACAATCCCCAGTGTTTTATCAAAAAGAAGGAAAGAAAGGGAAATAAATAAATAGCTACCTTTGGCAATTCCAGTCTTGGGAATAGAAATTGAAGTAGAATACTATGACTTCATGGTTGATTCTTATATAGATCTGACTGTACCACAAGGTCTCCTCAAAAAATAATATATATCTATTAAATACACATATAAGTATATATTTAATATATAAGTATATAAAATACAAACACACACACACACACACACACACACACACACACACACACACACACACACACACACACACACACACACACACACACACACACACACTACCTGGGCAGCCCAGCCTAAAATGTGGGTGTTGTTCCCTGCCCATGGATGAAAATGTAATTCCCCTATATTTATTCAGATAGGGTGGAGAGGTCATGTATTCTGTTCGGGGCTAGTTACATTTGATATGCCAATTAAACAGGAAAGCAGAGTTATCAAGTAGGCAGTGGAATATAGGAGTCTGGGCTTCAGGGGAGAAGCCCATGTTGGAGACAGTGGTTGAGTCATTTGCTTATAAACGTATTTGGTGCCATGACACAGATGAGGTCACTGAATGTGAGTGTTTGGGAATTTAGCGTAGGGAGAGGAGACAGAACAGGTGATTGAGGGACTGTGGCCCTCCAGGGAGGAGAAGCAGGGGAACGTGGTCTGTTGCGAACCACATAAACCCAGTGTTTCAAGGAGAGAATGCGCAATTCTTCTAAAGAGCACTGCAAGTTTTTTAAAACGGAGTAATGCTGAATTTGGACACACCAAGTTCTTTCGTGATCTCGCGGAGAGTCCTCTCAGCAGGGTGGGGTGGAGGGCAGCCCCAGCTGGAAGAAGTTAAGGAAAGAGGTGAGGTGAGGAAGACATAAGGAATAGGAACTACTGTTTAAGAAGCTCAGCTGTAAAAGGAGGAGAAATGGAGCAGTAGCTGGAAGGCATGGAGAATCAAAGGAGAGATTTTTTCTTAAGACGGGGGATACTAGAGCACATTGTACGCTGACGGGGGAGAGGTTGTGCCGCCGATGACAGGGGAGCATCACAGCAGTGACCCTGGGGGAAGCAGGTGTATGAGCACAAGAGCTGGCCTGTGCCCAGAGCAGGGAAATTTATCCCTTGTCACCAGAGAGGAAGGAGGCTGGGAGGGTAAGATGGCACAAAGATGAAATCCTGTCTTGTTTAAAAACTAGGTACGTATAAAAAAGAATAAAAGGAACTATCAAAATGTCAACAGTGGTTATATTGGGGATGTAGTTACAGGTGACATTTTTTTCTTATACCTTTTGGTATTTTTCAATTTTTTTAAAAAAACAAAGTATACTTTTTGTACTTATAAAAAATTTATGTAGTAAATGTAATTATACACTCTCCATGACCCTTCATGCTATCATTCCTTGAAAAGTCAGACTATGTGAAACTCCTCAGCCATGTTTTTGTTTGTTTGTTTTTCTGTTTTTGTTTTTGGCCGCACCACGTGGCTTGTGGGATCTTCGTTCCCCGACCAGAGATTGAACCCGTGCCCCCTGCGGTGGAAGCGTGGAGTCTTAACCACTGGACCGCCAGGGAAGTCCCAGCCATGTTTGTTCTTAACCAGATTGTTTCGCTGTACTGATGTTTGTCTTACAGATACTTACAGTGGCACTAATAACTCTACACATTGAAGGAACTATGCAGCAAGATTCTACTTACAGAAACTGTCTCTTCCCTGTTCTCTTAGTTGTCTCTGAGCTAAGGGTGAGGAGAAGAAAGATGTCAGGAACTCTTGGCAGATGGAGGATCAAATACTCTTGCAAACACCGGTGTCAGTTTCATTTCAACAACTAAAACCAGGTCACTCTAAAATAATAACACACAGAAAAAAAAAAACAAAATAAAATAATAGCACAGAGGAGTCACATTCACAGCAGAAACAGACAAGATTTCTCAGTGGGAACATTTTTCTTCAGCCGCCAGTTAACTATATGTGAAAGAGGAAGGGCCCTGTGAATGAAAAGAACAATCAAAAGTGTAGCTGAGCTGGGTGACGATGACATCTGTCACTCCAGTCATCGCCAGAGCTGATCTGCTCATCTGGCTGACCCGGCTGGTGTGTGCTCCTTCCCCAGCATCATTTCAAAACTGCACGATTGGCCAAAGGGGTCAAACTGCAGATCAATAAAAACTAGTCTTCCAGGGCACACCAGTGAGAGCCTGTATGCCCATTGGTGTTACCAGTTGTGACTTTGTTAGTGGAATTTCAAGATGGATAAGGAAACTAAAAGAAAACTATTGATGATATTTCTGTTTAACAAAGGATTTCTGAACTACCCCAGTGGCTCCCGAACCACCTTAGAAGACGGAGCGTGATATTTACCAGAGAATATTTAACCAAAGTGAAAGCAAATAAAGCTGTTGGTTTACAGCAGTACAACTGAATAGCAAGGATAAACGTTTAACAGGGAGCAGCAAGAGTTGTTTCTTTTTTCAGTGTGTAGAACTGAAATACAAGTGAAGCTGTACTAACCACCCCTGAGGTATTTGTGACCTTTGACAACACAGAAAGAAAATATTTGTAGTCTGAAACTATGTCTCTCCAGTAGGATGGAGTAAATGAAAAATATAATCTGGTTAACAAGCTGTACTTTTCACAAGAGGACAAAAATCTTATTGGAAGGATTCTGACTTTGCCTTCTCCAAGTCTCACAGAAATTAAATATTTAATAAAGTAACATTGGAAATTAATTCTGTAAAATGAAGGCAAAAGGAAAACGTAAAAAGTGTAAAAGTATCTTGAAAGATAGGGTAACGATAAAGATTGGACAGTTTCCTTTGACAAATAATTATTTATTCATTCATTTATTCATCCTGCACATATTTATTGAGTACCTACTATGTCCCAGCTACTCTTTTAGGTGCTTAGGCTACATTAATGACCAAAAGAGACATGTATCAGTAAGAAGATGTAAAATATTTTCACAATTGATGATTCTTTTTATTTTCATTCACAGAATACACCTTAAAAATAGTTTTTCTTAATCATTCATTACAACCTTAATAGCTTTTAAAGTGTTTAACTCATGAAAAAGAGCTTTTATAAACTAATTTATGCACCTGAATTAACTCTGCATGATTTGTGTAATTTCAAAACCCTCGTGGGAATGATCTTTTTTGTTTATAATTTATTGTTAACTCTTCCATCAGAATGTGTGTTCCATGTGAGCAGGGACTTTATCTGTTGTCTTCATAGCTTTATCCCAACTCCTAACAGTGCCTGAAACATATTAGATGCTCCAGAAATTTAAGTATTTGTTGAATGAATGAATGCAGTAGTGGATGTTGAAACGTACAATTTAAGGCTCTACCTAGTGTGTGTGTGTGTGTGTGTGTGTGTTTAGGGTGGGAGAAGTCTAATGAATCAGAGCAGGAATGGAGATATCATATTAATAACTGGGTTCATTGAGTTTTTGTGAACACATCACAAACTTGTTTACCTCACTTTTCACAATTCTTAGAATTAAAGGGAATTGGACTATTTTATTTAACTGCTTTTCTCACTCTTACACCCTATGATCTTATATGTGGTCAATTGTATAGTTTTAAAAATATTAAGTATTCTTGATGCAACTAATCATGCCACTTGAGGGAGTATAAATGTGAGTCCTTCACTCATGCTACTTTGTCGTGACAGCTGTAACTGCCTTTTTAAAATTTTTTTTGGCCCCATTGTCTCTATTATGTTTAAGACCCAACGAAGTGACAGCAATGCTGACAGTGCTTTCTAGAGCAGTCTATTGTGATGGCTGTGTCCAGCAGTCATTGGTGATACAGAAATACAGATACGGGAGAAATGTAAATAGGCAGTCCCCATGACCAGGGGACTTCTCCAGTTAAACTGACCTCATGGAGAGCAGCGCCGAACTCTGAAGCAGCGGGAGATGGGAGGGGAGTGTGCTGGCACCGACATATGCCAGACACCATGTGCCTTTTCACCACGTTCCTCCAGCACCCGACTGAGCACCAGCTCTGTTACCTGTCAAATCAGCCTGAGCACTGCAGTGACACAGGGAGGAGAAACAAAGAAAGGAAGAGTTGTTTGCTGATATGGTGCCCATTTCCTGCTGAGATACTACCATCAGGGTATACATAGGACTTAATAATAAATACAGTGAAGTCCTGCAAAATCAGTGATGCTCATGAATCCTCCGTCAGCAAGACCTGGGCCCACATTTTCTCACTCCCTGCTCAGTTTATTGCTGAGTTCAGTGTCATGTGTTTACAGTTCATGCTTGAGGAGGGTAGAAGGGTCACCTCTGGGACAAAAAGAGAGTGAAGACAACAAAATATGAAATAAATAGAAATTCAATATATAATTCAATATAAATATTAAATATAAAATATAAAGTAAATGAGGATTAAACCTATGATCATAAAGGCAATAATAATAATAATAATTTATTAACCATAGCAGGCCCTGAATGAATCACTTTACATGTATTATTTAATCTCACAACATCTCACACCATTTATCTGTTGTCTTCATAGCTTTATCCCAACTCCTAACAGTGCCTGAAATATATTAGATGCTCCAGAAATTTAAGTATTTGTTGAATGAATGAATGAAACGTACAGTTTAAGGCTCTACCTAGTGTGTGTGTGTGTGTGTGTGTGTGTGTGAAATAGCCATTATTATTTCCATTTTATTTCTGAAGAAGCAGAGTAAGTTCCTTGCCCAAGGCCACATGGCTAGTCAGTGGTAGGGCCACAGCTGGAATAATAGTAGCAATTATATATAAGGCATTTCCATATGCCCATTTTAAATGAGAGTTTGACAAGAAATAATCCATTTTGCTTATCCTCACAAAATCTTTTGTTATTTGATCTGAGCATTCAGATTCTAGAGCCCAGCCTCTTAACTGGGTGTCAATAATTCCGTGATCAAAGGAAGGGATTTGTATAGCTTCAGAAATAACTTTGGATCTTCTGTATAACCACCTCAGAATTCAGTTCAATGTAGGATAATTTATCAGTCAGCCCCTGTTCCTCACTGGCTTTATGGCCATTGTTGCTGCCTGCTTGGCCACTCCCCATATACCTTAGCCCCTCTACTCTTTAACTGGAGAGGAATCTAAATAAAGGAGCTATGCTCTAGAATAGGGCCAAAGCCTCTTCTCAAGTCCCCTGATGAAGTCTTTATGAATGGTAAAACCTAGTTTTTCAAAGTCATGGAAAAGGACTTTTTTCTCTTCAGAATGAAGCAGACAGCCATACGCTACAATAGTATACCTATCAGTACACAGACTTCGGTTGACAGAGAATTCCAGGGTTGGAAGAAGCAACAGAGATTATATGATTCAGCTTTTTAAATATTGTTAGTCTAGGTAAGATTATTAGCTTCCAGCATTTTTTGGTGATAACATGTCGTTTTTAGGAAATGGTGATAGTGATCAATTTATCTTCCCAAATTAAAAGAGACAAGCCTAAAACTTGTGTGTTCAATACAAGATTGCTATCTTAGTATCTCATGGTATCTCATATTCAGTGTTCTTTGAGTTTCAAGAGTTCTTGATATAGTAGACATATTAATTCTTGTCCATCATACATATTGCAAATATTTTTCCCATTTTCTCTTTTACTTGTGTTTTATTATACTCATATTAAAATTGTATTGTCAAATCTCTTCCATTTTTTAATTCTCCTTTCTGTCTTTTCATACTTACAAATTCCATCTGTATCCCATTACTACACAGCCGTTCTTTTGCATCTTCTCCTAGAACTTTTATGATGACATTTTAAATCTATGTTTGTTAATCCATCTGGAATTAATTTTTACATAAAGTACATGATTCCCAAAATTTTAACCAGCTGTTCCAGCACAATTTCTTGAATTTTTTTCTTTCTCTACTAATTTGAAATGCCACATTTATCATCTAATATGTTCTTAGAATAGATGACCCTGAATTGCATTCGCTACTTGAAGTTTAACTTTTCTTGGCTTTCTTTACCTAGTGATAATGTTTATTTCTACAATATAGTAAAATGATTTTTTTTCTTTACTAAAACATGCTACTCCACCGTATTGTTTCCACACTCTGCCCTTTGATTAAAATATTGCGTTGGCTTCCCGTAGTGCCTGGAGTCCAGCCTCACCACGGACCACTGTCCCTCCTGCTGTTTCAGCTGCCGGGCTCGTGCCTGAGTCCAGGCTCCTTGTCACCATCCACTCCTTGTCATTCTCCAGGAACAGTCTTTGGATGCCAAATGGACCCATAAAAACAGATGGAAAATTCAGGGCTTCACTTAAATTAAATACATAATTGGATATCTTTCTCTATTTTCGTAAAAATCATATGTCATATGAGTTTCTTTGGAAATAAGGGGATACGAAAGATGATTCTTGTCGAGTTCAGCAAATGTGGAAACCAACTATGGGCAAATCCTGTGCCAGAAATTGTGGGAGATATGCATTCACTCATTCATTCAACTAATATTTATTGAGGACCTACTGTGTTCTCAATCATCTCCTTGTTCCAAGGACACAATGGGAAACTAAAGACACATAGTCTTGTGTATGTTGGAGCTTGTATTGTAGTAAGGGATTCAAATATTAGCTAAATTATCTATACAAATAAGTGCATAATTATACATTTTTGTAAATGCTATAAAAATTATTATGGAAACATCTAAGAATTGCAAGTAGGAGTAAAGCACTGTTCATATTATTAGATACAAGTCCTTAATCAGATATATTATTTGCAGATGTTTTCTGCCAGCCTGTGACTTCACTTTTTATTCTCTTAACAGTGTCTTTTTTTTTTTACTTTATAAATTATTCATTTATTTATTTATTTATTTATTGCTGTGTTGGGTCTTCATTGCTGGGTGTGGGCTTTCTCTAGTTGCGGTGAGGAGGGCTACTCTTCATTGTGGTGCATGGCCTTCTCATTGCGGTGGCTTCTCGTTGCAGAGCTGGGGCTCTAGGCACGTGGCCTTCAGTAGTTGTGGCACGTGTGCTCAGTAGTTGTGGCTCACGAACTCTAGAGTGCAGGCTCAGTAGTTGTGGTGCACGCACTTAGTTGCTCCATGGCATGTGGAATCTTCCCGGACCAGGGCTCAAACCTGTGTTCCCTGCATTGGCAGGCGGATTCTTAACCACTGCGCCAGCAGGGAAGTCCCAACAGTGTCTTTCACAGAAAAGAAGTTTTTCTTTTTTAAATATTTTTGGCTGCATTGGGTCTTCATTGCTGTGCGCAGGCTTTCTCTAGTTGTGCCAAGCAGGGGCTAATCCTCGTTGGCAGTGCGCGGGCTTCTCATTGTGGTGTCTTCTCTTGCTGCGGAGCATGGGCTGTAAGCGCGTGGGCTTCAGTAGTTGTGGCGCGCAGGCTCTAGAGCACAGGCTCAGTAGTTGTGGCGCATGGGCTTAGTTGCTCCACGGCATGTGGGATCTTCCTGGACCAGGGCTCGAACCCGTGTCCCCTGCATTGGCAGGCGGATTCTTAACCACTGCACCACCAGGGAAGCCCAGGAGTTTTTCATTTTAATGAAGTCTACCTTATCACGTTTTTCTTTCATGGATGATGTTTTGGGTATTGTGTCTATACACTCATTTCTACACCCAAGGTTATCTAGCTTTCTTCTCCTATATTTTCTTCTAGAAGTTTTATAGTTTTGTATTTTACATTTAGACCTATGACTTATCTATTTATTTATTTTAACATCTTTATTGGAGTATAATTGCTTTACAATGGTGTGTTAGTTTCTGCTGTATAACAAAGTGAATCAGTTATACATATCCATATGTTCCCATATCTCTTCCCTCTTGCATCTCCCTCCCTCCCACCCTCCCTATCCCACCCCTCTAGGTGGTCACAAAGCACCGAGCTGATCTCCCTGTGCTATGCGGCCGCTTCCCACTAGCTATCTGTTTTACATTTGGTAGTGTATGTATGCTATGACTTATTTTAAGTTAATTTTTGTGAAAATTTTGTAAGTTTAGTGTCTAGATTCTTTTTTTTTTTTCTTCTGCATGTGGATGTCCAACCATTCCAGCACCATCCTGAGGAACTTTACAGTCTAGTAAAGGGAGTAAGACCTGTACACAAGTGATTGACTGAAATGACTTAACTCAGATGTTTGTCCAGAAGGATGTACAGAATTAAGCTGAGGGTTTAAAACAGGTGGCATTTGAGGTAGACTGTGAAAAGTTTCATCACACAGATGGGACTGAGGAGGAAATTAAAAGACAAAGGACAAATCTTACTTATTTTTAAAATCTCACTCTGAGTGCAGTGTTGAGAAGGATATCAGAGGCAAAGGTGGCAGCAGGGAGGCTGCTGTGGTGTGAGATGAACTGTAGTGGAGGTGATGGTGTTGAGAAAGGTTTGGTTCTGGATTGGATTTGATGAAAGAGCTGAGGGGATTTGTGCATGGGTTGCAGGAGGAGTATGAGAAAAAGTCAGGAGCCAGGGGTCAGGCTGACAAGCAGACGAATGGATCACCATGGGCTGAGATGAGGGTCGTGGGCAGGAGCAGGTTTGGGACATATTAAGTCAGCCACCTTCACAGCCAAGTGAAGCGTCGAGTGAGCAGCTGGGTGCTTAGGTCTGGAGACGAGCAGAGCTGTCAGTGCACGAGTGGTATTTAAAGCGATGAAATCAGGAAGTACATGTTGATAGACAAGAAAATAGCTCTAAGGACCAAAGCTTGGGAGACTCAAAAATGTGACAGTAGGAAGATGAGGAGGGACCAGAAAAAGATACTGAGATGGAGATGCCATTGAGGTAGGGAAGAGAATCAAGAGAAGGACATAAGACACCAAGACAAACGTGTTCAAGAAGAGTTTGTCAAGTGCTGCCAGTAGGTTAAGTAAAATGAGGACTTAGAACGGACCGTGGGACTCAGCAATGTGAAGAAGGTCACTGTTGTCCTTAATGGAAGCTGTTTCCGTGGAGTGTGATGACAGCCTGACTGACATGGGTTTTCTTAATGGGTGGAGTGCAATTGAAGAAGTTAAGTATAGATCATTCTTTTGAGGATTTTTGCTCTAAAGCAAGGAAATGGAATGGTAGATGGAGGAAACAAACTCAAGGACAGGTGGTTTGTTTGTTTCTTTTGGGGAAGATGTTATAACAGTCGAGAGGGAGAAATGAGTGATACAGGAGAGAAAGAGGACCCAGCAGGAGTGACATCCTTGAGTAAGTGAGAGTACATGGAATCCAGCGCACAAAACGGGATTGGCCGTAGGTAGAGGGGGGACCATTATCAATAGTGACTTAATTCTCTAAGCAATGAGAAACCATTACAGTTTGGTGGGTAAGTGGTATGATTCTTATCATGCTTTGTAATCTGCGTATTCCTTCCCCTTTCACTAGTGGACAGATTCAAATGCATAACAGTCTGCCCAAAAATAAACACTGAAAATGCAGTTATGCTCAGAATAGAGTGGATTTCATGCCCAGAAAAGTTGAAACAAACCCTTGTGTTTACCTCAGCAACTTCTCCAGACCTCATGTCAGATCAAGATCTTTACGCTGTTTTTGAAATTGCTGAAATGTTTCACTTTGAAAGTAAACTTCCTAGTACCTGAAATCAATTTTCTGCATACATTTTACCTTTTAAAAGTCCCCAGTGTGGCTTATTTTGTATTCCTCTTAAATTCTACTGAATACTAATTTTTCAAATTATCATTCCTTGACTACCAGTGGGCTAACACTACCTCTGACAAAACTGGAAATCTAATGAGTGAAAATCGCTCCAACTCACCACTTTGTAAGAGGTTAAGTCACACATCGGAATTTAGAGGAAGCTTTAAAGAATATTATATATAAGGTAGTTCTTGATGGAAATAATGAGCTCTTTTGATCATCCATGAAGTAAGTTTAATGTGTTGCATTTTCCCAGCGAAGAGGAGGAGACAGATCAAATGCATGAGGCTGTTTTCTGGTAAATTGTTATCGCTGAATTTAGCAAATCAGCTTCACAGATGTTTTTCAGTTTCTTAGTATCTAAAGTTGACTTTTACTATGATTAGTAATAAGTTCTCAACTCAGAAAGGGTTTTCGTCTTTATTGCTCCTCAGGCATGAACGTCTTTACACCAAGAAAAGTAACTTCAACAGATCTTTAATTTCCAGCCTCAAGGATGTGAATGATTTAGCAACCCTAGAAGTTTTGGATGAGGTAAGAAACTCAGCTTAATTAAACTTAAACATTCTGTCTATTTAAAAAAATTTATAGAAGTGGTTTGAGGAGGAGACTCTTTGACTAGCATCTGTAGGTTTCATGCTTTCTTCGTCTCTTAGCTTCCTGATCATCCCTCCTGTCTTCAGTTTTACTGTGTGTAACTCACGTTTGCAGATCTCTCCGGCCTGGTGTCAACTTTTTCTTCTTTTTTATATTCGAATTACAAAAGTGCTAGTTCCCACAAGCTTGAGTTGCTTAGGTCCAAGACCCCTTCTTCCCCTCAATTCTCCCCAGGAGTCTCAAAGGGGTGATTTGCTTCCTACATCACCATCTCAGTGGCAGGATCTAAAGCCTCGAAGATACCTTGAGAGCCTGTCTGTTACCATGGTCAGTGGACCCCTCGTGGGATCACAGAGCCCACCTTTTCGGGAAATGAATTCTGCTTGAAACTTCTTATCCCAGTGACCTCAGAAATATTTCAGACATCTCTCATGAAGGTACCAGTCCAAGCCAGTAAATTATAGTCTCATCCTCTTTTTCCTCATCACCTTTTATTTCAGATAATCACATCATTAGAGAAATAATAAGGCTCCTTTTCAGTAAAAGGTTGGGATCACTACCCTGCCTGATCCACAGGCTTTCCTTTTTTTAATACTTCTGATACATTCCTGAGCATTTTGCTTAAAAATGTAGCAAATCAGGAGGCATATTCTGAACTGAAGTAGTCATTTGGTAAATTTGGGGTTGCATAAACAACTCAAGTACTTCCTCAGAATAATCTTTCTTGAGAACATCAAACATCTTATAATCAAATAGTGTTTGTAAGCCAGAGATTGCCAATACCTTTATGAATCTTTGTGTATCAGATTTTCCAATGATGTGAAATCCTAAGCTTGTGGATTATAGAGAAGGCTTTACTAATCATATTGCTGACCTACGTATTAAACACTGGGTTGGTTTGTTTCTATTGTCTGTGTTTTATTTTTTTGTCTCTTTTTTGACCCAAGATCTTTTGTGTCATATACTATAAATGATGATGTCTGGCACTGTTAAAATTGATTCCATGTAGTCATATGATTTACCAATTGTGGAAGTTACTTTTCTGTACTTTTTACTCTGCCTCAAAGCCAAACATTTAAGCAAGGGAACTAAGACATTCCACAGAGCCATTGAATAACCTTCATTTGGAATAAAATCATGTTCACTATATCTTCTCTTCCCTTTTCTAGTGTTCTTTCTCTTTACTTCAACTGCTGCATTTACTAACTTCCTTGAAAGCATTGTGTATATATAATCCCTGTAGCATATAATATATTCTGTGGAAAACACAGGTAACAATGACATCCCTCTACAGCTCTCGAAAGAAAAGAAAATACCCATCAAGGGGAAGGATAGTTGCTGACCGGAGGTTACACTTCTTACTCTCAATAGATCTATTTCTTTCTGATCCTTCCTCCAGATTCCAAATGTTTTATTTCTCATCATTTACTTTTAAAATGATAATTGACCATCAGTCATTTTTAACAAAAAGAGATTACTTTTATTTCGTTATAGAATACAGTCTCAGAGCAACTTGAGAAGTGTTACTCCAGAGATCAGATTTACTTCTATGTGGGAGACATACTCATTGCTCTTAACCCTTTTCAGAGTCTGGGTCTTTATTCCGCAGAGGTATGTGGTGTGGCTTGTACACACTTTCTTACTTTGTACAAAAACTTATACTCTTCAGGTATTTAAATTAATTTAATTTAATTTTATCTAATCCTTTGAATAAACAGTTAAATAATTATTGTTAAAACATAGAGATAGGAAAAAACAGAAGATGAATCGATCTGGATGCAGTTTGTCGTCTTCGTGTGAGATATGTTCATTACTTCTTGTCATTGGTAATTGGTAACTGGTCCACACTACATATCATATCAATAAACAGATGCCTAAAAAGTATAGACTTAATGTCTACCTCTGAACCAAGTATAGGAGAGTCAAAAGTAAAATTACATTGTATATGTAGGTACTGTATACTTAATGGCTGTAAAACTCATCATTATGAGTTTAAAAATTCCTTCTGGTTAAATTTTTAATATCAGACAATATGTTTTATGAATATAAGCACATAATTATCCATTATTCACCCCTAATGTTTAAATATAGAATAGTGTTCTGGAGTTAAGCTAGGCTGTTTTTCATTTTCAATTAGATCAATACTCTTCTAGCTATTTGTGTACTCTAGAATATTATGTTGTATTATAATAGTATATTACTCTAGAATAATACTGTGCTTAATATAATTTTTTGTGTGAAAAGTATGTAATTCAGTCTCTACCACTTTAAGATTTACAAGAATAATGGCATATTTATGAACCTTGACCAAGTTTTAGAAGACTGGGCTTTAGCACAAATTCTGCTATCAATTAACTATGTGATCTTGGGCAAAGCAAATGAGAAAGTGTATGTTAAATGATATGAAAGGAAAAAAGTAGTGATCGTATGTCATACATTATTATATCCAAGGAATAGTCAACAAAATGATACCTGATTGTCTTATTTATAAAGTATCTGCTTATTTAAGGAAATCATAGTATTTTGAAACTTTAAGTTCTGCTTTGGAAGTGGTATGCACTTCCAAAAGAGTCTTCTTTTAAATACCACTGCCAAAGTGATGTCATATTATGTCATATCATTTTTCCCTGTTGTTTTATGTCAGACTTTTATTTTACATAATTGTCCATGATTTGTGCATGTATGTGTGTATGTAATATGGATGTGATGTTTTGGTGGTATGAAGCTGTATTTTGATTCACCTTTTGCTTTAAAAATTAGCACTCTATCTGTAAATAAGTAGGGTTTAAACAAAAACAAAAGCCCTACAGCACATGTTCTTTTTAACCTTTAGCATTCCAAACTGTATATTGGAGCAAAGAGAACTGCCAATCCTCCTCACATTTTTGCCATGGCTGACTTAGGATACCAGTCTATGGTAACATATAATTCAGATCAGGTAAGGAGAGTCTCACATTTTTAGAAATTCTCCTCTTAGTTTCTCGTGTGTCAGCTGAATTTTGTGAGGATAAAGTCTTCTTACAGTTTCCTTTTCTCACCGTGCAGTGCATTGTTATTTCTGGGGAAAGTGGTGCTGGAAAGACTGAAAGTGCTCATCTCATAGTTCAGCAGCTGACAGTGCTTGGAAAGGTATAATTTAATTTTTCTCTGTCCTAACAGAAATATTTGTTATACTTCAGAATTTAATTTAACTGATTAGGTTAATATTTACAAATTTCCACATTTAATAATGCACAGAAATCATAACACACTTGTTGTCCTTTGTGAGTGTAAAACATAACAATATAAAGAGCATATGTTTTGTTTTAAGCAAATTCTAACTTTTCTCACTCTTAGTAGGCAAGGCTTTATAGAGGTGATTTTCTCTCTTTTTTGCCCTAACGTATTCTCTGAATGCTTTCCTTACTTCTTCTTCCTTTGTTACCAGCAAGATAAAGGGGAGTCAATATACAAAAATTAATTATATTTATATATTATATGCATACTAACAATGATCAGTTTAAACTTAAATGTATTATTTATATTAGCACCATAAAACATGAACTATTGAAATCTAGATCTTACAAAACATGTAAAAGATTTGTATGCTGAAAAATAGAAAAAGTTGATAAAAGAAATCAAAGAAGACCTGAATAATAGGAGAGATATGACATGTTCATGGATTAAAAGACTCAATATTATTAAGATGTCAATTCCCCACAGATTGATCTATAGATTCAATGTAGTTTACAGTAAAAATCCCAGCAGGATTTTATTTTTTAGAAATTGACAAATTGAATGAAAAATGTATATGGAAAGGCAAAGGAACTATAATAATCAGTTTTGAAAAAGAACAAAATTGGAGGATTAATAAATGCTACCTGATTTCAGACTCATTGTAAAAGCTGTGATAGTCAAGACAGTGTGTTATTAAAGAAAAGATGGTATACAGATCAATGGAATAGAATAAAGAATCTGCACATATATGATTTATTGATTTTCAGCAAAGGTGCAAGGTCAATTAATGATAGTCTTTTAACAAATGGTGCTGGAATATGCGCATACAAAAGGATTGAACCTTACTCTAGACCACACATGCTATAAAAAATTAACTTCAAATGGATCATAGACCTAAAGATTAAACCAAAAGCTATAAAATTTCTAGAAGAAAATTAAGTCAGTTAACTTTGTTTTTTGTCATTTTGGGTCAGGCAAAGAGCTGTTAGATGCAACATAAAAAGCATAATCCATAAAGGGAAAAGTTTGATTTCACCAAAATTAAGAACATCCTGTTCTCTGAATGATACTGTTAAGAAAATGAAAAGACAAGCTACAGACTCAGAGACACTCTAATAAAAGACTTGTATCCAGAAGATATATTTTTAAAAACTCTTAAAATTCCATAATAAGAAATCAAATAACAATTTAAAAATGAACAAAAAAATTGACTAGCCATTTCAGCAGATGATATGTAAATGGCAAAAAAAGCAAATGAAAATATGATGTTCAACACCAGTAGTCATTAGGGAAATGCAAATTAAAACCACAGTGAGACACCATTACATAGCCATTAAAATGGCTAAATTTTTTTTTTTAAACCTGACAATGCTAAGTGCTGGCAAGAACATAGAGGAACTGAATGAAACTCGTGTATTGCTGATGAGAATGCAAAATGGTACAGCCACTTTGGAAAACAGCTCAGGAGTTTCTTAGAAGGTCTAACCATACTTATCGTACAACCCAGCAATCCTACTCCTAGGTATTTGTTCAAATGAAATGAAAACCCATGTTCACACAAAAAAGCTACAGACAGATAATTTATAGGAGCTTTGTTCATCATCTCCAGGGAGTGGAAACAACAGAACTAGGAAATGAATAAACAAACTATGGTACATCCATGCCATGGAATATTACTCAGCAATAAAAAAGAATGAACACTGATACAAGCAATGAAGCTCACTGGAAGAGATTTGGATAAATCTCAAATGCTTTAGGCCAAGTCAGAGAAGCAGATTAAGAAGACTACATGTAGGGTTCACTTGCTGTGTCATTCTTGCAGATGTAAAACCGTAGGCACAAAAACAAGTCAGGGATGTTCGGCAGCTGAGAGTGGAGGGAAGGGTTGCAAAGAGTAATGAGACAATTTGGGGGGTGATGGGATTGTTCTCTATGTGGACTATAGTGGGAGATTTATGGTCGCATATGTTTGTAAAAACTTTCAGAACTATATAAAGGGTGAATCTCTATGTAATTTTACCTTAATTTTTAAAAATGGGATGTTGAGGATAGAGACTTGGTTTGATTTTCCAAGTAGAGTCCTTGAAATAAGATAAATCAAGAATAATGTGTTCTCATTAGGCTAATGGCTAAAAAAGAAAAATCATTGTGTACAACTTATCCCTGTGAAAATGTTTATAGTGATTTGCATAGTTAGAAGTAGAGTCATCTCAAAATTTTTGCCATCACAGTGATTATAGGAATCTTGTGCTACAAAGCACTGTGGGTACAAGGCCAGACCCAACCACTGTATATGTAAGAGGGTGCCTCATGGTGTCAAAACAGCTGCTTAATTGAGTCTAATTCATTGTCAAAAGAATTTCATGTTCCTGTTAAAAATCAATTGACTGGTTATATGTTTTCCATCATGGGTGTGGGTATGGAATAGAAATATACTAGTAACCAGGCCTGTGACCCCTCAGAACTGGAAGAGCCAGTAGAGGCCAGGAAGGGGGGCCTACCTCAGGGCTGTCATCTCAATCCCTTCCCCATCCCTTTGCCCATCCACTTCCCTCTCCTTACTTCTGGGATAAGCATCACTCTACAAGCTTTTAAGTTCACTGAAATAAACGTCATTTTGGAGAGAGTTGGGATGGTGTGTGGCACGGCATACTCTCCTGGCGTGGAAGAGTTGAACACCTGAATAAATTTACTCAGGGGCCTTCCGCACGGGCCTTTGCTATTCTTTCTTGATTTGTGAAGTCAATAGAGGCTCTCGTCAATAATGGATTAACTTGTACGAATGTTGTTTTGTGGATGTCAGCACATCTAACGTTTATTTAATATCTTTGTCTTGTGCTAGATCTAAAAATGTGCCTTGATATTAATTGGAGATGGTGATATAAAAACAAAAGAATTCTACCCTTATCGGAACTGAGTGTGTCTTTTAGTTATTTCCTTGATAAAGATTTAGCAGATGCAAAAATGGTATGTTTGGTGGATGGAATTTACCTTTGTAATACACAGTCTTCAAAACCTGACGTAGCAGGGCACTGCTACCTAATACAGGTGGTTGATGTTTTCTCACCTTTTTCATGAGTGCAAGGCCAGCCCCAAAATTCTTGCTCCTCTCTTTTCTCTCCCCTTATTGCCTCTTTTAGAGGATATCCAAAATCCTTATGTGCCCCCAAAACCGCACTGTGAATGCCCCCTCGGCCCCCCCCAGATTCTAATGTAGCCTATGTTCCAGAAATACCTGCTGCTCCTCCCTTACATAAACATTTCCGTACCTTTAACACAGCTGACTTCGGCAAGGTATTACACTGAAAATAATCCACTTGATCTGTTTCTACTAAGATGTGAATGACTGATACCTCCTTAAACCTCTGGGAGGGGGGATGCCTTCTAAAAGAGGTTGGTTGTTAACCCAAATAAATTTTCTGGTGGAATTTCAGTTTAATAAAGTGGTAAAGAAAAAAAACCCAACATGATGCTTGTTTCGGGGAAGGAAAATGTGAGATGGTGTAGGAGAAAATGGAGGGCCAGCCATGTAGGCCCGCTGGCCTGGACCAGGGATCCACATCTCCCTTCCACACAGCCGAGCTGTTGTTGATTTTCACAATTATTCCCTGTCCTCTACTTCTGAGTTCACACGTTATCTTTACTCCTCTAGTTGCAGGTTTGACAGCTTCCATGGAAGCAAGGGAAGTTGGTCCACAGCTTTGGGGATCTTGTGGATGGGGACCCATATAGGTAGAGGAGGAATAACAAAGTTTGAGATGTACCTCAGTATGCGTAGACTGCTTATAAATTGTGTTTGTAAATCAGGAACTTAACAGAACTATATTTGAATAGAAAAAGTGTAAAGGATCTCTTCGCCCCTCTAAGAAAGGAAGTGAGTGAATGTACCAGCAGGAGGGGAAAAATATACTAGGTTGTAACTTCTGGCAACAAACCAAGAAGATGCACTTGTATGTTTACATCTACATAAAGTGCTTATCAGAGAAGAGACATTCCATTCTATACAAAATTAATTTTTTACATTTTTTTAATATCTTGACATTTTCTCTAGGCTAATAACAAAACCCTGCAAGAGAAGATTTTACAAATGAATAATTTGGTGGAAGCCTTTGGCAATGCCTGCACTATTATAAATGACAATTCCAGCCGATTTGGAAAATACTTAGAAATGAAATTTACCCCTTCTGGGGCTGTCGTGGGAGCACAGATTTCTGAATACCTTCTGGAGAAATCCCGAGTTATCCACCAAGCCATGTAAGTTCATGTCACATATTTCCTATTTTCTGGGAAATGTAAGCAAAGATGATGCTTTTGTTTTAATAATAAAATGTCTTACTCATTTAGCAAAATTTCAACAGAATTTTATTGATCGTCTACTATGTGGGAGGCATTTACTGTTGGAAGCAGAGATGCCTCAGCACTGTCTTACTCTCTCATATGTTACATCCAGTAAAGGAGTTAATACATAGCCTAAAGTTTATGAAAACAGATAGAAAGCCTAAGCCCATCGTAGAGGTACTAACAGAATAACTTAGAGTAATTTCTCAAGTAGGAGAGAATATACTTCTCTACACAAAACAAGTATGAAATTTAATTAGAAATAACAAGTCATTTTTTTTCTTTTAAGTGCTGGTATATATAAATAGATCTTTGTATTAATTCTATGCTTCCCAATGTTTATACACAAGGGACCAAAAAACAAACAAACAAAGGATGCAGGAAGGGGCTTTATTGTAGTGTTCTTTTTCCTGCCTGCTGATAAGCCACCAACACCATATTCTGGAAAGTTTAGGTTGAGTGAGTTCTTTTAGGTTGAGTGAGTTCTTTTAGGTTGAGTGAGTTCTTTTAGGTTGAGTGAGTTCCTTTTAGGTTGAGTGAGTTCCTCAGTTTGTAGCTGAATGACAAAACTTTTCTCCTGTCCTCATGATTCCAAAACATCTTTGTTTGTTGTTCTTATGAAAAAACTAATCACAACATGGAATTTGTACCCTGGTCTTTATATTGTTTTTTTTAAAAGTTGTGGCAATTTAGAGTCTTCCAGTTTTCTTATGTTGGTTTTATGCCAAACATATCTACATTATTGTAGTTATGTGTGGTATGTTAAATTCTCAGGAACATAAGCTTCCTTCATGTACAAGTACGTTAGTATTTAATTATAAGCGCCTTCAAATGTGCTGTCATTCAGTTTATGATAAATTGTGAATATAAGTTGCTTGGAGCCGACCTCTGAGCTCAGCCTTCAGTGTAGAAAATTATCCTTTGGTCTTCAGTTCCAAAAATGTCAGGCATGACTTTTAGGCAAATGTGGCTTTGAATTGTGGCTCCCTGACATGTAGTCCACCTTGGGTAAGATATTTAAACCTTAAAGACCCTTATAGGATCTTGTTTCTGCAACCTACTGTGTGTTAGAATTTGAAATGCTTAACCTCTCTGCACCTCAGTTTTTCGTTTTTAAAAAGGAGTTAGCAGTGGTACCTACCTATTAAGATCATGCCTGTAAAGTATTTAGTGCAATGAAGAGCACATAGAAAGAACCCCATGCAGTTTAACCCCTTATTAGCAGTAGTAGTGTCGATAGTTGTGTGAAGATTAGAAATAATATCCCGCGCAGTACATGGGACACTGACAATGTCAGTAAATAGCAGCTCCTGTTATCAACGTGTGCTGGGGCCCAGAACTTAGTGGGCATGTATGTTAGTGCCTTTGCCACCCATACCTGGAGGAACCTCCAGGTCTTATGCAAGTGTGGAGACTTCTTATTTTTACATCTTTATTGGAGTATAATTGCTTTACAATGGTGTGTTAGTTTCTGCTTTATAACAAAGTGAATCAGTTATACATATACATATGTTCCCATATCTCTTCCCTCTTGTGTCTCCCTCCCTCCCACTCTCCCTATCCCACCCCTCTAGGTGGTCACAAAGCACCGAGCTGATCTCCCTGTGCTATGCGGCTGCTTCCCACTAGCTGTCTATTTTACGTTTGGTAGTGTATATATGTCCATGCCACTCTCTCACTTTGTCACAGCTTACCCTTCCCCCTCCCCAAATCCTCAAGTCCATTCTCTAGTAGGTCTGTGTCTTTATTCCTGTCTTACCCCTAGGTTCTTCATGACATTTTTTTTTTTTTTTAGATTCCATATATATGTGTTAGCATACGGTATTTGTTTTTATCTTTCTGACTTACTTCACTCTGTATGACAGACTCTAGGTCCATCCACCTCACTACAAATAACTCAGTTTTGTTTCTTTTTATGGCTGAGTAATATTCCATTGTATATATGTGCCACATCTTCTTTATCCATTCATCCGATGATGGACACTTAGGTTGTTTCCATCTCCGGGCTATTGTAAATAGAGCTGCAATGAACATTTTGGTACATGACTCTTTTTGAATTATGGTTTTCTCAAGGTATATGCCCAGTAGTGGGATTTCTGGGTCATATGGTAGTTCTACTTGTAGTTTTTTAAGGAACCTCCATACTGTTCTCCATAGTGGCTGTACCAATTCACATTCCCACCAGCAGTGCAAGAGTGTTCCCTTTTCTCCACACCCTCTCCAGCATTTATTGTTTCTAGATTTTTTGATGATGGCCATTCTGACTGGTGTGAGATGATATCTCATTGTAGTTTTGATTTGCATTTTTCTAATGATTAATGATGTTGAGCATTCTTTCATGTGTTTGTTGGCAGTCTGTACATCTTCTTTGGAGAAATGTCTGTTTAGGTCTTCTGCCCATTTTTGGATTGGGTTGTTTGTTTTTTTGTTATTGATCTGCATGAGCTGCTTATAAATTTTGGAGATTAATCCTTTGTCAGTTGCTTCATTTGCAAATATTTTCTCCCATTCTGAGGGTTGTCTTTTGGACTTGTTTATAGTTTCCTTTGCTGTGCAAAAGCTTTGAAGTTTCATTAGGTCCCATTTGTTTATTTTTGTTTTTATTTCCATTTCTCTAGGAGGTGGGTCAAAAAGGATCTTGTTGTGATTTATGTCATAGAGTGTTCTGCCTATGTTTTCCTCTAAGAGTTTGATAGTTTCTGGCCTTACATTTAGGTCTTTAATCCATTTTGAGCTTATTTTTGTGTATGATGTTAAGGAGTGATCTAATCTCATAGTTTTACATGTACCTGTCCAGTTTTCCCAGCATCACTTATTGAAGAGGCTGTCCTTTCTCCACTGTACATTCCTGCCTCCTTTATCAAAGATAAGGTGACCATATGTGCGTGGGTCTATCTCTGGGCTTTCTATCCTGTTCCATAGATCTGTATTTCTGTTTTTGTGCCAGTACCATACTGTCTTGATTACTGTAGCTTTGTAGTATAGTCTGAAGTCAGGGAGCCTGATTCCTCCAGCTCCATTTTTCGTTCTCAAGGTTGCTTTGGCTATTCGGGGTCTTTTGTGTTTCCATACAAATTGTGAAATTTTTTGTTCTAGTTCTGTGAAAAATGCCAGTGGTAGTTTGATAGGGATTGCATTGAATCTGTAGATTGCTTTGGGTAGTAGCGTCATTTTCACAATGTTGATTCTTCCAAGTGTGGAGATTTAACTGGTTCTCAGAACAATCTGTCCTGCTCTCATAACTGTGTAAGACTCTGTCCTTCAGGTCTTTGGGGAATGTCCACCGAAGACGCTGAATTATTGGGATTTAGATGGGGCCACAGTGTTGCACAGTGTCAAGGGCACCATCGCAGTGGGTTGCCTGGAGTTGTGTGCTGCAGTGCCATCCATGTAGAGTATGATGTGAGCAGTACCCTCAGCAGCTACACAGTGAGGCTCTGGATTTGTAACCATACAAATAATCTCATTCATGCTTATTGAACTATTGCACCATACAGTCCAGGAAATAGCACAATTAGGATCGTATTTTAGGCATACTATTAAGAAAGTAAGCTTATTTTCAGCTGGCCTAAAGGATTATAGTTTTACAACATTGTTTATTGGGGAAAAGTATTCCAATTTACTATCAGGTTGAAATATATCTCAGTAATAATTCAAGTACATCTGCCTTATAATTCTTCCATTTTTCCAGGTTTTTTTACATCTGTTTTTTTACTTTACTTAATTTGAATTGCATTGTTAAATTCTAGAGAAGCTTTTTTAATGATCTTTAAAAATGAAAATATCAGTGATGTAATAGAAGAATTCTTAGTAGGCCCTTTTTAAAATGATAAATATAAATGTACCCTATCATTCAGGAACTGGAAGGAAAGAACCAGTTCAGAGGGTTTAACTGAGAGGACTGTTTACAGAGGTAGAGGGTACTGAAGAACCAAGAATAAATGGTGAGATTTCCACAGATGAACAGCGTTGAGAAATCATTCCTACACCTGGGTCTGAAGGGCAGAAGGAGGGACCACACTGCAGAGCCTGGTGAGAAGTAGGGCTGTGGAGGACTGCTGCCTGTCGGGAGCTGCTGCCTAAAGGAATATGTCGTCCCTTTGTGTCTGCGAGGGATTGGTTCCAGAGCCCTCTGCCGTATCCGCGGATACCGAGTCAGCCCTCTGTGTCCGTAGGTTCCACATCCACAGATCCGGTTGGTTGAATCCGTGGATGCAGAACCCGTGGTTGTTGAGGGACAACTGTACAGCTACTGGGAGAAAGAGAGCAAGTGAGGGGAGGAAAACCTCGGCCTCTTCTCCCTCCTTCCAGCCTCCTGCCTGTGCTCCCTGTTGGCTGAACCCAGCTGGAAGCCAGAGAGCAAGGGAGCCCGGGAACCCCAGTCTGTAGAGGTTAGATTTGGGGGTCACCCAACAAGGCAAAGAAGAATGAAGAATGGATCTGAGGTGGCAGAGAAGAATCAGAGTAGACAATTTTTTAAAAGAACTTACCCTTTCTTTGAATGGAATAAATTCTTTTCTTCTCTTTTTTTGCCTCTACTCATGTCATCCTACCCCCATCTCTGACCACATTTAGTTTTATACTGATGGTATTTCTCATGTTGCTGCTGTCGTATAAGTTGTGACTTAAAGCCTTTCCTAAATGTAGATGATTTTAAAGAGGAAATTTTAAAAAGAGGCTACTCACTTCCAAGAAGAAAATGAGCATACAGAAGTCAATGCTAGAAAATGCTCATAAATATAAATGATTTGCTGTTTCGCTGCAGTTTTCTCCAGTTACTGCAATTTAGTTCAGCAGGCATTGCTTGCGTGTCTCTCACATGCCCAGCACTTTCCCAGACGCTGCAGGAGACATCAGCCAAATGGCAGATGTGTGCTCTCTGCTGTGGAGAAAGAGAAAATATTATTTATGGATCAATTACTCTGTGTCAGGCACTGTGCTGGGCATTTTACCTCCATAATCTCTCTTAATTCCTTCAGCAGTATGACAGGGGTTATTGCCTATTTTCTACAGGAGGAAACAGACCAAGAAAATTATAAGAAGTTGCCTAATGTCAAAAAGCTAATAAGTGACTGAATTGGGGTTTGAAGCCATGTCTCTCTGACTCCAGAGCCCACCATTCATTCATTCATCCACCCACGTGGCTAATATTTACTGAGTACCTACTAAGTGCCAGGAGCTGTTCTAGGCCCAGGAGCTATAGAGCTGTAAGACAGGATTCCCGCGTACAGCAGCGCATGGTCTCCCAGGAGCCACACATGCTTTGATCCAGAGCTTGCTGATCACCATCGCCGGCTGGTTTCTGATCTCGCAGGAAAGTAGGCAGTGAGTTCATCTGCAGAGAGTGAGCAGGCAGACGGCAAGGGTCGGGGCGGATCGAGGAGACTGGCTATCCTGGAGGAGGGAGTCCTGGAGGAAGGAGGTGTAACAACCAGGACACGCTAGAAGCACTGTTTCGTGAGCACTTCATGGGGCCCTGTGAATGCAAGGCTGTGCTGCTGGCTTTCCACGCCTCATTGCAGGTCCCTTTGTCGAATATTCCAAGGTTTCACACGGGCGGTGAGTCGCGCCCTGGTGAGGACTTTGTTGTAGATTTGAGGTGTTAGAGGCCTTGGCTGCACAGTGATCCCCAGGGTCCAGGGCACATGAGACAGCCTGGAGGGCCTTCCTGCAAATGGCTGAGTGGGACCCTGAGGAAGCATTAGAGGCTCCGCAATAGGGGTGGGCCGGAGCCAGAGAATACAGTGACACTTGAACAGTGGGCGGTTGAGGGGCGCCGACCCCCGTTGCCGTCAAAAATCTGCTTATTATGCAAAAATCTGCTTTTGACTTTCCTCAAACTTAACTCCTAATAGCCTACTGTTAACCAGAAGCCTTACTGATAACCCAGTTAACACATATCTTGTATATTATAGGTATTATATACTATATTCTTATAGTGAGTTGAGGTAGAGAAAAGAAAATGTTATTAAGAAAATTATAAGGAAGAGAAAATACAGTGAAAGTACTGTACCGTCTCTACTAATGCCATAAGTTTATGTCGTCTGTTTATAAGATGAATCATCTGTCAGTACCTACATCAGTATTGTCTTAGATGATACAAAACACTGTAGGTGTTATACTAACACTAAACATCAGAAAGGAAAAGATAATGTGAAGAATAAATTCATATTAACTTACAGGGACAAGGATTCGTGCATCGATAAGGAAGAAGCAGCAGTGTGGTTGCCTTATGTCACCTGGTGTCATTGATACAATTGCTTCACCATAGCCCAGCTGATACACTAATGAGTGAATCTTATAAAATTTTAGGGCATATTACAGCCATATTCATCATAGAGTAACGGAAACATTGGTACATTTTTTAGAAAACTACTTTGTGTTGATAGACTGATACGCAGCTTCTCCAATTACGAGAGAGAGGCATGCTGTACAGTAATGTAATTCTTTGAAAGCAGAGTGATAAAAGAGTAAGAACAGTAGCACATTGTTAATTTTATATTAACTGTCACTCCCCTTATGCCTGTAAAGATAGGTTCTCCACTTTAAGTCTTGCACGTGATATTCTACACACAATTTAAAAATATCTGTTGAAAAAATTTGCATATTAATGGACCCACACAGTTCAAATCCCTGTTGTTCAAGGGTCAGCTGTACTATCTGGTGACTTGCTGGGCCCCTACATTTGTTCCCGGGCCATTCTGACCTGGGAACCACTAATCACACGAGCGTGTGTGGGATGCTATGGAAGATTCTCTGCCTTTAAGGATGTAGTTAAGGCAGAACATGAGATGGGTAATCTTTGGAGGTGTCTTCCTTTCCTGTTCCTTTAATTCTCTTAATTGTTTATCTACCAAAGATCAGTATATTTCCTATAGCGTCTCCAGGTCTTGTCAAATTACCATCCTCAGTAAACTGATAATTAGAGAGAACACCACCAGTTATGCGTGTCTGCATATATGAGTCACTCCTCTAATTGTGCACTGCATCATTTAAGCGTTAGAGGTGTGACACATAGAGCAATCAATGTGATTTCATTCGCACAAAGCAAACTAAATTATATGCTGTGCCCGTCTTAGAGGAATTTTATTATTTTGTGGTGAGAAAAGGCAAGAACTACACTTTTTGTTTTGTTCTAACCTTGCTTGTGTACAACGCTCATGTTCATCGAAGTATTACTAGTGACTGCCACAAATAATGGCTGGGGGCGTAGAAGGTACGAACACAGCCAGCTCTAAAGGATGCCACCATCTCACTTCAGCATCTGAGCCTGTGATGCCCTTTTCCTGAAATGCTCGCCTGTCTTTGCTTCCATGACTGGACTCTTCTCTGAGTTTTTCTTCTCTGACTTAGATTTATCCATCCATTCCCAAAATGTATACTCATCAAAGATCTGTTCTTGGAGCGTTCCTCTTTTCTCTATATATCCTCACACTTAGCAATTTCTTCTGACATCATGGCTCAATGGGTAGCTCTGTGTGATTGACAGCCAAAGATGTACCTCTTGCTGTCTGCCAAGTTCATGTGTTTTTTTTTTTTTTTTCCGGCTGCATTGGGTCTTCGTTGCTGCGCTTCTCTAGTTGCGGCGAGCGGGGGTTACTCTTCCTTGTGGTACGCGGGCTTCTCATTGCAGAGGCTGCTCGTTGCAGAGCACGGGCTCTAGGTGCGTGGGTTTCAGTCGTTGCGACGTGTGGGCTCAGTAGTTGTGACTCGCGGGCTCTTGAGCGCAGGCTCAGTAGTTGTGCTTAGTTGCTCCGCGGCATGTGGGATCTTCCTGGACCAGGACTCGAACCAGTGTCCCCTGCATTGGCAGGCAGATTCTTAACCCCTGCACCACCAGGAAAGTCCCCAAGTTCATGTTTTTCATTTCCAACAACCTGGATATTTTGCTGTCATCTCGAATTCAACTGAATACAGGCACACCTTGGAGATATTGTAGGTTCAGTTCCAGCCCCCTGCAATAAGGTGAATGTCACAATACAGCAAGTCACATGAAGTTTTTGGTCTCCCAGTGCATATAAAAGTTATGTCTTGGGTTTCCCTGGTGGTGCAGTGGTTGAGAATCTGCCTGCTAATGCAGGGGACACGGGTTCAAGCCCTAGTCTGGGAGGATCCCACATGCCACGGAGCAACTAGGCCCGTGAGCCACAACTACTGAGCCTGTGCATCTGGAGCCTGTTCTCCGCAACAAGAGAGGCCGCGATATTGAGAGGCCCGCGCACCGTGATGAAGAGTGGCCCCCGCTTGCCACAACTGGAGAAAGCCCTCGCACAGAAACGAAGACGAAACACAGCAAAAATAAATAAATTAATTGAAAAAAAAAGTTATGTCTACAATATATTGTAGTCTCTTATGTGTGCAGTAGCATTACGTCTAAAAAAACAACACACATACCTTAATTAAAAAATACTTATTGTTAAAAAAAATGCTAGCCATCATCTGAGCCTTCAGCAAGTTGTCAGTTTTTGGCTGGTAGAGGGTCTTGTCTTGATGCTGATGGCTACTGACTGATCAGGATGGTGGCTGCTAAAGGCTGGGGTGACCGTGACCACTTCTTAAAAGGCAATGAGGTTTCCCTCATCAATTGACTCTTCCTTTCATGAACAATTCCTCTGTGACCTGCGATGGTGTTTGGTAGCATTTTACCCACAGTGGAACTTCTTTCAACATTGGAGTCAGTCTTCTCCAACCCTGCTGCTGCTCCGTCCACTAAGTTTATGTCATATTCTAAGTTTTTTGTTGTCATTTCAACAGTCTTCTCAGCATCTTCACCAGGAGTAGATTCCATATTAAGAAACCACTTTCTTTGCTCATCCGTAAGATGCAACTCTTCAGCTGTTCAGGTTTTACCATGAGAGTGTAGCTGTTCAGTCACATCTTCAGGTTCCACTTCTAATTCTAGTTTTCTTGCTGTTTCTACCACATCTGCAGTTACTTCCCCCCCTAAAGGCTTGAGCCCCTCAAAGTCATCCATGAGGCTTGGAATCAGCTTCTTCCAGACTCCTGCTAATGCTGATATTTTGACCTCTTCCCATGAATCATGAATGTTCTTAATGGAACCTAGAATGGTGTATCCTTTCCATAAAGTTTTCAATTGACTTTACCCAGATTCATCAAAGGAATCACCATCTGTGGCAGCTATCGCCTTACAACATATACTTCCTAACTAATAAGACTTGAAAGTCAGAACTACTTCTTGATCCGTGGGCTGCAGAGTGGATGCTGTGTTAGCAGGCATGAAAACAACATTAACCTTGTTGTCCACCAGAGGTCTTGGGTGACTAGGTGCATTGTCCAGGAACTATAATATTTTGGAAGAAACCTTTTTTCTGAGCAGTAGGTCTCAACAGTGGGCTTAAATTATTCAGGAAACCATGTTGTAAACAGGTGTGCTGTCATTCAGGCTTCGTTGTTCCATTTAGAGCAGGGGTCCCCAAGCCCCGGGCCGTGGACCGGTACCAGTCCTGTTAGGAACCGGGCCGCACAGCAGGAGGTGAGCAGTGGGCGAGCGAGCGAGGCTTCGTCTGCCACTGGAAGAATTGTCTTCCGTGAAACCGGTGCCTGGTGCCAGAAAGGCTGGGGACCACTGCTTTAGAGGGCAGAGTAGATTTAGCATAATCCTTAATGGCCCTAGGATTTGCAGAATGGTAAACGAACATTGGCTGTAGCTTAAAGTCACCAGCTGCATTCACCTCTAACAGGAGAGTCAGCCTGTCCTTTGAAGCTAGGCACTGACTTCTCTTCTCTAGCTATGAAAGTCCTAGATGGCCTCTTCTAATACAAGGCTATTTCGTCTACACTGACAATCTGTTGTTTAGTGTAGCCACCTTCATGGATGGTCTTAGTTAGATCCTCCGGATAACTTGCTGCAGCTTCTGCGTCAGCACTTGCCGCTTCACCTCGCATTGCTGTGCTATGGAGACGGCCTCTTTCCTTAGACCTCGTGAACCAACCTCTCCCAGCTTCAGACTCCTGCAGCTTCCTCTCCGCTCTCAGTCTTCACAGGATTGAAGAGAGTTAGGGCCTTGCTCTGGATTAGGCTTTGGCTTAGGGGAATATTGTGGCTGGTTTGATCTTCTGTCCAGATCACTAAAACTTTCTTCATAACGCCAGTCAGCCTGTTTTGCTTTCTTACCATTCACTGGAGTAGCACTTTTAATTTCCTTCAAGGACTTTTCTTTTGCATTCACAACTTGGCTGACTGACTGTTGCAAGAGGCCCAGCTTTCAGCCTATCTCAGCTTTTGACATGCCCTCCTCACTAAGCTTAATCATGTGTAGATTTTGATTTAAAGTGAGAGACGTGCAACTCTTCCTTTCACTTGAACACTTAGAGGCCATTGTAGGGTTGTTAACTGGCCTAATTTCAACATTGTCATGTCTCAGGGAAGAGAAGAGGGAGAGAGATGGGGAAACAGCCAGCCGGTAGAGCAGTCAGAACGCACACATGTACGGATTAAGCTCACTGTCTATATAAGATTGTCTGTAGAGCCTGAGGTTCCTGGCTCCCCAAACTGGTCACAACAGTAACATCAAGATCACTGATCACAGATCACCGTAACAACTGTCATAATAATGAAAAAGCCTGAAATATTGTGAAAATTACCACAGAGACGCGAAGTGAGTCATTGCTGTTGGGAAAATGGTACCAATAGACTTGCTTGATACAGCCTTCCCACAAACTTTCAATTTGTAAAAGTCGCAGCATCTGTGAAGCACAGTAAAGCCAAGTGCAGTAAAACGAGGTATACTTGTACTCATTGTCCAAAACCCATTTTCTTACCTTGGTCCCTATTTTTTGGAAGGGCACCATCTTCTCTAAGGTGGAAGAAGGAAGAGGGAGACTGAAACTGTAAGCCAGGAGAGAACTTCCTGATCTTGGAGAGGAAGTGTGGTCCATCTCAGATCGCTCCAGAGCAAAAGGAAGACAAGGGAAGGAGAAGCAAGGGTGTCTTGGGTCCTAGTATCCGTAGTTATGTTGTGGAACTTCCTGAAACAGGGACTCACTTTGTGGTGACCCACACTCCTTAATTGTACTCTTCCAGTGTCTTGGAAAGGCTGTTTACATGTAGAACCACAGAGTCATGGAACTTGAGATTCGTAAGGAACAGGTTTCTCTGCAAGTGAGAAGACTGAGCCCCAGAAGGACAGTGTAGCCAGGTGGTTAGAGACGTGGGCTTTGGAGTCAAACAGCCCTGGTTGAATCCAGTTTGGCCATCCAGTCTGTGATCTGAGGGTGAGATTAGTGTCCCCTCTAAGCTTCAGTTCCCTTGTACATGAAATGAGAGGGTCATGGCAGGTAAATGAGCTACTGCAGCACCCACCACGGCCTGGCACGCTCTAGTTTTTATTTGTTTCTTTTTCTGTTGGCTCCTGCTGGCATGTAAACGATGAGAAGTCAGGGTGTTTTGACTGCTTGCTCCAGCTGTATCCCCCGTGTCTAGAAAAATGCCTGGCGGACACGCAGATATCCGCTGCATGACTCAGACAAGTGCTTAGCAGAGTGTACAGTCCTCTGACAGTGGTGGTCGAAAATAGCGACGGGTTGCAACCACAGAGGGTCAGAACCCAGTGTTCTGGGAAGTGCTTGGTGGCGCTTACAGGCGTCTGGTAATTATATTGCCAAGAAACTTTAGCGATGAATAAATGTTCTTACTAACCACCTTCCTGAAAATGGCTTGTTTTTTTCAGTGGAGAAAAAAATTTTCATATTTTTTACTACATCTATGCTGGTTTAGCTGAAAAGAAGAAACTAGCCCATTACAAATTGCCGGAAAATAAGCCTCCCAGGTAACCCAGCAGCTTGAACTTTCGTAAATAATGCTTCTACTTTTCACTTAATCACTCATTTCACTTAATTTCAGATTTTCACCTGTCCTTCCTTTTTTTTTCCAGATACCTGCAAAATGACCACATCAGAACAGTACAGGACATGATGAATAATAGTTTCTATAAGTCCCAATATGAATTAATTGAGCAGTGTTTCAAAGTCATCGGTTTTACAATGGAGGTGGGTATGGAAGACATTTGAACCTCTTTAGGAAGTGTCTTTTTGTCCTCCCTGATGGTGAGAGTTAGCATTTATTGAGTGGTCCATATGCCAGATATTGTGCTAAGTGCTTTACATGGATAATTTTTAAATTACTGAAATGACCTTATGAAATAACTAGAATTATAATTTTTACTTTATACATGAGGAACCATGTCCTTGAGATACAACTGAATTTCGTTTTGTTCTTAGTCTTTTATTTTACTTATATTTGCATCTCCCACATATATATAAAATTTTATGTAAATGCAGAAATGTGATCATGTCACACATTCCTTTTTAGTGCAGTTTTCTTTTTCTAACAACTTTATTAAGATATATTTCACATACTGTACAAATCAGCCATTTAAAAGTGTACATTTTGGGGCTTCCCTGGTGGCGCAGTGGTTGAGAGTCCGCCTGCCAATGCAGGGGACGTGGGTTCGTGCCCCGGTCCGGGAAGATCCCACATGCCGCGGAGCGGCTGGGCCCGTGAGCCATGGCCGCTGAGCCTGCGCATCCGGAGCCTGTGCTCCGCAACGGGAGAGGCCACAACAGTGAGAGGCCCGCGTACCGCAAAAAAAAAGTGTACATTTTAATGACTTTTCATACAGTCACTGAGGTGTGCATCCTTCCCCCTAATCACTTTGAGAATATTTTCATGTTCTAAATTAGCAGTGATTAACAGTTCCTCCTCATTCCCATCCCACCTCTGCTTCTGTCACTGTACATCTGTTTATTCTGGACATTTCTCATGAATTGAGTGAGACAATATGTCACCTTTCGTGACCAGCTTCTCTCATCTGACGTAATGTTTTCAGGGTCCATCCGTGTTGTAGCATGTGTCAGTACTTCATTTCTTTTTATCGAGGAATCATATTCCATTGTATGGATATACCTCATGTTATTTGTCCAGGCATCACGTGATGGGCGTTTGGGTTGTTGCCACTTTTCGGTCATTATCAGTAATGCTGCTGTGCTCATCCGTGTCTGAGTTTTTGTGTGACATGAGTTTTCACTTCTCTTTAGGGTATACCAAGGGTGGAAGAGCCAGGTCAGAGAGTAACACAATGTTTAACCTTTTGAGGAACTACCAGGCTGTGTTCCAAAGCAGCCGCACTATTTTACATTCCAACCCGCAGTGTATAAAGGTTCTGACTTCTCTCCATCTTCCCCAGCACTTATTATTATCTGTTTATAGCCATTCTAGTGGGTGTGACGTGGTGTGTCACTGTGGTTTTGGTTTGCATTTCCCTAAAGGCTTATGATGCTGGACTTCTTTTCACGTACTTATCTTTTCAGGTAATTTATCATTTACATATCTTCTTTGAAGAAACATCTGAGAGTGGATAATTTTTAAATTACCGAAATCTCTGCTAGAAAGATTCTTTGCCAATTTTTAAATTAGGTTGTCTTTTTATTATTGAGTTGTAAGAATTCTTTGTATTGTAGATACAAGTGTCGTATGATTTGCAAAAATTTTCTCTTTTGTTGTCTTTTTACTTTATTGATGGCATCCTTTGAAGCCACATTATCTGTATTATTGATTTCACTTAAAAAATATTTTTATTAACGTATTAATTTGGTTTCTTGTGTTGTTCTTTTTCTTAAGGAGAATACTTGGTTCCTCTGTTTCTTCCTTTTCCTTATTTAATAATGAAGGTATTTAAGGCTATAAATTTATCCCTGAGTAATAAAGATTTCTTTCTTTGTCCTAGGTTGTTCTTTTAAGTTTTATAACAAAGTATCTTGTTTACTAGGGATTCCTGAAGGTTTTTAGAGAAGCTTTCAGACTCTGCTCTTAGTAGTTTACTGTTTGCTGTGTTGATTCAATCCCACGATAAAAAGAACACTTCACTCGGAACATGAATCAGGCTTCTAGATGAACTCTTGCAGGAAAGTAATGTGCAATTTGTTGGATTTTAATTTCGTTTTCATAAATGACACTCCTGCAACTTGAAACTGTTAGTGTGTCTGCTTATGAAGTTTACTGAAATTTCTTGGGTTATCAAATCTCTACTAAGAGTCCGAGCTAAAAATAATACCTGATTCTTCTCCAAAAGTTTGGAAAATCTTATCAGCAGGATGTAAAGTGTAGACATGCTGATAGAAGTGACCCTTGACAAGAAGCATCCAAATTATGTGCCGTGAGGTTATTGAATCTCATTTTGCAGCGTGTTTTTCAGGCACTGTTGCCTCCCTTCGAAAATGCAAGGCTGTCAGCGATAACCTTTTGTCCATTTGACGCATTTGCTCACCAGAAGTTAATATTTCTAAAGCTGTACCTGTTCTCAGAATAGAGAAAAGTTTGCTGATAAGTGCGTTTTCTCCAAATACGGAGCCTCTGCTGTTGACAGCTCTGACGACGGGTGGTCTCCCAGTCTTGACTTCTCTTTGAAAGCCTTTGACTTTACCTTGGGTATCCTTGCTGCAGGCCTGAGGGGAAGTAGTCTTAAGACCTTGACCTTTGACCTTAGGGAGTGAGGTGTGATCTCTGCCAGCTGGGTGAGGTTGGAGAAGCAGGACAGATGAATGACTTTTTTTTTGCCTTGAAATTAGGGCCTTCAGGAGAGGTTTAAGTAAACCAGGGTAATCTGTGTCCATCAGGAAACATTTCAACTTCTAGAGTTAATTTTTCTGGTGTGGGCTTTCTCCATAGCCAGGAGGAATTCAGATTTGATGGGGAGACTTCCTACCTGGCTGCCTTTACAGCCCCAGAATTTAGAGTCCTCCTTGAGTTCTGAATAAGCTTTGCTACCAAGTTTCTAGATGAGCTGGTTGTGGGAGGGGTGGGTGAGAGCTGTAGGAGCCATAGGGGACCTGGCGGGCTGCTTTCAGGACCAGCTAAAGCAAAATAACTACTCTGGGGACCAGAGAAGAATTATTACCATGACTTCCCAGTTTTTGCCAGAAGATGGAGAATTTTATGGACCAGAGAGAGAAGCATTACTGTAGACTCATGGGCAAGCCAGGGTTGAATGCATCCTTAGGCAGATACTCTACTCACAGGAAGTCTTGAGCTAAAGTTGAGTAACTTTTTGATTTAGAAGTAGAGACTCCAGCTTGATCATCTTTTTTTCTGAGTGATGCATTCTTTCCGTAGATTCTTGGACCCTGGCTGGAACTTTGGCTGTCTACTCTATAAGCTGCAGCTCAAATCAGGAAACTCAGTGGTTCTGTGGTCTCTAGGCAGAAAGGAGATGATTGGGACCTTCTCTCTGTTGATGCATTAAATAGCTTTAGGCTGTAAAATGGAAAAAAAGAATCCATTGTTTGTTAAGATTTCTGAGGGTTTTTAGGGAAGCTTGCAGACTTCGCTCTTAGCTGCAATACATTGCTATGAAGAACTTTCTGCAGGTGAGACACATGCATGGTTCTTAAAGGGCCAGTATATAAATCTTATTCCCCTACTGCACTCTCACAGAAGAAAAAGAAGAAGAATAAGAAGGAGGAGGGGGAGGGGGAGAACAAGAAGCAGCAGCAGCAGCACAGGTTGACAGGGTGACGGGATTGACGAATGAGGACAGGACAATTCGCTTGATCAGTAAAAGCCTTTGCTGGAGAGTTGGGAGAAAAATGATGAGGACAGAATAGGAGTTGAACAATTGAGAGAGTACTAAGCTTATAGAACTTACTGTGGATATCTCATGTGAAGAGTGGAGTGGTATGTGCCCTTTTTTTAGCCGTGATGTCTGGGGTGGTGGACATCATGTGACACTGAAAACTGCTGTCAACCTTACCTGACTACATTTTGGGAACAACACCAATCTGAACTCTACCGTTTGGAATCAGAGATGACCCTAACACATTTCCTAATAAAATAGATATGGTTATTACTAGTGCCATGTGTATGTAATTGGTTCAGCTCTGGAAGAGGAAGTCCCTGACTCGGATGGCATGAGTTTCAGCCATATTCCAAGTGACATATGACTGCCACCCAGAGATTTCAGACAAGCCATGGGAGACACTCCGGGTGACTCCACATGCCACCCTGTTCCAGACTTGGTCCCGTCAGTATGCTCTGATTCTGAGGTTCCAACGCATCGTTGGTGACCACCTGGGTCTTTTGCTTTCATTCTGGCTCAAAGGACCAAGATCTTGCTCCCCCCTGAATGTTTGAGCACAACATAAAAGCCAGCTTAGCTGCCTCAGGAGTAAAAATAGCGTATTTGCGGCTCCCGTGGGCTGGCATGATGCTCGTTAAACTTGACGCTACCCCACCCCGAGCCCTTCCTGGCTGTGGCTGCATCTTCCTCACTTCCGTTTGCCAAAATTCAAATTCAGATCAGCCTCCTCCCCTTCTGTTGCATCACTTTCCCTCTCCCTAACCTCCCTCCAACCCTGCCATCACCCACAGCTTGTACCTATGGAGACAAGTTGACTTAAGCACTAGCGGGTATCCTGGCTCTTAAAGCAGAAAGGGATGCAGTGAATAAAGAAAAACACAGCATCCACTCCTGTCTCCAATCCTTGGTCCTAGGCTGAGTGTTGCTACCGGTAGATGCCCCTTTGGACTGCAGTCTGGCTCTATTGGTTGCCTGTTTGGGGGAAAACAGGAGAGGCTCATTGGATCTCAGAGCACCCTCCAAACGGGAAGCATGTTGTACGCCGAGCAAGCAGGTCCTGCTGCCGACCCGGGCTGGGCCCCTTTGTAGTACTTTTCCGTGCTTCACATCAGCAGAAGAGCTTATCTTCTTACCAGTTCCTTCCCCCAGAGGTTGCTGTCTTAGAAGTAGGGAACCATTTTTAATTGGTTTGTTTATTACTTCCAAGTCCCAGTCGTTAGAGGCAATGTTTCACTTATATTTGCCTCAACTGCTTTCCATTGCCTGGTAGAGCAATGTCTAGTCACATTAAAATGAAACGAGTCTAGCAGTTAGCATCTAGTGACAAACATATTTCATTTATGTAAAACTGGATGTTCCAAATTTAAACATATTCAGTGTTTACTGAACATCCAAACATATAGCTTAGGTTAAAGGAAAACATAACATCTGTTTCTGGAGCTGAAGCACAATCACTGCTAAATATCTTGTGAAGACTTTTAGTCCAGTTCAAGGTGACTCTCCTAGAATGTGCTGGTCTCCCCGCTAAAAGCAAAGCCTCAGACTGTTAACAGGGCAGACTGTCCCGCTTTGGAGACAGTGGAATTACACTGAGTAGGTGTTTACTTCCTTTTTATCCCACTAGTGATTTTTTTTAATGTCATCTCACTGGCTTGTTTGGATTTTTTTTTTTTTTTTTTTTGCGGTACGCGGGCCTCTCACTGCTGTGGCCTCTCCCGGTGCGGAGCACAGGCTCCGGATGCGCAGGCTCAGCGGCCATGGCTCACAGGCCCAGCCGCTCTGCGGCATGTGGGATCTTCCCGCACTGGGGCACAAACCCATGTCCCCTGCATCGGCAGGCGGACTCTCAACCACTGCGCCACCAGAGAAGCCTTGGATATGTCTTTTGTCCATAGCTGCTTCAGTTTCACTTTGGAAAGAGGCAACTTGCACAATCAAGTTAAATGGCTTGATTTTCACATCCTTTAATCACAACTTGCTGCCTACACATTTTACGGCTGCACAATTTTGGTGACTCTCCAATACAGAGAGTGTCTCTCTCTCTCTCTCTCTCTCTCTCTTTCTCTCTCATTCTGTCTCTCCCCCCTTGTCTTTCTCCGGTTGGTGCCAACAGTACCCATGGTGTAGGTTTCCCTTTCAATATTTCGGGGTTTACAATTTACTTGTACATTTGTGATTCAGCACAGGCCAGGCAAAGTGACAGGCAAATCAAAATCAGATATTCTCTACAAATAACACAAATTGGAAAACTCTTAAAACTTTTCAAAACCCATGATTTCCTAAGCCATTTTCCTGCCATAGTTTTAAGATAAATGATTAGTAGTTTTATGAGTCAACTCATTTAAAGGCAGTTTTTATCACGTCGTGACAGGAATTTTATTTGTTTCCCTTTGCACAAAATCACAAGTCTTTTGTCTAAGATGAGAATGCCTTTTTTTTTCTTGCTTTAATTTTGCTTACATTTCTTATAACAGTCTAAAATCACAAGCTAGTACATTTTCTTTGGATTATCAGTTATGGCTTCAGTTGTGATCAAATAATATTTGTGAAGTAAATTTTAAAGTATTTAAAGCATCACACAGTGTTGAATTTCTATGAAACACTTTATTTTTAAAAATTGGTTTTAGTCAGCATGAGAGGGGCATAAAATTCCCTTTTAGTCATTTGATAATAATTTAAAAATGATAATTTGATACCTAGTTGTCTTCATTCAACATACATAAAAAGTTACAATTCTTGAATGCCATAATTCAGCCAACATCGATGATTTGAAGAGAATGAGAGGACCAGGGAAGCCAGTTGACTTCTCTTAGTTTGACATCATAGTCTGTGGGATAACCTTGTTATGCTGGATCCTAAAGATTCTTCCCCAGTCTGTCGGCAGCCACAGGCACTGCCTTGCTGTACTCAAGGGGAGAATGATGCTAGCATTTCTTTGCTGTGTTTCAGCAACTTGGAAGTGTATATAGTATACTGGCTGCAATCCTGAACGTTGGAAACATTGAATTTTCTTCTGTGGCAACCGAACACCAGATTGACAAGAGCCACATTTCTAATCATGCAGCTCTGGAGAACTGTGAGTTTTATTATCTTGCATTCAAAACTGAACTCCTAAAAAAAGTCTGATGACATACTGAAAGTGTCACATAGGGATAACTTCAAGCAGTTGTACTTTTTTGGAATCCTAAAAATGAATACTCAGATTCAAGTTGTGTCAAATGGAGTTTTCAAAGTCCACTATTTAAAACAGATCTTCATGGCTACAAATTAAGTAATTACTGTAGAAAACATTTCTAAAGGCTAGGCTTTCATGATTATTTTAGGAGCTATTTACATTTCAATGTAAAAACACAGAAAGCGTACTTAAAATTTAGCAAACTGATCTGAAAAAGAGTTAAAGTTGTTATTGTGATAACAATTTGGCATCTGTATCATTCTATAAGTAATAAAGACCTGAATATTTATTTTCGTACTGGATGGATTTTTTACACGCATTCATCTTGGGTTGATTAATTTCGGAGTCATTTTCTATGCAAGAAAAGTACATCACGGTATTTGCTTCAAATCAGCTTTTCTCTTACTGGCAGAGTTTGATGAATTATTTTAATAATTTAAGGTTTCTCACTGATACCGTCCAGTGTCAAAGCTTTTTAATTTAGAATATACCCTAATTTTTATTTTTAGTGTTGTCATATGCCTCCACAATTCCAGATTTGTTAAAGTTTCATTCATAACCTAGGAAATAATGTTATAAAATTTTGTTTATATATTTTTTTCTGATTTATAATTACTCAGGAACAGAATGATAATTTAGGATAATTTCAGAGGGCCACCCTGGTTTGGATCTGTCCCCAAATCCCCATCATCTCCATCCCACCAGCTTGGTAATACAGCAGAACAAGCGTCTGAGGTTGGCATGTAATGATTGGCAGGTACCTGGAAACCTGTTCTGGCTTTTCATATATAAGGAAAACTTAATTGGCACATATGATATTAGGTTATCAGAAGTGGAAGGAATTGCCAGAAAACGCCAATGATAAGATTCAAACCTCACCATCTGATCATAATTACAAGAGTTATCAGCAACCAACAGAATGAGTTGCAATAGAGCTATGTCGTAAATATGAGTACACTTAGAAACTACCGAACTGAAAAATGATTTTGATGATTGGAAACCCATTTCCGTATAGCAGGAGACAGTCATATGGGTCACAGAAGGTTAATATTTATATGAATATAGTTAAAACTAATTAAAGCACTCATGGAAAATAGAAATTTTACTAATTTACATTAAAGTGATTTGTAATTAAAGTTACAAGGAATTATCTCCAAACCAGGGCCATGTTTCCAGATGATTTTACAGATGCATGGTTTCAATCAGGCACCAGTTTTGTCCATTCTATCCCAAAACTCTCTCCCAAATATGACCTCTTGTCTTTCTCTCCATCATCATTATTCTCATCTAAGACACATCACCTCTCACCTGCACTAAGTGACCACCCAGTTGTTCACTGCACGTTAATTCTTGAACTTTTCCAGGTTGTCCTCCAAAGTTCATTCAGGAACCACTTAACACATGTATCCGTGGTGTCTCTCAGCCTTCCTCTCCCATCCTTGTCCCTCTCCTTCTCCCCCTCTATCATCCCACTTGTTCTTCTTGATTAGCTTCTCATTCCCTCTGGATAAAGACCATCAAGATGAGAACTTTGTCTTAAAAGGGGTTCTACTTAGCAGTATATCCCCAGGTAAAACACCTGGCATGTAGTAGATGTTCAATAAATAAATATATGTCAAATTAATGAATAATGGGGGAATAGAAATAGACATACCAGTCAATAGGAGACATTATTCAGAAACAGAGCGAAGTAGAATTACCAGAAAGGCATTACAAATCACTAGGGAATCAGTGTTGTAGGGACAAGCAACTGGCCGACCATTTGGAGGAGGGGGAGTTTGAATCCTTCTCATATGCCATATACCAAAGTGTATTCCAGATGTCTATCAATTTAAATGCAAATAAGTAAATAAATACATACATACATAAATGTACAGGACAAAATGCATTTATATAATCCTGAGATGAGAAAAGACTTGAAGAACTTTATGTGCAGAAAACCAAGAGCAGAAATAATTTTTTAAGTGGATATTTGACAACATAAAAATTAAAGCTTTCATACCAAAAAAAGGAAAATAAATTAAATTGCAATGCAAATGAAAAATGAGGGAAAATACTTGCAATATATATATCAAAACATTATTCTCTTTAAACTCTTATAAATTGATTAGGAAGAGATGAATATATCAATGAAAAATAGGCAGTTTACAAAATAAGAAAATGAAAATGTGGCAGTTTACAAAGTAAGAACCACAAATCACTAATAAACATATGCAAAGAAGAAAGTATTCAGCTTTGCTAGGAGTCAAAGTGAAAGAAGAAAGCATTCTTTTTAAAAATAATAATCCCTGGTGTCCATGAAATTGTGTTGAAATTATTTACCTTTCATTTGGCTGGTAGGAGTACAGTTGGTTCAGAGTTTTTGAAGAGCAGCTAAATAGAATATATCAAAAAGCTTAGAAGTGTTTATATACTCAACCAATTGCTGAATTTAGGCAGTTTATGCTAAGAAAATAATACAAGACAGAAGCACAGATTCATGCCCAAAATATTCATCCTAGCATTCTTTACAATTGTGAATATATGGAAGCAACCTAAATATGCAACAATTTAAAAATTGATGTTATTATATATGTCAGAATATTATGCAGCAAATTAAAATTATATCAACAAACAGTATTCAACAAAATGGGAAATGCTTAAGCTATTAAGGTAAAATGTATGTGCAGAATAGCGGTAATAAACATGCCTAGAAGGAAAGAAACGCAGAATGTTTTCTCTGAAGGTAGGATTTGTGTATTAAGCTTATATTACTTCTACATTGTGAAAAAATATTTTGTTTAAATAAGGTTCAACAATTTTAGCAACATAACCAAGAAATATCTTGTCCCAAGTGCTAAAACTAAATTTAAAATGTTCAAAATATTTTAAAAGGAGAACGACTGATTTGAGAAGTCAGCCTATCTGTCCTGTAATAGTTTGGGTTAAGGATGTTTATTATATGCAACAATGAGTTTTGTTCACTGAGTTAAAATTACCTGTGATATTTAATTAAATATTAAATATTTGTTCGGGCAGTAAGTTTTAACAAACTTTAGTCATTGACATATATAACTGAAAAATAGTAGTATGATTAAAAAGTATATGAATGTCAAGACGTTTTATGCTCGTTTGTTTCCATCTTGCAGAAGTTACTTAAAATGCATTTGTTTGGGTATATCTCTGAAGTCGAGGTAACTTTACAATTAATTTCCATGTTTTGAAAATGTGTCTATAATAATGGCATCCAAATGATAGCAGAACTGTTCATTATGTTTTTAAATATTTTAACATAATTCAGTGAAATTGTGTTTGGCATCACCTAAACCACCACTGGTTTGTGTGGAAGGTCACTCTATCAGCCAGCTCAGTTTGGGTTGTGCTGTATTATACAACAGCCTATAGCTGACCAGTCGAGATCAGTGGAGAAAGATGATCTAGAAGAAACACAGGACTCCTATTGAATAGGATATTCTTTTTATATTATAAAACCTTCACATGTTTATTTCATGTCATTTGAAGAAGGTGAATTAAGACATTTTCATTCTCTGGGAAACGACATCATTGTCATCATATCATCTAACAACACATGTTTATTTATTTTTAGCTGCTTCTTTGCTTTGCATTCAAGCAGATGAGCTACAAGAAGCTCTCACCTCCCACTGCGTGGTCACTAGAGGAGAAACCATCATACGACCCAATACTGTAGAGAAAGCTACTGACGTCAGGGATGCGACAGCGAAAACTTTATATGGACGCCTGTTTAGTTGGATAGTCAATTGCATTAACAGCTTATTGAAGCACAACGCATCACCCAGGTAAAAAACTTTATAGAACTTGTTCCCCAAACGTCAGGTGATGTAAATCTGTTTTCTAATTTACTGATTTGTCTGTGAGTCCCTTTGAAAATGTTTCTAATTGGTGTCATTTAATTATTAAACTTTGGTTTCTAGTTTAAGCTCTGCTTTATTTCCTAATGGTGCCACTTCATTGCATCAGGTAGCTATAAAACTTTAAAACTGCTGGGACACAGAAACTGTAGCAACATGAATAAACATAATAGAAAGTGATTTTTTAATGTGTCTTCTTACTGTCAATTTATATGTTCTTTTAATTAGAAGGTGTACTGTGAAGCATATACCATTTTTTACTTGCAGAGAATGTCTATTCAGCAGTTCTTTGTCTTTGTTTTGAGGGATTGAATTAAATTTTCAAGGCAAAGGAAAACTTTCTTTTCATAGTTTAACTCTCATTATAACCCAGCAGGGGTACATATGATCTTCAATGAAATTTGGTTAAGAAATGCTGTAGATAGCTAATAAGTGATAGAGCAAGATGTGAACAGTAGTGTTATCTGACCATAACAGATGCAAAATGCAACTTAAGTCTCCAGCCTGTCTAGTGCCTTATCTGAAATCGCAGCCACCACTGAGTGCTCTCTGTACACCAGGGATTGTGCCGAGATATATCCTTACATTTACATCCAAAGCTTTGTTCTCCTATAAATTATATAATCTTTAGAAATTGGTATGTGAAAAATATGGTGGATTCCTACCTTAAGATCACCTCTTTCACACTTGCTTACTAAGCATAAAAGACCATTTCATATACATTTCAGGGGTGTAGGTCACTGTTATTTTTCCACTAAAATACACACCACACCATAGTAGCATTCAGACTATCCAGGAGAGTTAAGAACGTCGAGGAATAACGTTCTTAAGTCTCTCTCCCTCAATATTAGTGAACAGAGGTAACCATTGTGGAGGAGCAGGGCAAAGTTGCATCTGGAATATTGAATTGTGGAATAGTATTGAATTGTATTTTAAATTATTTCATTATGATATAAATTAATATATATTTATATCTTTCTCCAGGTTACTGTTCATCCCATATTAAAAATTATGAGTGGATAATTAAAAACCAAATAACAGTTCTTTAAAATAAGTAAAATATCTTTAGCAGGATGTTTTAATTGTCCTAAAATGAGAGACTAAATACTCTTTCACTGAATTTTTGCTTTTCTGGTATGGTTTTTACTGAACACATTCATACTATATTCTGAGCGCTGGCTAGGTTTTCCCTGTGATTCATGACTCTAGGAGTAGTTTCTGTAGTACAAGGAAAATATTATACTGTCTACATATTAAAATGAATGCTACCTAGTTAATGTTCTGTGGAGGGAAACTTTTTCAATTAAGAAAATTTTCGCACGGACATATATACACTACCAAATGTAAAATAGATAGCTAGTGGGAAGCAGCCACATAGCATAGGGAGATCAGCTCGGTGCTTTGTGACCACCTAGAGGGGTGGGATAGGGAGGGTGGGAGGGAGACGCAAGAGGGAGGAAATATGGAGATATATGTATATATATAGGTGATTCACTTTGTTATACAGCAGAAACGAACACACCATTGTAAAGCAATTATACTCCAATAAAGATGTTAAAAAAATTAAAAAAAAAAAAAAAAGAAAGAAAAAATTTTCACTCTATGTCCTGGTAGTAGTTTCTTAGCTAAATAACAAAAGTGACTCTGAGATACCCTGCTTTGAATTACCTCCTAAGAAAATAAATAAGAACTCAAAATAATGCCTCTTCAATCTTCCAGTGGGAATGATGATGAGCTAAGCATTGGCATTCTGGATATATTTGGCTTTGAAAATTTCAAAAAAAATTCCTTTGAGCAGCTGTGCATTAACATTGCAAATGAACAAATTCAGTTTTATTTCAATCAACATGTGTTCGCCTGGGAACAGGTAAGTTGAGGTGCTTTGTTATATATAGTATTGATGCATGCAGTGTGTGTGTTCTGTGGAGAATTGTACTATGAAGCAGGATCTAAGTCATAGATTGAAAGCCTGAAACATTTAATAAAGACCAAAAAAAGATTTCCTTTTCTCCATGCTCATTATAAAAACAAAAACAAGCCCCAAAGCTGGTATGAATGTAGTGTATCTTGATACGTGATGCTGAGTGTACTCCACCAAAAATCACTGGACTCTTCTCCAAAACTTAGCACGTCTGAGTCCTTGCAAACAAAGAAGTTTCCTTTGAAATTTAAGTAAGCAGATGTGTCTAGCTCTTTCTCTTTCTGTAGACTGCATAGCTGAAATTCTGTTTGAAATGTAAATATCCATCTAAAATGCATTAAACTTCAGAATTCCAGTTGCTAGGCAGCAGAATGCAAGATAATGGATTTGATGTAAATGCCATGAAACGGTAATTTTGTCACAGTACAATGTGTAATAATGATTCAGCTTCAAAAGTCAGAAACTCACTTGCATTGCATTTGGCAAAACGTTAGTGTTAAAATTATTTAGTTAATCAAGTCTAAAAGAAATAGTAGTATTTTATATCATTTAGTGTGCTATTTCTCCTTTAAATAATAATAAATTGTTTTGTGTTTACTGATTAAAACTGAGGTTTTTGTTTAAATTTGAGATAAATTAGAGGTACATGAGCCTCTTTTGCGTCAAAATATTTAGCCTTATTGCAAATTTACTTTGAGATCACATCTTGAAAACAGTGGTTGCACAAAAAATGTTTGGATTGTGACATTTCTTAGGTCAAAAAAGGGACATAAATTTAAGATTTTATCTGTGTTTGCACAGCTTTCATCTACCCCAGATTCTTGTTCATCACATACTCATTCTCTCACCCTCTCCCTCTACCCCTTCTCCACTCCTCTCCAGTAGCGCCATCCTTTGGCCTAGTTATATGATGAAATCCTTTAAAGTCTTTAAAAACAGAGCCCTTCTCCAGCCTGCTATGTCTGCAGCCATGGCCCTCCCCCTTCCCTTCATAGCCAGGCTCTTTGAAAACATATTCAACCTTCACTGTAATGTATTGATTTCTTCCCCGCCTGGGTACATTGAGTCCGTAGTATCTGGCTACTGGAAGGGCCCTTCTTAATCTCATCACTCATTAGTATCAGAAACATTTTAGTCTCCACATTATTATTGTCAACCCTGTTGACAGATTCCTGTTTCTGGAAAATCCCTCTTTTGTCATCCCTAACACGCTTTCTGTTTCTCTTGCTCTCTGATGGGTTCCTCCTTTACTCTTCCTGCACCAGCCCATAAATCCGTGGTTCTTAACCCTGGCTACATATGTGAATCACTTGGGTAAAATCCCAGTGCTCAGATCCTATCCCACACCCATTAAGTCAGATATCGTCGAATGAGACCTAGCTATCACTGCTTTTCAAAGGTTCCCAGTCTATTCCAATGTGCAGCCAATTACTGCCCTAAATGCTAGCTCCCAATGGGTTCCATTTTTGGCCTCTTCTTATATTCACTAGGAAAGAATCTATTTCCAGTATTTCAACTACTCCCTAAATGCTAGGGATGCTTCAATCCTCACCTCCAGCCCATGCCTCTCTCTAAACCTCCCCTGATTAGGACAGCTTCCAGAACTTTATCCAGAATTGAACCCATCATCTTTCCCTCCCACTTATATTCTTTCTTAGAGAATGGCATCTCTGTCCACCAGCTTACTCAAGCCCAAAATGTTATGTTACATTTCATTTCTCATTTCTCAAATCCAAAAAATCAGTGAGACTTCTTCTTACTCCTCCCTCCCCTATGGTCCAGTAAAAACATTTGACATTTGACATCACAGTATTTAGTTTCCGTTTTTGCTCTCTCTCACTAGGCTGAAGACTCCTTGAGGTCAAGGATTGTGGGATTGTGTATTAATTCTTTTTGTATCTTCAGAGCCTGACATATAGCAAATGCTCAATAAATATTTATTAATCAACGTCATCTTGCTTTAATGACTCACAGTGTTCACAGAATCCATTCTAACCAGAAATTGAAATAAGTAAATATTTTTTGGTTTGGACTTTTTGATAGGGATCTATTAGGATTACTTGCTTCATGGGACCAGGTGCGTCTTTGTGTATTTCCCCATCTGATTAATTCATTAACAACTTGTGTTAGCAGACTTCTATTATTCTTCTCTTTGGGGGGGTTGAGGTTAGAACCTGATTTTATTGGAACTACCCTTTAAACCCGTGTACATATCTTTCAATAATTATTCGCTTTTCACTTTTTTATGAAATTGTAGTTTACAGTTCACTTTGATTGATAGCCTTGAATTTCATTCATCATCCTAACGCTCTTAGTTGTTTTGTCTTTGGGCTTGCTACAATGAAACTACTCTAATATGGCTCCTTTAAAAATATCCTTGAGAGGCTTTCAAGACAAAACCAAGTCAAAATTGCCCCAACAAATTAAAAATGTAACTAGGATCGAAGATTATGCAAAGCACTTTGAGGAATTAAGGCCATTCCCAGTCCTTTCAATTGCCTTCCTAGGGTAACGACCCAAGCATCCCTACTTCATAATCTTACGGACCAAGCATTGGCAACTGAGTGATCAGGTCAGTGAACCTGTGATCTGGTGGACACAGGAGTAGTCAGAGATTCTGTTGGTTTTAACGTGTGTGTGCACCTGTTTGGGTTTCTTTTTCTTTCACTCTGTCACTTACGTGTGAAAGCAAAAATTGTAACTGAGAAATGCTTATGTAGCTGTATGTATTAGCTACCACAGGTAAAGAGAGCACATTTACACCAATTTCTATGCATAAGAAACAGCTACTTAAGCCAAATCATTAATTAAAATCATGGTCACACTTCTTCTGGTCAAATGTAATCATAGGTTTGACCTAAGAGCTCCTTCGCTTAGTAAAGCTGTTATTGCTTATCAGGAAGACGTAATGTTCTCAGTTTCATGGATATACAAATGATCTATCCAATCTGAGCAAGACATAAGCCTTGGGTAGCATCTACACAGATGAAACCACTTCTGGTTCTGCTTTAATCAACAAATATTATCTTTATCGTCAGTCCTACAACATTGGGACATAAAGTTTAGCTAAAGGCGTTTCCTGTTTTGCCCCAGTTCTGTTTGCATGTGATGTACAGTAAAGTTGGTTATGAAGGTAGTTTGAATATCATTTTCCTGTTACTTTCTATTAAAACAATAACCAATAGACTATAGTAAAACATGTTTAGTGAAAGACTTTATGACAGTGACCTAATCCATAGCTTGTTGAGTGGATAGTTTTGTTTCTCAGAATGGTTGCCTCCAGCTAACCATTTGTATACCTTTTGAAACATATTCCTAAGTCTGGGAACCTCATTTTTAAAAAAAAATTATTTATTTGGTTGCACGCAGTCTTAGTTGCGGCATGCAGGCTCCTTAGTTGTGGCATGCAAATTCTTAGTTGCAGCATGCATGATCTAGTTCCCTGACCAGGGATCGAACACGGGGCCCCCTGCATTGGGAGTGCGGAGTCTTTTCCACTGGGCCACCAGGGAAGTCCCTGGGAACCTCATTTTTAACTCACTGGCAGCTATGCCTCTTTTCTTCTCAAAACCTACATTTCTATGGACATAAATTATATTCCTCGTAATCTCAACCCACAACCAAGAGCATCCAGAACTTGTATCTTTTTTCTCCTTACTGTCTAGATATTTAGAATGTCTAAGACAGTAGGTCTAGAGTAGTATTGTTTTTCTAATGTGTATAATATATAGCTCCTGAAAATTGTCTGGTTTGATATTTCATTTGAAGCTAATATTTGAATATAACATTGGAAGCTTCCATACTTTTACAACACTAGAAGAACCATTTGACTTTAATAAAATTTAAAGGAACAATTTATGTCTGAAAACAGTAGTTTGAAAGTTAGATAATAATCTAGGTCCCCTCCCCTGCAGATAGGTGATGAGGCATATGGTTGTAATCTTTTAAAATTCAAGACTCAATCAAACTCTGCTAAATAAGTTGCAACTGAAAAGTGTATACTTTTCTGTCAACTTTATTAATTCCACAAATAGAGGATTCCTATTTCAGCCTTCCCTATTTGATTTGTAGAGCATTATTTTATGCACATTGTTTACTTCCATATTTTTCAAAAAGCTTTTAATTAGCAGCTCAAAGAGCAGCAAACAAGCCATCGCATTTCTAATAAGGGAGGCATCTTTTCGAAATAGCCCTCACACTGAATCTCCATGGTAATTTGTAGCCAAGACTTTGCTTTTGTTGGGTTTGTTTTTGCTTATTTTCTGGTTTTCTTCCATATGAAAGGGAGCTCAATGAACACTAACGATGGATTAGTCCCCCATGGGCATGAGTTTGAATTGGAATAAATGCCATTGTTCTTTAGGCCCAGAACTCATGTATGATACTACAAAGCATTGCTCTAGAATCCTGAAGATTCACTCTACTTCCTCATATGCCCATCTATACCTAGGATAAGCTTTCTGATCCATTAGTGCAGCACATTTTTCTCACTGTTAACTGAGCTAAAGTTTTTTGGGTTTTTTTTTTTTTTTTTTTTGGCTGTATTGGGTCTTCATTGCTGCGCGAGGGCATTTTTCTAGTTGCGGCGTGCAGGCTTTTCATTGTGGTGTCTTCTCTTGTTGCAGAGCACCAGCTCTAGGCGCACAGGCTTCAGTAGTTGTGGCACACAGGCTCAGTAGTTGTGGCTTGCGGGCTCTAGAGCACAGGCTCAGTAGTTGTGGTGCACGGGCTTAGGTGCTCCGCAGCATGTGGGATCTTCCCAGACCAGGGCTTGAACCCGTGTCCCCTGCATTGGCAGGCGGATTCTTAACCACTGCACCACCAGGGAAGTCCCTAAAGTTTGTTTCTAAAATGAGCTATTAGTATTTGTTTTGCTAAAATATAGGCATACATATATATACATATATAATTTATATATGCACTCATGGGTTTAAAATTAAAAGTCAGAAGTCATCTTATAAGCAGGAAGCTATTTACAGCACGAAATGGAAACAATAACTGCAATTATGGCTCTGGCTTCTCACAGAAACTGATGTGTATGAATTTTATCTCCAGCTGTTCATATCCTAAAGTTTAAAGCTTTTGAGGATTTGAATGTGGGCTCCAACACATAATTTGTGGCAATTACAAAGAACAAAGATTCGTTCAATTACATAGTATCTATCCTTGCAACGTTTTTTATCATCATAAAGTAAAAAGAATCAGTCATCTGGTAAAAAAAATATGTGGGTAATTCGAAACAAACCCCTTATAAATGTCTTCAAATTGTTTTGCTTGCAAAGTGTGAATTTTTATCTTATATCCAGCTTTCTTCCCTATTGCACACGCCATATGTGTGTGATGGTGGTGGCATTTGTCTTATGTGAGCTCTCCAAGGGATAAAGGCAATTTTACAGGCATTTTCCTTAAGCATTAAGACAGCTGTACATTTAAGAAACCCTTGGTATGCAATAAATCTTCCTTTATAAATGCTTGGCCAAGTTTTAGGCTACTGTTTGAGATCACACACAAATGTTCCTTAAACTTCTCACCTACTAAGTGAGCATGAAAGCTGATACCCAAATGAGTAGATACACGTGGCACATCCCTACAGCATCTCCTGGCTGTGAGCGGGCCACCCTCCCTCTCTGGCTCCCGCAGGCAGCCTCCTGGGCTCCTGGGTCCTCCCCGTCCCTCCCTCAACACCCATGCTGCACTCAGTCTGCTTCTTTTCTATCAGTGAAGTTGACCAACACCCTGAATGTGATATGAGGATTTGTGGTACTTATTTTGACAATTTCATAATATTTTTAAAAATCTTTTAATTATGATTAAAAATAATTTTGAGTGAAATATACAGTGAGGAGCATCAATCCGTATACGGTTTCTATAGGAGCATCAATCCGTATACGGTTACTATAGGAGCATCAATCCGTATACGGTTACTATAGGAGCATCAATCCGTATACAGTTACTATAGGAGCGTCAATCCGTATACGGTTACTGTAGGAGCGTCAATCCGTATACGGTTACTTTAGGAGCGTCGATCCGTATACGGTTACTGTAGGAGCGTCGATCCGTATACGGTTACTGTAGGAGCGTCGATCCGTATACGGTTACTGTAGGAGCGTCGATCCGTATACGGTTACTGTAGGAGCATCGATCCGTATACAGTTACTATAGGAGCATCAATCTGTATACAGTTACTATAGTTTTCTACATGTAAGATTAGAACATAGCATTGACAAACTGAAATAAAATTTTTTGGTAAAGACATAGACATGACAGTAAAGCAAAAATAGTTTAAGGTGAAAGAGATCCCGGCGTATAGAAAACTACATGTCGTCTGAATTCCTAACTGAAATTCCTCCTTATCCTAAACCAATACCTGTCAATGGAATATAAATTTGTAAAATCCTTTATGGCTTTTAAAGACTTTTCAAGGTTAGGTACCACATACAAAAAGTGACTAGATGAAACTTTTCATCTCAAAATGTATATATCTCTTTTTCTGAAAAAGGAAGCTCTTCTAGAGAGCATCATTTAAATCTCCTTTCTCCAAAGTTCTTAAATATATGTAAAATATAACATGTATATTTTATTAGGAATTATGCAAAATACTTTCTCATTAGTTTACTTGTCAAATTCTGAATTAGTGACCTATGTCATTTCAAATGAATGATGATCAACATTCTCTTTGGCTTGCTATTAATGTAAAAATGAACGAGACCATTGATATCAGCTTTGAATAGAAAATACTGAAAGAAATAGATTTCCAATCATAAATTTTACTTAACATCAAGAGTTTAGATTTTTACAGCATGCATATTTACCACTGTGCTTTCTTCATTTTTAGTTTTTTTTAATACTTAGCTACTTCAGTAAAATGTTATTACTAAAAATAATATGTATATATAGAAAGAGAGCAAATGATAAAGCAAATGCAGTAAAATGCTAGGGATCGGGGAATTTGGGTACAGGGTACATGGGAATTCTTTGTACTGTTCTTGCCCCTTTTCTGTTAGTTTGAAATTATTCCAAGATAAAGAGTGGCAAAATTTCTTTTTTCACTATAATAAACATACTCAGTGCGCCTCGAGTACTGATAACACCCTAAATCCTAGATTTTCAACCTATAAAGCCTTTCTCTTAGAGTGAGTAACTTCTCAATGATTTCTTTCCACGCGGGCAGTATTTTCATGAGTGTGTACCCTCATGAGAAGTTGGTGAGTAGGAATTCTTTTACTAAAAGACAGGCGTCAGGGAATAAATGTGTATGTGGCTTCTTCCCCCTTGTAAATGTTCTGTCAACAGAACGTTTATTCATTTATTCATTAAGTTTCACAACACAGGCAGTTTTGGCATTCTGAAATGTTAGAACCAGAAGAAACCTAAATAGATCATTTATATTTCATAGATACAAATGACTCCCTGTGACTTGCCCAACGTTCCAGGCTGGTTAAACAAAGCCAGGGCCGGAATCTGGGTCTTCTGATACCCATCCAGGATATTCTCACGAACAAACAAATAAGCGAAGTTCAGAAGAAACAAGGAACTTACAAAGTATTCTCTTGTACAGAAGAAAACATGCTCCATCTAGTTGAAGAAAGAAAGAAGGAAGAAGGGAGAGGGGAAGGAGGGGAGGAAAAAGAGAGAGAGACAGTATTTTCACATGAAAGGCCAAGGAGAATCAACATAAGTCTGGAAGGAAGGAGACTGGAGAGAACAGTAACACTGAGGCAGGTGGCAGTGGTGACAGAGACTGTGACAGCCGGAGAGCTTAGAGACCACCTAACAGGAAGGATATAGACCTAGGAGATGGGACAACTGAAAAAGAGAATATAGCAAACGCAAAGAGATCCTAGGATGTAACTTAAAGGTTGGAATGGAAAGGCAGAGAGCATTCTTGCTATGCTCTAAAGGGCAGGAACTCTACCTTTTTCATCTTTATTTCTACCTTCCCCAGTCCCACCTGCCCCTAAATATTCACATGGCAGGTGCTCCACAAATGTTCAAGGAATTTCATTATGTAGCATTGTCTGCAACGATCTACACAGAGACGGTGCCACAAACCTAGGCGAACTGCAAATACCATCTGATATAAATCCCATTCATTCTTCTCCCATGACTTGAAGCAGAGAATCATTAAAAAGTGGACTAAACTTATAAAAATAAGAGATAGTGATTTATGACTTGAAACAGCAAACACAGAGAATAAATATTGAGGATCCTCTAAACCAACTGTTAAAATATTTCCAGATTCTAAAATACCTAAAACTGTGGAGCAGTGTCAGGTAATGGACTTACCTACATGAGAAGGATGTGACTTCATTTCCCGGTGCAAGTTCAGTGTAAGACTTCAGTGTGCCCTGTTACTGCATATACCCATCTTGCATGAAAGAAAATACCATGTAAGCCAAACTCCTTGATTGAAACCTTGATTTCGGGAAGCTCTTTTTGAAACTTCAGACTTAGCCAAAACTACCGGATGGTAGTAAAAACATATTCTCCAACAGTAAAATGATAACGTGGTGCTTTGGGGGGATAGGTAAGACCTGTTTATCTTACTGCCTATATACTGTGTATACTTGAAAGTTCCTAAGAGAATAGATCTTAAATGTTCTCACCAAAAAAAAAAAAAAAAAAAAAAAAATGTAATTACGTGATGGGATGGAGTTGTTAGCTAACTCTGTGGTGGTCATCATTTTTCAGTATATAAGTGTATCAAATCAAGACAGTGTACACCTAAAACTTACACAGTGTTCTGTGTCGATTCTATTTCAATAAAGCTGGGGGAGGAGAAAGAAGATAATTTCCCAGGAAAGTCACTCAGAGCTTCATTCATTCATTTGTAATTTATTTAACACACCCAAGTCTCCCTAGGTACAGAGGAAAAGGGTACAGAGGGGAATAAAAGTTCCTGTCCTCATGGAGTTTTCATTCTAATGAGAGAGAGGGAGGATAAGTGAAAATGCTAGAAATACTGTGGAATAATTTAAAGCATGGTGGCTGGGACACGGCAGGGATAGAGAGTGACCAGTGGAGGAATGGGTATTGCTGGGTCAGACCAGGAGACGGGGAAGGGGCTCTCTGAGGGGGTGAGACCTGAGTGATATGCGTGGAGCCTTTACTGTGTTGGTGATCCAGTCCACGCTTGCAGTTTCACCTGCCTTAGGAGCATGTGGAAGCTTGCAGCCCTATCAGTTTATGGTGGCCACCCTCCCACGCTGCTGTGTGAGTCTGAGGACTCAAGGTAGTAATCTCAAATCCCTCCTGGGGTGACACTTTGGCCCAAAGTATTTAAGCTTGTTTTTGAGGCCACAGCTGCGGATGCATCTTCCATAGGCTCTCTTACTGCTATGTCCTTCCATGCCTCACACTCAAAGTTCAATGCAGAGCAAGGAGATCTTGTTTCAGGCATGAGGTTTTCTAACACCCACGGCTTCTCACTTCCTTTCTCCTTGATGTATGCTTAAAATGATCCCTTTTTCAAAAGGGAATTGGGGGCATCTCAACAGAGTAGGGATTATATATGTTAAACAGCTCAGCTTTACTGTAGTTAACAACTCTACTCATCTGCTTTAAATGTATTTGTTTAATGTACAGGACATAGAGGACTTTTTGAGTAGTTACATGAGCTACATTTCTCCACATATACTTAAAAACAACTGAACATTTCGAAATCATTACGGCCGTAAAAATACATAGTATGTTGTTTTAGGCATGATAACTTTACTAAAAGTGAGTGCTTTGTGAATCCTGAGTGACAGCATTTTTTCTCCATTGGTTTGCCTGGAGATACTAACAAGTATCTTAAAGGTCTAAGCCCATTGTTTTCCAAGTTACTCTGCTCTGTATGACCTGCCACCGAAGCACTCAGCGGATTTTGACACAGGCAAATAGAAATGACAAATGCATTGATTTAGACCATAACCTTGAACGCTTTCCGCAGAAAATATACAAAACCTCTTTTGAACTTTGCAGTTGCCATTTAAGCTATAATATGCTGTCAGCATAATGTGTCTGACAGTCACGTAATTCTAGGTCTGTGTACATCTCCCAAGGTTACCTTCAAGTGAAAAAGCTGTGAAACTTCAAACATTGTTTCCATTTTTTGTACTGGGTAAACTGAATGTCTTTCAGGTGATCTAACTTTTAGACCAGTGGGTTCTGCCTCATTTTTACATATTAGATTTTGTTTTATTTAAAAATATACATTTACTTTTTTTCCTGGTGACACTCTTGACTGTGATTTCAATTTTATAAGGCCCCAAAAGCAGAGATTAAAACTTTGGCTTATGAAATGCCCCACCTGCCATTGGCTAAATTCATCCATGAAGATCCCAGAAATAAATTCTCTTTCTCTGAACTCCTGTAGTACATTGTACCTAGCATTTATCTATCCTGTGTTACCTTGCATTTTGGGTATTTATTTGCAAAGCTAATCACTCAAATTTTATCTTAAATTCACTGAGGACAGAGAGTTTGTTTTAAACATCTTTTTATCACCCATCACAGTGCCTTATTATAAGGTGTTCAATGAAAATATTTAATGAATTAAAGAATATATTAAAATGGTAATGAAAGTAGCCTGTAACTTTCGTTTGTGAATGGTGCAGGGCATTCTTCCCCAGTCAGTAATTATTTGATACACTTCCCCAGTAATAGTTGCTTTATCACCTGAGAAAGTGTGGGGAACCCTCCATGTAAGCATCACTACAAGTCCGAGTTCGGAGGTCGTCTATGTCCTGTCTTTTACACATTGCAGCACTGGGGGTGAGGGGGACCCAGTATGAAGGCCAAAGTCATAGAAGCAAAGCTACAGCACAATTCTTCTTGTCCTTTTTGTAAAATAGATCATCAGTATCTATGTTGTGCTGGTACCAACATCTTACAGTAATTATTGTTTTTATTTTATGCATTTTATATCATACTCCACCACAAATGATTACTAGTGATTACCAGATATTATTACCTTGTTAGATGGCGATTGTTACTTCTGTTTAGTAGATGAAAAAACAGAAGTTTAAAGAGTAAGAAAATTCCAAAGGACTATATGGCTCGTCAAGTGGCAGAGCCCAGATGGGAACCTACGTGTTCTTGGTTCTCCAGCCATTGGTTGTTCCTGTGACCCACAGCCGTTCACCCCAAACAATGTAAATGTCATCATGACTGAAAAACTATGTTCTTGAGAGATCCAGCATTTCTGAATTTAGATAAAAGGCTTAAATTGGGGGAAGTGTAACCCTAAGATATACCTAATTAATATTCTATCAATTCTGGATCATGATTTTATTACTGCTCATTAACAACATAGTCTCCTGCATCTGGAAAACTTGAGATGCCTGTAATTCTAGTATAGAAGCTAGAAACTTTTTATTACTACCCTGAGTATCATCAGTGCTAACTTTAATGAACTGGCACTTCTGGGGAGAGAGAAATAAAATGATACCCTCAGTTTAAGGGCAAGGTTGTAGGGAGTAATTTTTTATCATGTGTGTAAAGTAGAATTTTAGGTAGTTGCTGCCAAGTTACATATTGTTCACAAAATTTTAAGTGTTTCTGTACATCTCATGTCCCGTTACAGAATGAATACATAAATGAAGATGTGGATGCTAGAGTTATTGAATATGAAGATAACCGGCCTCTCCTAGATATGTTCCTGCAGAAGCCAATGGGTTTACTGTCCCTCCTCGATGAAGAGTGTAGATTTCCCAAGGCCACCGACCAAACTCTTGTAGGTGAGTTTTGAATTCAGTACGTCTACATAGTTTTCATGTAATACGGTCATGTAGTTATGAATGACTTAAAAAAATGTTTTTAAATATCTAGTAGAGTATTGCTGTGACAAAGCCTGCATATCTAACTTTGGGGAAGAGGCTTTGGATCTAATACCTAGACCAGTGAATGTTTATAATAGGGTGAAATATTTAGTGATGAATTAAACAAGTTTCAGTATTGGACTTCTCCTTATATTATGGTAGAGCCCCAATCATAGGATTTTATGTTAGAAATGACCGTAGTAATTATCCAGCCCAAAACTAGAAATTGGAGGACAGGGCAAAAGGACAGCTCCAGAATTGGAAATGAGATACCTAACAGGGAGGAAATAAATTCATCTGTGATGTTCTCGTCATTTATCTGACTCACTGATTGCCTATTCTCTCCTCTAGTTGGACGATACTAGATGGAAAAGAAAATAACCCCAACGTGGTGGGGAAATCATTTCATACTAGTCCCTTGATTTTGATGTTAAAATGTACCTTCTAGGACATGAAATAACAGAGAACTTGTGCTGGTAAAACTGTTGTAGACATGCCTGTATGATCCTATTGTGTTTCCTATGTAATCAGTAACAACCTATAGCTCTTCTTATAAAAAAGAGAACCAAAATACCAAATTTCTAGGCTCATGGCTTCACATCCAGCTGTGTTTCACAAAGCTCTCTGGACAATCTCAAGTACTTAGTTTCCTCCCTCTGTACCAGTGGTTCTTAAAATGGGGTCCCCAGGCCAGGAACATCAGTATCCCCTGGGAACTTGCTAGAAATGTTAATTTTTGTATCCCACTCCAGACCTGTTGAGTCAGAAGCTCTGGGGGTGGGACCCAGCAGTCTATTTTAACAAACCCTCCAGGTGATTCTGATGCTTGCTAAGGTTTGAGACCTGCTGACCTAAATCATATTGGAATGGTAAAATTTATGATCTCAAGTTTTGCCTTACCATTTATAATTATATTACAAATCTGCTTGTAATAACTATATAAAATTTTCTGTGTTTATTCACTGCACATTTTCCATTTTATGGTGAAAGAGATGATTCTGTCAGTTGGTTTTTTGATTTTTGTGTTTTGCGGTACGTGGACCTCTCACTGTTGTGGCCTCTCCCGTTGCGGAGCACAGGCTCCGGATGCGCAGGCTCAGCGGCCATGGCTCACGGGCCCAGCCGCTCCACAGCATGTGGGATCCTCCCGGACCGGGGCACGAACCCGTGTCCCCTGCATCGGCAGGCGGACTCTCAACCACTGCACCACCAGGGAATCCCTCAATCGGTATTTTTTGAGGCCCTCCTACATGCTTGATATTGGAGTTAAATTTTTTTCTACAGAAAAATTTGAAGGTAATCTGAAATCACAGTACTTCTGGAGGCCTAAAAGAATGGAAGTTAGTTTTGGAATTCACCATTATGCAGGAAAGGTAAGAACTCTGAAACATTATAACTGAGTTTCTCTTCAGTCTTTCATTGAATAATAAGGCCACGAAAATGATGGCCCAAAATATTTATAGATGGCTGTAATGATATAAAGAGTACATCTTTCTGATCCTGAGGTGTGGCTTGGCATGTGGTTGGCTGCCAATGGGTACCTATTTTTTTCTTCTTTTAATGATAGCTGAGAACCTTTTGTATAAACTGCCTTCTTCAGACTTGAGTTGCTTCTCTGTCCATGGCGGCCTTTGTCTTTCCTCCTTCCCAACAAGAGAAGGTACCAGGCTGGAGGTACGGCCAGATCCCTGAGCTGATTAATTAGAATTAACTGATGGACTGTCATGCAGTCAGAGGAAGCAGTGTTTATGCATTGGTGGATACACTTCCTACACCAGAGCATACCTCAGATATGCCATCCTACATATGGAAAGAAACCCAGGAGACAGTTTCTGTCCCTTCTGTAGAGAATAACAGGTCTTTCCCTCACAATGATGTTATAAATATTGGAGGACTAAGAAGATATTCAAATCAAGAAGGAATTCATAGACATATACAAACAAAATAAAATACCACAGAACCCTGAGCGTTCTAGTCTAGTAGAACTTCTGTGTCAGTCAGTAGTCCAGACTTTAGTCATTGAAAACAAAATCTACCTTAAATATCACAGTTATAACCTTTCTCATGATTTTCAGCATGTGATTTTCCAAATAAGCCTACTTTAAAATATTCGTTAAGAATTTCCTATTATCATTTTATCCAGTTCTTTTAAGATTAATTTATTTATTGTTGGGTCTTCGTTGCTGCACGCTGGCTTTCTCTAGTTGCGGCGAGTGGTGACTACTCTTTGTTGCGATGCGCGGGCTTCTCACTGCGGTGGCTTCTCTTGTTGTGGAGCACAGACTCTAGGCACACGGGCTTCAGTAGTTGTGGCACGCGGGCTTGGTAGTTGTGGCGCATGGGCTTAGTTGCTCCGCGGCATGTGGGATCTTCCCGGACCAGGTCTCGAACCCGTGTCCCCTGCATTGGCAGGCGGATTCTCAACCACTGCACCACTAGGGAAACCCTATCCAGTTATTTTTAACAACTGTATTAGTCTTTTGGGCTGCCATAACAAAAATACCACAGGCTGAGTGTCTTAAACAATGGAAATTTATTTCCTCACAGTTCTGGAGGCTAGAAGGCCAAGATCAAGGTGCCAGCACATCTGGTGAGGTCTATTTCCTGGCTTGCAGATAGCTGCCTCCTCCCAGTGCCTTCATATGGCCTTTTCTCTGTGTACGTGTGAGGGGGAGAAAGAGATCTCTGGTGTATCTTCCTCTTCGTATAAGAACACTAGTCCTGTGGGATTAGAGCCTCACTCTTACAGTAAACTTCATTTAACCTTCATTACCTCCTTAAAGACCTTGTTTCCAAAATACAGTCACGTTGGGGATTAGATTTTCAACATATTAATTTTGGAGGGACACAATTCAGTCCATAACAACAGCCACATTGGACCATCCTACAAAAATCTTTGGGTTGCATTGATCTTTAAAAATCTTAAAATTATTTAGAAGTGCCAGAAACACACACACCCACAGTGTATTTAGACCACACTACTCCTGAGATTAAATCTATAAAAAGCCTTTTCACTGCAGGTGAACCAGTTATCACAGAAATGAGAACACCTTGGGGGCCCCAACCCTCCAAACAGAGAAGGGAGACCCACAACATTGCCAACATGATATAATAAATGGGAGGAAGCAAACCTCTTTGATTATTTCAACCCAAATACAATCATTATGACACAAATTTTTCTCTGAAAAGATACAATGTAAGCCTGGAGAGGTTCACTTTTCCAACCAAGCTGTAAGGGACTACCTTTGTAAATCCTCGTGTACCTGTCACTTAGCGCTAAGTAAAGCTCTCAATAAATACCTATTGGTGATGATAATGATGCTGCTGATGAGGATGAGGGTGATGACATTGACTGTGACAATGATGATAACATGCTTTATCAACAGGTCATCTATAACGCAAGTGGGTTCTTAGCTAAAAACAGAGACACCCTCCCAACTGATATTGTGCTCCTTTTGAGGTCGTCAGAAAACAGTGTAATTCGACAGCTAGTCAGCCACCCTCTAACAAAAACAGGTAAGCCGAGGCAGTTTCCTTCCATTTTTTTTGGTGCATGAGTTGGTTTTATTTTTACAGAGAAGCTAGGTTTCCATTAAAGAAAAGTTTTGAATTACTCACCAGAAAATACGGTGGTGTCCTAGCTGCTCACTAAAAGAGTACCGTCACCTTCAGAGAGTTCAGAATTACCTGCTGTGTCAGGAGTGGGCAACATTGGATGAGCCTTTGAGAGTCTACAGGTTTAGTGAGTTCTGCCTAATTGATTAAAAAGTTGTGTGCCTTTTTCCAACCAACCATATAATCCTTGCATTTGCTCTTAAGTAGAAAAAAAAAATGTAGTTTGGTCTTTTTCTTTATTGGAGTTCACAATTGTTCTCTGCACTTCATTTTTTATAGTTTGTTGAGGTATAACTGACACACAATAAAGAGCATATATTTAGACAGTAAAATATGATGAGTTCTTGACGTACATAGATGAATTTTCTGCATCTATTGAAATTATCATTTGTTTTTGCTTTATATCTATAAATATGGTGAGTTACATGGATTGATTTCTGAACGTTTTACCGACTTTTATTCCTGAGAAAGTCTTTTTTTAAAATTTTTATTGAAATATAGTTTTTTTTTATATTGGAGTATAGTTGATTAACAATGTTGTGTTGGTTTCAGGTGTACAGCAGAGTGATTCAGGTATACATATACATGTATCTATTCTTTTTCTAGTTCTTTTCCCATTTAGGTTGTTACAGTATATTGAGCAGAGTTCCCTGTGCTATACAGTAGGTCCTTGTTGGTTATCTATTTTAAATATAGCAGTTTGTATATGTCAATCTGAAATAGCTTTAGAGTAGGTTGTATCTTTTAGGAAAATTTTCTATTTAATCTGTGCTGTCAAATTTATTGACATAAATTTGATAATAACCCCTATTATCCTTTGAATGTCTGTAGATCTTGAGGTTATATTAGCTCTCTTATTCCTGATATAGATAATGTATGTTCTCTCTCATTTTATTCTTGATAGATTTTCTAGACGTTTATCAATTTTGTTGATATTCTCAAAGAACCAACTTTTAGTTTCATTGATTTTGTCTATTGAATTTTTAGTTTTAATTTTGTTGTTTTTTTTTTTTTTTTTGCTTTTGTCTTTATTGTTTTCTTCTGTTTCTTTCAGGGTTTATTTTGCCTTCTGATTTCTGAGATGAAAACTTAAGTCATTGATTTAAGAAAATTTCTTCTCTTCTAATATAGGCATTTATAGGGGTTATTTATAAGTATTACATTTAATTTCTAAATATATTGGGATTTCCAGGTATATTTTTGTTATGTACTACTAATTTAATTTTGTATTGCTCAGAAAGCATACTTTGTATGATTTAATTCATTTAAATTTATTGAGACATGTTTTATGGCCCAGAATATGCTCTATCTTGTTTTATGTTTCATTTGCACTTGAAAATAATGTGTATTCTGCTGTTGGTGGGTGGAGTATTCCATAAGTGGCAATTAGGTCAACTTGGTTGATAATATTGGTCAGATCTTCTGTATACTTACAAGTTTTCTCTCTCCTGGTTCTCTCAGTTACTGAGAAAGTGGTTTTGAAATATCTGACTATAATTGTCAATTTATCTGTTTTTTCTTTCATTTCTATCAGTTTTTGCTTTATGTACTTTAAGGTCTGTTATTGGATGCATAACATCTAGAATTGTTATATCTTCTTGATGAATAGTTCCCTTTATTATTACTAAATAACTCTTTTATGTCTGGTAATATTCTTTGTTCTGAAATCTACTTTGCCTGATATTAATAGGAAGACTCCAACTTTCTTATGATTAGTAGTTAAATGGTGTATCTTTTTATGCTTTTAACTTCAACTTATTTTTGAGTTTATATTTAAAGTGGGTTTTTTGTAGACAGCATATAATTGGGCCTTGCTTTTTTAAATCCAACCTGATAATCTCTGCCTTTTAATTGAGGTGATCAAACAATTTACATTTAATGTGATTAGCGATATGGTTGGGCTTGACACTCTCTTGCTGTTTGTTTCCTATTGGTTACATCTGTTCTCTCCAGGCTTCATTGGGTTCCTCTCCCTGCATTGCAACATAAAGCCTCTGGACAGAAAGCTGGAGTAATCATAGGGCTCACCTCATTTGTTTCCTCTCTCTCAGGGATCAGTGTCCTATATTGATGCAAAAATTGTTGCTTCATGCAAAAATTGTTGCTCCTAAACAAATACTACATGATTCCACTTATATGAGGTACTGAGAGTAGTCAGAATCATAGAGACAGAAAGTAGAATGTTGGTTGTCAAGAGCTGGGATGGGGGGCATGGAGAGTTAGTATTTAATGGGTATAGAATTTCAGTTTTACAAGATGAAAAGGGTTATGAAGATTGATGGTGGTGATGGTTGCACAACATTATGAATGTATTTAATACCACTGAATTGTATACTTAAAAAGGTTCAGCTGCTAAATTTTATGTTATGTCTATTTTACCACAGTAAAAAAATTGGAAAGAAAAAAAAACTGTTCCATAGACTTCGTATGTCTTTTTAGTTGTTTTAGGTGAGAAGGTAATCCAGTTTGTGTTACTTTATCTTGTTCATAAAAAAAGTCTTCAGTTTTGACTTTAACAATTGTCTACCGTAAATCAACTATACTTCCATAAAAATTTTTAAAAAAGAAAGCCTTTGAATGTTAGAAACAATATAATTGTATTAAAGCTCCAACTTTGGAGCATTTAACACAAACAGATTGATGCAGCTCTCCCTTGTCTCATATTAACTCTAAAAGATGATATATATTATAAATATTCTTAATAAAGTGAATTCACATAAAGATAGCCATCTCTTTTTGTATCTGCCAACAGCATCTACGCATCTAATTTCATGTTTTCACCCTTATAAAATATGCAACCAGGTTCTCAATACTATGCCATGACTCCTGACTTTCAGCAGAACAGTGTCTAGTTGGCCAGGGAGGAGAGCAGAACTCTATAGTCAAAGGTGTTTCAGTAACTCAACCTCAAAGCTATCAAAGGTGTTTGGGGTTTACATTCAGCTAGATGTGTACACATATAATAATAATAACAATGACAATAGATAACTTCATTTAGAAATTGCAATGTGCTAGTCACTGTACTAAGTACTTTCATTTACTTCTAAAAACAACACTCGGGATTCCCTCGTGTCGCAGTGGTTAAGAATCCGCCTGCCAGTGCAGGGGACACGGGTTCGAGCCCTAGTCCGGGAAGATCCCACATGCTGCGGAGCAACTAAGCCCGTGCAACACAGCTACTGAGCCCGCGTGCCACAACTACTGAAGCCCACACGCCTAGAGCTTGTGCTCCGCAACAAGAGAAGCCACCGCAATGAGAAGCCCACACACCGCAACAAAGAGTAGCCCCCGCTCACCGTAACTAGAGAAAGCCCGCGCGCAGCAACAAAGACCCAACGCAGCCAAAAATAAATAAATTAAAAACAACACTCTGAGGAGGAACTGCTTTTACAGATGACACACTGAGACTGGGGAACGTTGAGCTGCTTTCTCAACATTACCCCGCTGAGAAGTCTTAGAATTAGGCTTGAAAGCTCAGGTTCGTTGGTTCTACATTATGCTTCTGCAAGATTCTAAAATAACCATGGCCCTTTGCATGCAAATATGAAATATAGTTCGGCCAGCATTAGGGGGAAATACATCAGAATTGCTGGCAGCTCAAATGTCTAGTTTGTTTTATCACAGGTTCGTTCATCAGGTCAACTATAGATGCAAAGAGGATACATTTCTCTGAAATTAAGATCTACGCTAATTTTAGTTCTTGCTGGTATGCATAAATGAGTTTTTGAAAGGCTCTCACTTTATCTTGTTGTTAAATAATTTTATGGTTAGTGTGTAAATTTTGTTAAAGGGAAATTAGTAATCTTTAAATTCCCTCTAGTTGTTTGATTTTCAGATAGACTTAAAATTTTACTTTATGTTTGCTTAATATTAAGTAATGATATCTATTAAGCAAAGGGTCTATCCTAATTCATGTGCTTCTAGCACTTTGTATGTTCATCATGCTTCCAAGAAATCTCCAAGTCTATGATCACTTTTTCTCCCAATTAAATTATTTTTTTTAAAACTTTCCCTGATAATCCTAAAAAAAGAAAGAAAGAAAGAAAGAAAGAAAAAGAACAGTAGGCATACTTCCTGAAGCTGCCCCTCTGATGGTCATCAGTTACTGTTTCTGTCCACTCAGCTCTGTTCAGCAAGTCACATTTCAAGAGGGAACCGTGCCGAATGCAGTTTCAGCCCCGCACAAAAGTCACCCCCCGTCCCCAGCACTTTTCCTGGGGTGATGAGGGGAAGGGGATGAGAGCAGAACAGGGCGCTGCCAGCCGCACCCCAGGCAGGGCTCCTTCCTGCACCCTCATCTCTGAGCCAGCCTTCTGCAGCCACAAAAAAAATGTGAGGAATTTGCCAAAATATGTAGCCTCATTGCCTGCAAGAATGAAAGAGAAACAGTCTTCCTGAAGTGATACGGAATTCTGGAGATATTTTGAACATTCCTACTAGGATGATAAACTCTTGGCTCGTGGGTTAGTTGGTGTATTGTGCTTGGTGGGAGGTGGGCAACGAGTGAAAGAGAACTGACATTTCCAGGCACCACGGGCTAGACACACTGTCACCTGTCATCAAACTCCAGTGAGGTAGACGTAATTATCCACATTTTATGGACTCACACTGTGACTCAGAGACTAAGTCGATGATCCACAATTTAAACACTACGGCTGGTGTGCAAACCCAGGTCTTCCTGGCTTCAGAGGACGTAATCTTTCTCACTACTGTGATTTTCCACAGCCTTGGGTTGTGTACAATTATAGAGCCCTAGCACCAGGCATATATTTCTGAATGTTAGGTTGAAAACGTCCTTTGCCCTCAACCACACTTGATTTGCTTATAACCACTTCATGTGAATTAATGATCCATATGATTTTTAAGGCCCATTGTAAAGCTTACATTTGCGTTAAAGAAAGTCTCAGATGCTATTTAGCACACACACACAAAGAAGCAAATCGCTCCCTTTATCCTAATCACCCCATATCTTGTAGCAATTAAACGGAAATCCAACACTTACCTCTCCTTTTTCTATTCCCTAAGCTGGAGTGTTTTTCTGAATTTAAAATTTGTTATACATTTTCAAGTAATATTATTTTATTTCTAAGTGTCTCAATAACTAGTTAACCAAGCACGTGAGTATGAATATTGCAGGGCCAGCAATGCTTATTTTAACATTGAAGTAAATGGAGGAAATCTCCTACCATTAAGGATTCTAAAAGGTGTATTAATTTTATCTACATTCCCATAGGTAATCTGCCATATTCTAAAACTAAAAACATAATGAACTATCAAATGAGGACTTCAGAAAAATCAATCAATGTGACAAAGGTAAGGAAATGTATTTTTCATGGCAGTTGAGTCTAAGAATCTAACCTTTACAATGGAAGTATTTGTATGATAAGAGTAAACAGCCTTTCCCTTCGTTTTCTCCCTTTGATCTTTCTTTTCTACTTAAACAGATACTTATGTTCATATTACTGCTAGTCACTAAGATAATCATGCAATTCTGATATATTCCTAACTCTTCATTTATAGCTAGTTTTAATGTTACTCTAAGACCAACTAAAAATGTATTAGCTAAGGTCAGAGATACATTCCAGGCAAAACTGATTAAAATCCCAATGAGACTGGCAAAACAATTACCTTAAAATTAAAATTCAACATTTTGTTATTTTATGTGTGTGAAGGCATAGACTAAGGAAAATTCCACGTGCTCCCTGTAGAGCATAAATTACAATAGGTGCTGAACTATCGCTGTCTTTCTGGGTCTTAGGGTGAAACTGGAGAAGCCGCCCGTCACGCCAGAGAGACAACCAACATGAAAACACAAACAGTTGCTTCGTATTTTAGAGTAAGATATTAAATTATGTTGTGTGTGCTTAGGCATGTTATTTATTCTAAATGGGAGTTACAGATTAAAAGTAAGTAACAAATATCAGAGTGCTATTAGCAAAAGAGAATTTGTGTTGTATTTCATTTACTCTCTGTTAGATACACGATATATTACAGTGCATTCTCAAAAACCTATGGGCTGGTTTACTTTGGTATTTTATTGATGAAATTATTGTATACTAGGTCAATCTTAATGGCGGTCTGTAGCTTGGTTACAATTTGTCCGTAGAACCAAATACATTTTCACTAGAATAAAGCCTAAAAGGGTTTGAAATTCAGTGGTATGAAAACCATCAGCCCTCCTTCCCACCCCTGAATGATCTTAAGGTGGACAGATGGGACAAGGTTGAGCATCCACCTCCATTCCACATCTCCCTGTACCTAGACGAGCTGAACACCTCAAAAGAAAAACAGAGCTGGTGTAGGCACGGGACAAAGAGAAGGGACACCAGGGAAATACCAGTAACGTGCCAAGGAAGTGAGTCACTGTGTCCTTAGCATAGGACCAAGGTGACCTTTCTTCCTTGGACAAGATAGGAGAGAGATAGGAAAGAAAAGAAGCACTTCATTCTCTCTGTGCCCTGGAGAACAAACTCTAGATGACCCTGCCTTCATTATTGGTTCCAGTTCTTGTTTATCTCTCTGATAAAATCATACTAACCAGCCAATGAAAATGAATAAAGTACCACCTAAAATTTAGAAATTTATTAATATCATGTAATGTGGGAGAACGGGAGGAAATGGGGTTAAATTTACTACATGTTCAGTGAATAAATCCAGTTCCCTAACAGAGTCATGAAATACTTTTAAAAATAACTGGGTAGCTTTATTAAATATTTCTCAAGTCCTAAGCTCGTAGCAGACAGTGTGTGCTTAACATCTTTGAGTAGCACGTAGTGCATTTATATGCTTAATATCTCATTTGCTGCTGGTACATCCACCTTACAGCAGGCTGCAGCACAGCTGAAGGACTGAAAGTATTTACAGCCAGATTATTTTCGTCTTTAAGTGAGTCATCCAAGACCATTATCATACCACTGTTGTTGACATCAAACAGTGTGTGTATGTTCCAGCCATGCATTCATAAAGTCGTTTTACACCTCGGGCTGCAGTGAAAAGGGATAGAAGGCAATTCCGTATAGTATGTACCATATTTTAAGTTATGTTTCACTCTGCAGAGGAGGATGAACATGATATAATACTCTGCCTTGGTCCCTAAGGAGCACCAGTGCCTAAATTGCAGGGAGCTCTTGCTCAGCATGCCAACAGACACGTCTATCACCTTTCTATCTCTAGTGTCTGGCAGATGTTTGCAATGATGACTCACAGATAAATGTTATGAACAGGGCCCCAAAGTGGCAGACCCCAGCTGTTTGAAGAAGCTCACAGCTGAGTGTCGGTGCCCAAGAGGAAGCTGTGCACACCCAGTGCTTTGTCAGTTGCCCAATTCCAGGATTTGGTTTGCACTGGCTTTGTAACCCAGGCTTTCTATTTCCATCAGTAAAGGAGATTCAGCCATCAACAGCTGTCTATGTTCATACACTCGTTACCTTGCCAACAGTCATAATCCTGGTCTTTGACATACTGGTTGGTTGGGATTTCATTTTAGTTGAACCATGATTATCCTACTGTGTTATACTTGGTTGTCCAGCAATTGGCTGCTGTTTTAATACGGTATTGCTGCAGAAGACGGTTTTCATATCTATGTGGTTAAAATATTTCTAAAATCAGAAAATTATCAAACTAGAGCAGATTAGAATACTTAAGTGGATTTGCTTATTTTTATAACTGTGTCTTACATAGTAAAATGCATTAACTTCTCAGTCCTTATTTTAAACTAGGAGATGATACTCAGAGGGATTAAAGTGTTTACTTTCGTACTTTCTACAAAAAAAGAACTAGACAAGGAAATTAATCGTATAAGGAGGAAACCAGATTGTGTGCTAAATATTGTAATTTGCCCAGTTTCCCTGAGAGGATATAATTACTTCCAAACAAGCTATATCAAAAATAATTTCGTCTATTAATTAAAGTTGCCTTAAGAATTCACAGGCAAGGGCTTCCCTGGTGGTGCAGTGGTTGAGAGCCCGCCTGCCGATGCAGGGGACGCGGGTTCGTGCCCCGGTCTGGGAAGATCCCGCATGCTGCGGAGCGGCTGGGCCCGTGAGCCATGGCCGCTGAGCTTGCGCGTCCGGAGCCTGTGCTCCACAACGGGAGATGCCACGACAGTGAGAGGCCCGCGTACCGAAAAAAAAAAAAAAAAAAAAGAATTCACAGGCAACCTTTTAATAGCTAAGTTCCTAGTTATTGCCTCTACATTTTTATGAGTAAATATGTATTTTAAAAAATATACTATCAAGAAAATATTTATTAACACATATATCCCTCATTGTGAATTACTGTGTAACTCTCAGTTTTCAGATTTTATTCTTATAATTAAAAGAAAGACCTGCGAGCTCATAAGTTTCTGAATGCTACGCTGGGAATTTTATTTTTGTTGCATATTATAGTATTCTCTGATGGATTTGTTATCTAAAATGGTGGTCGGCCAACCTCACTTTGTCCGCTGCATCAAACCAAACAATGAACGTCAGGCAAGAAAATACGACAAAGAGAAAGTCCTGCTCCAGCTTCGCTACACAGGCATTCTGGAAACAGCGAGAATTCGAAGGCAGGGATACTCACATCGGATACTTTTTGCCAACTTTATAAAGCGGTATGTGGACTTCTTTTTAGTTTCCATGTACAGTAAAAATCCTTGAGAAGAATTGATAGGAAACAGAAAGAGAATCACGCAGGGGTTCTAGAAAGGAGGCATTTTGTTCACGAAAATGATTGTGTGTCGAAAGAGCAGGTAACTCTTAACTGGGGCTGGAAATTTCTGTTGTCAGCTGAGAGACCCAGGTCAGAGACAGGATGACAGAGGGGCCTGAGATTCTGTTCTGGGGAGCCGGTTCTCATCTTAGCTCTGCCACTTGCTGGGTGACCATGGGCCGGTACCAGTGATCGCCAATGAGGGGAGACTTTGACCCTCAAAAAACATGTTAATGTGTGGAGACATTTTCGGTTGTCACAACTGGTGGGAGGGCAGGGTGCTGACGGCATCTAGTGTGTGGAGACCAGAGATGCTGCTAAACATGCTAAAATGCACAGGACAACCTCCCCGCCCCCAACAATGAATTATGCAGCCTGAGATATTAACAGTGTCAAGGCTGAGAAGCCCTGGCCTCCAGGAAACCTCATTTTCCTCATGACTGCCTGATAGAGTTGTTACGAGAATTGAGTGAGATAGTCTCTAAAGGGGATTTAGAAGACATACAGAAGCAGTTAGGTTTTAGGAGTCCTTCTCAATGTTCGAGATTAATGTAAAATGAATTAAGTTATGTATTAAATGTATATGATCAAGTAACACACTAGTGGTGCTATAGAGGCTCAGTATCTTACATATTTAATGTTTGAAATGCCCATGTTTCTGATACTTATCAATTCGATGATTTAGCCATTAAACTTGAAGTTTCAATTTTCAAAAGTGAAGTCTATTACAATTTTCAGGTAAAGCCTAGCATTTGAGGAAGTCTCCATAGGTAACATTCTCTGCCTTTTTTAAAGAGTGTACAAAGTAATATTAAGAATAAAACAAAGTTTTGTGATTGCACAATGAACTGTGCAATCACAAAAAAACCACAAAACATTGTCTTGTCTGTGTCAAACATTCTTTTACTTGGGGTAACCAAGACCCTTTCTAAATGAAATGAGAATTCTAATTCTTTTTGCATATTTTCAGCAATTCATGGTAATTTTTGATTTTTTTTCTTTAGAGACCTAGGAAAGGAAAGAAAGGTATTCATTTGAACTGCCTTGATAGAAAGAAAACGCTACCACATTTTCATGACAGAGAGCAAAATTACAGAAATATAGTGACTTTCATATTGGCACCTCTTCTATAATAGTTTAAGACAGACTTAAAAACTTCAAGGTTTAGAGTTCAGAAGTACAGCCAACATTTAATCATTGACTTTACTTCTCACAGAGCAGACCCAATTTTATATTCAAAACTTAAGAAATAAAAAATACTGGAATTTCTTATTGGCCAGTAGGTAAATTCTCCATTCTGTACATGAAAGCAGGTAACCCAAACATTCTTGAGTTTCAAATTTCAAATTAAAATTTGACCTTATTATTATACTTTTCATTTTTTAGGAGAAGAGTTCATCTTTAACTTGCTTAACTATCAATATAGGTAACGTTAATATATTCTTAATATAAGTACCCTTAAATTTCAGTGACTTTTTTTTAATATACAAGGCACTGTGCTAAGTACTGTGGAAGACACTGAGTTTTAAAGCTTGCTTGATCCTCAAGAGTTAACAGTCCAGTTAGGATTCTCAGAGCTGCAGACTTAGAGGTTAATGAACAATGCAGGGTAATAAATACCAAGATCCAAAGGGATGGTACATAGTGTAAGAGTTCAGGGAAGAGAAAGATGACCTCCAAGAAGGCTGATAAGAGAGAATATCAAGAAAGAGTGCTAAACAGGGATCTGATGGTGGGCATAGTTTATGGAGAAGACAGGAAGGGGCTTTCTTGGTGTACAGGTTGGTGTTCCAAAAACTAGAGGGACTTGGATTAGACTGGCTGAGCAGTATGTGTCACTGACGTGGCAGACATTATAAAGATGGGATCAGATGGGCAAACCGATCAGGTAAAGTTATGAAGAGAGAGCCTTAGATGCTAGACTAAACTAGTAGTTTCAAAACTATCTATGGTTTTACAATATGGCCCGTAGACGAGCTGAGCTGATTTTCTTGATGATGTTGTACTTGAAAGTAACTTATTTGGAAGGTCAGAGGTGAGAATAAAATATTAAATATGCTTCCAAGTCCCACGCTATTATAGAATAGCAAATTACTACATGATAAATGAAGAGGGGAAAAAACTAAGCTTATGGAGAACATGTGAATAACTGTTCTGAATCTAGGGAGCTCCAGAAATAAAAAGCTAAGCCTTTTCTCTGTCACTAATTTGAAAACTGTCATCCGAATTGGCTAGACTCCTAGGAAGGCAGGACAATTTGCAAAGGCCCTGTGGAGGTGTAAATAGGACTAAATAACCCTCCTCTGTCTGGCTTAGCCTTTGACTAACCCTCCTTGTAAGATGCAAAATTCATCAGACCCTTTGTCCATTCTGTTGTAGATAAACTCTTCTGTTTTGTGACAAAGAAATAATCCTTAAGGAAGACACATAACATGAACTTACTTTGCACAAGACACTGGGTTTTTACTGTAGTTACTTCAAATGAACCCTTATACTAAGAAGCCACTGAAGTTGGCTCTATTTTCCCACCAGGCACCTATACACAATGGTTTGGCTTTCAGAGCTCTAAAACAAACAGAACTTAACGAAGGAAGTAGTGTAGTGAAGGAGGTAAGTACACATGCTTTGAAATCAGAAAACCCAGGTTTGAATCCCAATTCTGCCACTTACTAAATGTGTGACTTTGTTCAGCGTTACTTGAGTAACGTTCGATCTTCAGTCTTCCCATCTGCAAATAAGGATGATGATGATAGTATCAGTATCTACTTTATAGGTGGTTATAAACAGTAAATGAAGTAATATATATGAAGTTTGTAGATAGAGCCAAATGTCGACAATACATAGCAGCTATAATTATTTTCATTATTATTTTTGCCTCAGCCTCAAACTCCCCGAATTACTTACAACCTACTGTGCTGTGGTCTAAAATACCACAATGTACACCATGAAGCGAACCCATAAAAAGCAAAGCAGAGTCAGTATGTTGGATTTAAAACGAGGCACAACAAAGCACAGGTCTGGGGCTTTCCTCCATAAGCTCATCTGATGTGCCTAGATGTTTATTTCCACAGCAAGTCCCAGAGACAGTCCATGAGTCACTCAACAAGCATTTAATTGCAGACCCACTATGTTCCAGTCCTTGAACAAAAGATTAACTCGATCTTAACCCAAAGATTCATAAAAGAACCTCTGACGTTAAGAAACTCACAGTCCAGACTAGTTGTGGGAACAGGGATCTGATTATCTACATTATCATACGATGTAACATAAACTCCAGGAGGCCAGGGTGTTGGTCTGCCGTGTTCACTGCAGTGTCCCCAGCACTTAGGAGGGTGCCTGGCACATGCTGGGTGTTCAATAAGTATTTGTTACACGAATGAAAGAGAGTGGATATTTTTACTAAAAGTGTGCAGGTCTGGGAGCATGAAGTAGAGCTGGGGGGAGTGAGGAGAGAAGGGGGAGACTTCTTAGATTATAGTAGAAATTCAGAGAAAGCAGATAATCATAAAAGTAATATATATATTAGAACATCAACATGTATTCATTTTTCAATCTTTTGATATAGGCTTATTTTTTTCTTTGAATAATGTCCACTAATCAGAGTTTATTGACTCTTTCTTACATAAACTGTTCATAATCCCTTATGTATGATTTCCATTCGTATTTCTTGAGGGGAAGCAAGAAGTTAAAGATAACTCCTGAAACAATCACAGGGCTAAATATTCCTTGATTCTTATGATTCTGCTCCACCTTCTGTAATGGCTTCATCCATGTTTAATTCCATAGTTTTTTAGAATAAGTACTTCTTTAGAAGGTCTTACCAAAGCATTTGATGCATTTTTCGAGAAAGAGCCCTCTGGCTTTCCTCACTCACGTTCCATCAGTTTATCGGATATTTATTTGAATAACTCCTCACCAAGTGAATGAACAGGTTTGGCAGCAAACACAGCTCCCCTGGGAGGAGCAGAAGCGCCCAGGCACACTAGGCAGAGCTGCGGCCCATGCACCCCAAGTGTGCAGTGGACATCAGCCGGTGTGTCTTACACAGGGAAATAGAATGTTAGTCCAGGGGTCTGTTCACTGAAGATTTGTTAAAGAGCGTTTCTAGAATATTGAAAGAGTAGGTCTTTTTTGAGGGAACAGGGAGTGAGGATGGAAGGACATACAGGCACAGAGGATGACACATCCAGAAGCATCGAGCCATGAGAGGATGTGGCCCTTTGGCATAACTGTGAATAGCCTTCATGACTGGAGCCCAAGATGTCCGTGGAAGATGGCCAAGGGTGAGGCTAGCAAGGCGGGCAGGGATACAGAGCAGGAGGGGGCATGCAGACGTCATCATGCGTGGCAGCCAGTTGTAAAGACTGCCTTTCAGCAGGTGTGACCTCTGCATTTCCTACATTGTCACACTTCCCGGCTCACGTATTCACGTGGCCTGCCCAGCCTTTGAAAGCACCTGCTTTTGCCGTCCCAGCTTAGAACTTGGGAGATTCTCGGACACTTTCAAGTCAGGAAAGGACTTGATCAGATTTTCATTTTATTAAGATAATTCAGACAGAGCTGTGGACATTGGCTAGGAAGCGGGGAGGAGGGCGTGAAGACGCACATAGCCAGTCGGGAGGTGGTTTAAGGTAAGGGCAGCAGGACTAGAGAAAAGGATTTCAGAGAGGCTTCTAAGCTTGTTGGATACACCGAGTGAAGAATAGGAACGAATCTAGGATGACACACAGATTTCTAGCTTTAGTACTTTAAGAAGGGGTGACATCATTCACAGAGATAAGAAGGAAAAGGTGATGCATTTTGCTGAGTCCGGAGTGTCTGTGGGATAAGCAGGTGGGGGTGTAGGGTAGGCAGTTAGAAGTAATGTGTTCCCAGTTTATGGAAATAGGGCTGAGGATGTATGTAGAGCAGTCATCACATACAGGGAACAGTCAGAGTCGTGCATGTAGACGTGACGCGTGGAGAGAGCTTAGAAAGAAACAGAGCACTGTAGAGCCCTAGCATTTAAGCAGCAAGTCGAGGAGGCATGTCGAGGAGACTGAAAAGGAGGAGGAGAAACGGGGGAGGGGCAGGGTGGGCTGGGAATCTCAGGGACACTCTCTCAAGACGGAGAACTACAGAAGGAACACTTAGGATTAGGATGGAAAACAACTGGCTAAGGCTTCATCACTAAAAGATCATATGTGATTAAATAAGATCCCAGGAGCGGAGGAGTGATGGGAAGTAGGGAACTGGAGACAGTTAACCTAAACCATCTTTCTGTTTGTCCACAAAGCTAGTGGGGGATATGGAAGCATTTCAGAGGAGAGGCATTCAGGGGGATTGCTTTGCGCTAAGTGTGAGGAGGCTGGAGAGAGAAAGGGGATTGAAAATACACAGAAGAAAAGAGGAGGAGGGGCAGGAAGAGATGACATCTAGAACACAGGCGGATGGGCAGTATCTCCTCCTCTCTCATTTCCCTCCTGCATTAAGCCCTTACTCACTTCCTCCCCTCAATTGTTGCTGTAATGCGGGAAGTTTGTGTAGAATTAAACTCCTTCATCCAATTTGAAGATCAGCTCCCAGTGTTTTTGTGAAGATGAAAAAAATGAATGAAATCTTTCCCTCTGCTTCTGCCACTGCGGTCCTTCTGCTTTTAGTGACCAGAGAAAGGTTGCTTTCTAAAAAATATCCAGTTAATTTTTTTTTGAACGACAGAGTTTTGTATGGGGTTTTAGTGTTGTGTGGAAAAGCATCACTGAAGTGAAAAACAATGCTCAAATTACACAAGTAGTCAGTCTGGAGTTCAGTTTACTGCAGAGTTGTTCTAAGAAGCCCACCAGGCTCCTGAGACGTTAAACTTTTATGAAATACTAACCAGCCCTCTCTCCCATTCAAAGGTACCACGTTCTCTGTTACAAGTGGTGTGAAGAACCTCCACTGAGCCCTGACACCTGTGCCACCATTTTGGAAAAAGCTGGTCTTGATAACTGGGCTCTTGGAAAAACAAAAGTAATATTTTCATATAATTTTCAAGAAAAAACTTCATACTTATGGTGGATGTACTGAGAATTACATTTTACAATGATTGAAAATATGGCTTTTCATGTTATAGAATCTTTGCTTGAAATAGGGGAAGAAAATTGATAAAGTCATAGCGGTTTCCTTCTTCAGCAAAATTAAACACTTTGCTCTCGTAAAGGTTTCTTTTAAGAAATTCAAGAAAAATATATCTTGAAGAGCTATCCAAAAAAAGATGGAACGGATGACTCTAGAAAACAGACTTTTATATTTTCTCTGTTTTATCAGCACCAAATATAGTCAAAAAGCTGTCGAGAATCATAATGATTTCAATAGGATTCTGTTTTTCTTTATTTTCCTAATTCTCAAATCTGCTTTTGTTGTAAACTTGAAATTTATCTGGAGTGAAATGTTATTACTAGACGCACACTATAGGTGTTTGGATATTGGTGTGTTTATGTATCAGATCTGAGAGCCTGTGAGATCTTAGCTTATTTAATCCCTTAAAGCAGTGGTCCCCAGCGTTTTTGGCACCAGGGACTGGTTTCGTGGAAGACAGTTTTTCCGCGGATGGGGGGGCGGGGGGAGGATGGCTCAGGCGGTAACGGGAGCGGTGGGGAGCGGCAGATGAAGCTCCGCTCGCTCGCCTGCCACTCCCCTCCTGCTGTGCGGCCCGGTTCCTCCTGGGGGTCGGGGTCCCCTGCCTTAAAGAATGAAGTACAAAATCATAACCTGTTTTGAATATGGAAGTAAGATAGGTGGCTTCTTGGAGAAAGGATGCATTTACTTCTCAGATATCCTCAGAGCATTACAAACAAGATGGGGATAAGGAGATAAACAGGACCAGGTCCTAGGAGTGCACTAAATGTATCACTGGGGGAGGATGGAGAAGAAAATCAAGCTAAGGCAAAGAAGTACTCAGATTGACCACTCAAGAGTAACTGCTGTCAGCTCTTCCATAGACGTAGACTGACATGCCACCCTTGCCAGGAAATCTATATTAGCTGTGGGAAGTGTGGGACAGAATTTTCATATGTTCAGATGAACAGTTAGGCCTGTTAGTTACCTCTTTTATATACAGTAGTGTGTATATGTCAGTTCCAATCTCCCAATTTATCCCCCCCCCCCGCCGCCACCGATTTCCCCCTCGGTAACGATAAGTTTGTTTTCCACATCTGTGACTCTATTTCTGTTTTGTAAATAAGTTCGTTTGTGCCATTTTTTTTAGATTCCACATATAAACAATGTCATATGATATTTGTCTTTCTTATAACTGATTCACTTTGCTGTATAGCAGAAACTAACACAACATTGTAAATCAACTATACTCCAATAAAAATTAGTTTAAAAAAAGAAAAGTTAGGCCTGTAACAATTTAAGGAAATTTTCAAAGTGTTTATCTTATACGGAGTGTCCCACATATTCAGTAATCCGTATTTACTTTAGTATTTAGTAAGGGGGATTCCTGAGCATTACAAAGATATGTTTTTTATTCACACCATTTTCTTTCAGATTCTCACAAGAGTGAATTTTGTCAGGCTGACATCTCATGATTTATGGTCTGAAACACATGCCTAACTTCAAATGGAGTTTTAACTTGTAAAAAGGCCCTTTGCAGTTCCAGTTTTGCATGATATTTAAGCAGCATTTTAAAGCTATTTGTATTTTTTCACTTCACCTTTTCCAATTCATTAATATGGATAAAAGTATTCAATATAAGAACATTCCTAATGCTGTGCAAAAAAAAATGATGACCTTTTTAGATAGATTGAATTTTAAATGAATTGTCGGCAGTAGAATAGACTAAATATATTAGCATCTAGAGTCCTGTCAAAATTAAAACTAAATTCAATCAAAACCTGTAATGCTAACCTGTTGGCCCTTGGTGCCAGGCTTCTAAGTGCTGAGAGAATTCTACAGTCAGGGTTACCAGGTCTCATGACTCAGCTCTTAAATTTGAATTCAAGTGACTTCTTAGTGGATTCAATAAACTCTCTTTGAGGTGACTTTCATTAGTAAATTTAGCCATTAAAAGAAAAAAAACATACCTTCCTATTTCCTGGGAATGGTTGAAAACTCTTAGTTGAGAACAGCTCCGAGCCTTCAGGCTCCCCTGTTGCTCCGATTCATTTTGATTTTAGAATCATCAAAAACCAGCCCTCCTATCTTCACAGTGGCTGCTGGGTCCGGTGAGAAAGTTGTTCATTCTGCATGGGACCCTCTCTCTGCCTTACTCTCTCCACTGACAACACTGTGAGCCCCTGCAGGGCAGTGCCCCTGGTTTGTTCACCTTTGTGTTCCAGCAGATAAGTACATAGAATAGGTCTCAGTAAACATTTGGTGAATGAACTCCTCTAACTATAAGTGTCCTCTCTCTTACAAATAGATTTGTAAGATTTTGAAGTTTGGGAAGTTTAATTATCTCTTCTTTCAAAAAGCATAAAAAATTAGCTTTGTCCAGAGTATCTGATGCTAAAACTTTGATAAAAGAGCTTGGTATCCTCCACTCATATTGGCCTATCCAACAAAACCTAGGTACCTGTTGCAAATAAACAGTATGATTGTTAAACTATATTCCTTCTCAAAGAGGGGTTTTCTTCAATCATAAAAATCTATAATGTGATAGCAACATCCAAGCCAAAGAAGCAAAAGATAGTGATTTCCAAAATCGAAAAATGTTTAGAATATAATCTAGTCTTCAGAGCACAGCACATGACTGTTTCACACCTGCACGCCGTAGTTTTATTTGTGTTTTATTTTAATTCTTTTAAGGTGTTCCTTAAGTATTATCATGTGGAACAGTTAAATTTAATGCGAAAGGAAGCCATCGACAAGCTTATTTTGATTCAAGCCTGTGTCAGAGGATTCTTGGGTTCAAGAAGATACCAAAAAATACAGAAGAAAAGGAAAGAGAGCGCTATAATAATACAGTCAGGTAATCACTCAGACCATCTCACTGTGTAACAGAACATAATGCTGTGTTTAGATGTGTGCATGAGATCAAATCTTACTTACCTCCAATTCTTATGTCGCTTTCGTGTTTAATTCCAAACTCTGTTACCTTGATACTTTCTCTATGCTAAATCTGAATGATTGTTGTAGTGACTGACACTTTTAATATCTGAATAAATGTTTTGTTTTAAAGAAAATAATTTTCAAATTTTCTGTCACAATGAAACACAATTGACGTATTGTGCAAGATACAGCAAGTGACTGAATTAATTGTAGATCTCAAGAATCATATTATTATAACCCATTGGGCAGTAACATTTTCCCTACTTTATTCCAAAGGTTACACTTGCCATAATTTTTGACAACTTAATGAAATCTCACTCTGCTAAAGGGCATCCATTTCTTTCTGTTAACTGTAGGGAAATAATATTTATAATCATATTTCACAAGTTTTTATTAAATGTATTAATAAACTTTGGATTTCACTTTCCATTTTTCTATAAAAAGCTAAATTTAGAACACAGCATGGCTTAATACAATATCTTTCAAAAACTTTTGACTAGATACCCATAACAAACAATGTATTTTACTCTGTAACCCGATATACACACATACTACAAGCACTGCATTCTGATACTTTTCTATTCTGGTTTATTCCATTTAATTTCTAGTTGTTAGATTTGGCCCACTAAATCGATCTTATGATCCACTATTTATTTGCAAGCTACATTCTGAAGAACACTGATGTGGTGGGCAGAGTAGCTGACTGACATTCAAAAGATTCAGTTCAAGGTCCAGTTCCAATCCGTCAGTCCGTAAGAGCTCATCATCATCTTTTGGAATTTTAAGCCCTTCACTTCTCACTGGGACATCAAAAATGCAAACCCTGCAATTTGGGATTTAATTCTTTATCCACAATTCCAAACTTCATAAAACACTGAAAAAAGAGGTTTTTCATAACTCATTTGGAAGTGAAACATGACCTAATATTCACAGTCCTTTATTCATCCCACTCGGTAAGAATTGTATGTTTTTCTGGAGAAACATTCATGTGTTTGACTATGGAATGCTGATTTACCATGGGGAATTTTACAGAATATATGTTATTTGTTCCAAATTACTTTTCTAAAAATTTTTTTTAAAAAGTTTAAGTCTGAATTCTGAAATATATCTGGCTCCAAGAATAATTGGCCAAAAGGTTCAAACCATATCCTTAGATAATAGGGGTTTTCTCCCATGAATAGCTGAACATGGCAGAAATAAAGGAAACATAAGCATTAGCAGATTTTAAGCAAATGGTGAGTACACGTTGTCTTTTTCATCAACTTAGCTCATCTCTATCATTTTAGTTTCATCTTAATACTCCCCTTAAAACGAAAGTTACTTCAATTATTTTCTTGCTAAAGCTTGTCGTCCGGAAGAGTCTTCTTAATGAGTCCCATATTTTTTCGAACCTGTTCTATTTGGAATCTTTAATTTCATTTTCCTCTTTGGCACTGATGGTGAAAAGCCATTTGTTTCTACCCATTGAAGTAATGCTTTTTATTTATTATAATTAACACTGCTCTGGGCCTTATATGTTTCAGCTGCAAGAGGACATCTAGCCAGGAAACAAAGAAAAGAAATTGATAACACGAAAAACACAGCAGTAAAAACCATTCAGACTCAAGATCAGGAATTTGACTACAAGAAAAACTTTGAAAATAAAAGGTAAAATAATGTTCATTCTTATACCATCTTGACAGTATAGATTTTTCACATCTGGAAAGTCACAAAATAAAGTCCACAATGAACAAGATGTGGTACACATATACAATGTAATATTTCTTAGCCATATAAAGGAATGAAATAGTGCTATTTGCAGAGACGTGGATAGACCTAGAGACTGTCAGACAGAGTGAAGTAAGAAAGAAAAAAACAAGTATCATATAATACTGCTTGTATGTGGAACCTAGAAAATGGTACAGATGAACTTATTTGCAAAGCAGAAATAGAGACACAGATGTAGAGAACAAACTTATGGATACCAAGGGGGGAAGGAGGGGTAGGATGAATTGGGAGAATGGGATTGATATATATACCCTACTATGTATGAAATAGATAACTAATGAGAACCTGCTGTATAGCACAGAGCACAGGGAACTCTACTCAGTGCTCTGTGGTGACCTAAATGGGAAGGAAATCCAAAAAACCAGGGGGGAGATATATATATATATATATATATATATATATATATATATATATATATCTGATTCACTTTGCTGTACAGTAGAAACTAACACAACATTGTAAAGCAATTATATTCCAATAAAAATTAAAAAAATAAAAGTCCACAGTCTGTCTCATACCTAACCAGGTTCCTGACAGTGATGCCTCAAATGTCAGCGACACCCCGTGGCCACTTTTGTGTTCTTTATCCTATTGGAGAGTTTGTTGTCATTTCACTCAGATGACCACACTTCCCTCCTCAAAGAAGATCATATCTTCAAGTTAAGGGGAAATCATTCCAACTGTCCTTTCAAAAGGGTATTAATAAAGGAACAACTGTGAAATTTTGGCCAGCGTATCATGAACAAGATCATGAACCATAGCAGGGACACTGCTTTTCCTTGAATTTTGTAAGATACGTTCTGTGATCCGTAGACTTAGAGCTTATCAAAGTACAGCATGCAACCTAGTGAACATACCCTACTTACTGGTCTCAAATGTAGATATAGTTTCCCCATCTCCTTCTTGTAGGTACTTTGTTGGGAAAAGGACATATCTTTTTTTTTTAATTTCCTATTTAATCTTAATGTCTTGAAGCTGAAACAAATTTAACAGCCAGTGGTTTTTCACCATTGTATATAAAATTGCTAGTTTACAGGAGAACATGACACTTTAATAAAATGTAAAATTAAGTAACCAACGTTTTTCTTGTCTCTAAAAAGCAAAATGACTTCTTAAAGAAACAAAAGGCTACCAAGAGATTCAGAGGTTTCTGCTGAGTTACAACATGTTTTAATAATCTAGGCACTCGATGAGCGTGTTTTTAAATGTATGCCCTCACTAGCTGAACACCCAGCATTATGTTTGTTCCTACATCACCTTCTAGCTTTTTATTATTTTAGCTCTTCTCAAATCTTTCAGAATTGTGACAAATACTAACAAATGATGGCTATCACAGAAAATTATGAGAGAGGAAAATGTGGTTTTTTTCCTTGTCTTCTTAATGTAATAAATGTACTATAATCATCTTTTCCCACTACTCTGTACCCTCTGCTACTTTTGGAAGAAATACAATCCTGAACGAAGCAAAAAAGATAATTTCTTGGCAAAGGAGATATCTTGAAGTGATTAAATTCCTAGGATTTTGATACCTCAGTAAGTGAAATTATGCTAGGATATTTCTCACCCTAATTTGAAGCTAGTTTTCTCATTATTTGAGTAGCCATCACAGTTGTCACTAGAGAGGACATTTCGGGGGAAATATTCAATTATTGTGACTTGATAAGTCTTTATTTTGAGCTTTTTTGTCCCTTTTGCTTTGCTCCCAACATAATGTAACATGTGCTATTGCCAAACAAGGTAATAAACTCTAGTTTAGTATCATATATTCCGATGCAATATATTTCACACAGGGAATCCTTTGTGAAGAAACAGACAGAGAATGCAGTCTCTACTAATGAAACAGTCATTCCAGCTCCAAATAACAAGGGGAATACATCTGTAGTGAAGACTTCCACTTTCAAAGCTGAGGGGGAATCCACGAATGCTATGGAAAGTAACAACAGAGGATATCAGACCCCGAAAAAAATGAACAATGTGTATGAGGAAGAGGCTAAGCAAGAATTGTATCTGGTGGGGGACCCTTGGGCAGAAGTAAACACCAATAAGAAGTATATGAAAGACTTGGAAGAAAATAGTAAGATAAGGAAAATGGAAAAGGAGGACACTGTGGTCCAGAATTATTATCAGTGCTACACAGAGGAAAGGAATTTCGAAGACTCAAAAGCAGCATATCTAGAAAGGAAGGCCATATCAGAAAGGCCAAGCTACCCAGGACTTTGGTTAGCGCAGGAGACCTCAGCTCCTAAGCAGCCTTCTTTTAAAAAAACTTTAGAACCTAGTCTTAGCCACAGGTCGGTTTGCCAAGATGCAAATAGCAAGGAAAAAGAAAAGAAGACGTCCGTGGTCACCCAGAATGCCCCAGTATGCAGTCATCAGAGGAACCCTGTGAGGCATGGGATGGTCCAAGAGAGGCAAATCGAACCGGCAATGCAAGCCCAGGAAAAAGAAGACAAAGCAGCGGTGTTCATTCAGAGCAAATACCGGGGCTACAAGAGGGGGCAGCAGTTAAGGAAGGACAGGATGTCTTCTTTTAAAAATCAAAAAGCGGTTGCAACACCGACAGAAGTAGCAAGAAACACTCACACTTTGTATTCCCATCCCGCAAAATTTGAGGAATACTGTAACATCAGGATGAAGAGCGTTAGAGACTCAAAAGCAATTTCAGAAAAAGAAGCGTGTGATTTGGCAATTTTTTCAAAACAGGTATGTAAACGAACAGATTTGTTTACTAGTACAGATCTCTGGGAACTCCACGATAACCGAGTTAAACAGACAACTGATAACTGATATATTGTTTCATCTGTTTTTATGAGATTGCAGACCTTTTCAATAAAACATCTCAGGGACAGTGCTATTCGAATAGCCATAAATTTTGTAAACAAATTTCTATGATAAAAATAGTATAAAATGCGATGGAAATCTTGTGTAGTAAGGAGACTAGTCATTGGTTTATACAGCCTACTAAAATGCTGGCATTTGACAATGCAAATTTCCATGTATCTGAGATCTTCCATTATAGATGAAAAAAAAAGTTTTCAAAATCCTCTAAAGTCTATGCTTTCTGTACCCCAAATTTTGAGAAGACATAATTAGGTATCAGAATCAGATGGTAGCATTACTGAGCATATATGCAATGAAGATGACAATCTATATGTTCCGTCATGGCCATGAGGAACCATCAAGAAAAGCCACAAAGGAAAATTCCCTCTTGGAGAATATCTCGTGCTATTGGTAGGCGTGTTTCAGCTGTTTCTAGAAGGGGCAGTCGGCTTTAGGGCTTCTCCCAGGTGTACATGGAGCTCTGATAAATTAGTGCTATGGAGAGATCACAGGCCCCTGTCCCTGCCCCACTCTGGCTCTCTCTCTCTTTCTAGGTGTTTGACCTTGAGAAAATCACTTTATGTGTCAGCACCCTTATTTTCTCCTGTGTAAAGTGAAGGATTTTCACTAGGTGGCCTCTAAAATGCATATTATAAATGAATATGTACTATCAGGGTAGTCAATAGTGTATGAAATCATAGAAGAAATGTCATAATGGGTTCAAAGAAGGATCACCTATTACTGCTGAGTCTCTAAACTCTGCCTTTTGTCTGACGGTGGCTAAGCCCGCAAGAAACACAATAACTGCCCTTGGACACCCCCTGACTGTTACGAGTGTGGCCCAAACATCTCCAACCCCTAGCTGGTCATAGATCTGCCATTGTTTTATTTAGTCCCTTCCTGTTCTACTTTTTTTTTAAGCACATGGAAATATTGAGTTTAATATACAGGCGGTCCTTCCCTTCCTTGTGATAAATCTTCTCACTCTAAAGCCCAAAGCAGAGATTAGGACCCTGACCTGCCAAGCACCTGCCACATTCAGGAGATGCAGAATCGCCTGGCATCCACCTACAGCTGGCAAAACCACCGTGGGAGTGGATTCAGTACTCCCCAGGAGCAGAGCTCGAGGCAGAAGAGCAGGAGCCCCACCTTCAACCTAGCAGGGCAGCCGTGTTAACAGACAAGGTAGAGGCAGAGGGGCCAGGATGGAAAGAGGAACCAGGAGAGAGAGGGTAGCGCTGAAGTCAGGCGAAGAAGCCTGGACAGGAAAGGAGGGAGGTCAACACAGTCCCAGTCAGCAGGGGGGCTCCTCAGGATAAAAGCAGAAGAGCCACGGCGGCAGAATGCTAAGGATGGAAGCCAGATCTTAGGGACCCTGGGAAGGAGTTATCAGGAGAGAGCGCTTCTGGAGGGTCGTATGTTGGGCAGTTTTGAATGGAAGATGTGAGATGGGCAAGTACCGCAAAGGGGGAGGTTTTGTCAAGTGAGGACTTGATCCGACCTTGGTACGGGGTCGGGGTGAGTCCTGGAGGAGAAGCACATGAGAGCCCCAGGGGGAGCGGTTCAGGAATTGACCAGACCCCGGTGTACCTTGGAGCTCACTGAATTCTCTTCCTTGATCTAATCTGATATGTGACCTTCTTTTTAGATAACAAAGCTATCTGAAGAATATTTCATTCTGCAGAAAAAACTGAATGAAATGATTTTGTCACAGCAACTGAAGCCTCTTTATCTGGGTGTCTATCCTTATAAGCCAATTACTAGACGAGTTTCTTCTCAGCAGTGCATCTCAGGTAAAGATGGGTAGAGTTGGAACTTCCCGAAGGGACAGGCAAAGCCAGATACTTTGTTTATTAGTTGTCCACCTTTATTCTATAGCAGATTTGAGGTGACAATGGTTTAACTGTCTTGGCAAGCGCCTTCATTTTATTTCATTTTTTATAAGTAGATACACACTTTTCCAGAATATTCCACATACCCCCTACCTTTTTTGATTTCATTCTCCTCTTCTTTTCTTTTCTTTTTTTTTTGCGGTACGCGGGCCTCTCACTGTTGTGGCCTCTCCCGTTGCGGAGCACAGGCTCCGGACGCGCAGGCTCAGCGGCCATGGCTCACGGGCCCAGCCGCTCCACGGCATGTGGGATCTTCCCGGACCGGGGCACGAACCCATGTCCCCTGCATCGGCAGGCGGACTCTCAACCACTGTGCCATCAGGAAAGCGCTCCTCTTCTTCTCTTTTTCTTTTCTTTTTTCCCTTTATATACACTTTAAATAGAACTTGGCATATGACGCCAAAAGGGAGTAGAAAGGGATGGAGTTGGGGGAGGTTGGGGAGCAGGGTGCAGTTTGGATAAGCGGGAGCAAACAAGTGAAATATATCTGTTCCTTCTGTCAAAATCTGTATGTTAAGTAGAAGGTGCAAATCTCCATTCAGATGCACAAACCCAGATGCACTATTACATTTTCTTCTTATCAGCCTAAGTCACTGTCTGCCCACATTCACTAAACTGGTGGCGAATTCAGACTCAGGAATTATCAGACCTCCCCTTCCCCAGGGCTGTGCAAGGGCCCCGGGGCCTTATGTAGCCACCAAAGGATCAGGTAAAGCCTGTAGTCACTAGTTAGTTGCCCACAGGTACTGCTGTGACCCTCATCTCCCAGCTGGCCTCTGCTGCTCCCATTCGCGCAGGAGATGCTGGGAAGCGGGTGTGTCAGGAGTCTTACCAGGTTTGCACACGCTCCCAATAGCCCTCCTCCCTGCAGCCTTACCACCTCCCCAGGGGCGGCCACCCATGGCCCTGCTGGGCCCTGTCTGGGAGAATCTGCATTTATTTTCCTTTGGTCCTTATTTCTCGGAGGCCCTCGCCCGCTCAGGGCACCAGGCCCCACCTCTGCAGTGAGTTTGGCTCTTACCAAAGGCAGGACCACCGCTAACCTCAGGCAACTTCCCTGGAAGTCCCTTAGGCAGGGAAGGACTAAGATGAGCCCGGCTATTTGTCTGATATGGGAGGAAGGAAAAATAGCTTAATGTTTCAATCAGTTATCCTGCCACATTGTTTTCAAGACTTGTGTGAAGCTTTAAAAACAGCAACAACAAAAAACACTGCCACGAAGTGTCCACCCTTCCCAGCCCTGCTGCTCCCAGGCCCTGGCCCAGACCTCCTGACGTGAAGAAGCAGCCTGGCAAGTCAGAGTCCGGAGGCCCATTAGTTTGAATGCCACTGATGCCCCCTGCCCAGAGGCCTGCTGACCAGCAGAGCAGAGAGGGGCTCGGGGGCTTCAGCCTCCCTTGTGGCTGTGTGCGCAGAGGCCCTGGTGAAGGCGGGGCAGTGAGGTGCTGGAGGGAGCTTCCGGGTAAGCAGCTCAGCCCAGGGCTCAGCAGGAAGCAGGGGGTGGAGGGGGGCCGCGGACGCTTCCTGGAGGGGAGTGGAGGCCACCAGTGTTTTGCCACGACCTGCACTTTTGACCATCCAGGGAGTTTTGTGTGTGTCGTGTGTTGTGTATGTGTGTTTACTGAAAATGCTTTAAGGTGCACAGCATGATGATTGGAGGCCCACATACCTGGCGAAATATGACTGCAGTCAAGCTAATTAACATATCTTCTTCTCACATAGTTGCCTTTTTTGGCGTGTGTGTGATGAGAGCACCTGAAATCCACTCTCCTAGCACATTCCCAGGATTCAGTACCGTATTATTACCTGTAGTCACCGTGCCGTACATTGGATCTCTAGACTTATTCATCCTGCACACCTGCAACTCTGTCCCCTTTGACTAACATCTCCCTGCTTCCCCCGCCTCCCCACCCCTGGTAACCACCATTCTGCTGTCTGCTTCTAATGTTTGACTTTTTTAGATTCCACGCATAAGTGAGACCATGAGGTTTTTCTTCTTTCTGCACCTGGCTTATTTCACTCAGCATAATGTCCTCCAGGTTAATCCATGTTGTCCCAAATGGCAGGATCTTCTTTAAGGCTGAATAATATTCCTCTGTGTGTGTGTGTGTGTGTGTGTGTGTATCACATCTCCTTTCTTCACTCATCTGTTGCTGGACACTTAGGTTGTTTTCCCTATCTTGGCTATTGTGAATAATGTTACAGTGAACATAAACATATCATGTAAGGTACTGATTTCATTTTGGGGGGATATATACCCAGAAGAGGGATTGCTGGATCATATGGTAGCTCTATTTTTAGTTTTTTCAGGAATCTCCATATTCTTCTCCATAATGACTGAACCAATGCACCTTCTCACCAAAGGTGTACAAGGGTTCTCTTTTCTCCACATCCTCTCGCCAGCATTTGTTTCTCTTGTCTCTTTGATAATAGACATACTGATACCTGTGAGGTGATATCTCATAGAGATTTTGATTTGTATGAAAGCACTCTTTCATATACTGTTGGCCATTTGCATGTCTTCTTTGGAAAAATGTCAATTCAGGTTGTTTGCCAATTTTTTAATCTGGTCGCTTGGTGTGTGTGTGTGTGTGTGTGTGTGTGTGTGTGTGTGTGTGTGTGTGTGTGTGTGTGTGTGTGTGTGTGTGTGTGTGTGTGTGTGTGTGTGTGTTGGCTGTTCAGTTGCATGAGTTCCTTATTTTGGTTATTTGGATATTGTCTGAAATATATCCAGTATGTGGTTTGCAAATATTTTCTCCTATTCTGTAGGTTGCCTGTTATATCTTGTTGATGGTTTCCTTTGCTGTGCAGAAGCTTTTTAGTTTGATGTAGTCCCACTTGTTGATTTTTGCTTTTATTGCCTGAGCTTTTGGTGTCATATCCAAAATATTACTAGCAAGGCCAACGTCAGGAAGGTTTTCCCCTATGTTTTCTTCTAGGATTTTTATGGTTTCAGGTCTTACGTTTAAGCCTTTAATCTGTTTAGAGCTGATTTTCTTGTATGGTGTAAGATGACTCCAATTTCATTCTTTTGCATGTGGATATCCAGTTTTCCCAGTGCTGTTTATTCTTTCCCCATTATGTATTCTTGATGCCCTTGTCAAAATTAGTTGACCCATATATACTTGGGTTCATTTCTGGGCTCTCTATTCTCTCTATTCAGAATAGATTTTATGTGCCTGTTTATGTGCCTGTTTTAATGCCAGTACCGTACTGTTTTGATTACTTTAGCTTTTTATTTAGCTTAAAATCAGGAAGTGTGATGCCTCCACTCTTCTTCTTTCTCAAGATTGCTTTGTCAGGGACTTTGAAAAGGCCTAAAAGCAGCAGAACTTTACTAGAAAGTCAAAATAGTTCACTTCATTCTTCAATGAAGGCCAGCCTGGCCAACATCTGAATTTTCCCCTGTCCCTGAGAGTAGCAGAGGAAGTGCCTGAGAGAGGGCCTGAAGTGGCCTGAAGACACAGAGGGGTCTGGGCAGACCTGACAACCCAGAACCAAGTAGGAAGGGAGGACACTGGGAGATGCAGTGGCCCGGGGACAAAACAGAAACCCAGAATGACTAAGTTTTCTCAGAAGACACTAAGAAAATGGAAAGCAACCTAGTTTAACTAGGATTCGTTAACAGTAACGTCATGCTAGAAAATCGAAATGAGCACTAAGAGGGAGGAATTAAGTCGAGTTTTAGGAACATCAAGTGACATTTTTGTACATCTGAACTGTTGTACATCGTGACCACTTAACCCAGATGAAGTGGTGGCTGAGACAGTCAACAGTCTTAAGCAAAGGTTAGTCGGTAGATGCCCTACCAGGTGGGTGGATGCGTGCGTGGTGACTGAAGCCGTTGAGTAGATGAGATCATCCAGGAAATCCACCCATGGTGAGAAGAGAAGAGAACCAGAGCATGAGTCTAGATGTGTACGGGTCAGGTAGAGAGAACCCAGCAAAGAGGACCAACCAGAGGGGTGGGAAGGGCACCAGGGAGCCCAGTACTTCAGAAGCCACAGGAAGAGGGTTTTAAAGATGTCATGCAGGATGATGCAGGATGATGCTGACAGGGCAAGTGGGGAGAGAACTATAAAATATCCATTGAGTCTCCTATATGTTAACAGTTACTTACAACTTCCCCTAACGTTTGTGAATAGACACAAAGGGAAAGGGGGATGCTGACAATCACTGTGCTGCTTCTGGGAGATTCACCCTCCGATATCTGCCGGGTTTTGTCATCAGGTGTAGTCTATGTTCAGATATTTTAATGATCTAGGCAGCTTTCTAAAAAATTTCTTGAATAGTTTATAAAAGTTCACAGTAAATATAGTTCAAAGAATTCAAACTGAGGTCACAAATTGGGCCAGATATTGCTTGGTCAATATTTAATCCCTGCAAGGGATCTAGATTCATTATTGTACCTTTGGATGTGCTTATTTACCTCAGGAAAATCAAACTCCATCCTAAATTTCTCTGTAAACCAGCCTGGGTTTGCCAATCTTCTGACCACATTTAAACCAAGAATTTCCACCACCTGTTCCCTTTTCCTCCAATTCTAGTGATTTTCCCAGTTATACTTACATACCTTCAGACATCACAAACCCCACACAGGTATTCAGATGCACACTTATAGGAGGGAGTAGATTATCAGTACCACCGTCCATGTTTACTTATCCTCAAGTTATTCCATGTAGATTGGTTTTGTCTTCCTCAGTCAGATTTTCAACCCTTGCAAGCAGGACCATGCCATGTACTGTATGTTCATTTTTCTGTTACCCTAGCACACTTATTCATCACACCGTAGACATTTAATAATGGCTTATTAATTGGCTGGAAAGCTGTTTAATTTCCTCCAAGAATTATATGTGGAGCAAAGTACAGTGGCCAGTGGAGCAAAGATTTAGAAGTTTTGTTTTTATTAAAACAAAAAAATGTCGCATTACATTCTTTAAATGTTTATTTGTTTTTGTATGTTGTATGCTTTTAAACTTCTAGTCAGGGAAGGCCTTATATTGTAGAAGGCCTAATGTCTAGAGGTCCTGTCTCCCTAGATCATCAGAATTGCTAACCCCGCAATTTTGAACCTCGCAGTGCGGGCAGCTGCCATCCACCACAGAGGCGCATTTAGCCGATACGCTGTGGAACCTGCCAGCGGGGGTTCAACAGGCCACTGCTGCAGCACTGACCTTCATGGCAAACCATACCTCCCCATGAAGAATTTCACTTGGAAGACCAAATCAAGCTAGTTTACAAATAATTATGTCACTAGAGTAAGCCTAATAGTCACCTGAAACTTTCATTATCTCATGCTTCTCAAAAATCTACAGGCATCTTCAAATAATCGCTACGCCCGACTTCGTTGTAACAACTCAGTCAGCCTTAGCTGGATTACGTAAAGTGACCTGGGAAAGCTTCTTACCTATCCTGAAGAAAGCCCTAGACCTAGAGGGCTGAGATAGGGAGGGTGGGAGGGAGGCTCAAGAAGGAGGGGACATGGGGACATATGTGTGCATATGGCTGGTTCACTTTGGTGTACAACAGAAATAACACAGTACTATGGAGCAATTATGCTCCAATGAAGATCTATTTAAAAAAAAAAAGTACAAAAGCAAATTTTTTCTCGAGGTCACTTTGAAAATTCATCAGGGTATTCTAAGTTATAATCATGCCTAATGGTCGTGTGGTGAAAACAGTGAAGGGGCCAGTAATATATCTTGAATGTATGGTTATCTGGTGGTTCAGCTTGATTTAAAGACAGATTAAGAGAAAAGGAGCACAGAATCGGCCTGGGCTGGATACCTGTTGGCACTGAGTGATGTGTACAGGGAGGTTCATTCTGCTATATTCTGTCTGTTCTTTTCTGCTCTTGTGAATGTTTGAAATTTTCTATAATAAAAGATTAAACAAACAAAAAAAGCAAGCCCTAGAAAATGTGGATAATAAATGAGAATAATTAAGTTTTCAACTTTATTTTAACAAGCTGTAACCTTATTTTATAAGGTTCTCTCTCTGTGAGACATATTTTTTAATGTGCGAAAGTGTCGAAAGTAAAATAATGTCCAAGTGAAAACTGAGGAACTAATTAAGAAGTTTAAAAATAAAATTAGGTAAGCACACGAACTGCTTGTTTTATATCTTTGTTTTGATAATAATCATTATCAATTGAAACTGATAGGAGTTAACTGCACCTGCATTTTCACTGAGAGGAATTTAGTACAGGATTTGTATAACTAGGGTGCGGCCATCTGATCACAGAGCCTATGCTGTTGTATTCAGAAGTATACGGTGACATTGCATTATTTCACTTTGAATAATGTGCAGAGTTGCTCCTTTGGGGGGAGGGGGCGTTTCTTCTTAACTATGGTGCACCTGGCAATTGTGTTGACCTCTGTGAAGAGAAGAAAAAGATTAATTGTAGGATAAATATACCCTAGTAACACAAAAGCATATTTTCTTTCTCTCTTTTTACAAAGAAGCTGTGACTGTCCAACAGGCTGTAATTTTTTTAATGGGTTGCAAGGTTAACAAATAAGGACATTATGATAATTCCCATGCTTCATTTACATAATACCATCAGTAAATTCAACTCTAAATCAAAGCAGTCCCTTGCCATGCATACATACAGTAGATATAATGAAAATGCTTTCAGAGTAAATGTCAGAAGAAAAGAGCAATCTATTTATTTCTAAATTCTTATGGCATCTAGATTCATGCAGTAGTCCTAATATTTTCAGTTATTATGGTGCAGATTTGGTATTTGTTGTAAGGTATGCCTGTCAATTTACCATTGTAATGCTGGCCCTAGAAATGCATTTTGCAAACTACCCAAGAATATGTCTGCATGTGTACCTGTAAACATACTTATAGCCATGTGAAGACCAGGTAGCTCAAATAATGTTGGGTCACATACTTTATAGGAGTTTTTTTTTCATTAAGAGTAGAAAGTAAAGAGACATCAGAAGTTATATTGCTTTTCCTCCCAACATACCTCTGATGATCACTTATCTTCTTACATTTATTTGCTACTATTCTCTCTTCATAAGAAATAATACTAATTCTCCCCAAACCTTTCAAAAAACGACAACCTTCAGTATCCAAAAACAAATGATTTTATTTATAACCTTACAATTCAGTGAGTATCATTTATTTTTAGCATTTCAGTTATATTAAATACTAACCATAAAAGCAGTTTGCCATACATGGGTTTACACTCTGAATTATCAAGTGTAAATTATTGATTTTGATGAGTTAACTGACTTAATTCCAACAGAACAGTTGACCTAGAAGCATTAAATGGAAATAGTTAAATTTTTTGCACTCAAATTATTTCTTCTCATTCCACAATTTTTATCTATTCTAAACTACAGAGAACACGGAGCTGCCATGGAAGCAGGAGGGCAATGAACAGTATATTTCCCCCCAACTTCCCATTAAATTTCTGATTAAAAAATGCACGAAAAAAAGACTAACCATGTCCTCAGCAAAGGAAACAGTTTTTTCTTTACATGTTTTGACATCATATTACTTAGCTATGAGATCAGTTCAAAGGGAAATTACATAGCATATTTGACAAAATAATATAGTCAACAAGGTAAATTCACATGGAGTTTATAATTTCATATCACATAGAGAAAATACCTTCTTAAATATCTAGTGTATTTTTAAAATTTTCTTACAGACATACTGGGCTAGTCCATAAACTCCCAAATATCAGAACTGAACCAGATTACATTTTCTGACCATGATGCAATTGAGATAGAAGTGTAAAAATAAGTCTTAAAATTAAGAATCAGTATGAAATCTGAGGTGAAGCAATTATAATTAGAGTTATAAGTTATTTCAAAATAATAAAAATGAGAATAGCTATATATAAAAACTATGAATGTAATGCAACCAGATCTATATTCATGGGAAAATTCAGATCATTAAATGTTTTCATGATTAACTGAGAGAAAATAATAAAAAAAAAGGATGTAAAGTAAGATTTCTTTTTTTAAAAAAAAGGAGAACAAGTATTTTTCAGCCCCAGGAAAAACACAAAAAGAGAAATAATTTTGATAAGACAGAAATATACCCGATATCTAAATGAAGCTAAAATAGTATTTTTTGAAAATAAAACAAAATAGACTATCTAAAAAAGAAGCCACAAAAAATAGAAATAAGAACAGTATTATAATAACTATAGTTGATAATATTAAAATCTTGGCATGCTATGAATGCAATTTCACAGAGACAAATACGAGGTTAAAGTGTAAATTTCTGAGAAGACATAGTCAGTACGATGATGTGTCTGTCAAAGAATTCCCTTTAAAAAAGTGTTCAGGAACTCACAGTGTTTTAGACAAGTGCATTCAAAATTCATGGAACAAGTAATTTCCATAGTGTGTGATCTGCTTGGGAGAAAAAGAAAAATACAGAACGTCGCCTATTTTATGAAGATCATCTACCCTAGAAGCAAAGTCTGACAAATAACCTTTTAGGAAGAAGGAAGGGAGAGGAGGGAGAAAGGAGAGAAAAAGAAGAAGAAAGCTATGGATCAATCTCAGGGATTTAGAGGTAAAACTCCGAAGTATAGTACTAGCTGATTGAATGCATATTACATTAAAAGACTATCCAAATAACATATCAATGTAACATAATATCCAAAGTTCAAAAGAAAAAAGCCGTCTTGATAAATGCTAAAACAGTTTTCAATAAAATCTAACACTGAGTCCTAATGAAAAGCAAAACTCTTACTTAATTAGAAATAGGAGATGCTTTAGCAATATAAAGAGTATATTTCTTAAATCAATTGTCAACATCATAATAATGGTAAAACACTGAAAGCAGTTCCTTTAAAAAGCAGGATGAAGGTAAGGATGCTAGTAACAACACTTTTTTACGTTATTTATTTGGGAATTTCTAGCTGAAGCAATAGGACAGCAACAGAAGTTTCTGAAAAGCATGATTATTGAAAAGAAGAAGATAGGATTATAGGAGTATTAGCAGACAACATGAATTTTGACAATAAAAATGCAGAGAATGAACCAAAATAATGATTGGTACTTGTAAAAGAATTCAGCAAAGATACGTAGCTTTCCTATAATAATTTATAATGGGAAAAGAACATATTGGAAATAAGAGCAAAAACAAATAGAATACCTTGAAATAAAGTTAGCAAGAAAACCACAGAAAGATAAAAAAAAAAAAAGCAGAGGTGGACAGTGGAATGACCCACTGTGTTTCTGGATTGAAAGATAAGAAAATGTAAACATATTCTAAAGTTGATTTCTAGGTTAAAAGTGTTGTGTTCCATTTCTATGAGATTTTCTTGAGAACTTAATGTCCCTAGATATCATTTGTAAATTTCAGGAAAAAAGAATAATTATAAATGAGGTCTTGCCTTTTAGATCATAGAACAAATAATATAAAGCTACCATTAAAACCATATGCCTCTGTTACTAAAATCAACCACAGATGAATGGAACAGAGCAGACAGCCCTAAAATTGACTGTCCCCAAAAGATATACAGCAAACCAATAAGAAATGGACATATAATGCTTAAATTTTTCTGATTTGGGGAGAATAAATAAAACAGCCTTACCTTATACTGAATACCCCAATATTTACCAGATATATTAATGATTTAAATGTGAGGAATAAACCAAGAGAAACCAGATGATATGATTGACTATTTCACAGTCTCTGCTTAGGAAATGACAAAGCATAAGAAGTAATAAAAAGCATTACAAAGAAACACTGTGGTCGATTTGCACTGTGTAAACATTAAAACCTAGACATTGGAAAGCCTCATTTAAAGTTAAAGAGCTACAGACAAACTGGATAAAATATATAGAACAAGTGGAAAAGTGGTTAACGTATGTAACATAGAAAGAGCTCTTATAAATCATTAGGAAAAACACAAACACCATCCATGGAAAAATGGACACATCGATTTATTTATAGAAGAACAAATGCACATGGAAAACAAGCATATATATGATTGCCGTGGAAATTAAAAGTATAAATTAAGTTACTATTTTTTACTCATCACAATGGCAGGGATGAAAAAATATTTAACGGTGACAAGAATGTGCTAGTTTAATTATCCTCAAACACTAATGGTGAGACTAAAGACGCAACATTTCAAAAAGTGATTTGGCAAAATATGTAAAAAGGCATTGAAATCGTTTCTGTCACTCACCCAGTAAGCCCACTTACGAGAACATAGCCTAAGGAACTAATCAGAGCTGCAAGAGAAAAATTACGTACATGGCCAAAAATAAAATTAGACAATAAGAAAATGATTAATAAGTAATGGCACATTCATATATGGAATATAAACAGCCCTTCAAATTCATCTTTCATAGAAGAACCTTAGCAAACTGCTAGCTAATCTAACTAGGGATACAAGACTGCAGAATTGGAATGGGAATCCTGTAAACATATCAGCTTAATCTTCCCACGTGTCAGGGGGTTCACTGACAAGAGCATCTATACAGGGCTCTAGAGAAGCCGAGAGACTGGTGGAGGGAGGGCCAAGTGCTTGCTCTCCAGTAGAGTGGACACTCTCCATCCCTCCCTACCTTGGACCTTCAGAGTCCATTCTGTACAAAATGAAGAATCTGAATAATGTTCCTGCAGCCTATACAGGGCTTCCACACCAGGTGGGAGAAGACTAGAATGCCATCTCCAGATAAGTTATCTTTGCTGCCAGGCTGTCTTGTGCCACTGAAAGCTGTCTTGCCACCTCCTGTGGCCATGCCTGCGACCAGACATGTCCTTATAAGGAATAGTAGCTTTTTAAAAATATTGGTGTATTTCACCTTACCTTGATAAGAACCACCTATCTGTTACAAAGTATGAGTGGGGCAGGGAGGTGGGGGGAGGCCAGAAACAAACTGAATGTTGCTTGTTTAAAATCAGGTAGTATTCTTCTATTCTGTGGTTTTTACAGGGCAATTTGAGAAAGTAACTGAGCAGTGAATAAATAATTTTCCCAAATTTGGCTCTTTGGAAAAAAAATTAACGTAGGTTTTCACCTCGAGCTATATACCCATATATTTTTCAGATAGAGATCAATATGGTCTTGAAAAACAACCAAGAGGTAATTGGGGGGCTCTTAAATGCCACCCCTGAGTTTTCCTTATTCTCCAGTCAGGTGAGCGTGTAGTTTTGTTGTTTGTCTCCATAGTTCCATGGACGGTCGTACACAGGATACATGCTCACAGCTCAACATGACACCCAGTAGGTGGCACTCTCAAGACACTGTCAGCGTCACTGTGTGCATTCCCGTATGCTTCTCATAGGGTGCCCCCGTTTATGTACGCTAGATGGCTGGGGGTGAGGGAGCAACCTAACTGCATGGACCAGACGAAACTAACTAGCCTCTGAGGACTCCAATCCATTACCTGTGCCCTACGGGGGTGACGGAAGAAAATGGCAGAAACACAGTGAGCATGTCCAAGAGACAGATGGTGGTCCAGAGGGGACGTCTGTGGGTCTCACCACACAAATAGAGCTGCATTATTCGCCTGTTTCTTCTGTGAGACAGGAGGGGCAGGCTGGGGGCAGTGTCTTCCCCAAACCTAAGAGTGTAATTTATTGAAAAACTAAATGCTCAGTTTTCAAGGTTCTTGTGCAAAGTACTCAAACCAGAGTGGCAGAAAGCTTGAAGCCCATGAGCTGTAGGATAAGGACAGGTGGGAGTTGGCTCTAGGGCATCGGTGTTCAGTTGATAGGAAAAGAAGAACTGAAGGAATCACTTGAGCAGTTCCGAATGGGGCTGGAGGCTGACAGCTCCCTGCTTGCTGAGAAGATCAGAGGGAGCCTGTGAGCCAGACCACTGAACACTAAGGCATCCCTGAAGTGTTCAGGACACTCAGAGCAGACTTACAGCTCTTCACCTCAGGAAAACTCAAGGGAACACAGAGTGGAGTAAAACAAGTGGTCCAATTCAGGGCAACCATGAGAAGTGAAAATATCTCTGGGAACGCAGAGCATGAGGCAGTGCAAGGCAGAGAGGAGTGCAGAGGGACTGAACTGTCCACACAAGCTCAGAACCTGCGTCCATTTCTGTTCAAGAGCGCCTCGCCTGGCTGAAGGGCAGATGAGGTGAAAGGCAGACAGGTTGCGAACCTGACTACGGTGAACCTTGCCTTTAACAAATAGCAGTGAATATTCCTCCCTTCTAAGATTTCCTCTGCGTCCCTATATTGCTTAAAGTTCATGACTGTCCATTTGTAAATGGGAATTTACAAAAACTAAACAATTGATTTCTTAAGGAAGATATTACAATAACATAAGTGCATTTCTGTGCTGCTAATATCCTATTTATACATGTGATACCTTTGCAAATTATACTCTGCATGTTTACTTAAGTAAAATAGTATAATTATGATTAAAATGAGAATAATACTGAAATTCAGTTTTCTAGAGCAAATATTGGCAATGAGTTTTAAATCTGTCTTCTTCTGAATGCAAAACGTTGAGATGTTTTTCCTTTCATTGCATTCCTGATCAACTCAAATGCTTAATGAAATTATTACCAGAACTACAATATAAATAAATACTTTACCTTCTGGCTATTTAATATAGCAGCAACCTTTACCAGTTAATACGTATCATGCACATCATACAAAATAGTCACAAACCTAATTTTGCTATTGCCAGCGTTGATGCGCTGCTGGTAATTTGTGATTATAAATGTTTATGTCACTTTTGTAATTAAGGGGTTAGAATGACGTTGGCAGGCAGTGTTTGTGCTCCCCCAAAGGAACAAAAATTTAAAGGGCAAAATAAACTTAACGCCTTTCTGAAATATTTGTATGCTGAAAAGCTCACAGGCAGTTTGCTCTTCAAAAATACAAAATAGCCTGGGGAAATTTAATCTGAACAGTCAGACCCTGTTGAATACATTCCTCAATAATTTTCACTTACTGGCTGCCTACGTTACGTGGCCATGTCTTAAGGGAAGACACCCTTTAAGAATATTTAGCATTATCCTGGTGAAGAAAAAAGTCAATTCTGCAAGATATAAGAATTAATTGGAAATTCTGAAAATTCAACACGTTTTGGGATTTTTTTTATCTCTGTAGTATGCACATGCCCTCATGCATATTTATAATTTTACATAAATGTGACCATACCATACATTCCAGGATTCTTTTGAATGCAATATTTTTTTCATTTTCTCTTTTTTCCTGTTTCTTCCCCCCTCCCGCCCACCGCCATTCTCCCTCTCCAACCCACATTGCTCTCCCCATCAAGGAAGCTCTTATAAAACATGTGTTCTTTTATATCTTTTGTAGATGTGCATAAATGCCCTTACAGACACATACAGACATAGAGATTTTTTGTCATTATTTTATTATGCATCTTGCTTTTCTCCCTTACTACCTGAGCAGGAATCCCTGCACATCAACAGGTATAGCTAAAAATCATTCTTTTTAATAGCCATATGGTATTCCATATGAAGAGCACAATAATTTACGTAACCTTTCCCCTATTGTTAGGTATTCACTTTGTTTCGATTTCTTGCCACTATGAAAAATGTTGCAGAAAACTTCTCTGAAAATGTCCTTGTATACTGATGATATTTTTATGGGATAAGCCTCCAGGGGTGGAGTCGTTGAGTTGAAAGGCATTTTGGGTTTTGATAGATTGCTTTCCTAAAAGGCCCTAAGAAGATGTTTCCTTCAACAATTTGTTTGAACTCACTTTTTCTGACATCCTGTCCAGCAGTGTTATCCTTCTTTTTAATCTTAGCTAATATGCCTGGAGTAAAATGATATTACACTGTTATTTTAATTCATATTGTCTTGTCTCCTGACAAGCTCATATGCCTTTCATGCTTGTTGGCTTTTTGGATTTGCTCATCTTGAACTTGCTACTTACATCTTTTGCTCATTTTTCTGTTGGTCTGTATTTTGTAGTCATTTGCCACCTTTGTATGACTTCTGAGTTCTAGTGAAGACATTTGTACCCCTAGATTGTTCATGAAGTCATCCAGATTTCCTTTCAGGATGTTTGTGGGTTCCTTCATTTACATTTATCTTTGAAGAATCAGAATTTATTTTTGTATCTGGTGACAATAGTGATCCAGTTAAGAAAATTATATTGAGTGTCTGCTCTTCACTTAGCACTGTGTCTCTAAGCTAAAATGGATTCAGTTAGGCTTTTTAGCATCTCCAAACACCTACCACCTGTACATATCCAGTGAAGAAGCATGAGGGCATCAGATCCTAAGGTATAATGCCCACCATCCAAAAACATATGGTCCCACTATTTTTTTTAAGTCATAGGTAAAAGTAGTAAGAAGTATGAGATTAAGTGTTGCATTATTTTGCTAGGGCTGCCATAACAAAGTTCCACAGACTTGGGGGATTAAACAACAGAAATGTTATTTCCTCACAGTTGTGTAAGCTAGAAGTCCCAGATCAACGTGTTGGCAAGTTTGGTTTCTTCTGAGGTCTCTCCTTGGCTTATAGATGCCATCTTCTCTCTCTGTCTCCGCATGGTCTTCCTTCTGTGTGTGTCTGTGTCCTAATCTCCTCTCTTACGAGAACACCGAGCATACTGAATTAGTGAGGCCATAGTGACCTCACTTGGAAGACCCTTTCTCCAAACACCTTCATATTCTGAGGAACTGGGGGTTAGGACTTCAGTGTATGAATTTTGAGGGGACACAATTCACCCCATAACACGTTTCAAATAAATTGCACAGCCTGTGAGTACCACTGATGTTCGCGTGAGATGGAGATGACTGGGCCATCTGTGAAAGCTTCACGGAAGAGGCGGAGGTGGAGACAGGCATTGAAGGATGCTTAAGATTTCAGTGAGGCCATGAAAAACCTTTCTATGAGATGAGAATAAGCAAAGTTACAGCTGTAAACGTGGTGTGCTGGGGTTCCAGTTAGGTAACGAGGCTGACCAGAGGAGGTAGTTCATTTGTGGGGGAAGTGGGAGATAAATTGGAATGGCTGAGATTGTAAGTAACTTGGATTTAGGAGAGGTTTCGGTTTAATGGAGAAGGAAAAAAGCATCACGAATTTTTGGAAAGTGGAATTTCGTCATGGTATTTAAGGAAGGAAAATCTGGGTTTCATGTGTGAGATAAAGCACGGGGCGCATTAAGACGCTGCCACTGTTGTTAAATGAGCAGTTTAGCCCAGGGTGGTAGCAAGGGTAAGCAAGAACTAGTGGTTGAGTATTAGGCATTTTAAAAAATGTATCAAAAAAGTTGACAGAATTTGCTGATTGCCTGCTTCCAGGAAACGAAGAAGAGGAATTAGGTGCGGGTGACATCAGTATTACAAACCTGGGGGACAGAAATACAGTGCCATTAAGGTCGTGGTGTACAGAATCTTAGATGGAGAAGAAAGATGACCCTTGACTCACCTGAGTCTGAGAGTTTGAGATGCACGTATTCAACAGGGGTAGGAAATTCGGGCCGAGCTCTGGTGGATGAGAGGTTCTAGCCGAGTTATGGATTGGGAAGTCATCTGTAGGGGGTCATTGTGCAAAGTACAAGGAGCTGGGAGCACCATGATTCATTCCAGGAGGGAAAGGATTGTTTATGCATCCAGCAAACTTTTATTAAGCACTTACTATGTGTCGGGCATTTCCTTAAGTGCCAGGAACACAAAGGTAAATGAGATAAGGTGTCTTGCGCTCAGAAACCTCACCCTCAGTCATGAAGGGAAGGGGTGGTCGATAATGTTAAATGGTCATGAAGTCAGAGATACTAAGGACAGAAAAGTGGCCTTTGGCTTGGGCAGTAAAGTGGTCACCCTTGACTGTCTAGAAGGCAGGTTCTAGAGAGTCTTGGTGATAGAAATCAGATAGAATGGCAACATTTGATGAGAAAATGAAGAAAGAGCAAGACTTCCTTTATTCCCAGAATCTGTTTGTTTTTCCCTTTCGTGGCATTTATTCAGGTTCTTTGCCACCTTAAATTTATTTAATTGCTATTATAATAGTAATATTCTGATAATTTAATTCAGACTTTAAATAATATTAAAGTCAAGTTAAAATTTAATCCCTGGTCACCTTTATGTTTCTAAAAACATAACTTGATACTATATTTTAATGTTTCTTGCCATTCAGACTCAAATAAGATATATAAGTGCATGAGGCCAGTACATTTAAAAATAATAAAACTTGGCAAGAGCCAATAAGAGCTGTTTAATAATCAGCCCTGGGGCTTCCCTGGTGGCGCAGTGGTTGAGAGTCCGCCTGCCGATGCAGGGGACACGGGTTCATGCCCCGGTCTGGGAGGATCCCACATGCCGCGGAGCGGCTGGGCCCGTGAGCCGTGGCCGCTGAGCCTACGCATCCGGAGCCTGTGCTCCGCAACGGGAGAGGCCACAACAGTGAGAGGCCCACATACCTCAAAATAAATAAATAAATAAATAAATCAGCCGTGGGAGAGAGGATAAATAAGGAGAAGGAAAATAATAAAAGACCACTGTTTTTGGTGGTGGCGAGAATTCAGGTTTTACCATCTTTCCTTGGGCCTGTGATGGTCTAAGACGGGATTTGGCTAGGGCTCCGGTATCTGGATTCCCTCCACCTCCTCTGTCTACTCCTTTGGAGGAAAAGGGAGAGAGAGAATGGGAGATGAACCTCCAGGGATTGGTTGGAAAAGTACTTTTACTCCTCCTATCTATAACTGATCTCTATTAACGTGGTCTCATTAACAAAGATCCCGTTTTCTTTTGTTTTATTCTAAAAAGGACGGTAACGAATGATTGTCCTGGTTTGCACTGTTCCATGCCTTACACCACGATGACATACTCCCAACTAGCTGATCTCTCTTTGTCATCCAGCAATTTCCCATAAATTTTAAAATGAATGAGTTGGATAACGTTAGGATATGAATGCTCTTGTGATAAATACGTTCACACAGTGAGCTGGGGCTGGGACTAGAAAGTTAGGCATCTGTGAGTCTCCCTCCTGGTTGGAGCGGTCTTACGCTGCCTGTCACGGCTGCTCACACGTAGTAAGTGTGGAGCATTCATTGATTTGATTAGATTTGACTTGATCTGATTAGAATCATTTGGAATAATTCAGTTCCTCTGTGTATTTCTATGTTGGAGGATTAGGAATTATTGTTGCCCCATTATTATATGCAATAATGATCCCTTGATGCCCTTAAAGTCCGGCTGAGAAGTGTGTGCTCAGATACCTGTTGAATGTAAGCCATTCTCCAGTGAGCACCCATACCCTACTCCCAACCCAACCCTGATGTATTTATCACAAATGCACTTAGGGGATGAGGTGGTCAAGAATCATGAAAAATAGACAGAAATGGTTTGTAAGCGGCCTATTAACTCTGTAGACATAAGGCCACTTGTAACAAAAGCACTGACAGCAAAGTGTGAAGATCCTCAGAAACTCTGATGATGTTGCCGCAGGTTTGAGGACTTGGCTCTATCAGAGAAAGAGCAGGGAGAAGAGGACAAACCTAGTTCTTTCTTGGCCAAGGATTCTAAAGTCCAATCTGAACATTCTAATAGTTTGAGATTCTAAATATTGGTGAATATCTGTCCAGCCTGCCGTTGAGCTGTCTCTTGGTTTGGGTCATAACATGAGGTGGTACTTTAAAAAATGAGGATCATGCAGTGTTCGGATGGATGGATGGATGGATGGATGGAAGGATGGATGGATGGATGGAAGGATGGATGGAAGGATGGATGGGTCGCTCTGTAGTGCCAGTGACGGGGAGGCAAGGAGACAGCAAGATTCTATGAGCATAATCCTCCTTTCTAGAGATTTTACGGCAGCTTTGTCTGCTCGCCCCATCCACCCTCAGCTGCCATTCCACATTATCAAACTGTGCATTTCTTTTCTTCCCCGTCTTCTCTTCCCCTTAACTTCTCAAAATCCTAGACCACTGGACAATCGGAAGGAAACACATGATGAGGAATATAATAAGGGTTGGTGGGGGGAACAAAGGAATTTCCTCTTTCTCCCAGTTTTTGCCCCAGTTGTATGTATATAATTTGTTGTTTAACACAAACACAAAAGCCCTTGTAACTGAGTGCTTGTTTATGATCGCCTTTCTTGTAGGTATCTCCAGAGGAGAGGGGCCAAAAATACTGAGACCTCCGAGGCGGCCCCGGAAACCCAAAACACTAAATAACCCTGAAGACTCCACGTACTATTCTCTCCTGCATGTAAGTGGCTCACTCTCATTCTCAGGTGGGAGCCGTAGCATCCCCTAACAACAGCGTGGAAACTGACCACACTAGTCCTGTCAAAAGGGAGGGCTTTGCAAAGGAGATGCGCTTTGGTTTCTGCTTACCTGCCCCTCCCTTGACTGACAGTCTGGGCACTTGGCTGTCCACCAACCCCTCTTCCTCAGGGTCCACGCCTCTCCCGCAGTCCTGTAACCCCTGTGCCCTCCCACAGTTCTCTCTTCTGGTCCTGTAATCTGAGCTGCTGTGCAAATATCAACCCAGAAAGAGAAGGGCCTCACAGCAGGAGCTCTCCAGGGAGGAACCTTGGTGTAAATGGACGGGAAGAAGGAAGGGGGAAGAAGAGACATTTAGTGAACACCTTTTAAATCCCAGGCCTAGAGTGAGGTGTGTTCACACACATGGTGAGATCGAATCTTAGAGCCTGGAGGGTGGCATCCCCATCTCACAGATCAGGATTCTGAGCCACGGATAAGGCACCTGTTAGCTGTCAGGGCCATTAATTGTACTGAGGTCTTCTGGTTTCCCAGCTCCCGTTGACTCACGGTGAGCAGCCTGGGAGCTCTCGGCATCACCCCTGCCAGCCTGCCCTTCCTCTAGGTTCCTGTTCTCCGTGAATGCCACCAGCATCTGCCTGGTTACCTAAACCAGCAAAACTGCGAAGCATCCCGAATCTTGCCTGCTGATCAGACACGCTGAAGTGGGACTCCTCCCCACAAAGGCTCGCTCTGATTCATCTTCTGCTTCTGGCCTCAGGGCAGCTACCCTGTTTCAGACCATCTCATTCCTCACCTGGAGTAGTTCAGGCCCCACCTAACTGCTTCTAATCTCAGCCTCTGCAAGCCATACCAGAACATTTCTCTAAACCATAACTTTGATTGTGTTCCTCCCTGGAGAGTCCCTTTAATGGCTCAGCAACTCCTTCTGCACCAAGTCCAGACTCCTTCGCCCCCGTGCCCACTGGCCAGAGTTAACTGCTGGCACCTCTGCCAGTGCGTGGCCTCCCACGCTCCTGAGTCCTTTGCACCTGCTGGTCCTTCCATTTACAATACTTATTCCCCCTCTCACTTCCTGCTGCCACAGTGAAGACAGCAACAGCCCTCCATGTCCCTGTAGAGCCCAGAGAATGTTTCCCATGAGTTGCAATTAAGTTTCCCACCTCCCCGGCCATAAATGAAGGTTGACTTTCAAATCAACCATCTCCCGGTCCTCTCCCTTCTCTCTGCTGATTTCTCTCCAGTGTCTTTGGAAGGGTCCTCTTCTCCTTGGTGTTGCCTAGGGTTCAATCTTAGATTCTCTTCTCATCTCATTGCCTTCGGACAGTTTCATCAGCTGCCATGACATCAGTTTCTCCTGATTCCTGAATCCTGGCCTCTGGCTCAGATTCTCCCTCTGACTCCAACCTCAAATATCAGAGTACCTAGTGTTTGTTTTACATATTCCACGTGATGCACGAAGGCAGTCATACGTATATATACATTCACCTATATAATATGGGCAATACACACACACCTCCCTATATGCTATGGGTATGTACACACACACCTCCCTATATACTATGGATATGTACACACACACCTCCCTATATACTATGGGTACATACACACACACCTCCCTATATACTGTGGGTATGCACACACACACCTCCCTATATACCATGGGTACATACACACACACACACACACACACACACACCCTTTTATTACTATGGGTACATATGCACACATCTATATACTATGGGTACATACACACACATATCCATCTGAAATACACAATTAAATGGTTTTCAGTATAATCACAGAGTTGTACAACCATCACCACAGTCAATGTTACTTATTTTTAAATTTATTTTCAAAACAATTTTAATTGAACTATAGTTGATTTACAATGTTGTATTAGTTTCAGGTATACAGCAGACTGATTCAGATATATATATATCAGGTGTACAGCAGACTGATTCAGCTATATATATATATATAGCTGATTCACAAATGAGTCCCTGCCCCCAAGAAGCTTACTTTGTCATTGTACTGTTATTTTAAAAATGAATATAAATTGTTTTCCTGCATCTTAATTTATCAGTGATTGGAAACCTTTTTATAACCCTGGGTCTTGAAATCTGTGGCTTCAGTGAAACATAGAAAACTAGTATATTATTTGAAGTGAAAACACACCATGGGTTCATATTTATCTGGCCTTTACCCAGATTTGGGGGGTTACACGTAAGTGAAATTTATAGCTGTGATGGAGCCCTACCCCCTTTAACCATCAAAGCATTCTCAGTACTTTTAAATGGTTTTCACAAACATCCTTCTCAAATACATTATACTGCACATTTTAAACCTTTTCTTCATGACCCAGGTCACTGTAGTGAGCAAAAATGTTTGTACTTTATTCAGAACTATACTTATCAGAGAGGCTCCCTGACAGCCGTATCTAAAGTAGCACCTGTCTCTCTGTATCTTCCTGGCCCTACTTAATTTTTCTTCACAGCAGGTATAGATATGTATCTGCTTGTCTCCTGGCTGACTCTCCCCTGTGGACTAGAAGCTCCAGGAAGGCAGGGACTTTGCTCACTCTTATGGCCCCACTGTTGCTCGTCATGAGACTATTAGCTAAATAACACACGACTTACTTTAGACGAGGCTCTCAGGCTGCCGAGCTGTGGACAAGACACCCCTCCCTCATGCTTGCCCGACACGAGCAGCTGTGCTGACAGATGTCTCACCTGTTAATATAGCTTTCGTTTCTCCTTGGATGCCACCACTTAGGGTGGTCATTCCGACTGCCTTAACATCAATACTAGCTCTCTTCTGTGATTTGATGCTCTTAATCTCCTACATCTGGGGAATGTTGCTGTTGTCGTGTCCAAAATAAGAGTAAGCTGAAGCTTAGAAACGTGGCTGTGGAGGAGAGAGCATCAGCTGAACACTCAGGCCCCATTGTCATGGCGTGTGGTGTCTGCTCTAACACGTAGAAGCTGTGCAGCCAGCAGCAAAATGACTCCATGCCAACAGCTTCCTCAAGAAGTGAGTAATGGACCCCGTCACATCACAAGTCCCTTCCGGTCCCATTATTTTTCTGGGGCCTTCCCTCAACCACAACAGTAGGTGGTCTGGCCACTTCCAGGTCCCTTTTTTGTTATGTCTATATTTTGGCTACCCTCTTCATCCTTGTGAAGGCCTCTGAATACATTATATATTCGTGTATTTCCAAAAGGGAAGTAAGACTGTGTCCGCCATGATGTAATGGTGAATTTTAAAGTCTTACGATAAAATGTATTTCTTTATGTCAGGTGGGAGGGAGAGGGAGTGAGATGCAGTGACTGAGGAATGGCTTCTTCAGTCCTCTGAGCTCAGACCTCTGTTCTTTCAAAGGCCTCCTCAAGAAACATCCTCACTGGATATCTCCTCCGTAAGTCATCTCTGTTTCCTTGTCTTTCTCTCTTCTTTACTCTAGTTTGATAAGAAACGGCCATAGGACATTTGCTTCCTCTTTTGCATTTAAAATTTCAGGTTTGTAATTTGTCATATCAAAACTCTGATTGCAAACATCATTGGTCTTAGTAATTCAGGCATATCTCGTTTTATTGTGCTTCACAGGTACTGTTTTTTTTTTCTTTTTTTTACAAATTGAAGGTTTGTCACAACCCTGCATTCAGCAAGTCTATTGGCACCATATTCCCAACAGCATTTGCTCACTTCCTGTCTCTGTGTCTCTTGGTAATTCTTGTAGTATTTCAAACCCTCCACCGGCAGTTTTATGGCATTTCTAGCAATAAAGTATTTTTAAAATAAGGTATGCATTTGTTTAGACATAATGCTATGGCACACTTAATAGACTATAGTAGAGTGTAAACGTAACTTTTATATGCACTGGGAAACCAAAAACATTTGTGTGACTTGCTTCATTGCAGTGGCCTGGAACCAAACCTGCAATATCTCCGAGGTGTGTGTGTAAATGCTCCTAATATACAGTCCTGTGTGATAAAATTCATATTAAGTCCTCTTCCAGGAAATGCAATATCCTTCTTCATGATCAATAATGCCATTTCATACATCCCTTTAGCCCTAGAGCCTAGGGGACTGAGAGACAACTAACTGTAAAGCTCTGTCTTAACACTCATTTCTTCCTCCCGCTTTGTTCCTTATTTACAACTCCTATTTTATTACCTTGATTACATAAGTGCTTCTATTATAAACCATCTTAAATAATTTTTGGAAAAATATATCATTGAATTACATTTCATTAGACTATTCTAGCACAGGCAAGAGCGAAATAAGCCCAGACAATATTTACTCTTCTAAGAATTCCTGTAACTGAGAACCAGCTTGTACACACCACCTCCCAGGTGGAAGTGCTGATCCAGAATAAAAAGGGGTCCTCGCCAGGGTGGAACGTTATTTGATTCTTGGTTGTAGAAAGGGGATCTCTGTTACTCAGCATCATTTTGGATTATAGAAAATGGTTATCAAGGACAAGAGAGACGTTTCTTTCAGATAATGGATCAAGGAGGCAGGACCTCTTCTATTAAGGCAACCACCACAGCAAACACCACCCTGCTCCCAGGGATCGTTAACTGAACTGCTAGGGGCCGTTGTGCTTATGCTGGTAATAGCATTACTTGTAAGCACCTCCTAGTCTAGGGCACTGTGTCAAGAATGTGAAGTAACAGGAAACGGGAAGGACAGGAATGTAATTGGTGTCCTGCCCCTTACATTGTTACTTCCTGAATGGTCCACTCCCAGACTTGATGCAGGAAAGCATTCATTTCCACCTCATCCACCCACTAAAATACCAACGATAAGAATAAAAGGAACTATGAACTATTTGCCTCATCTAACATTTTAAGTTATTACAAATGATAAGTTATGAGAAAACTTATGATTCAGTATGTCTAAGGATAACTTGGGAAAACCCTAGATATTTACAAACCATTATTATTATTATTATTTTTGCGGCATGCGGGCCTCTCACTGTTGTGGCCTCTCCCGTTGCGGAGCACAGGCTCCGGACACGCAGGCTCGGCGGCCATGGCTCACGGGCCCAGCCGCTCCGCGGCATGTGGGATCTTCCCGGACTGGGGCATGAACCCGTGTCCCCTGCATCGGCAGGCAGACTCTCAACCACTGCGCCACCAGGGAAGCCCACAAACCATTATTAATTGACATTTTTATTATCTTGCACTTTTATGGTGCCACCCAACTTGATACTTGCATTAGAGTTGCCACAATTATAATATCTTAAGCTTGTTCAAGGTGAGTGTGGTATTTGTTTTCTCAGCCTAAAAGACATATATCTTCTTTTCAACATGTAAATATAGGAGTTCAAGTGCATTGAGCTAGAACACAGTGAAACACATGACTAATGTCACAATACAAAAGAGAATACTGCTTTATATGTAAGATTAAATGAAATACCACTTTGTTCAAATTGAATTACTGATTAAAATATATCTAGTTATTTTTATACTTAAACATTCTAAAGTATGCCGTGATACATCAAATTTCCAATTATGAAAAAACATTTTGCAGTGAACATATGTGTCATCCATGCGCTACTTTTATGCCATAAGTGGGCTCCTATAGGTTAATGAAGTCAGATTTCCATTCTTCTGTGTCCTGTTGCAGCTGCCCTAACTATCCACCCATCTGCTTTACCTGCAGACAAGGATGACATCAAAGCAGCCTAATTAACCTGCCTAAATACAACTACGTTTGTGATAGAGAGATAGACTTTCCAGAAAGTCTGACATTTTGTCCCCATTTGTAGGTAGATACACGTTATGTAATCTTGTGTAGACTGGTCACCACTGTGTGGTAAACTCTTTTTTTATATGGGATGCAAAGATTAATTTCATTCCCGGCCTGGTTAAAAAAAAACTGCAACACAAATTCATAATTAGTAAAATTTGAGTAAACTAAAATTTTTAATTGAGTAAAATTTCTTTAGATTGTAAATATATTTTATCCACTTGCTTATTTCTAAATCAGCTTTATAGGAATACATTTATATGTTAATACTATAGTAATATATAAATTAATCCTATTAAGATCATAATATGATATAGAGTCTTTTTTAATTATTCTATTCTGTTTAGAAGTCAATCCAAGAAGAAAAACGAAGATCGAGGAAAGATAGGTAATTATTATGTCTAACTTTTAATGTCATCTTCTCAAACCAAAATATAACTCCATATGTTCAAATTGTGATTAAAAACCACCCATTTCATGTGGATAGATTTTGGGAAGTAGTGTGCTCTCAATACATTTATATTATACATATGAGGTTTATATGTAATTTATAAGATCTTACCTATTGGAAATATACTGAGATAACACAGTGCAAGTTATTTACTGAGAACTCAAACAGTTTTTAATAAATTGTACCGTCCAGTATGGAATTTGCTTTTCTTGTCCCATTAATATGGTTTTGATTGAGCAGTTTGAGCATGCTCATGTTCATGAACTTTCTTTCCCCAAACTCTTTGTACTTTTTTGTTCTTCAACACAAGCTAAATCACTTTTTATAATGTTTATATATTTGTTAGGAAGATGAGGTTTATGTCACCTGCGTGTGTGGCCGACTTCTATACAGACTATTCCCATTTCCCTATAACATTTCAGCCCACCAGTGCTTTACTCTTTTAATATTATACTCTTTTAATATTATATTTCAAGCAACGAATTTCCGGACAGTGCTCAAAACAATCGAAGGTTCTTCTATTAAGCATGAGTGGACACAGAGTTCCGATTTATGAATCAGTGGCATTCTGAAAGTTCATTTATAGATTGGTATCTTAACTTGAAAAGCACTTTTCCCCAAAGTACTGTAACACCCGGTAGTTTTTCAGACTGACACCTGTTGACCTTAGATGAAGTTCCATCAGACCAGAGATACCGAGTACCACAGGAACCAGAGTGCAGTTTGACGAGATCCAAGAATGAAAATGGTTGAGGACACACCCCTGTGTGTGTGTGTTGTGTGCAGAAATTAAAATCAATCCCCTAAAGACACATGGGTAGGGAAGGACAGAAGGTTACCTGTGAAGGAAGTAAGGTAAGATCATGACACATGATGTGCCTCAGTGGGCTGATAAAATTGGGAAGTGCTTGTGTTAGTACATAAAGGTCAGCTTTCCTCATGGTGGCCCAAGGGTCAGTTGTGAGTCCTGATGTAGACTGGCCAAGTGAGCATTATAATCACCGGCTATCTAGTAACTACTAGTTTTGTGCCAAGTTGAACGTGGTAGAACTTGGAAACGCTGTCCCAGCAGCTAATGCCCTCTTAAAGGTAAGAAGTGAGGGGTTTGTTTTTCTTTCTAATTTACGGTATATACTGTTTTTGCACATTTCAAGACCTCTCTCATTCCTGTTGACATACATGTGTTACTGCTTAATTATCGTAAATACTTTAAACGAAGAAAACAAGTATCTTGTAAGTTTAAGTGAGTAGACAGCTTGATACTGTGGTGTGTTTATGTGTTCATTTGCAGTCAGGGAAAATTATTAGATTTGGAAGATTTCTATTATAAGGAAATTTTGCCCAGTCATCCTGGACCAGAGGAACACAACCTTAGCTTAAGAGAACGAAGACAACAGCAAGAACTCCAGAATCAATGTTTTAAAGCTGATGAAAGGTAATAAACGTACGTTGAAGTACAGCATTTTCAATTTTATACTCACCATTCCATTTCTAAAGCATTTTCATTTACGTATGGACTAATGACAAAGCGTTCTTACTGAGCATTGCGTCTTATGATTGATGTGTTGTTTAAAAGTAAAATCGTAAGGATTATGGTAAGGTAATCAGACATCCCAGTTTTTCTAGCACAATCCCGGTTTTTACCTGTTTCCTTGGTGTAATCATCAAAAGCACTCCCTTTTAAAAGTTGTTTGGTTTGGATGATAAATTATGTGGTCATACTATATAATTATAAACAATATCTGTGTTTAATAATATCCAAATCCTGTGTTTAAGCTCTAACCAGTGTGATTTTATTTACTTATTGGTTTCTCGATTATGCTGTGTAATTTCTCAGAATCAGTGATGTCAGACCAAAAACAAAAAATTGAGGAGAAATATTCATACAGAAATATGTATTTTGGGTTTGATTTTCACTTTGCCACCAACTTTGTTTGACATTTAACTTAAACCATTTGTAGCTTACTTACTACTTTGGGAATGTTTTTTTTCTTTCCCCAAAAAATTCTTTGTAAAGTTTTGAAATTGAGGGCGCATAATAAGATGGACATGTGGTATATGAGAAATGGGAGCAGCGCCAGGCAATGAAAAGCTGTTTTTCCAAAATCCTAAGTGAACACCCTGTCAGCCCAGGGCACGCAGACCCCCCACATAGCTGCCTCTTGTACAGTGTGCTGTGTGGTTAAGAGAAGAGGGTTTAGAGCGAGATGGTCTCAGATTTGGGTCCCGATTCTGCCACTTAGTAGCTGAGTGACCTTGCCGTGTTACTAGACCTCTTTAAGCTTCCGTTTTCACATCTGCCAAAGGATTTACTAGTTGCCTCGCCGTGTTGTTGGAGAGATTAAACGAAACGATGAATGCAGGGCGCTTAATGCGAGACATGGCGCCGGGGAGGTGTTCCATAAATGGTGGCTGTCATCATCTTTATTTGCTTGTCCAGAACTATGGTTTCTGCCCCTTGTCTCCAAAAGAAGATGTATTCTTCCATCTTGGAGCTTAGAGATGTTCTGGTCCAACCACAGAGTTCTATATGGGAGAATTACCAAGTGCCCGAGAGATTAAGGGACTTGCCCGAAGTCCCACATTGAGTGAGTGAACTAAAATCCAAGGGCTTTTCTTTCACTCTTTGCTCAAATGGCTTCTCACTGACGCACCCACTTCCCGTTTTAACAAGCCAGTCTGCCTCCCCTCAGGCGTGTTCTCCCCTCCCCGCAGCGGCAAGCACACATCTGCTGTGAATGTGTTCACTCCCTGGTGTTCCAGTGGCGTCTCTGGATGTCAAGGCAGTTCACTAGACTAGAAGCTGGGAGCTCACCTCAGTGGAGCACTCGCGGTGTGCTAGGCTGTGCTCTTATCCTGTTACCTTTGCTCTTATCTCATTTAACCCTCACAGGAGCTAGCGAGATGGTTACTCTCCTTGCCCTATTTTACAGATGAGGAAGCTAAGCCTGCTTAGTTTAATACTGCAAACAGTAACCTAGATAATAAATGATGGGGTTAGAATTTGAGCACAGACCTTTTTGAATTTAGAGCTGATAACCTTTAGCACCCACGCTGGGTGGTTGAAGAGGGAGTGATGCGGTCGGTCGTGTCCAAGATACGATCCTTATATCTGTCTCTGAGGATCTGAACTTGAGAGAGAAAGGATTCTTATCTAACCATGCAGACAGGTAACTCCAAGGTGGGATATTTCTAAACTAAGGAAGATTAAAGAGACAAAACAACCAAGTGCAGTAGGTCAACCTTGATAGGATCTTGGCTTTAAAATAGAAAACAAAAACAAAACAGAAAAACAGCTCTAAAGGACCTTTTGGGACAATTAGAGAAGCTTCAGGCCAAGCTATATGTTGGAAGATGTTATTGTAGAAAGAATATTTTATATATCTTATTATATATATTAAATTATCTAATAAATATTATATATTTATCCTATATAGAAATATATAGTACATATTTTATATAGATACTAGTACATTATTCTGATAAAATATTTATATATATTATATAATACATACTCTCTCTGTATAGTGTACTCAGATAAATCAATAAATATATATATTTATCTGAACATACACACACACACACACACACACACACACACACACACACACACCCCACCCAAGTACACCAGGAAGGTATGAGCAGGTCTGGGAATCAGGGACAAAAGCAATGATTATTTGAGTGTCTCATGAATTTAAATGAATGAAAGCAAGTGCAAGGTAGTCAGTGATAACATGGATGACTGTCCTTGTAGCTAAGACCAAACCTTCCCTTTGTGCACTGAATTCTAGTCCTTCCATGTCCACCAGAACATTGTCCTGCAACTGTCCCCTCTCTCTTCTGCACCTTGAATGTTTGTTCTCTTTACCAAATCATTTCTGACAATCTGCGAACATGATCCAATTGGACGCATCATAAAAAGTACCCTTGACTCGATCTGGAAGTCATCCTTGACTTCCCAGAACACCCGTATTCCTGCTCTTCATTACAGCAGAAGAGTAAATAGATGGGCGAGATCCTACCTCCTCCTGGGCCTCTCTTCCCATCCTTTCTTGAGCCACCATACTCAAGTTTCCATTCCCATCACTCCATGGAAACTGTCCCTGCCAAGGTCACCATATCCAGTGATGATTCTCAATCCTTATCTCACCCTATCAGCAGCACTTGACACTCTTTCTTTAAACGTTTTCTTCATTGGCCTCCAGGACAGCAGCTCCTTCCCTTGGTTTGCCTCCTACCTCACCCTCTGCTTCTCATTCTTCTTCGCTGATTCCTCCTCATTTCACTGATCTCTCAACACTGGAGAGTCCCAGTCCTTTGTTTGCATCATCAACGCATACTCTCATGACCTTAAATGTCATCTATTTACCTAAAATTCCCAAACTGAAATCTCTAGCGTAGGTCAGGGCTTATATATCCAACCGCCTATTCAGTATCTTCTCCTGAATATCTTCTCTTGAATATCTAGTAAGTATCTCAAAGTTAGCACAACTGAAACCAAAATCTTTATCTCCCCCTCCCCCATGAGGGGCTCTCCTGTAGCCTTCCCCGTCTCGTTAAATGGCAACCTCACTTTTCCTATGGTTTAAGGTAAAAACCTTGGAGACATTCTTGGTTCCTTTCTTTTACACCCCACATCCATTCAGCAAACTCTTCCAGATTGACCTACCAAGATAACTAAAATTTGACCAATTCTAACCTCCACAAGCCTAAGCCTGCCAGTCTTGCTGAAGACTGTTGCAGTGTCTCTCAACAGGCCTCCTTACTTCCACGGAATCACTCAACTCGGAAACCTCCAGTTTGTCTCTTGCTCTAAGTAAAATTCAAATTCTTGCCATGGTCTCAAAGCTCTATGTTATCTGTCACACTGTCCCCTCATTCCTCCTGCTCTCGTCCCTCACTATTCTCCCCCTTGCTTGCCCCATTCACGCCGCAGTGGCCTCCTTGTTGTGCCATGAACACTATACACACACTCATCTTGGGACCTTTACGTGGGTCTTGCATCATCCTGGAATGACTGCCCTTCCCCAAGAGATCTGCCTGACTCTCTCCTCCCGTTCTTTCAGGCCTCTCGTCCAATGTCACCTTATCAGAGAGGCCTTTCCTGATCACCCTCTATGAAATTGCTTAGACACACACACACACACACACACACACACACACACACACACACACACACACGTACGTCAGCCTTTCCCCATGAACCTGCTTTACTTCTCTGTAGACTCTAGACCTCCCGCCCCCGGTGTATTGGAGCTGTCCATGGTCCTCCCCCGCACTAGACGGTAAACGCTGGGAAAGCAGGGACTTGTGTTCACCCATCGCCTACACTGGTGGCTGATGCTTCATAGGTGCTCCATGAATAATGAAAGAATGACTGTAGCTGCATTTTAGGGAGCCCCCCACTTCCCCAGGCAAGCTGCAGACCCTAAAGGTAAACGTTGGCAGGGCTTCTCAGCAGTGGGTTCAGGAAGGTGACCCAGCAGCCTCCCTGAAAACGTGGAAGCATTAAGAAAGCTGACAGGACCCACTCCTTGCGGCTAACAGAGGGGTGGGTCACATTTGGGGGCAGCGTTTTAAGGAAACAACTGAGCAGTTGCAAAATGATGGTTGTCTGTATAGGCACCTTGAGTTTCCTGTTTGACCAGAACGTACTAAAGTGTTTGTTTATTGGTTGTGAATTTATTTCAAGCCAAACCAAACTCACCTTTCTGAACTACACCTTCTGATGCTTTACTTAGCTGTCATTCAAACAACCGGGTTCCACCAGGTTCCACCAACCCTTCTGCTCCTCGCTCAGGAGTTTTGAAAACCTGCTGAGGCGATGTCGCAGATCCGTTTGGTCGCTGCCCTGCTGTCTTGAACGTGCGGTTATGAAACGCCCGCAGTTTGGTGGGAGGTGTGGGAGGAGGACCCGCCTGACTCGGGGTGGGCGGGGATGCGCGGCGCGCGGTGGCGCCGCTGATGCTCAGCCCCGGGTCTCGCTCGCAGGTGCTGGGCGGCGGGGGACCGCGAGGAGGAGGAGAATGGGCCCACCGCCAGCCCCTACGACTACAGGAGGCTCCTGCGCAAAACCTCCCAGCGCCGGCGCCTCGTTCAGCATGTGTAGCCCCGCTGCTCGGCGGCCAGCGCCGTCGGCATGTGCCCGAGACTGCGGAGCTTGCCAGGGCCAAGGCGGGGGATCCTCAGGCACTGCGCCATGAGGCGCTGGGGCCGCAGCCCTGGCCTTGGCGGGGGCTGCCCGCTGTGCTCACCCCTCGAGTGCCCGGGCCAGCCTCTGGTGCTCGGAGGGCGGAGAGCCCTTCGGACGCCGCGTCTCCGCGCTCCCGCATCCTCCACTCCCACCAGCCGCCGGTTTGGGCATCCTTGGCCCTGGCCCCCAATGTGTCTCTTTGTTCACTTGTTTGCGACTCCTGTGGACCCGACTGCGCCTGAGCTCTCGCCGACCCCCTCCTCTCTCCTTTTGGGTAACTTCACAGATTTCGTCTTTCTCGGAAACGGCTCTGCCAGGCCCGCGGCGTCCTCGCTGACGGGTTGAGTCTGTGAGGACAGAACAAAGGCGGGGCGGGGGGCGAGGGGTGGCTTTGAAGATGAACTTCATCCCTTCCCTTGGTCATTAAGGTTATTAAATAAAGGAAGTGCCTTGGAAATTTCGCGGCTTTCGGGGCTGGTCCGCTGGATTCCCCCTTGGGCCTTGGGCCCAGGCTCCTGCTGTCCGGCTGTGCTGGTGGCAGGTGGCAGCGCCCAGGGAGGGAGGGTGCGGTGTCTTCGGTCTCCATCAGCGAACAACGCCCCTCCCCCCAGCCATCCCAAACTTACCATCTAACGTAGAACCCCGTAAGTGAGACACAAACGTGGCCTCTAGACAAAGCTCCAAATCCAACAACACAGTGCGCTCGCTCACACAGACTCTCTCTCTCACCCCGCACAGCCCTCCCAACCGAGGTGTCCTCCTCTGGCCCCGCCTATAAAAATTCTAGTCCCGCCACCGAGCTGAACGGTCAGATTTTTAAGGTTCTCCTAGTCTGCAGATCTGGGGCCGTCTCCACTGCTCTGGATTTTAGTGTATGTAAGATGGAGAGGAGGGCGGTGGGCAGGCAGCCTTTTGCCTTCTTCAGTCGACTGCATCTTATTTAAAAACCCAGGTTAAGCTCTTCTATGGAAGTGACGTCCTTTGCGTCTACACAGCCCGGAGAGGGTGATGGAAAGGGGTGCGGTGGTATCTTGGACGGCGGAGGTGGGAGCAGCGTTTTGGCTGGAAGGGGGCTTGTCTCTTCTGCCGGCGTCCCCGGCTCGTGCGCCCGCGGCCCCGAGCCAGGGAACTTGGGAAGAGTATTCGAGGGGAGAGTGAGGGCGCGTGCAGCTGGCCGAGAGCGTTAGTTGCGCCACTCGCCCGGTGGCTGGTACGGTTGTCTCCATCCCAAACAGTTGGCACGGAAAGGTCCCCAGCGGTGACGTGGACAACCTCTTCCTTTTACCAAGAGGACCCGCGCAAGGGGAAACCTCCCACTGCGGCAGGGCTGAGCTCCGAGGCCAAGTGCGCTCAGGCCCCGGTCCGTAACCTGGGTTCACGCCGCGGCCTCCATCCGGAGCGAGGAGCCGCCTCCGCGGTGTGGACCGTCGGCACGGCTGTGGTTGCGCCTGGCCTAGGCACCCACGAAAGCAGCGCTGCCGAGCACCGTACCCTGGGGTGGGCGATGGAGGGGGACCTGTAACCCGAGGTGGCCCGGCCCCCTCGGCCGCTTCTCACCCGTCCACCCACCACCAGGAGGCCTTAGGGGGGAAAATGAGCTCTGCTTCGTGGCCGGGCCTACTCAGTCCAAGCTTCCAGAGCGGCTTCTGCAGACCAGAGCCTTGGCAGCCCAGCCGGATGCTGGACAGAGAGTCAGGTGGACCCCTCCCTAAAATCCATCCCTCCTCCCCCACCTTTTTAAGTGGGACTAGAAAAGAGAATAGCAAACACGTGCGGTGAACGGTTGCAATGTTTTTGTTCTCCTTTTTTAAAAAATTTCTTTGTTTTCTCTCCTTTTTCCTTCTCTCTTTCCATCTCTCCTTCTTTGTCCTTTGACACCTAAGTGCTGGGAGGACACCAGGGAAAACTTGTAGCGCACACTATTCTTTGGCAGGCCTGCAACGCAATTTCTGGGTAAACTACGGACAAAAAATAGGTCAGCCAAGGAAACCGGCCACCTCCGGCGGCCCCTGGCGCGTGGCTTTCTCTTCCCTTACTCGAGGAAGGGCCTTCGAAAGCTCTCCCCAAGCGCTGGCCCGCCTCCCCTTCCCATTCAGTGGCTGCCTCCTTTGAGAACTAATGACTGTAATTATTACCTCCCAGAGCTCTTTTGTTATCTCCAAACCCAGGCCCGAGTGAGGGGGGAGTGGGCTCTTTTTCGAGATGACAGTCTTTATAAAGCAAATTTTCGTCTAGGCTGGGCCGGTGTTGAGGAAAGACAAATCAGATACCGCGTGTATCTGAAGAGGGTGTGTTAAATAAGAAACGTAAAAATACCACCATTAGATTCAAAATACCCTGGAGTTGCGGGATTTAATGCGGTTTAAACAGTAGGATTTAAAGTCATCGCGTTAAAAAAATCTATTAAATTCGGGCTTTGTGATTTCTACCTTTCTCGTATTTTAATCCGTTTCTTTCTTTGCGGCTTTGTGTGTGTGTTAAATACTTGTTTTAAAGAACCTTTTGGGTTTTGACCGCTCATTCATAGCAGAAAAGTTCAGCAACTCCAGCCTTGATGACTCGAAGCGAAACGTGTGCAGGATTTGGTGTGTGTTTAAACAAAGGACGGGTCTCTCCGGCTCGCATCAGCGCTGCTGGAGCAGCAGCCATGGAGCTGCTCTGCCAGCGGCGCGGACGGCCAGCCCACGAAGCCCTTACCCCCCTGGAGTTGTCGCCTGGATCCACTGGAGCACTGGAGCCCGGATCGCCGGAAACAGGGGTGGGATGCAGGCCAGGGTTCGTGCCAACCGCGCGGCCACAGCTTGACGCAGGCTTCGCGGCACGGCAGGCTCTGCGCCAGGCCTAAGGCCGGACCCGTCCAGTGCCCTTCCCCGCTCCCACTCCTGGGCTCAGGTCCGGAGGCCACGGTGCAGATCCTACGGATCCTCCAGGCTCGGGCACGTGCCCCACGGCCCATGGTCCCCGGGACCCATGACGCCCTCCCTAAGAGAGGGTCGAGGGGTGGTAGCCAGGACTGAGGAGCCGTGGGTCTCTGCTTTAGCAGCAGCTTTGGTAACGTGGTTCTGAGAGCAGAGAAAGAAAGTCCTGTGAACACAGTGGAAATGAGAAGCGCTCGCCCAAGGGGAGCAGCACGCTGAGGAATGCTCCGCGGGAGGCCGGACGCAGCACTTTCCCAGCCACGGTCATCCTCACCCTCTCTCTGCGCACCCAGGAGCTGCAAGGCAAGCTTGACACTGATCTTAACTGCCAAGAGAAAGCAACGCGAACTCAACGGGCCCCAAATTCTCAAGGCGCCCTCCCTTTGTTTAACAGCTTGTAGAGAAAGGAAAATGTAAGAGAGGAGAGATTATGACTTTCTCAGGAAAGGAGAAACCCCTCACCACCAAGCCTCAGAAATAGCGAAACTCCCGTTTCCCCCCACCCCACCCTATCGTGAAGATTCCCTTGGGGGATCAGGTCGTCATTGATTTGAGGCCCTCTAAAACGAGGGCCCAGCAGGCCATGCCTTCTTTCCGCCTTTGGACAGCTCAGATTGCTTACTGGAAACGCGGTGCACGCTTCCCACGCACACACCGATTCCCGTGACAGGTAAGCAGCGGGCCCTTGCGCGCCTCCGCAGGCCAAGGTCACCGAATGACCTGATCCCATCCCCCCATCGGCCGTCCACCCAGCCGGCTCTAGCTCTCTTCCCAGTCCCCTTCCAAGAAGTGTCCGTTCATTTCTCTGCCCAGGCTGAGGTCCTTGGTGATAGATTCCAGCATAGATTTTAATTGCCTCAATCAGCAGTTTTTCTCCCCAGCCGTCAGTCAGAACCTGGACGGTGGGTTCTGCGACCACGCGCTCCGAAGCTCAGGAATGGTGCGCCCCCGGGGACTGCGCAGCTCAGTAGGCAGGCATTAGGCTCCACTAAGGAGCTGAATTGAGCCCATCAGTGCATAGATGCCCTTCCCCCACCGTCCCCTCCCCAGGCTCGCGAACCGCTCCCGATTCCGATTCTGGCCCGGTCGCCAGGGGTCCCGGGGTCACAGCGACCTCAGCACCCTCTTGGAGGAAGGCGGCGCGGGAATCGCGCCTCCTTCCCCGCAGCGGGAGACAGACCTCAAACAATACACCAATCGAGGCAAATAGAAGACTGTCTCGACCACCCTTCCCGCCTCGCCAAGGTCTCTGGTCTACCCCTGCTGAGGCGCGCGCGTGAGCGCTCCGGACAGCGCACCCGGGCCCGCGGGGGCAGCCGGCACCATCACGCCTCACGCACGCCTGCCACCCACTCACTCTGACTCCAGCTCTGGCGCACTGTCTGCCTCGCACTCTCAAGGTTCAGCTCCCTCCCTCTGCCGCTTTTTCTTCCGCCGTCCCCTTATCCTTCCCTATTGGGCTCCCTCTCCTTCAAAATCGCTCCGGCGCTCCGGGCTTTCCCATCTCCTGGCTGTGAGGACCCCGCAACTGCCTTCTCTGTTCAACCCCCAGAGCTTTCAGAGCGTTGCCACGTCTCTAAGCTCTAATCCCAGCACACACACACGCGCGCACGCACCCGCAGACACGCACGTTTCCTGTCCCTGTGTGACACCCACCCTCTGCGGGGCGGCCGCGCCGGTCCCCGCGCGGTGTCCTCATCCCGCCACACGCACACTCACACACACACGCACGCGCGCGTGCAGGGCGGATCGGAGGGCAGCTCGCCGACAGTTCGCATTCGGAGGCGTCCTGCTCCAGCCTCGCAGAGCCGATGGCATCTCCCGGCTCTGGCTTTTGGTCCTTCGCATCTGAAGATGGTTCCGGGGATCCCGAGAACCCTGGCACAGGTAGGAGAACCGGGACCTGCAGGAGGCGAGCTTTGCGGGTGGACTGGGGTTTGCGGGGCTGGGGAAGATTGAAAGAGGTTTTTCCACTTGCAGTGGGAAACTTCGGACGCTTAGCCCTGCCCTCGGGGTGTGTCCCTGATGACCCAAGAGACCAAACCCCCCACAGGCTCTTATCCCCTGGGAAGATGCCCAGAGAATCTCTGGCCCTTTCCGCTGAAGTCTCGGAGAGCCCCCAAAACACGGCGGCGTCTCCTGGACACCGAACTCGCGGGCCTGGGGCACTGCCGCCATCGTCGTGTCTGGACCCTGGAGAGGGACGGAGTGGCGGTGGGGAAAAGAAAAACTGGAAAGGGGGGAGAATTCTCTGCCTGGAAGGAGAGCCTGTGAGCAAATGGACAGCCTCGGTGTCTAGGAGAACTCGCCCAAGCGAGGCAGGAAGGGGACTTTGCCCTAACCGACTGGCACCTCCCGCGCGCCTCCCGCACCTGCCCGCTGTGCGGGGCCGCAGGCAGCCTTTCCCGGACCCCGTTGACGTTGACGTCGTTCACAAAGAACGAAATTTCACACGTCTTTCTGCTCTTTTCTTACGGCCTCGCCCTCCTCCTGCCTGTCTTTCCTTGCAGCGAGGGCCTGGTGTCAGGTGGCTCAGAGGTTCACGGGCGGCATCGGAAACAAGCTGTGCGGTGAGTGCCGGTGCCCGGGGGAGGGAGGCGGACGTGGCTAGGCGCCTCGGAGCCCGCGGGGGACAAAGGCACCTTCTCACCTCCGCATCCCATCGAGGGTCGGAGATTCTTGATTTTTGGCCGGGGACGGGCGGGGTGCTGGGAGCCGGGCCGGCGGGCGGCTGACTGAGGTCCGCGCTCCGTGTCCTTGCCCAGCCCTGCTCTACGGGGACGCCGAGAAGCCGGCAGAGAGCGGCGGAATCCAGCCCCCGAGGGCCGCCTCCCGCAAGGCCGCCTGCGCCTGCAACCAGAAGCCCTGCAGCTGCCCCAAAGCGGGGATCAACTACGCGTTTCTACACGCAACAGGTAAAGGCGCCTCGCGGGGCCCCCGGGAGCCTCTGCCCCTCGCCGTGGCCCGCCCACCGCGGCCAGGAGGGACCCCGCGCCGGGAGCCTGAGCCGGGGCGTCGAGTGGAGGGCGGAACCGGACCTTAGGAGAACCTTAAGGCGACAGCGAGAAAAGCTGGGCCTGCCCCCCTCGGTCCGACCCCGGCCTCTGCTGGGCGCTGGGCGCCGGCCGCTGGGCGCCCGCGTTCTAAGGGAGCTCCGGGGCCGCGGCGCTCTCGGCCGGGCGCCGCCCTCGGGTCTGCGGTGGACGAGGCGCCCGCGCGCGCCCTGGCTCCAGGTCCGCTCCTCGGTGCCGCTGAGGCCTCGGGTGGGACGCAGTTTCCAGTTCAAAATTTCTGAGACTTTCTAGGTCTTTATATCGCAAGAGTAATTTGTAGCTGTATTTTCACAGGAGAACGATTCACGTGAGACCTGCGCGCGGTTTTACTCCCTTGCGCTGACACACGCGGTCACCCAAACATGCGCGCGCGCGCGCGCACACACACACACACACACACACACACACACACACACACACACGCTGTCTTTGGAAACAGTGGGCTTTCTTAATAGGCCAGAGATCCTAACATTGCATGATCCATTTTGCCTGATATGCCCAAAGGCATTCCTCAAACATTCCTGACTTGAAGTGTTTCCGTGATCATTTAAGAAGATTTACTGAGAAATAACATTTAGCGGGAACGCCGGGGAAACAAATGAATGGAGGCATAGTCTCTTAAAAAAAAAAGAAAGAAAAAGAAAAGAAATAAGAAAGGAAGTAAGCAAACAAGTTATGAACTGAAATGCAAGAAATAATTTGGGGTAGGGAGAGGAATCGGAATTTTTTTCATTCCTTCATCTTTGAAGAATCCCTCCTCTTTAAAGAAAATGCTCTCATTTCCAGAAGATTTTTTTAAAACGTAAAATCTCTCGGTTCAAAGAGAAATTGTCAGCTGACAAACTTGCCCTGGATAGTTTCATTGTAAAATTAAAATGTGGCATTTTGATTCCATTCTTTAGACCTGCTACCAGCGTGTGATGGAGAAAGACCCACTTTGGCATTTCTGCAAGATGTTATGGACATTTTGCTTCAGTATGTGGTGAAAAGTTTCGATAGATCAACCAAAGTGATTGACTTCCATTACCCCAATGAGCTTCTTCAAGAATATAACTGGGGATTGGCAGACCAACCACAAAATCTGGAGGAGATTTTGATGCATTGCCAGACAACTCTAAAATATGCCATTAAAACAGGTATTGTCCAATCAGAAATAATAAAGCTCTTTTTTCTTTTAAAGCTTTACTTTTTTTTATAAAAATGTTTCATTTTATGGAGTTAGTGATAATTTCAGGTTTACAAAGTTATCTTTGTCATTTAAGAAAATAGTCACGATTAGAATGATTAACATCAATAGCACCCTTTGCTGTTACTGTTCATGCTTGTGAAGTTGATAATGTCAGAAACGTTATCTAAATATAAATCATCAGATCTTACACTGCACTATTTGACCATGGAAATTAACCACTGATGTAGAAGCAACCATTTGTCAACAGAGGCCTGTAGAAATGACCGGAAATAGGGAAAGAAAGGGAATCTCGAAATGAAAGAGCAAAAGGCATGATCCAAACAAAAGCCCAAATACCAGTGCAGTGCTGGTATTTCCTTGGCATAGAAAGCATCAGAAATTGGACAAACCATCCATGTAATGGTTGAAGCAGCAGGATAATATTTTGGCATTGTCTTAAATGACCAAGACTTCAGATTTGAACTCCGGGTTTCCTCTGTTTTTAAATAAATGTACACAAAAGAAAACAGAATACAAACTAGCTTAACAATTCAGCCATGTTCTACAAGGATGTTCATGCTTCCTAACCATTCTGTATATATGACAAAGAAAAAAGGGATAGAGGAGAATCAGATATCCTTAAGGGCAAACATTTTTAGTCTATCTTGTATTTATTGCTTTTTTATAGTATTCTTTACACTCTATCCATTTTATAGCCCCAGGTGTAACATTTATGTGGGTGCCCTCGAAGCTTTTATTTTATCTACACAAAGTCAGCTGTTCATCTCCCCAGGTTTTGATTACCCCTTCGTTTTCTACTTTGCCTCTAATCATCCTGATACATGGTGGCACTACACTTCATTAAAGCAATAAAAATAAATGTGAATGAATTTGGGGGGAGGGGAGATCTTGTGGCTCTAAATTGATTTTTAGCCTTAAAAAAGAATTGCTAACAAATAAATATGTAAAATATCACAAAATGTTAATTTCCCTAGAAACTTAATCTTTTTCTTTGCAAGTTTTGAATTACATGAATTATCAGTATCCTTCTAATCAACAACAGGTTTTAAGAATGTTTGCCGTGTGACTTTTAGCCCTTAGTTTTGTTTTGTTTTGTTTTTGCACGTTCTTTTTACCAACAGAGAGGAAAGATATGCATAGAAGCCTTAGGAAATTGATTTCCCGTACTATTATTATCCACTTTTGTGAAAGTATAGGCTTAGAATTAGATACATAGGGAAAAGAGTTTAACTCGGAGACTTCTATCAGACTCAATCTATGGAATATGAATTTTGAAGACTTCTTAGATTTCATTCTCAATGTCCACATGATGTGTGTACTAGGTACTAAAGATGGTTTTTCTTCCAGATTTTCGTGTACCTGTAGGTGCAGACCTGAGCAATGCTTTTAGTTCATTTGTATTTGATCTATTCCCCAACGTAATACTTAAATACATTAACAGTAAATTGCTACCTGTTATTTTGATTGTTACCAAGCCAAAAAGAATCTATAAAAATGTTTCACGTCTTCATCCTTAAAAGCTGGTGGTGTCTGAAATGCAATTTAAAGAGTTAAGATAATGGAAGTTGTAGGTCAATGATAGTAATAGCTCTGTCTGTCAATGTTCCATTTAGTGTCGGGAAAAGATGGGCCAACTCAACGCTTAGATTTTGCCGTAATGCTTGTGAAACTGTTGGTCAGTGTAGCTCTAATGCATTTTATTTAAAGGTCAGAAAAAGCATGATTGAGCTGGATTTCTGAACAAGGCATATCAATATTAATTCAGTGTCAATATTATTCATAACATATGTAGTCTTCCGGTTCTTCCCCCCACCCCCAATAGCATTTCAAGTAATTAACAGCTATCACCTTCCTTTTTGACTGGCAAGTTTATAGGTTTCAAGCTGTAACTTGTATTTGACAATTAGTACTATTTAGGGTCTGTGAAGCAGTTACCATCACTGCTACCATTAGGTGTGCTAATGCCCCTCAGAAGATTCTTTTATAAAATGCATGTTATCATCTGCTTTCTACTGAGAGTCTTTAACCTAATTTCCACTTGGACTCCAGGCTTAGAGAGAAGTGAGGGGCAGGGGGGAAGTCTTCATGCGTTGTTAAAATTACCTCTGTAAGGAATGTTGCAAAAGAAAACTGAGAAGTGCAGAGAATGATAAAATTCTGGAATAATTAGCGTTTGCTAGGGTCGTTGGGTTTGCTAGTGGTGGGGTGGGGTGGTGGAGGGCTTAATCTTGTCTTGAATCTCTGAACTCAGCCATGAGACAAAGGCATTGAAGCATCAGTAAACCAGGCCATCCTTGGGTGTGTGTCGCGGGTCCAGAGAGAGCAGCCTGGACCGACTTGGGGCCCCTTCCCAACGGACACCAGGGTCACAGCTGCCTGCGGCTGGCTGTTCACAGAGTCTGCGCGTCCTTCCTGGCTCATTTGCTGATCTGTGGGGAGTGGTCCAGAGGCGGGAGCAGCTCTAATCTCTGGTTTCAAACTCGCTGTCTCTGGCGGCAGCGCGTGGCCACCCGACTCCTTGGCCGGGCGCTGGCTCCCAACATGGGGCCGGCGGGGGGTGGGCAGCAGCAGTAGCGGCTAGGACAGCAGGAAGGCAGGTCTCAGGGAACCCTGCCTGGATTCGGCGGCAGCCTATAAGTTCATGGGAAGCGAGCAAATATAATATTTCTGCGGAAATCAAGAGGACACGTTGTGATTTGTCAAAGCATCTCCCTGCGTGTTTCCACATCGTTATCAGTGAATGCAGATTTTGAGGCAGGAGAGATTTAGGTGAAATAGACCAAGGTCAAAAATTTATGGAAGAAGGAAGCCAAGCAAATGAAGCATCAGAGTTCTTTCCACAGTTTCCCGAAGTCATCGGGTGAATTGACCTTCTGATTACCTGGGGCACAACACATATCTTGGGATCCCTCTCAATTTTATGCAGAGGTTTTCATGCCAACGTTTCCATAGAGTTAGTGTGTGCTCATAGATACCAGATTTGTCCAGAAAATGCATGTGAGTTGGGAGAGAGTTGATTAATGGATAGATTTGCTAATCCTTATTAATTTCCTCGCTTCAAAGAAATGGCTTAGGGAAAGAGGGATGAAGAGGCCTCAGGAGGGAGAAGAGGGCTATGATTTCAGCTGTGAGTGCTAATGAAATGGGGAGCAATGAGGCGGAGAGGAGTAGCAGCGAGCCTGTTTCCCTTTCTGTGGATGCGCAGACTGACGGGGTCTGCATCAGAGCAAAAAGCTTGAAGGGCACCGTGCAGGGCCAAAGGGAGGTAAGACAATGCCGGAGAACGAGCGAGAGCTGCCCAAACCCCAATCTCTTTAAGATGTGCTCTTTCCCAGCTCCTATCTCTTCTCGGGGTCTCATGGTCTGGCCACATGCCGCGGCTGATAAGAGAAACGCTCTGGTCCTGGTCCCGAGATCAGCTTTGTGTTGACTTTTGTCTGCTTTCCCCATTGCCTTCCTTTATCTTGTTTTGTCCATGCTGGCATGGGAGACTCTCACATCCCCAGGCTTCAGACAGGCGTCCAGTAAGTGGCAGATGCCTTTTCATCAGAGACTATTTCCATAATCGTTAATCTTCCAAAATTTTTGCTGCTAAACAAATCACAGATTTATAGATAGGCTTGTGTGGGGCAAGACAAGGAAGTGGAATTCCAATGAGATCTTTACAATCACATTTTAAGTAATAGCCTCAGGAGTGTTTGCGTGTCAACCCCTTTAGAGAGTTTTAGAGGAATCCAGGAGTTAATTAGATAAGCCTGGCTAATAGACTGATCAGTCCATTGACTATACCTTCATGTATCTTGTTGACAAGACAGTGATGTTGACTGTATTTAGCTTTATTTTGAATTGCAACTACAAAGGAGCTCTGTTGTTTGTGATCGAATATTCAGACGGAAAAGAATTGACAATTAGGTCTGTTCATATCATCTTTAGACAGTCATCACCTTTTGAGTCCAGGGCAAACCACTCAATAGAGTGTCCTGTTTTCTCATTTTTGCCTTGTCTTTTCTGATCATCAGCCATTTGTCACTGATATTACCATGGATGTTAGCATGCCTGGCGGATGTCATGGTACATGACTGATTCCCAGGACAACTTCAATGGAAAAGGAGTTTTTAACAGCACAAGTGTAAACAAGAAGTCGCCTGTCTTTGAATAGCTTTGGATTGCACCGGCATTTGAGTTTGCAAATATATTGAAAGAATGCTAGAAAATAAACTAGTGTCCACATTGCAAATCATGATTATTTCTTTTATAGGGTATGTTTAAAGGAAGATTTTTAGAGTATGTTTTAAGAAATATCAAAACCCAAAACAGTTTCTCTTGTTAAATGAAATGCTCCTTTGGGATGTGTGTGTGTGTGTGAGTGAGAGAGATGGGTTTCTGAGTATGCATTTCCTATTACTGAAGGATCTTTCAAGGTTCTTTAGCAGAGAAATCATGTGTTTCGGAAGCATTTATTTTCATCGGATTCATCCTGATTCTGGTGTTCTGTCTAATTCAGGGCATCCCAGATATTTCAATCAACTTTCTACAGGACTGGATATGGTTGGATTAGCAGCAGACTGGCTGACATCAACAGCAAACACTAACATGTAAGTAGCTAAACGTGTTTTTGTGTAATCCAGGATAATTATTAATGAGATTCCATAATCTTTATTCTACCTCTCATGTGAAAAATCTCTTTTTATTAAGTAGCCCCTAAAATAGTGAGACGAACTTCAGAGGAGTATAGATGTTTACTTTAGCTTAAAAGATAGTCCTGATATATCTTTCATGCAATCAAAGTTACACACCATGTTCTAAACACCAAAGGGACATTTTGGGGCATGTTGGATTTGTAATTATGTATAATATGAGAGAGCAATGGGACCGGATGTTGTCTTTTAGATAGTGTTGTAATGTTACTCTGCAATATATTTATTCACTGTGATAAATGACCCTTGCTCATTAAGCCAATGATTGAAGCTCTTGACTTTAGGAATATAGAAAACTGAGCAAAACATTTTTCTCTCTGCCCAGTGCTACAATGGTAAATTGTTCTGTAGATTGAAATTGTTCTGTAGATACTGTAATGATGAATTATTCCTTTGAGTTACGGACATAAAATGTGGCCATTACTACGTTTCAGGTTCACCTATGAAATTGCTCCAGTATTTGTGCTTTTGGAATATGTCACGCTAAAGAAAATGAGAGAAATCATTGGCTGGCCTGGGGGCTCTGGCGATGGGATATTTTCTCCTGGTATATGATATTTTAACTTTTCTTTGTGTTTTTTTTCTTCTGATATGTCATGCCTTATTATGAACCTAGACATGATTAAATATCTAGTCTGTGTTTCTGCATTAGGTTAAATAGGCTATATACTGCTCAAAAGAATGAATGTAGTTAAGTGCATGTGACCATTGACCACACCTCCAAGCCAACTACACCATGCTTGAATATTAACTATTTGTGTTCAAAAAAAGCATAATCAGCAATGGTATTAACCCAGTACTTCTACTGTGATCCTACACATAGGATACGGATCAGGTGGAACAAAGGAGGAAAGACTCCTACTAAGGGAATTATAGAATAAGGAGAATTCACTCTCCCAAGCCTCAGGGAAAGGAGGAGTTTCTTAGAGCTACGAGAGAGGGTGACGATTTCTTCAAGAGGTTTCTCATTCTTTTGCTTCTTTATGATGTCATTCAATCTTCCAGTCTTTCCCATCCTGCCTTTTATCACCAGCCATTGCATTCTCAGCTCCGTTATTTACACCTCTTCCAGCCAAGAAAATCAACCTGAGACAGAAAGTCCTGCTTTTGGTTCCTGGGTCTGTGTGCGTGACCTTGGTTTGATGCGGAGATGAAATAAAAGTTAGGAAGGCAGTGGGAAGAGAGAGAGTCACTGACCCGTGGAAAGGAAAGCTGGCGTGCAGACTGTCACCTCCTCAGCGGCAAGAGAGGGGTCTTCAGAATGGGTGTTACTGCCCCGGGGCTCACCCCACTGGGGAGGCCAGAGCCGCACCAGCCGTTGTGTCAGGCAGAGCAAAGGCCAAGTCGGGATCCCTCTTCAGCAGATCTACAAAGACAAGGGGGTGATGAGGGAGAGAGAAAGTGAAGGGAAGGCAGAAGGAAGAAATGACAATGAGTAACAGTGGCCTCAGGGCCAAGCCTTAAATGAAGCAGCTTTATCTGCGAGCTCAGATCGGCTGTTTTATTTTCTGGTTTTAAAGCCGTAGCATATGTTTTCAGGGGCTGAAGGAAGATGTGTTAGTTAAATGAAAGGGAAAATTTGCCTTTTTTAATTTAAAGTCATTGAACATCAGCCGTGATGAATTTTAAGCTAGCTTTATTTTGTAGGGAACTGAGTATTTAGTGTTCCTTTGGAAAACCATCCCCAATTGAGGGAAGTTTGTCATCATTAACTGGAACTGATGCTCTTAAGGTGTTTTTTCGTGAGGAACTAGGTAGGGTACAGAGATCAACGTTGTCTCTACCTTTATTCTTCCCTCTCTTGTAAGATCGGTTGTGTGATTGAGCTGTCCTGAGGCAACCAGGAGCACCTTGGGCTCTCTTTTAATGGTTCCCAAGAGTGGGAAGAGAACGGCTGCTCCTGTGGCCCCGGAAAAGGTGGCTAAGGGGGGTTGGGCCAGGCCTAACTTACCTGGCTGGTCTTGGGACCCACCTGCCCCAGAAAATACACAGCCAGAGAAAGCCTCCTCTTTGGCAGTTCTGCTAAGCCAGATATGGACTAAGGGCTGCCACCCTCATCAATGGTGGGGAACGATCAGGTAGAAGAGACTAGAACTTGATCCTGAGACTCCTTCCTTAGATCCTGGAGACCCACATGCTCTGACCCCGAGGTGGAAGCCGTAGATGCCAGGCTACAGTGTAATGCAGACCTTGCAGAATCAGAAGGGGACAAAAGAAAAGGTCATCAGCAACCTGTTTCTGCCCTGCTTTCTAGAAGGCGTTACAGAGGAGACATGGATCATAGCATCCTTACTTGTTAACGGATGCCTTTCTGGGTAGCATCCAGCCTTATTCCTAGGGAAAGGGTCTTATGATTTAAGGGGTGGACATAAGGGAAATCCCATATCTATGTGCCTGAGACCTGAGAGTCCCATTGCCTGGGACTAGACATGAAGAGTTAGGTCTGTGCTTGAATATATAGCGCAGCCCAGTGTCCTTACACCTCCATCTGTGACAGCCAGAGGCGACATGCTTCATGGAAAGTCCTTTGAGACTTCTAGAAGAAATCTGTTTACGGGATGTAACCCTCATCCGGGACCCAGAGGGAACTAGAGAACGTCACTGCTCAGGGAAATCTTGCACAAACCTTTTCGTACCTAACAGGATTTTCAGAATGTTTCGGGTCTTGCTTTTGCACCCTTTCTCTGGGAGATTCCTGGGAAAGAAGAGCACGTAGGGCTCATGCATCTGTCCTCCTGCCTGTGTGACACAGTGCAGTCTGCTCTGTCCAGAGACCCAGGAGCCTCTTCATCCCTCTCCGGACGGCTGAACCTTTAGATGGAGAATGACTGAGCCATGAGACTAAGAGTGGGAAGCAGAGTGGGACTCCCTGGACAGTTGTCCTGGGAAGTGCACTCTCTCTGTGTCCATCTTCCCCTTTTTCTTCCTCCCTCCTTTCTCCCCAGCCTCTCTGAAAAGAACTAGGGCAGTGGTTCTCAACTGGGAGCTATTTTGTCCCCAGGGGATATTTGGCAGTGTCTCTGGAGAAATTTTTGATCGTCACAACTCATTTGGGGACGGGGGGCATGTAGTCCTACTGGCGTCTGGTGGGTAGAGGCCAGGGATGCCCAGGGAAGCCCCACCATAAGGAATTACCCAGCCTGGAATACCCCTGAGTGCCAGGATGGAGAAACCATGAGCTAGAGTGAAACTTCCTTTAAAAGCTGATCCTTTGCCCACCAGCATCCTGCACGGTCAGGCCTGCTCTGAGCAGCCCTGACCTGGATTCTAGTTCTGTGTCTCTGGGGTCCGGAAGAGGTAGGGACTGCCCTCATTCTGACTGATGACAAAGCCAGGCTCTGGGTGACTACTGCTGTTCTGCCAGGTTGCCTGCTTGCATCAGAGCCCAGGGCAGAGACAAGGCAGAGTCATGGCCCTGCGTGGGCCATCCAGCTTGGTACAGAGAACCCTCCTCCACAGCCACCAGAAGGGAAAGGAGCTCAGAGAACTCACGTGATGGCAGAGCCCGGGCACCTCCCCCTGTGGGTTGGGGGGGCTCGCTGTGTCTTCACTCTGCCTCGTGGTCTCACAGCTCCCACATCAGCATATCCATGTGCATTCACAACGATCTGTCTTTTACCTGGTCAGCAAAAATCCTAAACTTTCCAACAATCCTGGGGAGAAGCTCACTTTCCTTTGCTTGTCAAATGAGACTCTCTTATAAGATACAGATCTTATGGTATGAAATCCTTGCCAACCTTAGGATGACACATGAAGAGTAATTCAGTATGGACTTCAAATTCCCTTTGTTGTGTATTTTCCTATAATGATGAAATTGTAAGCATTAAAATTATATTTCAATGATGGCATTGAGAGGGAAGAACCATTTGGGGGGAATTAACAGATGAATATGATGAGATGGGCTTGGGTGTTTATCCTCATCCTATAAGGACTGTTAACAGTCCACCTCATTAATAGCAACTGATTTCTCAGTCCAAGTGCAAGGCATTGCATGAGCTGAAATGAAAAGAAGTGTCCTCTTCAAATGCCCTCTCCATGATATAAGTTTATCACAGGCCTAATGCAGAATGACCACACTGTCAAGCCAAGAAGGAAGGCAACACTTTTTAAGTTCTTAAAAGCCTCTTCAAAGGGCTCCTAGTAAGAGCAGAGTCAACTGCAGTCCCCCAGTGAGAGTTGGGTGTGGAAGGCTGGCATCCATCCTAGAGTTGGGCTAAATGCTCCTTCTCTGGACCCTCTTAGCTAGTGCCTTTGAGTCTGTGGATTCAACTCAAAGGACAGCCAGTAAGAAGGTATTCTCCTGTGTCCAAGGAGGACTCTAGGTCAATGGAAATAAGGAATGTTGCTTGCATGTGAAATGATGACGTTGACAGTGACTAGAAGAGGTAACTTTTTGCTCTGCCCTTTAGGTGGCGCTATATCCAACATGTACGCTATGCTGATTGCGCGCTTTAAGATGTTCCCTGAGGTCAAGGAGAAAGGGATGGCTGCGGTCCCCAGGCTCATTGCCTTCACGTCTGAGCATGTAGGTGTCAACGTTCTTTCCAAGTTTAAGGTTATATTCCTTAAAGCCCCGGTTAAAGGGATGGTATTTGGAAATACTTTACCCCATGGTTTCTCTTTCCAGAAGCTACTTCTTGGGACAGAATGAGGGGAGAGATCGGCTGGGTGGTAAAATGGGGGGAGCTGCGTTGTTTTTGAAATTCAAGAAAATGCTCAAAGGGAAAGCAGAATGCTTTTACCCGTCATTCCTTTACTGACTTCTCTGTAATAATGTCACATTCTGGGGCAATGGGAGGAGGAGAGAGGGTAGAGTAACTGTGAACTCATTGCATCATCAATGCTGTGCCTACGTAACTCAAAACTCCCAAGCATGCTGTTGATACAGTCTTTCTGTTGTAAAGTTCCGATCAGATATTGTACCCTCTTGCTTCCTTGAGACACTTTTGCGGCTGACTTAACCAGAGGTTTCATCACTGTAGAGAAATGGTCTAGTGACTGTCGTATCTCCTCTCTGGGCCGGATCTGTGTCAGCCAAGCAGAGGCTCCTGTCTACTGCCAGGCTGCTGTCCGGGCAGGACGCTGAGAGGTTGGGGCTCCAGGGAATGGTGCTTCACATTCCTTCCATGGCCTTTAAAGAGTTAATGCCGTCGTTCCTACTACCACTGAGGCACTGGAAAAATGGCCCATCCTGTGCACATAAAGGAAGCCAAACAGCTTTAGCCTGCCAAGCCACCATCTTTCTCGCCTGTGCCAGGGCAATGCAGCACGCAAGTTCAAATCCACAGAGCAGCTGTTTGAGCAAGGTCTCGGTGCCAAACTGTCCTGCCACATGTGACCTGCGGGGAACCAGAGTCTGTTCTTGACAGGTGTTCGTAAGCATCACCTGCTGCGTAATTCTTAAGATTGTTCCTTCACGACATCTGCTTCAAGGTAGCCTAGAGTCTAGGAAACAATTGCCTCCGAGACTGAAAAGCCTCTGAGGGCCGGGGAGCTGGGAGATGGGGAAGGACTCAGATCCACCACAGAACTTTTCTTTTTCCTATTTTAAGTGGTGTGTGTGTGTGTGTTCATAACAAGGAAACAAAAGGCAAGTACCGATGGGAAGCCAGTGAATACAATTCACCACCACTCCACTAGCCGTGGAATTAAAGGAAACGAATGATTTCTCCTTCGCGTCTTTAGCATCTTGCTTTCAGTCACGTCATAGCATTTTAATTTAATGCCCTTCCTCGATTTATAGGCATCAAATTTAGCAGCCTCTGATGTTTTACTTTCCTATTGCTGCTGGAACAAATTACTACAAACTTCACGGCTTAAAACAACATGAATTCATTATCCTGCCGATCCAGAGGTCAGAAATCTGCAGTGGGTCAGGCAGGGCTGTGTTCCTTCTGGATACCACAGGAGAGCATCCATTTCCTTGCCTTTCCGGTTTCTAGAGGCTGCTTGCCCGCCTTGGGTCAGGGCCACTTCTTCCATCTTCAAAACCAGCAGCAGCAGGTCTTCCAGTCCCCTCGGCCCCGTCTCTGACCTCTGCTTTCATCTCCTTCCCTGGCCCCGATTCTCCTGTCTCCCTCTTTCTCTTGTGATTACACCCTGGTAACACAAGATAATCTTTCATCTCAAGGTCCTTCATCACATCTTCAAAGTGCCCTTTGCCATGTATGGTGACAGAGTCACAGGTTTAAGGGATTAGGATGTGAACATCTTTGGGGGGCACATCATTCATGCTACAAGCCTAGGTCCCCACCATGAGATAACTCTCATTTCTCAGCTTCTCCATGGGTGGAAAAGTATAAGGTAATTTGCCTTCCAATTACGATTTCCCTAAAGTGGATTTGGATCCCTAAATAGTTACGTGTACTGTATTCTCAGACCAAAAAGCCCAGGTGATCTTATATTGGCATCTTCTTCCTTTGGTTTCCGTGCTGTTTCCACATCCTGAAATGAGGTTGACCTACCAGCAAGTTCCTTGTGCTCTCTGATTTCTGCACGAGTCTCTTGGGCTCAAGTTGGATGTAAGTTCACTCAGCGTTGCTCAGAAAGTCCAGGTCATGTGATCTGAGGATAATTTTGCTATGCCTTTGTTCCTTGATATTGTCAACTTTGATCTCTTTCTCCATTTTCCAAGAAAAGAAAGGTGATTCAGAAAGAAATGACTACGGCAACCATTCGATCCTCCCGCCTCCTTCTGGTATTTCTATCTGTGCCCGTAATTACGGAAGAACATTTGAAAATGATGAACCTAAAGTACCAGTCGTTTCTGACTCAAAGATTATTTTGACAGATGAGCTCTCCTTCCAATGTACAAAACCTTATATCTGATTGCTGTGGACCATTTCCAACTTCTAATAGACAAAAGTTCATCTGATTCAACCCTGTGGGCCCGGCAGAACAGAGATTGTTCTCAGCATTTTTTTTTAAATGAAGAGGCTGCAGTTAGCTAGGTAGGTAGAGCCAGGATTAAGCAGATTTCCTGACTCCCAGACCAGTGAGGGCCCTGCCCCAGCTACCAGTGCAGAAACCAGATTAAGAGATACAGCGACAGAGTTTTATAAACCACAGATCATCAATCGCTTTAACACTTTATACCTTCCCGAGTCAGATTTCCACCAAGAGCTTTTTTCTTCACGTGAAGGTGAGCTCAACTGTTCCTTCTCCATGCCCCCGCCACACACACACACAAATCCTCCTTGATAGCCACAGGTTGGGCTGGGAAGGGCTTTTAGAGCTTGATTTAAAGAACTCCCGTGTCTCCTGGAGCACTTGATCCAAACCATTCTGGACAGATGAGCCCTTAAAGGTGAGTCGTGCCTTGAAGCTCCAAGTTAAGAGGCAGCACAAGCCCCGTGTCTAGTTGCTGCTGGGCTCCAGACCTCAGGGCCATTCGACCCTATTCATCCTTTAGTGCAGCTCCTTCTACCTTCAGGCCAGGCCAGATCTTTCCTCAGTCTTTTCGGATTTCACAGTCACTGTTCCCACCAGCCCCAGAAATAGATCTTCCCAGGCTAAAGAAAGAAAATTGCCAAGTCCGTTCTCAGATGCCTTTTCTCCAGGCCTGTTTCCATCTCTGCGTGGAGGTTTCCTTCCTGAATCCCTTGACCTGCAGGGAGAAGGGTGATGGGGGGGCTGCTGTGTGGATCCTGTGGGGAAAGGGGAGGCCAATGGCCAAGGCAGGAGCTGCTTCAGTTACGGTCTCTCTATATGCTCTTGGAGCGTTTCCAAGGCCCAAGACTTTTGGAGAATCAAATGAGAGCCTTAAAAAACACTTCCCTCAGTGCCTGGGACATAGGGAGCTCTACATAAATATTACGTAACTTGAAAACAACACCACCACCTTGTTTTATGGATGAAGAAGCCAAGCCCCAGAGGTGGAAGATGTCTTGCCCAAGGTTTCGTGTCCAGTCAATGGCAGCGTCAGCTCTAGAGCCTCAGTTTTCCAACAATCCCAACACTGCTCTTTCAGCTCCTAGGCTGGCTGACCTGATCGCCACTCTAGCTGGCTGTTCTCCATTCACTTGAAGCATCTTTTCTCAAATCCTGTTTTCTTCATGTTGGTTATTCTAATGCTAATACAGTTTCCTGATCTATTGAAGCAGGTCCAGTTACTGTCCTTTCTCCTATTCTGAGCACAGAGTTTGTAACTGGATGTGGTTAGCGCCATAGAGATGAAAATGGGGTTGAGAAACTGTCATCCTCCAGCACCCAGCCAGAAACTTCACATGTTCAGAAAGCAAAGGGTCATCTTATGTTTTCTAGCTGACACTTCACTCTGTCTCTGCCACATCGCACAAAGCTACCCATCACTTTTCCGGCCACCAAAACACACTAGAACTTTCCCTAGCTGATAAGCAGGGCAAGCTGGGTTTGTTTTTTCGAATCGAACAGTTTTCTTGAAATTTGCATAGGACTAAATCAAACAAATAGTATTGCGATGAAGAACAGAAGAACATAAATCACTGAGTTGAAACAAGAGATAGCGTTTATGAGTTAGGAGCTCCAAGATGATTTTCCTCCAAAATGTAGAATGACAAAATTGGAAGGGATCTTAAAGATTATATGGTTCAGTACTCATCCTTTGCTGGAATCTCATCAAACTCAGCGATAGAAGAGCTTGGCAAAAATTAATCTGATGACTTTTAGGTCCTGTCTTGAAAGGAGGTTTAGAGGAAAGCTAAGATCCCAGCTCAGTAATTCACATCTCTCTCTCTCTCTAAATCTTCTGAAAGCCCCAACCGTGAGCTTAATTCCAAATTCCACTTATTTCCTCATGTGACACAAGCTCTTCCAGAAATAACTTCAATGAAACAGCATAATCGCATCGAGGAAAAATGTTCCTTATAATCACAGCAGACACTGGGATCTTTCAGGCAAATCACCATAACTAACTCATTCCACTCTTAACACGCCAGGCTCAGCTCGGGTCCACGGCTCCTGGAACCCGTCACCAGTGTTCTGCTGAGGCCCCTCGTGACCTCAGCCCACTTCCACGGGGAGGTGATTCTCATAATTTGCCTTAGAAAGATGTTTTCATATAACCACACTTTTTGAGAGGGTTTCAATTTCCAAAAAATAGACGTCCTTTCTGTTAAAAACAAAAGCAAAAAGCAAATGGTGACAGGCAGCTTGGAAAAAGCTCCCATGTCATGCTTCTCATTAGACAGAAACACTGACCGAACTTTCAGTAAGTGAACTAGTGAACCGGGTCCACTTCACCCCCGGCACCCCGTCCTCCGCCTCTGTGTTCCCCCCTCCTTTTCCTTGTAGGGTCCTCATCACCCCTGTGTCATCTTCTCTTCTACCCAATCCCATCAAAACCTACTCTTAGGAAAGAACCTGAGAGCCCTGTATATGATTGTAAAAGCTAAGTGTTGCCTCTCCTGGGGGTATTTTCACTGCAATAGGAGACAAAGGAATGAGGAGACATTCTCAAAGAGCAGGCATTGTACTGTCAGAGAAGAGACAAATAAGAAGAGGACCGTCACCCCTCCAAGTGCCCCTGAGGTCACATTCCTCATCGGGTGGGTGACTCTCCCTTGCTCCAAGTGCCAGGTCGGGAGTCACTGGCTAGACCTATTTTTCTTCAGGTTAGTGGACGGAGCCCATAAGCTTTGGAATGGACTAGAAATGATGATAGGCCCTGCTCTGCCACTTTCCAGGACGTGACTTTGGATTACCTACTTCATTTCTTCCTCATCTGTCCAACAGGGATTATAATACCCAGCTCATGTAGTTGTTGGGAGGATGAAGTGAGATAATACAGTACCTGGCTTTTAGTAAACACTCCGCAAATGGCAGCTAACACTGCCCTTGTAACCAGCCACCCACTGGTGTCCCGATGGGTAGAGAGCTGAACGTCTCCAGGAGGCAGGATGAAGGCTTATTTGGGGCCAGCTATTTTCTTAAGATGGATAATGGCCCCTCTCCCAAAATACGAAGCAATGCCCAAGGAGTCACAGCTGTGGGAGGGTTTGGATCCTCTATTGTTACTTGTATGATTTTGAGATTTTTTTTACATGCTCCAATATGGCGTATGTTTATTTTAAGACATAAAGTGAATTAACATGTAATTTAAATTTAATTTTGTTTAATTCATTAACAAAATTCTGCTCAAGGTACCCAGAGAGACCTGAGGATGGCATCACATTAGGCGTGAGGCTGGAGGATTGGAAGGGCCACAACTTTGTGAGCATCTGTTGATGCTGGGCGACCTGTAGGTCCTTCCCATGCAGTAGCTACACTTCTCACACCAACAGGAGAGGGATTCATCCTTGCAGCTGAGCAAACAGTGGTTCAGAACGAGAGAATAACTTGACTAACTAGAGCCAGGTCATTTTATCTCAAATGACCTCTTGCTTTTTTTAAAAAAATTTTTAAATTGAAGTATAGTTGATTTACAATGTTGTGTTAATTTCTGCTCTACAGCAAAGCGATTCCATTATATATATAATCTTCTTCATATTCTTTTCCATTATGGTTTATCACAGGATATTGAATATAGTTCCCTGTGCTATACAGTAGGACCTTGTTGTTTATCCATTCTCTATGTAATAGTTTGCATCTGCTAATTCCTAAGTCCCAATCCATCCCTCCCCACCTTCCCCTCCTTGGTAACCACAAATCTGTTCTCTGTCTGTGAGTCTGTTTCTGTGTCATAGATAAGTTCATTTGTGTCATATTTTAGATTCCACATATAGGTGATACCATACGGTATCTGTCTTTCTCCGTCTGACTTACTTCACTTAGTGTGATAATCTCTAGGTCCATCCATGTTGCTGCAGGTGGCATTCTTTCATTTTTTTTTATGGCTAATGTTCCATTGTTTTTATGTACCACATCTTCTTTATTCATTCATCTGTTGATGGACATTTAGGTTGTTTCCATGCCAAGTGACCTCTTTCCACAACACATGTTCATTTCACTCTTCTCAGGATCCTAAAATCATAGAAATAATTGCTTTCATGTGACTGCATACATGCTTAGTGCTGGTGTTCATGTTTGTCACCACACATGCCCGTTGGGTCTACTTAATCCTGGTGCACACCATTCCTTTCTTTTAAAATATACTTAGGGCACAAACTCACACCGGGGTAACTTTAAACTGTAGCTTTGAGGGAAAGTAATAAGGTAGCAGCTTCACAGAAATGCCTTGTGTGCAGATCCACATCACCTCTGACTCACATGGAGTCTCTAAGAACGTGGGGGGCAATGCCCTGCCCTCCAAATCATGATCATTAGCAATGAATGAGGTGGTCTCCCAGAGTACAAGCTTCTCTGTACATCAGATGCTTTCCAAAGCAGGGTGCCCTTTTAGACCATTTGATGAGCAAGAGCTACCAGCTTCTCCGAGACAGTATAGGAGGCAAACTAGGGGGTGCCGGGAAGGGGTGTGGAGAAGTAGGAGGACAGGGAAAGACTATTGGTCCCGTCATCGATGATGGGGGAGGGGGCTCCAGGGTATGGGGAGAGGTCAAAGGAGCAGATTCCGGCTCTTTCATAGGTTGGACTTCAAGATTTCCTTGCTGGGCATCCATGATGTGTAACGATGTGTAATCCATCCGCCTGTGTTCTGTGTTCCTACACACACGTGCCACTCACTCCACCCACAAAGGGAAAGGCTGTTGGTACGAAAGGATCAAATCCAAGGATGATTGATAGACCTTAGAGCTAAGAGGTAAAGGTTTGATGGACTGTCAGAGAGCTAGGAGCTGAGTATTCCAGCCTAGTGTGTCCTTTTTCTTTGTTTGAAGTCTTTGGGTTGCTTCTTTCTTTCTTTCCCCCAAGCAGCTCGTCTGGTTAGAAGGGCCTACAACTGCTTCCTGCTTGGGAAGGACCCCATGGGAGGCTGTCTGGGGTGGGTGCCAAGAAGACCTCTGGACATGCTTTTATTTTATTTTATTTTTGTTGTTGTTTCAACTATTACCCTTTATTATAATTATTACTATCATAAGTGAATATGCAAATATCCATAGAACAATTTCTTTTTAAAAAATTTTTATTGGAGTAGAGTTGATTTACAGTCTTGTGTTAGTCTCAGGTGTACGGCAAAGTGAATCAGCTATACATATACATATAGCCACTTGGATGTGCTTTTAGAATAGGCCATAGATAAGAGGCACCGGGGTCCATTTAGCCCACCATCATCTGGCCCCAGTCACCAAAGCCACACGTCAACACTGCGGCCAGAGATTTACGGCAGCAAATAGTGGTTATTTCCCTGAACTTGTCCTCTGCGCACATGGTCAGATTCAACAGATGCTTGTTAACTATTTCAACAAAGTCTTCGCCCTCGTGCAGCCTATCCTAGTAGGGGAAAGACAGTAGGCTAATAAATATCTACTCTCACGTCAGGTGGTGACAAGAGAGTGGCATGGTCATGGCCTACTTTGCAACATGGTCGTGAAAGGTGTCTGTGGAGGTGATGTATAGCAGAGACCTGCATCAAGTGAGGCAGGGAGCCACACGCATAGATGAGGGAAGGGTTTTCTAAGAAATGCAACAGCAAGTAAAAAGGTCCAGAGGCAAGAACAAATTTAGCAAAGCTCACAAAAGACCAGGAAGGCCACTACCACCAGGTAGAGAGCAAGAGGGGAGGGGACGAGGGAGATGAGGTGGGGGCGACAGCTGGCTGCGGAGGGCTGTCTTGATCATCTTTGTGTCCCCGGAGCCTCGGACGCTTTCCCTGAAACCCTGCGGCCCACAAGGCAGCCGAAGCTGAGCCTCGGTTAAATATCTGGATGTGACCAACAGTGGCTTGAAAGAATGAAGGCGGCTGTCTAAACTGCTTATCTCCATTGTAATGGAGGAGGAGAAACCGCATGGCAAGAGACCGAAATGCTTTGTCTCAGAGCTTTCCACCATTCCCCTTACTCTCCCACCATGCCTAAAGGCGGGAGACATTTATTGTCCCCATTAAAGAAGAAAGAACCCTAGGCGTATTCTCCAGTCGTGGGGATGGGTGGGATGGGCTCTCGTTCTCACACCTTCTTACTCTGGATCATCTCATCCCACTCAAGCCCCAAAACTTGCTTCTTTTAAAATGACAATTATTCTATAACTGTAAAATCCCATGTTTAATTGCACCTAGTTAAATTATCAGCTGAATTATGTAGCCCATATCAAGATTACTTATATTTTTTAAAAGATGGAGAAATTAATCTTCACCCTTGAGTTTTTCATTTAGTGTAAAATAAAAATCATATGGGTTTTAATGTCTGTTACCCTTGAATAGAAACATGATTTAGTCCTAAGTAACCACTAGATTCTATCAGGGGTCTATGGTTTGTTTTCCAGAATCAGGGTGGGGGGAGGGGGCTCTTCGTTAACTCATCCCCCAGCCATTCCATTGATGAACAACTGATCATTACAAGACCTCTGATGATTTGGGGATGCGACAGAATCCTTGTAGCTTCCAATTTGTGTTCATGGTTTTACCTTCTGAAGTCACCCGGCACGTCTACGCCCATCCTGGCACAGACCTTCAGATGTGAACCCGCCATGCCACGTGTCCCTAACGCCCTCTGCTTGTGACCAAGCATCCTCTGAGCTCTCTCTAGATACCTGGTTCCCAGGGTCCTCAGCCTCCAGGACGCTGCCCTCTGCTCTGATTTATCAACACGTGGTTCCATTAAACATGGTGCCAAGGAGTAAGAATGATTCTCCTCACATGTTCTCACCAGCACAGGGAGTCCTGCCACTTAAGCTGTCTTCACGTTTCTTCGTCACTCGGAAGTGTCTTTTTTTTTTCCACTCAAGTGCCTTCTTTCTTGGTCCCTGGCTATTTATGGATAACATTTAGCTATTTCCCTGCTCCGTCTCCTGAAAATGTAAACAAACTCACTGTTTGGTACCTAATTTTCTTTTTCACTCCTTTGTTCCCCATCTTGAAGCTTCCTGTTCCGGCAAGTGTTTTTCCTTTAGATGTGCGGCATTTGGTATGGTGATCCATTATCCTAGGTAATTGCTCCTCATTTGAGAATCCCCATTCTTCCTCATTAAAGGCCAGACAAGACTACTTCCTCGCTTTGACCGGGTGCACCAGATCTCTTACTTACCCCCCGGGGGCCATGTAGCTGTTCAGTGCTGTCAAAAGTTCAGGAAGGAAAAAAACAGAAACAAAACCAATGAATCACCGAAGTCATAATTAGTAAAAGTTTATGGTACACATGTTACCAAATCCAAGCTCAGTCTGCTTGCTGCAGGACAGGCCAATAATTGGGAGACGAGGTGTTGAGGCAAGGAATGGTGACTTCATCCAGAAAGCCAGGTGTCTGAGAAGATGGCGGATTAGCAGCCCAGAACACCAACTTACTGGGGTCTGGATGCCAGTTTCTTTTATAGAACAGAGAGGGGGAGGGGGTGAGGAAGTAAAGTAAAAAGGCCATAAGTCTTGCAGAACATCTCCTGGCTTGGCCAGCATTGGGGAGGGGATGTGTTAATTTCTTCTTTTCTGTAGCCTTTCACAGGTGGGCAGGGTCAGAATGTCTCCCTGTGAGCTGAACAAAGGCGCTTTAGTTTAACATTCAGACAGAGGGGCAGGGTTCCTGAGGCAGGCCATTATGTATGCTTACAGTTATAGATAGCATCCTTTTATTGATTACAGTAGCAAAAGCAACGAAAAGCAAAGGTTGAAGCGAAAGAAACAGATCCAACATGGAGTCAGATTTTGCTCTTCCCTGTTACACACATACCAAAAAGACAGTTTGCAAACCATGAGCGCTCCAGCCAAAACGTGGAAGGAGACTCAGAGGTAGATTTTACAAAGCAGCTTATATAACGTGGAGGCAGTGACTGTTGATTCTTCCCAGTGATTGGTTGCAATAGAATTTTCTTAAATGAAAGGGAATTGGGTAGTGGTTCCCTCATATGAATCGGGGAGAACAATTTAAGTCTCACGATTTTCAGAGGCGTTAAGTGAGAAGTGACCCAGGTCAAGTGAGCCTCACTTGTCTTGCAAAATCAGCTAAATTAAGCTTTGCTTCTCTGACTAAACTGGTTTTGTCTGCTCGGGGAATACTCGAGTGTCCGTTTGTGTTTGATTTAACAGTGCTCACAAGCTCATTCACTGAGGGGCCTAATCTGGGTAGGGAATGCTTGCTCAGTGGGGCAGCTGGCACCTCGACTCTGTGCCCTCCTGGCAGAAACAGACTTAGTGCTGTTTTCCCCCGAGCATCTTCTTTCAGGGGTGGTCCAGGGATCCAGTAACTATGTAAGAGAGAACACTTTTTTTTTTTTTTTTGGTGGAGGAGTCATGTATCTTTCCAATTAAGCTTTCCTAGTTCCCAGGTATCTTCCTAAGGATTCTGCATGTTGTCTTCCTAAGGTTGTAAAATGAGACTAATCCTTTCCCATCTCTACTCTTAGCTACACGGGGCTTTTAGAGCTCCTCTACTCAGTGCCTCATTTGTTGGTTTATAGTATTGGCTGCTGTTATAAATGTGATTTCTTCTTGCTTACTAGCCACACCCCCTAGAAATATGCATGTTAACAGTTCCTAGGCTGCATATTTAAGAATTCAGAGGAGCCATTGACATATGTACACTATTGATACTATGTATAAAATAGAGAACTAATGAGAACCTACTGTAGAGCACAGGGACCTCTACTCAGTGCTCTGTGGTGACCTAAATGGGAAGGAAATCCAAAAAAGAGGGGATATATGTATACATGTAGCTGATTCACTTTGCTGTACAGCAGAAACTCACACAACATTGTAAAGCAACTATACTGCAATAAAAAATAATTTAAAAAAGGAAAAAGAATTCAGAGTCAAAAGCAGGCATTCGAGGAGAGTACACTCTGGAGCCATCATTTAAAATTCCAGTCAGCAGCCCTTTGGTGATGTAAATTGAGGAAGCAGCTCCCCTTTTGGAAAGCTTAATGATCTGTAGTTAATAGTAAGAGGCTGCTCACAGATGCAGTACAGCTGGGCGAGGTTAGCCCCTCTCCACTCTCCAGATTGCACAGTGATTACAGCCATCGAGATTCGGATTCTTCCCCGGAATCAATAACCAAAATCACAAACAAAGATTCAGTGGTGGCCTGTCAGGGCGGCCTTTCCGCGGGCGCTGTTTGCCAAGCCAGTGACTGATGCCTCCTTCCTGATCACACCCTGGGCTGGACAGTCATCTCCACAACAGACAGCCCCTCCAATGAGTCTGGGATGAAGAGTTCTGGGATGAAGAGTGCTGGATTTCAGGCCAGCTTCTCTTACTTGAGTGCACACAATTTCACTGAACTCGAGAGAAACTGAATGTAATCTCTGGGTAGGAAAATGTCAGTCTGGGAGCCATACAGTACACAGCTGCTGTTGCTGTGTTCTTATGCCTTGTACGTGAGATTGGCGTAGGTTACTGTGTGTTGGGGTAACAGGTTCTTGAATAATTTCCAGGGTCTTGTTATCTTCTTGCAAAAGCCCAAGCGAATTCAACAACAACAAAAAGCCAACCAACCCCCTTCAGAAAAGGGCAAAGAACTTGTATAGACATTTCTCCAAAGAAGATGTACAAATGGCCAATAAGCACATGAAAAGATGCACAACATCACTAACGATTAGAGAAATACAAAGCAAGATCATAATGAAGTAGCGCCCCACACCCATTTGAATGACTATTATCGAAAAACAGAAAACAACACCATTGACAAGGGTATGGAGAAATTGGAACAGTTGTGCACTGTGCGTGAGAAAGTAAAGTGGTGCAGCCTTATGGAAGAAAATAGAGCAGTTCCTCAAAAACAGAATTACCATATGATCCAGCAATTCCACTTCTGGGTATATATACCCAAAAGAATTAAAAGCGAGGCTCAGGGCTTCCCTGGTGATGCAGTGGTTGGGAGTCCGCCTGCTGATGCAGGGGACACGGGTTCGTGCCCCGGTCCGGGAAGATCCCACATGCCACGGAGCGGCTGGGCCTGTGAGCCGTGGCCGCTGAGCCTGTGCGTCCGGAGCCTGTGCTCCGCAATGGGAGAGGCCACAACAGTGAGAGGCCCGCGTATCGCAAAAAAAAAAATAAAAAATAAAAAATAAATAAAATAAAATAAAAGCAAAGGCTCAAGGAGAGATTTGTACATCCATGTTCATAGCAGCATTATTCACAATGGCCAAAAGGTAGAAGCAACCCAGGGGTCCGTTGATGCATGAATGAAAAAACAGATTGCTGTGTATACATAAAATGAATGTGATTGAGCATTAAGAAGGAAGGAAATTCCGAGACATGCTACAACATGGATGAACCTTGAGGACATTATGCTCGTGAAATAAGGCAGTCACAGAAAAATAATTATTGTGTGGTTCCACTTACATGAGGCACTAAAGTAGTCAGATTCATAGAGATAGAAAGTAGAATGGTAGTCACCAGGGGCTGGGGAGGGAGGAATGGGGAGTTGTTGTTTAATGGATACAGAGTTTCAGTTTTGCAAGATGATCAAGACTTAAGCAGATAGATGGTAGTGATACAAATGTACTTTCTTTTTCAGAGCCATTTTTCTCTCAAGAAGGGAGCTGCAGCCTTGGGCATTGGAACAGACAGTGTGATTCTGATTAAATGTGATGAAAGGTGAGCATGAACCTGCAACCCTTGTCGGTTAGCAGTTTGCAAATTCTACACATGCATCTCAAAAGGACTAAAGTCCGAAAACAGGCAATGACTGTAGAACAGCAAACCTGCGTCCATCCCAGCTGCTGGCCTTTGCTGTTTCTTTTTCACTCTTGCTTGGAGTCCTGGGACATTGTTCCTCCATGCCGCTAACGCATTCACAGCCTTTGACTGAATCAGAACCTTTGTTAAATCAATCAAAATATTCTGGGGCTTCCCTGGTAGCGCAGTGGTTGAGAGTCCGCCTGCCGATGCAGGGGACACGGGTTCGTGCCCCGGTCTGGGAAGATCCCACATGCCACGGAGCGGCTGGGCTCGTGAGCCATGGTCGCTGAGCCTGCATGTCCGGAGCCTGTGCTCTGTAACGGGAGAGGCCGCAACAGTGAGAGGCCCACGTACCGCAAAACAAACAAACAAACAAACAAAAAAACATTCTGCACCAAGAAGGCGCAGAAGGACATTCGTCACCTGGGCACTTAAGCAACAACCAGCAGGTTGAGAACTGATATATGGAGGTGTCATCATTCCAGGCACCATAGATCGTGTGAACTTGATGGAGTGATTACAGGAGGGGGGGACAGTTTAGGGAGCGAGAGGTAAATAATGCCCCCAGCAACTCATCAGCTCAGTGCCTGAACCCAAGAGCTCTCTTAGGAAACATCCGTCTTAATTGGCACCCAAACGTTGTAGGTACTCTGGAAAAAGGTGGAGGGGAGGTTAAAATATTAATGTAAGAAAATACATTTAGTCTTTAAAGGATGGAGTAAGAAATTCCACTAAATTAAAAGGATGCCACCCATTTCACCACTTATTTATTCATATATATTTATTAGACAGACATTTATGACTGCTCACCATGGCACTAGGCTCTAGAATAGCATAAGGTGTAATCCCAGTTCCCTGACCACGTATGGCCTAAGTGGGGAGAGGTAGTAACGTCAGAAGGATGTCAGGCTCACCTGAGGTGGAGCAGGGGAGGTGAAGTGCTGGAACTGACAGGAATCACTGACTGGCCGGTGAGTGTGCAGGTCGAGAGGTGAGTCGAGGGGGAACGCCAGGCTTGGGCTCACCAGCTAAGCCCTCGCGGTGCTACTCTCTGAGGCAGAGAGCCCCGCCGAAGTGAAAAGTTTAGATTTGGAGCTGCCGAGTGTGAAGAGCTTATGAGGGGAGACGTCCAAGTGAGGGTGTCAGGTAGGCACCTGGGAATAGCAGCCTGGATGTCAGAAGGTGTACAGGGGGAGCCACGCAGAGTGGCCTGGGAAGGAGCTCGGGAGCCTCCCCATTTCGGGGACAGGCAGAGTCAGAGGGGCCCGCAGTGGAGACCGGGAAGCAACAGCCACAGTTGTTGGAGAAGAATCAGGACCCGGGGCCATGAGGGCCACGGGCGTGTTTCTAGAAGGAGTGGTTAACAGCAGCAAATGCCACCAGTAGATGAAACGAGGGTCGACAACTGCCCCTCAGCTTTCCTGATGAGAAGGGGGCTGGCGAGTCTGGCAGGAGCAGCTCCAGTAGAGGCGTGAGCGTGGAAGGCAGTTTGCAGGGGGTGGAAGGGTGAGGGGAGAGGAAACGGAGATGGAAGGCAGACGTTTCTAGAGGTGGAGCCGCGAAGGGAAGGTGGTAGGGCGGAAGCTGGACGGAGAAGATGGCGAGTCCAGGATGGTTTTGGTTTGGTTGTTTTAAGGAAGGGAACTCAAGGTGTATCTAACTGTGCAATGAAGGGTCTGCTAGAGATGAAATGTGAATTATATGAAAAAAAAGGGATAAAATAGCCAAGCTTTCATTTCCTTTGTGAGTTCCTTATTCTTCTGGCTAAAATTATGTAGGATCTTCCTCTCAGGAGCTCACAAGAAGTCTGAAATCATCTTACATTATAAAATGGGAAGGAGACAGAGGGGGAAGCAGGAGTGGTGATGGAAGGGCAGGGGCGAGGTTTAGGGAGGGCTGGCGGGGAGCGGAGGGGGCAGGGCTCCGGGCTATTGCTGCGCTGACCACCTGCTAATGGATTTCAGTCGGGAAACCCTCAGAGTTGGAAGGGTTCTTGGACCTTTATTCATCCAGCTTTTTTTTTTTTTTAACTTTGTATTTTTGTGAATAATTTCAAACAAAGAAAAATTACAAGGTTAGTAACAGGAACTCTCACACACCCTCACCCAAATTCACCAATTGTTAACATTCTGACATAGTTGCTTGATCACTCTTTCTCTCCATGTATGCAATTTAATATTACATGTTGAATGTAATGAAGATTACATGCATACATTATTTGTATATTACAGATATAATTTTTTCAGAACCATTTGAGAATTCCTTGCAGACATGCCCTTTTTACCCCTTAATACCTCAATGCGTATTTTTTGATAACAAGAATATTCACTTACATAATCGCAGTCCAGTTATCAAAATCAGGAAATTTGACATTGACACAAGACTATTATTTAATCTATACACCCTATTCAAATGTCATCAATTGTCCCAATACTATCCTTCGGAGCTATTTTTTTTCCCTGTCCAGGATCGCAGATTACACTTAGTTGTCATGCCTGTTTATTCCCCTTTAATCTGGAACATGTCCTCAGCCTTCCTTTGTTTTTCATGACATTGATATTTTGAAGAGTGTAGACCATTTATTTTGCAGAATACTTCTTAATTTGGCTTTGTCTGACGTTTCCTCATGGTTAGATTCAGGCGATGCATTTTGGGCAGGAATTCCGGGGAGGCGATGCCCGTCTTTCTCAAGTGCATCTGATCAGGAGTAATGCCCACTTGCCTATTGGTTAAGGTGGTACCTGCCAGGTCTCTCCACTGTAAAATGACTGTTCTCTACTTTGCAGTTAATAAATATCTGTAGGGGATGCTTTAAGACTATATAAATATTGTGTTCCTCCTAAAACATTCGTTTAGTAGTTTAGCATCCATTGATGATTCTTGCCTGAATTATTATTATGATGGTTGCAAAACAGTGATTTTCTGACTCCATCATTCCTTCTAAGTTTACTAGTTCCTTTCATTCTACTGTAAGGCAGAACTTTCCTTTCCCTTTTTCTCTCTCTCTCTCCATCTCTCTTTCTCTGTCTCTGTCTGTCAGTCTATCTGTATGTCTCTGTTATTTATTATCAGTATGGACTTACAGGTACTTTAAGAAAGTAATTCTCTCTAGCATTCTCTTCCATTCTCTTCGATTTCTCCATCGCTTGATCCTTTAGGGTTCCCTTTCACTTACCTAAGTTACTAGTAAATTGCTGTTAAACCTTACAGAAAATAAGTCTGACCAAGATATGTGATGCCTGGTTGGCACACGGCTAGAAGAGTCACCAGCCTTCCTAGCTCCCTTGTAACACAAGAGTTCTGTTAGCTATTTTGATTAACACTTGTATACCACAAAAATTAACTACTTACGCTTTTGTATACATTTTTAGTTCTTTCAACTTATCACTTAGCTTTGTCAATTACAGTTACATTTCCCTGCTCTCCTGAAGTACCACACTTTGCCACACAACTGATGTAAACAACTGAAAGTATAAATAATCTGGGGTCATTATACTCTTTTATTAAATTAGCTGAGTCGTGGCCAGTGCCTGGAGGCGGTAGGGAAGCTAATTAACTTTCTGGTCCTCAGGGGGCTACTGAGCCGCACTGTAATAAGATAGACTTCCCCCTGAATCAATTATTGTTGCTCAGGGCTGTGGGGAGCCCCCTGAGTGTCATATCTCCTATGGGTTTGGATGCAGAGAATTCAGAGATGCTAGCAGTGTCTGTGCTTCATTACGTCCTATATCAGGAAGGATTCTAAAATAATAATAGCTGACACATATGGAGTGTTTATCATACGCCAGGCACAGTCCTAAGCACTTTACACAGTTGCTCTAATTAATTCGTTTATTAGAGACACAGAGGTATGTTCCCTCACATTTCCCTGGTGCTGACATAGCCTGTGAAGAGTTTCTATATACACAGTCGTCTTAAACAGTATGACGTGGTCTCCTTTCTCCCTTTGACTCATGGTCTTGGCAGGGTGTGACAGCTCCAAGGTCACATAGCTGGGAAGTGAAGAATCAGAGGTTGGACTCAGAAGAGAACTCCAAGTGTTCAGCAATTAAGCATGGTCCCGTCTCTTTTTGTGTTTTCCATTTTTTTCAAGTTGTGGTAAAATACACATAAAATTTACCCTCTGAACCGTTAAGGGTGCAGGTCAGCGATGTGAACCACGTTCACGTTGTTGTGCTACCATCACCGCTTTCTGTCTCCGAAACTCTTTGCATCTTGCCAAACTGAAAGTCTATACCCATTAAAAACTCTCCGCCCTCCTTCCCCCCGCCCCCGGCCCCGGCAACCGCCATTCTACTTTCTGTGTCTATGAATTTGACTGCTTTCAGCACCTCACTCCTTTTTGTCTTTTTGTGATTAACTTGTTTCACTCAGCACAATGAATGCCTCAAGGTTCATCGTGTTGTAGCAAATGTCAGCATTTCCTTCTTTCTTATGGCTGATTCCTCTGTTGAAGGACACTTTAGGTTGTTTCCTAATCTTGTCCATTGTGAATAACGCTGGAATTCACATGGGAGTACAGATATCCCTTTGAAATATTGATTTCATTTCCTTTGGATAATCACCAAGGAGTGGGATTCATAGATCACATTGTATTTCTACTTTTAATTTTCGAGGAACCTCCAACCATACTGTTTCCGTTGTGGCTGTATTAATTTACATTCCCCCCAAGAGTGTACAAAGGTTTCCTTTTCTCTACAAACTTACCAACATTTGTTTTTTCTTGTCTTTTTGACAATAGCCATCCTAACGAACTGTTAGGATGTAACTAATAGTAACATGTAACTGTATGTGTTAGCACACAGTATTTGTTTTTCTCATTCGACTTACTTCACTCTGTATGACAGACTCTAGGTCCATCCACCTCACTACACATAACTCAATTTTGTTTCTTTTTATGGCTGAGTAATATTCCATTGTTTATATGTGCCACATCTTCTTTATCCATTCATCTGTCGATGGACGCTTAGGTTGCTTTCATGTCCTGGCTAGTAAATAGTGCTGCAATGAACATTGTGGTATATTCTCTTCTTTTACTCTTTTTGAATTATGGTTGTCTCAGGGTATATACCCAGTAGTGGGATTGCTGGGTCATATGGTAGTTCTATTTGTAGTTTTTTAAGGAACTTCCATACTGTTCTCCATAGTGGCTGTATCAATTTACATTCCCACCAACAGTGCAAGAGGGTTCCCTTTTCTCCACACCCTCTGCAGCATTTATTGTTTGTAGATTTTTTTTTTTTTTTTGCGGTACGCGGGCCTCTCACTGTTGTGGCCTCTCCCATTGCGGAGCACAGGCTCTGGACGCGCAGGCTCAGCAGCCATGGCTCACAGGCCTAGCCGCTCCACGGCATGTGGCATCTTCCCAGGCCGGGGCACGAACCCGTGTCCCCTGCATCGGCAGGCGGGCTCTCCACCACTGCACCACCAGGGAAGCCCTGTTTGTAGATTTTCTGATGGTGGCCATTCTGACCATGTGAGGTGAGAGGAGATATCTCATTGTAGTTTTGATTTGCATTTCTCTAATGATTAGTGATGTTGAGCATCCTTTCATGTGTTTGTTGGCAGTCTGTATATCTTCTTTGGAGAAATGTCTATTTAGGTCTTCTGCCCATTTTTGGATTGGGTTATTTATTTTTTTGTTATTGAGCTGCATGAGCTGCTTATAAATTTTGGAGATTAATCCTTTGTCAGTTGCTTCATTTGCAAATATTTTCTCCCATTCTGAGGGTAGTCTTTTCATCTTGTTTATGGTTTCCTTTGCTGTGCAAAAGCTTTTAAGTTTCATTAGGTTCCATTTGTTTATTTTTGTTTTTATTTCCATTTCTCTAGGAGGTGGGTCAAAAAGGATCTTGTTGTGATGTATGTCATAGAGTGTTCTGCCTATCTTTTCCTCTAAGAGTTTTATAGTGTCTGGCCTTACATTTAGGTCTTTAATCCATTTCGAGTTTATTTTTGCGTATGGTGTTAGGGAATGTTCTAATTTCATTCTTTTACATGTAGCTGTCCAGTTTTCCCAGCACCACTTATTGAAGAGGCCATCTTTTCTCCAATGTATATTCCTGCCTCCTTTATCAAAGATACGGTGACCATATGTGCGTGGGTTTATCTCTGGGCTTTCTATCCTGTTCCATTGATCTATATTTCTGTTTTTGTGCCAGTACCATATTGTCTTGATTACTGTAGCTTTGTAGTATAGTCTGAAGTCAGGGAGCCTAATTCCTCCAGGTCTGTTTTTCTTTCTCAAGATTGCTTTGGCTATTCGGGGTCTTTTGTGTTACCATACAAATTGTAAAATGTTTTGTTCTAGTTCTGTGAAAAATGCCAGTGGTAGTTTGATAGGGATTGCATTGAATCTGTAGATTGCTTTGGGTAGTATAGTCATTTTCACAATGTTGATTCTTCCAATCCAAGAACATGGTATATCTCTCCCTCTGTATCATCTTTAATTTCTTTCATCAGTGTCTTATAGTTTTCTGCATACAGATCTTTTGTCTCCTTAGGTAGGTTGATTCCTAGGTACTTTATTCTTTTTGTTGCAGTGTTCTTTTTGTTGCAGTGGTAAATGGGAGTGTTTCCTTAATTTCTCTTTCAGATTTTTCAACATTAGTGTATAGGTATGCAAGAGATTTCTGTGCATTAATTTTGTATCCTGCTACTTTACCAAATTCATTGATCAGCTCTGGTAGTTTTCTGGTAGCATCTTTAGGATTCTCTGTGTATAGTATCATGTCATCTGCAAACAGTGACAGCTTTACTTCTTCTTTTCCGATTTGGATTCCTTTTATTTCTTTTTCTTCTCTGATTGCTGTGGCTAAAACTTCCAAAACTATGTTGAATAATAGTCGTGAGAGTGGGTAACCTGGCAGCAGCAGGCTGCACAGGCTCCCGGGAGGTGAGATGTGGATAGTGACCTGTGCTTGCACACAGGCTTCTTGGTGGCTACACCAGCAGCGTTAGCGTCTCATGCCCATCTCTGGTGTCCACGCTGATAGCTGCGGCTCACACCCATCTCTGGCGCTCGTTTAGGCGGTGCTCTGAATCCCCTCTCCTCGCACACCCCGAAACAATGGTCTCTTGCCTCTTAGGCAGGTCCAGACTTTATCCTGGACTCCCCCCTGGCTAGCTGTGGCGCACTAGCCCCCTTCAGGGTGTGTTCACGCCGCCAACCCTAGTCCTCTCCCTGGGGTCTGACCTCCAAAGCCCGAGCCTCAGCTCCCAGCCCCGCCTGCCCCAGCAGGTGAGCAGACAAGCCTCTCAGGCTGGTGAGTGCCGGTTGGCACCAATCCTCTGTGCGGGAATCTCTCCGCTTTGTCCTCCGCACCCCTGTTGCTGTGCTCTCCTCCGTGGCTCCGAAGCTTACCCCCTCCGCCACCCACAGTCTCCACCCGCGAAGGGGCTTCCTAGTGTGTGGAAACCTTTCCTCCTTCACAGCTCCCTCCCTGAGGGGCAGGTCCCGTCCCTATTCTTTTTTCTCTGTTTTTCCTTTTTTCTTTTGCCCTACCCAGGTACATGGGGCGTTTCTTGCCTTTTGGGAAGTCTGAGGTCTTCTGCCAGCATCCAGTAGGTGTTCTGTAGGAGTGGCTCCACAGGTAGATGCATTTTTGATTTATCTGTGGGGAGGAAGGTGATCTCCGCGTCTTACTCCTCTGCCATCTTGAAGGGTCCCCTCATCTCCTCCATTCTTAGCACATGTTAATATTCATCTCTTCAATTTTTTTTCACCCAGTTGTACCTTAGGATTATTTTTCTAGGTTCCCATTTCTTTAAAATTCATAAAGCTCTACATAGAATTATTTTGTAATATTAAAATATAACCTTCTTTCTCATTTCAAATGTTACATTTTCTCTCTTTTTTATTAGACTAATCAGATATTTGTATATTCATTCATCTTTTCAGTGTATGAGCTTTTGAATTTATTAATTTGGTTTACTTTATAAAGTTTCTAAATCACTGAAAGAACTTGTCTCATCCTTTCTGCCTACATTGTTTGTTGTTATTTTCCTAGCTTCCTGAATGAAATATGTTTAGTTATTTTTAATTCCCTGTTTACTTATTTTTAATTTCAAAAGCATGTCAGGCTAAACATTTTCCTCTGAGAATGATTTAGGGTGCTTCTCATATTTTTATATGCCCTATTCCCATGTCATTAATTTTTAATGTTCTGGAAGTGCAGTTTTGATTTCCTCTTTGACTCGGAAGTTATTTAGAATAGCCAAGCATGGTTTCTTACGTGGTAAATTGAACTTCTATTTTTTTTTTTGGCCACACCACAAGGTACATGGGATCTTAGTTCCCTGACCAGGGATCGAACCTGCGCCCCCTGCACTGGAAGCGCAGAGTCTTAACCACTGGACCGCCAGGGAAGTCCTTTGAACTTCTTATCATGATCCTTTTCTTCTCTGTACCAACATGTTCAGGGAAGAGGAATGGCAGTTTGGGGAGGAGGAGGGGTGATGAGAGACCACCAGCATCCCTTCCTGCCCACACAGTTTCCCTCGTCATCTACCTCCCTCTCAGCCCCAATGTTAATTCCTAGTGGCAGCAATAAGGTTTCATATTTTCATATGAAAATAACTCTTTACTACATCATGGTTGGGGTCCTCAGTTGCCCATCACTCTAGGGAGTAAGTATAAGTCAGTGCTTTTGGAAAATGTAAAATTTTTTTTGTATAGTTGATTAACCATGATGTGTTAGTTTCAGGTGTACAGCAAAGTGATTCAGTTATACATATACATGTATCCATCCTTTTTCAAATTCTTTTAATTACTAGAATTAGACACAAAAATCACCAAAAACATCCTGTTCCCATATCCTGACCATAATGCCAAGGGATCCCGTTGTGCATATTAGAAGACAAATCTTAAAGGAGAAAAATACATTTCATTATTATAACGTTCTTTACCCGAATCAAACTCTATTTTAAAGGGACCAAGGAAGTTCACTGTTTATAATTATGGTAAAATTTTTTTGGCGAAGGGCTTGGTTTTGTAATTCCAGTACTTCCTGAATGATCTGTTTTGACCGCTGTTTATTATTTTATCTTATGAGCCCTTCCTAGGATAAGTTATCACGTGGGTAGCAGCCGTGTGGACACACATGGAGCTCTTTTCCCCAAGGTGGTCCCCGAGAATGTTTTACCGTATAATTCCTGCAACACTTTTTTTCCAAGTCAATCCACGCAAATTGTCAAGTCACCACACAGTCCAGGCAATTTGAAAATCCACTTCAGTCCATGAATTCCCCTTGCTTAATCTACATGACAATCAATGTTAAAGAAATAGTCTTGCTAAGCACTGACTAGTTAAAAAACAAAAACAAAAAACTAGCAGTTTTCTGTTACTCCTGTAGCCTTTGGGGCTACATAGAACAATATCATCTAAGGATGATAGAGTGATAAGTTTTAGCGAGAGAGTCTATGTTTTTCTTATTTTACTAATCAGTACTAACAGCAATACGAACTGGGATGAAGGAACTACTCAGTCCAGGGGGGGCTTCCAAGAGACCACAGTGGAAATACTACCTACATCATTACAATTCTAGGACTCAACCTGAAAGGTTTCTTGTTAAGTCAAGGTAGCAGGCATTTTTTGATAAACCCCATAAACGCTTCGGAAGACATTTATTTTGCAGCACTGAGAACCCCGGGATCTGATGTCAGAATACAGCTCTAAGTTTGAAATCTGCCCCTACTAACTGTGTGGCATCCTGCAAGTCACACAATGCTAGTACTACTAGTAATAACAATGAGACTAACATGCATTGACTGGTTACTATATGCTAGGCAGAGTTTTATACTTAGTGCTTTACAGTGTTTGATATTTACTGTGTCATTCAATCCTCCTGTAAACCTTGTGAGGGAGGTACTAGTAATATCAATTTATAAATGAATAAACAGCGGAACTGAATTCTTCAAATACACACAAGTAGCATAGGGTCTGGAGCGGAAACCTGGTTACTGTCTCCACATTCCAAGCTTTTAGCCACATTCATCCGCTTCGATGAGCCTTAGTTTCCTTATCTGCAGAGTAAGGACAGTAAAAATTCTCTTGCGGGGTTGGCACGAGTGGCAGAGATCAGGAGTAAGGGATAGTACAGGGACCGCTTCTAAAACTGGTAATTCGTTATCACTGCTGGGGCTGCTGCTATCAACAGTGGTCGTAACATTAGTCAATTTCTAACGCGAAGGATCACGCATCCTTTCTTCTTTGCACACAAATCTCTGTGAACAGAGCCAAGCTCTAAGCACTTAGGAAAGGTTGGTAGAATTATTATAGTTCAGCAGGGCCAAGGAGCAGGGCCACCCAAGGCTCAGGCACCCGATTTGTGACCATTTGGATGCCTGCCCAGAGATCTACATTCCCCAGTAACGTGCTTCTTCTGGTAAGATCGTTCTTCCCATCGGAGCCACGGGAAGATAGCCATGCATCTGCGTCCAAAGTTCGCACACGGGGTAATCTGTGCCTTTTGCTTCTTTGCACAAAGAGAAGGTGCTTCCAGCTGGCAGCTCTGGCTGGCAGTGTGGGATTTTGCCCAGGCAACTTCATGAAGTTATCTGACCCTATAGCATCACATTAATCTTTTTTAATTTTCTTTTTTTTTTTAATTTATTGAGGTAGCATTGGTTTATCGTATTTATAAAAAGTTTTACGTGTACAATGTAAGGTTTTGACTTCCGTATACATGACAGTGAGAGCATCATATGAATTTTTAAAGACTGTCACAAAATCAAGAATCTCAGTGCGAAACAGCCACATCCGAAGCAGCGGTCTGGCTCAACAGTCCTCACTTCAATGGCAGTTCTTTCTTAAACACTAACACCTAACAGAGAGCATCGCAAAGCATCAGTCACAGCTTAACTGGGCACTTAAAGGCTGCATGGGTAAGCGTAAGAGATATGCATTTTTGCTATGGAAATACCTCTAGACCAGACATATGTGATGCAACAGCTGTTATCCAAAGCTGCCCTGCACCAAGACATGCTTGTCTGGAAAAGCCAAGACTGCCAGACAGCTTCTAATCCTCAGAGGAGCCTGCTGGCTGTCACCCGGCTCTCTCTCCCTCCACAGCACGCGGGCAGGCGGGGATGCACAATGCCACTTCCGGACCTCGCTGCCCTACAGCCGTGATGGCTCAAAACCCTGGGTCCTGTGGAAAGTGCTTGGCTAACCTGTTACAGAATTATTGAAATACCCACCAGGCTAAAACTTCCATTTCTAAAGCAGTGTTTCTCAACATGTGGACTTAGGTCTGCCTGTGTCACCATCTCCTTGTTAGAAACGCAGATTGCTATGCGTGTTTGTCTATTTACTTGTCTCTGTTTGTCTCCCTTGTTAGCGTGTAAGCCCTGGAGAGTAAAAGCTGGCCTGTTTACTGTGGTGCCCCAACCCCTAACAGTGCTTGGCACATAACGAGGCCTCAATAAATTAATTTGTAGAATGAATTGATTCCCGGGCCCTATACCTGACCTCCTGAATCAAAATCCCTAAGAGCACGGCCAAGGAATATACATTTTAAAGACATACACAGATGACTTTTATGCATGCTAAATTTTACAAACCATTGTTGTAAAGTAATTCATCCAATTCTAATTGGAGAGATGAAAAGTTTTGTCTCCAGGGGCCCCCATACTAGCGGTCTTGTCAGTCTCTAAGGTAAAGTGAACATATTAATATAATCCTAGGGGGAAACTTTTTCCTTCTACTCACATACCTCCAACAGATGTCGATCTGCCACCCACAGTGTGCCAGGCTCTGGGTTCCTAAGTGGACAGAACAAATACGGGCTTGGACGGCCAAATGCCTGGCAAAGTCTGGAGCCTACCTGTTAAGAGCACACCCAGAGCTTTCCACTCTGCGAGAAGCGAACACTTGGACTTGATTATTTGACAAGGCTGTCCCTTCTCCCTGCCCTGATATGGAAATGGGACAGACTGTATGTTCATTACTGTTTTCCCAGCCGGTTTGAGTGACACCTCCGATCCATGAAAGCCAGATATTATCTCAAAGGATTTATCTTATCTTAAAAGACAATATAACCTTTCTAAAGAGGTTTCTTATATGTTTGGCCCTTTGAGTTTGTTCTGGAAGCTTGGCATTTTCTTTCTAGGTAAAGCCAGCCTTTACCTGGTCCTGGGCCATCACACAGGTGACTGTCTTGTCCTGTTTCCTCATTTGAAAAATGAGACAATTAGACTAGAACGAGGTCTAGAGCCCCTCGCAATTCTGATGTCCCCTAATCTGTTACTTCTCCATGAGGTCTCACTGCCTGGGCTTCACAGAATATCCAGATGTGATTAGTGAGCAAACAGCGATTGTCAGGCCAGTCTCCCCAAAACTCTCCAAGGCAGAGAAGGTTAGTTGTGGTAGACTAGGTAACATTTGGGACTTGCAAACAATTTCTGAGAATTCTCTCTCTCAGTTTCTATGTTTGCCTACAAAAATACTACGGCAATTTTAATGCACTTAAAACTTGATGTAAAAGGTAAATATAAGACCTGAATGTCCTCTGAAATTTGAACTTTTTGTTTCTGTCACGGTGGAGCAAGGTGTTTTAGCACAGCCAGATCTAGGAGAGGCTGAAAAACCACAGCTTTGAGGGACGCTCCCAAGCCAAGCTGTGAAGTATAGAGAGACACGTAGGGCATGAAAGGGCCTCCAGAGCCCTTTCCCCAACCCCCCCCCCCCCCACAAAGCCTGCCCTTCCATTCCCTCTGTCCCTCCTTCAGAGGCCCATCTCACAGAAGTTCCCCAAAGGTGGGCTGCTCTGAATTAGAGTCATACCCTCAGCACCAAATTTAATGCCCTTTGTTCCACTGCAGCCCAACTGACTAATCACTGGTGATGTGTCCATTGCCATTGCCAGGTAATTGCATTTTAACTGCCTTTCTTTGGAAAACAGCCTCACAAAACTCAGTGGTTCTCTATGCTTTCAGACCCAATGTCTACGTTATATGCCAACTATTATGTAATACCTTCTTTGTTAGCCTGAAATGAAAATTGTAGAAAATATAACTTATCTACTCACTGTGCCCAAATTAGTTTTATAAAAAGGAGCAAGGTTAGGGGCTTCCCTGGTGGCGCAGTGGTTAAGAATCCGCCTGCCAGTGCAGGGGACACGGGTTCAAGCCCTCGCTCGGGAGGATCCCACATGCTGCGGAGCAACTAAGCCCGTGCACCACAACTACTGAGCCTGCGCTCTAGAGCCCACGAGCCACAACTACTGAGCTCGCGTGCCGCAGCTACTGAAGCCTGCACACCTAGAGCCCGTGCTCTGCAACAAGAGAAGCCATAAAAATGAGAAGCCCGTGCACCGCAACAAAGAGTAGCCCCCGCTCGCCGCAACAAGAGAAAGCCTGCACAGCAACGAAGACCCAGCGCAGCCAAAAAAAAAATAAATTAAATAAATAGATAAATTTTTTTTTAAAAGGAGCAAGGTTAGAGAAGCAGTTTATAGTAAGACAACATATTTCAATAGGTAAAGCTTAAGCGAGACCACACTAGGAGCTCTAAAGGAGTAGCCCAAATGCTTGCTCTGTGTCTAAATCTACATCTACCTAAAGTCACAAGGACCACCACAAATGACTATAGAGCTAGTGACACATTCCAAAACCTCACTTACTGTCCCCTAAATGCCAGTAGCCTCCCCAACCATTTATTGTGACAAACGCCTCCCCATCATTTATTTTTCCAAATTGTCTTCTACAAACCTAGATCAATGGCCCACATGTGAAAAGTTTAGCCAGTTTAGCAATGTCAAGAGAGCTATTTTAGTTTAGACAATAGTTCACAGCCTCCAGTAACATGCAGCTACTCTGTCCTCTGCCTGGTTTTTTTCCCCAAAATCTTGGGGTAGGAATGTCATAATGCATAATGACAATCTCAACAATAAAAGCTAACATTTATGGAATACTTCCCATATGCCAAGCGCTTTAAAAATTTTTTTTGCATTTATTAACTCATTTAATCCTCATAACTCCATAAGTAATATTATTATCACTGCGTTCCAGGGATCATAATAATACGCACAGGGAAATTCAGTAACTTGGCTAAGATCACACATCTAGCCACATCTAACTTCTTGTAGAAATCAACTCCTTTGATTATTATAATAGTGAGGTTTTATAGTAAGCAAAGTACTACCTGTGTTTCTATTTTAGGAAAGAAACATTTCAGAGATGAAAGGATGCTTCTTTCTCCAATGCCTGTCTGCCTCTTTCACATTTGAGTCCATGAGTTCTTGGCCTCCTTTGTGCTTTTAGCCCTTGGAATGTAATTAGGTAGCTTTTGACAATATCTTCATCCAAATGATTCAGAGTGGATTTTCTCTTCTTGGCGTTTCGTCTCTGTGTGAAATTGCAGGTCCATTCACTGGAAGATTTGGAATGCAAATCTTCTTCTGAACTCTGCTCTCATTGCCAAAAGTCTTGCTCCAAAGCAGGTTTGTTTTAATCAAATTAAGAAATGACCTAAAAAGCAGGCTGTGTGCAGAGTGGAGAGACATGTGGACAGTGGGGTCGGGCATCTCCTAAACGTGTCAGAAATTACAGTCCAGCATCATTCAGGGAGGAAATGCCTTTCTTTCTGGAAACAACCGAGGAGTTGTTCTAACTGATCATTATTATCAATGATTTAAGGTTGGACTTCTACCCTCCTGTGGCTCCTTGTAGAGACGACAAAGGAAATTATTCAAAGCAAACTTGATGTACTTATTTTCCTTTCAGGGGGAAAATGATCCCATCTGATCTTGAGAGAAGGATCCTTGAAGCCAAACAAAAAGTAAGTTTTTGAAGGGATCTTTATCCAGCCCGTAACAAGCTGATGGTATGTATTTCTGTTTCCATCCAGTAGAGAACACATTTTTGTTTTATTTTTAAAAGAGAATATGGAATTTTGCATTGTCATTACTTATTTCTCTGAGTGATAGGCTCTGCTTTGAAAAGGTCTAAGTTACTGAATAAATACCATAGACAGTGGTACTGTAACAGTTTCCAAAGGATTTTTCTTCCCATGTGATGAGAATTGGCACTAAACAGACACATCGGAAGGACCGTATTCACAAGCAGAAAATCCCAGGAAGCTAATGTAGCATATGGGAGTTACTGTGTGTGGTTATTTGAAAAGAGCCAACATTTCCTGCCTAGACACATGCTGGTGTGTTGGCCCCTCAAACACCTTATTTTTCAGGAAGCAATTCGGTACTTTTTTTCAGAAGTGACAATTTCTGAAGACCTGCTAAAAATTCCTACAAAGCTCTAGGAAGTCATTTACATCCCTGGATGGTTCACAGGCCAGAGCTTTTAGTAGATCTAATCTACAGTTCCTAGTTCAACGATATAACACATGAATTGTACTATTAGGATCTCAGGAATAATTATTAATTTTCATATGCCCTTTTCCCCCCTACAAAGTGGCAGCCGCATCCTTTCCCCTTGTTCCGGTACTGGAACCACTTCTAGTCACATAAACCTTTGCTGCCACCTAAAGACTGACGCTGTAACGTCAGGTTCCATCATGAATTTGAGGCATTCTTGGGCCATCTTTCAGCAGTGGCCTGGTATTTCTATCAATTTTCATTTAGCCACGGCCAGACAGACTGAGCCAGCTTAGACAGATAAAAGTCATGGCTTACTGTTTAGCCCCAAGTGAATCCTCTCCTCTAAGACTCTTAATAGGAATAATGGGCTGGTCAGAGTTCTTCCCTTTGTCCTCTGGACTGCTCACTCTGGAAGATTTAGTACGTTCAGGGGCCCTGTTATGAAAAAGGAAGATTAGAAAAGCAATCGGGCGTGGGGTAGGGAAGGGCAGAAAGTCTCCCTGGAATACATCAGTGGTTTGTGGGCACCACGAAGCTTACTCACCTCTGAGTCCAGTGTAGCCTCTTCTGAGAACCAGAAGTCTATTCTCATAAGGCAACTGGCAGGGCCAACAGAATGGCCTGGAGAACCTAGACCCTGGAAAACGAACATCATTCCTACTAGGCTCCAAGGTGTTGTTAACCCTCCTGATGGTTCCAAAAATGCAGACGTGTATGATAGGAGGAGAATGGCCACTGTCTTTTTTTAATCAGCTTTTTAAAAGGATCCTTTGACCCCCCCCCCCATTTTACAATATTTGGGGCTCTCTCATTTGCACAGGGATTTGTCCCTTTCCTTGTGAGTGCCACGGCTGGGACCACCGTGTATGGAGCATTCGATCCCCTGTTAGCTGTTGCTGACATTTGCAAAAAGTATAAGGTCTGGATGCACGTGGATGTAAGTATCCCATAGGGACTGCCACTAAAATGTCCTTGCACGTTTTTTCACCTGGAGCTCATGGAATGAAATGTATTCTCTCTATTTTTTTACTTTAGGAGTTTATTTTCAGGATGGTGATAGTTAAGCTTTTAAAAATCGCAGAGACAAAGTAGTACACAACTCGCACAGGACATAACATTCGCTGGAAGCAGTCTGAGGCTGATGATGCCTTAACTTTCCCAACAGGATAATATTCTTATTTCTATGACCAGGACCTGAGCTGCGCACTTAGTTCTCAATTCATTGGACCATAATGTCCAAGGAGGAATATGGCCTGTGTACACACACACACAGTCACACACATGCAAAGCTTACTTCCCTATGAGAATGGTCCAAAGAGTAAATAGGAGTTGCATTTATATAGGAAATCCAGTGGATGAAAAAATTCAGCTCAAGTCAGAGACGAGTATAATCAAAGAGGAAAGCGGACTTGACAGCTTGCTAGGAAATATGAATCCAAATTTCCAATTTGTTATCTTGGTCAGCTAGTAAGATAAACTATATATGAGATGTTTTGACTGCAGGGTTAGTCACACCAAAAAATAATGGAGATGCACCCATCAAAACATTTCCAAATGAAACAAAATGTCAACTTTTAGAAGGACAGATTAAAGGGATTAAAGTTTAGACTGGTATGACTCCAAGTGTGGCTCCAAGATCAGCTGCTCTCTGCCAACTGTTTAGGACCCACCGTGAGATAAGGAATCAGTGCCAGATCATCTCTAAGCACGATGCTTGGTTCAGCTGATGTGTTTTCCATTGTGAGACTTTCTCGAAGCAGGAAGCCTAAGTTGATTTACATTCTGGTGCAAGAGGCTTATGTTATAGAGTAGACCGTTTTGAGTAGATCATTTTGGCTTTATAGTAAGCATTCAGACCAAATTAATCCCTCTTTCTTAATGAGCAGAAAACCTCCAGAGGCTAAGTTAGGTACATTTCCATTACCCCAGAGTTATCCTGCGTCGCAGTTTCCAGTCTTCTTTTCCTTCCCTGATTCACAGTGTGAGTTGTTCTTCAGCCTACCAGAGACCCCTTTATTTCACACATGAAGACACTGAGAAACGGTTGACAGACCCCAGTACCATCAGTGACCTGGGTCTTGGAACTGGACAGCCTATGAAACCTCACTAGCTGATTCGGGGAGAGGATTATCCTGACAGCCTTGAAAGCAGCAATGTGTGTCCCGAGCCAGCAGATGCAGTGGGCTCTCCTCCAGAGTTTCTACTTAAAATAGAAGAACCAGTTGTATTAGCTTTCTTTGAAACATATCAAATTTACCACTCATTATCCTTACTGTTTATAATTCTATAATTAAACTGGAAAAAAATCTTAAAATATTACACATTTGGAAAATTGGATAATTTTTCAAAGTGTAAAAGGACTGAAATTACAACAGAGAAAAGAATGCAATTATACCCAGTTTTTTTCTTTAAAATTATGCCAGGATTATTTTTACACCCAAAGAATGTTAACATTTTCCGATGAATCTCCATCTTTACATCTTATCTTTGAAGGAGATCATTACACCAATTCAAATCTTCAAACTTGAGAACAAAGTTCTTTATTGCTCAACTAATTGGCTGATACAAATCTCGCCTGCTTGCTTTTTTTTTTTTTTTTTTTTTTTTGGCTGTTAGTTTTGTTTTGGCTTTTGGTTTATCTTATCCAAAATTACACATCAGTAAAATAGGCTTGGAAGGTGTCTCCTCCCCCTGGAATCATGCAGACTTGTCAAAAAGAGTTTTCCTTGCAACTTGAAAGCAGTTTAAAGGGTCCCAGCCCATCTTATCTACTCTAAACTGTGGAGATACTAGGGCTTCTAGTTCTGAGATTATGAGCTTCACTAAGACTGAGTGGTGGTGATGGGTTGGGGGAGGATCTCTCTCCTTCTCATGCAGACTGAGGAAATGTTTGGCCCCTTACATCCATAGAAATCTGAGGTGGAGCCTGAGACCTTAGAATAGCCCCCCAATTTAACCTTTGGAAGTCTAGTGGCCAGTCTCCAAGTTACCTGGGGTTGAGGCTGTACCTTTCACCCTATGCAATGCTTGCTGTTCCGGAAGACACCAAACTCTAGAAATCCAGGCAATTAAAAACACTGCCTTTTTTTTTGTATGCTCTCCCTTTTCCAGGCAGCTTGGGGTGGGGGATTACTGATGTCCCGGAAACACAAGTGGAAACTGAGCGGCGTGGAGAGGTACACACATTTTTCTTGCTAACAACCTAAAGTGTGAAAGCTGAATGTGAAAAGCAAATTACACCCAATTTCCAAGAACTGTTGGTGTACAGATGAGCCCATTCTGTGCAGTGCCTGTGTGCCTTATGTGCTCATGTATGCATGAATATTGTGTGTAGACAACGAAGAAATTAAATCCCATACCAAGTGACCCAAGTGGAATGTTTCTAACTGGCCTCCATGGTTGGCCAGAGGACTCAGGAATGACCTTCCTGGGATCTCTGAACCAACTACCAAAACTGTTTAAAACTTCAGGCCGTCCACTGTTTTCTAGGGAGATATACAGCTTTCATGTTTCATGAAAGGATAATATCCGCTGTTTTAAAGAAACCAGTAAATAATTTTGTGAAGCAAATAAGCACATTGTAATTTATCAGCGTTGAAAGAGGAGTTTGGGGTTTAACATGGCCTCTTTACTTAAAGTGAAACCTGCTTGTGATAACATCATGTGATAGTTTCATCCCCATAATAATTTTTCTGGTGTAGCTCTGTTAGATGCTGCAAAGCACCTTTTATTCAGAGACTAACCAGTAGACCATTGAGAAAAGCCGCAAAATACAAAGGAAATAATTTTTGATTAGCGTAAAGCCTACTCAGGGCCAAAGGAAAAAGGAAAAGAGACACGGAAGGCAAAATCAGCCTCGGCCTTTAGTTCTGACCCACGTGCAGAGGGAGCTCAGAGTTCCTGGTCCTCCGCGCACAACATGGCAGGTCAAGGACAGTGGTGAGCTCTGACACTCCGGGCAACTGAGAAAGCCTGGATTCAACCAGGGCTGCCCATCGCCCACTGTGCCCTGCCCAGTAGCCAGATGCTGCCCAGGAAGAGTTTCCCACTGGCTCTGCCTCTGGACATCTTGGCACAATTTCTGTCCCAAGGCGAGAAGAGAGGCTGGTGGAGCTCAGAAGCATCTGGGAGCACGGGGCAGGCAGGGCAGCCGGGCCAGAATGAATGGCAGGGTGTGCTGTGTGACATCCAGGCCCACCCACATGTAGAGAAGCCGCGGCTGCGGAAGGGGGGCAGAGGCAAAGTCTGCGGCACTCTGCCGCAGTAGCGGAAAGAAGGCCGGACAGGCCAGCCCAGGCCCGGGTCGGCAGGGTTGTGTCTCTGAGTCTGCTGCCTGCCCTCTGACTGCAGGTGTCAGTTCAGGTGTGAGTGGGTGAGGACAGGCACGGCCCCTTCCCAGAGGGAGCCAGCTTTAGGTCTCTGCTTCTGGTCCATTGGGCTGAATTCCTTTTTTTCATGAAGATCCGCCTGAAACCAGAAGCTTAAGGACGAGGCAGTGAGCTAAACAGTGAGAGAGAATGAAGAAGAGAGAGCCATTCAGAAGGTGCCCGTTCAGAGGATCAGAACAAGAATTCAATTGACGTGCTATCGAGAGAAGGGCCCGGACACAGAACCTTCTCGTCTTTGAGTCCCTTTAAATTGAGCAGCCCAAAAAGTGAGAGGCTGTTACTGTACCTTTCACACCAGCTGTGACTCCAAGTGCCGACGGCCAGCCGTGGAGCCCCCTCGACCAGTGATTACCTGAAAGCTCGCTAACTCACCTACCCGGGGCCTTGGAAAGATAAACACCCATGTGCTTTTGGACTAAAGACTAAAGACTTTTGAGAGCAAAGCTTAGAACTTTCGTCATGGGACATAGCGTCCTCTCTAATTGCCGCAATTCTTGAAACTGTGTTGTAAGTAAATCTACTAAGTGGAATAGCCAAACAGGTAGTCTTTTTTAAAAACGAGGGACCGTCGGCCCTTCCCTGGCGGTCCAGTGATTAGGACTCCGAGCTTCCACTGCAGGGGGCACGAGTTCGAGCCTTGGTCGGGGGGTTTGAGCCGAACCCCCTCAGCCATCCGTTGATCTGAGAGAATCCATCTCAGTGACTCGTCAGCGACAGGCACACTTTCTTTGGTGGATAAGATTGTAAGGCCACGGGACACCCCCAGCCATAATGTGCGTGGACACACGTTTAGGAAAGAAATTTGCCTTACTTGAGATGTTACGTTTCTCCAAGCACTAGGACTCTCTCTGAAGTGGAGGAAATCTGTGATCGATTCCTGTCGCCAAATCCAGAGGTGGACCAGTGGTCACAGGGATCCCAGAGTACCGTCCTCATAACAAAATGGCACAAGCACCCGGAGCCCTGCCTGGCATCCCCTTCGAGAGCCAACCCAGTTCTCAGAAAGCACCTTTCTTCCCTGAAAACAGTGTCAAGCTATTTAGGGATGCTGTGGCTGAGAGAGTGCCCGGAGCCCTGGCACTCCAGAGCATGTTTCTGGGTACCGTCAGGGCCCCTTCTTTAATCCCTCCTGGCAGCGGGCTGCTGTGTATCTGGAAGAACCCGTTGCTGTGGTCCACTCTCAAGACTTTCTGGCCAAGCTGAAGGTTCCAGCACAGATTCTGCCGAATTACCAGTTATTACCCTCACTCCCACCCCTGAAACTCAGTTCCCGGACCTCTGTCATAGGCAAGCCACATCGCAAGGCACGGCGCGGGCACAAAGTCAAGTACGACACGAACCCTGTCTTCAAAGGGCTTAGAGTCTGGCAGGGAGACCGCAGCCAACCATGGATTACAATGCAAGGCAGAGGAAGTAAAGGCTCAAGAGACCGATCATTCTCCTAACCAGGGCTGCTAGAGGAGGGGAGGTCTTCCCCCAGGGGTGGGCAGTGGAGCCTCCTCAGGCAGAAGTGGAACAAGGGCGTGAAGGTGAAAGAGCAGGGGCACGGAGGTTTGAGCGGATCCTTGGTGACAGTTCAGACAGCTGGTTGGAGACTGAGATGGATTCGTGGCAGTGACCAGGGAGCTCGCGGAGGGCCCAAAAGAAGTCCTGCCCGGTGAGTCTCAGCGCGGGGCCTGGCCGCAGAGCCAAGTCCAGATCACCGTAAATCCCCGAGCTGAGCGTCACTGCTGTGTGAGCCATTATTACGCATGGAGAGCGTTCTGTTTCTCAGGTTGGGGAGAAAACCTGGAAAGGCCCTGCCCTGGCAGCCATAGTGCGGGTCCGACGAGAGGAGTGGCGTTACCTGCGCTTGGGAAGGGCTCCTCTGAATTCAAGAGGAGAAGGAGGCCAGGACTGGCTAGACCCTGCTGGGCATCACAGAGGTCCAGGTGCAGGAGGCAGCGGAGGGGAGAGATGCTGAGGGTGGGAACCGGAGCAGCCGCAGCAGCAGCGAGGGAAAGGAGGACGTGAACCCAGGAGAGCTGCGTTATCAGGGGCAGGATGCGTTATCAGAGACGGGCTCTTCAGTGTAATTTGAAGGACCGCTGCTTCTGCTTCCTTCACTTGCTTCTGGAATATCTTGTGTGTGTGTATAGAAAAGTCGCACTCCAGTTACACTAAGAACACCAGGTGTTACAAATGCTGAAGCACGATTTGCATCTAATGCTTTTTTTTTTTTTTATGCCTTGCTGTACTTTCTAATATTTTAGGAAATTCCAGAGAGTTTCCTCTTTGACAGATTTTACAGTTTTGTATATCATGTTGAAAAGCGTGAGGGACATTTTTTTTGGATACGTCTTTGATTGAGCTGGCTTTAGCTTGTTGCATATGTCAAACTGCCTGGGGAACTTTTTCAATATGCATATACCAGTCACATCCCAAGGAAACACTGCAGACTCTCCAGGGTTTTGAGTGAATACCTGTGGCTTTAGGTCATGGTTAGAGCAAGGACCCTGTGTAGACAGGCAATGGCTTGAATCCCACTTGCTGGTTGGGTACCCTTGGGCAAGGTGTCTCTCCATCTTTAAAACTGGTACAATTACAGTATGTACCTCACAGGGTTACTGTTGTATGGATTAGATAAATTAATCCATCTGAATCAATTAGAGCAGTGCCTGTCAATGGTAAATACATAGTACACGTAGTTAGTGTGTGAATACTGAAAATTTTCCAAATGATTCTCATACACACACACACAAAATCTAGCACCAAAGTACTACAGAATAAAGTGCTTTATACAGAATTAAAAAAAAAACCTGCAAGGGGTGATATCAGTAGAGGGAAAAAAAGAGAATGAAACCCAGACACTAAGGTTTGGGAGCTGGACGCTTGGGAGGAAACGGGTGCAAGGAATCGAGGTCCAGGATAGAGGAGAGAGAGCAGATCTGAAGGATGGGAAGGGAGCAAGTTAATGAGTTCACTTGGGATCTTCTGAGTTTGAGGTGCCAACGAGGGCCCTGGGACATGTCTCAAAACGGCCCTAGGGGCTCAGCTCTCTCCAGCTTACGGAAAATCACAGAGGACTGAATCCCACGGCAAAGCATTTTGAAATGAACCCGAGGCTGTTCTTCCCAGATGGCTAACATTTCTCCAGTGAACGAATGCCCCGTCTTTGAATCACTCTGTGCGTCTTTTTGCGCCTTTATGATGCAGCCCCTCTGAGAGAATTCAGTGACCGGTCGGTGTGAGTCTTGTCAGCTTCTCGTCTAGAAAGACAAATGGGCCGCTGCAGAGAAATAAACACCCTCGGTCAGAGCCGTGGAGAACAGCTGTCTTCTTCTCCATCGGGTGCCATTACCGAGAAAGCTGCGTTTCATCGGGATCAGGCATCTAGCTATAGAATATTATAGAATGTACAGAACGACAGTGTATGTGTGCCCAGCGTCACAAAGCTCGTGAATGATAGAGTTGAAATCAGTAGCAAGAGCCAACCTTATTTGATGTTTACTCTGCGTTGGACACAGTTATAAGCCCTTAACCCAAACAATGTACCATTATTCTCCTTTTAGACACAAGGAAATCAAGGCACAGAGAGGTTAAGTAACCTGCTTAAGGTCGCACAGCTAGGAAGTGATAGAAGCTGAATACAAACTCGAGCTCCCCTCCCTTAACCACTATTTTCCTACAGCTCAGAGCCCAGGTTTCTTGACTCCCGGGTTATTCTAAAGAGCAAGGAGAAGTTTTCCTAGAAGGAGCTTTTCAATATCAGTTTTTTGTTTGTTTTTTAAAAATTATTACTCCTGAAGTCTTTTAGTCCACCATGCAGGGGTGTAGCCATCTGGCCATGCACTGCCTTCGCTTCTTTCCCTGATTCCAACACATCTGACAGCCAGTGTCAAAGCTAAAGAAAGACCAGACAATGAGCTGGACTATTCATCTATTCAGATAAGATCCCCAGGCCAGTAAGTGTTCTCTGACTGGCCAGCGATGACCGCCATTCATCAACTGGATGAATGGGATCTTTCCCAGCACCTCATTTCTTCCCAAGGTTCTCACACCTTGAGTGCCGGGAACAGGGTGAACCCCGGTCTGTTGCTCAGCCGGGAGAGGGCCAGCAACGTGCAGCGCCCCGGAGACAGCGGCCACGGATGGTCCTACTACTTTCCTTCCTCCCGTGCGTCTGTTTATGCCAAGGTCGCGTTCCCGAGGCTCTTCCTCAAGGATTCTCCGTCTCTCAGAAGACATGCGCAGAGACTCCTGTGAAGAGAGCAGCTGCTTTCCCGGGAGCTGGGGGAGGAAGGGGTTGGAAGAGCACAGCGGGGAGTTGAAGAAGGCTGCAGAGACCATACTTGATCGACCTTAAAGAATAAGTGGGATTTAACCAAGTGAAGCAACGGGAGATGACATTCTAGGAAGAGGAAATAGCCCTAGGAGACCCAGGAGCATGAGCATAGAATTTTCTGAGAACAAAACGTACTCTGGTGTGATGGAAAGTGGTACGGCAAACTGACAGGACTCAAGACTGGCCCCGTGGCCTGGGGTCACCTGTGTGGACACGTGAGCCATACCCCGCAGTTTGGAATTTAGGCCGGAGGCAAAAGGAAAGAGGAGAGGGCCGTAAACAGAGCTAGAAAATAACTATGGTACCGGGTGGAGGATGAAATGGAAACCAAGCATCAGTTAAGACAATATATCCAGATTAAAATAATAATAATAATACTTATTATTAAAGGACTCTGTACCAGGACTATGGTTAGGCTTTGCAAATAGCATAAACCCCTGAGCTGAGGATCGCTGTTACTGACGGGAGAGCATTCTATTTATCAAGTATGTTGGGACAAAATAGATTGAAAGCTGCTGTAGGAGCCGTAGCTCATCTCCCCCGCGGTCCAGAAGGATATCTCTGGATGAGACAAGAGATGGAAGCAGGGGATGAGCTAGAAGCTGTTACGAAAGGACACATTTGAGACATTTGGTAATTGACTGAATGGGAAGAAGGAGGAACTAGGTTGGGAAAGAACAAAGTTCAGCTGTGTCATGAGCCATTGCTCTGAGCTCCAGAGCAGGGCTGTTGTGTCAGAAGCAGGGACACTGGAGGCACATGAGGGCCCCTGCCTGGTGCCCTGCTCCGTGGTGACCGCAGGAGGGACCCTGGACTGGATGATCTCAGTCACTCAGAGAGGTCCTCAGACCACCATGGAGGCTGAATGGACATACTAGCCCTCACCTACTGTCTCTGCAGACAAAGAAAAAGTTGTAGATTGAAGAGTCCACTTCTCGTTTTGTAAATTAATGTCATGCTGGAGTCTGAGCAACAGTGCCAAGAACCTCGAGCTCTGTTGCCCATCACAGGGTCCTCTGTGCCCGTCACGGGTGCCACCCTCTTAACGTGATTTCTTTCCTTTAGGGCCAACTCTGTGACATGGAATCCACATAAGATGATGGGCGTCCCTTTGCAGTGCTCTGCTCTCCTGGTTAGAGAAGAGGTATGTCTTTCCTGACTCGTGGCCCGGTCCATAGGTGGGGTTGTATAGAGTAAATGTGTGTAGTGACAAAACCAGCATGATCTTACAGGCTGGAACAGTGAGCCGCATCCACAAAAAGGGGAGATTGTTAATTAGGATAATTGTAAGGACCTGCTTTTCTGTCCAAATATAGGATGGTTGTATTTTGACAAGACGAGACAGGCGTGTTCCATGAATGGCTAAATTGTTGTACTTGTGAAAAAGGCATAGGACATTAGGTTGTACTCTGCAGGATCAACAGAGAAATACCATTCAAAAAATAGTCATGGGATAGAAGAGGTGGAGCTTCAGGACGAGGCAGGTGGCAGTTCCCCGCTGTCCTTTGGTTAAACCACACCTGGAGTGGTTTGCTTAGGTCAAATCGTATAGGGAACCCCGTCAAGCTAGAGCTCGAACAGTGAGGAACCTTAGTTCACATGGAGGAGAGGTGGTTGAAGGAACTAAAGATGTTTCGTCTAAAAAAATTTAATGTAAAGGGCCGAGAGGAAGGCAGCCTTTGCAGCATAAATGACTCAAGTGGGAGATTCGTTTTTGCTTGACGCTCCAGGGAGCTGGGCTAGTAACACTGGGTGCTACAGCTTTGATGGTAAAATCCGAATTACCATGATTTGAGGTCTGACTTGGGATCAGTAAAAGGAATGCTTTTCTGAAAATTAAGCTGCCCAACCGGTAATGAATTACTTATGTAGGAATAAATTCATCATCAGAGGAGGTGACTGAATGGACATTGGGCAAACACTTATTAGTAAGAGGACAGAGAGATAGAAGGGGAAGGAAAAGGAACTTCCCTGGAGGTCCAGTGGTTAAGACTCGGTGCTTCCACTGCAGGGTGCATGGGTTTGATCCCTGTTTGGGGAACTAAGATCCCGCATGCCTTGTGGTGTAGCCAAAAAAAAAAGGGGAGGGGAAGGAATGCTATAAGATGGTATTAAGTACTCTGTGTTAAGAGAGTTCTCGGTTTTCAAAAAGCGTGGGATATATTAGCTTAAAGAGTTAAAAACAAGTTTCATTACTTCAGGGCATATCAGAGCCTTCAGTTGCTGATATATATTATAAATATCTAAAACGAAGGTATTTATGATAGTTTCCAAAGTTTACTTGACCAGGAGAATTTCTTTGACGGCAACTGTTTCACAACCAGCAGCTATTCACGTATTTTAAATAGGTTAGGATATAATGGCTCAGAATCAGGACACTGTCTCACCTTTATGTGACTTTTACTTATCCTTTTGTACAATGAGGCTGGCGCTGTCCCACCTTCTAGAGGTCATGTGCTTTGCGTTGCTTTTCCTATCCCAGTAGAAGCTGGTCTGGTCTGTCCATGATTCTGCACTCCCTGAGCGGTCTCTCTTAGGACTGATGGCACCTAAGCACGAGCTCGCATGGCTGGGGGAAAATGGTGCTAAGTTTCTGTGACCGTGAAACAAAATACATGCACCAATTGCAATTTTCAGTCTCGTTGGTCTTCGAGTCCAATTCAATGTCGTTCTACTGCTCTATTACAATTACATTGTATTGAATTTCTACTAGTCTCAAGAAAAAATTACTTGATGAATTCCACTGAATAAGAAGGCCAGACTACAAGACTGAGCCCAGTTCTGTTGTCTACCATCTGGACACTCGGTCTGGTCTTTCAGGACCTAGATCAAATTTTAGTTGCCTTCTGTTTTAGTTTGGAGAACTTTTAAAAAGGGCTCTCACTTCAACGAAGTGATCACAGTTTAGTCTTTTCTTCTCTTGTCGTGAGTCACGAAAGAAAAAAGTAAATGCCAAAGTTTCTGTAACATCACAATCACACTGTGGATAACCAAAGCGTCAAAGGCTTCCTGTGGTTCGAGACAAATTGCAATGTGGTGAGGAGAGTAATGATGCTGTTTTAGTCAGAGAACATGATTCATTCACTGGTCTTTGGAATAGTTCAATCACTTTGCCACCCATTTTCCATAGTAAACTCGTGGTGCAAGGGCAAATTAATGGTAATTGACAATGAAACTTTCTACTGTAACTACCATTAGCAAATGAGTATGAAAACACAGTGCTCGGGCTTCCCTGGTGGCGCAGTGGTTGAGGGTCCGCCTGCCGATGCAGGGGACACGGGTTCGTACCCCGGTCCGGGAAGATCCCACATGCCGCGGAGCGGCTGGGCCCGTGAGCCATGGCCGCTGAGCCTGCGCGTCCGGAGCCTGTGCTCCTCAACGGGAGAGGCCACGACAGTGAGAGGCCCGCGTACCACACACACAAAAAAACAAAAACCCACAGTGCTCAAGCTTTAACCACTCTTGAGAGAGGAGTGTGACATCTGAAAGATTCCCTGTTGAAGACCCCAGAGTAGCAATGTCTTTATTTTTTTAGATTTTAGCTTATAAAAACGATAGCAATGAACTGTCTTAAAAACTATGATATCCATAAAGAACTCAAACCCTTATAGCTAAATGATAAAGTACTTGAACTAAATATGAACGAAACAGTAGAAGAATCACACCAATAATATTTTACAAAACCCAAGAGTTTCCAAAATAGTTTGCTTACAACAAAACCACAACATCAGGATATTCTCCCAATGAACATTATACTCTGATTGACTTTTTAAAAAATAAATGCCTTCTCACTGAAATTCGCCTGACCTGGATTTACATCCCAACTGTTCCATTTCTAGGTGTAATTTGCAGAGCAGCTTACATAAAGTTTTTGAGATTCAGTCTCATCTGTAAGATGGGAATTATTAATAACCAGCCACATAAAGGGTATTGTAAATCTTAAGTCAAATAATCAACAAATTTTAAAAAAGATAAATGCCTTCTCTTAAAAAGGAGAGTAAAAGTACATATATGCCCTGTTGTTAACCTCTGGTGACAGCTGACCCTTAGCCATTTATCCTATAGACTTGACCTATCACAACAGCCCATCCTGTCGAGATATTGGCCTCATTTTTTTTTCTCATTTGATTCTTTCTCCAGGATATTCAGTGCCTCTTTCTTTTATTTTTTTTTAATTAATAGTTTCCATCACAATGTAAATCTAATAGAATACCTAATAAAGTCAGTAGAGTTTCCTAAGTTTTCTCTTCTCTTCTAGGGATTGATGCAGAGTTGCAACCAGATGCAGGCCTCCTACCTCTTTCAGCAAGATAAACACTACGACCTGTCCTACGACACTGGAGATAAGGCCTTACAGTGTGGGCGTCACGTTGATGTTTTTAAACTCTGGCTAATGTGGAGAGCAAAGGTGAGCACGCTGGGATCGGCTGAATGTCGACTAAAAACAGACACTATATCTGGTGACCCTTATGATGACATGTTAAAAATTGATTTGCAAATTGAAAATTATTTACCCAAAATTAAGTGTCTTGAATCCTAGCTCTAGTTATCTACATGGACAAGAATATAAGAAAACCCATTGAGTGTTTTCTTTCTTTTAAACCTAATTGCTTCTGATGCTCGCTCATCTAGAACACCAATACATGTTGCTTTGTACGGCAGAACCTCTGGATCCCTAAGAAGTGCTTCATTGTTGTTCCTGTTCCAGCTCTTGTTTTTTACCCAGTGATTGATCCGTTGGGCAGGTTAAATGCAGTCTTTTTGTTTGGAGAGTAAAAAGGAAAAAGAAAAAACCCAGCACGGTAGTTTATTTTTGACATTTCACAGGGTGACCTCTAGTTATAAAGCCTTTTTCAAAAACTCTGGAACTACCTAGTGACCTCTTTTGGTTCAGTTTCTCTGTTTACCTCAGAATTTAACGGTAGATGATCACCCCTCTTTCAGAAACGGAACTCTGTAACTAATGGTGTGCGCCACTGGCTGGACCTAATTATAGCTTTCAAAGAGCATATGTGTGCAGTTAAATGTAAGCAGGCTGGAAGGGTCAAAGATTCTATTTTTCATTTTGGCCAGATTCCTAACTTACATGTCACAAATCAGTGACCTTCCACCTGGTTTCATTAATCTCCCATGGGAGGCAACGGCCAGAGCCAGCGGGGACACTGGAAAAACCCAACTGCTAGAAAAATCCAACTGCTAACATAGTACGTGAGAGAAACCTGACAAAGGCAGAGATGAGAGGGAAGCTGGCATGCCCCGAGGTCCTGTGTGTTTGGGAAATGGTCCACGAATTTGGCTCTCAGCTCTCTAAGTAGCCTACACAAAGAGGTAACAGGTTCAGCACCATAGGAACAAGCAAATAACTTGGTCTGCTGCATGAGACCACCAAATGGGTCCTTCCTCAGGTCTGTGTAAAGAGGTATGGCCCACGTCCACAGCACCCAGTCCATATGCCGGTGTTTATAAAAGTGTTCAAAGCAAACTGAATCGACTCAAACAGTTCAGAGAGGCGGGTGGCTAACAAGAAAAAGAGGGGGCTTGGGAGTGAAACAATGCAGTCAGCAACTATCCTATGGAATCTTCTTTAAACCCATCCTGGAAAAGGGCAGTTTAACTAGAAAGACTGTCTTAAAAACTATGATATGGACACATGCCTTTTGCTCAATGCACAAATAACTCTTAGATGGTTTCCGAGGATGGCTAGACTACATGGTCTTCAAACAAGCCTCCATGATGGTATTTGCCCCGGCTGAGTTTTCTCTAAGTATTGCTAAGGATCAGACAGCTACCTGGAGTGAGGCCCAAGGTGAGTTACTGCCCCATAAAGGTGGGTGATGAGCGAGGTCAAATCCCTTGAGCTGGGCAGGGGACCCCTTCCCTTTCCTCTTTTGAAAGTTGAGAGCCTGACAAGGATAGGTATCTGGTCCCCACCGCCCAAGGCAAGACTCATGCGGTAGGCAATAACACTTTCATTTGGCAAAAATAAATCAATCGAGAACGTAGATTATTGGTGTACTCTCAGGCTGGTTTTTTTTTTTTTTTTTTTTTTTTTTGCGGTACGCGGGCCTCTCACTGCTGTGGCCTCTGCCGTCGTGGAGCACAGGCTCCGGACGCGCAGGCTCAGCGGCCGTGGCTCACGGGCCCAGCCGCTCCGCGGCATGTGGGATCTTCCCGGACCGGGGCACGAACCCGTGTCCCCTGCATCAGCAGGCGGACTCCCAACCACTGCGCCACCAGGGAAGCCCTCTCAGGCTGTTTTAAAACGAGCAGGTTTTTCATTTCATTGATTTGTGGGAATTGTAAAATGACAAAGGTAGATATCGGCTAGTACGTTGAAGCGAGCTTGGTCTCTAAACATTGTCCGGTATCACTCTTTTGTCTCTTGTTCCCCTGGTGTTTTTATTAAAATGATGATCATTAGCTATATTTATACAAAAATGTTTCTGACATTGTTCATCGGTTCCTGCTGCTGCTTTTCCATCGGAAACCTCCCTGCCAGTGTGGTGCAGCCGGCTGGTTCTCAGAGAAATCACTCGGAGGACGTCAGGTGTGAATTAAACAGCAGGACCAAATGAAGCTTGACATAAAGGCAAAGGATCCAGTTTCTAAGGGGCTGAAATACAGGCACCAGAAGAGGGGGCAACGAGAGAGAGAGAAAGAGAAAAATCACAGTGGCTGCGTAACTTATGGACACATTTTTTTTTTTGCATCGAAAAATAGTTTAATATTATACATTATCATCATCCAGAATTTAAAATATTTTAAAGTAATTATTTCATGTACATCATGCTTGTGTAAAGGAATAATTCATTTTCTAACATTCATATATAAGGTGTGAACAAAAATGAAGACACACTGATAACTTGGTAATTAATGAAAGTCGAGACATTATTTATGCTTAAAATGCAGAAATAGATGACAGTGAAGAATTACAAGTGAGAATTTGAGTTACTTAGAAGACGTGGACACGTATTTTTTTAATTCCTTACGCAAACCCTTAAGTGTCTAGACAGCTAAACGGGAAAAACGTTCATTGTCTTTCAACTTAAAGCTGCCTTTTTAAAAAATGAAGTGATAATAATTATTAAAGTAATAAGCTCAGCCCTACAGTCCACATCAAGGGTGAGGATAATTACAATCCAACACCCCTAGCCCTGTAGTAATGCCAGACAGGGCAGGAGAAGTACCCACTCCTAAGGAGAGCCGTAAGAGAGTTGGCCATGTCATTCTATTTTGCATCTGCCAAAGCAGTACAGTAAGTCCTCTACATACGAACCTTCAAGGTGCAAACTTTCAAAGATGCGAACGTGCCTTCACATGTCCAATCACGTAAGTTAGTTCACGTGTCTGGTGTACCTTGTCACGTGCGTGCATCCTCTACAAGTGGTTGTGCTTTTGTGTACTTTACAGTACTATTTTCTGTGTTTGTTTCTTATGTATTATTTGTTAAAAGTATTATAAACCTTTTACAGTACAGTACTCTATAGCCGATTGAGTTAGTTGGGTACCTAGGCTAACCTTGTTGGACTTAAGGACAGATTGGACTTATGAATGCACTCTCGGAACAGAACGTGTTCGTTTCTAGGGGACTTGCTGTAATGAGGAGGAATGCGGCATTAATCAGCAAACCCTCTGTTATCAGATACACCTGGAGAATACAATGTTCCAGTGAATCCGCATTTTCTCCTTAGTAAGATAAACCACATGAAAAATATTGACCTAAGTATAAATTACAGTTCTTTCACCGGTTGATAGAAAATGGAGCTAAATGCACTGAAGACGGCCATCATGTTAAATCCAAGGCAACTTGACTGGAGCAGATTAATGCAAAAAAGAAAATATTGAGCCTCCTGATGTGGGATGCTGGGAGGTGTTCTGGATGGTGGTATGATCTGTAAGCCTTGCACTGGCAAAGACACTGTGTCTGCCCTCAACTCTGTTCTTATTGGGTAGACCGTTTATTTTGTCTGAATTTTATTAGAGAATCCTAGGACTTTAACCTCAGTGGTTAAAACTCACGGGTAGACATAAAAAAAAACCCCCCAAAATCTTAAAAGGAGTCCCCTCTTTTAGGCCTGCAGTGATGGCTTAATATGTAACTATTGAGTTTTTACCGTAAATCTTCGTGTTTGTATATGATTATGCAAATTGTCAGATTTCCTTATAGTTTTCTATGATTGGCCTCTGTAATTAAAATGTAGATAACAGAGGGGTTGGCAAATGGCTGAGGGAAAAAAAATAACAGGAGAAAGCTATTAAGGGGAATGCCTGGCACTCTTTGCTGAGTGACTGAACGTTCCCTTTCTCTCTAAGATATTAATTTATTTTAATAAGCAGATACTGAGCATCTGTTACTGTGCCTGGCGCTGAATGGGCCCGGGGGCTTCAGTTCTCCAGGCAGGAAAGAGAAGCGCTCCAATGACCATCACAAAGGACAGAACACAACTGGTTATAAAGGAAACACAGACACACCTTGAAGAGTTAAAGAAGGGAGAGTTCAGTCCTAGTTTGGAAGCCAAGAACGATTTATCAAGAGGTGATCTTCGAGATGGGTCGTGAGCAGGATGGTAGAATAACTAGGATTTTGACCAGCAGAGCTGGGAAAAGGACATCCCAGGAGGAAGGTCAGGCAGGGGCTAAAGGGCGTATTTTGAGCTAGTAGGGAGTCTCAGTTGACTGAAGGAAAATGAGGGTGCTGCCATCCAGATGAGAAGTGAGAGGGCCTGAGTGGGTGCCTCTAAACCCATCCTGGGTGTGTGGGGGTGAGGGATAAGATAAGACATCTTTCTCCCAAAGCTCCTTCAGTGTAGCCTGATGCTGGGATCCAGCCTTCCACCCACAAGTGCTCCTCTGAAGCTTCAGCTTCCGTCACAGCGACTCAGGTCACGGCGATGTGATGCCTGATAAGGTTTTATATGTGTCTTTGTCATTTTCATAAGAAGAGCTGTGTGGTATATAATGATTCAACAAGCATTTGATAAACGAATGAATTTTGGAGAATCTCCTAAAAACCTGCAAAACCTTGAAAATAAAATATAGATCTTTTTCCCATAAATACCCCATTTGAAAAGAGGAGCCCCAGGCTTCAAAGGGCACATCGGAGCTCCTGCGTCGCTCCCCCTGTACCTCTTTAGCCTTCGTCTGAGGGGGCAGTCAGAGTACGCCTGAGCGTCTCCAGAGTGAAGTCCCAGACTAGCAAAGGCTGGAGGGCTCCCATCCCGTCCGTGGTAACCCCACTCCCTTTGCAATACAATCACACTCATTTTCAGAGCGTTCATTTCACCTTGCTACATCTCTGTGTGGGAAATCAGACAGGCACCGTCATTCCCATGTGACCAGAGAGGTTAGCCAAGGCCATATGGTTGGACAAGGTCAGAGTCATACTGGTCCTGGACATAAACTGGATCAGGTCCATGCGAGATGAAATCCAACTCTAGGCTGGTCCAAAGGATCCAGTTTGGAGAACAATCAACTCCCCTCCCTCTTACCTAAGGTCCATCCCAAGTGGACCCAAACTGCCAGGTCGGCCCAAACCAATCCTAAATCCTTGGCACTCACAGACTCCTGGAGTGCAGGGGTGCTGGCCTGAACGGTCAGGCACCAGCTGGGTCCTTGGAGTCAACAGGAACCAGTCAGCAAGGGTGGTGGTCTCCAAAGAAATGAATTTCTGAGCGCATCAGACCTCTTTAATGCAGCTTGTTCTTAAACACGTTTCAGAGGTTACAAGTCACTGGCTCTGCCAGACCCCCCCCCCCTCCCCCCTTTGGCTGGGACGATGGGACTGTGTTAACAGGAAAGTGCGCCCATCTCATCTGTATTACAATTGCTTCCTCTAGACGCCAGCTTGGATTAGTCACTGGTAGGCCTGTTCTAAGCTCCTGGGATGAGCATTAGCTGTTTCTCTAAGCTTCCCCCGAGCACTCCACAAATACCAAAGGAGTTAGGCGTAAAGCCGTGTTGAAAAGTAATCCCCTAGTGTGCCCTGTTGTCAGTTAAATAGTTCCAGTCCAAGGCTGTTGTGTTGTTTTTCCCAAGTCCAGATCCTGGGCTTCCAAGAGCTGGAAGCTAAAAGACCTCTGTGATCATGTTCACCCATTACAGACAGATGGGCCATTTATCCCCAAAGGAGAAGTCTAATAAGCTTTGCAGAATGACGGGCTAACAAAGCATCTGTGTGCCCCTCAAGAGACTGTCATCCGTTCGCCCAACAGATACTCATTGAGCACCTGCCCTATTCGTTCTATAATGGGGGGTACACTGGTGAACAGAAGTGGGGTCTGGAAATGACAAATTTACCTGATGGGCAGGGACTAAGCAGGCATCCTGGCGGTGGGATGTGTCTCTGATGATGCTTCTTATCCACAAGAAAAGGATAGCCAGCCCTCCGGTCATTAATGACTTCCATAATTACTCCTCTGAGCGGCAGAGGCAAATTTTCCCCTCGAGTAATCAAAATAATTGCCTGGGGAATGGAGGCCCGGAAAGAAAGGGATTGTGCCACGGAGAGCGGTGATGGCGAAAGGGAACAAAAGCACCTGACGGGGAGAGCATTAGAGGAGAGATAATTGCCAGGAAAGCCTCTAGTAACACAGTCTAATGTCAGGAAAGTGCTGGCGCAGAGCTGAGACCGAAGGGGCAGAAAGGCCACCAGAGTCCAGAGAGATTCGTCCCCGCATCTCACCTGAGAGCTCGCCCACCTTTCTCAGCCTGCTAAGCCTTCTTCTTCTTCTCTCACTTAGGGGACCACTGGGTTTGAAGCACATATTGATAAGTGTTTGGAGCTGGCGGAGTATTTATACAATATCATCAAAAACCGAGAAGGTTATGAAATGGTGTTTGATGGAAAGGTATGTATTCTGATTTCTACAATCCTCCAAAGTTTAGCCCATTCCAATTCTTATCACTAGTATTTTTTGATGTTACGAATGTACTGTCCACGTAAGTGGGACCATTACAAAGGAGAAGCAGGGGTGAGAGGGTAAAAATCAAACTCACAAAAAATGACTCTGTATAATGGTGTGAAAATCAGGCACTCCAAAGGTGATTACAAATGTGAAAAGCAGGACTGTATCCGGAAGCTGCAGAATAGATTTGAAATGTCCTTGGAATTTTCAAACTTGCCAGTTTGGGCTGAGCGTGAATCTTACTTTCCTTTTCGTAGCCTCAGCACACAAACGTCTGCTTCTGGTATGTACCTCCGAGTTTGCGTGTTCTAGACAACAATGAAGAGAGAATGAGCCGCCTCTCTAAGGTAAGGACGCGAGCTCCTCTGATCTGTACCTCGGTGTATGTAATGGACCTTTCACGTGCATGTCATCCTTATGACAGACGTGCATGTCATCCTTATGACAGACGTGCATGTCTTTAGGAGAAATCATCCTCAGCCTTAGTCAATTCAGTAATTCAGAATTAGAAATGAAAACATTAGGACACATAAGATATTAAGGTGAACTTTTGTTCGCTTGTGTCAATAGTTTTTCAGAGTTTCAGAAAAGTTTCTTACTAAGTGCGAAACCCTTAAAACACAATGTCCAGGAACCAGTAAAATCTACACACACACGCGCGCACACGCACACACACAACCCCAGAGGGAAAAGCGCTAAGGTGAAATAAATCATCTGCACTGTCCAATATGGTAGAATAGCTACATGTAGTTATTTAAATCTAAATCAACTAAAATTAAATTCAACTCAAAATTCACTTCTCAGTCACATTAGACACATTTTAACTTGTGACTCGAGACTAATATATCAGATTGTGCAGACAGAAAACATCTATGTGGTTACATAAAGCTCTCTTGGTCAGTACTGACATAGGCCCAAAATAGGAGGAAATGTGGAGTCTTCTGGGCCACAAGAGAAGTTAAATTCTGGACCTAACAAGGCAATGGTATTACTCTTTGTGGCCTCTTGCCCACTACAGGGCTCAGCATACAATAGGCACTGAGAAATGTTTGTTGAACTAACGTGCCATTTACATATTCCAGAATAGGGAAGGGAAACACACTTAGGAAACCTACTAGTGGATCACAGATGTCTTCCCAGTGCACACTTTGGCTTGAAGACAGACATATAGGTAACAAATGGTTATCACTAAAACGAGCCCAGCCACAGCTTCATGAGGGAGGGAAAGACGAGAATCTGGTTGGTGCATTTTCTGCTCCAGTCAGGACTGTGAGTGTGCAGATGGCCCACTGCCACTGAGGCAAAGTGGACACAGAAGGCCAGGGGCACCATGGGGACGGGACCACATACAAACGCATTAGACCAAGGCAGGAGGCAAGGAGATGTCCTGCAGGTGTTCATCAGACAAGAGTCCCAGGCGGCATACAGTGAGTCCCCTACACACGAACCTTCAAGTTGTGAACTTTCAAAGATGTGAACGTGCATTCCATTGTCAGGTGTGAGTGAAATTGCAGCTTGCCCTCCATCTCCTATTGCTAACGATCCTTCAGCTCCACCATCTCCCACCTCCTCTCCCTCCTCCAGTCAGTAACTCTTCTTGCCTGTTCACTCAGTGCCAGCCCCTGTATGCCAGCTGTCGTACGGTACTACTATACTTTTCAAGGTACTGTACTGTAAGATTAAACATGTCTTCTTTATTTTTTGTGTTTGTTTTTTATGTATTATTTGTATGAAAACTGTTATAAACCTATTACAGTACAGTACTATATAGCTGATTGTGTTAGTTGGGTACCTAGGCTAACCTTGCTGGACTTACGAACAAATTGGACTTAGAAATGTGGTCTCGGAATGGCACTCGTTCGTATGTAGGGGACTTACTGTGTTGGTCACCTCTTGTATTTCTGGTTCTTTTTCTTCTTCATCATCTTCTTGAATTTTAATTTTTATTATATTTGATCATTATCTGCATCTCTTCTATCAGATTTTATAGCCCTATACTGACTGATGGCCTTTCAGAAGGTCAACAGTGGATTTAAAAGTACATTGGTAAGAAGAGACAAGATAGGGGTAGGGAAGTAAAGAAGTACTAACTACTATGTATAAAATAATAAGCTACAAGGATATATTGTACAGCACAGGGAATAGAGCTGATATTTTATAATAACTGTAAATGGAGTATAACCTTTAAAAATTGTGAATCACTGAAACATATATTATAAATCAACTATACCTCAATAAAAATACTAATAAACAATAATAAAAGTTTATAGAAAGTATTACAAAAAGTACATTGGTAGGGCTTCCCTGGTGGCGCAGTGGATGAGAGTCCGCCTGCCGATGCAGGGGACACGGGTTCGTGCCCCGGTCTGGGAAGATCCCACATGCCGCGGAGCGGCTGGGCCCGTGAGCCATGGCCGCTGAGCCTGCGCGTCCCGAGCCTGTGCTCTGCAGTGGGAGAGGCCACAACAGTGAGAGGCCCGCGTACGGGGAAAAAAAAAAAAAAAAAAAAGTACATTGGTAAAGAAGTAGATTGGCCTCATATATAAAGTGACCTTTTTAAAGCCTATGTTATTAAATGTAATGGGAAATTTAATTGGTGAGAGTTTAATGTTTTCAAATATCTTATTTATGGTTATTCTGCTTTTTGATTTTTCAAAATTTCTCTCAGCCTTCCACGATGTAAAAACAAAAAGGTTTTGTAACACATGGTGAGAAATACATTTCTGTGGTATCTTTGTGAGATTATTTCATGATGCTTTAATCTGAGCCCTCTCTGGAAGAAACAAATGTGGATTTAAATTATGGAAGAGTTCCCTGGTTATTATTTTCTAAAGGATTGAAAAAGCTAATGGCACAAAGGATACAATGGTACCCTAAAACTCTTAAGGCATCCCCCAAAGAGCTCTTGTTGATTGAGCCTTCAGTGAATTCTTCAACATGCAGCCCCTTTTTCCTAACTGACTTCCTTTAGTCAGCAAAACCAAGAATGTGACCCCCAAAAAAGAGTCTAGAAAAAAATTAAAATGCTACATACTCGTCAGAAAAGTCAGATTCTCTTTTTCCTTCTTAACTTGTAGTTAGTGATCGTGCAGTGAAGTAGATGTTCCGTGTTCCTGCTAATTTGAGTTCGGCAGCATTTTCTGGAAGCAACCAAAAGCCATATGTATTTAGATGGCTGTGGTTTCTGCCAACCCAGCTAGCTTTAGGAACTGGGGGGGGCGGGGGGGGGTTCAATCTCACTTTCTGCCAAAACCTGTTTGGGATGATGGCTGTTACCGTCAGTCTTTTGACTTCTGATCTGCATTTATTTCAGAAATTGGTGTTGAATGTCCTTAATAATTAATCCCATTCCTGTGTATTCTTACTTGGACTGCCTATGAAAACGCAATCAGAATTTAATTCACTGAGTAAAGCGTTAGCACTGTTTTGTCAGTGCTAAAGAGCAAGCATGATTTAGTGCACAAATAAAACTAAGGAACAGTTATGTGATCTTTTTCCTTAAATTCCTGCAGACGCATGGATTTGGAATTCTTTTTCTAATCTGGGATTTCTCTTCCCAGGAACACACTGACTTGCCACGCCTCACAGCACGGAGTGATACATTTCATGTCCTTAGGCTAAATTATTCTAGTAGATCCATTTTCAGAACTTAATCCCAGTCTTGAAATATTTAAATTCTTTTTTATATTTATTCCCCGGCATGAGCCTGACGCCCTGCATACATCGCTAATCCTTTGGGTGAAAGAGGATCAACCCAACAGGAACATTCCTCCTTACGTTACCTCCTTGTGGAATAAGGAAGGAGCAGAAGGGGATGTAAGAATGTGTTCATCTAGAATCAGAAAATCTCAATGCTGGAATCATCATCCACATTCATTTTTAGGTGAGGAAATTAGGTTCAGGATGTGAAGTGAAGGTGAAATGAACATGAAGGTCAAGTCTGGCTTTGGCTTTGGCTTTCATAACTAACAAATAATTGGTCCTGATGGGGAACCATGTTGATTTTTCACACTGAGTACTTTGAGGATTAAAACCTCATTGCAAACCAATGATTATCTAAGTGTTGATATTCAAAAGTCACATGTTTATAACACCATTCTATTTGAATCTATCCTTCATTTAAAATGAATACAACTGTGATGGAAGGCATAGTTCCCATATTGAACTGAGTTGCTGACTATGAATATCTAACATACGTCTAAAGCTTCCCTCACATCTACATTCCTGGTTAGGTATTTGCAGCAACGAACCTAAAAGATCAATGTTATATTTACAGACTCCAGTGGTGAAATATGTGGACAGATCCTGCATACAGCTGGACATAATTTAAAATGTACGCCTCATCCTAGGAGCTCTTCCTCTTATGCCACTTTTCATAGTCAGTAAGGACTCAGGGAGCCCTCCGTGTGCACACAGTGCTGTCCTGATAAAAGAAGTGAAGGACACTGTCCCTGCCTTCCAGGAGCTTACAGTTGAAGTACAAAGATGAAGTGTATTTTCTTATAACTGAGGGGATGATAGGAAATTCGAATATAGACAGAATCTATGGATAAGGATCTTGTACTTACAACTTGGAGAAAATATGCTAATGGACTGCAGAAGTCAGGAAAGTCTTCCTAGTGGGTGTAGGACTGTGGTGGAGCCTTGGAATCTGCATAGGATACAAACTGGAAGTGAAAAGGAGTTCTAAGCAAATAGAACAAGTGTGACATGGTGAGACTGAGGATCGGTGTGAAGGGGTAAAAATATGTGTGGTACATCCAAGGGCTATTGAATAAGTAGGTCTTGTCAGAGCTGCAGATTCATTTGGGTGGGCACTGGATGAGTCCTCAGAGCTGGTGACAAAAGGCATTTGTGCTGAACTGGAGTTTGAACTTAAATTCATATACAATAGAGGACCAAGGGCTGTAACCATCCATCTGGCATAAATGTGGTAAAATCGTGTCTGTGATCTGATTCTGTAATGTTAAATCCTTGTGGGTGCAGCTTTTTGCCTCAGCTGATTCTTCATGATTATTAGGTAATATATTTCAAAACATCTTATAAACTGAGTTAATGCAAAAGGAGAATAAAAAGAAACTAGGAAGCTTTAGGGTCTCAAGAAGGAAAATAGCGTTAGGATCTCAAAAGTCTGCTTATTTTCACACATCACTTGATAGTGAGCCTTACATCTTGGTAAGATGAACCATGTGAAGTCTGTGAACCATGTATTACTTCCAATGAGGGGGAAAAAAACCCATCCCCCAAATGTTGTATTGCCAAGTTCTTTAGCCTTGGAACCAACATCAGATTCTTCTTGGTCTCCCAAAACACTAAGTAGAAAGTCAAGATGTCAAGCTCCTAAGAAACAAAAAAAACAAAAAAAAACTAGGGCTTCCCTGGGGGCGCAGTGGTTGAGAGTCCGCCTGCCGATTCAGGGGACACGAGTTCGTGCCCCGGTCCGGGAAGATCCCACATGCCGCGGAGCCGCTGGGCCCGTGAGCCATGGCCGCTGAGCCTGTGGGTCCAGAACCCGTGCTCTGCAACGGGAGAGGCCACAACAGTGAGAGGCCCGCGTACCGCAAAAAAGAAAAAGATGTCAAGCTCCTGATGATAGCCTACCACTGATTATTCCTTTCAGCACCTTCGAGATCTTGAAGGTGTTACACTGCTCCAGCCCTCTGATCCCAAGAAAAGTGAGAGGCAGTTCCTTCAAGGGATGACAAATATGGTTCTGACTGTTCAGTTAAAAACTAAAAATGCTACTTGGTATTGGGTTCTTTCATGAAAGGAAGAGTCCCCGGGAGAAACAGTCACCGTCGTGGTCTGGTCTCTTCCGCAGGTGGCTCCAGTGATTAAAGCCAGAATGATGGAGTATGGGACCACAATGGTGAGCTACCAGCCCTTGGGAGACAAGGTCAATTTCTTCCGCGTGGTCATCTCAAACCCCGCAGCAACTCACCAAGACATTGACTTCCTGATTGAAGAAATAGAACGCCTTGGACAAGATTTATAATAACCTAGCTCACTAAGCTGTTTCAATTCTCTAGGTAGACAATTAAGTTGTCACACACTGTGTAAACGTACTTGTAGTTTGTTCCAAAGTAAGTCTATTTCTGTATTGTGGCGTCAAAGTAGAGTACAGTTTAAAAATCAAAAACAAACATTGCTCCTTTTAAAAATCCTTTCTTAAGTTTAGAATACCTCTCTAATAATTAGTGAGAAAAGGCTGTGTTCTAATCACTAAGGAAAAGCTTAAAATTGTTACAAATACTTCCCTTACTTTTAATATAGTGTGCAAATCAAACTTTATTTTCACTTCAGAGTAGTAGGGTTGAATAGTGCCAAATTGCCCCTGAATCATAAAAGGTTCTCTGGGGTGCAGTGAAAAGGATAAAGTAAATATAAAATGTATGCTGACAATAAAAAAACTCTTGCCTTTTTCATAGTATTAGAAAAAAAAATTCTAATTTACCTATAGCAACATTTCAAATATATTTAAATACATATAATTTTACAAAAGGAAAATATATATATTAAAAAGAAATCCTATTTTGTAACATATAGATTTTTATTTTATATGGGTTATACAAACTGCAGGGGCAGATATTAAAAACTAAGCCAGATTTTTTTTTCTCTTTCTTTTAACGGAGGCACAATAAAACACTTAGCAAAGTTATTTTGAAACATAGGCCCACAAAATTCTTAAAAGGTATGATGCCTTCTTTCTGTTCATTTTATGACTTATCACATCTCTAAAGTTAGTATTACAAAACAGACACAAAAGGATACTGCAAGTTCTTTAAAATGATTGGTTAGCTCAACAGTAAGACTTACTTCCCATTTAAGTTTTCCATCCATTGGACCTTAGTAGACCCGCTCAGTAGGCATGACAGCCATGCTTCATCTTAGACTAAATCAGGGTCATCGTCTCTAGTCTGCTTTCCAGTTCAGCCTGTTTAGAACAGAAGGTTGATGCTGGTTCTTGAGATATCTTCCCAAACAGTATTCTTTTATTAAGTCATTTGGATTCATTAGAGAAAATAAAAATAAAATCTCATCAGCCCGAGCAGAGGAATGAAACACACTCCAGATGTGGTGAGCCCAGAAAATTAAACTTGGCCTTAGATCTCTGTGTGAGAATAATGATGTCATCCTGGATGCCACAGTGTCCCTGCCCAGGAAGGAGTCGTTCCCCTCCCGGGTCATTGCTCTTTCCCATTCACTCCCCATTCCGACCCACAAAAGTCTCTCCTGCTAAGCTCCCCGTGACTGGGATTCCCAATAATTAATTTCTACTCCATTAGTGGTTATTTTCCTCTCAGGAAATGAGCTCCTCACCTAGAATTTGGAGACGGCCTCTTAAGACCTTCTTTTATCATCTGTCTCCCATCAAGACCCAAAGTGACCAGACTATGTAGAGATCATATGCTCCTTAGAATTCAAAATAATATTTTAAAAGCATCCTTCTGCCCCTGCAAACCTGATGGAGAGACATGAGCTAACGAGAGCTCCCATAGATATTTATGGGGCACAGACTGTCAGAGTCAAAGAGGTAGTGGACCCATATATGCAGACTGCAGACGCACATTTAGGAACATTCATCCTTTCTGTACGCCCCAGTCAGAGCAGTGGTCAGGAAGACGGTAGGTGTATGAGGGAGGAAGGAGGACCCCATCCTTTGTCAAATAGAAAAGGCCTCTAATATGACCACGGGATCCAACCACCTGAAAGCTTCCTGAGCTTGCCCCTACGTTCTCTCTCCCAGGTTATATATGAAAACGTTGATATTTGAGATGAACATGGCTTTGGGCCCTCTCTGTCTAGGAAGCAAATGGATTCCCTATGACTATTAGAAGAAAACGCTTTATCTGTGCCCCAGAATTTCATGAAGGAACAAGGCTCCTATTCTAGGCTGGGTCTAATGACCAAGCATTCCTTTCCTTTCTAGAAATTAGCTGTTGAGAATAAGCACACAACTGCCCACCTATTGTGAGCCTCAGGCCACAGACCTCATCTCAGAGGCAGAGACACTAATTATCAAACCCGCCATCCTGCTTGGAGGAGACGGTGAAGCCCAGTGCTCTGATCTGGACAGATCCCTCTCTACTCCAGGACGCTTCTATCTAGGGTTATAGATTCTCTATCAGAAGCGGCTGCTTTTTCACTTGATGGTATGACAGAACTTAAAGGAGGAACATTTGTGCCTGTGTTTGAAGTTCCAGCAGAAGAGTTTTTACCAAGAGCTTGTTTCCCCGACCCCCTGCCCCTTCCAGGTTCGTCCCCAAGTTTGCTGGGAGCCTTCCTCAATCCTATGCAGTGAAAAGCTACCAGCCATAACCCAGGGAAGGAGGTAAATAAAAGCCTGATAAGTCCCGGTAGCTTAATAAATATTCTTTAAAGTAAGTTTGTAATCTACTCAAGAGAAAGGGAGGGAGGAAAGAAGGAAGGAAGGACAGAAGGAAGGAAGGACGGAAGGAAGGGAGATTGTTTTGAACTTTAGCCAAATTCCCAGTGCCAAAGGCCTTTATGTGGGACCATTCTTCACAAATATTAGAAGAGTTTGGCTTTAGCTTTAATCACAGTTGACATGGCCATTTTCATTCAGATAGCAACATTGTGTTTATTATTTTTAAATACTTGGAAAAAAAAGTGTGGTATGTCTCCATCGGAGACACATAAATGGTATTGACTTTCTGAACTGTCTCAAGGACGTGAGGAAAGAAAAGGAAATCAATTGTGTGTGTAACTGTGTTGCCTTTATTATACTGCTAGTACTGTCTCGTCACCTCAGATGGGGTTGTGCACTTTAGATCTGAACTTACAGTGTTGCAAATCAACATGTTTTGCTGTAAAAGCTTGTACAATATATTATTGATGTGTCTTTTCCTGTGTGGTAGCCGTACTGATTTTCTGAGAACCATGTTCGCATCTGTGCCCTTAACCCTCTCACCCGCCCTCTCTCTGCTAAACGGTGTGCCCTGCACCTCAGCTCTCACAGGGAATACCCTCGGCTCCGCTCGCTGCTGAGAAATCTCCTTTGAGAACTGTGGGATTTCACAAAATGCAAGGAGGATGCTACTTCAGTGTCTCCGAGAACAGAGGAAACCCGTATGGAGGGTCACAAACAGCCAACGTTGCAGGCGCTGTCCCTGCTAAGATTGGGAGTAGGTGCTACTCCTCAGAATACGGACCAAGAAAGCACGGGTGTAAATATAGCAGCAGGACAAGGAACCCAGGAACCTAACAGCGGGTGTCATCTTGCACGTGCCCTCCTGTTTTCAAATGCTAAGTGCAAATGCTGTGTACTGATTAGTTACCTGTGCCAAAGTCCTGTCCCCAGTCAGTGTTTGCAAAGGACACTGACATCTCCCCAGCATCACTCCGTTAAGGACAGAAATCAATAAAAACTATAAACACATGGCAACCTGTTCTTCTTACCAAATATAAACTTGTGTATGATCAAAGTATTTTATGTGTTGTTTCTCTAAATCCAAATAAATGTGTAAACGTGGACGTATCTCAGGCTCTGCATGTGTATTTCCGGCTTTGCAGGCCGTGTGAGGGGCTCATTTCTAGGGAATTGCCTGTATCAAAGGCCCTTCACTTGTCACAGAGCTCAGAGCATCTTTGCTGGGAAAAACTCTGTTACTCCCACAGCCGCTTCTGCAGGATATTGCTTGACCACTCTGATTTCTCCTTCAGCCAGACCCAGTCTTTAACAAAAAATGTATGTATTATGGGAAATTTCACGTACACACAGAAGTGGGAAAAATAAGTATAATAACCTCCCACGAAGGCTTCACCCAGCTTCAAAAGTCACTAATTCGGAGCCTGAATCTTGTTTCATCCATCCTTCCCCCGAGTCGTGTCCTCCCAACACCAAATAATTTTCATGTGAATCCGTAAAAGATAAAGAATCTTTTTTAACAAGTCCTCAATACAGTGATCCCAACTAAAATGATAATAGTAATGCCATAATGATATCAAATATCTCATTGCCTGGATTCTCAGATCTAAAGCAAAACCCATGGACCATGGCCTGTGCCCAGGAAGCCCAGTGAGGCCCCCATGAATTTCAGGACAGCTGGGACCTAACTACGCAACGCCAGTGCTCAATGCAACGCCGTATAATGTACGTGCGGGCTATGCGTGGGCTGTTGTGTATCTTCCATTGTGTCGAGGTTATTGCTGGACCTCTTTGGGTTGTGATTCTGGGAGGTATCACATGTCTGGGGGCTTTCCTCCTGTGCTTTTAGAGGTTAAGAAATGCAGGCAGGTTAAAAGCTATAACGTCACGAGGATTTAACTGGTGGAATGTATCCTGATTTGCCTTATCAGGTCCAGGCTGCCCTATGGGCTTGAGATGCCCTTAAAGGTATTATTCTGGAGTGAAGAGATAGTATTGATACTTCAAGCAGACAAATGGAGGGGAGGGGGAGGGCATAAGAGATGAAGTTTCTGGAAATTTTCAATATTGCTTATAGGGGAACCGGTGGACACCAGCCAATATAGAGGGAACACCTCGACATTCGTGTCTCGGTTTCCATTGTTCCCTCAGGCTGGGAAGAATCTCCCGAAACTCCTCCCATCTTCATGGACGTTGTTATAACAGTAATCTTCACAGATTCTTGTGCGTTTTAAATAAAATGTTAGCAGTTTGTGCTGTGCTTTGTACCCAATAGCGTGCAACAAATCTCTTTATCGTACTAACGCTGGTAATTGTACGTGAATTCTGTAAACCAGCTCTTGCTGTCTCCTTCGGTGCTCAGCGACCTCTGAATTCCCTACTTTCTCTTGGTCAGCAGTATTCGTACGTAACAGGTTGAGGCTGGAAATGTCCTCTCCTGCATTTTCCTCTGCTTGCCCAATGTTGATCATAAGCAGAGTCTGTTTCTTATGCTTCTGTGTCATCACCCTTCCTTCCTGGCCGCCCTCTAGCCACACACATGCCCTGACAAGACTCTCCGATCTCTGGTGCTCTCCTACAGGTAGAAGGCACTCCATCCATCCCGTCACCGGCTCTGCCCCTGGTGTGGGACCTGTTCTCCGCCAAGCCCATTTCCTCAGCTGAGAAATGAGGTGGGACCACTTGATCGCCAAAGGAAAGATGTAGGTGGAAGGTGGTTTAAGATGACAGGTTTATAAACCTGGACGGGTCCTTAGATGCATTCATTAATTCAGCTAACCTTTACTGACAGGCTACCATGTGCCAGATGTTTTCATATATTAATCCAGCGCCTTTATTTTATGAGTGGGACAAAGGAAGCTCAGAGAAGTATAGCCATTATCTAAAATCAAACTGAATTCATTGCATAAACAGCACTTATATATACATCATGTATCTAATATAAGACATATACACACCCACATACACACATATAACCACACAGATCAAAGTGTGTGCACACACACATACACACACACACACACATCCATTATAATTTAATGGACTTGGTGGTCCAACAATAAAATTCTAATTTATTTCAGTTATTGACACAAAACAAAAGCAAACACCAGCTCAGTGTTCAAGTTTAAGGAGAACTGGAGGGGCCGAGTCCCTTCAACACCAATAGTGGTGCTACAAAAGTATCTTGTGAATACTTGGTTGGTTAACAGGCATACCTGCTGAATTCCACCATGAAATGGAGAGGATTGGAAAGAGGAAAGGCCAGGGCGGGGAGGCTGGGAGGCCCTAGGGAGTAACTCTGTGCTCCTGTCACCACCTTTTCAGCTTGCCATTCATTCTGCAACCTGTTCTTCCAGCCCCCAAGGGATTGGTACACTAGGGATGTCCCAGGAAAATGTCAAACAAAAATTGCTCTAAAAGGACAAAATAACTACAAGTGGACTATTTTCTGCCATAGAGAGAGCAGAGGATTGCATGTGAAAGCAAAGATGGGATAAAACTTTTGACGTGGGAGGCTGAGAGGGTGGACAGAGATAGACCAAAGGCCAAGGAAGTGAATATATCAGAATCTATCGGGTCACCCCAGATCTGGCCTGCTCCTTCCTGAGGGTGCTATGGCCCTGTCTCACAGCTGGGCTCGCCTAGTCCGCTCTCAGAAGCCCAATCCAAGGGAGCTGCTCCCATTTTCATTAGAAGAAAATACTATCCCTGAAAAGCCCTGACTCGGTTTCACCTTGCCCCCAAAGCCTCCTTCACGGGCCCCCAAGTAAATACACCGCGATTCTAAGGGTTTCATCTGTGTCACCTGCCACTCACTGGCATCCCTGTTGCCTTGAAACTGTTCTCCAGCCATTTCTCATCTTTGAATCTAGTCTTTCTGTTTCACTTTGAGGGCAAAGAGAGGTCTTCTGATCACAGGCTTAGAGACCTGCAGAGACTCTGAAAGATCGTCCATTCAAAGTTTTGCAAACTCTGGCCCGAGGGCCCAGGGAGATGGAAGATGTCTCTAGTTTGGAGCAGAATAAGAAGTTCACGATGAGGAAGGGGTTTCGTACAGCGGAAGCCAGTCTCTCATCTCAGATTATGCCCTTGACGCATTTCATTGTTGCTGTCATTCATCAATGCCCTATCATTTCTAAAATGATAGCAATGATATCTTATTTGGCAAGAGGAAGACTTGGCAACTCTGCTAACTGCATTTTTCCTATAAACCACAAATCTGAGAACCACTAATGCCATGAAATCTTTCCAATTCTCCGCACCCCCAAACTCCATCTCATGACACTTAGCTTTTAATAAATGTTATTTAAATTGACTGGAAGATTTGTACGCTAGACTGAAAGCTTTGAAAGACTATGGCTAGTGATGTAGTCTACATGTTGTGAGAAGCTACTGATGCCCCAATAATATTTTCATTTTCAAAGCCACACGCATCCCAACGTCTCTTGGCATTAGACTCCTCATACGTGGTTGCTTGCATTTTATTGTACTTCACCCAGGGAACCCCTTAAAGATATTAGAACCTAAGATCTTTCATGATGTTTCAAATAAACAAGAACCTTCAAAATTAGCCTTTGATAGATGGAGGAGAAGTTGTGACCCTGAAATATCAAAAGCATCTCTTCATTTCACTCTGTTGGCTTCAGAGGAGAGTGAGTTACAGGCTCTTTCACGATCTTGATGTTACCCAGGCTCCAGTGATTAGAATGGCAGTTCTTTTTGTACCTCACATAGTGTTTCCTGGTCCATGATTCAAGCAGATGTACAAATCTGACACCATTTGCCACCGCATGGAAACTGACAATTCTCAGCAACATATATCGAAATGTCCATTGAGGAAAAAAGCACCTGGCTTAACATCTGTCCTTGTTTATTTGAAGAAAACTCTGATTAGAAATGACTTAATAAACTCAGTTCTTTTCTTTATTCTTACCTTCCCAGTTAATTCTTAGAGGAAGTTTGCAGTAGGGGATAGGTAGGGAGATGAGTAGAAGGAGAGAGAAATGAAGCTGCTATTATCATCATTATTATTATTACTACTACTACTACTACTATTGTTATTATTTTAGGCTGTGCCGCACGGCATGTGGGATCTCAGTTCCCCAACCAGGGATTGAACCCACACTCCCTAAATTGGGAGCGTGGAGTGTCAACCACTGGACCACCAGGAAGTCCCTAAGCCGCTATTATTGTTTTAATCTCTTCATCCCAAAAGGACATCAGAGAGGGTTTTTTTTTTTTTTTCTTCTGGCCTTCCATGAGCTGCAATTAACACATATCTACATCATGGGTATATGTGAGTATTTTAAGACTAAATGATGAAAGAGATTTGTTTTGACTGTAAAAACAATATTACCCCAATGTAGATGAGATTTTTGAAGATGTTCCCATTCCCATACCTCCCCTGATATTTTTTGCATCTGTAATAATAAAGAGATTCCAATTCCCATGCTAACCCAAGCAGCATTGAAATTACCTGCCCAGCGTTTACGATAAACCACCACAGGTGTTCATTGCAGAAGCAGACGGGTCCCAGGGAAATTTCTTCCTGTCCTTGACATCTACTGAGACACTGAGTCTCATTAGCTTCCTTCCCAGAGACTGCCATGGCCAAATAAACACAGACTTGATTTCGTAGGTGTTACGAGTGCTTGTGAGTACTGTAATTTCAGGGAGGAGGTGGCCTAAAGGGCTGGGTTTGTGATGGCCAGGGAACCTAGGCTACTGCCAGAAGAGATGGGATCTGTGTGCTCACATTTTCATTCCTCCAGCAAGGCAGCTGCTGGAGACATTGCCTGGCCTCAGATGCCAGCGCTGCTACTGATTAGCTCTGTGACCCTGAGCAAATCACTTAACATCTCTGAACCTCAGTTCCATCTGTAAAGTGAGGACAAAACTAGCACTTACCGCCTAGGATGATAGTGAAGATTCAGCTGAGAAGAGAACCTGTGCCTGGAACACAGTGAATGTTCAGTATGTGTTCGATACATTTTGATTCTGGCCTGCTGCCTGTAAGGACCAGGCTTCCAGGCAAGCCCTTCATCCTACTTCACTCACCTAGAGAAGATCATCCTGAACACAGCGCGGACGTGGCAGCACGTCTCCCTGTAGAAAGCCATTCTGTGATTCATCCCTGTGGACCGCAGCCTGGGGACTGAGGCGGCCTTGGCCAGACTCAGCCTTCCCTTTTGCAGAGAAAAGAGACCCAGGAGGACTGGGCAGGGTAGCTGAGGAGAAAGGAAGAACAAGAGGAAGTAAGTTATCTCAGTGGGGATGAATCATCCAGTAGCTATTTGAACCCGTTTCCCCAGGGAGCATCCTTGCCTCAGACAGGCACCCAGCAGAGTTACAGCCAATGACATGGGCATCAGCTTTGGCTTCACTGGAATGGCTAACATGCTTACATCCCCAAGCCCTCCCAGCTGCCATTTATACAAGGAGAATGAATCATTGGCCACACACCACGAGAAGGAAGAGTGACTTGGTCTCCCCAGGCCACTAAAGACTTTCCAGTGCCTCAAAAAGCAAGTAGCAGGGCTTCCCTGGTGGCGCAGTGGTTGAGGGTCTGCCTACCGATGCAGGGGACGCGGGTTCGTGCCCCGGTCCAGGAAGATCCCACATGCCGTGGAGCGGCTGGGCCCGTGAGCCATGGCCGCTGAGCCTGCACGTCCGGAGCCTGTGCTCCGCAAAGGGAGAGGCCACAACAGTGAGAGGCCCGCGTACAGCAAAAAAAAAAAGAAAGAAAAGAAAAAAAACCCACTTCACACCCTTTAGGATGACAATAATTTTTTTAAAACCCCAGAAAACAACAAGTGTTGGCAAGGATGTGGAAACATTGTAACCCTTGTGCATCGCTGGTGGGGATGTAAAAGGTTCAGCTGCTGTGGAAGATAGTATGGTGGTTCTTCAAAAAATTAAACATTGATTATGATATGATCCAGCAGTTCCACTTCTGGGTGTATACCCGAAAGAATCAAAAGCAGAGGCTCGAACAGATGCTTGTACATCAGCGTTCGCAGCAACATTATTCACAGTAGCCGAAAGAGGAAACCCCTCAAATGTCCATCAGTGGGTGATGGATAAACAAAATGTGGTTTGTACCTACGATGGATCATTATTCAGCCTTGAAAAGGAAGGAAATGTTGACACATGCTACAACGTGGAACATTATGCTCAGTGAAAGAAGCCAATCGCAAAAGGACAAATACGCTGTGATTCCACCCATGTATGTACCCAGAGTAGTCACAGCCAGGAGGCGGAAAGGAGAAAGGTGGGTGCCAGGGGGAGGGGAACTGGGGAGTTGTAATAGGTATGGAATTTCAATTTGGGAAGATGAAAAAGTTCTACAAATAGAGATGGATGGTGGTGATTTCACAGCACGGTGACTGTTCTTAATGCCACAGAACTATACACTGGAAACGGTTAAGTGGTAAATCTTATGTGTATTTTACCATAATGATGAAAACAATAGGTTTATCAACACTGCCTATAAATCTACAATTACCTCAAAAATAAAAAGTTTCATTTAGAAACAACTACAGATGGAAAAAATCGGTTTCTTCCCTTCACACACTTTGTTCTTGTTGGCTCGTTGGCGGTTTGTCGAATGCGTGTTGATGTCACAGTTGGTAGAGTGAGAAATTAACCCGCGGCTCCTAGAACATGTTCCTGCCCCGGAGTCCTAAGGCCCGGCCTCATCCACACGTCCAGTTACGGAGTGTGCCTCTCAGCCCATTTTGCCTCAGACTCGTTGAGGCCTTTGACTTCTTAAAATAAGTGTGATCAGGCCGTCAGCGCCTGTTTAAAGCTGAGCTGGGGAGTGCGGTGAACAGCTGGGAGCTGGTTTGCGTGTGCTGGCAGGGATGCAGCAGGAACAAGGCAGGGCACCGGGCGCTGGCGTGCTCGTGCCTTCCAGGTGTACCTCGAAAGGCTTCTAACGTACGCAGAGATTGACATCTGTCCGGCCAACTGGGAGCGGATTGTTCTGGGGGCCATCCTGCTGGCCTCCAAGGCGTGGGACGACCAGGCAGTAGTGGAACGTGGACCACTGCCAGATTCTGAAGGACATCACGGTGGAGGACATGTGAGTGTGGCCGGGGGCCTCTGCAGAGGAAACCTGACCCTTTGTGGACGTGCACAGCGTGGAGTGAGTGAATGTGACTGCACGTCTGTTGTGTGCTGGCTGAGAAAGGACACGGTTGCGGATAGGATTTGCAAAAACCCATATTTCTCATCCTGTGGGTCCCGAACAGGTACTGGTGACACCTTCTGGTTTGTGAAACTGGTCACTGAAACTGTATTCTAGGCGAACCTTCCTTTACGTTCCTGCTCTCCGTCTGCGGTGAGGTTCATCCCAGCTCTGTACACACTGCAAACCGATGACAGGCAGCAGATGGGCTAAAATGTTACCTGTTTCTGTTCCGTTTCAGAGAGAAGGTGAAATTTAACTGCTTTTGTCACATTTTGCAAGTTCACCTGCTTAAAATGAGCGTTCTGTCCCCGAGGTCCCCCGTGCATCCTGGTCAGGCTGCGTGTTCTCCTCTCTCAGGGCACCATCCTAAGCTCACACTTAGCTGCATCCTGGGGGCTGGGTGCACAGGAGGCGGGGTCAGAGCCTCTCAGGAGAAATGAGCTGTTTTGGAAACACTTAATCAGGTTGAACTTCTTATAGTTCCTTACGGTTTACAGGCCTTTCTGACACGATTCTTGCTAATATTTTTCTGGTCTTGTTTGTCTGGCTTCCTTGAGGAAGCTCTGAGCTGGAGCAGGTTCCGCTGTGTCCCGTCCACATCCAAGTCCCTGGACTCAGTGACCACTACGGGCTCCTGTTCAGCCTGGCCCCCGCTTCCTCTGGTTGCTGGTTCGCTGGGCACCCCATTTTTGTGCTGCCCTGGGAGCACTTGTTTGTGTTTTTGGATCTTTTGCCAGAGCCTTTTCCTGCTGCAGACCTGTACGACTCCTTCCTGCATCTGTCATTCTTTATTATAAAAAGTAAGACAAATAGGAAGTTTTTGATAGTAAGAAAAATAAAATAAAAATATATAAAAATTCTTGATTATATTTCAAGGTGAAAACAGTTGCTAAGATAATTGTCATCCAGACAGTAAGTAGGTTGCTTCCACCTTTCAACTGCTGTGAGTAACACTGTCGTGACCATGAACACGGGTGTGCAGATACCTCCCTGAGGCCCTGCTCTCTGTTCTTTGGGGTCTGTGCCCAGAAGTGCGATTGCTGCTTGGTGGCTGGTCTTTAAAGTGAGCCCGTTTTTCTAGAAAAGCCGACAGGCCATTAGGTGATGAAAACAACTCTCTTTACTCCATTTGCAAGTTGCTAAATGGCATCAGTTCAGTTGGGTTTCTTTACAACGTTGAGCTAAAATATTTCTGAAATATTTTTTGCTTATTGACTTGAATTTATTTATTATAGAGCTTTATTTATTATTTATTATAGAGCTTTATTTCTTCGTAATTATCCCCTTGAGGGCTGTAAATCCATCAAGCCCGTTTTCTGCATGGCTGTTAGTTTTCTGATGGTTTATCACATAACAAGCTGTCTGATGTCCCTGGAGGATGTACTGCTGCCATGTGAAAATTCAAATTTGGGGGATTATTTTTATTTTCTAAATCTTGCCTTAGTTTGAAACCACAGCAGCTCTAAAATCTTTATTCCCCCCAAACTTAAACAGAAACATTCAAGAAAACAAATATTCAGAAAGGCTGTTTTTTCCCTAAGGAACCCTGGGAAACCGTCACCTTGTTCAAAACCAGATTCCTCTTGACTTTAATCCTAGTTATACCCTCAACAAGAGACAGTGGTGTCTAGATACCATTTGAGGCAGACTAGTTCTCTTAACGTTTATACTAAAAGCAAGGTTTTCTTCCTGACATTGGAGAATGGGATCTGCAGTGGCGCTTCTTGGCCACAGGGCGGCAGTCGGTCCACAGGCAGCTCCCAGGTCGTCCAGGAGAGAGCGCTTCTGCCTTAGCGGTATTTTTGACACACCTTGTTAAAATCTCATCTGAGTTCCAGTATTTCACAGGATGACCTCTTAAGTCTCACGTAAAGGAGGCATAAATACAAAGTCATTAAAAGTGTAAAGTTTAGCACAACACACACATTTGGGGCTTTACCTCTTTCTCGAAGCTGCATCGATTAAATGACTGGATGCGACGTCGTGGTCTCTCCCTCGAGGTGCTCAGGCCTTCGATAACGACTTACTGAGGTTTCTCGCTTCTGATCTGCCTGGGAGCTTCCGTCGGGGAACCACCCACCCTACTCACCTCCCAGCCTCCCTGCCGCCTCAGTGCTCCCGCCCCCGTTGTCATAGCAGCGCTAAACAGGCTGGGACGGCTGGATGGGGGCCCCTGACCGGAAGCAGACGGGCTGCCCCGCCCCCCCGCCAGAAGCATCCCGCCCCCACCTGGCTCCTCCCCTCCGGAGCTGGTCGCTTCCGGGGCTCAGTTCAGCTCTCACTTCCGGGAAGCCTTCCCTGGATCCCTCCGCCCAGGCTGTGCTTGGTCCGCTCCTTTCAGAAACAGGAATTATGGAGCGCTAAGCGCACGTTAGGTGCTGAGGTGGGGCCAGGCTGCACCGTCAAATGTCACGGTTTCTGGCTCCGAGGAGACAAGGCGGGGAGACTGTGATAAAGGACAGAAGTGAGCCCGGGGTGCTCCCCGGGGAGGTGGCCCAGGACCAGGGCTCCCAGACAGACCTGTCGCCGAGCACGCTTCCGCCCCCTCCTCCCCGCAGTAACTACCGAGAAGTAGGCCTGCAGACTGGGGAAGTTTTCAGATGCATTGTGGCCGCCGTGGTTCGTCTTCATCCAGCTCTAAGTGGGTTGGCTCCCTTATGGACCGGGCGGTGTCGTCGAGTGGTTCTCAGCGTGCGAGCAGGCCCAGAAGCAGCTCGCGGGAGTGTTAGGGATGCACGTTCTCGGGCCCACCCAGACCTGCTGGATCAGACGGGTGGGCCCAGCAGGGGGTCCTCACGTGCCCTGCAGCTGATGGGTGTGCGCTGGGGCTGGGGAACCGCCTCCCCTCCCGTGGTCCCGAGGAAGCCGGTCAGCGTGTCCCCACCGTCTCCTCCCGGGAAGGGCGGTCCTCCAGGTCTTGGGGAGGCCTGTCCTCCAGGCTGCTGTCCGCCCTCACTGGACTCCCCTTGACAGCTCTCGACTGCATCTTCTGCCCCCTGTTTGAGCCGATGGTTCACGCGGAGAGGTGAGGCTAGAGCCTGCCGTGTGTGTGTGTGTGTGTGCGCGCGCGCGCGTGTGTGTGTGCGCACAGACGCGCTCAGTCTCAGTGTCAGGGTCGCCCTGAAGCCCTTTCTGGTGATCATCCCAGTTAATCAGGCCTCATCCTTCCGGGCACTGGACCTGGTGGACTTGGCTGTGTCCAGCAGCCTGCCCAGGGGGCCGCGGGTGGGGACGGCGGCTGAGCTGTGCGTTTCTGTCTTTCTCTGCAGGAACGAGCTAGAGCGACAGTTCCTCGAATTGCTCCAGTTCAACATCAACGTGCCCTCCAGTGTTTATGCCAAGTATTATTTTGATCTTCGTTCTCTGGCGGAAGCCAACAACCAGAGCTTCCCCTCGAAGGCCCTGAGCAGGGAGAGGGCCCACAAGCTGGAGGTAAGAGGCGTCGGCGCTCCGCGGGTGCTCTGCTGCCAAGGGAGCTGTGCCTTCAAGGTTGTTCTCGCCACTGCGTGTCGTTGTAAAATAATGACGAGGTGCCTTGGATTTCATTTGTACAGCCTCACATTTTTAATAACCTTCTTAATATCAGTTTTAATTTAATGTGCATTGATTCTATTTTTTTAAATCAAACAAGTTTTAAACTCCTGTTTTAAAAAAGTGAGCCCACACAAAAAAGTGTTTCCCAGCATGCACTTTTGTAAGGAAAAAGGTACCAGATGACCCTATGATTGGGAATCCAAAAAAGGTTTAATTCTGCTTTTATTTTTCATTTTTTCAAAGTATTTTCTTCACAGCCCTGTTAGATCTGGGGCCAGCCCCATTGGTCTTGGCCTGGGTTTCGGGCCATCACTGTTAAGCTGTGTGACTCTTGTGTCTTATACTTGTGTGTAGCTCAGCTTTGCCCTTGCGCCTATCTCTTCCCATCCGACTTTTGACGGCTGAAAGGATGGGGACAGGAAGGATCACAGGTGAGAGTTTCTGCATCTTCATCCCAGCACCGCACGAGACAGGGTTCTCGCCGTGTGACAGCCTGGAAGGCTGTCCTGTCAGTCGTTTTGATGGGAGATTATCTGTTCATGAAGTTAGTCAACACACCGAGCACCTGTATCTACCAGGCTTCGCCCATAATGGGGATAGATCAGGACTCAAACCCGTGGCCCCTGCCCTCGTAAAGCTGTATTGCTTTGGTCTGGACAATGGTTCTGACATGACGAGAAAGTAGACACATGTCTTTATCACGATTGGGGAATGTGGCAGAGTCTCTGAGCCTGTCTCTGGAGAGGAGAATGTGTAGAAGGTGCTTCTTGAATGTCAGTTCGTGGGGCTCTACAGTCATTTAGTTAATGTCATACTTGAGTAACTTTTTAGTATCTTGAAGCTAATGTGATTACTACCAGGAAAATCTAGGAGAAGCAACTGGAAAATGGTTACTTGGAATTCTAATAGATGGCAGGTAGGAGATCACTATACCCAAATTGATAGTTTTCCGTCACTGGCAGTAACCATTAGAGAATATAATGGAGGAAAGGTGCCATTCAAAATTGCAGCAGAGTATAAGCAAGGGAAGAACCCAAGCATTGTCCTTACAGTGTGCCCAGCGCAAGTTAAGCACTTAGCATACGTTTTTCTTTCTTTCTTTCTTTTTTAGCATATGTTAACTCATGTAATCTTCACCGTGGTTTGAGGGGGTAGCTGCTATTATTATTCCCAGACAAGAATGCTTAGGTTTGGAGAGGAGAACAGCCTTGCCCTGGGCACACTCACAAGGTTGTAGAGCTTGGAAGCCAGAGCATAGAGCTTGTGTTTAAGCACCGTGCTCCAAGCCCTCGCAGTGCCCCTGCTCAGGGAAAAACCTGTCAAGAAAAGTGCTATAGTGTCTGGCTCTTCTTCCCGCCGCAAATTTATTCCAGTCTCAGACCTGCGAGTGTGATCTGTTTGGAGAGGGGGTATTTGCAGATGAGGTCGCACCGGATTAGGGTGGGTCCGGAATCCAAAACCAGTGTCCTAAGGAGACGGAGACCGGAGACTTGGGGGCAAGACCACACGGTGACAGCAGAGACTGGAGTGGGAGAGGCAAGGAAGGGGGCTTCCCTGGAGCCTGGAGCGAGCGTGGCCAACGCCTCGATTCCCGACTTGCAGCCTCCAGAACCGTGAGAAAGTCAAGTTCTGCTGTTGGAAGGCATCCAGCCTGTGGCAATTTGTTGCCGCAGCTCCAGGAACCTCAGAGACGTGCAAAACCTAAATAGAGAAAGTGCTCAGTGCTCCTTGGAAAAGGGCCGGACGGGATGCACCGTGTTCCTGATGTAAACACGTCCGTCTGCACCCCCTTTCCGCTGCCCCCTCCATCCAGGGGATTCCTGTCACCCAGTCCTGTCCCGACTGAGGACCTTTCTCTGAGCTGTGATTTCTGTCTGGTGTGTTTACCCCCACGGATTTGCGTGAGAAACTCTTCTCATTCCGACGCCCTTCAGATGTCACTTCGTCCCAGAGGCCTGCCGTGGCCACCCGTGGAAGGCAGCCCGCCCTGCCACCCTCACGGTGAGGACCCGGCATGGCCCTCGGCATCTCAGCTCCCTGGCCCCGTCTTCACATCCCCCCGCACCCCGAGTGTGGCCCCGGAGGGAAGGAGGGAGGTCAGAGAACCGAGACAGAGCTGGCCTCGAGGGTGCCTTAGGGAAAGGAACGTGTGTGAGATCTGGATACACCTGGAGAAGGAGGGGGTTCCACTCAAGAGTCCTCCCCGTCGCCCCTCCCTGTGCATCAGCCCTCTCCCCCTCCCCCGCCCCCCTCCATACCTCCTCTCCCCGCTCCTTCCTCCTGTCTGGGCATTGCTGAGGCCCAGCACTAGGGAGACCTTCCCCTCGGTAGAGATGCACATGCAAACATGAAAGACTTTGGAAGTCAGCCAAGGAAGTCTGAACAGTATCTCAAACGTAGCTTTTCCCCCAGAAACAACGCTGCTGCCTCATATTAGGTGCTACCAACTCACAGAGCTTCTCACCCGCGCCCTGGGCAGCTCCCTGATGGGGCGGAGCAAAGCTGATCCCCACAGTCCCCAGCTGGGCTGGAGTCCGGAGGGCAGAGTGGCTTGGTAAAGACTGTAGCATCAGCCCCAGCCTGTCTCCAGCTGCCCCTAAAACCGTCTCATGGGCAGGTCCCACCCGTCACCGGAATCTCCAGAGCCTTGTCCTTGGCGGGGAGACAGCTGCACCCTTTGAGCCTTTTAAGAAGGCTTAGCAGTACCTACCAGCATGAGCGGCATATAGGGCTGTTATTTTTATAGCTGCTAAATCCAGATGCCACGCAAATGGTGGGCCCAGTCTGCTCAGAGCATCCTGCGGACTCCAGGCACGGCTGTTTCGAAGCGCTGGCTCGGCTTCCGGTGACACCCTTCCCATCAGGTCTCAGCTTGAGTGCTTTAGAGAGGCTGGACTCTGGGGATTTCATAGGTGGCCCCAGCCGTCCCCTCCCCTGAGGCCACGGCCTGTCCTCTAGCCTGCAGGGGTCCTGCTGGACCGTGGTTTTCTTTTTCTGTACTTTCGAATTCTCATTTTTAAGTCTGAGGCACATTTTCTCGCTCAAAATATGCCCAGGCCGTGGCTGTCACTGGGTGTCTCAGCATGGCTGCTGCTTCCTCATTATTCACGTCTCAGCTCAGAAGTCATCCCTTCAGCGGCCTTTTCTGCCACCTCCTCTGGAATCGCACTGACCCCTCCCTGCCACCTCAGCTCGCTGTTGGCCTTCGTGTTTTGGTCATTTCTCTGCCTGCCATCGACTGCGAGCACCTGCTGCTTCTCTTGCGTTTAGAGCCTACCTCTCCCTCCCGTAACAGAAAACGGAACTTGCTGCTCTCGGGAAGGGACAGCTGCCAGGGGGCGTCTCTGAGCAAAGGGGATCTTACCTGGGGTGTCAGAGAGCGTGGGGCTCAGGGATTTCAGTCCTTCTTGATCGGTGAGAATGGGTCCTAAACCAGTTCTGATGGATCCTTGCTGCTGTGGCCAAATAACAACCAGAAGCTGTTCGTCCCCTCCCCGCTGTGAGCTCTCTGAGACAAAGGACGTTCCCTCTTGTCCGCCTCAGCGCTGGCGCCAGCTTCTCCTGTGCTGGGAGGGCCTGGGGAATTGAACTCTCAAGGGTTGAGTGGAGAAGATGGCAGGTGGGGTAAGCGCCACTGGGTTCCAGCGGGCAGGGCCTCAGCCAGCGGGTAGGGCCAGTTCCACAGCCGGGGCTTTCTGCTCAGTCTAAGGAAGACAGCCTTGAAGGGCGGCGGCCACGTGTGGAAATGGCAGCCTGGCCGTGGATCTGATGGGGAAGAGCCTGACTGCTCACCAGGTGAGCAGGTGCCTGCCCACCTGCACATCTTCCCGCTGTTGTCATCAGAGTGGCAGAATCAGGGCCTCTGGCACCAGCTCCTATTCACTGTTCGCAAAGACACTGGGAAGAAGTGTCTCCTCTCCTTGCCCCAGGCCTCGCTGCCAGCTTCAAAAAGCCTGGAGACCAGAGACTTCCCTGGTGGTCCAGGGGTTAAGACTCTGCGCTTCCACTGCAGGGGGCGCAGCTTAGATCCCTGATCAGGGAACTAAGATCCCATATGCCTCCGGACGCAGCCCCTGCGTGCTCACGCCAGCTGCCGTCCGCTGTAAACGACCTGTTCCCCGCTTCTCTGGGTTCTGCGAGGGATTTCAGAGGAGCCCCCGGCCTGGCTGCCTTGCAGCTCAATTCCCAGATCCCAAGCACCGGGCGCTCGTGTGGACGTGTGCTCTGTGTGTGTGTGTCGGGGACCCGCTGCACATCTTCTACGTTGGTGCTGGGCCTGGGTGCAGGCAGGGGAGTGGGAGTTCGAGCACAGAGTGGGGTTCAGGTGCTCAGGCCAAGCCCCACCGGGGAGGCTGCTGTTGCTCGCTGTCTGGAGCCTATAGATTCTGTCCAAGTCACCCACTGGCTGCAACACAGTCTTGACAGAGCTAGTGGTTTGGTAGCAGCATGTTGTCCCTCCGGCTTCCAGGCAAAGGTCTTCCTGCCCCGTTGGAGCATTTACCTGTCTCTGAGCCGGGTCTGGGCGGGTGGGACGCATGGATACGCTGACACTGACCCGCCGCTCTCCTGGCCGAGGGGAGAAGCCCACCGGCTCCATCCTGTCCTGGGCCAGACCTGACCACCTTCCCCCTTAGCTGCTGTTCTGCACGTGTGAGCATAAAACAACCCTTAGGAAGGGCCTTAGGGAGCATCTTGTCCAACATACACACTTGACAGATGAGTGACTGAGGTCACGAAACGCTCTGGGAGAAAACTAGGATTGATTGATTGACTGATTTCATATGCAGTGTTTATTGAAAATTTTTAACCTGAATCTTCCCAATAAAGGGGTTAAAGAAATTTACAAAAAGACATATGCGGTAGGACTTATAAAACAGAAAACAAATAAAGTGCACAGAGAATATAAGGGAGTTGTTATCTCAGAAAACTAGGCTCATATGGTTACTACATTTGAGCATTAACTTTACCTTTTTTCAAGTCTTGGTTAAATAAAGGATATATATATATACACACATGTGTATATATATGTATATACACATACATATGTATATATGTATATTTAAATATATATAATTATATATGTGCATATATATACATATATATATGCACATATATAATAATAAATTTTTCCAATTTTTAAAAATTGAAGTATAGTTCATTTACAATATGCTAATCTCTGCTGTACAGAAACGTGACTCAGTCATACACATATATACATTCTTTTTTCCTATTCTTTTCCGCTATGGTTTATCTCACCAGATTAGATCTAGTTCCCTGTGCTATACAGTAGGACCTTGTTGTTTATCCATTCTAAATGTAATAGTTTGCATCTACTAACCCCAAACTCCCAGTCCTTCCCTCTCCATGCCCCCTTGGCAACCACAACTCTGTTCTTTATGTCTGTGAGTCTGAAAAGTAGGATTTTGATGGTTTCAGACACACCCCATCCCCGAGCAGCAATTTGCCTGCTGAACCACAATCAACTTCAGTTTGCACACGTGGTTGTGAGATGGAGGTGACTGAGTCTGCGATGTCCGTGGTCTGGGGGCAGAGGCCTTCTCCGCGTCTGCCAGCTCTCCTGTCTGATGCCCCGGGGCCAATGGGCTGGGGCCACCAGCGTGACCCATGTTTCAATACTAGTCCCAGCTGCCCCGTCCCTGCATGCTCATGCCAGGTGGGCACGACAGTGGCTGTCACTGCCTAATGCCAGCTGCATGGCCCTTTCCCACAACGCACTCCTCTCTGGAACCCCAGTATATGTGGGACAGAGACACAAGGATGGGTCTGCTTTAGTGGAAGACATTCCACCCACTTAGCAAGCCCTGAAAAACCACCATCAGACCTTAAGGTTCAAAGAAGCAATTTTGAGCATCACATCTTGCACTATTTTCAAATTCCCCAATTCTCCTATGCAGTGCTTTTATTTCCCCCAGTTTCTAGTTGAGGAAACTTAGATGAAGAGAAGTTTACGAACTTGAGGGTGATACAGCAAGGATTCAAACTCAGGCCGGTCGGATTCTTAAATTCTCGCTCCAAATCCCTCCACCCTCAGGGATTCCCTGGCGGATCAGCAGAGAATTGCAGTTTGGGGGCCACAACTATGGTGAGCCGTGTGCAAGACCCTGCACAGCAAACGAAGGAGGATGCTTTTATAGGAGTAAAAGGAAGTGGGTGTGGTGGCTACAGGAAACAAAGAGTCAGTGGCTTCTCATTGGCTGAGCCCTGCCAGGAAAGAGGCGGAGTCTTTCTTCTTCCTGTTGGGATCTGCTGTCGGCTCTGGCTGTGAGGGCTCCCCCTGCTGGTCTCCTGATTCCATTCAATTGAGGCTTCTGTTACTTACTAATTTTTTTATATCCTGTGTGTTCTAATCTCCTTTTCTCACAAGGACAGCAGTCAGATTGGATTAGGTCCCACCCCAGTGGCCTCATTCTAACTTAATTGCCTCTTTAAAGGCCCTGTCTCCAAATTCAGTCACATTATAAGGTCCTGGGGGTTCAGGCTACAACGTATGAATGTCTGGGCTGGGGTGTGGTGGGGAGTGGACACAGTTCAGCCCATGACACTTTTCTTAACTTCATTACTTTTGCTCTTTGATGTCTGAAGGTGTTGAGACAGTGACTTCTGACTCCTTTCTCTGTCTAAGATGCTGCCTGAGAGTGTGTGCCTCTCTCTCTCTCATGAGGCTATAAATACTTAGATGGCATTGCCCATGGTGCTCTCTTTCTTCATGTATTTCCCCACCTGAAGATACCACCCTCCCCTTCCACTGTCAGCTGCTGGTGTTGCCACTGGCAAGGATATCCCAGCTGGCTCCTCTCCGCCTTGGACTTCAGAATGGAAGTCAGGAACTGAACGGCGCTCATCAGGGCCTGAGCCCAGCTGTGGTGTGGCCGCTGTGTGCTCCAGCTCCCCCAGGACACAGGCATCATTCCCGTTAGGGTGCCACCGGTCACAGATGCGTTAGAGACAGGAGGCACCGGCATACCCCTGCTGAAAATGCACCCACCCCTGCAGGTACTGACTGGCTCCCACAGCTTCAGTGATCCCAGCCTTAGTTTAGAATCAATGAGTTTCCCCTCATTCCGAGCTGCTCTCACTTACTAAGGAGAGGGGTGGACCGACCAGGAAGATCCAGCAAACACACGTGTTGGTGGCTAAAGGAAATTCTTGCTTGAAATCGTCCGTCAGGGAAGGCTTTTCTTTTCTCAGCTCCAAATAGAGAAAGCATTCATGTAGCTAATGGCAGGAGCTCATGCATGTATTTGGTCACTTAAGCTGCTGCCAACGGCCATGTTGAAATAGCTGTACTTTGAGACATCGTTTCACATCTTCAGCTCCTGGTCTGCCTTAGTGACCCAATTTAACAAAAAAAGGAGAAACAAGAAACAACTAGTTTTAGATTTTGCTTGTCCCTGAAAAATGGTAGAAAAACACTCCCAGGAAATTCCCTGCAATTCCCAGACTGTTCGGTCCGATTGCTGAGGCTTTTTACCGAAGAAGGGCATTTCTTCCCCCCACTAAGCCGAAAACAAACAAAAAACTACAACGTTAACAAAAAAAGCACATTAAATTTCCAGCTGTCTTTTGTCAGAAAAAATACCATCACTTTTGATAACTAGCATAACTCTAGCAACTTTGGCAACAGTATGGGTTTTGTTTCCAAAGAGCTAAGTCTGGAATGCAAGTAAGAAATCAGAACTACAAGTAAGAAGGAATAACTCAATCCCTGTTGTCCCCAGGATGGGTTATTTACTGCTGTCGTAAACCACATGCAGTGAGCCGTTTTTGCTACGGAAGCTGAGAGGCGCCACTTTGCCTTGGCTGTATTATTCAGCACAGCTAGAACACTTATGTAGAAACAGGCTCAAGTCGCAACCGATGTCTCCAGCACTCAACACCTCTTCACTCCAATTCCAAAATCCATTGTCCTCATTTGATAACTTTGCATTTTTAAAAATTTATTAAGTTAGAATATTTTCCCTATCACCATCACATTTCACTGTCTTATTGTAAGGATTTCTTACCATAAATATGCCTTTCCTTGCAAAAGGGAGAAAATGCAATGATCCAAAAGACATATTTTGGCCCCTTTTCTAGTCCCTACTGCTCACAGCAATCCTGGTGAGCCTCAGGGCTGAGGCATAAGTGTTCTGATTCTTTTGAAAAACTTAATTCGTGGAGATTTAAAGTTCTTGTTCTTTTCCTTATCTGTTCTCCTTTTGGAATTTATTTTCCTCCTCTTGGTCTTCCCTCTGCTCTTCCTCCTCTCGCTTTTCATATCTCTTTCTTTCCTAGGAGTACACAGGTTGGCTCCCTAGGTGGTTATACCCAGGTTTATCTATCATTTTCACGGCCTGGTTAGAATGCTTCAGGGGAAGTTGTTTGCAGAGCCCTGACAGCAAGTACACAGCTCCATATAGCAAGAATAGATGAAAGATGAATGGGAGGAAAAATCTTGCTGTTCCTCTATGTCCTCAGGGTAAAGGGAAATTGGGGTCAAGGTTGACACAGACCATTAAGTAGGGTTTCTGCCCACAGTCATGTCAGAATAAATGATACTGGACTAGACCTCTCACTGTAAGTAACTTAGAAAACTGGATGCAATAGGTGAAGTAAAAGGTTTCAGATGTTGAAAATAGACAGCAAAGGACTGTGGTCCCTGACGTAAGGGAAACAAATGAAGTCACCCTGATGATACTTCTAGCTTTTTGTCTGGAGGTGGTTTTTGTACTGCTCCCAGGGGAAACCTAAGCAGAGCATGGAGGCCTTACTGAGTTGAGAAGACAGATGAGAGGACGCTATATAGAACCCCAGAAATGTGCATAGAATTTCCCTGAGTCTTTGACTGAATACTGAGCTCTACATGGAAAGAGAAAAACTCTATACGGTCAGGAAATAAGTAACTTCAAGGAAGCTTTTTAAGCTGAACACTTCCTAGGTCTCACATAGGATAGGAAGACATTTAAATTCCATCCAGCCAGAGTGAGGATACCTTGTTAACCCCCTGGGAAATTCAATAAAGACTAGAAATGTAATACCTTAGTAGTAGGGCCAAACTGAATTCATTCTAACAGCTTAAAATGAGTCTCAGAAGGAGATATGAGAATATATGTATATGTATAGCTGACTCACTTTGTTATAAAGAAGAAACTAACACACCACTGTAATGCAATTAAACTCCAATAAAGATGTTAAAATAAATGAGTCTCAGAAATATCAAGCTAATCCTCAAACGACTCAACTGTCTGTCAAATCAGAATTCAACATTGTTGAATGAAGATGAAATCCAGACATCTAACAATGTAGCATACACAATGTCCAGCATTCCATAAAAATAGCTAGACGTGTGAAGAAGCAGGAAAAAGTGTGACTCATAATGAAGAGAAAAAACAGTCAATATCAATAGACCCAGACATAGTAGTTCCAGAAGATGGAATTAGCAGACAAGGACTTTTTTTTTTTTTTTTTTTTGGCATGGAATAGGTCTCCAATTTATTATTAAGCAAAAGAGCAAGTTGCCAGAACATGAAATTCAGAGCAAATCTACTTTTGTTAAAAATTCAACATAGATGGAAGCAGCACAGTGAAGAACTGAAGGCCTGGGCTTGTGGAATTCTGTTGACCTGGGTTCAAACGCCTCCTCCATGGTTGCTTGATGTTAAACCTTGAGAAAATTGCTTACTCTCTGAGCCTCTATTTCCTTCTCTATGCAGCATATTTAGTAGGAAAATATAAGTTCTCTTGCAGTTTTGTGTGAGACTAAAACGGAAACCCCCTGAGATACGCTGAGGACTATGTCTGAGGAGCCTCCCTATGTTCACCTGGAGCCCAGTGGAAGGGCCATGGCCTGGGCACCAGGCTGACGTGGGCTCAAGGCCCGGGTTCAGCATTGACAAACCTGCTGATTCTGGGAAGGCCACTCCCTTCCTCTGTTTTGGTTTCCTCTTTTATGAAGCATGATTCCACTTTTCTGTGTCTGCTGTGAGTTTTAAACAAAGACACAGGGTTGTCAAGGACACGGCCTGAATGTTGAGGTGGTCGGAATCAGTGGGACCATTGTATGTTCATATATGCATTAACTAAGACCTGGCAGGATATAACAGCCAAAACTTACACAGAAGCTTCTGTTTGCCACACACCACTCCAAACACTTAAAAATTAACAACATGTTTAATTTTCACCACAACCCTCATAAGGCATTATTACTTATCCATGTTTCTAGACAAGAAAACAGAGGCCCAGAGATGTTTAGTAACTTTTCCAAAGTCAAACATGGTATAAGTGATGAAACTTGGATTATGAAGCTTGGCACATTGGTATCAAAATATATTTATGCCTTTAACCACATTACTAGATCACCTTTCAATTGAAATGTTAACACCGCTGGGAAGGGAGGAGTGCCTCATCTCTCTGCCTGGGTCTGGGGTCAGCGGTGCAGAGAAGGGAGAGGACAGGCAGGATTAGCTCCCACATCAAGAATATAATCTTTTTTCTTTCTTTTCTTTTTTTTTTCTTTAACATGGTTATTGGAATATAATTGATTTACAGTGTTGTGTTAGTTTCTGAGGTATAACAAAGTGAATCAGCTCTGTGTATACATATATCCCCATATCCCCTCCCTCTTGCATCTCTGTCCCACCCTCCATGCCCCAGCCCTCTAGGTGGTTGCAAAGCACCGAGCTGATCTCCCTGTGCAATGCAGCTGCTTCCCACTAGCTATCTGTTTTACATTTGGTAGTGTATATATGTCCATGCCACTCCCTCACTTCGTCCCAGCTTACCCTTTCCCCTCCCGGTGTCCTCAAGTCCATTCTCTATGTCTGTGTCTTTATTCCTGTCCTGCCCCTAGGTTCTTCAGAACCATTTTTTTTTTTTAGATTCCATATATATGTGTTAGCATATGGTATTTGCTTTTCTCTTTCTGATTTACTTCACTCTGTATGACAGACTCTAGGTCCATACACCTCACTACAAATAACTCAATTTCGTTTCTTTCTATGGCTGAATAATATTCCTTTGTATATATGTGCCACATCTCCTTTATCCGTTCATCTGTCGATGGACACTTAGGTTGCTTCCATGTGCAGACAAGGACTTTAAGACCAGTTATTCTAAATATACTCAAGAATTTAAGAGAAAACAAATATAATGAGGAGAATGGCTATATTAACACCAGAAAAATATACTTCAGGAAACAATATTACTAGAGATGAACAGGGACATTTCACAGTGATAAAAGGGTCAATTCATCAAGAAGACATAAAAATCTTAATATATATGCATCTGATAACGAAATTTCAAATTACATGGAACCAGTCAACTAGGGAAAAACAACAGTTGTAGTGGCTGTTTTAAATTAAAAAGGAAAATACTACACAGCTATTTGCAAGACCATCTTTATCACCATGGATTGATTAAGGGAACTACCCTGGGATGTTCTTGGGGTGACAGGAAAACAACTTAACAGATTTGGCTTTGACCTCAAAGACCTCACAATAGGGCTGAAATACAGAACACATACACACCGATTAAAATATTAAGAGGTATGTCTTACGTATTTTCCTTAAACTTCTGCCTTTCAATTTTTTTAAATTAATTTATTTATTTTTGGCTGTGTTGGGTCTTCGTTTCTGTGTGAGGGCTTTCTCTAGTTGCGGCAAGCGGGGGTCATTCTTCATCACGGTGCGCAGGCCTCTCCCTACCGCGGCCTCTCTTGTGGAGCACAGGCTCCAGACGCGCAGGCTCAGTAGTTGTGGCTCACGGGCCCAGCTGCTCCGCGGCATGTGGGTCCTTCCAGACCAGGGCTCGAACCCGTGTCCCCTGCATCGACAGGCAGACTCTCAACCACTGCGCCACCAGGGAAGCCCTGCCTTTCAATTTTTGAATCAGATAAATCATTAAGCTCTTGTTGGCTGTTTTCCACCTTGAAGGATTAGTGCTTGGCCTTACAAACATAATAGTAACTGCTTAGTCATCTCGGCTATGCCCAGGTGGCTACATGACCACTCCCCTCCCAGGTTCAGCTAGAACCCACAGAACTGAAGGAGGATCGCTGTTAACATGACATGAGACCAGAGATCAACGCTGGGGTCCCAAGAAGGCTTGTGATGAGCTACTGCAGGCCCCTTGCTTTCAACTCTTCTCAAAGCAGGCTGAGGCATCAGTGCACTCGGATAAGGAGAATAGTTGTAAAAAAAGAAAACAGATTCATTCTCAGGGTGATTCACACCCATTAAAAGCCCCGCTTAAGATGAGACCAGAGCCACGCCTTGGGAAAAATCATTCTTAAAGATTCACTTTGTACACACAACTCAATCTTTTCAAGGAAACTGTCTGGAGGCAGTGCTGGGATTAGAATGGATTACCCCCTAAAAGAGCCTTTCCAGAAATCCCAGCTCAGCCAACAGGAGGGGCTCTTTGTTGCCTTTTAATAAATGATTGAATTTATTTATGCCACTCCTCTCCAAGAAAGATGAAGGTAGGTCACCAAACAAACTTCCGTGAGCTTAGCTCGCTCCAGAAAGGACGAGCAGAGGCCCAGAGAGATGTCTGTTCTGAGCTCGACTGACAGTGAGAGCTTCTCTTTGGATCTTCCCCAGTTTCCCCAGTTGTTCCCAGCTCTGTGTCACATGGGAACACCAGGGACTCTCTCTCTCTCTCTCTCTCTCTCTCTCTGGTGTGTGCACACACACGCACACACACACGCACACGTGCACACATTGCAGATATTCGTTTTCTCCTTCACACCCTCTTTGTGCCTCTATTTCAGGCCCATCATTCATTACTGTTACTTTACCGTGTCTTAGCTCTCTTGGGATCTGGAAAGTTGATCACTGTTCTTATGGGTAGAAAAGTCCTTGTCTCCCTGTCCTTGAAGGGAAGGGCTGTGTCTTACTCACCTACATCCCTAAACCTGGCCCAGTGTCTGGCACGGAGTATATATCAATATATTATTGTTGGATGAAACCCTCACTCTTTTTCAGAAGGACTCAACAAGCTCTCTAGTACCTTCTTTAGAAAACAAAACAAAACGAAACAACTCCTCCAGCTTCCTCTCGTGGCCCCTCCCAGAATCTGTTCTCTCCTAGGCTGAGGCCATCACACTTAAGGGGCGAAGGGCGAAGGGCTTTGATATCGGGCCCTGTGTTGAGTTCCAGCTCCTCCACCCACAAGGTGGGTGGCCTTGCGCCATCCAGGGAGGGAATGTGTGCCCTGGCCAGGGCGGGCCTGCCTCCTGTCTCTGTGATGACCCTGCTCCTACCTGGATCACACCCTTAGATATAAAGTGATCCTTTGCCGTCCGATCCCGCTCTGCTGTATCACCCATCACTCCGTCTACCCTCCTGTCCATTTCCTCACACTGACTTTCTCTGCTCTGTGGTCTGTCTTTGCTTTCACAGGTGAGTACAGTGTGGTCCTGGCCTGGCCGGTTTCCCCGGAGGTCCAGGTGGAACCAACCACACTGCAGCTGATGAGATGCATGTTCCCTCCTTCCTTAATTTCTCCCTTAGGAGAAAACTTGACCTGAAAACACTGCCTGAGGAGACCCGTGTCCCTTCCATCGCCGGTGGGTAGGGGGGACCTTGGCTCAGAGAGGAATTCCCTGTCGCCTGCTTGTCCAGACACCACTGTCGGGGGCTTCCGAATATATCCTTCATTCAACAAACAGGCTCATCACTCGTCCCAAATTAAAGTGTTTTGAATGCTTGGGGGGTTAGCGTTTAACAGTTGTTGAGTTTTAAAATAGACTGAATTCCTTCATTCTCCCTCCTAGCGTTTCATGGTCAAGAACAGGCAGAGACACACATAGAGGGGAATGGGGACTGGTTTGTGCTCCTGACAGGACTTGTTCATCTAATCCTGGACTCAGTCACAGCCACCCAGTGTCTCCCTCCTTCCCTCCCTCCCTCTCCCCCTCCTTCATTCCTTCCTCCCTCCCTCCCTTCCTCCCCACCCCGACCCCCATTACCTAAAACATAAGAGGAAAATACAAGCGCTAACAAACCTGAACTGCTTGGTAACGTGGGAGCGTGTTTATGACACTCCGTTGACACATCTTCCCTAACCAAGATCCTCACCTTCACAGAAAAGCCTGCTTCCAGGACCGGTGCTTCTGGACTCAGACTCTAGTGAAGGTGACTGGTGAGGATTCACGTGTTGCCTCTTCCAGAGGCTTTCATTGTCATCGCTTGTAAAAGCCAAAGGACGGCAAGCATTTACCATGTGATACTGAACAAGAGGTAGAGGTGTCTGAGGCAGGAGGTCCTACTCAGGGCCTGAAACCGCCTCTCAATTATCCAGAGAGAGAAATATGAACACAGCTCTCTCTCTCTCTTTCAGCTATCGGAGAAAAACAAATGTAAAAATAAAACAATTAAAAATGTGTGACTCAAAATGTTTTCAAAAACAAAGCACACACTTGTTCCAAACCCAGAGACGAGCTAGTCATCTGTGGGACATTTGGGGCCCAGTGTGGTCAGACTCTGCCTTACACGCAGGTGGCCCAGACATAGGGCTGGTCGGCATGCCTTCTGGGACAAGTCTGCTCCACGCAGCGGGGCTTCCAGTGATGTCTGGGGAACCTCAGGGGCACAGCATTCTGTTTTCTCAGAGAAACAGTGCAATCCACAGAGGCTCTGGGCCATTAGGATTCGGGGAAACTTCAGGAGCCCTAAAGCTTCTGGGCTCAACACAGGAAAGTTGGGGCAAAATAGTTCATGCCAGGGCTTCCCTGATGGCGCAGTGGTTGAGAGTCCGCCTGCTAATGCAGGGGACACGGGTTCGAGCCCTGGTCTGGGAGGATCCCACATGCTGTGGAGCAACTAGGCTCGTGAGCCACAACTACTGAGCCTGCGCGTCTGGAGCCTGTGCTCCGCAACGAGAGGCCGCCATAGTGAGAGGCCTGCGCACCATGATGAAGAGTGCCCCCCGCTTGCCACAACTAGAGAAAGCCCTTACACGGAAACGAAGACCCAACACAGCAAAAATAAATTAATTAATAAACTCCTACCCCCAACATCTTCCAAAAAAAAAGAAAACCACAGCTTTACTCCTTTAAAAAAAAAAAAAAAGCCCAGAGTTAAACCCACACACGTATGGTCACCTTATCTTTGATAAAGGAGGCAACAATATACAGTGGAGAAAAGACAGCCTCTTCAATAAGTGGTGCTGGGAAAATTGGACAGCTACATGTAAAAGAATGAAATTAAAACACTCCCTAACACTATACACAAAAATAAACTCAAAGTGGATTAAAGACCTAAATGTAAGGCCAGACACCATCAAACTCTTAGAGGAAAACATAGGGAGAACACTCTATGACATAAATCACAGCAAGATCCTTTTTGACCCACCTCCTAGAGAGATGGAAATAAAAACAAAAATAAAGAAATGGGACCTAATGAAACTTAAAAGCTTTTGCGCAGCAAAGGAAACCATAAACAGGACGAAAAGACAACCCTCAGAATGGGAGAAAATATTTGCAAATGAAGCAACTGACAAAGGATTAATCTCCAAAATTTACAAGCAGCTCATGCAGCTCAATATCACAAAAACAAACAACCCAATCCAAAAATGGGCAGAAGACCTAAATAGACATTTCTCCAAAGAAGATATACAGATTGCCAACAAACACATGAAAGGATATTCAACATCACTAATCATTAGAGAAATGCAAATCAAAACTACAATGAGGTATCACCTCACACCGGTCAGAATGGCCGTCATCAAAAAATTTACAAACAATAAATGCTGGAGAGGGTATGGAGAAAAGGGAACCATCTTGCACTGTTGGTGGGAATGTAAATTGATACAGCCGCTATGGAGAACAGTATAGAGGTTCCTTAAAAACCTACAAATAGAACTACCATATGACCCAGCAATCCCACTCCTGGGCATATACCCTGAGAAAACCATAATTCAAAAAGAGTCATGTACCGCAATGTTCATTGCAGCTCTATTTACAATAGCCAGGACATGGAAGCAACCTAAGTGTCCATGGACAGATGAATGGATAAAGAAGATGTGGCACATACATACAATGGAATATTACTCAGCCATAAAAAGGAATGAAACTGAGTTATTTGTAGTGAGGTGGATGGACCTAGAGACTGTCATACAGAGTGAAGTAAGTCAGAAAGAGAAAAACAAATACCGTGTGCTAACACACATATATGGAATCTAAAAAAAAAAAGAAAAAAAAACGGTCAGAAGAACCTAGGGGCAAGACGGGAATAAAGATGCAGACCTACTAGAGAATGGACTTGAGGATACGGGGAGGGGGAAGGGTAAGCTGGGACAAAGTGAGAGTGGCATGGACACATATACACTACCAAAAGTAAAATAGATAGCTAGTGGGAAGCAGCTGCATAGCACAGGGAGATCAGCTCAGTGCTTTGTGACCATCTAGAGGGGTGGGATAGGGAGGGTGGGAAGGAGGGAGATGCAAGAGGGAAGAGATACGGGGACATATGTATATGTATAACTGATTCACTTTGTTATAAAGCAGAAACTTACACACCATTGTAAAGCTATTATACTCCAATAAAGATGTTTTAAAAAATACCTATATCCACTCTTTTTTACATTCTTTTCCCATATAGGCCATTACGGAGTACTGAGTAGAGTTCCCTGTGCTACGTAGGAGGTCCTTATTATCTATTTTATATATAGTCGTGTGTATGTCTCAATCCCAGTCTTCAGTTTGCATTCTCAAGACTTGACAGAGTTCTCAGGAGGGGCCTCAATACATTTGGAAGGAATGAATCCTCAACTCCGTGAAGAAAAGAAAACAAGCTCAGATGGGTTAATGTTCGCTCAGGGTCAAACACTGCTATGTGTTTGGGACCAGGTCGGAACCCAGACCCTCTGACCTGGAAGTCTGTACTCTTTCCCTAATGACCTCTTTGACTACCGGCGACTGTTTTGATGAAGAATTTTGAACTGTTTGGACGTGACCTGAAAACAAAAACCCCCCAGGTGGCAGGTGCAGCGACCCCATGCTGGATGCCGGGGAACAGCTCCACTGCGTCCCTGGTCCCTGCTCTGCAGTGTGGTCCCACTGCTTCACCCTCGGACCCACATGTTCAGTGAGGGTCCTGAGAGGTTGCACTGTGTAACATGGTGCATACACAGGCCCTAGAAAGGATTGGGGACCATTTAGTAACTTTTGCTACGTAGGCCTGGGTCTGGGCAAATTAGAAAAGAGAGTAGGAATTACGAGGACTCCCTCCCTCCCCTGCCTCAGTCTGGTTCAAATGTGCCCTCCTTAGCGAGGTTGTCTCTGGCCGCCCTACTACCCCTGGGCATCCTTTACTCCCAGCTCCACTTTATTCTCCTCTCCAGCACTTACCACCATCTAATTAGTAATTCACTTTGCTGAAGATACTTCCCTTGTTTACTGTCAGTTCTTTCCACTAGAATGTAAGTTCAGCGAGGGCAGCAACTTGTTTCATTCTCTGTGCCGAGAACAGTGCCTGAGACATAGTAGGTGCTTAGTAAATATGGACTGAACTGTGTTTGTCACACTCGCAATCATATTTCAAAAGGCACCCATAAGTCACAGCACATCTATAGTAACAGTAACGAGTAAGAGGATGCTTCCCTCCTGCCTGGATGGTGAGAACATCTGTTGGATTCCATTTCAGCTGCTATCACAGTGTCTTATTCCATTTGGGCTGCTATCACAAAATGCTGTACACTAGGTGGCTCAGATACAATAGAAATTCATTTCTCACAGTTCTGGGAGAATAAGCTTTCTCTGGCCTCTTTCAAAAGGGCACTCATTCCATAAATCACCTCCAAAGGTCTCACCTCCGACTATCATCACCTTGGGGGTTGGGATTTCAAGGTATGAATTTTGGGGGGACACATTCAGACCACAGCACTCAGGAAGGGTGTTCTGACTTACTGCCTGACACCTGGGAACAAAAAGCAAGCTGGTGGTGGAGACTTGTGTTTTCTTCATAAGGAAAGCCTGATTCTAAGTGACTCTTGGTACCCGGGCAGACCTTCTACCCGTATAGCCGGTCCTGCCCCTCTGCTTAGATTCCAGCGGTGTCTTAGAAAGACTTCCATGAAAAAGTTAAAAAAATACAATTTCAAATACTTGAAGTGCTAATACTGTATTACGCAGATAATTGAATTTCTTTAACATTCTGGAGAGTTGAAAACTTTTTTGTACTTTTAATGTTTCCTGGATCAAACATTCTCTGGGCAGGGCAGGGACACCGAATGTCATGTAAGCGCTCTACTGAGGCCGGTGGTCCGGGCTATACCTTTAATTTCAAGATTAGGAAAATTAGGAAGGTGGCTGAGTGGATTTTAAGGTATTTTCTAAATCTGCATGAATCAGCGAGTCTGTGGAGAATGGAATTGGGGGGGTTTTGTATTCCCCATGGGGACCAGTCTGTGATGTCTTGTGGGTGATACGGTTTAGTGGACAGATGCACATCTCAGAAGTCACTATGGAAAAAGGAAAAGGAAAAGGGGGAAGGCAGAAGTGTCCCTGACTCCTGCTGGGTTTCTTTTCCATTGGGCCGAGCCCAGGACTCCCCTGGGTATTCTCTCCACCCAACAGACACGCGAATCAGAGTTCCCCATCGATTCTGGGGTAATTTTATGGAGGGAGAGGTAGGATCTGATGCTCCAGTTGCAGCCCCTCCTCTCTGTCCCCATCTTGTTTCTGGCAGCCACAAGGGGTTAGTATTTCCAGGAAAAGCAAGATGCCCTCTAGCAGGAGAGAGAGGAAACAAAGGAGAGAGAGGAAGAAAGACAGAATGGGGACCAGGTAGACCTAGAGGAGGGAGGGCAAAGTGATGAAGGAGGGGGAGGGGACAGGCAGCCAGAAGATGCCGTGGGAGCAAGAGGAAAGGCTGAGGGTGGGAACCCAGAGGAGCAGACCCTGAGATGCACCACCAGCCACTCCCATGCGTAATTCTTTACATTTTTAAACCATTTTCGTGCCTATGGTCTCACTTTGCATGTCACAGCCATTCTGTGTAGGTAAAAGGCACATTTTTTTTTCTACTTCACTGATGAGAAAACTGAGGCATGAAAAGCCCTAGTGATTTGCTCAAGGTCACAACATTCTAACTGAATCCCCATGCAGAATAGGCTATTTATATCATACAGCAAAATTCAGTCATTGCTTTCCTGGTCTTTCCATTTTTAAGCCAATAACCTGAACGGTCTATTAGGAAGTGAAGATATTTTCCTTTCTTTTATACTTGAACCCTTGAAACAAGTACTTCAGAATTTTAATGTGACTACAATTTCTCTAAATTTCATTGTTCATGTCAAAGCGTTTGACTAAAATATAGCAAAACTACTGTTCCTTTCAAGGGGGTCAAAATGTTTTCTGTGGGTGGAAACGTGTCCTGTGCATGAAGATGAAAGCATCTTTGTTGTACTCTTCCTTGGGGACTCTTTCTAGGGTTATTACTAAAGTCAAGAATAGATCAGAAATGGAGAAAAGGTAGGATATCAAGAATAGCTTTCATGGAAAATTGAAATCATTCCTTTTAAAGTTCACAAATTCCACTCTGAGTAGAGACCCCCAGCCTTGCAGGATGGGCTCTTCCCAGATAGAAAGGTGGCAGCCACGAGAGGATTTTGATGCAACTGTGATTGATGTCAGCAGGTCCAGACGGTGATATTTTATGACAAATTTAATGGACATTTGTTAAGCTGATTCAACGGCACCAGCCCTGGGCTCGATGGGGCCGGGAGATACAAAAGGAGGACATCATCTATGAAGGTCTTTGGGGCCAGTTAGGGATGGAAATGCCACTGATTCGAGTTTTGCACACCCTCTGCATGCTAGGTGCTCTTAACACCATCATTTCATGTCTGTCTCCCACAAACCCCACTGCAAGACAAGGCTATCGGGAGATTCAGTGACTCCTGGTGACCAGGTGGCTGCCCCCAGTTTTGCATCCAGGTCCTTTGTCTCTGAGTGAAGGGCTCTCGTCACTAAGCCAGACAGGAAGCAGCTACGGAATGACTGTGTCACAGCCTAACGCTGGGACACGCATCCCAGGTGCAGATTCCTGCTGGCACCCATGGTATAGGAATTCAGAGTTGAGGACAAGATCCTTTGGGGCTCGAGTTATGGTGGATTATGCTTCATAGAAGAGACGAAGTATGGACATTTTAGCGCTGCTTTAAGCAGTGAAGAAGTGGGTGTGGAAATGTTTTCAAGGAGGAAACGCCTTTTTAATAGAGACTTGGCTGGTTAACAGAACTTTTCTTTCTTGGGATGAACGTCATCGCTTCTCTTATATCCTGAAGCATCAGCTCTCCTGGTGGAGACACGTGAGCACTGCCAAGGGCCTGGAATGTCCCAAGAGGGTAAGAATAGCCACGATGAGAGACGGCTGCTTCTGGCCTCTGGTCACTGCAGTTGTCAGGAAGGCTTTGCCTCACACAGCTCGGGACCGTCTCAACTAGAGACAGAAGAACGACCTTGTGCTCCTGGGCTTGAATCTTCCCTTTAGTATCTCCAGCTCTCACCTGGGAGTCTTTTGTAGCTAAGATACATTTTTTCCTGCAAAGATTTCCCACCTCCTTGGAGAACACAGGCTCCGGAAGTCTCCAGCCACCTTGAGTCTGTGACCCCCTGAAAGCATGGACCAGCTGGACCTGCTGGGGTTCCTCGTCATCACCCTAAACTGCAACGTGACCATGGTGGGTGAGTAGCGCCAACCCCTGCAGAACACTGGTTCTGCCTTGGGTCACTTTTCCTGGCCCTCCCCCATGAGTAAGGCCTGCCTATCCCTGGAGGACAGGGAACCAGGGCTCAAGCTTTCCTCTAATTCTCCATTATTTAAGGAGGCTCCCCCATCCTTTAAGGATGTCTTGGGAGTGAGCAATGTTTCTCTCAAGGGGAGTCTTTTTGCTGACATTTGGGGGCTGAGCAGATGGGAGGGGTATTTTTGTGTAACTCTTCTCTGGCTACGTTACCAGGAAAAGGAACAATACAGTCAAAGTTAGAGAAATTCATGCCTTGAGTAAGCTTTCTTGTTCATCTTTTTAGGGTTTATCCTTGAAGCTCCATTTGTAAAGATTAGTAAGTTCTCTGTGCACTTTAAACCAAATCCCAATTTTAGTTTAGTTTTTATTTTTTTGACAAAGAAAGTAATACGTTTTCTGAGTTTGGTGTAGCCGAGTTAAATTTTCAGAGAGGTATGGGTGTCCTAGTAAAGGGGATTGAGAAAAGGATTAAAATATGTCTGTGAAGTGATTGACATTTTCTTCATTGCTTTTTAATCGAAGCCAACTTGGTTTTAAAAGTTTGAGTTAATGACCTTATCACGTAATGGTCACACAGTCCTTGAGTTGAACTGCCTTCGTTTATAAGAGAGTTTAGTTTTTCTGATGTCAGGTGATGATTTCTGTATCTCATCACAAAACAGAATATTTACAAATTATTTTGACTGGGTCTTCAACACACTCCAAAGTAGTTGACTCATGTAATAAAAATAGGACTTGGAAGTTATTTTGATTTCTATGTTAGCCTCATTTATTCATGACAAATTGAAGAAAGACAAACTTCAATTCATAATAGCTGGAATAGGGGGGAAGGAGTTCTGAATTACTGAAGAGTCTAAAAAACTGAATGTTCTTCAAGAAATTAGATTTCAAGGGCTTCAGAGCAACATGAAAGGGCTGCAGAGCCCACTGATTACATAAAGATCGTGTGGACTCTTAACCATAGAGAAAACTCACTGAAATTAGTAGCTTGTATTTGCTATACAGTTACAGGAATGCACTAACATCCTTGAAGAAGTTCACTCTTTTTAAGAGAAAGACTTTATTTACATCCGCCCAATTTTCTTTCTAGAACTTTCAGCCCAAACGCTGAACTAGCCAAACTAGATTAAACATTTTAGTATTCATGCTTCTTTAAATCTGCCAATTTCAAAGCATTTTACAAACACGTACAGGCATACCTCATTCTATGGTGCTTCTCAGATACTGCATTTTTTTTTTTTAACAGTTGAAGGTTTGTGGCAACCCTGCCTCAAGCAAGTCTATTGGCGCCATTTTTCCTACAGCATTTGCTCACTTCATGTCTGTGTGTCACATTTTGGTAATTCTCACAATATTTCCAACTTTTTCATTGTTATTATATTTATTCTGATGAGCTGTGATCAGTGATCTTTGATGTTACTACCACCAGTGGCTGAAGGCTCAGAGGATGGTTAGCAATTTTTAGCAGCGAAGTACTTTTTACTTAAGGTATGTGCATTGTTTTTTATCATGCTATTGCACGCTTAATAGACCAAGGTATAGTGGAAACACAGCTTTTATATGCACTGGGAAACCAAAAGATCCGTGTGACTCGCTTTTTGGGGGGTGGTCTGGACCTGAACCCGCAGTATCTCCGAGGTGTGCCTAGTTGAACACACTGTCCGACACCTTGTAAGTGCTCATTAGACATTCGTCCAGTGAGCTAACAGGCTGATACTGTTGCTGTGACTTACACACATAGTTCTCCAGGCTCAGCACCAGTAAAGATTTAAAGCTGCTGCTGGGAGGAGGAGATGTGTTTGTCTGGCTGTGATGGCGCCCTTCCTGTGCCTCTTTCCAGGGAAGATCTGGCTTATCTTCATGGTGCTGCTGAGGATGGGGGTGCTCATCCTGGCCGGGTCGCCCGTCTACCAGGATGAGCAGGAGAGGTTCGTGTGCAATACTCTGCAGCCCGGATGCGCCAACGTTTGCTACGACATCTTCGCCCCCGTGTCCCACCTGCGGTTCTGGCTGATCCAGAGCGTGTCTGTTCTGCTTCCTTCCGCCGTCTTCAGTGTCTACGTGCTGCACAAAGGAGCCGAGCTGGCGGCACGTGGATCCCGCTGGCTGGATGATGACTCGGAGGACCACGATGGCCCTGAACTGACCCCGGGGGCCAGGCGCTGCCTGACGGTGCCGGACTTCTCCTCGGGCTACGTGGTCCACCTCTGCCTCCGGACCCTGACGGAGGCAGCTTTTGGTGCCCTGCATTACCTCCTCTTCGGATTCTTGGTCCCCAAGAGATTCTCGTGCACGCACCCTCCTTGCACCAGCGTGGTGGACTGTTACGTCTCTCGGCCCACGGAGAAGTCCATCCTGATGCTTTTCGTCTGGGCGGTCTGCGCGCTGTCCTTGTTGCTCAGTGTCGCCGACCTGGTCTGCAGCGTGCGCTGGGAGACGCGCAGGCGACACGGCGGGGCCCGGAGGAGGCCGTGTCAAGGGGCGGGGAGTGCGGCGCGGGAGGGACACGGGGCGCCCGAGGGACGTGGGGCGCGCGCTCGCCGGGGCCTGCGGACTGGAGGGCAGGGCGCGTACAGCCCCGCAGCGGAGCCCACCGAGCCGGGGCACCCGGATCTGCCAGGGGAGGACGAGAGCGACGCGCTGTCCTCAGCCAGCGACCAGCCGCGCGGGGCCGGGCCGGGAGCGGCGGCCCCGGGGTGGGAGGAGCGCCCCTGCGCGCCAAGCGCCGGGCTCCCGGGCCCCAGCAAGTCCGAGTGGGTGTGAGCGGCCGGCGTCCCGCCCCGGGAGCGCGGCAACCAGGACCGAGAACATCGACCTGCAGAAAGGTGAGCTGGCGGGACAGACCGACTTCCTGAGAGGCTCCGGTGCAGCGCAGCAGGGATTTAATTTAGATGAAGCCTTCTGGGTAACCCTGCACTTGGCGTGCCAATGCGGATGGAAGCTCCAAGGATTAACCGGCGAGCATCAGGTCCATGAGTTTGTCGCACTGTAGTTCTATTGTCTTATTTTACCGCAGTATGGGCTTGAAAAGCACGTTCTTTGGATTTACAGAGCTTATGAATATTTTAATGTGTTTTCCGGTGGATTATTTTGACGGTTTGTTGTTGTTTGTTTTGGTTTGTTTTTCGCTTAGCCAAAAAGGGCATCTGTTATGCACATCGTCCATAGAGGGATATTAGTTTAACTTCTCCAAACCCCTTTAATAAAATGAATGCTGATTGCGTTGCCATATCACACTTCCTACTTCACTGTGTTAAGGGAGAAACCACACATGCAGGAAATATGACTGAAAACTTTGGGGTCTTTTGGGGGTCATCTTGGGTTCTTATTGCATGTGGGTGTGAGGTGCACAGGATGAAGGGTGGCCGCTGGCTTGCTTTAGTGTCGCTGGGCTGTTGGCTGGGTGGCTGTCCTCACTGAGCAGAGGGGGGCACTCTGGCTGCTGACAGGCCTAGAGTTGCCACACGGCTTCCAGTCCCAGCTCTGTGTCCTCGAGACAGTCATACAGTTAGGGCTGCCCTGAGGGTCTTCATGTCCCCGGGAAGCAGATGAGGAATGCTGCAGGTGTTCCAGCCTTGTGGTCTGTGCTGATGCTCCGGGGGTGGGGGGCTTATCCTAGAGACACAACAGTCTCACCTCTCAGGGGAGCTCCTCTGCTCTCCTCCGCTCGCCCTGGTTTCGGTCCAGGTGCTGTCCAGTTGGAGTGTGAGTCTGTTAGAGCTTCTGTGCTGCCTTCAGCTGCCACGCGGAAGACACAGTGCAGCAGAAAGACGGGGTAAGCCTGCTCCTCTTACGACAAGGAAGAGCCACTGGGTGGCCCCCCCAGAACGGATGAAGAACCTCTGGTCCCCAAACCCCCAATGCTGAGGAAGAGGAACTGCCCTCCATGCCAGCAAATAGTAAAAACAAACGTGAACCAAGGCACCCAGGGAACCAGTGGGCACTTTTAACTGTTCTAAAGATGACTTTGACAGTGAAATATCAGCCGGGATGGGGAATGACATCCTCCTTGATCTATCTAGAGTGTCAAAGCCATTGGTTAAAACTTAAAAAAAATCATCCAAAATTGGTTTTAGCATAAAGCTCTTTGAATGAATGTACCTGGTTTTTTTTTTTTTTTTTTTTTTTTTTGCGGTACGCGGGCCTCTCACCGTTGTGGCCTCTCCCGTTGCGGAGCACAGGTTCCGGACGCGCAGGCTCAGCGGCCATGGCTCACGGTCCCAGTCGCTCCGCGGTACGTGGGATCCTCCCGGACCGGGGCACGAACCTGTGTCCCCTGCATCAGCAGGCGGATTCTCAACCACTGCGCCACCAGGGAAGCCCTGGCAGGTGGATTGTTAACCACTGCGCCACCAGGGAAGCCCAAATGTACCTGCTTTTAACCCCTGCAGTAAATCTCTCTCCCACTCTCTGTCTCTCTCTCAGTTGCTCCTTGATCCGTCGATAACTGCGAACCATGACTCAGACCCCTTCCTTCAGTATTTGGATTGGCGTCTGGCACATAGCAAGTGCTCAGTAAGTGTGATTCTTGTGCCTGATATTCCTGAAGTATTCAGGGCCAAATCTGGTTCTTGTCCCTTTCAGCATGCAGTTCTGATGGAGTTCCAAGGTTGGCCACAGTCTTAAAGACATAAGAATTCTCTAGGGCCTTCATTGCTATTTAAAAAATAAGTTCCGTAGGCCCTTCAATACCTCAATGTGAGCCTTGATAATGTTGAGTGAAGAAAGGAAATCAAATTAACAAATATTGGTAGGTGTGCCCACGCAGGGCTCCCAGATGACAGCTAGGAAAGGAAGGTGGTAAAGGCTGAGTGGGGACTCCCTCCCAGCCATGGGCCCAGAGAAAAATGGGCCCTGTTCTCCTGTGAGTCTTATGAGTCCCTGCTTAGATTTGGGTTTACAGATGGTGCCTGTGTTTGGGTGGCACTGGGAAGGGCTGCTTTGGCCTCTCTGCTGATGTCCCAAATCCCACTATCAGAGGATCAGAGCCTTGAAGTTTTTTCCATGGAAAACTGTAAAATCCATTCAGAGTGATGGAGGCCAAGAGAGGGGGAGAGGTGTGGAATCAAGGATAAGACATGTGGGTTCTGTCCCCATGTGCATCATTTCTTGGCAGGTCACTCCCTTCCTTTGGGCCTCAGTTTCCTTCTCTAAGGGATAAGGGCCTGGACTAGATGATTCCTTAGTGTTCTTACATGGTTAGGAATCCACCAGTGATGGGTGTCCTTTTAACCTCAGTAGGGGCTGGTTTATCAGGCCTGTCCATCCTCTACCTGCCTGAGCACAGGTTTCCATAAATGAAAATGGTCAGAACAGGAGAGACCTGCATGTCCCGGGGAGAGCTGCCATGGAAGAGAGATGCAGGCCTCATGAAAGGGGGCGATGAGGATGACTCACCAGCTCCCCACTCTGCTGAGAGATAGCAGAGGCTGCGTGGACAGACGTGGGGTCATCTGCTGTGACCCCTCACTGTGAGAGCAAGGTTGCAGAAGAGGCTTCAAGCATTCTGGAGCGTGGTTGGCAGTGTTGGCATGATGCTGGCCACCTTGTCAGCACACACACAGGGGGTGACCCTCCTCTTCTCTTTGCTCTCACAGGCCACTGTACATCTCCCCTGGTTCAGAACTTAGGTTTTGAAGCCTTTGAAGATCTTTTCTTTCTTTTTTAAAAATAGTAATTTATTTATTTATTTTTGACTGCCTTGGGTCTTCGTTGCTGTGTGCGGGCTTTCTCTAGTTGCGGGGAGCCAGGGCTACTCTTCGTTGTGGTGCGCGGGCTTCTCACTGTGGTGGCTTCTCTTGTTGCGGAGCACGGGCTCTAGTCGCGGGGGCTTCAGTAGTTGTGGCTCATGAGCTCTAGAGCGCAGTCTCAGTAGTTGTGGCGCACGGGCTTAGTTGCTCCGTGGCATGTGGGATCTTCCCAGCCCAGGGCTCGAACATGTGTCCCCTGCATTGGCAGGCGGATTCTTAGCCACTGCGCCACCAGGGAAGTCCTGAAGATCTTTTCTAGTCATCTAAGGGGAGGGGAAAAAAATCTCAGACTGTATCCAAAAGGTAAAAAACGGCGAAAATCGTGTGGCTGTCATCCTCCTTTCCAAGATTTTAGTCTTCCTCTCTGCATCCTTGGCACGCTGGGTGAGTGCAGGATGGTTCACAGGCTTGTGTTCCTCCCACAGAGTGTTACTGAGTCACCCAGTGCCCAAGGTAGAGGCAGCAGGAAGTAAGGTAATTGTAGCTGCTGCAACAGGTCACCCCAATCTTAAACATTTAACACAGAAGTTTCATAAAGTACAGAGCCAAGTTTTCTGATTGATGGGCAGCTTTCCTCTGTGTGGTGACTCAGGGGTCCTTCCGTCCTAGGCTCTACCATCTTCCGTCTGCTGTGGAAGAGACCAGACTGGTTCCAAGGCCAGGTCTGGAGAGGGCACAGGGCACACCTGGCTAGAACTCGGTCCTGACTGCTTGGAAGGCTGTGAAGGGTGGCCTAGTTATACAGCTGGCCCCTGCATCCGTGGATGGATTGAATTCCACCAACCATGGATCTAAAATTTTTTTTAAAATTCCAGAAAGTTCCAAAAAGCAACACTTGAATTTGCTGCATGCAAACTATTTACATAGCATTTACATTGTATTTACAATTATTTACATAGCATTTGTATCGTATTAGGAGTTATAAGTCATCTAGAGATGATTTAAAGCGTAAGGGAGGATGTGCTTAGGTTATATGCGAATACTAGGCCATTTCATATACGAGACTGGAGCACCTTCGGATTTTGGAACCAGTTCCCAGCGGATAGTGAGGGATGACTGTCCGGGAAGAAGGAGGAAAAGTTGGGGCCAGCAGCTGTCCAGTATTCGCCTCAGGCAGCACCCACGCCCTGGGTACCTGCTCTGTGGGAGGGATTTAATGCATTCTCAGTGGCCAACGAACCAGTCTCAGGAGGGAAGCTAAGCGAGGACGTTAGCTCGGGTCCCTGCACAGGCTTCACTGGGCCCGCAGAGAGGAGAAAGGAGGTGACGAGGTTGAAGAGAACTCACAGAAAAGGGCCTGGAACCCAAATCTCTTGTACTGGGAACTGCCGTCTTAGATATGTGCGTTTCAGACCAGAAAGGATCTTAGTGGGTGTAAGTGCACAGCGATGGTCTTTGCTCAGTATGAATGGCTCGTTAGATGCTGTCTAAGTCTAGCTTTCTAGGTTAGCTTTCCAGAAATCTTCCCAGTTGCTGTCCTGGCCGCGATGAGCACCAGCTGGTGGAGCCCAGGTCTGAACCACCATGCCTGACCCTGGCTGCCCCGAGACAGATGCGCAAGAGAGAGCTCAGTGAGATGATGCGCACTCGGCCGAGAGAGGGATTATTTACGGAAAGAGTAAACGCGACTCTTTTTTTTGTAGGATGCTAAAATCCACTGCGAGAACCACTGCGAATTTTCTGAGTGTGAATCTGGTTTCTGGCAGGAAGTGAGGAGGAGGCCGGTGTTTTGCAGTGAAGGCTTGTCCGGGGTCGCCCCCTGCTGTGGAGACGCCGCCACCACTAATTCGGCATCCCAACTGCAGGACCCGGCTGGCAGCCGAGCCCCTGAGCCCTGCCGGCTGTGTTTTGGTTGTTCTGTGGGAGAAATGTTTCCTAGAAAGCGAACAGATGTCTCTCCCCCCCACACACACAATTGGAAATAGATGAATGTATGTTTTTCCTCCCTCTTGTCCATCATAGGGTGATGGACGACTTTCCTCAGGCAGCTTTCTCCTCGGCGCTGTGACCCAAGAGAGAGATGTGAGTGGCAGAAAATCGAGCCGAAAGAAGTGACTAAGTTTTCTCAGAAGCTAACTCGGATGAAATGCGTTTCATGGAGAATTCAGGAAATTCAAAATCAATTGCAAAAACTAGATTTTAGTAAGAGTCTCCTCCTTCCCCAGACAGGTGGAGCACAGAAGTACGTGACCCGTGTAAAGGATGCAGTGATAGTGTAGCATGTGCCCCTGGCCGGCTGGCATCCACATCCCAGGCTCCCCGCCAATCGTCTTGCCGAGAGGTTGCTGGGGAGGGTTCTTCTCCCTGCAGCCCTCCCTCCCTCCTCTGGCGGGTGCTGCCTGCTTTCCACACCGCCCCTGTGTGTGCTTTATCAATAGGCTGAGAAACGAGATTTCAAATCAGTGGAGCTACGTTGATTAACCAGTATTTATTGAGCATCAGCTCTGCACCTAGCATTTAATCTCTTAGTTTTGTTTCTTTCTATGAGGCTAAGAGAAAAAAGAAAATCAGCTTATCACCTGAGAGGCCAGCAAACGGATGGGAAGAGCTCTAGCTAAAGGCCATTGTTCCGGTTCAAATAACTCCTCCAATTCCTGTCAACTTTGATTTTCTCCGCCCTGAAAGGAGCATGTAAGGACTGCCTTTGTGGGCTTGTTGGGAAGTTCAGATGAGATCGTGAAGGTGGATGCCCCCCGGGCAAGAGAACAGAGCCGTGTGTAAGGTGTGTCGGGGCGGTGGGTTCACCCATGCTTGACAGATGACTCTAAACAGGTCTGTCCAGGAATTTGTGCTGATACGACATTTGCATGAGGAGGAAGGTGTCCGCAGACTCAGGGATGCCCCCAACCTCCTCCCCGCATCCTTTCTGACCAGCAGAGGCCTCTCTTGGACCATATTTAGGAGGTAATATTTCTAAGCACCAAAATGGTCATTTATTTCTGGTGGTGGTCTCTTGACCATTTTCACTCTGTTCTGTTCTTGCTTATCCCCGCCCAGAAAGAGCAGGGTTTAAGAAATCTCAGCCACAGATCTGGGAATTGTATTGGGTTAACTTTGGAAAACAGGGGGTGAGAAATTAGGGCTAATGGAGAAATTGTGGGCACTCTGGCCTCCTGGGAAAGAGATAATTTAACAAGACAATGATTCTTCCTCTTGGGGTTGAGAGGCAGCCCCTTCGCCTACGGTGTCTGTCCACTTCCCTGGCTTTCACGTGATCAGGCTGCAAACTGCAAACGTTTGGCCTGAGATGTGGACTTGTAATAAAAGATGACAGCTGAGACCCTCAGAGGTGGAGTTCAGAGTGGATCCTGCAAACCTTGCAGCGTGACTACCCAGGAAGCTGTGTAGTGGACGTGCTAACAGATGCAAATATCTCTCTTCATTTACTATTCTTCCTTCCAGCTGCTTGCTAAACAGCCACAAAAATTCCCTTGCGGCTGTAACTTGTCAAATAAGGTATCTGCAAAGGTGCCTGAGGTCTTTTCCCCCTGGGTTTATGAAATGATGTGTTATTTTGTGTTTAAGAATTTGTTTTCCTTTTCTTGTGCTTTAGAAGGTTAAAGTGCTTTTGACCTCAGAAATAGTATTTGAGAGGCAATTAAATGCCTATAAATTGGTCTTCTTCACCTGGGATATTTGATCCGAAAAAAGCCTCACGCATTATTAAAGTTTACACTGAGCATATCTAGGGCCATTTCCTTCAGAAATAAAAATTCAGTCATTTCATAGAGGTGGTTTGTGGGATTGGCCATTAGAAGGAAATAAAGTCTTATGCTAAAGCAGGTTCGTCAGATTTTGTTCTGTGCCGGGAGTGGCTCTTCAGAGAGCAGCTGAGAACATCATTAAGCCTGTACTCCAGGGAAAAGGAAATGTTTCCATTCTCCCACCAGCTGAGGGCTCTGGGAACAGTAGCTTTTTTTGTTTGTTTGTCTTTGTTTCCTCATCTATTAAAAATAAGTGTCACCTTTCAGAAGTAAGATAAATGTAAATATGGAAGATGACTTGTTATGTCCACGTATTTATCGAGCATTTTTAGTATGTCTGGTACTTGCACAAGGCAAGAGATTAGTTACAAGAGAAAGATAAGGAAAGACCATTTTGATGAGACAATTGGGGAATAAATGCAGGCAACATATGCTTAAAAATTAAATTTCATGGTTCAGACTTGGATATTTCATTATAAAATTTCTGTTGTTTATAAATAAACCACCATTGAGCTGAATGGCAAAACTTCTCAAAGTAGAGGAATTGGGCCACCTCCGTTACTCACGTGGTGGCTTGGCTGAGCCTTGGGTGTGAAGCTACCGCACCTTCCTGGGCCCTTCGGGTGCCCCTCCCTTAGGTACTTGCCTACTCACTGCCCTGCTGGCCGTGGCTCCTCCCCTAGACTGCACCCCCAGGAGGCCTCCCAAGCCCATTCCCTCCAGCACCTCTCTCATCATCTTGGAATCTTCCATCTGCCAGGGGCCTTAGTGACTCAAACTTAACGAGCTAATTTTACACCTGGGTAAATGAAGGTCCAGGAAGGTGAAGTCACTTATCTAATATAATCTGGCCAGCTGGTGGCCAAGCCTTCCCACTCCCAGCTGGTTTTGGTCATTCCATCGCTCCGGGATGCCTTCTTGAAGGCAGTCAGACAGAAGGGGTTATTGTTCACAAAGCTGAACGTTGACAATAGTGTAAGCTTTCTAGGAGGTTAACAAATGAACAGAGGGTGCACGGTCCCCACAGAGTGAGTCCTACATATATACATTCACACACACATACGTATATACATATTCTTTTTCCTATTCTTTTCCATTATAGTTTATTACAAGATGTTGAATATAGTTCCCTGTGCTCTCCAGTCAGACCTTGTTGGTTTTGAGTAAGTCTTGAATAGTGGTATTTGAGGCCGTATGAGAGGTCTACAGAAGGAGAATGCAGTTGGTGTCTGATTACAAGTTAGAGCGGCAGACATTTCTTGAAGTTAAAACAGTTATAATGGAAATATAAGAACATAGAAGTTTTGTAATATGCCCCTAGCCTCGCTCTATAACACAACATCATAATCTTTTTGTAGTCTTAGCTTCTTAGGTGTTAAAATGTATAACTGCACTTGTAATACTTTTATTCTGCTTTTCCCCCTTGCTCACCAATCATACACATTGTTCATGATTCTCTGCTCTTTATCAGCCGTTTGAATGGATGCGGAATAATCCACCAGGTGACCACGCTGACCAGCATCTGCTATGGAACATTCAGATTGCTGTTGAATAAGGTGCTTCTCGCTTTTTGATATTAGACAACAAAATAGCATGGGCACACAGGCCTTTTCTCTTATCAGGTTATTTCTTTACGATAAATTTCCGGACAATTTTTATTGAAGTTTGCATACATTCTCAACTATTAAACCACTTTTGACTCCAGGCAGACCATTTGTGATGCTTTCATAATTTCGTGGGTTGAATTTAAAATGCTAACCCTGAAGATGCCATTTCCCTGTCATGCTTTGTCGAGAACTTGGGGGAGTTCCCTCCAGGTAGATGGCATGTCTGAGTCCCCCACTAAGTCTGTCAGTGAAGTTGACCTCGGACATGGAACTGAGTCACAGTGACACACGTTAGTTACATTTTAGTAATTAACCTGTTAGTAAAATAGTCATCCTTACCTATTAGAGAATTTAAATCCAGTAAGATTTACAAGTTGGGCCAGCTTTTCAAAGAACTTGATCAGCTAGGTGTGTTTCAGTGCATTCCAGTTGTAATTATTTAACCATGATTTTCCCCCATGCCTGAGGAAATTGCCTTTCCGGAATAAATTTCAGTCCACGTTAAACTCAAAAACACAATTCTGTGTTTTTCAGCTTGTGGCTCCCAGCTGTCCTGATTAAGAGCTGGTCTTGCCCTGTTCCCGGGCTCTTCTGCCCCTCTACTTTATTTCAACTTGGCAGCCCCCAGACCCAAGTACACCTGGAAATAAGGATGTTGACGAGCTGTCGAGAGGCGGTGGAATCTGCATGGCTCTGACGGGTGGGGTTGGGGAATGAGGAAGAGGGATGAGATCCTGGGTACTTGGTAACTTTCACCAGAGGAAACCCTGGTGGAAGATGGATGCTGATGGTTTCTGGTTTGGAAGTGCCGAGCTTGAGTTGTCTGTGGAGCGTTCAGGAGATGCCCAGCTGGATGTTGGTCTTACTGGACCAGAGCTCAGAGGTGTTTGGCAGGAGACAGATTTGGGAATAATCAATGTAGAGCTGCTATCCGATCCTTGGGCATTCGTGCCCACGCTCTATCCTCTGCTTCAGGCAACCCCTAAGGGACAGGAAAAGAGCCAACGGGGTCAGCAAGACCTTCAGGATCCCTATGGCCACTTCTAAGGGGTGAGTCCCTTGTCTCCTCATAACAACCAGACCTCATAGCAAAGCAGCCCCGATTATTCACCCTGAGCAGGGACTGAGTCAGTGGGACAAACAGCGGATCTGCAGTATTCCAGAAGCTGTCACATATCCGTGCTTGAGTTTATATATTCCTTTAAAACTCTAAGCTCTTTCCTTCTGTGTCCTCCTTTCTGACACCACCTGGGTTTCCACCCAAAGCCTCTGATAAGATGTATCATATTTACTACACCCCAGGGGGGCCCAATGTGCGCTGTGTCCCCCATTCCTTGTATTTCCGTGTCATTGGCAGGGGGAAGGGCCTGGCATCCGGCACCTGATTTGGTGGATAGAGCAGAATTACTTATTTACTTAACTTATAGTTATTTCTATAGGCATGTTACTTATAGTTATTTCTATAGGCATGAGTTGATATCAAACCTGGTCTTTCGTTTAAGGGTCCTTATGCTGTTGCTTCCATTGTTTGTTCTTGTTGCCAGATTGTCTTTTTCTCAGATGAAATTTACCTTTTTTTTGGGGGGGGAAATATTATTTAAATTTCATCATGCTGATATCTATATCTTTTATTGCCAGTTTTACTTTCCAGACACACACGGACATGATGCCCCAGCAATAGTGGGTAGAGTGCTGGGGAGAGAAGAGGGCCAGGGCGGTGGCCTAAAGGGGCCGCCCAGCGGCTGGCCTTTCTGGAGAGCTTGGTCCTAGCACCCAAATTGGTGCCACTATAAGTCACAGTCTCCAGTAGGGTCCCCACCACTGTCCCCCCAGCTCCATGTTTTCTTAGTTAGCTTCCCATCAACCATTTTAAACTCTTCTTCCCCACTCCCACCCTAGCTGGTGACCTTGCTTACTACCTGCCCTGCCTGGATTTCCTTTTTTTAGCTGCTCCATGTGGCTTGCCGGATCTTAGTTCCCTGACCAGGGATCGAAACCAGGCCCTGGCAGTGAAAATGACGAATCCCAACCACTGGACTGCCAGGGAATTCCCCTGTCTGGATTTTCTGATTGAATCTGTCATAACCCCCCTACAGGATAGGTAGTGGGGCTCAGTGTACAAATGAAAACTTAGAGAAGGTACAATAAACTCCAAGTTCCCCACTGTAGCCCCAATATAGGGCCTAGTGTCTGGCGCCAGGTAGCTGTTCAATAGGCGATTTTTCAAGTTAATTTTACCATAGGAGAAACTTAAAACTATGGGGAGACGGCAGCACAGAAGGAGGTTTGAAGACATGAGATAAAGAGGAATCAGTAACAGAACAGCTATTTGACCTGATGGAGGATCAGACAAAGAATGCAGGTGAGGGGATCGGCCCTGAGTGGAGGGGAGACGTCTCCTTGGAGACCAGAGGCAAGGGGGTCAGGGCAGAGCAGACGGGATACTCACGGGAGGGTGGGGAGTTTCTGTGGGCAAGTGTGTTTGGAGAAAGTCTGGAACAGCTGCCATGGGGAATGGAGAAGGAAGCTGACCAAGGACCCACACAAGAGATCAGCCTGTGTCCCTCTGGCTGGAGGAGAAGGGCATTAAGTGAGTGTCTACTGCATGCCAAGAGCACAGGTCAGGTCACTTGATCCTCTCAGTAGCCCTGAGGGTACCATTTGACAGATGAGGAAACCAAGGCTCACTGGTAACTTTCTCAAGGCCACACAGTGAAGGAAACTGCAGCAGGAATTTATTAATAGATCTGACTCCAAAAACCTGTGTTCTTTCCCCATACCCCACCGCCCCTTGCAAGGTTTTGGCTCATTAAGGACAAAAGCCCTCCCTAAGCCGCAATCAACTCTTGGCCGGCTCGAGGCCTCTTCATCACTCCTTTCTGGGCCAGGAACAGAGAGGACGCTTACGGTCATGGAGGGACCACCTTTGCCAGCTACTGATTTTTCCACGAGGAGAGGATTTCTCAGCTGCTTGATGCCCACACTCTGTGTGCCTCTCCCACTGGGTATGTAGCAGTCTGTTTGCACTTGACCCTTTGATCAGATGCCCGACTGCGCTGCTCGGGGCATAACGAACCTCAGCCATGTCTTCTTACACAACTTAAAGTTCAATAGTGATATAAAACTTTTAAAATTCACTTTTTATAAACTGAATCCAACAAGTCTTTAAAACAGAGGTGTGCACACTACTATATATAAAATTGATAAACAACAAGGACCAACTGTATAGCACAGGGAACTATATTCAATATCTTGTAATAATCTACAAGAAAAGAAAAGAATTTGAAAAGTTATATATATATAAGTTGTATATACATATATACACATATATATGTATATATGTGCGTGTGTGTGTATATGTATATATATGTGTATATATATATATATATATATATATACACATACATATATATAAAACTGAGTCACTTTGCTGTAGAGCTGAAACATTATAAATTAAGTATACTTCAATAAAATAAAAGCCCCAGAGGCATGACATGATATTTCTATGACTCTTGGAAATTTTTTCTAGTTGGGTGGGGCCCATCCATGGCTGATGTTTGAAATTACTCGTCAAGATTCAGCTCTTGAATTAAATATTCAAGCTTGGATACCTTTTAAAGTCCCAAGGCTTTGAGAGAAACTGCTCCCTGTATCACCTGGTATCAGCAATTACTTTGGTGATCATGACAGATCAATAACTGTGATAAGAGGACAAGGAAGATGATAAGTCCAGGGAAGGGGGTGGACTTCTTGGGGATGGAGGGGAGAAGACATTGGTACCCAAGTGGGAAGAGGGAGAAAAGGAGGAGAGACTAGAGTCCCAAAGACCAACTTTGTGTGAGAGACGCCAAGGGACAGAGAAGGGAGCCCAGGCAGGGAGCTGGTGCTTGAGGAGATCAGGGCAAACACCAGGATGAAGGGCCAGAGGCAGAGTTTAAGGCCCCATCATTGTGAGGCTGGGTAACAGCATGTGGGGATAGGGTGCAGAGGGAGCCTAGTGGCCTTGGACATTTGGGAAAGTGGAGGAATGATGACTTGCCTTTGTGTGGGGGGGTCAAAGAGGTCTAAGGGCCTAGCTGATCTGTTGGTATCTCCACACTTCCAAATAGGGCCAACAGAAGCCCAAAAAGACTCCCTTTAGAGAAATGGAAATAAAAACAAAAATAAAGAAATGGGACCTAATGAAACTTAAAAGCTTTTGCACAGCAAAGGAAACCATAAACAAGACGAAAAGACAACCCTCAGAATGGGAGAAAATATTTGTAAATGAAGCAACTGACAAAGGATTAATCTCCAAAGTATACAAGCAGCTCATGCAGCTCAATATCAAAAAAAACAAACAACCCAATCCAGAAATGGGCAGAAGACCTAAATAGACATTTCTCCAAAGAAGATATACAGACTGCCAACAAACACATGAAAGGATGCTCAACATCACTAATCATTAGAGAAATGCAAATCAAAACCACAATGAGGTATCATCTCACACCAGTCAGAATGGCCGTCATCAAAAATTCTACAAACAATAGATGCTGGAGAGGATGTGGAGAAAAGGGAACCCTCTTGCACTGTTGGTGGGAATGTAAACTGATACAGCCACTATGGAGAACAGGATGGAGGTTCCTTACAAAACTAAAAATAGAACTACCATATGACCCAGCAATCCCACTCCTGGGCATATACCCTGAGAAAACCATAATTCAGAAAGAGTCATGTACCACAATGTTCACTGCAGCACTATTTACAATAGCCAGGACATGGAAGCAACCTAAGTGTCCATGGACAGATGAATGGATAAAGAAGATGTGGCACATATATACAATGGAATATTATTCAGCCATAAAGAGAAATGAAATTGAGTTATTTGTAGTGAGGTGGATGGACCTAGAGTTTGTCATACAGAGTGAAGTAAGTGAGAAAGAGAAAACAAATACCCTATGCTAACACATATATATGGAATCTAAAAAAAAAATGGTTCTGATGAACCTAGGGGAGGGACGTAGAGACTGGACTTGAGGACACGGGGAAGGGGAAGGGTAAGCTGGGACGAAGTGAGAGAGTGGCATGGACATCTATACACTACCAAATGTAAAACAGCTAGTGGAAGCTGCTGCATAGCACAGGGAGATCAGCTCGGTGCTTTGTGATGACGTGGAGGGGTGGGATAGGGAGGGTGGGAGGGAGACACAAGAGGGAGGGGATATAGGGATATATGTATATATATAGCTGATTCACTTTGTTATACAGCAGAAACTAACACAACATTGTATAGCAATTATACTCCAGTAAAGATGTTAACAAAACAAAACAAGACTCCCTTGAGTCAGCCCAAGATGAGGGAGTGCACGTGGTCTCCTTGGGGGTATTGGGAGACTCTGTCCAGGTATATCTCCCCAGGAGACCTTGCCAATAACCCTGCATGTGGTTCTAACACCAATGTTTCCTAATAAATTGTTATTCATTAGTTGGGTCAGAAAGCATGCTTTCTATATTACATTTTATTTTTGGCTTTGTTGGGTCTTTGTTGCTGCATGCGGGCTTTCTCTAGTGGCGAGCGGGGGCTACTCTTTGTTGCGCTGCGTGGGCTTCTCGTTGTGGTGGCTTCTCTTGTTGCGGAGCACAGGCTCTAGGTCGTGGGCTTCAGTAGTTGTGGCACGCAGGCTCAGTAGTTGTGGCACACGGGCTTAGCTGCTCTGCGGCATGTGGGATCTTCCCAGACCATGGCTCGAACCTGTGTCCCTGCATTGGCAGGCAGATTCTTAACCACTGCACCACCAGGGAAGTCCCATAAATTACACTTTTTTTAATACCTCCCAGAAATTCTGGTTTGGATGGGGCACGAACTCTGTTTTGTATTCTTTTCCTTGGAGGCTTGTTGGGTTTGATTGGTGAAGAGACTATAATGAAGTTCATTGTAAATAAAAGGAAGCAGGATGGAACTTCATACCAGAGAAAGAAATATGGATGTCATCAAAGAGGAGGACACAGAACAGGGTGGAGGGACCCCAAAGACACACTTCCTCTACTTCTCAAATGGGTGCTTGCCCCCAGCCCAGCAGGGTGCCTCTGGATGGGGGCTGGTCCAGTGGGGGTGTTATGGGAGATTTGGAGGCAAAATACAGGCCCAGAGACTCGCATAGAACTGCGGGTAGAATGGCATCCAGGTTGTGTCAGTAGAGTTTTGACTGTGCTGGGAAATCACACTGCGGATAATCCAAATGGAATGAACACCTTTTTTTGTTAACTTGACACTTCTCACCCAAGCTAATGAACAGCTTACTGTAAAACCAAACTGGTAACTTTAGGGGCCTGGAAAAGAGTTTCCGGACTTTCCGCAGACCCACCCGCCCTCACGTTATTGAACTTGGAAACTTCTGTGTTAGTCTTGCATTAATCCTTCTTGAGCTGGCACAACACGATTGTGCTGGAAAGTCATGGAATTCACCACATTCATCCTTTAATTAGAATAAACTTGGATTTAAAAGCTTCTGTGTGATTTGGAAAAATCCAATCTTTGGTCTCAGACTGCTAAATCCTCTGAGAATTTTGCAATGCAAATACACAAAGCATAATACAGTGTTAGGTTCTATTAATCTGAAGAGTATGTGAGTCATTTTAAACCTACAGTATTTCAGACTTAGTCATTTCCTTCATATGAAATCCAACTTTCCAGCATAAAAGTTATGAAGGGCAAGGTTTTCCAGCATATAGAACTACACATCTTCAGTGTGGGAACTGGGTGTGGAGGTAGGATTGCTGATGGGCTTTGCAGCATTTTGTTGCAACTCTGATTAAACTTTTTTTTTTTTTTTTTTTTTTGCTTCATCCAAACTTTGCTTCTCTTAAACTTTCTTCTCTATTTTTCTCTCCTCTTTAGTCTTCTTGCTGTTTAGCTCTACTGGGTGTTCATTTTCTCCAGTGAGTTTCACATGAAGAAAGTGTCTGCAGCTGAACACAGTGCTTTGCATCCCCTCTCATAGCATGGTGGTTCACGGAGATGCTGAAGTGTAATTCCCAGTTCCCTGCACAGTAGGTGCTCGACAGACATGTGCTGAATGAACGGATTTTTAGAACAGCATAAAATTTTACAAAATAATAGAAATTCTCCCTTCTGAGTGGGTTAAAGCACTGACATTTAACCATTATAAGGACAGTGGAAGTCACAAGCATCTCATTGAGGAGTTTATACTTATATCTTTTTTTTTTTTGCGGTACGCGGGCCTCTCACTGTCGTGGCCTCTCCCGTTGCGGAGCACAGGCTCCGGATGTGCAGGCTCAGGGGCCATGGCTCACGGGCCCAGCTGTTCCACGGCATGTGGGATCTTCCCGGACCGGGGCTCGAACCCGTGTCCCCTGCATCGGCAGGCGGACTCTCAACCACTGTGCCACCAGGGAAGCCCTATACTTATATCTTGATTTTTCTTGTAAATACGATTTAAAATATACTATTTTTCTCTCGATCATGTCATTTGTTTCTCAGAAGAATTGTGTGAGAAGGGCAGAGTGATAGTACATCAGTTATACCTCAACTTAAAAAAAGAAAAAAAAAAAGGAAGAGCCACGCAATAATTATTACCCTCATTTCATGGATGAGGAAAATGGAGTCCAGAAACATTGATAATAAAAACTAAGGCAAGAACACAGAAATTCTTAGTCCAGTTCTTTTTGTTTTTTACTTCCCTCCTTTTAGGAGAAGGCAGACTTAACTGTGGTGAACAGTCTGTGGGGAGCTGTGGTGGTCGTTACTGCTATTCAATAAATATTCCCAGGCACATGGTTACTTCCCTGCACCCTTTGGGGTGTAATATGGCCATATGATTTGCTTTGGTTCATGACACATGTAGATATGACACTGCCATTTCCAGGCAGAAACTTTAAGAATCAGTGGCTATATCCCTTCTAACCTATGCAGGGAAAATGGAAGCACGTGCCAAGATAAAGCTTTCAGCAACCTGGCATCTAAGGTGGAAAGAATCCCTCTACCGACACATACTGGACAATGTGTGCAAGTGATAAAGTATTAGCATTACTTTATTGAAGTATAATTGACATACAATATAATATTAGTTTCAGGTGTACAACATAGTGATTTGACATTTGTATACACTGGGAAATGATCCCCACAAAAAGTCTAGTTACCATCTGTCACCCTACAAAGTTCCAAGTTTTCTTTTCTTCTTGTCATGAGATCTTTTTTTGCTTCCTTAGTAACTTCCAAATTTGTACTACAGTATTATTGACTATAGTCCTCATGCTTGTACATGACATCCCTATGATTTATTTATTTTATAACTGAAGTTTGTACCTCTTGACCCCTTCACCCATTTCACCCACCCCTCATCTCCCTCCCCTCTAGCAACCACCCATCTGTTCTCTGTATCTCTGAATGTTGTTTTGTTTTTCAGATTCCACATATAAGTAAAATCATATGATATTTGTCTTTCTCTGATAAATTATTTTTTGTTGCATTAAGCCATTGAGATTTTGGAGTTGTCTGTTATTGTAGCAAAACTTAGCCTTATTTTGATTGGTACAGAAACGAAGGAGCATACATGGGTAAAGAATGCTTGGGTCACTGGGCGGCTGGGTGATGAGATGAGTGAATAATCACTTGTGACTGGATAAGGTCCAAGGGATAAATCTCTTCTCTTTGTACCAATGTCCTAAGTGCATAGATTCAAATAAAATGTAAAGCACAAGGATCGAGGAGGGTATTTTTAATGAGGGCACACATATGTTCATTTTCACAAGCTAAGTGTCTACAGCTACATCCTGTATTTCTAATCCCAGTGATGCTATGAAATGATACCTTTTGTTTGGTTCTAACAGATCCTTTTAATAACAACTTCCATTTTCGCAACTTCCACTTTTTTGGCCCCCCAAAATTGTCTGTGTCCTAATTCCTGGAATTAACTTCTTTTTGGTTCCTATTAAGTATAGCCAAGCATGCTCTTTAACGGTATTACACAAAATTTGTATCCTGTCTGTGGGTTTGACCTATGACCCTCTGCTTAGACTCTTTCTTACAGAAATTGGATGAGGTGTGACAGTTAAGATCTAAGATCATACTTGTTAGGTAGACTCAGGAAAACCTCAGAGTTTACTTGCGGAATGAATCTCACTTTCTGGGTCTTTGGTCAAGGACTCGTCCCTTCTTTCAGGGTACCTGGAGAAAGAGTAGATTTCTGCACTGAATACACGTTATCCGAAAAATTCTATAACTTAAGCAAAGTTCCAGCATCAGGTAAGATAGTATGAGTTTACTTTTGAAGATACACATGGTGACATACATTCAGGATCACAGCCTGCCTGCCTCTAGGACTACAGGGTGACAGATCACTTGGTCTTGGAAAGTCACACCCAGGTCAGGTCACCACAGGATGAACCTTCATTTCTAGCTGAGTTGGTTTTACTAAATAAACATTTACTGAAGAAAAAGAGTATCTTTAATTGTAATAGCGTCTACTAATAACATATCGACATGATTGGGTCCTTCTAGGTTTACAGGTTGGGTTTAATTTCTAGGTTAAAAGAATCATTCCCTATGTACCCAGTTTTTGGTTGTTTCATTACAAGTGAAAGCAAAAGCATGGTTATCCAAAACAGCCCTGTGTAGCGAGAGCTTCCGTTCAAAACAACATAGCATGAAGTTCTCCCTTTGGACCAGGTGAGGGCACCCTTGTACTCTCCCAAATATTTACTTAAGGTGAAAAAAAATAACCACTTCCATTTAAATTAGTTAAATTGGATGACAAAAGCAGCTTGCTTAGTTAACTTCTAGTTGTATTTTGTTTCGCTTTAGATCATAACGTCACCTTCAATTGCAGTTCGCTGGCTTTCAGCTCTGCCTACACGTGAGAATCATTCACCTGGGGTAGCCTGAGAAAACTTGGAATTCCCAGATTCCATGCCCAGAAGTTCTGGTTCAGCTGGTCTGGGGTGCTGCCGGGACATGGTGTTTTTAAGAAACACCCCTCTAGCACGTAGGCAGGGGTGAGAGCTACTGCCAGGGTGTTAGTTAATTAGAAACAGGTTTGTTAGAGGATGAAGTTGGAAATAGTTTTTCTAATTTAAATTAGTGTACGGTTCACCTGAGCATTAAATAAGGTGCTATAAATAGGTACTTTTGTCCTTGGTGAATAAGGGTTCTCCCCAAGGCTTGGAAAGCCATTAAAACATGGTCATTTAGTTAAAATTTATCCTGACTTTGCTCTTGCCTGGCCGGTCCTCCTTCACTCCATCCTTCTCTGGCCGCCCCATTCCGGGTACCACCAGCCTCTTGGGGCATCTCCTGGAGCGTGTGGTTTAAATCAGCTGAGTTCATCTCCCTTCCCGTTGGTCCTCTCCCTCCGGAGATTTCCGCGGGGCTCAGCCACACTCTCTGTTTGCTGCTCCGGCCTGGTTCTTCAGCACCCAGCGGCTTCGCTTTCTTCCTGGAGGCTCCAGGCCTCTGCTGACCAGGGCATGGTGCTCCCACTTTGGGGCCCTCTCCCCGGTGTGACTCCATCAGCCGCTGACCCCTTCCTTCCTCCCAGTCACTGCCAAGTATCGTGTTACTGTGAATGTGGGCAGTGCAGAGCAGGTGAGCTGGCCCGTGTCGGCCAGGGGCCGGAGAGGCAAAGGTTCCCGGAGCTCTCCGGGCAAGCCTCTCAGGCTGTGTGTTCGAATGTTCCTCTGTAGGTCAGCACCAGACCATGGAAAACCTGGACTCTGGTAGGATTCTGGGACTGGCTGAACACGGCCAGGAGAGCTAATGTCAGAGATGGATGCGCCTGGTGGTTGGTGGCCTCAGGGACTTACACAGACACCAGGGCAGCGGGAAAGGCCTAGGGAAATAGGAGTGACACGTAGGATCTGTGGCTTCTAAGCCCAGCTCTGCTCCTGGCTGTATGACCTTGGGCAAGTCTGGTCCGCTTCGGGCATCAGTTTCCTGGCCTGAAAATGAGGCACCTTCGTGTGCGTGCGGAACGGCTGTGGGTCTGGATACAGCACAACTTCTGATTCCACGTTCCATCACATATTCTTAGGTCATGCTGCTTTTCCTTGTTCACAGAGCAGCAAGGTTCTCAATAACCCCTTGAAAACTCCAGGATCGCACAGGTGACCTCTAAGACCTTCTTTGGTCCCCTTCCCCTTGACCAGTGCCACCCCCTCCCACCTGGCCCTATCATTCTGACCTTCAGCAGCAAGAAGCCTTCAGACACGGGCTTCGTGAAGCTGTCCCTTTCTATACACCCTCCTCACAGGCCTGGTCTCCCCACACTGCTGTGCTCAACTATTCCAGAACTGACGCCTCCCCCTCTCTTCCCTTTGGCTGACCTGTATCCTGGCACGGTTTCTGTTCTGTGGTGTGCTTCCACGAACACCTGGCTAGACGATGGCGGACAGCCTGCGTCCCTCTCAAGCCAGCAGCGTTCGTGCGCGGCATTGGAGAGCATCCACCGGTCTCCACAGATGGACTGCTTGGTGGGAGACGGTAAGGCGTGTACTGAAACGAACGAGCCGACTGCATGGCTCCCCCAACGTGGTCTTCACGATTTATTCTTTCTCCCACTAAATTCTGGTGTGGTGAATCTTTGGTGAGCTGCTCATTCTTGAAATAAAAGTAACTCGGAAGACAATTTTTTAAAAGACCTATCGTTGGATTTCAACCCAGCTTAGATTTTTCGCATAACTGTTGTATCAAGGGTTTAATTCAACTGAGGTCTCTTGGGGCTGTAAACGGATGCAGTTGGGGAATCTTTTCCTTGAGAGAAAGAGTTCAAAATTATGAATACAAAATAGCTGCAGGCCTTCTGTTCAGGGGTCAGGCCTGCACTGCGGGGGGCTCAGTAGTTGAAAGAATTGAAATGAGGGAGCCCGCCCATCCTCCGGTTCTGGAACTTTGCAGCATCGCCAGGTGGCAGTATTGTATCAAGTGTGGAAGTTGATCACCGCGGGCGCTGTGTGCTGCATCTCAAGGGACTATTTTGTAACTATGCTTTCAATTGCTCACAACTGTGCTCACAACTGTGTGAGGCTCCATGTGTGACTTTTCTTTTGGCAAAGCAATCCGATTTCCTTCCCTCTAACTTGGAAGACTTACAGAAACCTTTAAGGTCATCAATGCAGGTGACATCAATACAGGTGTCACTGTAATGGTGACAAAGTTTGCTCCTTAAACTTCTAATACACTTTCCCCTCTGTTTTGTGGTACTTTCAAATTGCGTTCATTATAAAGCAAAAAGAAAGTGTTTCACGTAACTTCTGCCACAAGTACTTTTAATGAGCTTTGGGTTTTCTAATGCTTTTAACCATATTAGACTTTACTTACATTGATCTTCTAGCCACACAGTAACCTTATCCCCTCCTCGTCCCCCCATATTTGACAAGGTTTTCAGAAACTCATACTGGCTCCATGCCCTGGTGAGGGATCCATCTATGTTCATCTAACGCTGATGGCCAAATACTCTTCCTCCCTTTTCCCACTCCTCAAACCTATTTGGAATCTTTAATCCCATTAATAGATACCTTTTGGGTACTGGCAACTTTACAGTTCAAGGACTAGCGCTGTTTTCATTTTCAGTCTCTAAAATCAGCGTCTGCGATGACACGTGCAGCTTTCTCCTAAGAGCTGTCCTCAGAATTGTAGCCATTTTGTAAAAGTGATCAAAGGTGGCATTTTACAAGGCTATACTGAAGAATTAATAAAGGAAAAAACTTCAAAGTTGACCCTTTACCACCGTCACATAGTTGAAAATATGTCAATAGCGAGACTCCTGCTAAACTTGGAAACCAATATGCTAACTAGTCTTTTAACTGTCTCTCCTTCTCACATACGTGATAAAGCCTATGGGAACTGCCTTTAAAACTTTATAACTGAAAGTGTAAGTTTATGGCTGGTTTATGTACACAGAGCACATGGGAGCCACCCCATGGGTTAGATGCAGGCCACTCACTTGTACCCCAGTTACAAAATAGTAATTCTTTAATATAAACTGCCAGGAGGTGAAGATTTTACAGTGGTTCTGACTTAAAAATATATATATATAATCGGCATGATAGCTAAAGTAGGTGTTCTTCCCGTATATCTAATTTTAAAAATCCAATTAACACCAAGAATGACTCTGGAAAGGATTTGCAAAATGTTTCTCCCAAGAAACCCTCCTTAAAAGCCTCTTACATGACAAAGACCAGTCAAAGAAGTAGTTTCCATCCTATTCATTAAAAGAAAAAAATTTTTGAACCACTAAATATTCCTATTAGGAGAAGTAAAGAGAACAAACTTCTTAGCAGGATGCAGCGAACAAGTCCCCACCCAGCCCCCAATGTTTGATGCCCCCCATCATTAGCAGGGTAGCTGCCCATTTCTTATCTTGATTGACAGGTTAATAAGGGACCTGGGGCTATCTTTTCAGTCTGAACACACAACCTTACCAATTACTTTTAAATTATTGCTAATCTGTCCGAAAATAACAAGCAAGAGGAATAAAAATATCTGAAAAAGAGAAATGTCTGCTGAAGAAGCTTTTACTTCCGGTGCTTTAAAAGGTTCGGTTCAGAAAACTTGCCAGAATTTTAGTCAATAGAATTTAGGCACTGAAGGTTTTCTCTCTTTTTTTTTTTTTTTTTACGAAAAACTTGTAGTTTATAATAGTTCATTGGTTCAATTAGGAGCGAAAAAGAAGGGAGTTTTGTAATGCAATTGTCCAGCAAAGGAAAACGCTTTAAATTGGGGGATTATGTGCACAGACCACCTGTAGGGCATTCAGAGCCCTTTTCTATAATGCTTCAACCCATGCCTAGCTGCCTGCAGGCTGGCTAACAATGCCGGGGAAAGCTGTTTAAAAGGCTGCGCGCACTTGTGCCTCTGGTCTTCACTAACTGTTACAAGTCTTCCTCTCCCTCGCTCTCTCTCCTTTTTAAAGTAAAAGTCCCACATCCCTTTAATGGAAGAACTTTAAGGCTCCGCGGTGGCCAATTGGTCTGCACCAAGAGGAGCCGGGCCGCAGGGAAAGAAACTTCAGACTATACAGCACATTTGGAGAGGAGAAAAGATCAAAGTTTTTCAAACTCAAAAGACCAAGTTCCCTACAGATTAACCCTATTCATTTGGTTCCTCTTAAAGGAATGATGTGCTGAGCCACTAGGCAGACAGGTAAAAAGTTCAACAATTGCCAAAGCATTCTTCTGCTAATTCAACAGCCTTCTGCTCAAATCAATTAGCTTAGTCTTGACAGAGGAACAATAGCTTTTTCTCTAGGAAAAGCAGCACATGTGATATACACAAGCCTGGAAGGTTATTAAGATGTTAACCCGTTAGTTTAATCCAGTAAAGAGCGCCTGCTCTACCACCAAATTGTCGAGTGACTTACACTGTAAAGTGTGATCGATGGCTTAAAACATTAACCTCTACCCTACCCTTCAGCAGTGTGTTCAGTCCTGCAAGAGCAGGTGCTTTCAGAACCACAGACGTGAGAAATGAACGTGGAGTCTGAAGCCTTTAGTGATATCATACAAGATAAATAACAAGGCGGAGTGGAATTAGTGCCTTGCAAAAGTTCCGTTTACATACACTAAGGTGAGTGCTGTTACCCATGGATCAGAAAAGAGCTACCATTCAAAAAACACCACCTTCTCGGGAAAGGTGCAAAATCTTAATCGTGATTTCAGTTCAACAGTGATATTTCAACTTTGCTAACAACTTAGGAACTAGAGTTTAACAGGTCATTTTCTCCATGCCTAAGGGCAGCGCACAGAATAAGAAACTAGCAAATGTCCGTGTTTCCAACGGGCCCTCAGCGAAAAGCACTTTCAAGGTTTAACAGTTTAGGAGAGGCAGGGGGAGAGGGCAATGTTTAAATCATTTATCAAAAGTCATTTTATTGCCAAAATAGAATACTTATATTTGTTCTTACAGGGGTGGCCTCTAAACTTTTTACAGAAAATGTACAGACTGTATATCTTTGGATATGTACATATTTTACACATTTTTACAATTTAACAAATAATTATATAAATACATCCTCTAATGTAAGAAACCCGTATTTACTTGGGGTGTATAATTAAGACATTTCTTGTTTGTTTACTTAAGGCATCTGCCTGGTCATTAAGAATACCCAAACCGTGCAATCCCATTAGGTCGCGGTCATCCCTCCTCTAGGACGTGTTAGGGGTGAGGGTTTACGCAGGAGAGTCGAGGGCGGAAACTAGGTCCCTCAGGTGAAATCTGTAAGTCTGGCTTCAAGCTCAGCAAATGGCAACCAGCGAGGGTTCCAAACCTTGGGTCCTGGAAACGCGGCAGCAGAGCTCACGCTCCTCTGCCAAGACAAATTAACGCCTGGCGGGAGGAATTCCTCGCCCGTCGGTGGAGGAACGGGGGCTGGGGCTGGGAGCCTTCAATGCCAGGTACTTTGTTCTAAGCGAGTCCCAGCTAATGGATACCATTAAGAGTTCATTATCATGCTAATAGCAATCAACACGGTGAAGGGGGGGGACCCTCCGCCTCCGAGTGTCCCCCCCGCCGCAACACTCGGTCTCCTCGCCCCCTCTCCAGCCCTCCCGGACGCCCCCTCCCCTCCGCTCAGACCTGGGACAATGGCATCTGCTTTGGATAAGACACGGAGCTGGCCGTGCCAGACCGCCACGTCAGGCCGGTGCTGACGTCGCTGTACAGGGAGCCCGCCCCACCGCCCGGCCCCACGCCCCCGCCGGCCCCCGGGCCCCCGCCCCCGGGGCCGCCCCCCGCCGCGCCCGCGCCGGCCGCGCCCGCGCCCTTGCTGGCCCAGCAGCAGCGGGTGCACAGCGCGCGCCACGACTCGAGCGTCTTGCCAGACCAGACCCACACGCCCGACGTGATGCCCACCACCAGGCACATGAAGTACTTGAGCATGAAGACGGCGTAGTCGGGCCGGCGCGCCTGGTCCGGCTGCAGGTCCCGCAGGCACGGGCAGTTGTGCGTGGCCTCCCAGCGCGGGCGGTTGTGCTGCTCGTAGAACAGGCAGGCGACCACGACGGCGGCGGGCACGGTGTAGAGCACGGTGAAGAGGCCCAGGCGGATCATGAGCTTCTCCAGCTTATGTGTCTTGGTGGGGCCGCCCTGCTGCTTGATGACCGAGCGGATGCGGAAGAGCGACACGAAGCCGGCCAGCAGGAACATGGTGCCGATGAAGAGGTAGATGACCAGCGGCGCCAGCACGAAGCCGCGCAGGTTGTCCAGGCTCTGGTTGCCCACGTAGCAGATGCCCGCCACCGGGTCGCCGTCCACCGAGCTGAGCGCCAGCACGGCGATAGACTTGACGCTGGGCACGAGCCACGCGGCCAGGTGGAAGTACTGCGAGTAGCCGGCGATGGCCTCATTGCCCCATTTCATGCCCGCCGCCAGGAACCACGTGAGCGACAGGATCACCCACCAGATGGAGCTGGCCATGCCGAAGAAGTAGACGAGCAGGAAGACTACGGTGCAAAGCGCCGGGCCCGTGGTCTCGTAGCGCACGTGCTGCTCTACGGCACCCAGCTCCTCGTACTCGCCGCGCCCGCCCGGGCCGCCCGCGCCCGCGCCCGCCGCCCCCGCGCCCGCCGCCGCGCCCCCGGCGCCCCCCGCCCCGCCTGCGGCCCCCGCGCCGCCGCTGCACGCCACCTTCTCGTGGCCCGCCACCAGGCGCACCAGGTAGCCAACAGACACGAAGAGGTAGCAGGCCGAGAGGAAAATGATGGGCCGCTCGGGGTACTTGAAGCGCTCCATGTCAATGAGGAAGGTGGAGACGGTAGCGAAGGTGGACACGAAGCAGAGCACCGACCACAGACCTATCCAGAAGACGGTGAAGGCGCGCTCGTCCTGGCTGAAGAACGGGTTGTGGCAGGGCAGCGCACAGTTGGCGATCTGGCCCGTCTTGACGCGATTATAGAGAGGGTGCCGTTCGCTGGACACGCTCACCATGGGCGCGCGGCACTGGCAGCCCGGCTCGCAGGGCGCCGCGCCGCCGCCAGGGGGCCGCGCCTTCCCGCCTCCGCCGCCACTGCCGCCGCCGCGCGCGGGGGGCGCAGCCGCGTCCCCGCCGCCGCCCCTGCCGCGGGACGGGGGCCGGGCTCCGGGCGGGCGGCCGTGGCCGCTGCCGGAGGGCGGCTGCTCGCCGGGCGGCGGCGGCGGCGGCGGCGGGCGCCGCGGTGGACTGGGCGCGGCCGTGGTGAGGTCGGTGCGGTTGTAGTCCATGCACAGCGTGTCAGGGTTGCCCTGCTCGGGCAGCCTGTCGCAGCGCATGCGGTCGGGCCAGGCGAAGCCGTACTGGCGCATGAGGGGCGCGCAGCCGGCCTTGGCGCGCTCGCATACCGAGCGGCAGGGAGGCAGGGGCTTCTTGTAGTCCTCCAGGCAGATGGGCGTGTACATGCTGCACAGGAAGAACTTGAGGTCGGGCGAGCACTGGATCTCCACCAGCGGCCAAAATTGGTGCACCTCCAGGCCCGCCTCGTCCTGCGTGTCGTGGTTGAACTGGTTGGGCATATAGGTGTAGTTGTAGCCGATGCCCTTGCATAGCGGCACGGTGATCTCCTGGCACGCCAGCTCCTTGGCCGAGGCGGCCGCAGCGCCGCTGGAGCGCTGCAGTAGCGCCAGGGCTGCCAGCAACGAGGTCACTTCCAACAGGTAACCCCACTCCATGCTGCGCGCCTCGGCCACGCGCCTTCGCCCTCCGGGCGGCGCGCGGAGGGGCGCTGGGAGATCCTGCAAGAGCGCCGGAGGAGGGGAGAGAGGGCGCCCTGCCGGGCTCTCTCCCGCCTCTCCCGGGAGCGCGGGGGGGGGGGGGGTCTGCCGATAGCCTGGTCCCTTCGCGGGACGCGTCCTCACGGCGCCGCGGGAGACGAGGGTGGCTGCCGGAGGGCACCCCAGTCCCCGGGTCTGCCCCGCTCACTCCGGCCGGGTTCAGCCCTCGCAGGGCAGAGTGGCCGGCCCCCGGCTCATCGTCCCTCTCTCGCTCGCTTTCTCCGCGCGCGCCGGTGACTTTGCCGGGCACCTAGGGCGGCGGCGCAGCAAGTTTCCTCTCGGGCGGGCCGCTGTACGCAGTCAAGATGGCTGGGCCAGGCCGCTCCGCGCCCGGTTCAGCCCCTGCGGTCCCCTTTCGGCGTCCCGGGGCTCATGCTCGCCCCTAAGGCCGCGCGTCTGCCGCCGGGGTTCGGGGCCCGCCTCCGCCGAGGCCACCGCCCTCTGTCCCCGGCGTCGGTCCGTCGGTCCGCCGCCGGGATGACGGGCCCCGCCTCCGGTGGAAGTCCGCGTCGCGCTCCGGCCGGCAGTAGGGCGAGGTGTCGGCGGTCCCCTTCTCGCTGGACTCACGGAGCTAAATTCAGGCCGGAAGGCGGAGCGGACACCTGAGCGGCACGCCAGCGCCCCGCCGCCGCCTCCTCCTCGGCGGGAGCAGCGGCCTTCGCCAACTTCCCGCTCCGGCCCTGCTGCGCCCCGGCCGGCTCATGAATATTTATACGGCGCGGACTCGGTCTCCGCCCGCGGCCGGCGCGCCAATCCCGGGCGGGGGGCGGAGTCTGCGCGCTCCCCAGGCCCAGCCTTCCTGGGGCGGGCCCGGCTGTCCGCGCGGCCGTGAGCGCTGTCTGCGGCCGGAGTTTGGATAACCTTGGGATTGACCGCAGAGACAGAGGCTCTGCCACGACCGTCCCCACGGCGCTCAGTGGGGCTGAGGTCGGGGTTCCATTTCCCCGAGCCTGCGCTTGGGGACCGGGGACAAGGTTTTATGCAGTGCGTGCTTTCGGAGGCCCGTTTCGAACTAGTCAAGCCCCTGTTTCCTACGCTCCCAAACGTCGGCGACCTGCTGGCGAGGGGACCGCCCGCCCCTCCGCGAGCCGGCGAGGGCGCGGGGACGTTGCGGGGACCCGGGAAGGTGTGCCCTTCTTGGGGTTCTCAGAACGATGGTCTTGGAGGCTTGGCAATGCCGGAGGAGTGGAACGACTGCAGTTCATTCTGCCTGTTGGGGCTGGACCGGGGGCAGCCCTGGAGGAGGTGCCCGGGAGCCCAGCCGCGGGCTTGCGAGGGGCGCGGGCCCGGGGGCGGGCCCGGTGTGGGGGTCTCCTCCCGCCTCCGCTGAGGGACGTGGGGGAGCCTCAGTTTCCTTACCTGGAGAATGGGGTCACAGTACAGACCTCAAAGGGGGTTCTGCTAATTAGGTGAGGTAAAATATCTATAAAGCATCCGGACACAGTGAAGAAGAAGAAAGAAAGAGAAAGGGAGAAAGAAAAACTTGTAAATAGGACAGCCTGGAAATCCTGCGGCTGGATTCTCCCTCTTCACCTCGTGCTTTTGGAACATATATACATCTCTCCAAAGTTGACATGTTTTTGCCCGAGCCTCCTCCTCCGCCGTGGGAGGCGGCGCCGGGACCTGGCGCGGACGCGCGGACACGTCTCCGCGGTGCGCCCGGGGCCGAGCGTCTGGGTACGCGGCCAGCGAGCGCGGCCCCCGCCGGCTCGCAGCCACCTTAGACGGGGAGGGGCCCGAGGGGCGGGCGGCCTGGCAGGTTCATTTACGCTTGTTAGGACGTCCCAGGGGGTTGTCTTTCTCCTAGAATGGAGTGTTTATTTTTTAATTGATGTGCTGTTTCATTTAGCGCTTGTATGGAACTCACGCTGGGGCTGTAATTACTGTAATCTCGGGAACAAGCATTTCAGTTAGCCAGGAGGGTGGCAACAGACGTCTCTCTCTCTCTCTTTCTTTTCCTCTTCCCCCTCCCTTCTCCCTCTCGCTTCTACCTCTCCTTAGTTTTTCCTCCTCTTTCTCTTTCTGTTTCCAGATTATTGCTATTTGTCAGGTTTCATAGCAGGAACGAGTACAGCTAGAAAACTAAAGTTATTGAGGATGTGGGGACGAAGGAGAAGCAGAACTAAAGGCACGTTTGAGGCCTGGTCATATTTTTGGGGATGTGCGGGACGGTGGTGGTGGTAGTTGGTGGTTATCTGTTTACAAACAACTCGTCATGAAAGAAAAATAACTAGCAGCATCTGTATAGTATAGTCGCTGCTCTGCAGATACAGCGTGGTAGAAACCTGTGTCTTCCTCCTACTGTTCTCTCTGGCTTAGTTTAGCAACCGTATTCTAAATAGAAAGGCAGACTCTTCCCCCCCCACCCCTGATTTTTGGCAAGTTCTGTATTTTCACCAAGAATTCTAGGCATATCCACCAGGCGGTGGTTATACCCCACTCACTGTCTTTCTCTTTTTTCTTTTAAATTGAAGTCTAGTTAGAACCTCTTTGTACTAAAACAAAACAAAACACTTCCCATTTTTGTTTTAGAAAAACTAAACTCCGTAGGAATCAGAAATTCTAAGGCTTCAGAAATATTAGCTGATTCAGTGATTCAGCAGAAAATGATCTCGAGTTTTCAAAAATGCAAAGACTCAACTGTGAGTTGGTCTTTTTATGGATTTCTTTCCCTTCTCCTAATCAGAATTCCCTTTACGGTTTGTTGAATGTAGAAAGTCACCTCTCTCCTGTTGGTACCCTGTTCATAGCTGGCCATCCTCCAGAACATTCAACTGCAGAGAAACAGCAGGTCATACCTGGAGATAGGATGCTAAGCACAGTAGTGAAGGCAAATCCCCCCATATTAAGGACCAGCCTGGGCTCTGCCTCACGGTGACCACAGATAGGAGGGGCTTGGTTCCAAAAGCAACATAGAGGGTGAAAAGTTTCTTTTGATTTTCTTCAGCAGGAAGTGTCAAACAGTGGAGTTTAGAATTACACTATATAAATTGACTAGAACTGGGTAAAAACCAACTGACACTTGAAAATTGAGGCTGAAAATAGTTGATTTTGGCTTTTAATTGGCATTTAAATTTTTTTTCTTTATTCTTTTGAGACAAGATGAAAGCTTTGATGATGTGGAATGTGGAAATTTGGGGGAACTATATTAAGCTTGCAGGAGAAAAGCAGACAAAAAGTTCAGCGCTTTCAAAAATCATGTTATAAGCTATTGGGGGTGAGATTAAAACCATTTACATAAAATCATTAAACATTTACTTTTAATTGAGAGAATAGAAGAATAGCATTTAAATTTTACTATTGAATTAAATGGCTACTTGGCCATCTTTGAGAGCAGAAGAGGCTTAGGAAGCCAATTAGTGTATAAAAGGCAATGATGGGTCAGCGAAAAGAAACTAGAATCATTTATCAACATTCTGGCTAAATAATGATTTTTCTTTTGTATATAAAGCAGCTGTTTTTTAAGGGAGGGGAAATAGCTTTAGCAGTGACATAAGTAATGTAGGAAACTTTCTAGAGGGATTTCTGAACAGATGTCTGGTTGCTGAATAGCCCAAACAAGTTGAAGGCATGAATCTAGCTCAGAGGAGGGGATTTTGCAAAATGTCAGCTACCTGGTGAGATAGGAGACTGTCAATATATTGTAAGTCGTGAATTTTAGAAACTTTGGCAAAATTATGTTTCAGTGGATTTTAATTTAAAAGTCCAAGCTAAAACTCTTGATCCAAGAGTGAGCCTAACATATACCAAAAAAATGATACCTTCCAGAGGTTAAACAGAGAACTCTTTAGTAACTAATAAAATGTCTCAGGCATTATATAAAAGCGTCTTTCAGGGAAACGATCCAAGTCTATATTATTAGAGAATATTAAACTCTATCTAGTAATATTGGGGTTTTCTTGCTATTTTAGAATCTGTCTTTCAAAGGATTATGTCTTGAGTCTCCCAACCATAGACGGACGGAAAGGTAGAGGTTAACCGGTCTTGCTTCAATCTCTGTTAGAATTAAAATGGGTGAGATTACTTTTATATCCTTCCATAATAATAATAAACTCCATTAAAGAGCTTCCATTGTCTCCACCAGCAGGAAAAGGACTTTGTCAGGAGGAAGTACTCCTTGCTGTGTCTGCTGTAATGAGGCGAAGTTGTAAATGGATGGAGGTGACTGAGGCAAACAGGTGCCACTAGCCAGGAATCAGATTCCCACTTGACATGCAGCTGCCATTTTGGAAAATGGCCCTGCACTGTCATTGAATTTGATAATTATTGTAAAATATGTTTTAAAAATCAATCACTGATTTTTTTTTTTTTCCTCATTCACACTGAAATATTGGCCAGATGCTGAAACTCTTATGAGCTAGGATGCATTGTGCATGAGTTTGGGAACTTCCAGGTGAATAAATACTGCCTAAGTAAAACTGGCAGAACCAAGGAGGACACAGCTAATCTCACATATCAATACATCTAGAAGCAGGGAGTTCCATCATTGGTTCACACTGGGACAGTGGTGTTAGACCTGCAGGTCTGCTCTGGTCTCTTGGCTTCCCCTTGGGTGACATGGGGCCTCCCACTGCTGAATCATCATCTTTCACAGGACAGCAGCCAAGGCAGGAAGAGTGGCAGGACCTCCCACTATTAGAGAAGAAAATCCTTCCCCTTAGGTCACACTGGTCTGAACCTGTCACACCGCTCTCGTAGCTGCAAGGAAGGCTCTGCAGGGGAGGGTCTGGTGGGCAGCCCATGGTGGACAGGCTCTCGTGGCACAAAAGCCACAGAGGGGAGATGGGCCATTGAGCAGACACCGCAGTCAGCCACATGTTACTATTTGAAATGAACTTTCAAGCAATATCATTTACCAACACACCTAGTCTTCCAGAGTATTTTGTTCAGGGCTATGAATTAAGTATGATCTAGATCCAAGAAAACCTTGATATCTGCGTTTTTTTTCCCTTTTGAAGTACTCTGTACAGTGGTGTGAATTAAATGTCAAACAGTTTACTACTTATTTTATTTATAATGTGTATAAACTGTGTAGTGTAACTCCTTAGTTCCTTTTTGTTAAGCCCCTCCCCTCCCTTTTGGAGACTTCCTTAAAAACATGAATACAATTCTGGAACTTTAGTTTTTTTTTTTTTCTTTTGAGTCTTATATCATGTAACTTTTCTGATATTGACAAACTTAAATAATATAGGAGAAACTGGGTTGAATTCCATCTCTGAAGGGCTTATGGATGCGAAAGAACCTTTATATCAAAAAAATTTTGGTGCAAGAGTTTACTTCTGGTAACACTGATCCATTTAACATGGTGGTCTGAAACGATAATAAAATTTACATTAGTAGTACAAATGATAATTATCCGGACCCTGAGGGCATGGAGGTGGTGGAGAAAACAATGACATTTCTTTCTATTTTATCTTTGACCGGATCCAGGTAAACAGATATAATTTTTATTCAAGAGGTGACAGCACTTGATTTTCCTTTTTTTTCTGGTATGTGTCTTACTTGCTCTTAGAAGCACATGTTCTTATAGAGCTTTAATCTTACAGTTTATAATAAGTGTAACAACTTAGAAAGATAAAATAAGAAAAAATTGATACATCAGTGTGCTGTCTATTGAAATAATATCACATCATTAATATGAACTCCTGGGGTGCTTTTTCAAAACAGAATCCAGTAGGGTTCAATTTGAAAAATCCTAGTCTAGAATGTGTTGAAAATACACCGTTAAGTGAAATAAAGCACGATATAGAACTATATGGTATGAATCCAATTATATTGTTATATATGAATAGAAAAAAGACTAGAAGGAATTTCATCAAAATGTTGCCTATAGTTGTGTTTGAATTGGGTTAACTAGGAGTAATTTTTATTTTCTTTTTTTATAATGATCTGAATTTTATGCTGAGAAAAAATTATCTTGACTTAGCACTTAGCACTTATTACGTATTCTTTTCTGCTGTTCTTTATTTTCTGTATTTTGTGTTTCCTCCTTATACGGATCAAAATGACCAAAGAGCAAGGACCAGATCTTCGTTATCTCTTTTTTCTCACACAGATGCTGTACCATTAGGAGCATATGCTGTCAAAATATGTTGTAACTGATTCAAAGATTGACTTATTGTCCTTACTTTTGGTTGGATGCTCTAATCTCAGTGCCCCAGAGCTGTCCTTCTGATTGAGAATTGTGGTTTTGAATGGGATGAGGGGGAGGAAAGAGGAAGGGAGTTTGTCATTGGAGGGCCACAAAATTGGCATTAGCTGTAGAATTCTAGATGATGCCAGCTTTGCCTGTCTTTGGAACAATGTCCATTTTTGCCCCAGGTTGATCCAGCCTGTCGTCCATGACATGAGGTCATCTCCGTGGTATTTACTTATTGAGATACCAAACTATCTGAGCATTTCTTTTTACTGGTTATGGGTAAAGTAAGTTACTGTAGAAGAGCGTGTGCAGCAGTGGAGAAGATGAACTTTGGATCAGGCAGCCCTGGGGAATTACAGCTCAGTTATTTCCTACCTGTGTGGACAGGTAGCCTGCAGCCTCTTTGAGCCTCACTTCCTTGTGCATAAAGTATGGAATGACAAATACAAGAGCCCTCACAGGTCGTGAGGGTTAGATGAGCTAAAAGCTAAAAGCTTGGTGCAGCACAATGTCTGGACTTTGATGCATGAATTGAGCTTCGAAAGAGTTTACTTTGAATGTGCAGAGTGATAGGAAATGTATCTATGACCACAGAAATGACCACAGAATGAAATGATCCTCATCTTTTTCCAGAAATTGTTTTTCATTCATAAATTCGATAAATATTTATTTAGTACCAGTTGTTCTGGTTGCTACTTTTTTCTTTATTTTTAATTTTTTTTTTTTTTTTTTTAGCATCTAATCCAGCTGTTTTTTTTTTTTTTAACATCTTTATTGGAGTATAATTGCTTTACAATGGTATGTTAGTTTCAGCTTCACAACAAAATGAATCAGTTATATATATACATATATTCCCATATCTCTTCCCGCTTGCGTCTCCCTCCCTCCCACCCTCCCTATCCCACCCCTCCAGGCGGTCACAAAGCACCGAGCTGATCTCCCTGTGCTATGTGGCTGCTTCCCACTAGCTATCTACCTTACGTTTGGTAGTGTATATATGTCCATGCCTCTTTATCGCTTTGTCACCGTTTACCCTTCCCCCTCCCCATACCCTCAAGTCCATTCTCTAGTAGGTCTGTGTCTTTATTCCTGTTTCACCCCTAGGTTTTTCATGACATTTTTTTTTTTTTAAATTCCATATATATGTGTTAGCATACGGTATTTGTCTCTCTCTTTCTGACTTACTTCACTCTGTATGACAGACTCTAGGTCTATCCACCTCATTACAGAGTGCCAACAAACACATGAAAGAATGCTCAACATCACTAGTCATGAGAGAAATGCAAATCAAAACTACAATGAGATATCATCTCACACCAGTCAGAATGGCCATCATCAAAAAATCTAGAAACAATAAATGCTGGAGAGGGTGTGGAGAAAAGGGAACCCTCTTACACTGTTGGTGGGAATGTAAATTGATACAGCCACTGTGGAGAACAGTATGGAGGTTCCTTAAAAAGCTACAAATAGAACTACCATATGACCCAGCAATCCCACTACTGGGCATATACCCTGAGAAAACCATAATTCAAAAAGAGTCATGTACCAAAATGTTCATTGCAGGTCTATTTACAATAGCCCAGAGATGGAAACAACCTAAGTGTCCATCATCGGATGAATGGATAAAGAAGATGTGGCACATATATACAATGGAATATTACTCAGCCATAAAAAAGAGACGAAATTGAGCTATTTGTAATGAGGTGGATAGACCTAGAGTCTGTCATACAGAGTGAAGTAAGTCAGAAAGAGAGAGACAAATACCGTATTTTTAATTTAATTTAATTTTTTTGTTGAAGTGTAGTTGATTTATGGTGTTGTGTTTCAGGTATACAGTAAAGTGATGCAGTTATATATATATCCACTCTTTTTTAGATTCTTTTCCCATATAGGTTATCACAGATTATTGAGTAAAGTTCCCTGTGCTCTACAGTAGGTCCTTCTTGTTTATCTATTTTATACATAGTAGTGTGTGTATGTTAATCCCAACCTCCTAATTTAATCCCTGTTCTGTTTACTATTGATGCATAACAGTGACCCCAAAACTTGGTGGCTTAAAACAACCATTTTATTTTGCTCACAATTTGGAGGGTCAGGAATTTAGCTTGTCTAGGCAGATGCTCGGGATCTCTCCTGTGGTTGCAGGCAAATATCTACAGGACAGAAGGCTCGGCAGGGTTAGGACCACACTGGCCAACGACTCACGTGGCTGCCAACTGGCGCGCCACCTGGTGGCAGCTTCCCAGTAGATGGACTCCATACGTGATGGGCCATTTCCCAGCGTGAGCATCTTAAGAGAACCAGGTGGAAACTGCACAACTTTTTTTGTGATTTAGCTGCAGCACGTCTGCTGTCCTCTGAAGGTTGGATCTGTAAAGCCAGCTCAGCTTCCAGGCCTTCCTCAAAATGGAAGGAATGGCAAACATTTTAGGGGCCGTATTTGAAAACTGTCACAGCAACTAAGAGTCGGGTCCTATATGAAGTGTCAGGGCTGTAAGGGCTTTTTAAGGGCTTTTTGTGAGAACTGTCTGTCCGTGTCTTTTTACCTATTTTCTATTAGGGTCTCTTTCTATTTTGCCTTCACATGAGGGATATTAGCCCTTTATCTGTGATACATAATGCAAGTATTTTCTCCCAGTTTTATATCTTTTTGGCTTTGTTATTAGTGGAGTTTCTGCCATGTAAAAGTCTTACTTTAAATTTTTATAAAGTCAACTTTACCAATCTTTCCTTTTGTTGCACCTGGATTTTGAGTCACAGAAAACCTTTCCTTACACCCAGGTTACAGAAGAATCCACCCATATTTTCTTAAGGATGGATACGGCATTGTATCGGTGGGAGTTCTCCAGAGAAACAGAACCAGTGGGATATATATGGCTTATTATGAGGAATTGGCTCCTGTGATTATGGAAGCTGAGAAGTTCCACGATTTGTCATCTGCAAGCTGGGGACCCAGGAGGCCAGTGGTCTAGTTCAGTCCAAGTCTGAAGGCCTGAGAACCAGGGGAGCCGATGGTGTGAGTCCCAGTCTGAGAGCAGAAGAGCAATGTCTCAGCTCAAACAGTCAGGCAGAGAAGGGGCGAATTCTCCCTTCCTCTGACTTTTGTTCTATTCGTGCCCTCAATGGATTGGATGAGACCCACTCACATCGGGGAGGGCACTCTGCTCTCCTGAGTGCACTGATTCAAATGCTAATCTCATCCAGAGACACCCTCGCAGACACAGCCATAAATAATGTTGAGGCAAAGATCTGAGCACCCCATGATCTTGTTAAGTCCGCACATAAACTTATCCATCACAGCCATTCTTCACAGGCAACACACACGGGTCAGCTACAGATACACAACCACAATGCCTTAAGGTGAAAGTATTTACAAAATACACAGAAATAATATTGCTAATTTGAGGGGACGCAGAAATTTCGAAGCAGGTGACAAAGCGCTTACAGATCTCAGCGATGATAACCGCCTTTGCATTGCTTACAGTTGTTCGTGGAACAGCAAGAACCATCCTTGAACAGAAACATATTTTGTATTCAGTCAGTTATGACTGACATAATGTACACCTGTGGTGAGGTTACATCTGGGCCTAGAGTTCAGTGTGTTTTACTGATTTTTCAGCTTCTAGTAACAGGATGCTTGCCTAAGTGGCCCGGAAGACACGCTGTCTCACATCGCCAGGATCTGGAAAGGGGGCGGCTGCCGAACTGATTGATGCCGTGACTCCGTGAAGCCATCAAAACCCGGGTCCTTTCCACCTCCCTTGCTCTGTCAGCCTCCGTGGTGGTTAGTCCCCCTCCTGGTTCCAGCGTAGTCACAGATCAAAGCTCATGGTTTCATATACCAATATCGAGAGGCAGAAGGAGGGACATTCCTCTCCCTGTGTCTCTGCAAAAGCCAAGAAGGCTTTCCAGGAAGGGACTTCCTCGTACTCCTCAAGGGTCAGAACTGGGTGACAGGCCATGTCATCTGCGCCCTGGCCTGGCCAAGGAGGGACATTTGAGCAAAACTGGGGCTTTGCCAGCGAGGGAAGGGGTAGGGGAGTAGGCCTGGGTAGGTGACCGGGGGTGTCTGCTGGGACCTGAGGCCTGTCGTAGCTGACATAAGAGGCCAGCGTCTCTTTAAGACTAAGGCCTGCTGCCCAAGGTCAGATACTGATAGCCTGGTCATCTCTGGAGAAGACGCTTATGCCCTTTGTGTGTTAATTATCAGCCAAGCTGGAGCCCGCTCTCCTCCTTCTCCCAAAGCCTCAGGCAGGTGGGATCTGTCAATAAGGTTCCGGTTGTTTATTTCACGAACAGTGTATTTTGCTTGAGCATATAGTGTGTTCTGTATTCAGAAATCCAGTTGCCTTCAGGGCCTGTCGGCCAGGCTGGGGAACCACTCAGTCTGGCAGGGCGAGCTGGGTGGTTTGTACTGTTTTGGTCATGTCCTGGTCTCACCACAAACTCCCTCCAGGGTAATTACTAAGGTGGAGGAACACCTTACTAAACAGCTGGGAAGCATGACTATTAAGGAGCTTCCAGAGATGAAAATTTATTTCTCACCTGTGTGGTTTCCAGAGCCTCGTGGGACTGAAGCATGAGTGGCTTCCAGTAACCTGTGGAGAGCACAGAATCCAGGGGGCCAGATGGTGTTCCGGGCTGTGGTTGTGCTGACTCCCTGCCTCTAGGGCTCCAAAGAAACCAGCTTCTAGAGAATTACACCCCCACCAAAGTACTAGTTTACTTGTTCTTTACCTTTTCTATAGCATTGAGTGTCTTTACTCACTTTCGGTACATTAGTCTTCTCTTGGCATCACCCCCAGTTGTCAGGAAGACCCTTGTGGCATAATGATGGAGCACAGCTCTGGTAAGGATCTTGGTAGTTGCCTTTCTGCTGTAGATGCTGGTTCAAGAGGTTCCTTACTCACCAAATCCTAGCTACAAGCCTTTGTGTGGGAAGTGGTTCCTGACCTGCTGTGACAGGCTTCTCTATGGGAAGAAGTGGCCCAGATTCACCGAGGTGACTTTTTACGTCACACTTTAGCCCTCACCCCCATTCACAAGTCTCTGCCTCGGCAACTGTCACTCTCGGGAAAGAGTCCTTTCTTCAGATATGGTGGCTTTGTTGTGTTCTGCTCCTTTGGGGGCTAAAAAGGAAAGATTCCTATTTTTACCTGTTAGTCTATTATGCTGTTGATTATTAAATCATTATGTTTCCAGTGGGATCCACGTGGTCTCTGAATTCCTATTTCAAAAAATGTCTGTCTCCACTGTAGCACTTCATTTTGTGATGTCTCGTCCTCCAGTCTTAAAATAAGTAGAACAGAAAGATTCACTTTATGTTGTATCTGTCAAAAATCTGAAAGGATTCATTTTCAATTAGGATTCTATTGGAGTTCGGTTGCCTTTGCTAATAAAAGACCAAGGTTTCTGCTGGAAGGTAATTCATTGAGATTACACATCTTAATTGTTTTGATTAGAGTAAAAAAATGTAGGTGTCACTAAGCAGAGTGAATCCCAACCTATAATTCATAATTGTAGAATGATGAATGTGAGCCTTGTTCCTAGATCCCCCAAGTGAGCCATAAAAACTGTGCTTAGAAAACAAAGTTTGAATTCTATGCTAATAGTTACTACAGGGAATAGTCCCTTTACTTAAGAATAGAAGTGACCAGAATAAGGATGGAAAGTAGTTTGATCTATGTTACATTGGTGATGTATCGGAGGGTAGTGAGAGGAGCCTGGATGGGCAGGGTCAGAGTAGAATAATAATGTTAACTACTATTTTTAGCACGCCTTTGATGTGTGAGGCTCTGGGCTTGACCTTTTTCATCATTTGGGGCGTTTTGGCAACCAGCAGCAGTTAACCCTACAAAGACTGGCTTGTGCAAGATGGAAATTTGTTATCTCCCGCAGCGAGAAGTACAGAAGTAGGGTAGATTCCCAGGTTGGTTGGTACAGATTGTCAAAAATATTATCAAGGGTTCGGGTGCTTTCTGTTTCTTGGTCCTGCCTCCCTGAGGGTGTTGGCAGTGGTGACCTCAGAGTGAGAAGATGGCTTCATATCCAGAGACGACATCCCAATGAGGTACAACAAACAAACAAACAGCGGGGCTATTTCATAGTCCTTGTTTTATTTTCTCCTGCACTGATTTGTCTTTTTGTTTTGAATTGGGGAAGTCCTAAAAATATCTTGGATATTCATTTTCTGTGCTTTCAAGAGGTTTTCTCTGCTGAGTGTGTGGTTTATCTTTTTGTTTTGTCTCCTGTATCTTTGGTAATAGATTGTGTGGTCATAATGTATAGCTATATATAATAGATATAATAGAGTCTTAAAACTTTTAATCTGTTCAAATTTGTCAATATTTTTTAATGTTTGTTTACATCTTGTTTCAGAATTCCTCCTTTAACATGTTATCAAGTTATTATGCTATATTTTCTGAGGCTTTTCTTGTCGTATTTAAGTTTTAATCCATATAGTATTTATTTTTGTGATTTGTGTGAAGTAGGTTTCTAATTTTATTTCTTCACATATGCACTGCCAGTTAAGATGGTAGAGTGATTGAATAGTCCATTCTTTCTCTTCTTTTTAATGTTCATAGGTTTGTTACTAGTTCTATCCAGCTACACTGATCTACTTTCTATCTCTGCATTAATAATGCATATTTTAATATTTAATTGCTATGGTTTTATAAGCCTTAATTTCTTGTAGGTGAAGACACCTTGATATGCGTTTTCAAAATTGTCTTTCATATCCATTTCCCTCCAAGAAGTTCAGGACCACTTTGTTGAAAGTTCTGTGAAAACTCTGTTGCATCTATGGTTTTGTTTCTTCACCATTCCTAATTCGTACCATTTGAATAGTTTCCTTAAATAATTTTGCCAGAAGTGTGTCCTTTTTTTAGTCTTTTCAAAAATTTGTTTTTGTTTTTGTTGAATCTTTCTAATTTGTATTATAATTTCTTTTTTGAACCAGGAAGTATTCAGAATTGGCTTTTTAATTCTCATTTTTATCGCATTTTGGTCAGAAAACATGTTCTGCAAGATGTAGATTTTTTTTTTTTTGAGGCATGTTTAGTGGCTCATTCTACTGTCAATTTTTGTAAATGTGCCATGCGTGCTTGGAAAGCATATGGTTTCTTTGTTGTCTTCAGGGTTCTATAAATGACCATTTAATCAGTTACTGAGAAATCTAAAATCCCCTACTAAAATTGTGAATTTCTAGGTTCTTTCCAGTAAATCCATTTTGTTTGTTTGTTTGTTTGTTTTGAAACTATGTTCCTAGGGGCATAAAGGTTCAAAATTGTTATTATTTTTCTGGAAAGGATTGTTCCTTTCATTATTAGACAATAAGCCTCTCTCTCCCTCCCTCTTAAAGTTGATTTTACTGATGATGGTATGTTTATATGAGGCTTTGCTGCTGTTATTGTTAGTATTTTTCAGATATTTCCTCCCCCTCAATTCTTTTACTTTCAATTTGTCTGTGTCACTATGCTTTAGGTGAGCCTCTCGTTAACAACATATAACTAGAAATTCAATATACAATCTGTAAGTCTCTGTATTTTATTTGGGAAGTTGAGTTTCTTTACATTTTTTATGATTACCATTATACTGTATTTCATCAAATCTAAGTTGCCATTTATTATAAGGTGCAACACCATTTTAGTTATCATTAAGAAACAGAAAAAATATTGCAATTAAACAGTGACTCAATGCTTATTTGGAACTTATTAAAGAGGTATTTTAGAATTAATTATAAATACTTAAAAATCATATATTAATCTTATGCATAAATATAAATGAAATAAATCAATTGTTATTTCTCAAAATTGTCACAGTCAGTGTCTAACTCTTCTCAATTAGTTTTTGACTCAGAGTCACCAATGTTTGTGCTTTTCCAGACCCTATCACCCTCCATGCTATCAAAAGCAGCAATTCTCAAAAGAACTAAAAGCCATTAGAATTGGCTGTTAAGCTGGCTTTGCAATTATGTAGAACAAACCTCTTTTGGAGTCTAGCTTTGGGAATGTTGTTAAACCTGTTTTATTCGTCACCTTCTCACTCCTTCCTCACGACTGTTTGGATCTTAAGAGTTAAAGTACTGCTCCACCATTGTTTTTAGGATTTTGTTCTGAGATGCTGACATCCATTCTGCAAGTTTTGCTGTTGGCTCTTCTGATGTTCATGTGTGTAGTCATTGGCGTCCACATCACAGGTCCTGCATGGCCAACAGGGATTTTAAAACACCATCAGTTGAAATATGCATTCTGATTTCAAAGATGTTAAAATGTGAACACATGTGCACCTTAGAAATGATGAAACATTTTATAGTTTATTTACATAAAGATATAAAAGTTATTTTTATGCTTTATTCTGCTTTCTCTTTGACATACCTTTTTTTTCTGGAGTATTTTTACCTCCTTTCCTGTCTTCTATTGGATCAAGTTTTCTTTACTTTTTTTAATTAAAAAAATTTTTTTTATTGGAGTATAGTTGCTTTACAATGTCGTGTTAGCTTCTGCTGTACAGCAAAGTGAATCAGCTATACGTATACATATATCCCCTCGTTTTTAGGTTTCCTTCCCATTTAGGTCACCACAGAGCATTGAGTAGAGTTCCTTATGCTATACAGTAGGTTCTCATTAGTTATCTATTTTATACATAGTAGTGTGTATATGTCACTTCCAATCTCCCAATTCATCCCACCCCACCTTTTCCCCCTTGGTGTCCATACATTTGATCTCTACATCTACGTCTCTATATCTGCTTTGCAGATAGGTTCATCTGTACCATTTTTCTAGATTCCACATATATGTGTTAATATACGCTATTTGTTTTTCTGATTTGCTTTACTCTGTGTGACAGTCTCTAGTTCCATCCATGTCTGGAAGTTACACATTGTTTTTTTCTTTTAAGTAAACTTTACATTTTTAGCATTGATATTTGCCTTGGTAAAGTTAATCAATATCTCTATTCAGCTCTTTAATAATTCACTAAATTGATTGCTTTGTCTCTACTTCCTCCTCATTTAATGTGTTATAGTTCTCTAGTATTATAGTTCCAACTTGTTTTGAACTGGCCAAGTTGGTGGTATTCATTACTAGTGTTGTGATTTTTATGATCAATACTCACTCAGATTTACACCTTGAAGAGTACCTTTGCTCTTTATATCTGCTTCTTCAAAATGTATTGCTTCTTCCTTGTGAATACAGTTTCCTTCTTCCTGAGATACATCTTTTAGTTTGAAAATGTCTGTATTCTGCCTTCGCTCTTAAATGATAGCTTAAATGAATGTAGAATTTTGGGGGAGAGGGATATGTGATTTCTAGCACCAGGTGTGTAGTGTAAATGGGGTTCTAGTCCCTCCCACGCCCTCAGTTTGCAAAACAAGCTCATTATTGCTGTCTCCTGTTCAGGTCAGCAGGCAGGGCTTTCTCAGTCCCTTTCACTGAGATGGAAGCCTTTCCATGGCTCTGGCTTAATTCCACATGTCAGTCCCACTAGACACGTGGAGTCAACCCACTTCCTGACCTTCCAGCCTGCTCACCCCTCCAGCTTTCAGGCCCCTCTTTATTGTTTGCTGTTGGGAATTTCTCTTTCTATCTTCTGAGTTCAGGTCTGCATTACATTTTTATCTTGCATTTCTAGGTGTACCGTGGCAGGAATGTTTTACATTGGCCCTATCTGACTTTCCATGGACCCTATGAGAATACTGCATTTTTCTTTATACAATGTATTTTTTAAATATTAAAAATAGTTAAGATTATATTAAAAGGAAATTCAAGTGTTCAGTTCAACTTCTGGTTCCATGGAACCTTGGCTTTCTACAAAATATGGTCTTTTAATGACTGCCGTATTGTATGATTTTGAAATCCATGGTTAAGCGACTGTTTGGGCATGAGATCCCAGCCCTGGAGTGGAGAAAACAGACTTCAGGCAGGACGTCGCCCCTTAAGGTTTACCAGCCTACGGCAGACACACACCCGAGGTATCAGAAATTTGCTCCCCATGCAGGCTCTGAGTTGTCACTCTCAGAGCAGCCAATGCACTTCTCCAGGCTATGATTTGTAGCTTCTGAGAGGCTAGATTAGAAAAAAAGTGGTCTAAAGGACAGAGCAGTTAATTATTAGGCAGAAAAAAAAATCTTTTTGTATGCTTATTAGCTAGTTGACTTTCTTTTTCTTTCATGTAAAAGGAAATGACCTCCTTATTTTTCTATGATGTGATATCAAGGAAATGAAAACTGTCCTAGCCCACTGGAGGAGTATGAAATGGTGTAGCCAATTGGATACCATCTCTTTCAGTCAGTTAGCTTTTGGTGTGTAACAAACAGTTGCAAAACTTAGTGCTTTAGAAACAACACACATGCTCCACGTGAGCTCTCATCCTCCATGAGGCTTGCCCAGGCTTCTTCCAACAGTGATGTCAGCCTTCCAGATAGAAACAGAAAAAAAGGGAAGCTCACTGCACAAGCCCTTGTCAAGGCCCTGCTTGCATTATGTTGGTTAAAGTCCCGTGGCCCAAAGCAAATCGGATGATTTGCTTTGAGGAGATGAAAGTCACATTGCAAAAGAGCATATGTGTAGGGATGGAGATAACCTTTAGGCCATTGTTGTAAACTGCCATTCTATAAAATAAATACACTCTTTTTGGTGTCTGTATGTTAGACATCTACAAGGGTGTTTATCTCACTGTCTCTTTGTATGATAGAAAAACACTGGGAACTACTGAAATGCACATTGGCTGGGGAGTGATAACAAAAGCATCTGTGCTATTGAATACCATAACGCAGTTGAAGAGCATGTGATAGATTCGGGAGTACTGTCCTAAAAAGACATATCTTTAAATGAAAAAAGCCAGTGGCTGAACCATACAGACCTCACACCTCCCACCGTACGCAAAAACTAAATTCCTGCAGATACATTATGTCACGTCATGCATGCGCGTGACAAAATGTCAAGAAGTATACCCTCTAGATGGAGAATAGCAGTTACTGCTATGGAGGGAGTGAGCTTGAGCGGCGGTCAGGGGGAATTTTATTTATTTTGGAGGGGTATCACTTGAATTTTTTACCAAATGAATGCCCTCACATGCTGCTTATTTAACAATGAATAAAATTTGAATTTGAACCTAAAGAAAGGAATAACAGTATGATTCTCACCAGCTGGGCTTCAGTCTCATCATTCAAGCAACCGTGGACATGGCGGTGCTCCTGGGCCCTGAGACTCTCTTCTCCTTTCCTCCTTCTCTCAGTCATACTTGCTGCTTGGTGGGAGTGTTTCAAACTTAGTAAACCAGATACAAGTCAGGGCAAGATTCTGGAACTTACCCTCTTCAAAATACACCATTCAGCCTAGTCATCCTGGTGCCCAAAGTGACAGCCAGCATAACTCCTATTGTGTAGTTTTGGGGTCCTGGCTTCAAATGCCAGGCAAAATGTTATAGTATCATTTTTTCCTAAATGATTTCAACATCATCTGAAATAAGTTGATCACTAATTTTTTGTGAAACATTAGTGTCTAGTGAATTATAATTTTGAGGCTGACACAAGCAGAGATTTAATTGTTGACATATCCTGTTCATTCCAGTCAAAACCTTTATCTTCTAGAATTTCTGAGGTTTCCACAGCGTAGTGTATAGTTAGTCCACTGTCCGCAGGGACTGACTATTTATTATTCTCTGTCTACACCACCCCTTTGGGGTTCTGTGGGAAACGAGTAATGCCAGATAAAATACCGCAGTCATCTCTTTGGCATGCCCATGCAACTTACACAACGCGGCGCGAGGGGTGCCCCATCTTGCTGACCAGTTAGAATAGAAACAAATAGAAAATAGGAGTAAAAACTCATAACAGTTATAACTATTAGTTTCAGAAACCACTGCATGTTGGTGACGATAGTTATGTAGTATTTTTTAAATTGATTCTTTGTATCTGTGCCTAATGATATGTTTATGTTATTGACTTATTATCTTGAAGAGAAAATTTAAAACTACCGTGACAAAACAAAGTTTTTAAGAAAATCTGTGTCAACTTTCAGGTTTTAAACTTCTGTGCTCCTTTCCTGTCCTACTCTTTTTCTTGTGTCTAGGTATGTACCGTTTTACTGTAGAACTCACATACGCACACACACACACACACACACACACACACACACTCCATTATTTACTAGAGCTCTGGAGAAGAGCTGTTTCCCATAAGGATAAAGCAGGTGTGCCCTCCTCATTGACAATTATGACTCATGTCATTATTCTACATTTGGAGGGACTGTCTAATCTCTGAGGAAATGTTAACCTCTTAGATTTTTTGGTTTGACATCACAGAACCAATGATACTAATTGGGTGCGGACACACCTATGAATTATGAGACGTAGCATGTAGGTGATTTCCATAAATCTTCTAGAGTGAGGGGTGTGTGTGGGGTTCCTATTTCGATGATAACTCTTAGAGCATCATGTGTCATTGGTAAGTACTGGAGTTCTTATTTGGTGAAATAATATTGCAGCCAATGCCGTTGGTATTTTGCTGTCAATATTTTAAAATTTCTTCCACACTAGATAAAATAATTGGTTAAAAATCAGAAAACTATTAAAACATTTCACAATTTATAAGATGACTATTATTTATTGGCAGCAACAGAAAGCAAAGCAACTGGTCTGACAAAGAACATTCTGGACAAGCAAAGTCAGGAAAGTGTAATTGGTCAAAATGTTTCTTGTATGTCAATGAAATACTAATATATACATAAAACTTTCCTTATTAATAAATTCATTTATTGTTAAATATTTGGATGTTATAGTGAGAGTTCTGTAAATATTTAACTCTGAAGTCTACTCAATTTGCCTAAAAGTGAATGACATTATTTTATAGCCACATTTTTAGTCCAAATAAATGAATGCAGTTTAATGTTTATGTCAACTCCACCACTAAAAGTTTCAGTTAATACTGACATGTTAGTTTCTGGGAGGGTGTTTATTCTGAAGGTCCAAATTTTCATTCAGCAAAGGTGATCCATCTGGTAGAGTTTGGTTGACACTGGTTTCATGTTTAAAGTGTATTTCATCCAATAATACGACGTTAAAAGAGTATAGAGTTGTGCATGTAGGAAATACTGGTTCTGAGGTTCTTCTCCGAACTCCGTTCATTATCTTATATACTGTATTACTGACACACAGCTATCTGTGTGTGATAACTTCCAGCTCTGGAATTCCCCCTCACTTCTGTTTGCCTCCTCCTGGGTTTATTTACATGTGGGCATTGCTGCTAATTAGCTTTGGGAGGGAGGAGGGAGATTTCTATACATCCTCTTGGTGTGGCCCCGTGAAGAGATGGTCCTCATACCTGGAAGAGCTTCAGCTTTCACTCATTACCTTCAGTAAACACAGCCTGTCCCTTTAGTGACCAACTGCTGCTTTCACATCTTCTAGTGAAGAGCTGAGCAATTTGCCAAATTAATTTTCTCCCCTTCAAGGTAGTTCTTGGTGGGTAATGCCTATGTATATACCCTCTTAACTGGATGACTTCTTAAAAGTATGCTTTACAAGATGGAAAAGTTAACGATGAAAAAGGGCCATATTTCCTGCCCCTTCATGACTGCTTTTTATAGTTTATTGAAAATTGCGTTCTTGGGGTTACATTGTGGGAATGTTTTCTGAGACCTTTGGCCAGTTTTGAATTCACTGAAAGGCAGATATATTGACTTGTTTACACTTGAGTGTTTTTGTCTGGTCACCTGACTGTAAGGAGGAAGACATTAGGTTCTGAAAACATTCTTTCTAGGCGTTTCCAGAGAGAACAGTCCTGCCACCATGTTCTCACTCACAGTGTTTGGGTTCCTTTCTGTCTAGACAGGGTTCTCATGGTTGTAACATCTAGGGGTTCCTATTTAATTCTCCCCTCCCACCCCGCCCCGGCAAAAGCTGTGATGAATTTTCCCTAAGTCAGCACTGACTAGATGAGATTCTGTGTCTACATGAGCTTCCTGGGAAGGTTAACACACGCTGGCTCTTGAAATCTCTTTAGGGCAGTCACAGGAATTTTACTCAGATTTCCTTCCACATACAACATCAATAAATATGGAAATGAGGCTGCAAATCTCACTTCTGATGAAACAATATGCTGCCTAAATTCAGTTAATTGTAAGGTACTTAGTGCTGAAAGACAAAGATATGCTAATCTTATTCAAATATGCCTGGTTAAATTTAGCTATAAATTCCATTCAGGGTCTCCTGCTTTATACATTGTTCCAAGTCAGAATGTCTGGAAAGAAACCACCCACTATGCAGGATACAGAATTAGTAATTTGGAAAGGTGAAAAGTTTAATTATGAGTCTATCTTCTGGGGAAAAAGGGAAACAAGGCTGAAATCTTAAAAAAATTTTTTTGTTTGTTTAGATTAAACCAACTGAAGGGCACTCTCACATTGTTTACATTTATATTACTCTGACAGTCAGAAAAGCTTTTAACATTTTTTCTGTTTCATTTGAATTGAAGTTGTTTTTAATATATACAAATGAGGGAAAGAGCCTTAACTAGAGTTCAACACTGTTTAGACAGACTTGATCAATTTTTAATTTTCCAGATAATTAAAGAGTAGAGCATATTGAATTGTGGCTAAAGGCTTGGCCACGGATTTAGAGACCAAGGATTTCAATCCTGACTTCTTTGCTCATCGTGTAACTTTGTAGGCATTACGGAGCCTCTCAATAGCCCAGTTTCTTTGTATGTAACCCGGGGTAAAATAAGTTAATAGCAAGTTTCCTCGCTATCAGAAAGAAGAGTGTTCCCATGAAAGCTTTCGTAGGCTGAAATGGCATAAATTGAGAAGCAATTACCTCAGGACACATCTTGCTAACAAATGCACAAAACAAATGGAGATCAGGCACAGATGCTCACAGACCCAGTTCAGAGCTCTGGCGGCTTAATGCTGAATGTGATTCCCTGGAAGGAGCTTGGCGGTGCTGCCCTTAGCGCCTCTGTAACAGCCCGCTGCACAACACGTGCTGAACAGTATTTTTACTTTTTGCTTTTTTTCCTAAAAGTAAAAATCCTCCTAGAATTTCTTTCAGTTATCAAAAACCAGTGCTAGTGAGGGTTTTTTTTTTTATAAAAGCAAAGTGGCATAAAGTGAACTTCCGAAATGCAAGGGATACCTGTATTTAAAAAGGGCTTTTATTTTAATTTATTCTTGTAAAAGAAATATACACTCATATATAGAGTATAAATATAGAGTATTTACAAACATTCACATATAACATTTATAAAATTTGGATAAACACAAATATATATTTACACAGACACACACACACACACACACACGCATGCACCACTACCATCCATAATCCAACCACTCAGATATAACCTCTATTCCATTTTGGCTATATTCCAGCCTCTTAGCCGTTCATCCTATGCATGAATTAACAAATATTAGATTTTTTATAACCTATTTTTTATAAGCTTCTGTATCCAAGTGCTATGTAATTACTATGTTTGAGCATGTTCTGAAAGCAGTATATTTTTACTTCCTCCCCCTACATTTTATGTTTTTGATGTCATATTTTACAACTCTTTGTTTTGTGCATCCCTTAACTAATTATTGTATATATAGATGATTTTATTACTTTTGTCTTTTAACCGTCATACTGACTAGAGAGATGGTTGATCTGCTACCTTTACTGTATGTTTGCCTTTAGCAGTGAGATTTTTCTTGCAGAAGTTTTATATTTATATTTATGGCTTTTTCTGTTTAAAGAAGTCCCTTTAACATTTCTTGTAAGGTCAGTTTACTGGTGTTGAACTCCTTTACCTTTTGCTTGTCTGGGAACTCTTCGTCTCTCCTTCAATCCTGAATGATGATCTGGGCAGATAGAATATTCTTGATTGTAAGTTTTTTCCATTCAGCCCTTTGAATGGCACAATGGTGCCTTTCCTTTTTGATCTGTAAAGTCTGCTAATAGTCTTCTGAAGTCTCCACGTTACTTTGAAGTCTCTCTCTTTATCTTTGACTTTTGACAGTTTAATTATAATGTGTCTTGGTGTGGGTCTTTAGGACTCATCTTGTTTGGGACTCTCTGTGCTTCCTGGACCTGTGTATCTCATTCATTGCATTGGAGAAGTTTTCAGCCAATATTTCCTTGTGTACATTTCTACCATTTTCTCTCTCTCCTCTGGGACCCGTATAATGAAAATGTCAATATGTCTGATGTTGTTTCAGATGTCCTTTAAACTATCCTCATATTTTTCCATTTGCTGTTCTGACCAGGTGATTTCCACTAATCTGTCTTCCAGATCACTGATTTGTTCTTATGCATCATCTAGTCTGCTCTTTGTTCCCTCTAGTGTATTTTTCATTTCAGTTTTTGTATTCTTCCACTCTGACCTGTTCTTTCTTATATTTTCTGTGTCTCTACTGAAGTTTTTTTTTTTTTTTTACATCTTTATTGGAGTATAATTGCTTTACAGTGGTGTGTTAGCTTCTGCTTCACAACAAAGCAAATCAGTTATACATATACATATGTTCCCATATCTCTTCCCTCTTGCATCTCCCTCCCTCCCACCCTCCCTATCCCACCCCTCCAGGCGGTCACAAAGCACCGAGTTGATCTCCCTGTGCTATGCAGCTGCTTCCCACTAGCTATCTACCTTACGTTTGGTAGTGTATATATGTCCATGCCTCTCTCTCGCTTTGTCACAGCTTACCCTTCCCACTCCCCACATCCTCAAGTCCATTCTCTAGTAGGTCTGTGTCTTTATTCCTGTCTTACCCCTAGGTTCTTCATGACATTTTTTCTTCTCTTAAATTCCATATATATGTGTTAGCATACAGTATTTGTCTTTCTCTTTCTGACTTACTTCACTCTGTATGACAGACTCTAGGTCTAACCACCTCATTACAAATAGCTCAATTCCATTTCTTTTTATGGCTGAGTAATATTCCATTGTATATATGTGCCACATCTTCTTTATCCATTCATCCGATGATGGACACTTAGGGTGTTTCCATCTCCGGGCTATTGTAAATAGAGCTGCAATGAACATTTTGGTACATGACTCTTTTTGAATTCTGGTTTTCTCAGGGTATATGCCCAGTAGTGGGATTGCTGTGTCATATGGTAGTTCTATTTTTAGTTTTTTAAGGAACCTCCATACTGTTCTTCATAGTGGCTGTACCAATTCACATTCCCACCAGCAGTGCAAGAGGGTTCCCTTTTCTCCACACCCTCTCCAGCATTTATTGTTTGTAGATTTTTTGATGATGGCCATTCTGACTGGTGTGAGATGATATCTCATTGTAATTTTGATTTGCATTTCTCTAATGATTAGTGATGTTGAGCATCCTTTCATGTGTTTGTTGGCAGTCTGTATATCTTCTTTGGAGAAATGTCTATTTAGGTCTTCTGCCCATTTTAGGATTGGATTGTTCGTTTTTTTGTTATTGAGCTGCATGAGCTGCTTATAAATTTTGGAGATTAATCCTTTGTCAGTTGCTTCATTTGCAAATATTTTCTCCCATTCTGAGGGTTGCCTTTTGGTCTTGTTTATGGTTTCCTTTGCTGTGCAAAAGCTTTTAAGTTTCATTAGGTCCCATTTCTTTATTTTTGTTTTTATTTCCATTTCTCTAGGAAGTGGGTCAAAAAGGATCTTGCTGTGATTTATGTCATAGAGTGTTCTGCCTATGTTTTCCTCTAAGAGTTTTATAGTGTCTGGCCTTACATTTAGGTCTTTAATCCATTTTGAGCTTATTTTTGTGTATGGTGTTAGGGAGTGATCTAATCTCATACTTTTACATGTAGCTGTCCAGTTTTCCCAGCACCACTTATTGAAGAGGCTGTCCTTTCTCCACTGTACATTCCTGCCTCCTTTATCAAAGATAAGGTGACCATATGTGTGTGGGTTTATCTCTGGGCTTTCTATCCTGTTCCATTGATCTATCTTTCTGTTTTTGTGCCAGTACCATACTGTCTTGATTACTGTAGCTTTGTAGTATAGTCTGAAGTCAGAGAGCATGATTCCTCCAGCTTCGTTTTTCGTTCTCAAGATTGCTTTGGCTATTCAGGGTCTTTTGTGTTTCCATACAAACTGTGAAATTTTTTGCTCTAGTTCTGTGAAAAATGCCAGTGGTAGTTTGAAAGGGATTGCATTGAATCTGTAGATTGCTTTGGGTAGTAGGTCATTTTCACAATGTTGATTCTTCCAATCCAAGAACATGGTATATCTCTCCATCTATTTGTATCATCTTTAATTTCTTTCATCAGTGTTTTATAATTTTCTGCATACAGGTCTTTTGTCTCCTTAGGTAGGTTTATTCCTAGATATTTTATTCTTTTTGTTGCAATGGTAAATGGGAGTGTTTTCTTGATTTCACTTTCAGATTTTTCATCGTTAGTGTATAGGAATGCCAGAGATTTCTGTGCATTAATTTTGTATCCTGCTACTTTACCAAATTCATTGATGAGCTCTAGTAGTTTTCTGGTAGCATCTTTAGGATTCTCTATGTATAGTATCATGTCATCTGCAAAGAGTGACAGTTTTACTTCTTCTTTTCTGATTTGAATTCCTTTTATTTCTTTTTTGTCTCTGATTGCTTTGCCGAAAACTTCCAAAACTATGTTGAATAAGAGTGGTGAGAGTGGGCAACCTTGTCTTGTTCCTGATCTTAGTGGAAATGCTTTCAGTTTTTCATCATTGAGCATGATGTTGGCTGTGGGTTTGTCATATATGGCCTTTATTATGTTGAGGAAATTTCCCTCTATGTCTACTTTCTGGAGGGTTTTTATCATAAATGGGTGTTGAATTTTGTCAAAAGCTTTCTCTGCATCTATTGAGATGATCGTATGGTTTTTCTCCTTCAATTTGTTAATATGGTGTATCACGTTGATTGATTTGCGTATATTGAAGAATCCTTGCATTCCTGGAATAAACCCCACTTGATCATGGTGTATGATCTTTTTAATGTGCTGTTGGATTCTGTTTGCTAGTATTTTGTTAAGGATTTTTGCATCTATTTTCATCAGTGATATTGGTCTGTAGTTTTCTTTCTTTGTTACATCGTTGTCTGGTTTTGGTATCAAGGTGATGGTGTCCTCATAGAATGAGTTTGGGAGTGGTCCTCCCTCTGCTATATTTTGGAAGAGTTTGAGAAGGATAGGTGTTAGCTCTTCTCTAAATGTTTGATAGAATTCGCCTGTGAAGTCATCTGGTCCTGGGCTTTTGTTTGTTGGAAGATTTTTAATCACGGTTTCAATTTCAGTGCTTGTGATTGGTCTGTTCATATTTTCTATTTCTTCCTGATTCAGTCTTGGCAGGTTGTGCATTTCTAAGAATTTGTCCATTTCTTCCAGGTTGTCCATTTTATTGGCATAGAGTTGCTTGTAGTAATCTCTCATGATCTTTTGTATTTCTGCAGTGTCAGTTGTTACTTCTCCTTTTTCATTTCTAATTCTATTGATTTGAGTCTTCTCCCTTTTTTTCTTGATGAGTCTGGCTAATGGTTTATCAATTTTGTTTATCTTCTCAAAGAACCAGCTTTTAGTTTTATTGATCTTTGCTATTGTTTCCTTCATTTCTTTTTCATTTATTTCTGATCTGATTTTTATGATTTCTTTCCTTCTGCTAACTTTGGGGATTTTTTGTTCTTCTTTCTCTAATTGCTATAGGTGCAAGGTTAGGTTGTTTATTTGAGATGTTTCCTGTTTCTTAAGGTAAGATTTTATTGCTGTAAACTTCCCTCTTAGAACTGCTTTTGCTCATTCCGTAGGTTTTGGGTCGTCGTGTCTCCATTGTCGTTTGTTTCTAGGTATTTTTTGATTCCCTCTTTGATTTCTTCAGTGATCACTTCGTTATTAAGTAGTGTATTGTTTAGCCTCCATGTGTCTGTATTTTTTACAGATCTTTTCCTGTAATTGATATCTAGTCTCATAGCGTTGTGGTCGGAAAAGATACTTGATACGATTTCAATTTTCTTAAATTTACCAAGGCTTGATTTGTGACCCAAGATATGATCTATCCTGGAGAATGTTCCATTAGCACTTGAGAAAAATGTGTGTTCTGTTGTTTTTGGATGGAATGTCCTATAAATATCAACTAAGTCCATCTTTTTTAATGTATCATTTAAAGTTTGTGTTTCCTTATTTATTTTCATTTTGGATGATCTGTCCATTGGTGAAAGTGGGGTGTTAAAGTCCCCTACTATGAATGTGTTACTGTGGATCTCCCCTTTTATGGCTGTTAGTATTTGCCTTATGTATTGAGGTGCTCCTATATTGGGTGCATAAATATTTACAATTGTTATGTCTTCTTCTTGGATCAATCCCTTGATCATTATGTAGTGTCCTTCTTTGTGTCTTCTAATAGTCTTTATTTTAAAGTCTATTTTGTCTGATATGAGAATTGCTACTCCAGCTTTCTTTTGGTTTCCATTTGCATGGAATATCTTTTTCCATCCCCTCACTTTCAGTCTGTATGTGTCTCTAGGTCTGAAGTGGGTCTCTTTTAGACAACATATATATGGGTCTTCTTTTTGTATCCATTCAGCCAGTCTATGTCTTTTGGCTGGAGTATTTAATCCATTTACATTTAAGTTAATTATCGATATGTATGTTCCTATTCACATTTTCTTAACTGTTTTGGGTTTCTTATTGTAGGTCTTTTCCTTCTCTTGTGTGTCCTGCCTAGAGAAGTTCCTTTAGCATTTGTTGTAAAGCTGGTTTGGTGGTGCTGAATTCTCTCAGCTTTTGCTTGTCTGTAAAGGTTTTAATTTCTCCATCAAATATGAATGAGATCCCCGCTGAGTAAAGTAATCTTGGTTGTAGGTGTTTCCCTTTCATCACTCTCAATATGTCCGCCACTCCGTTCTGGCCTGCAGAGTTTCTGCTGAGAGGTCAGCTGTCAACCTTATGGGGGTTCCCTTGTGTGTTATTTGTTGCTTTTCCCTTGCTGCTCTTAATAGTTTCTTTGTGTTTGGGGGTCTCCTTTTTGCAGGCTGCAGGTTCGTAGTTCCCGTTGTTTTTGGTGTCTGTCCCCAGTGTCTAAGGTTGGTTCAGTGGGTTGTGTAGGCTTCCTGGTGGAGGGGACTAGTGCCTGTGTTCTGGTGGATGAGGATGGATCTTGTCTTTCTGGTGGACAAGTCCACGCCTATTGGTGTGTTTTGGGGTGTCTGTGGACTTATTATGATTTTAGGCAGCCTCTCTGCCTATAGGTGGGATTGTGTTCCTGTCTTGCTAGTTGTGTGGCATAGGTTGTCCAGCACTGTAGCTTGCTGGTCGTTGAGTGAAGTTGGCTGCTGGTGTTGAGATGGAGACCTCTGGGAGATTTTCGCCGTTTGATATTATGTGGAGCTGGGAGGTCTCTTGTGGGCCAGTGTCCTGAAGTTGGATCTCCCACCTCACAGGCACAGCACTGACTCCTGGCTGCAGCACCAAGAGCCTTTCATCCACACGGCTCAGAATAAAAGGAAGAAAAAGTAGAAAGAAAGAATTAGTAGAAGTAGAAAGAAAGAAAGAAAGAAAGAAAGAAAGGAGGGAGGGAGGGAGGGAGAGAGGGAGGGAGGGAGGGAGGAAGGAAGGAGGGTAGGAAGGAAGAAAAAAAGAAGGAAAGAAGATAAAGTAAAATAAAATAAAGTAAGATAAAATAAAATAAAGTTATTAAAATAAAAAGTAATTATTAAGAAAAAAAATTTTTTTAAAAAACCAACCAAACAAAAAAAAACGGACGGATAGAACCCTCGGACAAATGGTGGAAGCAAAGCTATACAGACAAAATCTCACACAGAAGCATACACATACACACTCACAAAAAGAGGAAAAGGGGAAAAAATCATAAATCTTGCTCTCAAAGTCCACCTCCTCAATTTGGGATGATTCGTTTTCTGTTCATGTATTCCACAGATGCAGGTACATCAAGTTGTTTGTGAAGCTTTAACCCTCTGCTTCTGAGGCTGCTTGGAGAGGTTTCCCTTTCTCTTCTTTGTTCTCACATCTCCCGGGGCTCAGCTTTGGATTTGGGCCCGCCCTTGCGTGTAAGTCGCCGGAGGGCGTCTGTTCTTCGCTCAGACAGGACAGGGTTAAAGGAGCAGCTGCTTCGGGGGCTCTGGCTCACTCAGGCCGCGGGGGGGGGGGGGGGGGGGGGGGGAGGCTGGGGAGGCAGGAGCATGGAGGCGGGGCGACCCTGCGGCGGCAGAAGCCGGCATGACGTTGCACCAGCGTGAGGCGCGCCGTGCGTTCTCCCGGGGGAGTTGTCCCTGGATCCCGGGACCCTGGCAGTGGCGGGCTGCACAGGCTGCCCGGAAGCGGGGTGTGGATAGTGACCTGTGCTCGCACACAGGCTTCTTGGTGGCCGCAGCAGCCTTAGCATCTCATGCCCGTCTCTGGGTTCCGCGCTTTTAGCCGCGGCTCGCGCCCGTCTCTGGAGCTCCTTTAAGCAGCGCTCTTAATCCCCTCTCCTCGCGCACCAGGAAACAAAGAGGGAAGAAAAAGTCTCTTCCCTCTTCGGCAGCTCCAGACTTTTCCCCGGACTCCCTCCCGGCCAGCCGTGGCGCACTAACCCCTGCAGGCTGTGTTCACGCCGCCAACCCCAGTCCTCTCCCTGCGCTCCGACCGAAGCCGGAGCCTCAGCTCCCAGCCCCGCCCGCCCCGGCGGGGGAGCAGACAAGCCTCTCGGGCTGGTGAGTGCCGGTCGGCCCTGACCCTCTGTGCGGGAATCTCCCCGCTTTGCCGTCCGCACCCCTGTTGCTGCGCTCTCCTCCGCGGCTCCGAAGCTTCCCCCGTCCGCCACCCGCAGTCTCTGCCCGCGAAGGGGCTTCCTAGTGTGTGGAAACCGTTCTACCTTCACGGCTCCCTCTCGCTGGTGCAGGTACCGTCCCTATTTCGTCTCTGTTTTTTCTTTTGCCCTACCCAGGTACGTGGGGACTTTCTTGCCTTTTGGGAGGTCTGAGGTCTTCTGCCAGCGTTCAGTAGGTGCTCCGTAGGAGTTGTTCCACGTGTAGATGTATTTCTGGTGTATCTGTGGGGAGGAAGGTGATCTCCGCGTCTTACTCTTCCGCCATCTTGCCGGAAGCTCTCTACCGAAGTTTTTACTGTATTCCTCCATTCTTCTCCTGAGTTTGGTGAGCATCTTTATGACCATTATTTTGGACTCTTTATCTGTAAGATTGCTTATCTCCATTTTGTTTAGTTCTTTTTCTGAGGTTTTTTTTTTTGTTCTTTTGTTTGGAACATATTCCTTTGTCTCATTTTGTCAAATTTTCTGTGTTTGTTTCTATGTATTAGGTCAGCTACATCTCCTGTCTTGAAGAAGTGGCTTATGTCCAAGGTGTCCCGTGGGGCTCAGTTGTGCACTTCTCCTTGCTCACCAGAGCCTGGTGCTACAGGAGTGTACCCTGGGTGGGCTGTATGTACCTTCCTGTTGTGGTTGGGCTGTGATTACTGTAGGCATCCTAACGTGTGGGGCTAGCCCTGGCTCAAGTGCCTGCAAAGTTTGGCAGTGACTGTTGTGGGTACCCTTATGTATGGGGCTGGCCCCTGTGGTGGGAGCTGCTTTGGGGGGATGCTGGCCTTGTCTGAGGACACCCACAGGTTGTTGGGCAGGGGGCCACTTTAGAGGGGCTCCAGCACCAGCCAGGGGCACCCACTGGGTCTAGTGGGGCAGGGGACCACTTTGGTGAGACTTTGGTGCCAGCTGAAGGCACCCACCAGGTCTTGGGGCAGGAGGCCACTTTGGAGGAGTACAGGCTGTGGTGGGTTCATAGGTAAATGTGGGGTGGAGTGAACAGTGCTAGTAGGGTAGATGGGAGAGTCAGAAATGGCGCCCCTCAGTGACAGGCAAGGTAAGTAGAAGGTGAGCAACCGCCCCCCAAAAAAAACCTGGCACCCATCAGCACCTCTGTACCCTCCACAAGTCCCTGCCTCTTGGTCACACACCCTAAAATTAGTCACTGAATCTCCTTCCTGTACAATCCAGGCATTTTTCAAACTGCTGCCTTTGTGCTGGGGCTCAGAGTGAGGGAGTTTTTGCACACACCGTTTAAAAGCAAAATTTCCGTTTCCTCCAGCTCTCCCCTCTGGCCCTTCGGGATGTAAGCCCCCTGCTGGTTTTCAAAGCCAGACATTATGGGGGCTCATCTTCCCGGTGCAGGTCTCCTGGGCTGAGGAGCCGGATGCGGTGTTTGGACCCAATGCTCCTTAGGGAGGATGCATGAGGCTGTGGTATCCCTCCCACCCGTGAGTCACTGCGCTGGAGAATGCTTCTGACCAGACCACATCTCCACCCTTCGTACCCTTCTCAATGTGGCTTTTTCTTTTTATCCTTAGCTGTGGAAAATCCTTTCGGCTAATCTTCTGGTCATTCTCAGAGATGGTTACTCTCTACGCAGCTGTAGTTTTGGTGTGTCCGTAGGAAGAGGCGAGGCGCAGTCAGTTTTGTGCAGGTGTAATCTGATGGTGGAATCACCTCAGCCCATGACTTACTCCTGTCTGTAGTCTTGCAGCTTCCTGAGTGGGTACCCAACCGTGGGACCTGTCTCACACTCAGGCATAAGCAGCCAGGGAGTGTGTGTGTGTGTGTGGAGGGGGGAGGAGTTAATGGGGAGTATCACCTGAGGGGCCACCCTTGACCAACAGGGGCAAAAGCCACTGAATGAATGTTTCCCTTTACCTCCCCCAGGCAGACAGTTCTGACACGCATCTCAGTAAGGCTCCTCAGAAGGTTCTGGCAGAATCCAGCACAGTTGCTTGCAGCAGTGGCCAATTCAATTACACATCCCTCCAGCTGCCGTCCTTTTGGCCCAATTTCATCCTCCCTAATCCTTCCCTTCTGTGCCCTGAGATCACCTTCCAATTAGACTACCTGCCCACCAGCCTTTGTCTCAGGCACTGCTCTCAGGGACCAGGCCGATGGGGGCTGCCACAGTTTCAGGTTTGAACTATAGGGAGATCTCACACTCATACGCTGGAAAACTACAATTTTCAATAGGAATGGAAACAATATGGCAAGGAATTTGGTTGTGGCGTTACTTCTCCCTTTTTGAAGACTTGGCGTTCATGGATTTTTAATAATGCCTAAAGAAAATAAGAATTATTTTGCTAGCCTCTGAGAAAACACTTAAATGCTTTATAGATTTGGTGGCCAACAGGGATTCTGTTGTTGATGTCTTTACGTGGACTTATTAAATAATCGTGTATACTTGTGGCAAGTGACATTATTTTGTTTTTTGGGGGTTTTTTGGTTGTTTACTTTAGGAAAATCTTCTGTTGACTGTATGGGTGGATTCTAGTTGAAATCTCTTGATTCAAGAGGGAATATTGATGAGTTTATTCAAAATTTCCAAAATGGTTAGGCATCTAGATACAGCTACAGTCCTAAGGATTCATCCATCCAATCACCATAATAAATTCTTATATGGCAGGCACTGTACCAGGTACTCAGGTTACAATAGAAGTAAGACATGGCACCCGCTCTCAGGTGCTGCCAGGTTGCAGAGAGACCTCCTTGTAATAAGCAAGTGTGTGAAGTCCAGCAGGTATTGTGCAGAATGGGGCATGATGCACCCGGGGGAGTGGCTGATTTCACTGGGGAGTCGAGAGTGGGAGGGGGGGTAACTCATGAAAGCATCCTAGAAAAGGTAACATTTGGGTCTCTTCTTTTTTTTCAATAATTTTTAAAATTGAAGTATCGTTGATTTATAAGGTTGTGTTAGTTTCTGGTGTACAGCAAAGTGATTCAGTTATACATATATATGTATATATGTATTCTTTTCATATTCTTTTCCATTATAGTTTATTACAGGATATTGAATATAGTTCCCTGTGCTACAGAGTAGGACCTTGCTGTTTATCTATCTTATATACAAAGTTTGTATCTGCTAATCCCAGACTCCTAATTTATTCTTCCCCTACCCACTCATCTGGGTCTCTTAAAGAGAAATCGATATTTCCAAGGATGGTAGGCAGTGGAGGGCAATCAGGATGAGCAACATTGTAAACAAAGCCCAGAAATGGAGCTGCCTTGATGACCAGGCACAATGTCAGAGAGATGGTGGACCATGATTTTATAGGCAGACCTCAGAGATATTTGGGGGTCACTTCCTGTCCGCTGCAGTAAGGCGAACATCTCAATAAAGAGAGTCACACGGAATTTTTGGTTTCCTAGTGTATATAAAAGTTATGTTTACACTATACCGTGGTCTGTTAAGTGTTTAAGAGAATTATATCTAAAACAACAATGTACTTACCTTAATTGAAAATACTTTATTGCTAAAAAATGCTATCCCTCACCTGTGGCTTCAGTGAGTCCTAATCTTTTTGTTGGTGGAGGGTCTTGCCTGGTTGACGGGTGCTGACTGATCAGGGTGGTGGATGGTGAAGGCTGGGGTGGCCGTGACCGTTTCTTAAAATAAGACATCATTGAAGATTGCTGCATTGATTGATTCTTCCTTTCATGAATGGTTTCTCTGGAGCATGCAATGCTGCTTGATAGTACTTTACCCACAGTAGAACTTCTTTCAAAATCCTCTCAAAACCTGCCACTGCTTTATCACCTAAGTTTATGTCATATTCTAAATCCTTTGCTGTCATTTCAACCATCTTCACAGCATCTTCACCAGGAGTAGATTCCATCTCAAGAAACCACTTTCTTTGCTCATACATAAGAAGCAACTCCTCATTCGTTGAACTTTTATCATGAGATTGCAACAATCAGTCACATCTTCAGGCTCCACTTCTAATTCTAGTTCTCTTGCTGTTTCTATCACATCTGCGGTTACTTTTTCCACGGAAGTTTTCAACCCCTCAGAGTCATCCATGAAGGTTGGAAACTTCTTCCAAACTCCTGTTAATGTTGCTATTTTGACCCTTTCCTATGAATCATGAATGTTCTTAATGGCATCTAGAATGGTAAATCCTTTCCAGAAGGTTTTCAATTTACTTTGCCCAGATCCATCAGAAGAATCAGTATCTCTGGAAGCTATAGTCTTATGAAATGTATTTTTTAAATAAAAGACTTGAAAGTAGAAATTACTCCTTGATCCACGGGCTACAGAATGAATGTTGTGTTAGCAGCTATGAAAACAACATTGATCTCATTGTACATCTCCATCAGAGCTCTTGGGTGACCAGGTACATTGTCAATGAACAATAATATTTTGAAAGGAATCTTTTTTTATGAGCAGTAGGTCTCAACAGTGGGCTAAAAATATTCAGTAAACCATGTTGTAAACTGACATGCTGTCATTCAAGCTTTGTTGTTCCATTTATACAGCACAGCAGAGTAGATTTAGCATAATTCTTAAGGGCCCTAGGAATTTTGGAATGGTAAATGAGGATCGGCTTCAATTTCAAATCACTTGCTGCATTAGTGCCCAACAAGAGAGTCAGTCTGTCCTGTGAAACTTTGAAGCCAGGCATTGACTTCTCCTCTATTAACTATCAGTCCTAGATGAAATCTTCTTCTAATAAAAGACTGTTTCATCCACATTGAAAATTTGTTGTGTAGTGTAGCCACCTTCATTTGGATGACAAAGTCTATGCATTAAGTATCTGAAATCACCCACATCCATTTGCTAATAAGCAGATATTAATAATCATTGTGAAGCGTGTTTTCAGATGGTACACATAATTTATTTTCTTTTAATTAATCTATTTGAGTAAAAGTAAAATTAACTGTGTGTTGAGTTTATTGCTGTAAATCCAGATGTTAATCAATAATCAATATATCCTTGTTTTAAAAGAATCTCAACCTTAATTTTTTAAAATTTTGTTTTCTCTCAAGCTATAATATTCACTATTCATCCAACACTTTATAAGCTGTAACTTACTTCAGGATGCATATATGTAATACCTTTTTAGTAGTTTATCTCAAAATTAGGAGTAAATTATTATTTTTTTAACATCTTTATTGGAGTATAATTGCTTTACAATGGTGTGTTAGTTTCTGCTTTATTACAAAGTGAATCAGTTATACATATACATATGTTCCCATATCTCTTCCCTCTTGTGTCTCCCTCCCTCCCTCCCTCCCTATCCCACCCCTCCAGGTGGTCACAAAGCACCGAGCTGATATCCCTGTGCTATGCGGCTGCTTCCCACTAGCTATCTACCTTACGTTTTGTAGTGTGTCTATGTCCATGCCTCTCTCTCGCTCTGTCACAGCTCACCCTTCCCCCTCCCCATATCCTCAAGTCCGTTCTCCAGTAGGTCTGTGTCTTTATTCCTGTCTTACCCCTAGGTTCTTCATGACATTTTTTTCCCTTAAATTCCATATATATGCGTTAGCATACGGTATTTGTCTTTCTCCTTCTAGGAATAAATTATTGATTTCCACATATAAGGATGAGGGACTTCTAGGGAAAGATGGCACAGTAAAGTCTAATTACATGCTAAATTTTCATCAGTGCCAAGTGATGTGATTAAAAGATGGTGGGCAGGTAGGGAACTGTCAGAATGTTGCTTAGAGCAATTAAATAAGGAAATGCATTTAACCTTAGGCCATTAAACTTCAGGGAAGGCAGAAGGGAAGAAACAAGTTATGGATGAGGACGACAGGGCACAAAACACTACCCTGCCCCGACACAATATAAAATGGGTGGTAAAAGGTGTATAATTTCAGCCCCTCCCCAAAGAAGAAGAGACTGCATTTGACAGCAGATAGATAGTTTCAATAAAAATCCAAGAAATGACCTATGGGAAATTCCATATGTACCTCGCTTAGACTTCATGAGAGATACCAAAATATTTCATTGGGTTGCTATCTTTTAGAGCATTATACTGAGCAAGAGAACAAGGCTTATCAGAGTTGGATACAAATTCATTCTGGGCTGAAGTACTGAATGTTTGTGAGATTTCCTTGAAAAAATAAATAAATAAAGATAAACCTAGGTTCCCAGCAAGATTTCCAGTGAGCACAAAATAAATGCTTTTCTTTCTTCAAATTAAACCACATAAAAGAGGATAGAAAATAGTTCTCAAATTTTGCTTAAAAAGGAACGACAACCTAGATACAGATAAAATGGTAATGGATTAAGAGAGAATTCAAAGCCCTGGGCAGAATTTGCCACATGGAAAATGAGGGGAAAAAAAAAAAAAAAAAAAGCCATGATACTCGGGCATGAACGGGAGAAAAGTAAGGAGAAAGAAAGAAAAAATTAACGAACACTTACGTAAAAGACGGAAAAAAACCTCTTCAAAATAACAGAAGAATGTAGGCTCAAATATCTTGCAGTATTGAATTATGTAAACAAAAATGATTCAATAAAACATGTGGTCATAGCGAGATATCTTAAAATTCAGAATAAAATTTCCGAGCTAATTTATGTAGTTTTTTGAGCTAGAGATATCAAGTGAGACTCAAAATATTATATAAAATTTAAAAGTTACATAGAATAAAATGGATGTTTTGAATTTCTTTATACACAGCCACAGAATGTAGAGACTAATATTTTAATATGTTAGTACAACAGCCAACAAAAAATAAATTTGAAAGAATTCCACTGTCATTCTCATGGATGCCCTAAAACCTAGCAATTGAGTAATAGTATCTAACTGGCAGTAGGAAAAAAATATTTTAATTTAAATAGAAACTAGAATTTTTGTTATTATTATAGCTACTGTAAGAGCAAAAATGTAAAAATATTGTTTTATTTCTCTTCCTTCTCAAAATTTAGAGAATGATCATTTTCAAAGTGAGTTAACTCTTTATCCCCTGTGATTTCCTTAATCACTGGTATTCACTGTAGCAGAAACAGTTGTTTTAATTTTCTAACAGTAAAGTCATTACTATTTTCAGACAACTCATGTGTAACTAAATGATGCAGATCTTTTATTATCAACCCTGTTAAAATCTTAGAATCTTAGAGCAGGCATCACACTTCCAGACCCACAATACTTAGGGTGGGAAAAAGAAGATATAAGGGAAAGTAAATATTAAAAAGGAAACTGAAAAAGATTGATCAGAGATACAGGAAGAGAGCCAGAAGAGACAGCCAAAGGAGGAGAAAATGCCTAGAAAAGAGTGGTCAACAGGGTTAAATGCTGTTGAAAGGTTAGGATGATTCTGGAAAATATCAATTCAGTTTGACAGCATGCCATCAGTGATCATAGCCAGAGTAGGTTAACGGTGTGTGAGAAATATCACGTTGCTGTGGGTCGGACAGATAAGTTGCAGGAGATCGATGCATACATGCAGCTATCCCTTTGAAGAACTTGGCTCTAAGAAATGGTAAGAAAGGGTTATAGCAAGAAGGAGATGCTGAATCAGCTGTGCTTTTTAAAATTTATTTATTTTAAGATGGAAATATCTTCAGAATATTTACAATTGAAGGAACCAGTAGAGAGACAAGCATAGTAAGAATAAGGAAATAAGCATGTTTAAAGAAAAAGACTGCTGTGGGTAGAGAGTGATTTGTTGGAATTCAAGATTTTAGAAATGATTCAGTTATGGGAGACTGAGATCAGAGTGTGAGCATAGGAGGAGGTTGCTGATAGAGATTTAGGAAATTTGAAGGGTGTTAGCTGGGTTTTCCACATGGATATCGAAGGACATTTTCACTGGATGTGTTATTATACGTTGACAATATTTTCTTTAAGTATATTAAAGACGTCATTTCATTGTCTTATATATTGTTTTTCTCTGAGTTTCAGCAATTTGATTATGAAGTGCCTGTGTGCTTTTTGTTTTCTTCTTCTTTTGTTTAAATACTGCTTGAGGTTTGCTAATCTTGGATCATGAATTTTGAAAAAAATTTGGAAAATATTTATTCTGTGCCGTTTTCTCACTTTTTCTGGGACTCCAATGACATGTGTTACAGAATTACCCCAGAGGTCTCTTACACTCTGTTCAGCTTTTTCACTTTTTAATCTGTTTTGAGTATGTTCAATGGATCTGTCTTTGAGTTCACAGATCCTTTCTTATGCCATGTCAGTCTGCTATAAGCTCTTCCACTGAATTCTTCATCTCAGATATTACATCTTAAGTACAGAATTTTTATTTGATTGTTTTAAAACTTCTAATTCTGCAATAAAATTTCCTATCTGTTCACTCATTTTATCTGTATTTTTCTCTAAATTCTTGAACATTTATCATAATTATTTTCTAAAATCACTGGTGGCTAATTCCACCAGGAGGGTCAGTTGTGGGTCTGCCTCTATTGACATTTTCCTCTTGATTATTGGTCAATTTCCTGACTCTTCCCATGACTTTAATTTTTATATGCTGGAAATTTTTTAAAAATCAAAGGACAGTGGAGGCTGAACTAGATATTTTTTGTTTTGCTTTATTTTTTCCCAGACAGGGTACTTCTTCAGTTCCTCTGTGAGACAGTTAGGATAAGTTATGACCATTCAGATCCCACCCTGGAGCTGATGAGCTGGGGATTAGGTACAGCTTTACTCAGTTTCAGTTATCTGTGGCTTCAAATGAGATTATAGAGATTTCTCTTTGCCCTTCAGATTAACGTACAACTTCCCCTGCCACCATAGGGAGACTGACTTACCTTGCTGATATCATCAGGATTTGGGCTGGCAGGGAGTTGGGTTCCAGCTTTCGTTAGGTTCAGTTTACCTCTAAATTCAATACAAGTTAGGGACCTGGAACTTAAGCAATGGACATGACTATAAAATCTTTTTCTACTTTCCAGTTCCACTCCTATGACCACTTATTCAGCAGTATTCCTGCTGGGTAGTAGAATAATTAGGCCAATAGACTTATTTTATATTTGGTCTCTTCTGGAATTCATTCTGTCATGCCAGCTCCAGTCGTTCTTAAAAGTTTGGTTTGCTTCCCTTTCTACTTCTGGCAGGTCCTCATCCTTGTCTACTCATACCGGACAAGGCAAGACCCAATCCCAAGTATGGGGCCCCCGCTGAGCTTTGCTTATCTATGAAGAGCTTGCTTCTCTCTGAAATTTAGTTCATTTAGTTTGCTTTGGAGTCACTGATCATTAATGACATGCTTCTAGTTTATCAAATGTCTTCTTTTTATAACAGGAATGAAGGTCTTTCATGACATTTCTGCATCTTAACTGAAAGTGGAACTCCTCTGTTTGGACGCTGATGCCATGCAACCATGACAGTAGACGTTGGGATGGAACAAGAAATTGAACCAATGCCAAAGTCCTTAATAAATGTCTGAGTGTATGGGGGTGTGTGTGAGGGGAGACTGTGATGCTTTTGATGGATCAGTAGATGACTGTAAAGAAAAGGAATGGTGTGATGTAGCCAGAATCCATCAACTCAGAGGAGAAAGGGAATAAGACACAACAGTGAGGGTGAAAGATAGTTTATTTACAATTAAATAAAAGGTCCAGAGAACACTGTGCAAACAATGGAAGGAGAATCAGCAGAAGTTGGAGGGTAGGGGTAGGTGAGAAGAAACACAGTTTGGGGATGATAATATGTGAGAATATGGTTGACGAATTGCTTGCATTTTGGTACGTGGGCAAGGCTGGAGACAAGGGGTGTGCCGGGAGTCATGGCTCATGAAGTGCAGAGTCAGTTTCCAGCATTGTTAGAGGTGTTTTGAGGCTGGCAGATGGCAGGTTTTTTTTTCTCCAGCATGGAGACCCTCTGCTAGTGACTGTTGAAGAGCATTCTCTCTTCACAGGTCATTAAGACCCTGACTATTCTTGTTTGCTGCCTGCAGGCATCTCTCCCTAGAGGCTCAGAGGTATGGAGGGTGGAGATGGTGAGGCCAAGATTTGCTTGGAGAAAATATCCAATAGAGAACTAAATTATTTTCTGTTTTCCTTTCCATTTAAAGGCTATCAACAGCATTTATTGAGTATTGTGCTCGGGCTAGGTGTACAAAGGCACTAGTCTTACTTCACAATGTGCTTTATTTTAAAATGGTGTCTTATTCTTTCATGGAAAGATTTCTATACTTGGTCACTCTATTAGTAATTGAAGGTTTCCCATCGCTTTTAAAATGTAAGTTGAGATGTAAAGCAAAAATCTAGGTATCTCAGGTAGAAAGATTTTATATTTTAATTAGAAATAGATGGATAATTGATGGAATAGACTGATGAATAGATTTTGACTCAAAAGACATGGGTTTGAATCTCACCTCCAGTATTTCCTAGTTGTGTGGCTTAAAGCTTATTCAGTATCTTCTTTCTACCTCCATTAAAAAAATTGTAAAATGGAACTACAAATCATATAGATTTATAAAGGGCATTAAATAATATAATGATTATAGATGTATGCCTGGCATATAGTAACAATACAAAAACAATTTTTTTTTCCTGGCATTATTCAGTTCTCTTAAATTTCATCTTTCCTTTGTATACACAAAGAGATAGTGTTCTCAGGTATAGAGAACAAACTAGTGGTTGCCAGTGAGGAGAGGGAAGAGGGGAGGGGCAAGATAGAGGCAGGGGATTGAGAGGTACAAACTACTATGTATAAAATAAATAAGCTACAAGGATGTATTATACACAGGGAATATGGCCAATATTTTATAATAGCTGTAAATGGAACATACGCCTTAAAAACTGTGAATCACTATACCGTACACCTGAAACTTACATAATTCGTACATTAGCTAAACCTCAAAAAATTTACAATTACAGTCCCTTTACTCTATGTGCTTTCTTTTTCAATGGGCAGAAACATAAACAGACTTTACCAGAGTACAAGTCCCATGGAGAGAGCTGAAAACTCCCCCGGAAGAAGTAGAAAGAGCAAAGATTCATTTCAAACTCATGTTTTCATCTCCTCCTTGGACTCTGAGGAAGAAACCAGTTACCGGGAAATGAGAGAATCATTGTCTTTAACAGTCTTACTTGGCTTCACGTACAGGGGTAATGATTCCTAGGTCATGGTCCTAACCCCTCTTTGATAAATAACCTTGTGGGGAGAAAATTGCTGCCCCAGACTTTCCTAAAGCCGTTTTGTAAGTAGAAGCTTTATTCAAAGGGGAACTGCTAGAGCAAGTGTAGGACCTCATTGCTAACATGAAAGAAGCTCAAAGGCAAAGTGTTACTAGTAGTGTGTCAACAAAGTCATCTCATGTGTTGGAGGAGTTTCCTAAGTATTGTAGAATTCAGTGATGCTTAAATTTTTATCAGAATCACCTACTGGGAAATGCAGTATGCTTTACCTCCTTTAATTCATGTGACTTCTCTTAGGTAAGAGAGTTTTGTTGAAAAAGAATGAAAAAAATTTTTGTGTCGATCACCATTTTCCAAAGATCTCAGGTTTAGGAAGTAAGACATTCAAATCAGGGACCCTATTTAGATAGTGGCTTTTATTCTTCCCACTGCTTAGCATAGCACCTGGCATGTTGTGGGTGCTGAACAAATACATATAATATAAACGGAATGCAATTTCCCCCCTTAATCCTGATACAAGTGTTTAAAATATTGATGTTTAAAGTAGACCTAAACTTTTAAGCATTAGAATTATATACACATTACCATTAGCTTAGAAAGAAAATGTACATAAATTGTCCTTAGTCTAAGCCGCATGGAGTATCACTTTTCCCTAAACGGAATTGATGTATTTCACCAATAAAGTTAAATAATGATGGTCATTTTCCACACTGGCTGAAAATAGAATAGATGAATTTTTTCTGGGATTAAATTTTTCTCTCATGAATAGATCGTCAGTTTTTGGCATAAGCCACTGCTTGAAGATCACAGCTCCATATTATGGACGAGATTTAAATGTTTTTGCTTCAGCCTTGATCTACAGTGTGAAATAAATGCTTTACTTGGAACTTTGTAGATACTGCCACTGGAAAAATAATGCTATTTGCTGGACTCTATTTGCTAAGTCTTTGCACAAGCATCAGTTTATGAGGTGAAGAATTAGGCAATTAGTACAGTAAGTTGCACCCAAACCACATTTGCCTGAAATAACACATTAAAAAAAGAAAGTGGGTTTCAACTTTGTTATTAAGTTAGCAGCTCTTCCCTTCCCTTTCACGTGTAGACAGAGTGAGAGGGATGGAAGCTGTGAGCGGCACTTACCCGTGTCCACATGGCATCAGTGGGACCCAGCCCTGCAACAAACCAAGGTATGCTTGTAGATTACCTGGTGATTTTAAAGTTCTATCTCTTCACCAGCAGCAGTGGCAGCAACAACAACAGCTGTGCTTTTAAAAGCAGATCCCTGGTGTGAACAATAAAGCTGACAGGTATCCTCATTTGTAAACAGGTGGTTCTATTTTAGCTTTGAAATAGGTGACAGCGTGCTGTCTAAACACATCGTTGTTGGGGGATTGGATTTCCTGCATCTTGGGGGTTCCCAGACTCACAAACTTAAGGTCTTGTGAACAAGGCTGGCTTCACATTCTTACTCATGACACATGAATAGGAGTCAGTATTTTTAGTATCTTAAACTCAAAATAATTTGAATTGACAACAATACCATGCATGTAGACAAATTCCAATCATATTACAACGATTACTTGGATTGAGGACTTGCTTTGAGCATGACACAGTGAACTTCGGCATTTTCCAGATTGTAGAATATTTATGATTTCATTTTAAAAAAATTAATGAACTTTGTTGTTTAATATTTTATGTTTTACATTAGTTTTAGGTTCACAGCAAAATTGAATGGAAGGTACAGAGGTTTCCCATATACTCCACATATGCACAGCCTCCACCATTATCAACACTCCCCATCAGATGGTACATCTTTTACAACTGATGAACCTATATTGACACATCATGATCACCCAGGATCCATAGTTTGCAGTAGGGTTCACTCTTGGTGGTTTACATTCTATGGGTTTGGACAAGTGTATCCATCATTATAGCATCACAGAGTATTTTCACTGCCCTAAAAATCCTCTGTGCTCCACCAGTTCATCCCTCCCCTGCCTGATATCTGGCAACCACTAAGCTTTTTGCTGTCTCCACAGTTTTGCCTTTTCCAAATGTCATATAGTTGAAATAACATAGTATGTAACCTTTTTAGATTGACTTCTTTCATTTAGTAATGTACATTAACGATTCCTCCATGTCCTCTCATGGACTGATAGTTCATTTATTTTTAGTGCTGATTAATATTCCACTGTCTGGATGTACCACAGTTTATGTATCCATTCATCTGCTGAAGGACATCTTGGTTGTTTCCAAGTTTTGGTAATTATGCGTAAAGCTACTATAAACATCTATATAGTAGGTTGTGGTTTACGTACAGGTTTTTAGTGGACATAAGTTTTCCATTCATTTGATTGGAATGGAAAGTACCAAAGGTACTATATTTAAACCCATATACTAGGTCACTTATATTTTCTCCGATGTTTTCTTCTAGCGGTTTTAAGTTTTACATTTAGGTCTATAATCCATTTAGGTTAATTTTTATGAAGGTGTTAAGTCTGTGTCCAGATTCATTTTTTGGCAGGTGCACGTCCAGTTTATCCTGCACCATTTGTTGAAATGACTATCTTTGCTCCATTGTATTACCTTTGCTCCTTTGCCAAAGATCAGTTGACTGTATTTATGTGAGTCTACTTCTGGGCTCTCTATCCTGTTCCACTGACCTATTTGTCTATTCTTTGGCCAATACCACCCTGCCTTGATCAGAATAGTTTATAGTAAGTCTTGAAGTCAAGTAATGTCAGCACTCCAACTTTGTTCTTCTCTTTCAATATTGAGTTGGCTATTCTTCATCTTTTGCCTCTCCATATAAATTTAGAATCAGTCTATCGATATTCACAAATTACCTTGCTGGGATTTTGGTTGGGATTTTCTTTTCATGTATACATAAGCATATTAAATACATTGTTGCTGTTATTATTTTGAAAAAAGTTATCTGTTAGATCAATCAAAAATAAGAAAAATGAATGTTTTAATTTTACATTCACTCATTTGTTCTTCCATATTCTTCCTTTCTTTATGTAGATTCAAAGTGCTGACCTATGCCATTTTCCTTCTCTCTTAAGATCTTCAAATTTCTTGCAGGGTAGATCTACTTGCAATAAATTCCCTCAATATTTGTTTTTCTGAGAAAGTCTTTATTTCTCCCTCACTTTTGAAGGATAATTTCTTATGTTACAGAATTCTAGGTTGATGGCTTTTCCCCCAACACTTTAAATATTTCATTCCTCTTCTTCTCAGATGGTTTCTGAGGAGAAGTCAGATGTAATTCTTATCTTTGCTCCTCTATTAGTATTTTTTCCTATGACTTCTTTCAAGATTTTTTTCTTTATCTTTGACCTTCTGAAATTTGAATATGATATATGCCTTGGTGTAGTTTTCCGAGTACTTATCCTGCTTGGTGTTCTTATCCCTGAGTTTCCTGGGTCTGTGGTTTGGAATCTGGCATTAATTTAGGAAGATTCTCTGTCGTTATTACCTCAGATATTTATCCCATTTCTTTCTCTTTTCTCTTCTCCTTTTGGTATCCCCATTTTGCATGTGTTACACCTTTTGTAGTTGTCCCACTCTTCCAGGGATATTCTGTTCTGTTTTTTTCCAGTTGTTTTTTTTTTTTCCTTTGCTTTTCAGTTTTGGAAGTTTCTACTGTCATATGCTCACGCTCAGAGATTCTTTCCTCATCTGTGTCTAGACTATTAGTGAGCCCATCAGGGGCATTCTTCATTTATATTACAGTGTTTATGGTTTCTAGCATTTATTTTTTACTTCTTTATTAGAATTTCCATCTCTCTGCTTATATTATCTGTCCTTATATGTTGTCTACTTTTTCCATGAAAGCCCTTGGCATAGCAGTTTTAAAAATTACTAGTTTGATAATTCCAACATTTCTTCCATATCTGGCTCTGGTTCTGATGCTTGTTCTCTCTTTTCATACTGTGTTTTTTGCCTTTTAGTGTGCCTTGTACTTTTTTGTTGAAAGGCAGACTCGATGTACTGGGTCAAGGAACTGTGGTTGGTAGTCCTTTAGTAATAGCGTGGTGAGGTGTGAGAGGAGGGGAAACAATTGACAGTCCAATAATTAGATCTCAGTCTTTCAGTGGGCCCATGACCCTAGACTGTGAACTTCACTCCTGCTTCTAGTTCTTTTACCCCCTTTCAGTGGAACAGGATGGCTCAGGTGGGTTGGAGTTGGGTACGTCTCTTCCCCCTGGTAGGTTAGGCTCTGGTAAAAATTGCAGCAGATTAGGCTCTGGTTAGCTAGTTTTTCCTGATAACAGGCCTTGTTGAGAATATGCTCTGGCATATTTCAAAATATGCTTCCTCTCCCTGCTGGAAGTCCAAGGGGACTTCTCTCCAATATTCACTGTGAGGACCCGGTAGTGCTCATGGATGTAACTGCACAGAAGCATGGGGGTTCTCAAAGACTGTGCTCCTCTGGAATTTGTAACTCTCACACTTGTTTACGCTGAGTCTCCAGAAATCTGTGAATTACAGTTCAGATCTTCCTACACTGACGCTGGTTCTGGGGAGTTTTCTGCTCTAGTAAATGGTGATTTCTCTGTATCCACTTGTTTGTCTTCCAATCTGGGGGACAGCAGTTTCTCCTGTGACCTTGCCTCTCAGGCAGCTCTAAGAAGAGTTGTTCATTTTTCAGTTTGTTGAGTTTTTAACTTGTTGTTGGGATGGAGCGGCAACTTCTAAGCTCTTTATGTGCTGGGCCAGTACCTGGAAGTCACTTCTATGATTTCATTCTTGGAGGGTTTATTTTAAAAAGCAGCTGACTTACATTGTCAACATATCTGTATAGAAGAACAAATGTACAAAATTTATACCTGCGTGAAACTTCACAATGCTCTGTGGTGGGGAGGAGGCCAAGTGACTGCTTTGGGAATATGTAACAGCATGTATTAAAGCTGACGCTTGATTCCATCATGGAGAGTTCAGCTTGGTGTAGATTTACTTATACATGACACAAAGCATTCTCAGTTTATATGACATATTTAGGGGTTGAAAGAGCTTTGGCTGCTTACATTGTGTTTGTGCATTGATATTTACATGTATACTTAAATTAATTTCACAAATGAAATGGGCTTACTACAGATTTTCAAAAATATAAACAGACGTGTGTCACAGAAATACTTTAACATCCAGTGAGTATGTTACTTAAAAAGAGTCCAAGTTACTTCAAGAGTAATGTTAATTTAAAAGTTCTAAAATCACTTCCATTTTCTTTCAGTAGAGCTACAAATCTCTCCTGGAGCTTTTTTTGAATGTAAAGTATGATGGAATTGATTAATGGTAGATGTGGAAATGAGCTGATTAAAACCTGGAGAGTTGGAGAAGGTGCCTGTGTAGTTTGTGTGCATTGCTTGTAGGGCTGTTTAGTATGCTGTTCAGGAAGGAAAAATTCACATTTCCTAGTAGTAGACTTGCTGACCTTGACTGTGAAGCAACTTCAAAAGAGTTCAAGCACTTACTCTTTATATTTTAGCTTTCTTCCTGAATCCACAAATAATATATGCTTGTTATGAAAAAATTCAAAAGAGCACAGAAATGTGTAGCACGGAGATTAACAGGCTCTGGTGATCTTTTCTCTGCCAGCTGACTATGTATATCCTGCCAAACTTTCTCATGTACGTTGCAGTAGATACTACAGTTATAATTGTTATTGATACACATCGATATATCATAAATACATTCTGGCACCGATTCTTTCACCAATGACATTTTGTACATTTTTGGTTGGTCTGTATACATTATAAATAAACTCATTAAAAATATACTGCATATTATCTTGCTTATTTTAGCAATTGCCCATTATCGAGTAATTGTGCTGCTTCTAATTTTTTCACTCTTAGAAACAATGCTGAAAAGAATATCTTTGTGCACTCCTGAGAGCACTTTCTTAGGAAAAATTCTGTTAGTAGAATTGCTGAGTTAAAGGATGGGCATCTTTTCAATTTTAAGAAAGTACCCTCTAAAAGGCTTGTACCAATTTAAAGTTCTGTTTACCAGTTTTGTTAGTCAATCCCGGTTATTGTCTGTCTTCTAAAATCAGTTTGATGGGAAAAAATTTCTTATTGTTGTTGAAGTATATATATATAAATAATATATAAAATTACTATCAGTGAGGTGGAGTATTTTTTGATATACTTGTTTGTAATTAAAATAATATTGTAATGAATGCAATTTCTAGTTAGTTGATTACTGACTTGTTAATTTAAATACAATTTTATAGTTAACTTTTTTTCTGAAACAAACTTTAAAGAAGTAAATTTAGTTGATTCTTAAATTAAACAGACAAAGTGATGGAATTGGTCTTATTCTGGTTTTGGTTGGCACTATTTTGTAGATACCTGCAGCTGGTGAGTCTAGTTGAGAACCATAGCTGGATAAAGCTTAATTTATCTGATAATTTATGCGATACCAACATAACATCCCCAAAGTTATGAAATCTTCATTCTAATGGTGTTGACAATTTGCTAAACATCTGGATGTAAAGTGAAAATTCAGTTTGACAATCTATATACTAGCAAAAAAGAAACCCTGGATTTTGGTTGTATGTGGTCGTGTCACTTCTTTCTTCAAAATTCTTTATTCTCTTTCTGCATCTACTTGTCCCTAATTACTGCAATGTTCAATGTGTTTGACAGGAAATAATATTTATATTTTGTTTTTCCTCCTCCTTATTGAAATTTCTTTAAGTTTCAGGTTTAAGATGATTTTTCCTGTCCGGATTGAGTAACTATTGACATATCAGTCTCTCGAGAGAAAACTGAGATGGACGCTCATCATCCTTTAGCCTGTACTTAGTTTCTTAATATGGTCCCAGTGCTGATAACCATTAGCTGTAATTGTTTGAAAGTGTATTGAAACTGGTAAAAGTCCCAGTGTACATAGGGGTCTGTTCCCCCTTGCCCCCAACGAGCTGGGGCAGCTAGTTCTACCTCTCCTGCGTTCATGTGCAAGGTCACTTGCAACTCTGTACTCCCTTCTTTGTATTCACAGTATCAACTTCCTCCGGGCCCTGGATATCTAAGGAGCAAGTGGGCTCACCTTCCCTGCCTCCACCTCATTCGTTCCTAACTTAGGTACTAAGATAAGCATTCTCCTTGGATGTTTGCACTGGCCACTCCCTCCGTTTCCATATCAATATCCAAACTCTTGGCTCTAAATCTCTACTTCAGTTCTTAACATCTCGTCTTACTTCGATGCTGATTGCCCAGCTAACTCATTCCCTTGGTCACTTCCTCCATGTAACATGTCCTTGTGCTTCTAGAGCTTCAGAGGTGGCCATTTCTCCTCCTTCAGCTTCATTCAAAAGCCCCCTCCCATTGAAGCATATTCATAAAGGGCATCCAAGGAAGACCTTGGGTCCTGCCCTAGATCTACACTCTAACCCTGAACCAAGCCTCTCTATATCTGTTCACAAACCACTTAGCATGTTAAATCATCCCTGTTTCTTACTATCTATTTTTTCACTACAATTGCCTTTTTCTGTATCGACTCATTTGTTCATGGATTCGTTTATTCCTAAGAGATCTGTTAAGCTCCAGCAAGGTACACAAAGCCTTGTTAAGTGCCAGTAGTAGAGGGAGGGGGAGAAGTTATCTCACCTTTCTTCAAGGAATTTGCAGTCTAGACAGAGACCCAGGCATTTATTTGCAGAAAAGTTGAGACTGCATATGATTAAGTGACAAATGTTTGGTACAAGTTGGTACAAGCAGTATATGCCTTGGGACGTCAGAAGAGAGAATAGTTTCCTTTGATGGGAGGATGGGGTTGGGAGGCAGGTGTGTAAAGGAGGTGGCCTTGAAGTGTGGATAAGATTTGAGAGGCGGGGAGGGTAAGAGAACCACTGGGAGGAAGGAGCTGCAGCCCTGATGGAATGGACAGGGTGTGCAGAGATACAGCACCCCATCCTCCCAGCCCGACGGTCATTTGTTTGAGGAGCACCTGGGCGTCAGTCGCTCTAGCCCTTCTTTTACTTTCTACAGCACGATTTTTAATAGAAACACAGAGACAGCAATATTTCCTTCTGCCTCTTGATAAATGTTAAGAAGTTTAACATGTTTATATACCTGCGATTTTCTGTTGCTCTGCAAAGCTCTATTGCTCTGCAAAGTTAAGTCTCCACAAATGTTCCATCACCTCCCAGGGGGGCTTGTCTCCCTTGAAAAGGACCCTGTAGGTCTTTCATGGTCCCAGCTTGAGTTACTCTCTCACATACTTGGAGATGTTTCATTGATACTTATGCGATGTCTTCAGACTTATACCCGAAAAGATAAGGTGTTTTATTTTCATTTCTCCCTCCATACCAGATTGATATACAAAGTACAGTTCTTAGAGTTAGCTGAGGTTTGAAGAAGTTCAGTCTGTCGGATCCTGAGAACTTGACCCTCATTTCTATCTGTCTAGTTGGCTGTCATCTCTCTTTCTCTCTTCCATCTTTCTCTGCCTCTATCCTTATCCCATCTATCCATTGATCCTCTACCCATGCATATACGTATGTAAGTATATAAAAACTATATCTTTATTTTTAGGGAAAATTGGATAAAAATGGTGCTTTTTATCAGACTGGTGATAAAGTAACCTTGTAGAAATATGTGAGAACAAACCACTATATACAGAGAAAACCGAGATCAGCACAATCTGCAAAGAGTTTTGGAATAATTGCAGTTTAAAGCGTCTTGGAATTATTTCCACACTCAAAATAAAATTTTTTTTTTGCTTTGGAAAGATTTGGTAGAGGGAAAATTACTCCTTTCTCCCTGCTCTGTAGTTAAAGAGCTATCCCTTCTTTGGCCATTTGCCACAAATCTTGGCAAATAAGCCATGGATTCTAATGCACATCAAATTCCATGAGTTGAAGATTAATACAATCTAGGATTTTGCTTAAATTGGGCAAATGACCATTTACATGGGGAGATGACAAGGATGTTCTTACAGTGTTTCCCTGTAATACACGCTCTATTTAAACAGCTGATATTTTCTGTTGGTTTTATGTGCTGTTCATAGCATTCATTTTGTGTTCATTCTGCTTCCTGAGTTTTTCTTACATCTGAATTATAGACTTTTTTTTGCATCCACCCTGATTTCTCAGTGAAAGCTGAGTTCTCAAGTCCTTCATCCATCCTTTCCTTCCTCTTACCTTCACCCCCGGGCCTAATTATGAAACAACTTCAAATAAATACAAAAATTTTTAAACAAAAAGCATTCTGCTTCCTGTGAACAATTGACTGGTTTTCCTCTTTTCCCCTGGAGAGTTCTAATTCACTTGGAGTGCTGTGCAGTTGGCTAGGCCTGAGATTTCTGGAAGCTGTAATTGTGTCTCATTAATTCTTACAGTAATGAAGGGTTAAGTATAAGGAACACGCAATTAGTGGGCTGGTCAATGAACAGAGCAGTTAATCAGCAGACAAAGGATGGGGCTCAGGGCCCATTAGGGTGAAAGGCAGTATTAGTGCTCTCCCAGGCTCCAGGAATGGACGTGAACATGCCTGCCCATTGGACAGGCTCAGAAGACGATGTTTGTCTTTTTGCTAAACCAGCTCTATTTTTTTAAATTGGTGTGGTATGTGTTTATTCAAACACTTGAGAGATTCCTGAGTATCCTGCCATACTACACCGTGCATTTTTCTCACCTCCTGTTAGCTGGCAGAGGCTTTTTTTTTTCTCCCACTATGCAAATAAACCCCCAATACACACAAAACAAAAAAGCAAAAACAAGCCAAAAACAAACCAACCAACCAACCCTCAATAATAAACAAGGAAGGGAAAAAAAAAAGCACAGTACTGCTTTAGTGAAGCGTATCAGAGATAAAGGTCCTTAGCTGATCCTCCTGTCATCAGAAAGTAAAGGAATGCAGAGACCAATACCGTTTAAACAAGCCCTTGTGTTGTCACCCAGTCATAGCCTCCATATTCAACTCTATGAAGTGGACCTTTATGCTCTGAATGGAGGTGTCTTAAGTACATGTAAATGTATGCAGATGAGCATGAGTCTTAACATGTTGCAGGCCTTATAGCTATTAAAGCAATACAAGTAACCTCAGTTGTGTGTTTTCTGTGAGAAAGTCTCGTCAAATTACTTAGGGGCCCCAAATGCCAGAGTTAACCCATCAGAATAAGGTTGCTTTTTCTGGACAACACAGAGGACATGGTCCCCTAGCTCTGTGAAAATTAGCGATGGAATCCTGTGAACTGCTATAAATGTGAAGTGATGATTATTAAGAAAATGGATTTATCAATAACCCATGACCCTGGGGTAGTTCTGAGCTCCAGCAAACAGTTCTTCAAATAGAATGACATCCTTAAGCCCCAGTAAAGCATACATTTGGAATAAAGAAGGAATGATTACATTTGCTTTTTAAAAATGAAACTCGCTTAATAATTAACTTCTTTCCTGAGTCAAGTGCAGGCCTGAAAAGAAAGGGAGGGGTTTTTTTCTTTCTCCAAACATGTCTGCTGTTTTATCTTCTAGGGATTCACAGTGGAAACAAAGAAATGTTCAGAATATGATTCTCTTAGGCATTATGTTGGAGATTCAGCTGTTTTTGAATAATTAGCTTCATTTGTTAAATATTTGAAAACCTCTTTACTCTGAGGTAAAGAAGAGCATTGTGGAGGATGAGAGTTACCAACGACATGCATTTTTCAGAAGAATCCTTCTTATTAATTAATAAGGAGTAAGCCTATTCTACCTCCTTTTTCTCTTATTTAGATTTTCTTCTCTAAAGAAATAGTATTTTTATTCAAAACATCGCAAAGTCCCCTCTTTCCTTGAGTGACATGCTATGTATTGTTTCAGAAACTGGAAGCTTGGGAGGACAGGAGGCAGGGAAGGTGGTGTTAGTCTCAGATCTGAATTAACTCTTTGTGTACAGCCTGGAGAGCCACCCTCTGAGCCTCAGTTTCCTCATCTGTAAAATGAGCATTTTTAATCTAGGTGATCTCCAAGGTTCTTTTAACTGTGCTCTTGTGGACTTTTTTGGACAAACAGTGAAACTATTTCAAGTCTTCCTCATGTCTTGGAAATTATTTCCCCTTTACTTATTTATTTAAAGAATTTTTTTTCTTGACGTGGACCATTCTTAAAGTCTTTATTGAAGTTGTTACAATATTGCTTCTGTTTTATGTTTTGGTTTTTTTGGTCGAGAAGCATGCGGGATCTTAGCTCCCCGACCAGGGATCGAACCTGCACCCCCTGTGTTGGAAGGCGAAGTCTTAACCACTGGACCGCCAGGGAAGTCACCTACTTATTTATTTTTAAATTGAAGTATAGTTGATTTACAATACTGTGTTACTTTCAGGTGTACAGTAAAGTGATTCAGTTATACATACAAGTATACATACATACATGTATACATATATATATATATTCTTTTTCAGATTCTTTTCCATTATAGGCTATTACAGGGTATTGAATATAGTTCCCTGTTGTGTCTTAGAATTTAAACAGGACCTACAAGCCCTGGAAAGCAGGCTTTGGGTTTGCTGCTGCTGGAGTGGGCTATGGCATCCTTCAAGGTTGGCAATGGTTAAGAAAGGGCTTTTCTCTCTGCTCACTTTTTCCTCACTGTCCTGATTTGCCTAATTGCCAACCATCTACCTTGTTTCCTAATGAATAAGATTCCTTCATCTCCTGGAGATTGTTTGAATTACCTTGGCCTTTTCCACAACCTGTTGTCTGCCTGCCTGCATCTGTGTGTGGTCTCTGCTGGGCTGGTTTTGAATCCAGTGCATCATAAACCAGCGACAAGTGGACCCAAGACCCTCACTAGACTGGTCAGCGTTGTTGGCTGCACACCGCTTTGTAAAGCAATCTGCTTGTGGGACACATCGCACAACTGTCAATGTGTTGCTTCTCATCCGGGAGGGTTTGGTATCACGTCAACCCCTTACTCCTTTCAGGAACAGAGTTGTTCACACACAGGGCGGCCCACCCCCTCTTGGCTGCAATTCCTGGTCGTGCTCAGCCCTGTGGTCAACTCTGTCTTTTTGTTTCCAGGTCTTACCGGGATCACTCCCCTCCTCCAAGTCTTTAACAAACTTTCAAATTCTTGGGGATCCTTTCTTCTCATTAGATGGTACTGGGCAAAACAATCTTTCCCCCCCTTTTTTTTTTCTGCCAAGATTTTCTTTAGGATCTTTAAAGAACATGAGAAAAATCAGTCAATGATAAATATATTTATTACTTATTTATAGCTCAAGTACAGAAACTCTTATGCCAACATGGGCGGGGCAAATCAGGTAAGAGTCCAGTGAGTCAGACAGAAAATTCCAAAGGTGGTGGAGGCAATGGAGCCCTCAAGAATCCAGTCTCTGCTAACGAGGGCAGCCTGCACTCATTCCAACCAATTGTTACCATATACGGGGAAGAGGCCTGGTATTGTCAGAGGTTCTTATATTTAAAAAGAAGATGTGGCAGCCTGGATGGGACGTGAGTTTGGGGGAGAATGGATACATGTATATGTATGGCTGAGTTACTTTGCTGTCCACCTGAAACTATTACAACATTGTTAATCGCTATACTCCAATATAAAGTAAAAGATTAAAAAACAAAACAAAACCAAAAAGCGAACAGAAGTATATAAATAAAAAGAAGTTGAAAATGCAGATTTTATGTGAACTCTCCCAATATTTAAATACTAGTTCATAAAAGTCTACACACTGTCTTGGCCAAATCAATTACATCTATGTCCAGATCAGTCCCCGGGCTGCCAGCCGGTCCCCTTGGCACCAGACGTTCACAGGGACTGGGACTGTCTCCTGCCATTAAGGAGTAGATGGGGAAGCTGACTTATTTAGTTATCTCCTGTCCTTCGAGATTCAGATGCTCAAGATACATTTATATCTGTTTCATTGATTAACTAAACCCATTTGACTGAATTCTTGTGAAGAAGTTTGAATACTCCACTCTGGAGGGAATGTGCTTTCTCCTATATTTCAGTGGGACTTCAACTTTACTGTGAATATCCTATGGTGGATATTTGACTTCATGGTAAATACCAGGGCAGATGACAACTGGTTGGATTTTAGAGAGACCTCCCAACTGGTGTCTAGCAACTCAATTCTCCCAGAACTTATTAAAAGCCTGTTACATGCTGAGCACTATCCAAGTGTGAGTGAGAGTTATTCAACTTCAGAGGTGTCTGCAGTGATTAAATGTGGCCTCCCCAAAATCATATGTTGAAATCCTAGCCCCCAGTGTGATGGTGTTAGGAGTGGGGCCTTCGGAAGGTAATTAGGTCATAAGGGTGGAGCCCTCATGAATGGGATTAGTGCCCTTATAAAGGCATCCCAGAGAGCTCTCTCCTGCTCTCTTTCCACTACGAAGATACAAGGAGAAGTCAGCAGTCTGCACCCTGGAAGAGGGCCCGCACCAGACCTGACCGTGCTGGCACCCTGATCTGGGACTTCCAGCCTCCAGAACTTAAGAAACAAATTTCTTTGGTTTATAAGCCACCCAGTCTCTGGTACTTTGTTATAGTAGCCTGAACTAAGACAGTGTCTCTTGTTTAATTAATTAAAGAGGCCATCAGACGGAGGTGGTTCTAATTCCTTAGCACCTATGCAAGCAAAACCAAACCCAAGCCAGCCACTCAGATTGTGCTTACTCAGCTCTGGTTATGGAGCCTAAATGTTCTTTGTTATTCCGAATAAAGACGGAAACCCTGTATGAACCAATCCTTGTTTGCCTAGTTTAACTTCCTTGTTCCTGCTTACCCTGGGCTAGGGAGCTCCTTTCTCTAGGGAGACCAGATGCTTCCTGATAAATGGAATCTCTAAATAAAAGTCAACTAGGTCTGAAAATTAAGTGTCTGTGAAATTTTCCCTTAACACTCTTCTATTTTTTTAATTTATATTTATTTATTTTAACAACTCTTTTTTATTGGAAGTATAGTTGATTTACAGTATTAGTTTCAGGTGTACAACATAGTGATTCAACATTTTTATAGATTGTACTCCATTTAAAGTTATTACAAAACAATGGTTATATTTCCCTGTGCTATACAACATACCCTTGTTGCTTCTCTGTTTTGTACATAGTAGTTATTATCTTTTTTTTTAAACATCTTTATTGGAGTATAATTGCTTTACATTCTTGCATTAGTTTCTGCTGTATAACAAAGTGAATCAACTATATGTATATATATATATCTCTATATCCCCTCCCTCTTGCATCTCCCTCCCACCCTCCCTATCCCACCCCTCTAGGTGGTCACACAGCACCGAGCTTATCTCCCTGTGCGATGCAGCTGCTTCCCACTAGCTGTCTATTTTACATTTGGTAGTGTGTATGTCAATGCTACTCTCTCACTTCGTCCCAGCTTACCCTTCCCCCTCCCCGTGTCCTCACATCTATTCTCTACATCTGCGTCTTTGTTCCTGTCCTGCCCCTAGGTTTTTCAAAACCTTTTTTTTTTTTTTTTAGATTCCATATATATGTGTTAGCATATGGTATTTGTTTTTCTCTTTCTGACTTACTTCATTCTGTATGACAGACTCTAGGTCCATCCACCTCACTACAAATAACTCAATTTCGTTTCTTTCTATGGCTGAGTAATATTCTACTGTATATATGTGCCACATCTTCTTTATCCATTCATCTGTCCATGGACACATAGGTTGCTTCCATGTCCTGGCTATTGTAAATAGAGCTGCATTGAGCATTGTGGTACATGACTCTTTTTGAATGATGGTTTTCTCAGGGTATATGCCCAGTAGTGGGATTGCTGGGTCATATGGTAGTTCTATTTTTAGTTTTTTAAGGAACCTCCATAGTGGCTGTATCAATTTACATTCCCACCAACAGTGCAGGAGGGTTCCCTTTTCTCCACACCCTCTCCAGCATCTATTGTTTGTAGAATTTTTGATGCTGGCCATTCTGACTGGTGTGAGATGATACCTCATTGTGGTTTTGATTTGCATTTCTCTAATGATTAGTGATGTTGAGCAGCTTTTCATGTGCTTCTTGGCCATCTGTATGTCTTCTTTGGAGAAACGTTTATTTAGGTCTTCTGCCCATTTTTGGATTGGGTTGTTTTGATATTGAGCTGCATGAGCTGCTTGTATATTTTGGAGATTAATCCTTTGTCAGTTGCTTCATTTGCAAATATTTTCTCCCATTCTGAGGGTTGTCTTTTCGTCTTGTTTATGGTTTCCTTTGCTGTGCAAAAGCTTTTAAGTTTCATTAGGTCCCATTTGTTTATTTTTGTTTTTATTTCCATTTCTCTAGGAGGTGGATCAAAAAGGATCTTGCTGCCTTAACACTCTTTTAAAATGAATTTCAGTAGCATTTTTCCTTTTAGCAGTCTGTTATTTGGATATAGGTGCAAGGATCGAAATCTTCCATTTTGCAAGTCCTAGAGAAAATAGTGCATGAGATATCATTAATTACTACCTATTTCTGGTGATAAAACTGAAAGGAAGGCTGATTATATTAAGATCTTTCTGCTGTGAGATTTTGGTTGGGGAGAGGAGGCAGAAATCCACCTCTGACACTGTTTCTCAGAAAGGTTGTTTATTAGGTTTACTCTTTCTATAATGTTCTCAGTGAACTGATTTGAAAGTCACCAAGTGGAAATGGATTATGTGTCTCAGAGAAGATACCGTTGTGACCAATGTAATAGTCAGGACGTTGCCAGATCGCCAAGGAGGATGGGTTAAGTTACACCAGAGGCGTCTGTAGAGGGACAGAGTTTCCGATTAGAGCCTCCTTCAGGGCTGGTGGTTCATAGCAGTGGTATGCCAGATGCCCCCTCACGTTGGGGTGGAGCCCAATGTTATCTGCAAGATTTAATAAAAAAGGGGAGTCCTGCTGAAGGATACACTGTGTGGTTTTAATTTGTGTGGGAAGCAAACATGTGAAATCTGGAGCTCTGGAAAGGGCCACAAGGAATAGAATTTCAGGGTGAATTTAGCTCCAGGAAAAGTGGGGAACTGAGGGGTTTTGGAAGCACGGTCCTGCCAGGTGAAATTTGGTCCTAGGGCCAATATACCTCAGCTTTCCCCTGACATTTCCTCTCTCGAGCGGCCAGTAGCACGTGTGCATCTCAGGTTGGAATGTCGGTGGTGGAGGGTTACGTATCCATGTACCGTGTGGGGAGGGCAAGGGCTGGCTCTGACACTTTGGTGTTAGGAGGAGTTTGCTACAGTTGGTCCCCACCATCCTCACAGTCGACCTGGGGTGCAGCCCTCCCCTCTCCTTCCCCGCCATGCCTCTCTTCCACTCTTCCTGCTTGTTTTAAAATCCTTTGTGGGTCCCCCACCCAAACCACAATGGTACTGATTGATACCAGAAATTCATAAAACGTTTTTTTCTGGTTCTTGTGCAAGGAGTTTTTTATTTTTGAAAGCTAAAGGAGAAAAAGATCTTCAGTTTTTTGATTAGTCGAATTGGTTTGCTTATTTCTTTAACTCTGAAGAGTTGGGCGAACTATAATGCATTGCCCATGTAACCTGCAAAAGGGTGAAAATGTTATTTAATTATACCAGGATTTACTAGGCCAATAGGGCAATTAAATGTCGTATTTCTATTTATTTATCTTTTTTGGACTTTAACTCTCACAACACCTTGTGATATTCTTACAGTTTACTTGTGTAGAAACCAGGACTTGTTGCGGAATTAGTAAGAGCTGGGTCCAAGCTCAAGGTCTCCTTGACTCCAGGGTACAGCGTGTGCTTAACCTTCCCTGCAAAGAAGTCTGGTCCATGAACTCAAAGATTCTCCAGGTTGACCTTCCAGGATTCCATACTGGATGGTCACCCTCAGGATAGCACAGTCCCTTCCTAGTTTAGAAGAACTATAATTTTAAGAAATTGAAATTTTGTTAAATACTTGGTTGAATGATTGCAGAGCACGTGGTGTAGAGAATTTCTTTTTTTTGTTTGTTTTTTTGCTTTTTGCAGTGTGAGGGCTGCGGCCTCTCCCATCGCGGAGCACAGGCTCTGGACGCGCAGGCCCAGTGGCCGTGGCCCACGGGCCCAGCCGCTCCGCGGCACGTGGCATCCTCCTGGACCGGGGCATGAACCCGTGTCCCCTGCATCGGCAGGCAGACTCCCAACCACTGCGCCACCAGGGAAGCCCCGTGTAGAGAATTTCTTATGCCTATTCTGGAAGGAGGTCTTTTCCCTGAATCCTCTAAGAATAGAAAGCACATAGGGTGGGACTTAGTGCTTTGGTTGACAAATGGTCACATTCTGTGTATGATTTGTTGGGTTGCCAAGGACCTCCTGCCACTTCCAGAATAATTCCATCCCCATGCTGCCACATGATTAGCCATTCCCACCATTAGACATTCATCTCTTTGGGTTAACAATTGTCTCCAGAACTCCCTTGATAATCTACAGGTGGTAGCAGACTGCCTGAAATGACACATTCAAGCTTTAGCCTGAATGATTTGATGGTATTAGCAAAACTTTGAAATAATAGGAAAAAGACAGGTATGTGATAATGTATTTAATTTAAAAGTATTTAACAGTGTCTAGTATCTAGGAAAAAACAGCCAAACACTGTTAAATGAGTGAAAAGAAGGGATGGAAATTTGGTAAGCTGTGGAAGCAGAAGCAAGGTGTAGATGGGGTGGTGACCCTGCTGGGAACAGGACGTTAGAAAGGGGTGGGGAGGGAAAAGGGGAGAGTGGGACAGATTCAATCAGTCACGGGGGCCAAATTCAACTGGTGCCCTCCCTTTGTTATCAGATCAGAAATCAGGCAGAAATATGCTCATGAGCTGATTCTTACAGGCATTCTTCCATGATCTTGGAACACAGTTTTACTTTCCTTGTTTAAACTTACACATTACGGACACGATGATCACAAGCTTAAGGAAACTAAAGAAAGAAATAGAAGAGATACTAAAAGCAAAGAATAAAAATTCTTAACTTCTTCCGTTGTGAAATATGGAAGCCATAAGCCTACAAACCCCAGTTCTGGTGAAATCAACTACAATGGCTTATTCAGACAGTGTGAAATTTATGGGCACCTCACGCAGAGGATTATTTAGCTTCCTGTACTTCCCGTTTCCAAATACTGTTTTTAAATTGAAAAACAGTGGAAAGAATAAATTATGTGATAATGAACACTTCCTTTCTCTTTTATTTATGATCAAGAAGTACTGTTTGCATCTGTGTCACGGAGCGACTAGAGCAATAGACCAAACATTGGCGGACTTCAGGCGCATGCCCCGGAAGAGACCCAGAGCAAATATGAAGAAACCGGTAAGAGGAAGCTTTAGGAAGAACGAGATACAGACTTGTGAACCTGGATCTTTGCAAAACATGCCCCTACGGGGCTGAGCACGTAGTAGTTAATGAACATGACTGAGATTGGTAAAGGCAGCAAGGTTCTCCTGGGCATGATGCAGTCTCTCGTCCAATCTGGACCCATAAGGGGCTAAAGGAGACCCCACTGTCCCGGGAGCTGTTCGCCCAGCTAGAGGGCTAGAGTCTTAGGTGGGCTTCGGTGGGGGGTGGGGGGAGTGTGTGTGGAGGTGGTGGTCCACAGCCTCCTCCCATTCCCCTCTCAGGTGCAAACTTTTCACCGGAAATGCTATTTAAAGACTTTCCAGAAATTGAGCTTCAGTGGTGGGAGGTGGAGTGAGTATGGTTAACGCTGAATCACTGATTCAGGATGTTCATCAGAACAGCCCCAAACCCTAGAAATTTATCTTCATTTCACAAGCCTCAGTCGGCTGCCGCTGTAGGGGGCAAGTGTAAGGTCAGGAGAGCCGGGAAGCGGAAGGATGGCTCCCTGCCTGTTGGAAACAGGCAAGACCGTTGGACAGTCACTCGAGGCAACACAGGGCCAAGGCAGAATTACATATGTGTGGATATTGGTCTTTCCAATGTCCCCCTATTTAGAATAAAAATGTATGCAGTGGGCTTCCCTGGTGGCGCAGTGGTTGAGAGTCCGCCTGCCGATGCAGGGGACACGGGTTTGTGCCCCGGTTCGGGAAGATCCCACGTGCTGCGGAGCGGCTGGGCCCGTGAGCCATGGCCGCTGAGCCTGCGCCTCCGGAGCCTGTGCTCCGCAACGGGAGAGGTCACAACAGTGAGATGCCCGCGTACTGCAAAAAAAAAAAAAAAATTGTACGCAGCTATATTGTTTGTTCCCAAAGTGGAAGGACCACAAAAGTAAGCTGGCAGTTCAAGATCAGCTTGGTGGTCAATTGGATTCTTAAAAGGGGGTGGATTCCAAATTTGGACCAGATTACAAAAGTCGCCCCTACCTTTGGAAAGGCAAGGCCAAGGGGTGCGGCGTGGTGTGCACGGGGTGTAGGGCCCTTTCCTTCTCCTCGGGAACTGGAGTTTGTCCTCTCCCCGAGGTTCAGCGAGTGGTTACTGCAACGAATACACTCTGGTACCTAATCAAACCCAGATGCATGCATCATACCAGGCGTCGGGGTTTATAAATCCGTGATTGGAGTTGGAGCCTTTCAGGAACCACCACCCGAAAAGAACGAGGAAGGAAAACCGATCTAGCTCTGCAGGCCTACTTTTCATTTTAATGAGTGGCTCTGAGAGCCGAGCAGGCTGCTAAACCATTTATTTTTCAAATAATACCAGGAACCGGCTAGAAATACATTCAGAAGGAAAACACAGTAATTAATTTGTCACTGAAACCTGAGGGGTCCGGCTCCACTTATAGGTGATAATGAATGTTTTGCATGTAATTAGCAAGAATAATTAGCACATTCCTGGTAACAAATAGACGGACTGGTATCCTGCAAACAAAATTAATTGTTGTGCTAACAGGCAATTGTGTCGCTTCATTGTCTGACAATGGCCCTTATTTGCACCAATACCTACTTTAGACCTCTGTGGCTTTGTGCAGATAGGAAGGGGAATCTATAAAATTGTACCTCTTCCATCAGCTTCTCAGAAATTTCGGGACCACCAGGGGACTTGTTTGTCAAAACTTGTTAAACAATTTGTAATCTTTGACATGTGTTTCACTGCATTAACGGATGAACCGTTCGCATCCACTGACTGGTTAAGCCGGGAAAGCTACTCTAATCAATCAAATGTTGACATTTTAAACTCTGGGAACTTTTTTTTGTGTTTTTTTTTTTCAACTTTCCCTGCAAAAGGAATATACAAAAATATTGAAGTAGAAATGAGAGTGGGGAGAAAGCTTCAAGTTTTCCTGAGATGATCTCTACCATCTGGAGGGCGGGGTCTGCCGGCGGAAACCTGCTCCTGTCTGTGGGGAAGGGCTCTGTGAAAGGCGGGATGCAGGATGCATTTTACAGTCCTTTAAACCATTTAAAACAACATGGAAAATTTATACACACAGTAGGCTTCTTCCTCCCGCACGTTGAAACATGTTTTTTTTTAAACTTCTAAAGCTTGCGGTTCGGGAACATAATTTTAATGGCCATGAACATTCTAGTGAATCTTAGGATGCTCACAGCAGCTGAGACACACTTTAGAGAGGACCCTCCAACAGAACTGCGTCCCATGGGCGCTCAGAAAGCAATTACAGGAACAGAGAGGAAACTGAATGTGGGAAGTTCTGACCTCGCTTTTGGGTGGGAGGAGGGCATGTGAGTCTCACTTGGATCTGACTTCTCCTTCTGGAAACTGTCTGCTTCCCATTCCTGTGACTGTTTCCCCGGGGCTCCCCTCCCATCGCCTTCAGCCGTTTGCGGCTTCTGCCCTCCTGCCAGACACCTGCCAGCGCTGCCCCACTCCCAGGCCCCAGGCTACCACCTTTAGGGCTCAAAGTTATATAACACATTGTGTTATAACTCGATTTCCATTTTGGTCTCCGTGTCCAACTCTTTGTTGGCCTCTTGGATCCAGATGCATCGCTTTCCTCCCAACACCAACACATTTGCCTGCAGCACACTTGATTCTCCTCCTTAACGTTTCTGTTCACGAATCTACCATCTTGGCTTCCTTCAATTCCAGCCAGTTTCTAAGCCAGACCCAGTCTCTTCTGGATAATGTCTCTTTGTTCTTCTTCATCCTATCTGCCACGGCCCTGCTTATGCCCTCTTTGGGACAATTCTACAAGCCTTCTCAGTGATCTTTCTATCTCGGGAATTCTATTCCCCGTTGCTTCCTTTGTTCACACTAACTTCCTAATGAGCTACTTTGTATCATGCCTTTTCCTGGCTCAAAAACGTGGGCCCCCTTAAAGTTCAAAACTCGAACTCCTTCCCTGATGTTCAGAATTCGCCACAGTTTAATCCTAATGGTTCCTGGGTATAAATGTGCTCCAGTCACATGCTGCTTTCAGACACGTTCTGCACCTTCTCACTCCATGAAGCCTCCTGGTTAGCTGTGCCCTGCCTTCCTTCTTCTCTCTTCCAAATCTATCCATTCCCCAAAGCCCGGCCTACTTTCCCTTCCTTGAAGAAACTTCCCTGACCTCGGGAAGCCCTAGTAAAATATCTATTCTCTTCACCACCTTCGTCTGATCACTCAGTTAGGACTTGACAAACTTTGCCAAGGAGTGTGTCATATTTTAAAGTTGTTGATAATTCAGTTTTGTATGAATCATGTTTAAAATTTTTTATTAACTTATTTTTATTGAAGTATAGTTGATATACAATGTTGTGTTAGTTTCAGGTGTACAGCATAGTGATTCAGTCATATATATATATATATATATATATATACACACACACACATATATAATTTTCCATTATATGTTATTAGAAGATATTGAATATAGTTCCCTGTGCTATACAGTAGGTCCTTGTGGTTTACATTTCTAGTTTATATATAGTAGTGTGTATCTATTAATCTGAAATTCCTAATTTATCCCTCCCCACCCCACCTTTCCCCTTTGGTAACCACAAATTTGTGTTCTATGTCTGTGAGTGAGTCTGTTTTGTAACACGTTCATTTGTATCATTTTTTTAGATTCCACGTATAAGTGATACATTTGTCTTTCTCTGTCTGACTTACTTCACTTAGTATGATTATCTCTAATCATACTTTGTAATCATTTTACTTTGATTTCAAAGCTAACTTTATCATAAAAATTGTCCTTTAAGATAATTTTTCCCTTCTTTTGGGCTCTGTCTTGGCCTCTGGGTCTTGCTTCGTCTTTTGCTTTTCCAGATGTTGGGAGCCCTTGAGCAGGGATTTTAACTCCTGCAGGGGAAAGAACACTCATCCAAAGTTGTGTGTCCTCTGCTTCCATCAAGGCAGGGGTGGTTTGTTAGGGAATGAACAGAGGCTCTCTCATTGGCTGGAAGATTTCACGGGTCACGCCGCTGGAAAGTGGAAAAGTGATTACAGGTAGGGGTTATAGGTTCTAGTCCTTCCCTGCTGCTGACTGGCTGTGTGATTCTGAGAAAACTGCTTTGCCTCTCTGAGCCTTGTTTTCTCACCTGCAAAATCCATTCATTCTTCGAGCATTCACTGAGTTCCTACAGTAAGTAATATTGACTAGGGGATTCTCATATAATGGTGCTCATATAATGCATGGTTCATACCTATATTACAGCTTGTATCACATTGTCCTAAAATTAGTTCTATTTTTATCTTTCTTCTCAGTTAGTAAAAGCCTTGATGGAAGAGGCCACATCCAATCATCCTTGTATTTCCAGCAAAGTGCCTGTGGACCGGGTTTTTTTGTTTTTCTGTTGTTTTGAATGAATGATCATGCAGAAAGGGTTAGGGCCAATCATTCCCAAGTGATTGAGTGTGGAGGTAAAAGGACAATTATTTTCCTTTGACTCTCCTTATAGGAACTGTTTTTTGAGCTCTTACGTTTGGGAGGTGAAGCAAAAATTTTGTGGAAATGTCCTGCTTTGGTAAATTGACCACTAACTTTGTACAGAATAAGTTACAGCTGATCTTCTGGCCTTTCGGCTTTTCTCTTATGTGAAAGCGCCCTTGGGATTTTGCAGTTAGGTCTCATCTTGACCACGCCTTACATGGATGTCCCATTTATCCTCAGGATTCCCATTCATCGAGTTGCAATGATCACATTTCAACTTTTGGTTGAAAAGTTGAAATTTCAATCAAAAGTTGAAATGTCACCGTTTTTGGTGAAAATAGATCACAATGAGTTTTCTGTTCTTCAGCCGTCACTCAGGAGGAGGAAGAGTACTCCACAAGGGAGAAAGTGGCATAAGCCAGAAATTTAACACGTGGAAAGAAATATTCACTCAAGATCTACTTCATATTGTCGACAAAACCGGTTTCAGCTTCCAGCTGGGGTCTTTACCTTCCAGACTGGAAGTGACTACTGGTTTCCTAACACAGCTGGATTTGGCATTTCCTGTCTCCTCACCATCTTGTTTGTAATCCTGATGAACTGAGAATGTGGCATTGACTAAATTCTTCAAGTCAATACACACATTTTATTAGGCCAAAACATTACTTTCAATTATTTGACTTTCAGTGTTCAGTAAGGATGAGGGACTCAAGAAAGCATTCTTTCCCTTGGGAATAATCTCCAGTTGGGCTCCCACTGGGTGTTCAGGAAAAGAAAATAAATTTTTGCTTAGAGTGTTTTGGTATAAGCACTAAGAATTATAAGTATTTTGAATACATGTGATAATGTACCAGCACTCAGCCTTTTCAGGGTCTTAGGTAAAATGCTAAGTTGAGAACTGCTTCCAGTGTGACTTACGATACCATTTCTGTGTGACCTAGCTTGGGGTATGGATTTTTTTCCTTCTTCCTTAACTATCCTCTCTTGTTATTTCCCTGTTGTGTGCCAAGACACGAGACAGGGAGTGTTAGTAGCCGTCTTGGGTAAGGGACTGTTTCGGGCTGCTCTGAGCTTCTGGGACAGTGCGGGGACTGTTTTCTAGCTTGGATTTTTGCACAAGGACAGCAGGAATCCTTTCCACATTCTCAGTAGAAATGGAAAAGTCCATGTTACGGGTAACAAGACACTATGGCCATTCAGTCAGAGGAGAACAGTATATTCAGGGATGTGTGAGTCCTGCCCTTCAGAACTGAAACATCTTTCAGTCAGGAGTTCCTGGAAGTATGTGGATTAACCAGACCACCCTTAATCTGCATGCTCTTTTGTTTTTTCACTTATGTTCAGACTTCGACTAAAAGAACACAGTGAATGAGTGGTAGAGGGAAATTAGGTGTTGAAGGTGAAGAAATTAGGAGGAGGATATCTTTACTCTTTGATGCATTTGAAATAAAGGACCCACATCTGTTCTGTTCTGGAAATTCATGGAAGCAGGTTAGTGGTCCTTTAGTTCTAAGAAGTTAGAAATAGCAGCTGACTTGAATTTGAGTCAAAGAAGCTGCTGTTGTAATATTAGAATGCCCGTCCTATTAGAAAGTTCTTCATGGCAAAATTTTCGGTGAGTTTACCTTCAGTGAGAGTATCTTCAGTTGTTTGTACCTGATTCCTCTAGCACATAGGAAATGCTCATTCTTCCCATTTAAGTTCTGTATGAATGTAGTTTTCTAGTAAGTGAACTCCTAGTGTGATGGGGAAAACGTGCTCTTGGGTTACGGACGTAGTCAGGGGCCCCTCCCTTCCCCAGCCCAAACAGTGTCTTGAACTTAACTTACGAGTTTGACTTTCCCTGAACCAGAGCAGTGAACTCATAGAATGATTCTAAGGTTGAGTAATTATGTCTCCAGGTGTTTGACATTTAAACCTTGACACTGAAACAGGAGTCTGGTCTCTCTGTATCCACTTATGATGAATGTCCTTGAAATATTCCACTTAAATACTCTGCCATAGTCAGTCTGCACTTCAACTGTGGATGTCATTAGGAAATGGAAAAAAGGAGCCTTTCTTCATTAATAATTGGGAGGGCAGCCCGTCACTGGAAACAGAGAGGCCTTCTCTTGAGCTGGTGCGCTCGGATTTTTACCCTTTCCACTCCTCTCCCATATACACTGTCTCCAGTGGACACTGGTGAAACCCAGCAGTGGTGACTTCCCTTGTTGACGCTTTCTAGAGATTGATGGGTATTTAGGTACTGTCCCAATAAATCAGTTTCCAGGAGTAGACCTTTGTGAAGTTTCTTAATATCCCAAAGGGATAGGTCAAACCTCCTTGACTTTTGACTACAAATATTGTCATATTAATGGGCAATTTTATCAATTGCAGTAAATGACCTAGATAATTTTTGAACCAGGTTGAAATAAATATTGTAATAGTGACAAGGCTGATTCTAGACAGTGGCCCTTCCTTTCCTTCTGAAAGTCTCCAGGGAATGATCTGCTCTTACGGGTGAGCCTCACTGTTTAATTGATACCGTTTCCAATAAACAGTAAAGTCCCTTTCTCATCGCTGTGTTAATCCTCTTCTGAGGAGAAACATTTTGGTGTCTCAAGGGCAACAACTGTATCTTATATGTGTTTGGGACCCGTCTGGGCCGCCTCTGTCTTCACGCAGGTCAAGCGCGAGGCTTGGTCTGAGGATGCTCGTTCAGTGTGACCTGACTGGCTAGTTACGAGAAGGGTGAGGACAAAACTGGAAGGAATAGCTGAAGCCGCACCAAAACCAATTTAGAGGAAACATATTAGTTTGGACGTTGGAGAAGTCTATAGCAACAGCACCAAGCCTTAAATTCACCAGACCCTTCAGCGTTTCCATTATCTCACGTCTGTGTAGCCCTAAGGGAGTCTCCTTGGTTTCCCAACTGAGTTTTGAGCTCACTGAGCAAACACTCGGCCTGCTTACATTATACTGATGCCAATGTGAACTTTAAATCCCTTTGCAAAGTCTTTTCTTTAGCTCTAGCTTTACAGTCGCGTTCCAGGATGGTACCATGCCCATCAGCCACCAGCATCAGCTTGGCACTTGGCAGTCTGGACCCCTACAGCTGTGCCCTAACCATCCCCCTCCCCCTTGACTGGCCCCTTTCAGAGCAACCCCAGGCGTGGAGCAGTCATAGTACCAGGTCGGCCGTGAATGTACATTTTCATTTGATCCTCACAACGAGGCTGAGATAAATGGGGCAGAGATGAAGAAACCTGGACCCCGAGAGAGGGCTGCGTGGCCATGGCCTCTGAGGGGTGTGATGGGGCCAGAACCTCCAGTGCGGGGCTCCTTTCACGCCACTACTGATGAGTTGTCATTCGTAGTTGAAAGAGTTTATTAAAGGAGCATGCGGGAGGTTCCTGGAAAGCCCCTGCGTCTATTTTCCTTTTAGTCACCCATCCCCCTGACTGTGTAGTGAAATCATCTTGGCTGACTGAGGACAGCCATGCGCCACGTTCTGGGAGGGTGTTTTCTGCGCGTGGACTTGTCTGTTCTGGCAACAACCCAGGGAGGTGCCTGCAATCATCATCCTCATGTTACAGATGAGGAAACCAAGGCACAGAAGGGAGAAGTCACCGGCCCAAGTTTCCTCAGTCACGAAGTGGCGGGGTTGGGATGTGACCTGGGGTCTAGAACCTGTGTTCTTGCGTCGGGGGTCCACGTGGCGTAGACTTCTGTCACGAGTGCCTCCCTAAGGCTGTTATTACCGGAAAACTAACACCCGCGGTTAAATCTTTCCGAGGGGATCCTGACCTGGCTTAGAGCTCCTGTCAGGGTGTGTCCCCCCTCCCTCCTACCTTTAGTGCGCAAATCCATCCCCCACCTTGAGGACAGTGCACAGAGATCTGCGGAGAGGAACCCTCTGTCCCCCCATGCCGTCCCCACCATACCTTCCTGTTCCCCCAGACCTGCCTTCTACACTTTGGTTAATCTTGAGTCACCTTTAGATCCCACCTGTGTCTTCCCATCCCTCTTGAGATGCGGAGACAAAAACTGGACAAAACGCCTTTGATAAGTCAGTCCACCTCAGCTAATTGGAGCCCTGGGCCGGTCTTCCCCACTTGCCTGTCATTCCCCTCTCATCATGTCTGGGGCCCTGCCTGCTTTCCAGAAGCCTCCATGCTCGCCATCAGGGGGTGAGCACTGTCGTGGACGGGGCCTGCCTGTCATGTTAGCCTGGCCTTCTTGAAGGATGTTTTTAACCTCAAAATAGGATGATTTACACTAAACTCTTGGACTTCATTCTGTTTTTGATGAGTCAATGAGTCATTCCTCTTTGAATAACATTTTAAATATTTTGATAATATAAAACCTCTTTTTACTGAAAGAAAGGCTTTTGACAAAAGATGCAATCCCAAATACACTTTATAAATTATGTCATTTAGTGTAGAAGCCTAAACACAAAGTGCCAAGATGGTACACTTCCCTGAGGTAGCTGACCTGTTGGAACACACACACACACAGGCACACACAGACAGGCAGACAGACAGACACACGCATACATTGGAGAAAGTTTTCCCCAGTCCAGGCTAAATTATAGCAAAATCTATATGCAGCTTTGTTTTCTGTTCTGCTACCAAGGGAAGTGGTGAAAAGGCCAACTATTTTAGACTCATGACTGAGTTGGGAAAATACTAGAAAAGACAGGGAATTGCTATATATTGGCATAAAGACAAGCAGATAATTCAGAAAGCTGTTGTGGTCTGTTCTACAAGTGTTGGATTCCTTGTGCCAAAGATTTCCTATTCCAATTTAATAGTATTCAAGGGCTTACACAGAAATATGTTTCTTATTATATAGCTGTAATTTGACCATAAGTAGAATATAATAATGTAATAAAACATTTCACTGTCTGTTTAGAGAGAGAGAATTTTATAGTTATAAAATTATAATCATTGTATTCTCAAGGTACATAAATGAATTCATTACTCAGGACAGATTCAAGCGTGGAATACTATTTGAATAACGTGCGCCCTTAAGAATACACTTAATTATTCTGAAAATAAATTTAACATAGGTCGGGCTTGTTTTCATGATTCAAAAATTGGGAAGAGTGCAAGGAATATAAATATAGAATTAAAATAAAGCTACGTATAAGGACATTTGGTTGTTGTTAATTGCTATGTTCAAATAATTATTTTGCTAGTAGGTATGTTCGTGCATGTGTGGTGTGTGTGTGTGTGTGTGTGGTATGTATGTGCACGCACGCATGTGTATGTGGTGTGTATGTGTACCTGTGTATGGTATGTGTGTTTGTATTGTGTGACCATACATGCGTGTATATATGTGCATGTGTATGGCATATGATGGACATGTACACACGTGACCATACATGTGTGTGCATGTATGGCATGTATACACATGCAGGCAGTCATATGATGTGCAAACACGTACATGCACGTGTTTGTAGGTGTGTGTGGAACGTGTGGTGTGTGTGCATGCATGCCACGTGTGCACACATGTGAGACCTTGTGGTTTGTGTGTGCGTGCGTGCACTGTGTCAGTGCGTGAATGCATTGTGCACATGCAGGCACGTGTGTGTGTGTGTGTGTGTGTAAGAGTGCGTGTGCATTGTGCAGCCGGAAACAATGTGAGTTTAGGCATCTGCTCTGTCTGCTGGCTCTGCCTTCCTGGATCTTGCAGTGTTTCAACACTGTCTGAAACAGAAGCTTTATTGCCTGAGGGCTACTAATTGCACAGACCACATTTTTCTCTCTGGATTTCTCATGACATTGCTGGTGACACACAACATTAAGAACCAAACTCTGAAAAAAAATGTTTAATGAGACGAATGCACATAGAGCTGCTTTCAGATACAGATGTTTTCTCCTGGTAACCATTGACTTCCAGCAAGACATCCTGGAGGGACTGGAGAGGCAGGAGGAAGTGGGATGCTGAGGGGCCTGGATTCCCCAGCTAGGCCGCCTGAGTCCCACCCAGGCCAGGTGCATCTCATCTTCCTAGTTTGGTCTCTTTGGCTTTGTTCAATTTTTCTGTTTTCTGTCCTTCTTACTGTTCACCTTCCCTAATTCCATTCACCCGTTCCTCAAATTCAAGGGTTTTTCACAGTATAAAACCTGTCATAGCACCCTCCAGTCCAAGCTGATAATTCCTCTGTGTCCATCCTACGTGCCAGGCATTGTCGTGAGCAGTTTTCATACTTTATCTCATATACTCCTACAGTAACTCTATGAAGTAGGTACTGTTCCTATCTCAACTCTACTGCTTTAGAAAATAAACGCAGGGCTAAATATTTGCCCAGGATTATACAGATATTGAGCAGACGATAGAGGTCAAACCATGTTAGGTCTGCTGCTACTGCATTGCACTGCCCCCATCCCCATTTTCTCTGTGTGCTTTTAGCATCTGTATTAGTGATACATATTCTAATTTTTAGTAATAGGCCATCTGCTCTCTGGACCTTGCTTTCTTTGTTTCCTGTGACTAGATCACATTTGTCCAAAGAGATTGTGATTGTCCCATGTCTCTTAACTAGTGAATTTGTATCTATTCATCTTTGGATTTTTTTTTTCTACCGTTTTATTGGTACTTGCTTGTCTTGCTTTTTTTTTTTTTTAAATGTTGAGCCTTCTTTTAATTAATTTATTTTTAATTTTTGGCTGCATTGGGTCTTCGTTTCTGTGCAAGGTCTTTCTCTAGTTGTGGCGAGCGGGGGCCACTCTTCATTGCAGTGCGCGGGCCTCTCACTGTCGTGGCCTCTCTTGTTGCGGAGCACAGGCTCCAGACGTGCAGGCTCAGTACTTGTGGCTCACAGGCCTAGTTGCTCCGCGGCATGTGGGATCTTCCCAGACCAGGGCTCGAACCCATGTCCCCTGCATTAGCAGGCAGATCCTCAACCACTGCGCCACCAGGGAAGCCCCTGTCTTGCTTTTATTATGCTTCACCCACCCACTTGCTTCTTGCTGTCTTATATTCCCCACCCCCTACTCTATTTCATTTCATCTCCTACTGTGTGGAAGTTAAATTTTATTTCTCTTATTTATTTCTCTTGGTTTCCTTTGAAGTTACGTAAAGAAAATGTAATATGTAAAGTATATCAGTGATTTTCCTCCTCCTCTGGAAAAATACGATGACTTATAACCCCTTACATCCCCTCTGCTATTGCTGCCCAGTCTTTGAGATTCATCCGCTATTTTTTAAACCTCACGAATTAGGCATTACCACTGTTGTTTTTTATTATTTAGATTTTTTGTGTTTCATTGCATACACGTTTACCAATTTCTTTGCAAAGGTTTATTTAATTATTTGTTTTTTGGTTGCACTGGGTCTTTGTTGTTGTGCACGGGCTTTCTCTAGTTGCAGCGAGCAGGGGCTACTCTTCGTTGTGGTGCGTGGGCTTCTCATTGCGGTGGCTTCTCTTATTGTGGAGCATGGGCTCTAGGTGCGCGAGCTTCAGTAGTTGTGGCATGTGGGCTCAGTATTTGTGGTGCTTGGCCTAGCTGCTCTGCAACGTGTGGGATCTTCCTGGATCAGGGATCGAACCCCTGTCCCCAGCACTGGTAGGCAGATTCTTAACCACTGTGCCACCAGTGAGGTCCCTGGCCATCCATTTCTTTTTATACCATAGAGTTTTCTTTTTTCTTTTCTTTAACATCTTTATTGGAGTATAACTGCTTTGCATTGTTGTGTTAGTTGCAGCTGTAGAACAAAGTGAATTAGCTATACATATACATATACCCCCATGTCTCCTCCCTTTTGCGTCCCCCTCCCACCCTCCTTATTCCACCCCTCTAGGTGGTCACAAAGCACCGAGCTGATCTCCCTGTGCTATGTGGCTACTTCCCACTAGCTGTCTATTTTACGTTTGGTAGTGTATATATGTCCATGCCACTCTCTTACTTTGTCCCAGCTTACCCTTCACCCTTCCTGTGTCCTCAAGTCCATTCTCTACGTCAGCATCTTTATTCCTGTCCTGTCCCTAGGTTCTTCAGAACCTTTTTTTTGGTTCCACATATATGTGTTAGCAGAGGGTATTTGTTTTTCTCTTTCTCACTTACTTCACTCTGTATGACAAACTCTAGGTCCATCCACCTCACTACAAATAACTCAATTTCGTTTCTTTTTATGGCTGAGTAATATTCTATTGTATATATGTGCCACATCTTCTTTATCCATTCATCTGTAGAAGGACATTTAGGTTGCTTCCATGTCCTGGCTATTGTAAATAGTGCTGCAGTGAACATTGTGGTACATGACTCTTTTTGAATTATGGTTTTCTCAGGGTATATGCCCAGTAGTGGGATTGCTGAGTCGTATGGTAGTTCTATTTTCAGTTTGTTTGTTTGTTTGTTTGTTTTAAGAAGATGTTGCAGGTAGGAGTTTATTAATTAATTAATTTATTTTTGCTGTGTTGCGTCTTTGTTTCTGTGTGAGGGCTTTCTCTAGTTGTGGCAAGAGGGGGCCACTCTTCATCGTGGTGCGTGGGCCTCTAACTATGGCGGCCTCTGTTGTTGCGGAGCACAGGCTCCAGATGTGCAGGCTCGGTAGTTGTGGCTCACGGGCCCAGTTGCTCCGTGCCATGTGGGATCCTCCCAGACCAGGGCTCGAACCTGTGTCCCCTGCATTAGCAGGCAGATCCTCAACCACTGCGCCACCAGGGAAGCCCTATTTTTAGTTTTTTAAGGAACGTCCATACTGTTCTCCATAGTGGCTGTATCAATTTACATTCCCACCAGCAGTGCAAGAGGGTTCCTTTTGTTCCACACCCTCTCCAGCTTTCATTGTTTGTAGATTTTTTTGATGATGACCATTCTGATGGGTATGAGGTGATACCTCATTGTAGTTTTGATCTGCATTTCTCTAATGATTACTGATGTTGAGCATCCTTTCATGTGTTTGTTGGCGATCTGTACATCTTCTTTGGAGAAATGTCTATTTAGGTCTTTTGCCCATCTTTGGACTGGGTTTTTTGTTTTTTTGATATTGAGCTGCATGAGCTGCTTGTAAATTTTGGAGATTAATCCTTTTGTCAGTTGCTCTGTTTGCAAATATTTTCTCCCATTCTGAGGGTTGTCTTTTTGTCTTGTCTATGGTTTCCTTTGCTGTGCAAAACTTTTAAGTTTCATAGGTCCTATTTTCTTATTTTTGTTTTTATTTCCATTTCTCTAGGAGGTGGGTCAAAAAGGATCTTGCTGTGATTTATGTCATAGAGTGTTCTGCCTATGTTTTCCTCTAAGAGTTTTATAGTGTCTGGCCTTACATTTAGGTCTTTAATCCATTTTGAGTTTATTTTTGTGTATAGTATTATGGAGTGTTCTAATTTCATTCTTTTACATGTAGCTGTCCAGTTGTCCCAGCACCACTTATTGAACAGGCTGTCTTTTCTCCATTGTATATTCTTGCCTCCTTTATCAAAGATAAGGTGACCATATGTGTGTGGGTTTATCTCTGGTCTTTCTATCCTGTTTCATTAATCTATGTTTCTGTTTTTGTGCCAGTACCATACTGTCTTGATTGCTGTAGCTTTGTAGTATAGTCTAAAGTCTGGAAGCCTAATTCCTCCAGCTCCGTTTTCTTTCTCAAGATTGCTTTGGCTATTCAGGGTCTTTTGTGTTTCCATACAAATTGTGCAATTTTTTGTTCTAATTCTGTGAAAAATGCCATTGGTAGTTTGATAAGAATTGCACTGAAAGTGTAGATTGCTTTGGGTAGTATAGTCGTTTTCACAGGGTTGATTCTTCCAATCCAAGATCATGGTATATCTCTCCATCTCTTTGTATCATCATTAATTTCTTTCAACAGTGTCTTATAGTTTTCTGCCTACAGGTCTTTTGTCTCCTTAGTTAGGTAGGTTTATTCCTAGGTATTTTATTCTTTTTGTTGCAATGGTAAATGAGAGTGTTTCCTTTATTTCTCTTTCAGATTTTTCGTCATGAATGTATAGGAATGCAAGAGATTTCTGTGCATTAATTTTGTATCCTGCTACTTTACCAAATTCATTGATTAGCTCTAGTAGTTTTCTGGTAGCATCTTTAGGATTCTCTATGTATAGTATCATGTCATCTGCAAAGAGTGACAGTTTTACTTCTTCTTTTCCGATTTGGATTCCTTTTATTTCTTTTTTGTCTCTGATTGCTCTGCCGAAAACTTCCAAAACTATGTTGAATAATAGTGGTGAGAGTGGGAAACTTTGTCTTGTTTCTGATCTTAGTGGAAATGGTTTCAGTTTTTCAACATTGAGAATGCTGTTGGCTGTGGGTTTGTCATATATGGCCTTTATTATATTGAGGTAAGTTTCCTCTATGCCTGCTTTCTGGAGAGTTTTTGTCATAAATGGGTGTCAAATTTTGTCAAAAGCTTTTTCTGTTTCTTTTGAGATTATCACATGATCTTTATCCTTCAGTTTGTTAATATGGTGTATCACATTGATTGATTTGCATATTTTGAAGAATCCTTGCATTCCTGGGATAAACCTCAGTTGATCAAGGTGTAAGATCCTTTTAATGTGCTGCTGTATTCTCTTTGCTAGTTTTTGTAGAGGAGTTTTGCATCTATGTTCATCAGTGATATTGGCCTGTAGTTTTCCTTTTTTATAACATCTTTGTCTGGTTTTGGTATCAGGGTGATGGTGGACTCATAGAATGAGTTTAGGAGTGTTCCTCCCTCTGCTATATTTTGGAAGAGTTTGAGAAGAACAGGTGTTAGCTCTTCTCTAAATGTTTGATAGAATTTGCCTGTGAAGCCATCTGGTCCTGAACTTCTGTTTGTTGGAAGATTCTTAATCACAGTCTGAATTTCAGTGCTTGTGATTGGTCTGTTTATATTTTCTGTTTCTTCCTGGTTCAGCCTCGGAAGGTTGTGCTTTCCTAAGAATTTGTCCGTTTCTTCCAGGTTGTCCATTTTATTGGCATAGAGTTGCTTGTAGTAATGTCTCATGATCCTTTGTATTTCTGCAGTGTCAGTTGTTACTTCTCCTTTTCCATTTCTAATTCTGTTGATTTGAGCCTTCTCCCTTTTTTTCCTTGATGAGTTTGGCTAATGGTTTATCAACTTTGCTTATCTTCTCAAAGAACCAGCTTTTAGTTTTATTGATCTTTGCTATTGTTTCCTTCATTTCTTTTTCATTTATTTCTGATTTGATCTTTATGATTTCTTTCCTCCTGCTAACGTTGTGGTTTTTTTGTTCTTCTTTCTCTAATTTCTTGAGGTGTAAAGTTAGGTTGTTTATTTGAGATGTTTCTTGTTTCTTGAGGTAGGCTTGTATTTCTATAAACTTCCCTCTTAGAACTGCTTTTGCTGCATCTCATAGGTTTTGGGTCATCGTGTTTTCATTGTCATTTGTTTCTAGGTATGTTTTTTTTTGCAGTACGTGGGCCTCTCACTGTTGTGACCTCTCCCGTTGCGGAGCACAGGCTCCGGACACGCAGGCTCAGCAGCCATGGCTCATGGGCCCAGCTGCTCCACGGCACGCGGGATCTTCCTGGACTGGGGTACGAACCCGTGTCCCCTGCATCGGCAGGTGGATTCTCAACCACTGCGCCACCAGGGAAGCCCTCTAGGTATATTTTGATTTCCTCTTTGATTTCTTCAGTGATCTCTTGGTTGTTTAGTAGTGTATTGTTTAACCTCCATGTGTTTGTATTTTTTACAGTTTTTTTTCCTGTAATTGATATCTAGTCTCATAGCATTGTGGTCCCAAAGGTACTTGATACGATTTCAATTTTCTTAAATTTACTAAGGCTTGATTTGTGTGACCCAAGTTACGATCTGTCTTGGAGAATGGTCCATGAGCACCTGAGAAGAAAGTGTATTCTGTTGTTTTTGCATGGAATGTCCTATAAATATCATTCTGTATGTGTCCCTAGGTGTGAAGTGGGTCTCTTTTAGACAACATATATATGGGTCTTCTTTTTGTATCCATTCAGCCAGTCTATGTCTTTTGGCTGGAGTATTTAATCCATTTACATTTAAGTTAATTATCGATATGTATGTTCCTATTCACATTTTCTTAACTGTTTTGGGTTTCTTATTGTAGGTCTTTTCCTTCTCTTGTGTTTCTTGCCTAGAGAAGTTCCTTTAGCATTTGTTGTAAAGCTGGTTTGGTGGTGCTGAATTCTCTCAGCTTTTGCTTGTCTGTAAAGGTTTTAATTTCTCCATCAAATATGAATGAGATCCCCGCTGAGTAAAGTAATCTTGGTTGTAGGTTCTTCCCTTTCATCACTCTCAATATGTCCGCCACTCCGTTCTGGCCTGCAGAGTTTCTGCTGAGAGGTCAGCTGTCAACCTTATGGGGGTTCCCTTGTGTGTTATTTGTTGCTTTTCCCTTGCTGCTCTTAATAGTTTTTTTGTGTTTAATTTTTGATAGTTTGATTAATATGTGTCTTGGGGTGTTTCTCCTTGGATTTATCCTTTATGGGACTCTCTGTGTTTCCTGGACTTGATTGACTATTTTCTTTCCCATATTAAGGAATTTTTCAATTATAATCCCTTCAAATGCTTTCTCACTTCCTTTCTTTTTCTCTTTTTTCTTCTGGGACCCGTATAATTCGAATGTTGGTGTGTTTAATGTTGTCCCAGAGGTCTCTGAGCCTGTCCTCAATTCTTTTCATTCTTTTTTCTTTTTTGTGCTCTGCAGTAGTTATTTCCACGATTTTATCTCCCAGGTCACTTATCCGTTCTTTTATTCTACTCTTGATTCCTTCTAGAGAATTTTAAATTTCATTTATTGTGTTGTTTATCATTGTTTGTTTGCTCTTTACTTCTTCTAGGTCCTTGTCAAACGTTTCTTGTATTTTCTCCATTCTGTTTCCAGGATTTTGGATCATCTTTACTATCATTACTCTGAATACTTTTTTCAGGTAGGCTGCATACTTCCTCTTCATTTGTTTGGTCTGGTGGGTTTTTACTTTGCTCATTCATCTGCTGCATATTTCTCTGTCTTCTCACTTTGCTTAACTTACTGTGTTTGGTGTCTCCTTTTCACAGGCTGAATGTTCATAGTTCCTGTTGTTTTTGGTGACTGCCCCCAGTCGGTAAGTTTGCTTCAGTGGGTTGTGTAGGCTTCCTGGTGGAGGGGACTGCTGCCTGTGTTATGGTGGATGATGCTGGATCTTGTTTTTCTGGTGGGCAGGACCATGTCCAGTTGTGTGTTTTGGGCTGTCTGTGAACTTAGTATGATTTTAGGCAGCCTCTCTGCTAATGGGTGGGGTTGTGTTTCTGTCTTGCTAGTTGTTTGGCATGGGGTGTCCAGCACTGGAACTTGCTGGTCGTTGAGTGGACCTGGGTCTTCGCATTGAGATGGAGATCTCTGGATGAGCTCTCGGTGATTGATATTATGTGGGGTCATGAGGTCTCTGGTAGTCCAATGTCCTGATCTCGGCTCTCCCACCTCAGATACTCAGGCCTGACACCCAGCCAGAGCACCAAGACCCTGTCAGCCACACGGCTTTTGGGAAGTCTGAGGTCTTCTGCCAGCGTTCAGTAGGTGTTCTGTAGGAGTTATTCCACACGTAGATGTATTTTTGATGTATTTGTGGGGAGGAAGGTGATCTCCATGTCTTACTTCTCGCTATCTTGAAGGTCCTTATATCATAGATTTTTCTTCTGGAATTGTTTCCTTTCTTCTGAAAGTTATTCCATTAGATGTTTTCCAGATTTTTTGAAATCGGAAAATGTTTTGATGATTATTTTGTTTTTGCAAGAAAGTTTTTATTGATACACTGTTCTACACGGACAGAAAATATCACCATTTTGAAGATATTCCACTCTTGTTTATCTCCCACTGTTGCTGCTGGGAAGTCTGCTGTCTGTCTCACTGTCCTTTTGTTCATGATCTAGGTTTTCTCTTAGGATGCTAAGATCTTTTCTCTTTTCTCTCTATTCTTAAAATTGTTCTTAAATTTGACTATGTTTTGAAGAATTAATGTTCTTGTTTTGTTGACTTGTTTAGTATACTTTATGTTTACTTTCTGTGTCATTTCATGATTTTGATTGATTCTGGAAAATTTGAGCTATTATCTCCTATGTATTTCCTGTTCTCTACACCCTTACTCTCTTTTGCTGAGACTCCAATTAAATGCACTTTAGAGTTTCTCATTTTTTTCCTCTACATCTCACAGCCTCTCACATTTCCCCCTCTTTTTCTCCTCTGTAACATCTCTTAGTAATTCTTCAGTTTTATATTCCAGCCTTGCTGAGGCATGTATTTAGTTTTCCAGGATATTTTTTCAGTTCTATTTTCTTATTATCGCACTTGTGATTTTCCTCTTACAGTTTAACCTTTAAGCTTCACTGGCATGTATGTATGTGTGAGGCTGGGAATGTTGAAATAAATGCAGCTGTTCTGACTTCAATAATCAGGCATGTGAATACTGGCCCAGATTTTCATCCTATGTAACTTCATGGGAACTCTCCCAAGACATGATTCAGATGACTGACCTTAAACAACCACCTCCCTGTTCATCCATCAATCATTCACAGATCCATCTGTTTCTGAGTAGGTTTCTGCAATTGCATTGGAATACCTAGAATCTATAGTCTCAGGGGAAATGTGTTGCAAGCCTCATCAGTGGTAATTTTCTTTAAGGAAATGTTAACACAGAAAACCAACCTTTCATAGTAAATTGTAAGTACAACTTCCATCATCTGCACTGCCTTCAACAGAACCGGGGACCATGAGGGTGACAACTGCACACAGTGGAGCTGGTATTCACCCAACAAGGGAGATTTTTCTTGAGATGAAAGAAAGAGCTCTGTATTTCCCATCTGCTCAGGCATTGACTATAAATGTGCTGTTGTAACTTGTGCTTTGCTGAGTTTACTGTGCTTGCCTCAGTTTGCTGAGTTGCCAGTTTCCTTCAGTTGAGTCCATGTATCTTCATTCAGAAGATGCCTTTGGATGGAGATAGTTAGAAATGTTTCATAATGTGGGAAGCTTATGTTCAGGAGTGTGTGTGTGTGATGTGTGTGAGTGTGTGGTGTATATGTGTGTTGGGTATTTAGGGACAGTGAAGGAGACAGGAAGAAAGAATGAAAAAAATGTGGCTGTTGCTGTCTTCATCTTCAGTTTCATAATTATGTGACTTCTAAGTAGGATCTCATTTTGAAAACAAAATACAGCCACAATCCCAATCACAGCACCGGCAACCTCTCTCAGGAGCACAAGAATCCACCATTTCTACAGGTACTGCTGATTCCTCTTGCTCTATCATCTCCTTAACTGTGGGACACCCTGAAGCCTTTTGTATTAGTTTCCAGCACCTCCCTCTACAGTTCACTTCCTCAGGGAGATCATTTGCTTTCATGATTTTCAGTAACACCTTTAAGCTATTGACTTTCAAATATGCATGAACCCAGATGCTACACTGCATATGACTTACTGGCCATCTTCATCTGGATGTCTTTAGCCACTGCAAGTCTCACAAGTACAAAAGCAAAATTCTTTGTCTTCCCCTTCAAATTAATTTCCCTCCTTCACTTCTTCACTCTTGGTAGAAATTTTGCAGTCATTTAAGACCTATCTTACTTCCTGTGCCCCAACCAGGACTGATTTATCTGTTAGGCACAGTAAGTACAATGCCTAGGGCCTATGATAGTTTTAGGGGCCCATGAAAATGTTTTACTTTGTTTTAAAATATGAAGAAAAAAATTTAGGTAAAAGATCTTCTCTAATAAATAATACTTACATACTCATCTTTATAACAATGAAGTCATTATATTCACATAAGGTATATATTGTATATAATGTATTATATATAATACATATTTCATGGAAGAAGAGGCCTATAGCCTATAGGCCTCAAAGGTGCCTATAGCCCTCAGTGACGACTCAGTCCTTGCGTCTTATTGATTCTTTCATTGCATTTATCCCTTTCCTCTTCGTTTCTCTTCATTGTGATCAGTTTAATTTGGTCCCTCATGGCCTCACTTCTGAGTAATACCTGTGTGCTATTGGAACCCTAGGATCACGGCTCAGGCAGAGAGGAAGTCCTCCTTAACAGCTGAAACCCACAGAAGTAAGTGAGAGTAGAAAGAACACTGGTGTTGAAATCCAGGAAGCTAGTAGTGGTGGTCTTGATAAACCTGAGTCTTGATTTCCTAGTAAATTTTCTTGTGAATTGGTTGAATGGTCACCCTACCTTCCTTACACTGTGGCTGACCAGAAGAAAGGATGGAACTTAAGTAACTGTGTCAACTTGTACGTGCCGTCCCGGGGCTTCCTTTGTGTGGCTTCAGGACTGACTTCAAGCCCTCCTCCCCTTCTTGCACCAGGTTCCCTGCAGACCCCCATGTGCTCATCTCTCTGGCCTGGGTCACCCTTCTGTCCACATCTCTGCTCCTGGCAGACCCATCGCAGAGCTGCTCTTCGCAGCCACGTCTCGTTCTGAAATGCACTGCTAACTCTGTGTTTTTGCAACCAGTTTCATACTCCTCAAGGACATATTTTCTTCTCTTTGTTTATCCCATGGAGCCTGGAGCAGCATCTTGCATCTGTTTTATGTAGTTACTTGATTCCCATGCCTCTGTCTGTGCTATCCCTCCAACCGCAGTCTCTTCGCCTTCCCGACTGCCTCTCTGTAGCCTACTTATCTTTCTGAGTCTCACTCAAGGCCTGAATTCTTCATAAAGCATTTCCACGACGGCACCCCTGGGACTTCTTTCTCCGCTGAACTTCGGTTGCACTTCCTGAATAGTTTAGCACCTGGTTGCACAGCTAGAGCCTTTCTAGAATTGAAAGAAGAGAATGTGCTTAGGTAAAAGCATTGTCCACCTTGTAAAGATATTAAAAACCATTTTGGATTGGCATACTGAACCCAGTGTACATTTTTCATGATTAGAGATGACCAGTGGGAGATTATCTTTATTAAGAAATGCAACATAAAGAGGAGCTAGGTCACCCCCATGCAGATTAAAACAGTATTTTTTGTTGTGTGGAGAGTATAGCAGCTTAGTATTTAAATTAAAATGTAGGCACCTGAGCTCCCAATCTGGCCTTCGGAAAGCTGACCGCAACATTCTGTGTAAAGCCTGCGTGGTAACCTAACTCTGCTGCAGGAACTAGGAGCTGGCCTGACACCTCCTTTCCTGCCTAATTGCTATGATTGATTTTTGCACATGTAACACAATCCTTGGTTCTGTACTATAACAGGGACCCAAAGGTCTCAAAGCGGTTCAGTTCCTGAATAACTAAAGAAATTCATGAGTGACCTGAAGGCATGGGAACAGCCCTTGTGAAGAGCAACGGGCTGTTTGGGTTGAACGTGAGATGTTTCTGGATTCCTGATGGTATAGGTATGGTGTGTGAATTCTTTCTGTGGTACGAGGGAAATATCTAATGACAGCAAATTGCTTATTTTGGACCGTTTGGAACCTGGTTTTAACATTAGGGGGAAAACCACACCACCTCTGCTCAGCAAAGAGCCAGACGAGGCATTTCATTACGTCTGGTCCCCGTGGGGTGAGAGTCGTGGGCCCCCAGGCTTGAGGAGCAGTGATGGGGAAGCTTCACAGAGTGGGTTCTCCCAGGCGCATGTCAGTGCGGGGACTGGAAACCACAAAACGAGGGGGAGGGAGCGCCTGGGGGAGGAGATGCGGGAAGGGGTTGCGATTGAACACATAGTGCCTGATGCAACTGTAAATGGCGGTTTGGGGACATTTGGACATTTTAAGTAGGAGGGCAGGACATTTGGGTAAATGGGCAGCGTGGAGACATAGATATAACCCCGCCCCCACTTGATAAATACTCATATCTTTTTGTGTTTTTTGTTTTTTTTGGCCAAGCTTTGTGGCATGTGGGATCTTAGTTCCGTGACCAGGCATCGAACCTGGGCCCCCTGCAGTGGGAGTGCAGAGTCTTAACCAATGGACCGCCAGGGAAGTCCCAGTACTCTTTAAAACCAGCTCTCCTCTCTCTCCCGTCCTCTCCAACTCTCTGCTCTGCCTCTCAATCTATCTGATATACACACATACCAGAAACCCAGAGAAATTTCTGCTAAATATCTGCTAATGGACTTAGAATGAAGGAAAAAAAAAAACCCAGATGACAAAATAATGGCCTTACTCCTGGGAGAACTATGGCATGGCTGTAAGCCAGAATTGTGCCCACTGACACTGAAGGCTAAAGCCTGCTTTTTTAAGGTGAAAGCACCCTTACTGGGCGCAGGTGGTAAGTGGAAAGGGTTCACGGGACTTCTTAGGCTCCTCCTGGCCTTTATGAAACAGTAGCCTTAGGATCCCAACAGTTTTTTAGGCCCATTCGCTTGGTCCTGACAAGGCTGCCGCATGAAATGGAGACCTGGGCATGGGGAAGCCTTCTTTGGGGATCCAGCTATTTCAGGAGACGAGCTTTCCTGCATTGGTTACGCTCCACTGTGCTCTACAAGGAGGCCAGGATTAAAGGCAGAGTATCCACCTTCAGACCACAGCAGAAGACAAGCGAGAAAACCCCAAACCTCCTCCCCAACTCCACCCCCAATAAAACCAGTTTATTCTGACTCAATTTCCTTTTTCTTTTCTTTTACTTTGAACCAGAGGTTGCTTTGTGAATTTGGAACACTGCCAAGCTTGGCTTCTTCCTCTTCTTCTTTTTTTTTTAAATACGGCAGGCGGCATACACACCTTATTTATGTATCTATTTATCTGGCTGCACCGCGCGGCATGCAGGATCTTCATTCCCCGAACACAGATCGAACCTGCTCCCCCTGCAGTGGAAGCACAGAGTCTTAACCGCTGGACCGCCAGGGAAGTCCCTGCCAACTTTGACTTCTGTTTGGCGATACTCAATAACTGGCAAGCAGAGGTGTCCCTAAGAACAAAAGGAACATGGGGAAAGCATGTAGCTATACTTTTTTGGTTAATTTTTGAAGTGGTTGCATTTTTCTGCAAAAGAATTATTACAAGAAACGAGGAATTCCATGAACTCTGTGAATAGATTGCTAAGTGAAGAAAATCAAATCAGTGTCACAGAAAGCAAACTTGAAGAATTATTAGAAAACACAAAGGAAAAAGATAAAGGAATGAAAATATAGGAGAGAAAACAATAATTATGGAAGGCATATATCAGAGATGCCGTCAATGGAAGATGCTAAGAGACCAAATTTAATACAGCTAATAAGAAAACACCAGATAAATTAGGAGGTTGGGATTGACAGTGCTATATAGAAAATAGAGAAACAACAAGGACCTACTGTATAGTACAGGGAATTATATTCAATATCTTGTAATAACCTATAATGGAAAAGAATATGAAATATAAAGAATATGAAATATACAATGAATCACTTTGCTGTACACCTGAAACTAACACAACATTGTAAATTAACTATACTTCAATTTAAAAATGTATTAAAAAAGAAAACACTGAAGAAAGTTTTCTTGATCTAAAGGAAGACATCAATGAAAATGCTTAAAATGATCAAGGTAAAATTAATGCAGACCTGATATCACTTATATGTGGAATCTAAAATATGACTGAAATGAACCTATCTATGAAACAGAAACAGAATCACGGATGTAGAGAACAGACTGGTGGTTGCCAAGAGGGAGGGGGTTGGGGGAGGGATGGAGTGGGAGGCTGGGATTAGCAGATGCAAACTGTTATATATAGAATGGATAAACAATAAGGTCCTACTGTATAGCACAGAGAACTAGATTCAGTATCCTATGATAAATCATAATGGAAAAGAATATACGAAAAATGTAGAATTTATGCAGACCCACTCCTATAGGTCATCCCGAAAATGTTAAACACTGAAGACAAATTAAAAAAAAACCCTATAAGTGTTTAGGAAAGAAAGCCATGAGGATATTCATAGATATGCCTTTAAAATAGTAAATGCCAGAGAGAGCTTGGCACTTTAGAGAGCACTCTGAAGGGAAATGTGCAGACCCAGTGGGGCAGAACCTGATCATTGTCGACCTGCATTCACTCTCCCTTTCTCCCTTTAGGAAAGAGAAACCCTCGGTTTTGGCAGGACCCCTGGCCCCCCAGCTAGACAGTAAGCTTCCCAGGCTTGCTCCTACTTGGGCGTTGCCAGGTGACAGTGCAGGCCAGTGGAATGGGATCAGACTTGATGTGTCAAGTCATCTTCTTCAAGATGAGGCTGCCTTGTGGGGCTTTCTCGTTGCTGGCCTCTGAGTGGAAGGTCAGCCTGGACCATCAGGAGGGGGCCGGTTCCTGAGGAGGTGGTGGGCTGGACACTCATGGGGCTTGGGTGCCTCAGTGACCCTGGGCCATGAAGCTTCCTAACGAGTCCTGATTTCTTTCTTTGGACTGTTACATGTAAGAGAAATCGACTTCTACCTTGTGTGAACAATTGAAAAAATTACTATCTGCGCTCACTTCCCAGGAGAACTCATTCAGTCTCATGACTTTAAATCCCATGTATATGCTGGTGAAGAGGAGGAGAGAGGTTTGGTCTGCATTTGAGCAATTCCTGGGGAGAGCCAAGGCGGGCTTCCCATCGCGCTGATTGGCCGCAAAGGCAGGATGGACGACATCATAGAGGTCAAGGGTTCTTAACGTGGCACCACTGAGATTTGGGACCAGCTCTTTCTCTGTCATGGGGGTATGTTGTACAGTGTAGGATGCTTGCCAGCATCCTTGGCCTCTCTCCACCCAACAGATACCAGTAGCAGCACCCCGCCTCCCTCCCCCAGGCTGTGACAGTCAGAAGTGTTTCTAGACATTGTCTAATGTCTCCTGGGGTACGCAGTTACCCTGGTTGAGAACCACTGGTAGAGACAGTGAAAGAGGAAGGCTAGAAATAATCCCCATGGAGAAGGAAGAAAGCATGGGTGTGAGAACTCAAGAAATTGGGTCGATTTACAAATTAAATAGGAAGAACATTAAATCTGGAGAAACAGGAGGATCCTGAGGCAAGGTTGTTAATCTTCTGACTGCCAAGAAATATTTTGTCTATAGTTGGTACCAAAGCCTTCTTTAAGGAGCAATAGAAGGTCTTGAAGGGCCAAGATGACTGCTTATTTTGTATACAGTTTCTGTATTTGTGAAGGGAGGGAAAGAGCTGAGTGGTTGGCGAGAGAAGTCACAATTCTAGATGTTCATGTGCTTGATTGCTGGCCCTCTTAATAATCCTTTTCCACTTAATATTGCCAAGTGAAACTGAGTATTCCTTATGGACTCCTAATACCTAAGCCCGGGTCTCTTTTCAGCTCAGGTGCTATTTCTCTAGGGCCAATAGATATGGTCAGTCTGATCAGCTATTAATGCATCAATCACAAAATGGTCGTCTTAGGTCAACTGTGCAGATTCGATGGGTCACTTACTGTCATAATAACTGAACAAATTAAATTGAGGATTAAAGTTTAATTATCCGGAGTCACTAAGGTTCAAGGTTTCCCCCCTTCTGCTTTCCTTTCCTATCTCTCTTGTTCTCAGCCTCCGTTAATTTATTTTCCTCTTTTTTTTATAGTAATATTCTTTTATGGATTCAGAGGAAAAGATAAGGAGTAGAGTAGTTAATATGGGGAGAAGGTAATATATTTTTGACAGAAATTCAGAAGGAATTTCAGTGTTTTAAACAAATAAAACCCTGAACTCTCCATATAATCATTGGTCTACTATGGAGGGACTTCTTTCTAGATTACAAAGAGAGGATGAATTCTTGCTGTTCTTAATATTTATCTTTTGTAAATCTTATATTTGTCAGCCTGTGCTCTTATTATAGATTTTTTTCTTCATGTGCTTAGACTCACTGCTAAAGCAATCTGAACGATCCTGTGATTTTGCTCAGAGTTTCTGTGCCTTGTTTTACAGCATTTCCTGTATTTAAATTCCATAAAATGCCTGTCTTTTGCAGTTTTTGTTGAACCAGTGATTACTTTTATCGGAACTCACAAGTATCAGAATTCAACAGTATCAATCTGATTTTGCTCTCTGTACATTCAGATGGTTTTAAAATAAGAGGCAAGTTGGAAAAATGAATGTAATGCTACATTTATTATGACAACATTGGAAAAGAATGTTGAAAAGGAAGCAGGAAGTTTGAAAAAGTCTTGATTACGTTTCCATAAATACTTGTTCTGAAGATGCAGCAAATTCCAATATGCAAATCTATTAAAATAAACCTTTTCTTTGTTTCCTTCCTCAGGAGCTTTGCAAAAGTTCTAACTACATTTTCCCCCTCTCCATTCAGTATTATACGTTTGCTCGTTTTGAGGCTACCGATTAACAATTGCTCAGAAGTAGAAAACTAAAGGCAAAGTTTTATGCCACGGACCACAGTTCTCATACATAGAAAGTTGCTGATGGAATTAGAAACACAATGGAATCAGTGTATTAGTCCCATTTACTACACCCTGATGATTTCTGAAGGAAGCGGTTCAGACTTCACAAATTCTTGTGAAAGACAAGAATATATTTCAGTTCATAAGATAAAAATGAAGCTTTGGGCACGTTTGCATTTATTTTGCTTAAGGGGACGGAATCCCCTTAAGATAGACGGAATCTATCTTTGCTTTCAAAGATAGATTGAGAATCTGTTCTAATAATCAAATTCTCAACATATGGACTAAGGGACTTTACCCAGAAAAAAAGTAAGCATCTTTCAAACAACTTGGTCAAACTCCTATGACCTTGCTTAATTTTTTCCCTCAGTTAAAATCTACTAGTTAAAAAGTGTTCTGGAGATCACAGCTGGGCATTTTCTTTGACTGAGGAACATCTTTCCAGGAATGAAAAGTTCATTGTGGAGGGAAGATCCCAAATCACAGATCTGCCCTGGTGCTCTGGAATCCCCAGTTAATTCTTAGGAAAGTTGGTGGACCTCCTGTGGCTCCACGGGCCCTTCGGACTTACTTTTTAAGTCATTAAGTGGGATGATGATGGCAAATGAGGGGAACTTGCAAGGGTGGTGAATTATTTTAGAGCTTTTGGTCTAAATTTTAGACCAAAAATGTGTAGATATTTTTGCTTTAAACTTTGTTCTTTCGTTGAGCTTGTATTTTTGCTATAAATGAATTTCTTCCTCTGTCAAAGTTCCTTTTGGAAACTAAGTTCCAAAGCAAACCTAAATTCTCTACTTTTTTCCTTCTCAATACCCTCATCCTTGAGTTTTTCAGAAATGGGTATGATTATCGTTTTCTATTTCAACCTTACGAGAGAAGCATAAACTAGCTGCATAATGACAGTTTAGTAGAAAGTCTATGACTTGCTGATGCATCTTGTTACTACATTTTGTTGCGAAAGAGATAAACAGTTTGTGGCTAAATGTGGTGAGACTCAGGATTTTGGCCTAAGACAGATTTTGTAGACTCAGAAAAGAAGGTGTTTGTGTCTAGCTCTGAATCCAAGCTTCTGATTGAATAGTTGAAGGAAAATAAAATGGACTTTTGTGTTTGTTCTTTCTGTTTCGTCTCTGAGCTTTGCCTGGCTCAGGACAACTTACTCTTGGGTTACGGCCTTCAGCCTCCGTGTGCTCAATTTTTTTCTCTGTGTCATTACCTAGACTCCTAAAACTTCACTTATTTCACAAAACCTTTTTCAACCAACTGGCTATGAATCAGTGCATTTCGATACCCTCTCCCCTTCTACTCCCCTTAAACCCTCGGTTTCGATCCAGGGATAGAATAAAAGAGGGAATAATATACTCATTTTGCTCTGAAGAATTTTCATTCATCCCAGTGCTTCTGAAAGGCTTAAAATCATTTCTGTGCCTCTTCTGCTTGGAATATAGTCTCAAGAAAGCTGAGAAAAATGTCCTTGAATGTTTTAATTCAATTTTCAAAATGTGTGTTCTCCAAAATGAATTACCCGAATTCCCCATTTTTGCCTTACTCAGTTTTCATCTACGTATAAACTAGGGTATGGAAAAAAGATTCTTTTTTTCCCCATGCAGTCATAAACTAGGCAATACTGGACAGGATGTGAATAAATAATAACCACCTCAAGTGACTGCTGCAGGAGGGATGCTTGAGAGTCTTCGATGGGTCACTGCTGCCAAAATCAGAGGACCAGTTTTAGTTTCCACCTTGAAGCCAGAAGCAAGTCTTCTCTGTCTAATGACATTAACCGCCCCATGTCATGGTCCCCACCAGCGCTGCTGCCTGCTCCATCCCCTGCTAATTACCACCGGAGGATAGAATCTGATTTGATGGATGGGACATAGAAACATCAACATTACCTTCTCCTGATAGACAGTCAGCTACAGCAACACAGGCTCAGAATTTCGCAGGGATATCAGAGGAGACCAGAGGCTTCCGTAGACATCCATACATGAAATGCAGCCACCAGGTACCCGTGGAGCTTGAGCACATGCAAAGCCCAAGGTCATCTACCAGGCTCCTGGAATCAAGAAGCAGATATTTTAGAGAGACCGTAGGACATGGACTCAGTCCTTGGTCACTGTGGAGAGATCTCACAGGCTGTTTCCTGACAGAACTAGAGACAGATGTCAAACCCACTATAGATTCTTTAGGGTATATCGGCTATGATTGACATAGAGTGTATCTTCTAGTACCCCGATTCCTGAGTATGAGTTCAGTTATTCTCAACAAATTTGTGTTGCCTCAAAAGTCCCTCATGAACATCCTAGGGACTCCCCTCATGATCCAGTGGTTAAGACTCTGAGCTTCCACTGCAGGGACCGCAAGTTTGATCCCTGGTCGGGGAACTAAGATCCCGCCAGCCACGTGGTGTGGCCAAAAAACAAAAAAACACACAAAAATCAAAAAACCACACGCCAGCATTAGCTGCTGCAACAAATAACTCGTTTCAGTAGCGAAGCATACTAGAAGTTTCTCACTCAGGTTACAGGCCGACGTAAGTGTTCCTGGCCAGCAGAGTCATCAGGGACTCAGAGCCTTCTATCTGTGGGTCTGGCCTGACCTAGGGTTTCAGGCTCCCTGCACTGCAATGCCAGGTGGAGAAGCAGTGTTTTCCCTGTATTGGTCTTTGTGGGGGACTCTTCATCGTCCAGTACAGCCTCAGAAAATACCTCTGAGCTCATCAGATTTATTCTTCTAGTTTAGGGAAAGTCTGTGTCTTAATCTGACCTTCTATAACAAAATACCACAGTCTGGGTGCCTTCCAAACAACAGAAATTTCTCTCTCATGGTTCTGGAGGCTGGAACTCCGAGGTCAGGGTGCCAGCCTGGTGGGGTGAGGGCCATCTTCCCAGAAGCAGACTTCTCTGCACGTGTTGGCAGGGGCTGGGGCACTCTCTGGGACCTCTTGTAGAAAACCACTAATCCCACTCTTGAGGGCCTCCCAAAGGCCTCAACTCCTAATACCATCACGTTGGGCGTTAGCATTTAACATGAATTTTGGGGGCACACAAACATTCAGACCATAGCAGCCTCTGAACCAATATAGAAAATGACACCTGAAAGTCAGACTGTTGAGGGACCTTCAGGAAAGGTTTTCTTTCCCTTAAGAAAGAGTAAGGAGAGAGTTATGTTTCCTTCTTTTCTCTAGACTGTCGTACCTGGAGATGATGCCAGTCGCTACTGCCAGTTAGGGATACAGCCAATGCTAAGGTGGAAAAATGGAGAAATGTAAAGCAGCAGACAGTTGACCTTATTGTCAGCCTGCTGGATCAACCTGGCCGACTCCTTACTTCTGAACTTCTTTTTGTTTGGGGTTTTCTGTTTTGTTTTGTTTTTTTCCCCACCACTGCGTGGCCTGCAGCATCTTTTCCCCTGACCAGGGATCCAACATGTGCCCCCTTGCTATGGAAGCACAGATTCTTAACCACTGGACTGCCAGGGAAGTCCCTCTTTATTTTTTTAATGTAAGAATTAGCAAAAAACTTAATTGTTGTAGCTACTTTGTGTAAGATTTCTATTATTTCCCATTTAAGGAAGCTTCCTAAGGAGCTGCTTTTTTGTAGTGATGAGCAGAAGTAAAATTTGATTAAATAATTTTTGTTTGCAGTCACTGCATGCAAGGCACTGGGCTCCGAATGGTGATGTAGTTACAGGAAAGGCAGAATTTTTTGTTGTTAATGAATTTCCAGGACATTTGAGTTGAGCAATCTGGGATGCAAAGTTGCTGAGAATATTCATGCTTTCCACAGCCCTCTGGCACCGACGATTTCCGGTCAGCAGCTGTTATGTATGTTCTGATCTTTGTATTCAAATTTATCCCTTTGGTTTATGACTGAGAGTCATCTATTCTCAATGATAAGAACAGACATTCTAGAAGTGGAGGTGAAATGAGTCCCGGGACTTTGGTCAATTTTCAAAATATCATTTACCAAGAATATTTTGACATCTGCATGTAAAAAATAATGTGTTTGCTAATGACAAACCCACGACACGTTACAAGTGCACTGTGCACAAGGTGTGACTTCATTCTCTGCTGAAGTAGCTGCTAAACTGAAATAGCTTATTTGGCATTCATTTTGTTTTTGAAATTTATTTATTTTATTTTTTTCTACAGCAGGTTCTTATTAGTTATCTGTTTTATACATACTAGTGTATACATGTCAATCCCAATCTCCCAATTCATCCCACGACCACCCCCCCCCACCACTTCACCCCTTGGTGTCCATACGTTGGTTCTCTACATCTGTGTCTCTATTTCTGCCCTGCAAACCGGTTCATCTGTACCATTTTTTCTAGGTTCCACATATATGCATTAATATATGATATTTGTTTTTCTCTTTCTGACTTACTTCACTCTGTATGGCAGTCTCTAGATCCATCCACGTCTCTACAAGTGACCCCATTTCATTCCTTTTTATGGCTGAGTAATATTCCATTGTATATATGTACCACTTCTTTATCCATTTGTCTGTCGATGGGCATTTAGGTTGCTTCCATGACCTGGCTATTGTGAATAATGCTGCAATGAACATTGGAGTGCATGTGTCTTTTTGAATTATGGTTTTCTCAGGCTATATGCCCAGTAGTGGGATTGCTGGGTCATATGGTAGTTCTATTTTTAGTTTTTTAAGGAACCTCCATACTGTTCTCCATAGTGGCTGTATCAATTTACATTCCAACCAACAGTGCAAGAGGGTTCCCTTTTCTCCACACCCTCTTCAGCATTCATTGTTTGTAGATTTTCTGATGATGCCCATTCTAAATGGTGTGAGGTGATACCTCATTGTGGTTTTGATTTGCATTTCTCTAATGATTAATGATGTTGAGCATTCTTTCATGTGCTTCTTGGCCATCTGTATGTCTTCTTTGGAGAAATGTCTGTTTAGGTCTTCTGCCCATTTTTTGATTGGATTGTTTGTTTATTTAATATTGAGCTGCATGAGCTGTTTATATATTTTGGAGATTAATCCTTTGCCTGTTGACTCATTTGCAAATATTTTCTCCCATTCTGAGGGTTGTCTTTTCATCTTGTTTGACGTTTCCTTTGCTTTGCAAAAGCTTTTAAGTTTCATTAGGTCCCATTTGTTTATTATTGCTTTTATCTCCATTACTCTAGAAGGTGGATCAAAAAAGATCTTGCTGTGATTTATGTCAGTGTTCTTCCTATGTTTTCCTCTAAGAGTTTTATAGTGTCCAGTCTTACATTTAGGTCTCTAATCCATTTTGAGTTTATTTTTGTGTATGGTGTTAGGGAGTGTTCTAATTTCATTCTTTTACATATAGCTGTCCAGTTTGCCCAGCACCGCTTATTGAAGAGACTGTCTTTTCTCCATTGTATATCCTTGCCTCCTTTGTCATAGATTAGTTGACCATAGGTACGTGGGTTTATCTCTGGGCTTTCTATCCTGTTCCATTTATTTATATTTCTGTTTTTGTGCCAGTACCATATTGTCTTGATTACTGTAGCTTTGTAGTATAGTCTGAAGTCAGGGAGTCTGATTCCTCCAGCTCCGTTTTTTTCCCTCAAGTCTGCTTTGGCTATTCAGAGTCTTTTTTGTCTCCATACAAATTTTAAGACTTTTGTCTTTTTGTTCATTTTTGTTCAAAAATGCCATTGGTAATTTGATAGGGATTGCATTGATTCTGTAGATTGCTATGGGTAGTATAGTCATTTTCACAGTATTGATTCTTCCAATCCAAGAACATGGTATATCTCTCCCTCTGTTTGCATAATCTTTAATTTCTTTCATCATGTCTTATAGTTTTCTGTATACAGGTCTTTTGTCTCCCTAGGTATTTTATTCTTTCTGTTGCAGTGGTAAATGGGAGTATTTTCTTAATTTCCCTTTCAGATTTTTCATCATTAGTGTATAGGAATGCAAGAGACTTCTATGCATTAATTTTGTATCCTGCAACTTTATCCAAATTCATTGATTAGCTCTAGTAGTTTTCTGGTGGCATCTTTAGGATTCTCTGTGTATATTATCATGTCATCTGCAGTTAACAGTTTTACTTCTTCTGTTCCGATTTAGATTCCTTTTATTTCTTTTTCTTCTCTGATTGCCGTAGCTAGGACTTCCAAAACTATGTTGAGTAATAGTGGTGAGAGTGGACATCCTTGTCTTGTTCCTGATCTTAGAGGAAATGCTTTCCGTTTTTCACCATTGAGAATGATGTTTGCTGTGGGTTTGTCATATATGGCCTTTATTATGTTGAGGTAGGTTCCCTCTATGCACACTTTCTGGAGAGTTTTTATCATAAATGGGTGTTGAATTTTGTCAAAAGCTTTTTCTGCATCTAGTGAGATGATCATATGGTTTTTATTCTTCAATTTGTTAATATGGTGTATCACGTTGACTGATTTACATATATTGAAGAATCTCTGGGATAAATCCCACTTGATCATGGTGTATGATCCTTTTAATGTGTTGTTGGATTCTGCTTGCCAGTATTTTGTTGAGGATTTTTGCATCTATATTCATCAGTGGTATTGGTCTGTAATTTTCTTTTTTTGTAGTATCTTTGTCTTGTTTTGGTATCAGGGCGATGGTGGCCTCATAGAATAAGTTTGGGAGTGTTCCTTCCTCTGCAATTTTTGGAAGAGTTTGAGAAGGATGGGTGTTAGCTCTTCTCTAAATGTTTGAAAGAATTCACCTGTGAAGGCATTTGGTCCTGGACGTTTGTTTGCTGGAAGATTTTTAATCACAGTTTCAATTTCATTACTTGTGAATGGTCTGTTCATATTTTCTATTTCTTCCTGGTTCAGTCTTGGAAGGTTATACGTTTCTAAGAATTTTTCCATTTCTTCTAGGTTGTCCATTTTATTGGCACAGAGTTGCTTGTAGTAGTCTCTTAGGATGCTTTGTATTTCTGCGGTGTCTGTTGTAACTTCTCCTTTTTCATTTCTAATTTTATTGATGGGTCCTCTCCCCTTCTTTCTTGATGAGTCTGGCTAATGATTTATCAATTTTGTTTATCTTCTCAAAGAACCAGATTTTAGTTTTATTGATCTTTGCATCTATTTCATTTATTTCTGCTCTGATCTTCATGATTTCTTTCCTTCTGCTAACTTTGGGTTTTGTTTGTTCTTCTTTCTCTAGTTCCTTTAGGTGTAAGGTTAGATTGTTTATCTGAGGTTTTTCTTGTTTCTTGAGGTAGGCTTGTATTGCTATAAACTTCCCTCATAGAACTGCTTTTGCTGCATCCCATAGGTTTTGGATCATTGTGTTTTCATTGTCATTTGTCTCTAGGTATTTTTTGATTTTCTCTTTGATTTCTTCAGTGATCTCTTGGTTATTTAGTAACGTATTGTTTAGCCTCCATGTGTTTGTGTGTTCTACCTTTTTATCCCTGTAATTCATTTCTAATCTCATAGCGTTTCTAATCTCATAGTGTTGTTAACGTCCCCCACTATTATTGTGTTACTGTTGATTTCCTCTTTTATAGCTGTTAGCAGTTGCCTTGTGTATTGAGGTGCTCCTATGTTGGGTGCATATATATTTATAATTGTTATATCTTCTTCTTGGTTTGACCCCTTGATCATTACGTAGTGTCCTTCCTTGTGTCTTGTAACATTCTTTATTTTAAAGTCTATTTTATCTGATATGAGTATTGTTACTCCAGCTTTCTTTTGATTTCCATTTGCATGGAATATCTTTTTCCATCCCCTCACTTTCAGTCTGTACGTGTCCCTAGGTCTGAAGTGGGTCTCTTGTATACAGCATATATATGGGTCTTGTTTTTGTATCCATTCAGCGAGCCTGTGTCTTTTGGTTGGAGCATTTAATCCATTCACGTTTAAGGTAATTATCTATATGTATGTTCCTATGACCGTTTTCTTAATTGTTTTGGGTTTGTTTTTGTAGGTCCTTTTCTTCTCTTGTGTTTCCCACTTAGGGAAGCTCCTTTAGCATTTGTTGTAGAGCTGGTTTGGTGTTGCTGGATTCTCTTAGCTTTTGCTTGTCTGTAAAGCTTTTGATTTCTCCATCAAATCTGAATGAGATCCTTGCCAGGTAGAGTAATCTTGGTTGTAGCTTCTTCCCTTTCATCACTTTAGATATATTGTGCCACTTTCTTCCAGCTTGTAGAGTTTCTGCTGAGAAATCAGCTGTTAACCTTATGGCAGTTCCTTTGTATGCTATTTGTTGTTTTTCCCTTGTTGCTTTCAATAATTTTTCTTTGTCTTTAATTTTTGTCAATTTGACTACTGTGTGTCTCGGCATGTTTCTCCTTGGGTTTATCCTGCCTGGGGTTCTCTCTGCTTCCTGGACTTGGGTGGCTATTTCCTTTCCCATGTTAGGACGTTTTCAACTATAATCTCTTCAATTATTTTCTTGGGTCTTTCTCTCTCTCTTCTCCTTCTGGGAGCCCTCTCATGTGAATGTTTTTTGCGATTAATGTTGCCCTAGAGGTCTCTTAGGCTGTCTTTTCATTTTTTTTTCTTTATTCTGTTCCACAGCAGTGAATTCCACCATTCTGTCTTCCAGGTCACTTGTCCGTTCTTCTGCCTCAGTTATTCTGCTCTTGATTCCTTCTAGTGTATTTTTCATTTCAGTTACTGTATTCTTCATCTCTGTTTGTTTGTTCTTTCATTCTTCTAGATCTTTGTTAAACATTTCTTGCATCTTCTCGATCTTTGCCTCCGTTCTTTTTCCAAGGTCCTGGATCATCTTCACTATCATTATTCTGAATTCTTTTTCTGGAAGGTTGCCTAGCTCCACTTCATTTAGTTGTTTCTCTGGGGTTTTATCGTGTTCCTTCATCTGGTACATAGTCCTCTGCCTTTTCATCTTGTCTATCTTTCTGTGAATGTGGTTTTTTTCCGCAGGCTGCAAGATTGTAGTTCTTCTTGTTTCTGCTGTCTGCCCTCTGGTGGATGAGGCTATCTGTGAGGCTTGTGCAGGTTTCCTGGTGGGAAGGACTGGTGGTGGGTAGAGCTGGGTGTTGCTCTGGTGGGCAGAGCTCAGTAAAACTTTAATCCACTTGTCTGATGATGGGTGGGTCTGGCTTCCCTGCCTGTTGGTTGTTTGGCCTGAGGTGACCCAACACTGGAGCTACCTGACTCTTTGGTGGGGCTAATGGCGGACTCTGGGAGGGCTCACACCAAGGAGTATTTCCCAGAACTTCTGCTGCTAGTGTCCCTGTCCTCACGGTGAACCACAGCCACCCCCCGCCTCTGCAGGAGACCCTCCAACACTAGCAGGTAGGTCTGGTTCAGTCTCCTATGGGGTCACTGCTCCTTCCCCTGGGTCCTGATGTGCACACTACTTTGTGTGTGCCCTCCAAGAGTGGAGTCTCTCTTTCTTCCAGTCCTGTTGAAGTCCTGCAAGCAAGTCCCGCTAGCCTTCAAAGTCTGATTCTCTAAGAATTCCTTCTCCCGTTGTCGGACCCCCAGGTTGAGAAGCCTGACGTGGGGCTCAGAACCTTCACTCCAGTGGGTGGACTTCTGTGGTATGTGTTCTCCAGTTTGTGAGTCACCCACCCAGCAGTTATGGGATTTGATTGTATTGTGATTGCGCCCCTCCTACCATCTCATTGTGGCTTCTCCTTTGTCTTTGGATGTGGGGTATCGTTTTTGGTGAGTTCCAGTGTCTTCCTGTCAATGATTGTTCAGCAGTTAGCTGTGATTCTGGTGCTCTCGCAAGAGGGAGTCTGCATTCACTTTTTTTTTCCTGTAAAGGAATAAATTTGTAGGAAAATTTGGTCCAATTCCATTGTTTTCTCCTTCCTTTCTATGCTAGGAGCCCATGTGTCAGGGCCAGCGATGGGCATTTACGGTGCCTTTTGAACATGAGCCTATTCTAGAAGCAGACATTGACTGTGGGAATTCCAGCACACAAACTGACCTGACCCTATGTGCAGTCTCCTTAGTCTCATCCTTGGTGGACTCAGACAGTAGGAAGCTCCATTTTGTTGTCTTTCTTTAGAAAAGGACATAAGGTGAGCAGTGGTTGCCTGGTCTCCCTAACTCCCCAGTGAGACGTTTGCTTTCAAAATTAATTCAGCATCGACTTACTGCTGCATGACCCACATACGTCAATTTTGTGATAATGGAGAAATGCTTTGGGTTCATTCGCAGTTCTCTGGAAAGTTCCCAGAGTCAAGAAATCCAGTGCTTATTATTATTAACCTCTAAAATGACCCTTTTACCATTTAGAAATTGTGCAGACCGTTACGATGAAGTTTATTCCAGTTCAGAACTTGATTACAATCCTGCCTTCTGTGGTAAGAGTTTCCTTGTGGAACTCCAACCATGTGGTCGTCCTGCATGGGCTTTTGTAATACTTAGAGCACTTTGTTTGAGAAAATGGTCAATTAATCTCAGTTGCAACACTTCAGTTTAGTTCATCACTACCCCACCAAGACACAGTTCTAACACGATGCAGATGTTGCTGTGACCTTGGAGATGCGGGCGTTCTTCATCCTGTGGTGTTCCAGCTCACTCGTGTGTCTTCTGACTTTGCCAGAAAATTAAAGCGTTCACAGGATTTATTTTTATAGGCATCCCCCCCCCTTCAGTGTGTGGGAATTAAATAAATGCCTCTATTTTTTGGCTTTGCCATGGACACTTTTCTTGGGCCAAATAGAAGAATAATTCTTTGTTTTAGTTTTACTTATAAAATCGGGCAGTGCAGTAGGGGGGGAATTCATTCAATCATTCATTCAATAAATATTGAGGACCTATTATATTCTGGATGCTCTGCTCAGTTTCAGGAGACACAGAGGTGAGGAAAAGCAAGCATGGGCCCGTGGGATACTTAGTTGATAATAACAAGGAAAAGAATGTCTCTGAAAATATCGGCCTAATTAACTATGGTTCCCAGAAAAACAGATAAATTGATTAGCTAGCTATATCCTAGGAAAAAAGATTACGAAGCAATCCAGTTGTGAGTGGGATAGTTTGGCTGGTGTCAACCAGATAACTTGTGATGCAGCTAGTTTCATTACATCACTCAGTGGACAAACACGACTGAGCCACTGGCATGCACCAGGCACCGTGTTCTCTGCCGGGGGTACAGAGACGCAGAAGACCCAGCCCTTGCCCTAGGGACAGTCACAGTTTGCACAATAAACAGACAAGTCAACCTGTGATGAAAATGCTTTATGATGAGAGCTACATTCAATGCAAGTAGGAAGAGATTTGTAAACGTGGGCCAGCTGACTCAGTCTCAGGTGGTATGAGAGTTTTTGGAGAAAAGAATGTTTAAACTCAGTGTTGCAGATGAGTAGGTCTTAGCTGGGGGAAAGTTCCTCCAGGCAGAGGAAATAGCATGAGCATGGCACAGAGAGACAAGACAAAGTACGACACGTTTGGGGGAACTTCCAGAACTTTGTAGTAAGGATATTAGTAAAGGAAGGTGTGTGTTGAAAAGTGGTGAAAGTTGGGGTTAGAAATGTAGCCAGGGCCGGATCACAAAAGGGCTTATAGGTAATGAAAGGAGCTAGGAGTGGTTCCTCCAAATGGGATGGAGAAGCAAGGAAGGGTTTTACGTGGCAAAGAGATCCAATCGCCTTTGGAAAAGCATGTCTCTGAAATGGAGAGAAGATTGATGGATGGGATTGGAGGCGAGGAAACATGCAAGGGATAATTGGGACAGATGAGGTCAGGGGTCCAGGCACTGACAACAGCGACAGAGGTGGCGGACTAGATGTGAGTATAAGGAGGAGACCAGAGAGCGTCCAGGCGTCCTGGTTAATGAGGATGGGAGGTGGGGATGGAGAAGGGCAGAGACTCCACCAGGTTAGGAGACAGGCGGCAGCGGGGTGAGGACTCAGTTATACACATTTACAGGAGGTATGAGGAACTAAAGGTGGTCTGGGCTGGAGCTACGCACTGCAGAGAAGGACCTTGCATTTGGTTGAACTCTGCTCTCACTGCCTTGAAATCCTTACTAATTTATCTGTATTTGTGTGGTGTAAGTGACGTCTGATGGGACAGTGGAGCGTGCGTGTGAGGACAGGAGATCCCGGCAACCTCATGTCCACCGCGGTTCCTCCTCACCCCATTTCCATATCCTGTTCTGAATACTCCCCGAGCACAGGAGCTGACTGTCCTGAGTCCACTCAAACCAGAACTTGCTTCGAATACAGAAAGGAGGCAATGGCATTCTAAGAAACAGGGATGACCGAGAAGCCCTTTACTATCCTTACTCGTGTTAATTCCTGTAATTAACCAAACATTCACAATGTGAAGGAGGCACAGAAGGGAAGGGGAAGATGGGCAGCCGTAGCTCCTTTTCCTTTGAGTCCTTACTCACTGGTAAGAGAAAAGTAGAGAATGTTGGTACAACTTCGACTATCAAAAAGTGAAGTAGGAATTAGTTTTGTTTGGTGTTTCCGCCGTTCTGGCCGTACATATATAGTTGCATAGATAAGCTATGAACTATGAATTATGCAGTTTGGGTGAGACTGCTTATGAGTTAGTGCTCCTGTATTTATATTTAAGTCCGACTTTGCACAATATAAAGATGATGGTAAAAGTCGTGTAATAATTCAAAGTTTTAATTTTTCTTCATTTAGCGTGACATAAATAGTAAATAGACGAAACCCATCATATTAAGTCAAGAGGGAGAGTGTGAAAGATAGGACAGGCTTTTTCCTCTAGAACTATTTTCAGCACGCTATCCCGCTTTTTGGACCAGGGACCCACATCTTCGTTTTGCTCTGCACCCTGCATGTCCTGCAGCTGGAACAAGGGTTTCTGCGTCCAGCATGGAGGAGGTGTCATTTGACGCCGAGGAGATTGCACGGGTAGAGCACAGTGTAAGGAGAGAAGAGGGCCTTAAACCCAACTCTTCAAGGGCAAGCAGAGAAGCAGAAGCCCCCGAAGGAGACCAAGGGCAGAGCTGGAGGACGGGAGAGTCAGGAGAGTGAGGCGGTATGGAAACCAGGCAGCAGAATCTCCAGGGCAGGAGCTCAAACCCACCAAGAGGTCAAGGAAAACAAGACCAAGAGTTTGGCAAAGAGCAGACCACCAGGCTCTCCATTACATGTTCAGAGCGGTCAATCAGCAACAGGCCCAGTACTTCCGGTGGTTCCCTCTGGGCCAAGCTGGCCCTGACAGGTACCCTGTGTCCCCACGCCCAGGTGGCTAACCCCTCTGTGCTTCCTGCAGGCCTGATGTGCACGGGGGTGGAGGGTAAAGCCAGCCCCAGCGCCCACTGCGTAGCTCTGACCCGGATTAGCACTCAATCTCACCTCCTGAGAGGTTGCAGGGCAGTTCCAAGTCACCGCGGGCTGGTACAGAGAAACTCCAATTTTCTGATGACAGCTTCAAGGAGGGCTATAGAATCTGCAAAGTGAAAAAACCCAGTTCTTCCTGGGGACAGGGAAGTCAGTCTCCCCTTCCCATGGCTGCAGCCACAACCACGGCAGATAGATGTACCAAAAGGGACGACATCCTCTGTGTGGGGACGCCCTCGCACCTGGATTGGGAGTTCTGTAAGGTGCCCCTGGCTCTGGCGGCCTGCGGTGGGAGCAGCTGCTGCCTGGTCCCCAGCCCTAAGATGCCGTGGGGACATCCCTGATGTGGGATGGTAGCGGGGGTTACCGAGAGCTAGTCTCAGGGATGGGAGGCAGCAAGAGGGAGACCATGAAGTCCCTTGGGACTTCACTTACAAAACACAAACCCGAAGATGTAATTGTAAAGAACTTCAAGATGGAGCCCGCAGAGCATTAAGCCCGGACCTCAGGGCCCTTCTGAACGGACAGAGCGCCATGAGAGTGGTGAAGCCACCCCAAAGGGGCAACACAATTTCCTTACGACCCTCCCTTGGTTTAAGCGACCAGTATGGCAATCGTTCACAGTCTGTTAACCTCTCCCGATCAAAGGAAAAACACAGCATAGAAACATCCTTCTATGACTGTTTCTTTTTCTATTTTTCTTCTATTTGTGGAAGAGGCTCATTGCGCCCAAGTGTACAATGAATAGATTTGATAATCGTGGGTTGAGATCGTATCCTCCTGGCCCCTCTTGTTGGGTTGTGAGGAGGTATGAATTACTATAACAGAGGTTCTCAATCTGGGGCAGTTCTGACTCCCCAGCGGACATTGACAATGTCTGGAGACATTTTTGGTTGTCACCACTGGGGGCGAGGTTTGCTAATGGCATATAGTGAATGGAGACTATAAGGGATGCTGCTAAGTATTCTATGATGCGGGACAGCCTTCCCAGCCAAGAGTCAGCCAGGCTAGAATCTCCATAGTGATGAGAAACCCTGGGCAACAATATGATAAGTATTCCTAATGTTTACCAGTTAACTAACTTGCACTTTTGTTTTGAACACTTGGATAGTCTAGAAACACAGAACTAACAAGTGGAGACACTTCTGTAGGCTAATAGCATTATCAAGAGCATAGGGCTGGAAGGAACTTTGAAGATCATCTAGTGGTGGTTTCCTTTTGTAACCTTCCCCATTAAAGATGAATTCTTATGATTTTATGTCGGACTCCAAAGAGACGGAGAGATGGAGCTGCTCTTGTGTTTCCAGGCAGTTCCTGGGGCACATTTCTGAAACCCTAGGGTTCTGCTTGACACCGTTTGAGAAATATTCACCTAGTTTAAGAGTTCCTCAGTCAGCCTATAAGAAAATGGAAGGTTAGAGAGATTAAATAATTTTCCTAGAGTCTCACAGCTGGCTGGGGACCGATCAAGGTCTTCCAATTCAGTGCTCTTCCCAGAGTAGAAAAACAATGAAACCATGTATTATTGGTCTTTTTAAAAATAAATAAATAAATTTCATCAAGCTATACCTGTATGGTCCATTGAAACGGATGATAAAATTATCTCTAAGTGTGCCAGGGCTGCGATAGTTTCTTCTGAAGCATTTCTCTTTGGCTTGTAGATGTTCGTCATCTTCCTATGTCTTCAACTGGTCTTCCCTCTGTTCCTGTGTCCAAATTTCTTCTTCTTATGAGGGCATCAGTCGCACTGGATTCAGGTCCACTGTAATGACCTCATTTTAACTTAATCACCCCTTTAAGGATCTTATATCCAAATGCAGTCCCATTCTGAGGTACTGGGGCTTTGGACTTCAACATATGAATCTGGGGGGCACAATTCAGCCCATAACAACAAGTAGATATCAACTTTGTGTTTGTTGAAGAGAGTCACCACTGTACTCAAGTATCTTGACAGAGTAGCTGCTGATCCGCCTTGTTATATGAGACTAGTTCTTACTTGTGAGATGGGAAAAGAGTTGTTACCTATCCTTTTTAACCAAGTCACCATGAGAGTGATCCACAGAAAGAATTGTAAAAACTTAACATTGGAAAGTGATCCAGAGATACTCAGTGTTCTGTGAGATCTTTTGATAAAGCTCTTTAAATAAAGTTTGCACACTGGCAGGTCTGAATTATAATTATATTGCATTATCGTTCCTGCCATGAGCACATTTATGACAAAGTTGGGAAGTCCCCCAGCACTTGCTGCATGCCGGGAATATAGAAAGCTGACCCGAGGAAACGGAGGGAAAGGGCTTCAACACTCGTTAGCTTTTTGAATTTATCAGAAATATGAGCTCTGAGGGTTTTTTGCCTGCCGCTCTCTGCCTTCAGAAACCTAGGAGTTTATGTTCGAACTCCATGTTTGAACTTTGGAGAATGGGGTTTGTAGTCTTGTACTTGAATTGTGTAACTGATGACTTTCGGGTAAGATATCTGTATTCAGTCATACTGTGTGGGGTTTGTGCAAAGCAAGTGATGTTTCCTAACATTGGCAAGATGTGCAGATCTAGGCTGGGAGGATTCTCTACACCAGAGGAAGAAATTTGAGTGGTATTACTTCATTTACATCCTAGGAAAAGAAAGACGCTGTCAGGTTATGATATTGATCCAGATTGACAAATTGGCCCTTTGGGAAGCAAGGACTTCGTTGGACCTTGGAAGAGGAGTTTCTCTCTCTGGAGTCCATCCCCTGTAATTTCTGTGCCTGTCTTCACTGTCCCAAGCTCTGGCTTCGCTCTCTCTTGCCAAGGTCACTGCTGAAGCCCCAGTCCTCCTGCCACTCATCCAGCTAGCCAAGAGATCCCATCACTTTCGTTCCCCTCATCCTCCTGGTAATCTTTGAATGACTCCCCACTCCTTAGAGACTTAAGTTCATCTCTGCTTGGTGTTCAGATTCCTCTATCTCTAGGCTTCCCCCCAGCTCTTACCCTCCTCACCTGTGAGCCATAAGATTTGACCCTATAGTTTTCCTCACTGTTGCTTCAATACCTTTGAAAAGAGTTTTTCAAAAACTCTTTTCAAAGGTATTGAAGAGTGTTTTCCAACAGATGGTAAGAAGGATGGATTGTAGATGGTGAGACTGTGGGACAGGTAGATTAGCTACTGATGAAGGAATCTAAGAGAGAAATTGTTCTTAATTAGGACAGTGGCAATTATGGTTAAGAATTAGAAGCACAAAACAACCCCCCTCCCCTTCAAAAAAACCTCCAAACAACAAAACCAAAAAGAAGTAGAAGTAAATTCAAATAATGACTAGGAGTGAGAACAGATAGGTTTTGGTGACAGTAATGTACTAGGAAAACTCTCAATTTTATTTCACTGTTAGATTTTGATTACTTCAAAGATTGAAAACTTCATAGTCTTAGGAAAGGATCTACACTTGCATATTTTAAATAGGAGTAGAGGAAATAGGTACAAGGCAGCCTCAAATGTCAGGCGTCAAGGAGACAATGAGTTGTAATGGCATTGTAACATAGGATATGCTATATAAGGGCTTCAGCGATCGTGAAAATTGAGCTGAAAAAATTGTGAGAACAAGTTTCCTTTTTGGGGCATTTGGACTTGAAGCAGCACACACCAATGAGTATTTTAAAAAGAAGTTTAATGCTGTGATAAAGCTCACGTAATAAAACTGTTCTCATTGGCACCAGTTTACTCCTCCTCAGATTCCATACTGGGAATAACGGTGGGTGTCATGACATCCCATTGGATAAATCAGTAAGAAAACCTTGAATTTCTAGGTGTCACAGAGTAGTGTGTTACCTTCCTGAAGGCTCCTACGTCTGGGCTGCCATTTGAAATGTCAGCATAGCGCTCAACTGTAGGTCAGTGGGAAATCTCACATTTTCTTTCGACTATAGAACAAAGCAACCCAATATGCACATGCCTGGGGATGATTATAAAAGATGAACACTACCAGCTTGAATATTTCAAGAAGATAAGAAAAAAAAACCCATACAGTCCTAGGTGATGGTCTACCCCAGATCTTCTTCATTTACAAATATTGAAAGGGATGCTCTAGAAAACAGACATACAGAATTAAACTCAAAATTAAAGTGCTACGTGATAAGATTGTAACTGGTATGGAAAATGAAACCTCAGGAAAATGAAAGATGTGAAGAAGTTTATAGGCCAAGGAGAGGAAGCAAGTTTGAATTTATGTTCCGGCTCCATGGCCCTGATCCTGTGGAGGTTTCCACACGTAGTCATTAGTCATAGAAGAGACAGGTCATCTGGATGCCTGATAGATATTTTTACATCTCACTCAGATGTTGTGCGTTTTTACTGGATTTATCAAACACGTGTCTGGAATTCATGAGTTTTAGCAATGATAGAGGTGATTTTTTAAATGGCAAAAGGAAAGCTTAGAGGCAAAACGAAAGCTTTATAATTTATTCTTCAAAGATTTTTGAGCTCATGGGAGGGTTCAAGGCACAAGCATCTGCTCTGTGATACAGGGGTGATGGTAGTATCCATTCATAGGGCTACTGAGAACTACATGAGATGGTACCTGGGAGGCACTTAGAACAGTGCTGAGCACGTGGTGGTGTGCAGTAAATGTTAGCTGTTTTATGATTTTTTTTTAACAAGTAGATTGAGGGCCATTTCTGTTTCGTATTAACCCAGTGGTCTGAGAATGTTGACTGGAACACAGCACTGGCCAGGGAGCTCTTGGGGATTTGAATCTCACAATTCTTATCCTTGGAGGTCAAGTTCCCTTTACATTACTGGGATCCCAGTTCCTCTCCAGCTCTAGAATAACCCACATGCATCTCCACACGCTTGTTACTTGCACGGAATCCTTTCACTGTGAATTAAGATGGAGAGGCTAGTGTCTGGCCATTGAAAAATAGGGCTTAATTTCTTAGAAACTAGTCTGAAGACACACCTACTGACCAAGACATCCTCTCAGATAATGCTTGCCGGCTGGGAATCTTCAGTTCAGCCCAGGAGCCAAGGCGTAAAACGCAGAGCTGGCTAAGTGACACCGCAGAGCTCAGCAGGACGAGCCGAGAAGAGTGCTAGCAAGGCGCTGAGGGCCCTGGATGAGCTGGGCTGAGCTGCAGTGGGCGGTGGGGAAAGTGGGTCACAGGGAAGTGAGGACCCTCAGGCAGGGAGGCCTGGAAGGCTGGAAGGAATCTGCTAGTCACCTTAAGTCTCTTGGAAACATTGAAGAGCCTGGGCAGGTGCAAGAAGTATTTATCCTTCAAATTAAAGAATGTATTCAAGAGGGGAAACAAGATGTCTTTTGGAGGCTGGGTGGTCAATAAAAGAGGAGACAAATCCTTGAAAATGTGGCCCCGGTTTTGCGAGGTCTGCTCTGCGCCTTCAAATTCACCCCATGGGTCTGGGTTTGGCATTTCCTCCCGGACTGGTCCGCTCCCTGGTGGAAAGAAGGAAACTTGTCCACGAGGTCTTTTGCCCCCAAAGAAATTTCTGTGGGGAAAGCACAGGAGAACAACTTGAGAGCTTACTGCTCTTGAGTTATTCAGTGGTACCTGGGCTTCTGAGCTGCCGGGGCACTGACTCTCCTCCTTTGGGGGAGTTCTGGCTTTTGCTACAACAATGGTTACCCAGAGCAGGAAAATGGGGATGGAAGGAACTGGCATTTCTTCCTTCCCAACACAACCTTTGCTGTTATCCTGACAGAAATAAGCATCTGTTAAGGGACAGTGATAGTCTGCCTGTGTTTTGCTCACTAATTAGTTTTCTTACTGAGGGGAAAATGATTTATTATATGTGTAATTAGGGAATTGACTTCACAGTATCCGTAGTTCAAGTCTAATATTATTCACTTCAAATATTTGCGCCTTCTTTTTTCCCCCCCGTTCCTGGTGAGAAGTAGTATGTTTATGCTTTTCTCATCGGCTTAAAATGGTAACTGACATCCACAAGGCACACACTGAGGCTGTTTGTGATGTGACGGTCAGGGTGCTGGTTTCCAGTGCGGGAGCTCACAGTTCTTCTTGTGTCCTCAAGGCTCCGCATCAGAGCTGGCCAACCGGCTTTGTGGGGAGAGTGTTTTACTCGTCTTAGATCACTGGTCCAAAGAAGAGACTAGATGGGGTGGAGTGCACCCAAACCCAGATCTGCTGTGGACCAGGACATCCTTAGGACAACTGAAATTGCAGGAAGGATGAAGGTGGCTGGAATAACTAGCCAATCTGTCCAGAGTAAGTTTTAATGGATCACATCAAGTGTGTCTTAAGAGTTGTGAGTATAAGCCAGTGGTCCTGTCCTCAGAAAAATCTATGATTTGGTGAGAGACCTAACGCACCTATGCGTAGGAAATGGAAGAGCAGAAAACAGACGAGGACAGGTTCTGGCCAAGGTGGCCCTGGCACCACGTTTGTGGAAGAACTGCCCTGGGCAGCCCCTGTGTTGGACACGTAGGAGGCGGTCTCCATCCTCACGGTGTTTATAAGCAGAAACATATTCTGGGGAAGCAGAACATGAGAATGGCAATGATAGAAAGCCATGAAAATGCTAAGTGGTAGCATTTGTACAATGGGTCAAGGTTTCAGTGAAAAGGGTGCCATTTGGAGTGGATTCCTGCAGGTGTAAATCAGTGATGCAGAAAATAGGCTCTAGAGAGTCATAGGAGGTTGATCTCTGAGGGAGCTCTAGAAATAGAGCCACCACATGATCCTCCAATCCCACTCCTGGTCACACATCTGGAGAAAAACAATTCGAAAATATACATGCATCCCAGTGATCATAGCAGCACTATTTACATTAGACAAAACGTGAAAGCAACCTAGATGCCCATCGACACATGACTGGATAAAGAAGATGTGGTACGTATATGCAGCGGAATATTTCTCAGCCATGAATAGTAAGAATGGAATACTGCCATTTGCAGCAACATGGATGGGCCTAGATATGATCGTACTAAGGGAAGTAAGTAAGTCAGACAGAGAAAGAAGAATATCATATGATATCACCTACGTGTGGAATCTAAAAAAATGATACAAACGGACTTATTTTAAAACCGAAATAGAGGGTTTTCCTGGTGGCACAGTGGTTGAGAATATGCCTGCCAGCATAGGGGCCATGGGTTTGAGCCCTGGTCTGGGAAGATCCCACGTGCTGTGGAGCAACTAAGCCCATGAGCCACAACTACTGAGCCCGCACGCTGCAACTATTGAAGCCCGCGCGCCTAGAGCCCGTGCTCCGCAGCAGGAGAGGCCACCACAATGAGAAGCCCGCGCACCACAATGAAGAGTAGCCCCCGCTCGCCCCAACTAGAGAAAGCCTGCACGCAGTAATGAAGACCCAACACTGCCAAAAATAAATAAATAAAATAAATTTATATATATGTATAAACGAAACAGCCTCACAGACATGGAACACAAACTCATGGTTACCAAAGGGGCAAGGTTGGGGGGAGGGATAAATTAGGAGTTTGGGATTAACGTATACACACTATTATATATAAAATAGATAATCAACAAGGACCTAGTGTATAGCACAGGGAACTCTACTCAATATTCTGTAATGAACTATATGGGAAAAGAATCGGAAAAAGAATAGATATATGTATATGTAGAACTGAATCACTTTGCTGTGCACCTGAAATTAACACCACATTGTAAATTATACTCCAATATAAAATAAAAATTTAAAAAAAAAAGAATTCAGGAGCACTGGCCCCCACCCCCCTCTCCTGTGTCCAAGAGCCTGTGGGTCCCCCTTTTAAGACAACGGCTGACAAGGTGTGTTAGAGACTAACACGGTGGGTCATACTTGGTGAGGCTGACGAAATCTGATGGATGCCAGATAATACCAGGGGGCAGGTGTAGGATTTATTTCCCAGAGGCCTCTGTTAGTCAATAACTGACTGATTCAGTCATGTTTGGTCTTTTGTGAAAAATGAGGATGAAGCTGCTTTAAAAATGTCTTAGCAAGCGGAGTGTGGCAGGCAAACTTCTGACACAGTTTGGGGAAGATTTTATACTCGAGGTCATGTAAAAGGAGCCCCTGTATGGCAGCGATTTTATCTCCCAAGCAATGAACAGGGGCCAATTCATTGGTCTGTCTGGAAAGAATTACTCAGTAAGAATAGGAACCTTACCTGCCTGCCTAAAGCAAAAAAGAAAAGTGCCCTAGATTCCAGTGAAATAATGTCGCTCTAGCAGGACATCCATCTATTTGAAGTGAGGTGAGTCAGCCCCAGCAGAACAGCCTGGAACCTGGTGAGTAGATGAAGCCAAGCTGGGCATCCTCAGCATCTGGGCAAGGCCTCTGCATCCACAAGGACTTGCAGGCTCCCAGAGCCATTCAGGTCCCCATCCTGCCAGTGTGAAGACTGCCTGACCCCCAGGGCCTCAGGCCCCCTTTAAAAAAGGAAAACTTGAGGCCATTTAATACCCTCTTTTCGATGTAAACTTATTTTTCACTGCCGATGGTAGTGCTGTTTAGAATGACTCTCTGGAGAGCAGATTCTTGGGTAAGATCTGTGTCCAGGTGGTGGGAGCCACTGACAGAGAAAACTGAAAAGCCCAAAACTTTGAAAGAATTAAATAGCTGTTATCAAAACCAGTTTATGGTATCAAGATTTGAATTCCTTTGTTAATAGACGGTTCTGTTGAGCTGATCAATTCTCTTTGTATGGAAAACGTCTAAAAAGTCAAAAGGAGAAGACAAAAACATGGCACCCAGGTGGGTCAAACGCATGGTGTCCCAACCCCTCTGAGGCTGGGGAAGAGGCAGAGAGAGGTGGAAAGAGAGAGAGGAAGCGTTTGCATCTCACTCCTCAAAACATCAGAATGTAAATGTTATTAGAACTCGAGGTCATAAGTGGAACTTTCACTAAGCCTCCCCGCAAAACACACACACACACACACACACACACACACACACACACACACACACACGAAGTGAAATATTGCCTCATGTTCTACCTTCTCCATAGAAAAATGAGTAAGATCCACAACCTGTGTTTACTGGCTCCCTTTTTTTTTTTTAATTAACGTATTTTTTTTTTACATCTTTATTGGAGTATAATTGCTTTACAATGGTGTTTTAGTTTCTGCTTTATAACAAAGTGAATCAGTTATACATATACACATATCCCCACATCCCCTCCCTCTTGCGTCTCCCTCCCACCCTCCCTATCCCACCCCTCTAGGTGGTCACAGAGCCCCGAGCGGATCTCCCTGTGCTATGCGGCCGCTTCCCGCTAGCTGTCTATTTTACGTCTGGTAGTGGATATATGTCCATGCCTCTCTCTCGCTTTGTCACCCTCAGAATGGGAGAAAATACTGGCTCCCTTTTGCTTTAGTACTCCCGCTTCTGTCTCCTCTGCTCTCGTGAACAACCTTCTCCAGGTCCACAGTGGCTCCTTTGCTGCCTTCCTGCCGCCTCCTGGCATTCACCACCTCCTCCTTCCTGAAGTCCCCTCTTCCCCTCACTGCTGGGGCACTGCTCAGTCTTTTAGTGTCCCCAGGCTCTTCCAGCATCCTTTGCTATTTCTTTGTGAACCATCTCCCTTCGGCTGCCCTCTAGTTTGTGAGGATTAAGCGAGGTGATGTTTCTGAAGACACTCAGTAGAGTGTGCAGCTGTCCAGGTGAAGAGTGTTAATAACTTGATAACGTTCTGACATTCGTTTTGTGTCTTCTCTTCTCAACCACGTCAACCCACTTTTCAACTCCCTTTGGGTATCTCGCTTTTTCTCATGCAAACCCCGCCTCACGCTGAACTGACCACATTCTCTCACGTTCCGCTGTATCACCTGTGCTCGACTTGGACCGAAGTCCCAAATGACGGTGATTGTGGCACATCGGTCGCAACCCATGTGAGCTTCTGTCAGTGAGGGGGAGGGGTTGGTGTTCCTCAAAGGGCCCCTCTGCCATCAAGCACTAGGTCCTAGTAGGAGCACGGAGTCACCAACAGCTTTGGTCCCTGGCTCATAACAGGCTTCCTAAAATTACTGCTTTCTGGGCTAACTGACCTGTTCTTTTTTGTCTCCTCAATCATGCCAATAATTTTATAATCAGTTCACTGTATTCAGTCCCCTCTGTTGAAAGTACCTGGTGGTGTTCGTTTTCCTGACCGATCCCTCTGCCTTTCCCATCTCCTCAGGATGTGCTGGAACCTTCCTCACAGCGAAGTCATTAGCTCACCATCAGATTCCATAATTTTGTCTGCCAAACTCAACAATAGTTAGAAATTTGACAAAACTTTGTGTAGGTTGTGTGTGTGTGTGTGTGTGTGTGTGGTGGTGGGTAGTGGTGTGGTAATGCTTTTCCCTTTAGCATCTGTTATAGTCTCTGGGGAAGAATATAGAAAATAAGCAACATTTAGGACTTAGGTGTAGACTTTTAAGTATTGTTTGACTTTGGGTTATGTCTGGGGAGAGAGCATGCATGAAGGTTTAGCATGAAATCTTAATAAAATGATAACTTCGAGGGCCTGATGCAGTCCTGTGTGCGCCAGTGTTTTTCTGACTATCACGGGTCCCATAAGCCGGGTAAGGCAAAGGCTGTGCAGGTGAGTTGGGGCTGAAATCCACATTGCTTTGTGCTCTCCAAGCCTTGGCTTATGGTGCAGGGCTGCATTCACCTCTACAGTGGTTTTGCAGACCTATTGTTTCTATTCTTTTCAGGTTTATGGTAATCACATCTGGAATAAAAGTTAATTTAAGGTCACTTAGTTCAAAATGATTCAGAGGAAGAGGGGCTTTTCAATCATACCCAGGTGCTATAGGGGCTAGCACAGGTAGGGTGGTTCTAGTTTCAGAAACCAAGGTAAGCTGCCCTCCTTGAGGTAAAGTCACTAATGTATTTTCCAAGGAAACATCCCGGTCTATTCCTCTGGTTATTCAGAGACTCCTGAGGGACAGATGTCTGATCGCTCGTTATCAGAGTCTGCCTCTGAGCCTCGGTGCTTAAAATGCGTGGGATCTAAATCTAATTGACAATGATTCCATCTCTCCACCTTGATTTAAGCTCTCTTTGCTTTTTTTTAAATGAACAACTAACGACATTGAAATGAGTGCTTAATTCAATCAGGTTTGCCCTAATGGCTGAATAATTATAGCTTGACCCGAGTTTCAGGCTTCTGTGTTCAGATCTGATGGGACTGGAGCATGTCATGCTTTCCCTGACATTTTAGTTGCTGACAAATGAACATTAAATCCTATTTAATTCTAAGTGAGATGTTTTTTAAAGATGCACTTGCACCCTATCTTTGCACAACATTTCTCTAACAGTGAAAATGACCAAGGCATGTGAAACAAAAGGGAAAACCCATGAAATGACAATTCTTTAAAAAAAAATCTTTTGGTTCTTTTCCTTTATGGTTTGTTACAGGATATTGAATATAGTTCCCTGTGCTGCACAGTAGGACCTTGTTGTTTATCCATTCTATATACAGTAGTTTGCATCTGCTAACCCCAAACTCCCAGTCCAGCCCTCCCTCATCTCCCCTTCCCCTTGGCAACCACAAGTCTCTTCTTTATGTTTGAGTCTGTTTCTGTTTAGTAGATATGTTCATTTGTGTCATATTTTAGATTCCACATATAAGTGATAGCATATGATATTTGTCTTTCTCTGTCTAACTTACTTCACTTAATATGATAATCTCTAGGTCCATCATGTTGCTGCAAAAGGGATTATTTCATTCTTTTTTATGGCTGAGTAATATTCCATTTTATACACACACACACACACACACACACACACACACACACACACACATCTTTATCCATTCACCTGTCAATGGACAATTAGGTTGCTTCCATGTCTTGGTTATTGTAAATAGTGCTGCAATGAACATTGGGGTGCATGTATCTTTTCAAATTATGTTTTTCTCTGGATATATGCCCAGTAGTGGGATTGCTAGGTCGTATGGTAGTTCTATTTTTAGTTTTTAAAGGAACCTCCATACTGTTCTCCACAGTGGCTCTATCAATTTACATTCCCACCAGCAGTGTAGGAGGGTTCCCTTTTCTCCACACCCTCTCCAGCATTTGTTATTTGTAGACTTTGTAATGATGGCCGTTCTGACCTGTGTGAGGCGGTACCTCATTGTAGTTTTGATTTGCATGAAATGACAATTCTTTAACAAAGAAAGAGCCCTGAACCTATGGCATATTGAATGAGATCATAAAAGTTCAGTGCTCAGCGTGGTGCCTGTTGTACAGCACAAGCTCAGTAATGCCAGGCGCTGATACACCTGTCTTACCAGCAAGGAGAAATGAACCAGAAAATGGATAATCAGTATTAATCAATAGCCCCAGAAGATCAGGTATTAAAAGGTACTTTTATAAAGTAAATATTACGTGGTTTCCACAATTCTCTAAGTCTTGTCCAAATCATCTCACTCTTGGTATACTGAGGCAACACTTAGAAGAATTCCAGGTAGCATAGAATACAGCTAACTTGTGAGTTGGGTTACTTTTTCTATCTATAAGGCAATAGTCTTATCTATGTGACCTTGTGACTCTGCCTACTAGTTGTGCTTTTTGTACCCATAGTCCCAATAATGCAGGTGGGCCATGTAGGTTGTCCCTGTATCTGAGGGATCAATCATATATGATTTGGACCTGAATACACAGGAAAGAGATTTTAGGAAATGTCAAGTTCTAATTCATGTCTGTTAAGTTAGGGCCAACCACAGCTGAAACAATCGGGTAACTGAAATCCAGAAAAGTAAGAGATTAAGTTTTCTTGATGCTTGGGGGAGAGGGAATTTTGTAGACCTTCTGTTCTTTTAGCTCTAAACTGGCAAGATAAAACTATGTTGATAAAGGCTGGGGCTTAAATGAAAACTGGAATTTCTCCTTCCTGGGTATTTTATCATAAAGCAGGATTTTGGCTTAACTTTCAAGAATTATTCCCCAACTTAAACCTATTTAACAAACAGAAAGAATCATTAGATGAGAAGTTCTTTTAGACTTAGAGTAATCAAAGTTAGAATAAAAGCCAGCTTAATTCAAAATGATGTTTTCGCTTGTTTGGAAAGCTTTCTTGTCCAATATGTCTATAGCATATCAAGAAAGACCTAAGACTTATGCCAATATTTTTTTCTCAGTGAGAGTGATGACAGACGTGTAAGAAAAATTATTGACACAGATCGAGGTTTCAGTGTATAAGTTGCCTTCTGTAATTGAGTGTCAGCTAACAGAGCTGTACATATTCCTCTTTTAAACACCAGAACCCAAAAGGCAAATGGTTCAGCCCAGGAGTCAGCTTGTAAAAAGAAAAAATAAGAAGGCATCTACCTGACTTTTTGTACTTAATAAGTATTGTAGCAATATCACAGCCATATGCTATGAAAGTCAGACTGCACACTTTAATATATACAAAGATTATTTGTCAATCATACCTCAGTAAAGCTGAAACAAAGTTGAAAAAAAGGAAGAAAAAAGAATGGAAAAGTATCCTATCTTCTGTCTTTGCTGATGATGTTTTCGTTCTATGGCAAAAGCTCATTCAATTCATGAGCTTGTTAGGTAGGAAAAGAATTTTATGGAATATTAATGTTTCCATCTTGAAAGTCTTGTTCCCCCCGCCCCCGCAACTTTGTGGCCAAGAAGCAAAGATCAAAGCTTTGGTAAGATAAACAAAAAGCATTTGATACCAACAGTGAAATATTACTCTGGTAATATGAGTGAAAACACTTTGAATAAAAAACATTAAAAAAAATTGTAGAGATTTGCTGTTACTTTAAAAACCTTAGGTCTTTCACTATGAGGATTATATTTTCTTATAGTCTTTATGTATCTCATGATTTAGTGGCTTTAAATGTTATTTTTATTCCCTTTTGTTGTCCCTAAGTTAAAAAATACATCTAAACACATTTCTCTAATGATCGACACAACCACTGATATAGTGACTACCTATTCCTTCCTTGTAAGAGCACAGATTTAGATGAGATAATTCGTCCTTACTCCACACCTCATTTCCTAGTTCTTTTTTGATAAAACTTAAATTCTGAGCCCAGATGAAGGCTATTTAATTACCTTTTACACCCTAGAATTATATAATAATAATATTTTTGACACTTGCATTCTGTTACATGACCCTGTAAATAATGATTTAGAACGTTTTCGTCTCATTAGCCGTCATTCACCGTGCGCATCGCCACGCTGTTAAGAACACCCTGTTGCCTAGTCCCAGGAGCTATTTTTCAAATTGAGGTACGATATACGTACGATAAACTAATCCATGAATTTTCACACGTGTACCTCGTTTCCCGCAGGGCATTTTGGAAGACCCACTAATGCACAGGCACACATTTCCCAAAGCATGACTTATGCGGTCTGGCTGACACATGGGACTTAAGCACAGTAGGCCCTGGCGCGCGTCTCGGCTTCTGAGTCAAGCAAAATAATCCTGAGGGTGCTTTGTACCCACTGATGAGTCTCCCCACGGGCTCTGTCACAGGGTGAGGATATGCTTCCTCCGTCTTCACGGGGCTTTTGGTCTGTAACTCCTGTGCAGCACACACTTTCTAAGGACAAACCGTAATTTGCAGAGAGACAACCTTTGAAACTGAACCCAGAGAATTAGTTTCCTAAAGTCAACATGCGCAGGGGTTCCCTCTCCTGGTGAAGATGCTGTTTCATGTTGTCATCTAACAGGACCCCTGTTCTCATCCTCTGCCCTTCGTGTGCCCGGAGCTCCCTGTGGGCATAGAAGCAATGCCTCCCACTGGGCCTTCCCAGTCCGACCCCCATCTGCCCTGGCCATGACCACCAGATACCCCAAAACATATTTCCTTCACGTAGGCCAGTTCAAGTTGTGGGCATGGCTCCCTCCCACCGTCTCTCTACTGTAGTGGGAACAAGAGGTGCCTTATTCTTTCCCTCATGCACAAGGCTCTAGGGGACGGGGCAGGGCTCTCCAGGTCACATGGGAGAAATGGAAGCAGTTCACCAGGGTCTATCTGGGTGAAACACTCCTTCCTTTAATGCTACTAGTTGTTGGCTGTGAACTAGATGCAGGTCTTTCTTCAGTCTGGGGATTTCTTCCTCTCAACCCTTTAAGCACTTCCTCTCTTTTTGTGCTGCCTTCCCTTCTGGAGTATTGCTTACTGGCATGAACTTTCTGTCTTTGCATTTTTGGCAGTCCGTCATGGACCCTAGCCTGATTTCTTTGGGGGAAATTGCACTTTCCTCATTGGATGCAGTCTGTGGGGCCGTTTATCTGGGAGTCCTGCCTTCCCTCAGCAAAGGAATGTGAGTCTGCCCCTCTGGAATTTAAATTCTGAACAGAGTGATAAAAAGACCACCCGGGGCTGGAGTTCATTTTCCTTAGTGACTGTATCAGGATGAGACCGTTGAGCTCCCTTGACCCAGGCAAGCATTCTGCCTCTGTCCAGCCTAGTTCTCTAGTCTTCCTTCGTCGGCACAATGAATTCCCCGGATCTTGCCAATAGCTTCCCTTTGGTCTTAAGAGCTGGTTCTCGGAAACTTCAGCAACCAAAGAGACATAGCTGATACACTTATTCATAGGATACATCTCTTTGATCTTTGATCTGTCCTTCCTGTTTATTTTCATATCTTTATCTTTCTTTCATTGAGTTCGTCTGGTACTTCAATAATTTTCTTTAGCTGTTTCCAAAACTTTTGCGTGCTGCTGTCATGTGTTCATCACAGTTTGGTCCCGACTTACTTCTTTCAGCTTCATCCTTAGCCATGGCCTCTGCCCCATTCCATATTCTAACCACAATAAATGGATTTTCTTCCTAATCCTGTCATTTTCACTTTAACCTTCCTGCCAGTGCATGGGCTATTCCGTTTTCCTAAAATATTCTTCTACAAAACTTTGCTTAAATCTCCTCTTAGAAGTCCGCCCTGGTTCCCTATGTGAAGAAAGACTCCATTTTTCATGCTCCCTCTAATGGGATCCCTTAGCATTTGGTCTTTTTTGAGCTGTCACTTGAATTAAAGTTATTTTCATCATGTCTGTTTTATCCAATAAGCTGTGAATTTCTTGAAGATAAAGTCAGTGCTTTACTTACCTCTGTATAGTCTCTATCTTACACAGTGCCCAGCACTTTTTTTTTCTTTTTTTTTTTTCTGTGGTACGCGGGCCTCTCACTGTTGTGGCCTCTCCCGTTGCGGAGCACAGGCTCCGGACGCGCAGGCTCAGCGGCCATGGCTCACGGGCCCAGCCGCTCCGCGGCATGTGGGATCTTCCCGGACCGGGGCACGAACCCGTGTCCCCTGCATCGGCAGGCGGACTCTCAACCATTGCGCCACCAGGGAAGCCCTGCCCAGCACTCTTTATGCCCTCAACAAATGTTTACTGAGGGATGGAATGAGTGGCTGAATAAATGAGGGTTACTCACAGACTACCCATCCCTGGAGTGGAAGGCAGACTCGTTCATTGGTTGGGAGCTCTCAGACTGCTGTTGTGTGCATGGAGCACACTTGCTTGTTTAGGTGTGTGGCTCTTCTCTGCAGGAATTGTACAATGAGAATGATATGCGACCTTTGGATGGCTGTTGACTCTGGACATCTGGCATTGAGACATTTGTTTTGCTTCTAGCCTTGCCAAAAATAAGAAAGCACATGTATCCATACCAACAATATTTATTGAGTATCTGTAATGGGCAAAACTGGTCATTACCTAGGACGCAAAGATGAATCTGACACAATACGGTCCTCAAGGGAGACCCAGTAGAGTGATGTGATGTCACAGATGACCCCACTCTAGGTATAAAGTGTCACAGCAGATGCATGTCTGATGCATTTGACTAGAGCCTTGGCCCTCCGTCAATGCTGGGAGATGAGAAGGAGGCAGTTTTGAAGTACTGATTTCTAAGGGGTACCTTTAAAAAATGATGAAGTGTATATTTCTGGAATTACAAAGCCCCCCACTTTTCTTCACCACATTTAAAGAACTTAAAGAATAGTTGATTTACAATATTGTGTTAGTTTTAGGTGTATAGCAAAGTGATTCAGTTATATAAATACATGTTTTTTCCAATTCTTTTTTATTATAGGTTATTACCAGATATTGAATATAGTTTCCTGTGCTATACAGTAAATCCTTGTTGCTTATCTATTTTTTAAAATTTTCATTTTTTATAATCTTTTATTTTTATACAAATAAAAATATTTTTATACAATTTTAAAGGCTACTTTCTGTTTACAGTTTTTACTGTAAAACCTGTTGGCTCTGTTCCCCGTGTTGTGAGTACACCTTTGAGCCTGTCCTATACCCAGTAGTTTGTACCTCCCATCCCCTTATGCCTGTACTCTTCCTTCCCACCCCAAACCCTCACTGGTAACCACGAGTTCTCTATATCTGTGAGTCGGCTTCTTTTGAAAGGCCCGTTTTGGAGACCTTTAATTCGTAGTTTGGATTGATCTCGAATTTCTCACGGAGGTCATTTACCTTGGAAGCTTTAACTTTAGAGGACACTTTTCACTATGAAAATGCTCCTACAAAGTCCAAGGAGGTTGCATTTTCTTGACATTTTCACCAAGTGTTTACAATGAAAGAGACGATTTTAATCAAGCATTTTGAGTTTTTGTCATCTGCCTGATGAAAACTGCTGTCCCTTTGCTTCCTTTGAATTGACTGGAAGCCCACACAAAATGGGGTGCAGAGTCATTAGGAAGAGCTGCAGCTCCAGGGGCTGAGGAGTGGTGTTGCCCAGGAGGATGGCAGGAGCTATGCCCACGCATGGGTCTCCCACCAGAGGGGTGTGAAGGCTGCCTTCCCTGTTACCAGACAGGAGGGAAGTCTGGCCCAAGGAGAGAGCCAGAAAAGTACCTGTGGTCTCTACCAGCCACACTCAGCTTTGAGAGGCTCGTGTAGACTGTCCTACAGCTGGTAAGGTTGGTAAGGATTCAGTACCTACCACTTTTCTTAAAGTAAGCTCATAAACAAAGGCTAACACTTATTTGTAAGGGTCTTGCGGGAAGAGTACCATTGTGGCCTAGGAGCAAAGTGGGCTCTCTGGAGATCCAGATGGACAGCACGATATCCTGAACCTTTCTGGGGAGGGTTATCAGCAGTTTCTTAAGTAGGAGGAACTAGGAACTCATATCAGAGCCACTGTATTTCCTTTAGAGTTCATTATGTAAAAGTATGCCTAGGAAATTGTCAGGATTCTCACTGCAGACAGTGTGTTCAGAAATTCTCAACAAATTCCTTTATTATCTTTATAACGTTCTGAGTTGAAGAATCCTTCTAGATATTGTTATTTATACATATACCATCAGCGAGTGGAATATGCCTGACCATTAGCATCAGTCCCAGGAGTGGGAAAAACTAGGGAAGATTTATGCGTAGATAATTCACTTACTTTCCATCCATCTATCCTACAAATTAGGTTGAATTAATGAATATCAATTGAGTACCCGCTACAAGTAAGGATCTACACTAAATATTTTTCTGGAGAGTACAGAGAATTATGCCAAAAATAGCTCCGCCTTTAATCTAGTTGAGAAATCAAGACATAAATCTGCAAAAAGGTAACAAAAATACAAGTGGTAAGAATATATGAGAATGACAGTGAAAGAGTTCCCCCTGGTATTATAGATCCAGCATGAAAGAATGGTGCCGCTATTTACAACAGGCAAGACGTGGAAACAACCTAAAAGTCCATCAACAGATGAATGGGTGAAGAAGATGTGGTACATATATACCATGGAATACTACTCAGCCATGAAAAAGAATGAAATAATGCCACTTGCAGCAACATGGATGGACCTTGAGATTATTATACTAAGTGAAGGAAGTCAGACAGAGGCAAACACCATATGGTATCACTTATATGTGGAATCTAAAACACAACACAAATGAACTTATCTACAAAAGAGAAACAGACTCACAGACACAGAGAACAGACTTGTGGTTGCCAAGGGGGAGGGGAAGTAGGGGAGGGATGGATTGGGAGTTTGGGATTAGCAGATGCAAACTATTATATATATGAATAACTGAATCACTTTGCTGTACACCAGAGACTAAAACAAAAGTGTAAATCAACTACACTTCAATAAAATAATTTTTTTTAAAAATGGAAAGAAATAAAAAGAAATGGGAAAAAAAAGAATGGTGGCGAATGGGCCTCAGGGGAGCAGGTGTCTGCACACCAGGGGGCGGGAATTAGTCAACATTTGGATGGGTTAATGGGGTTTGCATAGCGGACAGAAGAGGAGAATTCATGGCCTGAGTGAGAGCCCGAAGAGCAGGAAGTACCCAGATTGATCCGGGTGATGAGTCAGACAGTTGAGCATAGGGTTTGCAGAGGGGAGGATGGGCAGGGGGTGACAATGAGGGATATTTTGGGGCCAGACCAGGAAGATATAATTAGCTCCCTATCTTGTGAAAGGCACACAGGTCCACAAAGCAGAAAGAGGTTTTCTTTTAAACTATACAATTATTAATTTTAATGTTAACTCACAAAGGTAGCTTAGTATGACGGGAAAACCAAATAAACTGTAAATTGGAGATCTTGGAGTCCCCTGCTCTAAGTAATCTGTGGCAAACCCCAACTCTCAGCTTTCAGGAAAAATGTGAGCGCAGCCATGACGGCCTCGCCGGCCACCCAGTCTCACCATCCTGTTGCCTCTTTGCTCCCCGCCAAGTATCCTGGGTGATACTGCCTTGTTATCCCACGAGTGGGTCCGTTTTGGAAAGCACGTGATCTGTCATTTGGAGAAATCAGAGTCACTGATTTCTGCTTGTATTTCTGTACCAAAAGGAAAGAAAGAAAAAAGAAAGAGGCAAGTAATCCAAGAGAAAGTAAAAATCACTTAAAAGCAATCTCCCAATTGTTAGTAAATTCGAACAAAAATGATACCCTCTCCCCCTCCCCTAATACCAATGGCTGGCAAAGAGCAGTCAGAGAAAGCACTCCGTTCACCGAACGCTCCCTGTGTTGGAGCAGGTTTTGTGGGGCAGCCTTTGAATTCCACCACCCATAGCAGCCAAGGGAGCTTGACCAGGGCCCTGAGAGCAGAGAGCAGATGGGGAAGGCGCGAGGCTCTGGTGGGCTTTATTTGCTAGTGGGATCGCGGACAAGCCACCGGAGAGGCAGAGGATGAGCACAATGAACGGTCTACACCTCTCTTGAGTAGGCGAGTCATCACTTTCTCTTACAACACAGCACAACGCAACACAACACAACACAAAGTTAAGGACATTTTAAGAAGAAAGGCCAACGTATCTGAAAAGATTTCTCTAGAATATGCAGGATGTCTGTTAGACAGTGAGATATGCCATTTGATGGTTTAGGGTGAGGACATCATTTGAAGGGGGTGTTAAATGGAATATTTAATGCAGATTCACGGTCTGAATGGCTGGGTGATTGGAAAGCTGGCAGTAAGTAACAGAACATTTCTATAAGTCAGATGACCATTGTTTACTGAGGCCGTTTCCATTTCCTGTTGAAGAATGTACAGAGCTGAGTAGGTTTCCATTTCTTGTGGGTTTGGCAGCCATCTTCTGCCTTTTTGTATGGATAAAATGAACTTCTTCCATGTCTCTCCATTCCTCCTATTTCTGGATTATTTCCATAAGGACAGAGTGCTTTCTGGGATTGTCTGAGTCATTACATAATGAGTAGGATTCTGGCATCCTCATTTAAAAAAAAGCTATGATTATCATTAATACTATTTTTTTTGTTTTGCGGAGTTCATCCAAGCAATAATAAAAAAGCAATTAGAAATATAAAATCATGGAAACTCTCATACCGTTAAGAGGTCATTAAGCTTGGCAAGAATTGCTATATCGAAATTTCTGGTCTCATTCCTTGGTCTTTGGATTACATTTAAAAAAAACAGTGATTACATAAATTTTAATACAATAAATGATGTTTGGCTAAAATTTTTACTTGTATTTCTTTGGGGGAAAAGACAAAATCTTGTGAACTGAAGATGGAGAAGCCAAATTGACTCTTAATTACTATTTACTATTGCTTTGAATCCAATTTTTAACCACGAGAAATGATCTGTATTTTGGGAGACTGGAAGCTTATACAATTCTAGAGGGCCCGCTTTAACTTATGAATATAAAGTTAGGTATGAAATTGGATATTTCTTTAGGGTGTAGAAAAACCCACACAGCAAATCACCAATTTACAAAAACTAACAAATACAGAAAACAACAATATCCTTATTAGACGAACCCAGGATGCGCAGCTAGAATGCCTTTTTTCCCTACATTTCCTTAATTTACAATTCTGCACTTCAGGTGGTTTGAAGCCTTTTCCACAGACTGGCTTTTGCCTCCATCAGTTTCAAACACTGTCTCGCATCTTCTATCCCTGGGTACTGTGGGACTCATTCTTAGAACGATGAAACTTCTGGCCAAGTGAGTTGGCGCGGTGGTCAGGAGGATTATTCCTGGAAGCCATTCCTGCCCTGCAACTGTATAAATATGTCCCTCTAGATCCAAATTAAATGCACCCTCACCTTATCTCCTTAACTAGAATTCAGAATGCCCGTGGCCCCTGCAACTCTGCCTGACACTTCTCTGAGTGTGATGGAGGGAAGCTGGAGTAGGAAACAGAAGCCTTAATTGACTTCCGTTAAAATATCTCACCTGGGCAAGTTACCCAAGAACCTGCGCCCTTGTGAATGCACTTTTACGGCACCTCCTAGAGCCTGGGGGGTCTGTGCAGGTGAGGAGTCCAAATGATGCGAAGCCACCTCTACTGATATAGCTTACCTTTCCTAGTGACAATTTTTTTGGCAAAAGAAACGCCAGCCAGCCTGCTGTTGGAGGGTCATATGTGTCCTCTCCTGTGTCCCCCTCCTCCCAGCACCGATCGGCTACCAGCGAGGTGTTCGGCATTCGAGCTCACAGCTTTCCTTTCTCTGCTTCCTTTCCTCCCCCGGATCCTGGCTCAGTCCTGTTGATCTCAGAGTGCAGAGAGGTCCCTCCCTTGCCTTGACCACTCAACCGCCACGGCAGCAGCTTTGTGCGCTCAACCACGTTTACTGTGTGTTTTCCCAGACCTGGACCATTCGGAACCGCTCTGCTTCCAATTTCTGCTATCTGACCACAGTTTCCTACCCTCCCACGCTTACCCGTCTTCATCCTATGACCCTTACTCTCTCACACTGTAGAGCATCCCACACTCTTGAATCCTTCTGCTTCTCGTTTCTAGCAGCCCTTCTGTGACCTCTATCTTTTCCACTCTTGCAGCCTAGACTCCGAGTTCTACCACTTCAAATACTTTGTGTCTTATCTCTTCCCCTTTAGCCTCTGCGTCCAGTTGTCCATCACAAGCTCAGGGATCAGTCATTGCGTCACCCCTCGCCCCATACCTTCTCTACCAGCTCCTCTAGGCTATGTCGTGGTGTCACGTGCATGGATACGAGCTCAGGTTTCCTCCACGTTTGTAACAAACATTTATCAAGCTCTGTCTCCCTCTCTAGCCTCTGAAATATGGACATTCCCTGCCACTCCACAGATTTATTTTGGCTCAAATCAACAAGGACTTCTTAATTGACAAATCCCATGGACACTTACTGTTTTAAGTTATGGAATATATCAAACATTTTGAAGAGTACAGGTAATAACAGGACACACTCTCATATGCTCAGCGCTCAGATCCAACAAATGCTGTATTTGCTTAGGATATTTGAAATTTTTATTTGTTTAGCAATAAAATGTTACATAGATATGTTTGAAAAACTTTTCATTCAGTCTTCATCCATTTCCTTCCCTCCCTGGCTAGTTAATCGATATTATGAAGTTGGCATTTATTCAATATGTAGTGTTATCTTACGTGTTTTAAAAATTCACACAAATGGTAATGCATACAATACACCCTGTGACTTGCTTTTCTTATTCAAATTAATGTGTTCACTATTTACCCGTATTAATACAATGATAACTTGTTTATTTTAATTTCTCTAAAGTGATCTATTTTTATGAACATGCTACAGTTTATTTATCCTTTCTTCCATTGACATTCAGATTTTTTCTAGTTGTTCAATATTTAAGTAATGCAGTAAACATTAACATTAATGCAGTAAACATTCCAGTACCTGTCTCCTTGTGCACTAGTGATGAAGCTACACTTTGTAACAATATTCACAAGTTATGCCTGTCTTCACTTTTACTAGACCTCACCAAATTAGTCTCCAAATTGGTGGACCAATTTATGCGACCATTAGCAACATGGGGGTTTCCATTTTCTTGCATTCTTGCCAATACTTGGAATTTTAAAACTTTACTAACATGGATATGAAATACTACCTTACTTCGATTTACAATGACCTCATTATTAGAGAGTGTGGGTATGTTTTTGTGAATTTCCTGTTGGTATTCTTTATCCTCTTTTCTATTATGTGGGGTTCTTTCTACATTATGACTACTAATCTTTCATTACTTTGGAGTATTGCTCTGTCTTTCTGTTCTAAAAAAAACCCTGTTTCTGTGATTGACATACATACAAACAGAGGAAGTTCTTGTTCTTCAAATCATGACCTTACAATGCTATCTTGACTAGAAGTTCTGAATTTTTTTTCTACTTTATGCTGCAAATGACTTTCAAAGTAATACTTACACAGAACAGTGTCAGGAAAAATGTTGTCTATCCGTGGGGTAATCACTGATAATGTTCTGGCATGGTCTTGCCTATTTTTTCTTTCAGGGTAAATTTTTCTTTCTTTAAGACACATTTTTTGCAGTCTGTTTATTGGCTGAGCCTAATGGACATGTTCCGTCTTTCTGTTTTAGTAAATTCCTATTTATATAGATTTTATCCAAGAGGGAGATCAGCTTTTTGGAAGGCAGACGCAAAGCAGGGTGCATAGCTCATTTTGATTCCCTCATTGATTCTGTGTGCCTGCACAGGGGTGGAGTGGTCCTGGAGCAACACGACTCATCTTTCTCAGTTTGACTGGATATAACGAAAACTCAGAGTGTGGCTCCAGAAAGTGTCAGAGAGAGTGACTAGAGCTTTCCAAAGTGCCACCTTTGACTAATTCACTTACAAAGAAGATCTGGCTAAAAACACTCTAGCATCCAAGACACAAAGGCAGCATTTTAAGCAATGTACTTCTCTTCAGATTCAGAGGTTTATATATCCTAAATGTAAAAATACATAAAGATATAAGACAAGAAAAACATTCCCCAATATGAAAACATTACCACCTTCCCTCACCACCCCAAGTTCATTCTTGAACTTGCTTAGTTAAAGTGGAATTTTCAACGATGAAATAATTCAAATATTTTAAAACCTTAGACTCTCAGTAAGAGAAGTAAGATATTATTCTGTTTTGAAAGTTTGTCCCCAAGCTCTGAATGAGTGGACCATGTCTCAGAGTGTGTGTGGAACATGAAAGTCTTCCTTCAGCTGTAGCTCTCTTCTGTCAAAGGTGTTTTGTTAGCAGGTCCCTGCGAGGAATTAGTTCACAGTCCTATGCTGTTGACACATTCTTCTCTTGTCCCAGGAATATGGGTTTCAGGAATATGCTGAACTGATTCTAGAAAGGTTTGGAAGCTCTTTGCAGCCCAGTGCTTCTAGGATAAGGTTTGCTTGTGGTTTGCGCTCTTTTTTAAAAAAGTATGGCTGAAACAAGGAACTTAAGCAATTTATTGAAAATGCAAATATTGATCTGATTTGAAGTCTGTATGGCAGTTGTCCTGATTCACCTTATTTGCAAGTTCTCCGTACATACCTACCCCAGAAGTTACCTGCCTACTGTGATCCTGAACTCTCATTATTACTCCCCAGTGAGTTTTGCTGATTCAAGATAGAAAATTTTGGAAGAACACCTAGATGTTGAGTTGTTCTCTCCATCTTATGTCAGCTACGGACTGTCATCTCACAGAAACTTTAAATGGCAATCAATAATTGGGTTTCAGAAAAACTTATTTTTCACTCTTCAGAGGCATTGACTGAGTTTCCAGGCAGCAAAGCTGAGTCTGATTTGGAGCTCACTTTTCAGTGGAACCTGTTCACACACAGAGCTCTCTGTAGCTTTTTTTTCCCTGGAGTTCCCTCTCCTCCCTACTAAGTCCCCTTTTGGCTTTTTGTTAATATGTGTTATTCATTTTCCACCAGAAAATTCATCTTTGGAGCCTGGTGACAGATCTGATTCTGTATAATTGATGATGAGTATAAATTTCAGTTGCTTCTGTTCTCTGCAGTGAGGGTGGGGATGTAACATCGGTGAGGCCCAGACTCTCAGACTAAGGGCCTTTTGTGTCTTCTCAAGGTTTCAGGAAGTTTGAGTCGTTTATTTAGTGTAGCACAGTGAAGACAAAATTAGATCTGTTTCTCTAAAGCTAAGACATTTCTCTGTCTGCTTGTTACTAAAGCACTGAACCATCCCTGGACCTGATAAGGTTGGGATGCACTGTGCTCCCTTCAAGCTTATGACATTTTAACCAGGCATAGTCCAATTAACCTCTGACCTTTCTCAAGTTCATCAGGAAGTAGACTAGTACTCATTGCTAAATGCTAGGTTTGTAGTTAAAATTACACATTACCCAAAGAAAGTCTAGTAGCAGGAAATGTGTGAGAACTAATCCATAGAAACTAAAACAAACCTTTGGCTTACCTACAATTTTATTGGCATTTCCCTCTTGACTCCATTTCCCTTTAAGTCAATAAAAACCTAGGGCTGCTTGTTAAAACTTCCGCAAGGCTTTGTTGGCAGCCATGTGGTGAGCCTTCTGTTCTGTTTCTTCAGGGGTCTTTCCTGAGTCTACATGATCAAGGGAGGGCTTCTCGGAAATGCTTACGATAATCACTGTTGATGCCGTTTTTAACCTTGATTAGAACTTCCTAATGTAATGATTTTTACCTAAATGGTGGTCAAAGCACAGAGTTGGGTCCATGAACAAATTGAGCAGATGGGGTTTTGACATGGAGGTTTATCTCTGGCAAAGACCTACTCTCAGTGGTAGATACAGAACACATGTAAAACAAAAGCAATCAAATAAAAATACCATGGGCATCACTGAGGGAGATACAGGAAGACACGCAGCCTCCTATAAGAAGCCTTGGGTGACAACCGGGGGACACATTTCTATTCATGTTCTGCAATCGATTCCGACCCAAGGCCATTAACTTTTGGTCCCCCAAGGTATGTGCTTTTGAATTTCTAAACTGGAAATAATAGAGCAAGCGCAGCCTCTGTATTGGCCAGGACGTTTTGAGAGTAAGTAAAGTAATAGCTTTTTAAAGAGTAGTTCATAAACAGAAGTTCGAAGGCATAGTGGTTAAAATCCTAGGCTCTGGAGCGAGGCAAATTTGGGTTTGATTTCTACTCCCATTTCATAGCTGTGTGCTCTTTACTTCCCTAAACCTCAGTTCTAATTTGTAGAAGATGGGCAATTACGTACTCCATCAGCTGGTGAAGAAGGGCTCCAGAATGGTGTCTGCCACGCAGGAAGCATCAGGCACCTGGTGGCGAGGGCACGTGCGTGGCGTGGGTCGCTGCCTTGGCAGTGTGGATGGGGGTGTCGATAGAAACAGTCTGAAAAGTGTGAGAAACTGTTTGTCTGGGGCCCGTGGCAGGGTCTGCCGCCCCCTCCCCGCCTCAGCTTAGCGCTGAGCAAAGCAACCCAAGGGCAGCGAGGCCCTGCCTCGTGTGCCAGGCTGTCACGAGCCTCTTCCTCTGCCCCTAGCAGGTCTCCTCCCCACACCCCTTCTCCCCTCCCACCAGCACCCATCCAGGTCACATTCCTGGCAAGCTCTCACTCTCAGCTGCTCGTCAGCTAAGGTGTTGGCTGATAACAAAGCTATGAACTGATAAGGCTTAATTCCTTCAAGTGGTATTTTAAAAGGCCAGGAAGCCTTCAAGAGCTAAAGAAATAATGGAGTAATGACAGGCATTAACTCTGTGTGTGTGTGCGCGCGCGCGCGCGCGCGCGCGCGCGTGTGAGTGCGTGTGTGTGTGTGTGTGTGTGTGTGTGTGTGTGTGTGTGTGTGTGTTTCTGGGCCGGGAGCCTTGACTGTCATTAGAATAAACCCTACAGAGGTTGCCTGTGCTACCTCGGTCACAGTAAAGCAGCTTCTTCGGTCTAAAATTGACACTGATCCCACTTAGGAACTAATCGAAGCCGTGCTTTTCCTATATTGGATTCAATACACGCTACTCTTAGCCTGGGAAGCCTTAGGACAAGCATAACAAAAATACAATTTAATGAAAATGTTAAAATATTTATATGCCACAATCTTTGTGATTGAATTAGAGACTAACTCACCCCATGGTCAGAAATAGTCACAAGGACTAAAAGAAAAAAGCAAATAGCTCTTAAGGATAAATTGTTTACCAAGTATTTCAAGTTGAAGATGCCCAAGTTAAGAAAATAGTAAATAAAAGAAGGCCAAAAGTTCATAGTAGTCCTCAACTGGAATTTCGTCTCCCTCTTGCTGTGAAGAAGACGAATTGGACCAGAACAGACGGCTACTGCCTGCTACAAGCTAGACCATGCTCAGAAGATTTGAAATTCAGTAATGTCACAGTACAAGCGGGGGGAAAAGAGAAGCCTCTGGGGAACTCTCTTGTAAAAGATTTACCAATATGCAACTAATTTTGATTCAGGAAAATTGTTATTGAGTGTTGGGCTAGGATTCGTTGATGACAGTGTGGCCACAGGTAAGCATGGAGACAGCCCCATGTGTATGTGTATATTGCCTTCTAAATATTTGTCATTATATTACCTTTTTTCCTTGATCACCTACTTTATTACTTTTTTTCATGGAAAGGCATTTTATTTTAAATACAGCAGTGTGTACATGTCAATCCCAAACTCCCAGTCTATCCCTCCCCCGCCTTCCTCTCTGGTAAGCATAAATTCATTCTCTAAGTCTGTCAGTCTGTTTCTATTTTGTAAATAAGTTCATTTGTATCATTTTTTTTAGATTCTGCATATAATATCATAACACTTTCAAGGTTGCGACTAATAGTATTTTTTTTTTTTTTTGCTGTTTTCCAAATTACTCCCAGCTTTATTTTTTCATCATTCTCTGCGTGTACAAGAAGTGGGTTTTAATTTTTCAGTATTATTGAGGAAAATACTAAATTTGTATTTTTAAATCCAAATTTAAAGAAAAATGGCACTAAAACCATTATTTAATATTAGAACCATGGAAAGTAGATCAGAAATGAAGTTAGCTTACTGGTACAACTAATAGGATTTTGAATTCTATTTTGAACTATGAAAGTGAGGTGATGCTTGAGCCTCTGCTGCAATAGAAGGACACTTGCTGCGTCTCCAAGGACTTTTGGAAGGTTTCTGAGCCCACTGGGAGCAGCAGAGGTGAATTAGGAGAAGTCGTGGGAGGGATGATGTCCCTGGCCACTTTCAACCACAGTATAAGGTTCATTCATTCATTCATTCATGAAATGTGTATTGAGCTACTATGTGTGACACTTGAAAAGAATTTTGGGGCACACAGGGAGCATATAAGGCACAGGGTCCCCATGCTTACGGACGGGTGCTGTTCAGGAGAGGTCCCTGGAGCTATGCTTGGGGGATGCCACCTGTCAGGGAGGTCCAGGAAGGCTTCCTTGAGGAGACACCAGTTAGGCTGGTATCTGAGGGATGGGTAAGGATATTCAAGGAAGGGAGGAGAGAGCAGAGTGCTCAATGCAGAGGGCCCCCAGCTCCTGCAACCGGGTTGGGGAGCATTATTTATAATAATATGTTCAGCCTAAAAGTTAGGTTATAAACCATAGTATGGCAGTTGTGCTCAGCATTCTTTATTTCAACAGCTGCTTGATTTCAATACATTTATTTCTTTCAACAACTCTTAGTTTACCAGTGTGGTTGGAAAAATGTATGTCATACTGAAGGAAGTTCTATGATGACAAGAAATGTGCTCTTGAAAAGTTCACTTTTGTCCCCAAAGAGATTTTGCACAGTGTGGAAATCAGAGATACCTTATTTATCCATGAAACATGGATGTTTCTGAAGGCTTCCCCACAAATGTCACCGCCTGTCCTGCTGGGGATCTAAAGAACTTGAAATTCTAAACTAGGAGGGACAGGTGGAGGCCAAAACACTAAGTTAAAAAGAGCAAAGTTGGAGAATGTTGGAGAATCTGGCAGCTAAGTGGGCTCTAGGGCTAAACCCGAGGCAGGCTCCCACCTGCCCGTGTAGCCTGGTTGGGGCCCGCCTCCCCCAGGGAGGGTGTGTTAATTTGCTGGGACCGCCTAACAAAGTGCCACAAACTGGGTGGCTTAAAACAACAGAAGTTTATTGTCTCCCAGTTTTCGAGGCTTGATGTCTGAGATCAGGTGTTGGCAGGGCCGTGCTCCCTCTGAAACCGGGAGCATCCTTCCTGTCTCTTGCAGCTTCTGGGGGTGCCTGCCAATCTCTGGCTTGCATCTGTGTCGCTCCCTCCTTGACCTCCGTTGTCACATGACCTTCTCCCTGTTCGTCTGTGTGTTTGTCCAAATGTCCCACTTATAAGAACACTAGTCATCTTGGATTAAGAGCCCACCCTAATGACTTCATCTTAACTCGATTACGCCTGCAAAGACTCTATTTCCAAATAAGAGCACATTCTGAGGTCCTGGGCTTAGGACTTCAATGTATCTTCTTTGGGGCCACAGCTGAACCTGTGAAGTGGGTCTCGGTACAATTTCTGGCACTAAACACAGAGAATTTCTGCTCCCTGAGCCCAGGTGTTTCTCCCCAACGTGAAGAGCCATGATGTCCAGCCATGATGTCCAGCTATTGAATTTGATGTCAAATTCAACCCTAGGTGAATGGCATCACTCTCCCCAGGAACAAAGTGAGCAAAGACCCAGAAAGAGGTGAGAAGGGTCCACCAGTGGCGTTCTGCCCCCGGAAAGGAAAATCAGGAGGAAGAAGGGTCATACCTCCCCTCTCCCCCTTTTGTGTCCACTGAACATTCAAGATAACACGTGTGAACCGGAACCCATTTTCAAGGTGTTACATTCGCCATGGACTTAAGAGGCATGTTTTCTTCTGTGTGGGAAGGCTTTGCAGTTTGCTTGTAGCTTGTATTCCTGGAGAAAAGAGAGCACTGTCCCCCAATATACGTCCCGGAGAGACTGCTAAGGTACCTTGGTCAGACCATCACCCCCCTACCCAGGGCTGGTCACTGCAGTGTGGCCGCTGGGATCCTCTGGTCGGGCCTGGGGTCACATCCCTCCCACCCCCCAGAAGGTGCAGAATTGGGCAGGGGCTCAGGCCCACCTCAACCCACGAGCTTGGGTTGATAGAACAGCCTGCCCGTGAAGTCTGTCTTGGGACAAACCTTTCATAGGTTTCTATAATCTCAGTTTGGAATTACTGTGTTTAAGATCAGCGATTTTAATTGCGGTGGGAAGCATTTTGGAAAAGTGTGGGCGTGTGTTTCCTTGTCAGTGATCGGGAGGCACAACTAACATGTGGTGAGCAGGGCCCAGGGAGACTAGACATTGTGTAACACATGGGACCGTCCTGAGTGACAGAGTTCGGTATATTTGCATGAGTTTCAAACATCCCTCTTGATATCCTTATAGGGGAAAACCCTTCTCTTTTATGAACCTCCACTTTATATATGAATAAAAAGTCTATTTTGTACCATATCATATATATTGATTTTTACAGGAGTACAACTAGGAACTGTGTATAACAGGGGAAGGTAGAGTTTTATTTTTTTTCTGAACTTTATCGGGAGTTCTTCATCAAGAATGAAAATCACTTCACGAGTGGCAGTGCCCTCACAGCGTCTGGGTTACTAACCCTGACATCAGTCTGTATTTGAGGCTGTCACTTTCGTGGTGTTTCTAAGACTTCCTGATTAGATGAGCAATACATTTGCATACTGAAATACATGTGATTTTTCTCTTGCTCTTTACTATAGTTAAGTAATCATATTGATGAAATTACGTGTAGAAGAAGGTAATATTAACTGCGAATTTTGTTTCAGGGTAATAGGAGAATGCTATAAAATATTTGTAGCAAAGAGGGCTACAAATTGAGTCTGATTGTATTGAGAACCACTGATTAAATGTCTGAGCGTGTATGCTACTTCCTCAGGGACACCTTCACCGCACTCCACCCGATCCGTCTCCTCCCCTCCTCTGTGGAGGGTCAGGTGCTCTTGCTTTGTGTTTCCGTGGAGGGGCCTGTGCATCTCCTTTATGATGACTGATTTTTTAAATTACGTATCTTCCTTAACAGACTGTGTGCTTCATGAGAGTAGGGACCCTAATTACGATACGTAGTCCTAAAACAACTTCTGACGTGTAATAGTTATTTAATACACATCTGCTGGATACACGAATGATTAAATAGTCACCCTGAATAAACTTTTCTTTTCTTCTGTTTTTTGGCCGCGAGACTTGCGGGATTTTCCCTGACCAGGGGTTGAACCTGTGCCCCCTGCCATGGAAGTGTGTGCGGAGTCCTAACAACTGGGCCGCCAGTGATTTCCCTGAATATGCTTTTCTATTCTTTATTCTTAGATTTCCTGACTCCTCATAATCCCCTATTTTGACTCTGCATCTGAGTTCCTGTTGATCACTCAGTTTTTCTCTGTACGTCATGCTTTGAACTCAGCCTCCTGTTCTGGTGCCGGAAATCCTCCCAGGAACGACTTCTTGGGTGTCTCACCTTGATGTCCAGCTGGGCTCTGCAGGCCTCCGACCTCCCTTTCTTCCATCTAGATTCACCTTAATCCTACCCCACTATGCTCTACTTAACAGGTTTTCATTAACTTCCCCTCACAAGCCTTTTTTTTTTAATAACATCTTTATTGGAGTATAATTGCTCTACAATGGTGTGTTAGTTTCTGCTTTATAACAAAGTGAATCAGCCACACATATACATATATCCCCATATCTCCTCCCTCTTGCATCTCCCTCCCACCCTCCCTATCCCACCCCTCTAGGTGGTCACAAAGCACCGAGCTGATCTCCCTGTGCTATGCGGCTGCTTCCCACTACCTATCTATTTTACGTTTGGTAGTGTATATATGTCCATGCCACTCTCTCACTTCGTCCCAGCTTCCCCTTCCCCCTCCCCGTGTCCTCAAGTCCATTCTCTATGTCTGCTTCTTTATTCCTGTCCTGCCCCTAGGTTCTTCAGACCGTTTTTTCTTTTTTAGATTCCATGTATATGTGTTAGCATACGGTATTTGTTTGTCTTTTTCTGACTTACTTCACTCTGTATGACAGACTCTAAGTCCATCTACCTCACTACAAATAACTCAGTTTTGTTTTTTTATGGCTGAGTAATATTCCGTTGTATATATGTGCCACATCTTCTTTATCCATTCATCTGTCAATGGACACTTAGGTTGCTTCCATATCCTGGTTATTGTAAATAGAGCTGCAATGAACATTGTGGTACATGTCTCTTTTTGAATTATGGTCTTCTCAGGGTATATGCCCAGTAGTGGGATTGCTGGGTCATATGGTAGTTCTATTTTTAGTTTTTTAAGGAACCTCCGTACTGTTCTCCATAGTGGCTCTATCAATTTACATTCCCACCAGCAGTGCAAGAGTGTTCCCTTTTCTCCACACTGGTGTGAGGTGATACCTCATTGTAGTTTCGAATTGCATTTCTCTAATGATTAGTGATGTTGAGCATCCTTTCATGTGTTTGTTGGCAATCTGTATATCTTCTTTGGAGAAATGTCTATTTAGGTCTTCTGCCCATTTTTGGCTTGAGTTGTTTCTTTTCTTAATATTGAGCTGCATGAACTACTTGTGAATTTTGGAGATTAATCCTTTGTCAGTTGCTTCGTTTGCAAATATTTTCTCCCATTCTGAGGGTTGTCTTTTCATCTTGTTTAAGGTTTCCTTTGCTGTGCAAAAGCTTTTAAGTTTCATTAGGTCCCATTTCCTTATTTTTGTTTTTATTTCCATTTCTCTAGGAGGTGGGTCAAAAAGGATCTTGCTGTGATTTATGTCATAGAGTGTTCTGCCTATGTTTTCCTCTAAGAGTTTTATACTGTTCAGTCTTAATTTAGGTCTCTAATCCATTTTGAGTTTATTTTTGTGTATGGTGTTAGGGAGTGTTCTAATTTCATTCTTTTACATGTAGCTGTCCAGTTTCCGCAGCATCACTTAATGAAGAGTCTGTCTTTTCTCCATTGTATATTCTTGCCTCCTTTATCAAAATAAGGTGACCATATGTATGTGGGTTTATCTCTGGGCTTTCTATCCTGTCCCATTTATCTATATTTCTGTTTTTGTGCCAGTACCATACTGTCTTGATTGCTGTAGCTTTGTAGTATAGTCTGAAGTCTGGGAGCCTGATTCCTCCAGCTCCGTTTCTCTTTCTCAAGATTGCTTTGGCTATTCGGGGTCTTTTGTGTTTCCATAAAAATTCTGAAATTTTTTGTTCTAGTTCTGTGAAAAATGCCATTGGTAGTTTGATAGGGATTGCATTGAATCTGTAGATTGCTTTGGGTTACTATACTCATTTTCACAATGTTGACTCTTCCAATCCAAGAACATGGTATATCTCTCCATCTGTTTGTATCATGTTTAATTTTCTTTCATTAGTGTCTTATAGTTTTCTGCATACAGGTCTTTTGTCTCCTTAGGTAGACAAAAGGAGACTTCCTTAGGTAGGTTTATTCCTAGGTATTTTATTCTTTTTGTTGCAATGGTGGAGTATTTCCTTTATTTCTCTTTCAGATTTTCATCATTAGTGTGTAGAAATGTAAGGGATTTCTGTGCACTAATTTTGTATCCTGCTACTTTACCAAAATCATTGATTAGCTCTAGTAGTTTTCTGGTAGCATCTTTAGGATTCTCTATGTATAGTATCATGTCATCTGCAAACAGTTACAGCTTTACTTTTTCTTTTCCAGTTTGGATTCCTTTTCTTTCTTTTCCTTCTCTGATGGCTGTAGCTAAAACTTCCAAAACTATGTTGAATAAAAATGGTGAGAGTGGGCAACCTTGTCTTGTTCCTGATCTTAGAGGAAATGTTTTTCACCATTGAGAACGATATTGGTTGTGGGTTTGTCATATATGGCCTTTATTATGTTGAGATAAGTTCCCTCTATGCCTATTTTCTGGAGGGTTTTTATCATAAATGGGTGTTGAATTTTGTCAAAAGCTTTTTCTGCATCTAGTGAGATGATCATATTGTTTTTCTCCTTCAATTTTTTAATATGGTGTATCACATTGATTGATTTGCATATATTGAAGAATCCTTGTATTCCTGGGATAAACCCCACTTGATCATGGTGTCTGATCCTTTTAATGTGCTGTTGGATTCTGTTTGCTAGTATTTTGTTGAGTATTTTTGCATCCATGTTCATCAGTGATATTGGCCTGTAGTTTTCTTTCTTTGTGACGTCTTTGTCTGGTTTTGGTATCAGGGTGATGGTGGACTCGTAGAATGAGTTTGGGAGTGGTCCTCCCTCTGCTATATTTTGGAAGAGTTTGAGAAGGATAGGTGTTAGCTCTTCTCTAAATGTTTGATAGAATTCGCCTGTGAAGCCGCTGGTCCTGGACTTTTGTTTGTTGGAAGATTTTTAATCACAGTCTCAATTTCAGTGCTTGTGATTGGTCTGTTTATATTTTCCATTTCTTCCTGGTTCAGCCTCCGAAAGTTGTGCTTTTCTAAGAATTTGTCCATTTCTTCCAGGTTGTCCATTTTATTGGCATAGAGTTGCTTGTAGTAATGTCTCAGGATCCTTTGTATTTCTGCAGTGTCAGTTGTTACTTCTCCTTTTTCATTTCTAATTCTATTGATTTGAGTCTTCTCCCTTTTTTTCTTGCTGAGTCTGGCTAATGGTTTATCAATTTTGTTTATCTTCTCAAAGAACCAGCTTTTAGTTTTCTTGATCTTTGCTATTGTTTCCTTCATTTCTTTTTCATTTATTTCTGATTTGATCTTTATGATTTCTTTCCTCCTGCTAACTTTGTTTATTTTTTGTTCTTCTTTCTCTAATTGCTTGAGGTATAAGGTTAGGTTGTTTATTTGAGATGTGTCTTGTTTCTTGAGGTAGGATTATATTGCTATAAACTTCCCTCTTAGAACTGCTTTTGCTGTATCCCATAGGTTTGGGGTCATAGTGTTTTCATTGTCATTTGTTTCTAGGTATTTTTTTATTTCCTCTTTGATTTCTTCAGTGATCTCTTGGTTATTTAGTAGTGTATTGTTTAGCCTCCATGTGTCTGTATTTTTTACAGATTTTTTCCTGTAATTGATATCTAGTCTCAAAGCGTTGTGGTTGGAAAAGATACTTGAAATGATTTCAATTTTATTAAATTTACCAAGGCTTGATTTGTGACCCAAGATATGATCTATCCTGGAGAATGTTCCATGAGCACTTGAGAAGAAAGTGTATTCTGTTGTTTTTGGATGGAATGTCCTATAAATATTGAGTCCATCTTGTTTAATGTATCATTTAAAGCTTGTGTTTCCTTATTTATTTTCATTTTGGATGATCTGTCCATTGGTGTAAGTGGAGTGTTCAAGTCATCTCTCTGAAGTTGTTCTGAACTTCTAACCCATGGAGCTCCATCCTCATGTTAGACATGACAGTCTGTTCTGTGGAGGCTGCCTCCTCTAGAATTAACTTTCCTTCATCTGGACTGGAGTAATAAGTCTGATGGATTCTTTACCCTCTCACAGTCTAGTCCGGGTCAGGAAACCATTTGCAGATGACCTGACACACGTGCCCCACATCTTCAGACTCTTCTTTAGAGCTGATGACCCTCAGGAGTGTCCTCTTTTGTTAAGCGATGGGACAGTCTTCATCTGTCCTGGGAGCGGAAGGAGAGATAGCAACACGTGTGTGGGACTCTGAGTTTCCAGTCGTTGGGCTGGAAATATGTTACATGAAAGGGGTCATGCTGTGAGAAATGATCATCCCTTAATCTTACACAGGATTTGTTCCAAAATTAGTCTTATAGACTCAGACTGGAAGAATTTGACGGAGGAACGGTAGGTTTCGAAGGGCCAGCAAGGGTCCTGGAGGGAGGTGGGGGCAGACCCGCGTGGTGGTCCCTGTGGGTTGGTAGGGGGACAGTCAGGGGGACTGTGAGAGCTGAAGGGAGAGTGGCAAGAGGAAGGAGAGCCAACGAAGAGAGGCAGAAGCAACCCCAAACCAAATGTTTCCTTTTTTTTTTTTTTTTTTTTTGCGGTACGAGGTCCTCTCACCGCCGCGGCCTCTCCCGCCGCGGAGCACAGGCTCCAGACGCGCAGGTCCAGTGGCCGTGGCTCACGGGCCCAGCCGCACCGCGGCATGTGGGATCCTCCCCGGCCGGGGCACGAACCCGTGTCCCCCGCGTCGGCAGGCGGACTCCCAACCACTGCACCACCAAGGAAGCCCCCAAATGTTTCCTTTTTGAAGACAAATTCTAGAACAAACCCTGTGTAGAAAGATGATGAGGTCTTAACTGGGTAAGTATTTGTAAGAATGAAGGATCCTTATGCGTTTGCAGAACGGGGAGACCAGGAGATTCAGCCTCCGTCTCAACTCACTTCTCTGATCCCGGTGGCGCTGACGTGGGGCTGGGGATGTGAAGGCAGACACATCCTTAGTCATGAGGATGCTCCATTTTGCACAATCTCAATCAAATCGTCCTAATAACAACACATCTTTGAATTGCTTTAGTTGCTATTCACAGATATGTGTGGTGACTCTGTTTTTGATAAAGCAGACCATCTTCTGTCATTGTAACACGAAGTGGGCAATCACTGGACCGTACTACTCTGCAGATCCTTCTGCCCGCGGCAGGTTTGCTGAGTGCACCTGCGGTGACTCCCAGGCACCGGGAAAGTGCAGGGAGCCAGAGCTCCCATGAGCCGGGTGGGGGGATCTGAGCACAGTCCAAGGCAAGTGCTGCCTGACCAAACAAGCCAGTGCAGTTGCTGAATAAACAATTCCCCTCCTGCATCTGTCCAGCTAAATATTTGTACAGTGGCTGATCAAGGCGCTGTGCGTTAACTACCATGTCCAGTAGTGACGATTTACATCACTTCTTCAGGAAGATGCTCCTGGCGGACCTTTCATTTTTGCAGTTTATGCTGTGACATTGCCAGGATGTATTGTCTGCATTTGCAAAACACAGCTACAGGCTAGCTTCCATTCATGTTTATTTATACGGATGCTCTTCACACCAGGGTAACAGCAGGTCTGGCGGAACGAGAGAAACTTTTTTGCTGAAGACACACCACAGACGCTGGGACTTGAAAGAACCCCTTTGATTCTTTCTTTGACTCAACAGAGCCAAGAAAGCAGGTTGGGGAAAACAATAACTTGAAGAACCTGGATAAAGTTAATCCTTAACTTGAGACCATTAAAGCCAGGAAATGGAGGTGAATTTAAAAATCCTGTTGGCAGTGATTCTGTATTCATACTTGTAATGATTTTCCTTCTTCTCCATCTTTTCCTTTCTTCCCACAAAGATGGTGCTGGTGGGCAGGCGGGGGGAAGAGCTGAGAATAAGGTTTAATATCATGAACTGAATTCTTATCCTTAAAGTAACCTTGCCACCGGGTTTCCTGAGGTGTTGGACTCAAATCACTTTCGCTTGAACAGTTTGGCTTTCTTTTGGTTAAATTTTCTCCCCTATTGCTCCTTTATACTTGCAGGTATATGTAAATCTGGAAATCTCTGTTTCAAAAGAGGCTGATATAAACTGTTGGAAGGCTTCCACACTGAGAAAATCCTGATCTCTACAAAACCACTGATCACCATTCCCAGGCGAGGGAACAATGATTCAGCATTCATTACTAAATGATTCATAAGCAATCATGACCATTTTCAGGGAAGGAGACAATTATCAATTTCATGGACTCGTACGTGATCACGACTACTTCCAGGGACTTACAATGATCAGTGACCCATTCCCTGATTAATTAAGAGCTTCAGCTTCCCACCCATATAATATGAACAATAGTGCGCTCGCCAAGCAGCCTATTCTATTTCCTGACGACAAAGCCGCGACTGAGTGGTAATGGAAAACTCAGACCGGCTGCTCTAGCTTGCGTGCCTCTGGAGCCAAATACAGTAGTCATGGCTCAGTGGCCCCAGACTCTCAGATTTGCTAGGAGCTGGGATAATGCCCTTCTTCACAAAGCCCGCATCTAACTCGCTTTGTCTTTTAAGCCTCAGAAGCATTACTCTTAAAACTCTTTACAAATAGCCAACAGGGCAGTTTGCCAAGAGGGAAGAAATGTCTCAGGTAAAGAGCAAGTTTCTTGGTACTGATGCTCAGATGCTGATGGTCTGTTTCCCTGCTGCCTTCTTTCTTCTCTTGCACATCGGACGCTGAGTCCGCGGGTGGAGTGGGGTCACTTAAGATGGCCCCTTCCAGACTCTCCCTTCCTCTTCTCTCGAGCCTGTTAGGGTCCTGTCCCTAACCACACTTTGCGGTCATCAACAGCCCCTGGGGCCCCCCTGGCTTATCACAGTCTTTCCACCACGACTGTTACCCTCTTCCTGGTATTCGAACATCCACGAGCACCATCCTTTCAGTGTTCTGGTCTCTCAGTTCCTTGACCTCTTCTCCAAAGATCTCACTCCAGACACCACAGCTCTCCCTTGTTAATAACTGCAGTCACACCCTACAATACCGCCCATTCAGGCATCCAGTCTCCAGCCACAGCCTCCTTTCACCTCCACCTTTACTGTCCCATCGTCAGTGATACTTTGACCCACAGTTCACCTGTTCTGTTGCCTGCGTTGTCCCTCATCCCCTTCACATCTTCCTTCCCCTCCGTTCCCAGCTTAGATTCCAGTTTCATCATTATAATCATTCCCTGTATCACCATCCCTCTCCTTTTCTCTTCGAATCAGACTTACCTTGCAAAACCCAAACACTGGTTACATCCACCGTCCGTCTACTCTGTACCTGAACTGCGTGGCTAAGGGCGGCTGGAGAAAAACACACACCCGGGCTGACCAATCTAACTCTAATTCATGCCCACGAGCCTCCCATGGGCCCTCATGCACGTGGCTGGGAGACCACGTTCTCCGGTCCACTCAGTCCTCCTGGCCCTTGCCTGTGACTCTTCCTCTTCTCCTTCTAATGGATAATCTGGCTTCCCATCTAACCAGAGTGCAGAGCTGACCAGAAGAGAACTTTCACATCTCTTCATTTTCTCAGCCCACCTCCCTGCATCTGGATCAGGACCGCACGTCTTTCCTTCTGCTGCAAAAAGGCAGTTGGCCAGGACCCGGAGGCCGGAGGCAGGAGGCCTTGAAAAGCCAGACGGGACCTGGATGTGCAGAGGCTGTGAGGGGCAGCCAACGTGTGTCTCTTTAGACCTTTATCTTCAGCCAAGAGGAGGTCTCCCTCATCCACCCAGACTCTACATTTCCCCAAAGTTACAGAGTTATCCAAAAGAGGTGATCTAAACCAGCGCTGATAGGGAGTTGAATCTTGAGTTGATCACTTAAAGACAGTATTTAAACTCTAGGAGACTGTGCTATTTTTAATTAGAAAGTTTGTTTTCCCTACTACCCAGGTTGTAACTCATGAGTCATAGAAAAAGTAAGGGAGCTATATCTTTCTCGGCATATTTGAGGAACAGCAAATCCCCTGGTTCCAAGCCTTCTTGCCATCGCTTCTCTTTGGGCCCTGGGTTAAGCCCACTTAGGACATCGCGATGGTCTCTCACCGGTCCCACCTCCTGGTCTCGCCCACTCCAGGGCACCTTGCACACCACTGCCAGCCCCTCCTTCTTAGGATGCCAGGGGGAAGGCTCTAGTCCTTTGCTCACAATCCAGCCAAGGTTCACATTCAGGCCCCAGCGTTGGGCACGGCATGTAACGCCCTGCAGGGCTGGCTCCCCTCCCTCCCCGTTGCCACCTCACTGTGCGCACGTGACACTTCAGGGGTCACACCCTTCAGTCCCTGAGAATGTGCGTGTTCCCGTTTGTCTCCTTCCACTGGCCTAAGTCACCTTGACCTAGTCTGCCAGGAGAACTCCTACACATACTTCAGGCCCATCTAGTGGGTCACCTCCATTACTACCCTCCCGTGAACACCCTGGGTGGAGCTGACTGCTTTCTCTTTTTGACCCTTGTGGTACCTTGTCCACGGGCTTTTATGACAATATGTACAGCAACTTCTTTGAGTCCTTAGTTCTGTGTCTTACCCTCCTCTGAGGGCGGGACCAGTCCTGACTCGTGATGGAGCGTCAGTGTCTGGCGGAGTGTCCTGCACATAGTAAATGCTCAGTGAATATTTGTTGAGGGACAAAAATGAAAGAATCAACTCACAACGTGTTTACCTTTTTTCTAGGTCTCGGGCTTAATCACAGATTGAAGAGACAGTAAGTGTGGTAATTAAAAGAAAGTAAACAGTCAACGAACACAATGAAATGATAGCAACTAACTGACATTTAAAATCTGGTGCCAACCTACCTGACTCCTGGGAACCAAGTGAGGTTGTACGTGTAAGTCGTCACTGTCCTTCCTTTTCAAATGATGTTCACGCTTTTTAAACATTTGTTTTTAGAAATAGTAGATTATGTGGAGTGCTTCATCAAGTGTGTTCAGTAACCCATGAAAAAGAATGAAATAATGCCATTTGCAGCAACATGGATAGACCTAGAGATTATCATACTAAGTGAAGTAAGTCAGACAGAGAAAGACAAATATCATATGATATCACTTATTTGTGGAACCTAAAAAATGATACAAATGAACTTATTTACAAAACAGAAATAGACTCTCAGACAGAAAACAAACTTATGGTTACCAAAGGGGAAAGGGGTGGGGAGGGATAAATTAGGAGTTTGGGATTGACATATACCCACTACTATATATAAAATAGATAAACAACAGTGCCCTACTTTATAGCACAGAGAACTATACCCACTATCTTGTAATAACCCATAATGGAAAAGAATCTGAAAAAGTATATATAAAACATGGTACGAAAAACTCCAAACGAACTTTTTGGTCAACCCAATATAGATGGATGTATAAAGGAATCACTTTACTATATACTTGAAACTAACACAACATTGTAAATTAACTACACTCCAATAAAAAAGTGTTCAGTAACATTGACAACAGTACCAAAGAGTCAAACAGCAAAGTTGTACCGCCCATTACTAAATGAACACAAAGCGAGAAGCCATCGTTTACGTGCTGGGACGTGCAGACCCACTCGGCTGAAAGAGTCGGCTTCATCCTCTCAGGCAGTAACTGTGACCCAGGAGGGTACTGCCAGTGTGGCTGTAGTTGAAATTCTGCACTTGCTTTGCCGTGAGTCTCTGTGCTTCGTTCCACCGGTGCCTCGAGATGCTTGTCCTGTTTCATGTTGGGCGACAGCTGTGCTGGCGACAGGAGCATTGGGAGCAGGCAGTGGACTTCGTTTAAATACGGAGAAAGCCTTTCTCTCTGTCCTGTAATAAAGCCTTTTCACATTGTGTTCAACCTGATATTATCTCACTCGCTCCATTGACTATAGAATAATTATACATATGTTCCAGTCTTACAAGAATTGAATCGAGCAGCAGCTGTAAATAATTAAACGTATCCTAGCTGGGACTTGCCAGTATAAAGGTGTTGCAAATTCAAAGCCATGCGAAGGACAGGAGGACAAGCGAGTTATCGTTGCTAAGCCTACAAGTGCCAGCTTCTGGGTCTGTGCTTCTATTTCACTGGCTTGTTGCTCAGTCAAGGTCGTCTGTGGCCCCAGAGCCCCGTGGCAGGGGACAGAGGAAGACTTGCCGTGGTTTCTCCTAGCTGTCCTGTAAATGTGCAGGGGACAGGGAGACTTTTCATAGCTCACCCCAATTTATGTTTCTGGAAGGTTCTTCACAATTAGAGTCACCGTGTTGCTGCAGCGTTAGTATTAGAAGCCCACACGTACACCAGCAGGGAACATGGGCCTTTCCCAGGGGTCCTGCCTGTGGCAGCAGACACACCTCTTACCTTTTCTACTTTCAAAACCTAACCATGCGTCACTAGGTAAATTCACTTCAAAATGGGAGCACAGTTGCTACCAGATCCATCTCAAACCATTCACTTCGGTAACAGAGCTTAATTATGATCTCAGCTCAGGATAAAAGCCTCTGAGGGTCTTTGTGTCATCCCTTCTAAATTTGATTACCGACTCAGCATGAGAATTCTTGGAAGGTACTACTCTGGTAAAGACTAAATGCATAACAATTGCCTTGAAAATGAAATGATCACCAGAGAGAGAAAGAGCCTGTGTTTCGCTTTTCCTGAGTGTGACCAGGGTACTGGGATGCGGGTGGAAAGCTGGAGCCACTGGCGTTACAGGGCACCAACTCTAAAACGGCTGGAAGAGTCACAGTGGGTGTGTTCATGGGACGAATTCCCAGTCACAGAGAAGGCTGGTCCGTGCTGAAAGACGGCACAGTGAGCACAAGGCCAGAGGGGCCCTGGAAGGGGGTATTTAAAAGGCATATACCGTGCAAATTATATACACTGTAAGGATGTAAACAGCGAAAACCGCGTGTGGGTTTATATGTGGAATCTAAAATACGACACAAATGAACGTATCTACAAAACAGGAACAGAATCATGGACATAGAGAACAAACTTGTGGTTGCCAAGGGGGAGGCAGGTGGGGGAGGGATGGATTGGGAGTTTGGGATGAGCAGATGGAAACTAGTATATAGAGAATGGATAGACAACAAGGTCCTACTGTATAGCACAGGGGACTATATTCAATCTCCTGTGATAAACTGTAATGGAAAAGAATGTGAAACAGAATATATATATATATATATAACTGAGTCACTTTGCTGTGCAGCAGAAATTAACACAGCACTGTAAATCAGCTATAGTTCAATTAAAAAAAAACAACAGTGTGTGGGGAAGGATTCAATCCAAGGAAAGAATGGGGAAAGGGGTGGTGAGAAGAGGAGGGACAGCAGCTGGCTTGCGAGGGAAAGGAGGCTGACGTTTTCAAGCAAATGCAAAGGGCTGTATCTCAATTTCGCCTGGAACCAGCCTGCATCATGGCGACTGGACATTGTCTGTGCTGGGAACTTCAGCTCCAAAATCCACTTTTTCAAGAAGACCCACTGTCTCCAAGTGCCAGTCCTGCTACCTTGGCTCTCAGGTGCCAGCGATGGATGAAGAAAGACAGCTCTCGAAGGCAGCTTCTTACTGGAAAGATGCTTAAGCCCCTTGGACACCAGGCCGATTTGCCGACTAATCCACCAGGACAGCTGGTTTCTCTATTCTCTTCTGTGAATCTCTCCTGAGATGCCAAATTCAGTGGTCAAGTACTGATAGTAGAGAAATTTTTTCCTGCTTCAAGTGACAATTGTTCCTACGTTTTTCATTCCTCTGTGAGTGAGGGAGCTATTCATCCGGTTGCCTTAAGAAAAACCCTCTTATACTTGACATTATTAAAAAGCCATTATGTAACCGTATCTGAGCAGTTGCGTTCTCTTTGCATTTTTCCCTACAATTTGGAAAATTTATATGAAGTGAAATGGAGTGGTGAGTAACTAACGTTTAAAGACATTTTGCATGTGTTTATTGATTTCTCAGCCATTTATGGAAGGCCCACTATGTGTCAGTATAGACGTCAATGGAAAATCCCACTCTGGAATGTCACAGAGTTCTGGAGAGTTCTAGCACCAATTACTGAATTGGTCTGGATCTCCCCACCTTGTAAAATGACAAGGATGATACTTAAATGATCATGGTGAGAATGAAATGCTTAAAATGCTGAAAATGTCAACTACATAATAGATGTATAATGAATTTTAGATTTTCATTCAGGAGCTATGCCAGGTACAAAGGTTCAGAGAAAAACATGATTCTGATTCTTCCTCTGGGAGCACACTGTGAACCCGGGCAGGAGATGTGGCTGGGATCTGAGGGGAGTGATCAGGCCGGGCTCCCCAGGGGAGACCCCCGGTCTGGAGGTGGGGCTGCAGGGGGAAGGTCAAGTGAAACCTCTAAAGTGGCCAGTTGCCATGGTAGCAAGAGCTCTTGGGACAAAGCATTCCTGTGAAAGCAGGCCTCACTCCCCACCGGCCCAGCCTCAGAAGGAGGCGGCCGGAAGGAACTAGTGGCTGGGCTTCCAGCCCAGGGTATGGGGCCCTCGACCTCTGGAGGGTGCCTGGCAGGGCTGCTGCTCGGGGACTCTGCCGGGGCGTGCGAAGGGTTGTGCTGGGTTGAGTGTCCATTGGCTGAATGGCCACTGTCTTGGGCTGGTAGAGCCGGACAGAGGCCTGTCTTGGTGGAGGGACCACACTGGGCTCTCAGGTCTCAGATGCAGTATCAAGGCTGCAGGGCTGGCAGGTGTTCAGGAGGCCTATGGGTCAGTGGGTCTGTGGCATCTCTGATGCCCGTCAGGGCGAGTTTCCCAGCAAATGGGCAGGGACTAGATCCCAAGAGAGCAAGAAGAGATGTGGCAGGAGAAGGCCTCACCCCCAAAAGGCCTGGACTTGACAGAAAACAGCAGGCCTCCGTGCTGGCTGGCGCAACCCCTCTGTCAGGCAGCAGGCTGTGCACTGGGTGTGATGCTCAGGCCAACCTTGACTCCTGATGATTTCGGGGAAGGAAATGACATAACTCCTGCCGTGTGCTCTTTCCTCTCTGCTCTCGTGTTCCCATGACTCACCTTCCAAGAAACAGATGCGGCTTTGGTTGCGCAGGATGCGGGCAGATGGCACTCTGAATGGTGGTGGTTGATGGGAGAGGATGTCAGAGCCACCGGCCTTGGGGAAGGTCTCCGTGTCCACCGGGCTCCGGGCTCACTCCTCACATCTAAAAGGCTAGCTTCTGAGGCTAATCTGCCATTCTCACCAGGTCTTTCCTGTCCTGTGCCCCTGATGGCAATATGGCCTTGTGCCTTGTCTCCCAGGGCCCGTCAGGCCTGAAGGGTAGGAATTGGGACCATCATTTTACGGAAAAGGAAACGGAGACCCAGAGCTGGGGAGACTTGTTTGGGTTCGTAAAAGCTTGGAGGGAAGATCTGAACCCAGGCCTCTCTTAATGCCCAAAGCTCTCGTTGTCCCCAATATACTATGCTTTAACATCGTTATAAGAAATGAGCTCTGTGTTTGTTCTCTTAGAATTGGGATCTCGAGAGGCATCCAGGTCACGTGGGTGACTGTCCTGTGGGTCTCATCGGGGAGGGTTCCCAGCCATTTCCTAAGGCCCACCTCACCGAAACCTCGAATTTTCTTCTTATTCTCTAATCACTTGTCCTGACGTTGCATCAGAGGTGACCAACTCCCACCCTGTCCCCGGCCCTCTTTGACTGCACGTCCCCAGGTGGTCCCATGCTGCCGGGACTGCGTAGACTGTGGGTGCAGCCAGTTTCTCCCACCTACTTGCCTTCCCCACAGTTTGCTGCACAAGTAAAATTTCAATCATTCTCCACCATTACTGTGGCCTGAAGGAGCAGAGCCGCGGAGAGAACAATTACTAATAACGTCTGTCCCTCTAAGTCATGGCAGGCACACCAGTAAAAAGCCAGGAGTTGCTGAAATTCCTCCACTTCTGCAGATGTGTTGCCTTTCCGGGCCTGTGTGACCACGTTTGCTGCCCCTGCTGTCACTCTGCACATCCCCAGGTCTCTTTGGATGGCATTTCATGATTGCTCCCTGCAGCAATGATGGAGCTATGTCAGGGATGTCAAAGGCAATGGCTCCAACAGAAGGGAACAGCTCCAAGCAAAGGTTGTGACCCCCCCCCCCCCACCAAGGACCTTGCTTGCCACTGGAAGATGTGGTTGGAGGGTGTTTGAGGCAGACTAAATAGTTTAAAAATAATCAGGTAACTATTTTAGACAGAAGCCAAATACTTTTGTAGTGGATGAAACCTGTTAACCTATAGTCCTTTAGGAGAAAACATCATGGCTTACTCTCTGTTGGTATAACACTTAGAAAGTTCATTTCCACCTCTTACCCAAACCAAGCTCTCTAATAACATGGTTCACAAGCATATGTGTCAAATGCAACTTCTGTTAAATCAATATAGTAGATTAAATATATTAAATAACCTCACCAACAGTAGAACTGCAGAAGTTCATATGTGTAAATTTCTGTGAATTTCCATCTCTGCGTGAAGCAGGTGACGCTGCTTCTGTTCTCCAATGAGCAGCTGACGTGGCTTGGGGGAGACTTAAGGTCACAGTCGGACTCATAGTGCTGTTATTGGCATTGATGTCAGTATCACATTATCAGTGTTTCCCACCACTAGGTATTTTCATTTCTTCTTTCCTTCCTTCCTTCCTTCCTCCCTCCCTCTCACCCTCCCTCCCTCCCTCCCTTCCTTCCTTTCTACATAAAACACAATTTTTACTATATTGCTTCCATCACAGCAAATAGAGAACTTTCCAAAGGAGAAAACGAAAAGAATGAAATCTCATGCCTCTGAGAAGGTAGAGTTGCATAGGAGGCAAATGAAATTACAGCATCAGCTCTGCAAGCCAGAAACTAAGCTGTTAGGTCAGCAGCGAGATGGAGGAGGCGGGGAGAGGAGTGAGCCCAGGACTCCGCAGGCTCCAAATGTGGGTTAAAAGGGGTTGCAGGGGCGGGCTTCCCTGGTGGCGCAGTGGTTGAGAGTCCGCCTGCCGATGCAGGGGACGCGGGTTCGTGCCCCGGTCCTGGAAGATCCCACATGCCGCGGAGCGGGTGGTCCCGCGAGCCATGGCCGCTGAGCCTGCGCATGCAGAGCCTGTGCTCCGCAATGGGAGAGGCCACAACAGTGAGAGGCCCGCGTACCGCAAAAAAAAAAAAAAAAGTGGTTACAGGTTTGTAGCAGTTCCAGGTTTCTGGAAGACGTAAAAAAAAAATTATATCTGGAGGAAGCATCCTCAACTTGGGTCACAGATTTTAAACAGATGAATATCAACCAACTGTCAGCTTACAATCAAAGATCACCAAAACCATGTAGATAAGAGAAAAGAACGAGATTTCACACGAACAATAAATAACAAATTTAGACCACCAAGAACTCCAGATATTAGAATATCAGACAGAACTATAAAATAGTTGTGGATGACATGTTTAAGGAAACAAAAGGTGTCGATTTCTCCTTTTATGGCTATTAGTATTTGCTTTCTAGAAAGAAAAGAAACTAAATGGAAATTATTCATATAAAACTGTTCTGTGTAGACTTTGAATGTCTTTATATGAGTAAAATGACGGAAGAGGTTGTTTGGTCCTGGTAGGCAGGACTATTCACCGGAAAGAGATGTTTACATTTCGAAATGTTGAAATGCACAAAATAAACGATTTTATCACACTTTTAGCTAAGTGTTGAACGTTTCCAAAATTAGTAAATTCATGAGGTGGAAAGTGACCTCAGACTTTGTACCTCTTCATTGACAGATGAAGAGATGGAGGCCTAAGTGGACCAAGTTGCTGAGATCAAATAGCGAGTTAGTGGGTGAGTCACAGCAGGCACACAGCTCTTTGCCCGCGAATGAGCCATCTCTCCACAACAGCTAAATAAATTTATGCTTGTGATCATTTTGGGCAGCTCGATGGTTGCTTCCTTGTCTTCACATGGTTTTACTGTTGTAGTTTGTAAACACAAGAATATCTAAAATGGTTGGCCATTACATTTTTCTTGTATGCATTTGTTCCTTGAAGGTAACAGGAGATTCCCATGCCGGATCCCCTGCACACCAGACGGTTTATGGCTTGGAGAAGACAGTTGTCAGGTACCAACTTGCATTTAGGAAGTCTCCTTCAGCTCAAGACCATCCTGGTAGAATTACCACAGGAAACCTGGACACGAAGAAGGGGTGCTCAAGAAATCTGATTTGTAAGTGTGTACTTTCATAGCCAGGCCTGTGCTGGTGCCCCCAGAGATCGGATTCAAAGAAATTCAGGGAACATTTGTTGCCTGCTGCTCTCAAGAAGCTTGTGTTTTCTTGGGGAGGAACTATTACACATACAACTATTACACCTATTGTAAGGTAGGTAGTTGCGAATCATAGGAAGGAGAGGAAAGTTCTGAGTCTTTCTCCTCTCCCGTCCCCACCTGCCCTTCCCATCTGCAGGGGTCACTAATTAACTGGTCACATTCCAAGACCCTGGTTGGCTACTTGACGAGTAGACAAGGTCACCATGCTTAAAAGGGCATAGACACTTCCGCCACCTTCTCTTTGCTCGAGGTCACCAGGCTCGGCCCCTGTTTGCACATCCAACTTGCTCTTGCTTCCTGAGTGTGGGCTTGGGTGTCTGGGAATGCCGCTTGTAGCTGTGGTCAGTCACTTCCTGATGGCAAGATTGGGATTTGGAGGAGAAAGGAGAGGCCCTGCTTGAAGCCCAAGCCTAGATCAGCAGAGTGTCCCAGCCTCGGGGTGGGCGTTTCAAGCCCAGATGGTGCAAAAGGAGCACGCCAGTCTCTAGATTCCACGTGAGAGCATTTCTTTGGGGATCTGACCATAGAAGGGGGGATGGGCAGGGCACAATCCCAGCATTTCTCGCTCAATCTGATATCATCCCTGTTCCCTGTCACCCCTTGTGCCAGGATCAATAACAAAGTGGTGTCAGTGTTGAAACAACCAAAGACTGCTGGTTTGAGAACTGTTACAAGTAGCTGATGCGATTGTGGACAAAACATTTTCAGCATTTAGCCGAAGACGCATTATACATAAGCAAAGTCAGGATAAAAGAACACCCAGAAGTTTCTGGACTAAAAACTTCCCTTCAACAAGGGACCACGTGCCCTCCTAGAAAGCTCTAACAACACATGAATAGTGGGTATCAGCTGGTGAGGTGATGTGATTGAGTTGGGGGCGGAAATGCCCTGAGACCTGATGTAGCACAGCTGCAATGGGATTTAGAACGAATCTGTTTAACTAAAGAGCATTCGTCCTGGGACAGCAGGATGCAGGACTACAGCGATAAGGAAAGGACAACATTTTTGAAAGGGTTGAGGGATATGTATGTCCTGCTGGCAACGCCCCTCAAGGCTTTCTCTTAATCGGGCCCTTGGACTGGGAGCCACAGGAAGTTTGACAGGTGACATCTACGTGCTTCAACGTCGGGCCAGCTTTGGGGGCATGGGAGGCTGGTATGGACTGCCCAAGGCAGGCCCCTACAGGAAGCAGGGAGTTCTTAAAACATTTGTCAGCAAGTGAAGGGAAGGCCCTTTCCTCAGGTCCTTATCTCCATGGTGAACTTGGAAGAACTCAAATTGCCGTCGCCATGTGAAATTCAGGGTGAAAAATCCCACTGCTGAATGAGGTGCAGAAGCCCTGACTCTGTGTCCATGCCAGACGTGTAACAGGGTGTGTAAGGACAGCTTCCTTGAATATTTCTGTTATTTCTTTTTTAACAACTTTGCAGTTGACTCATTTATTTGCTGGATTGGGTGAGGGATAGAGAGAAGAATAGGAAAGGGAGTGAGGGCAGGGAGGGGAAAAGCGATGGATAAAGGGGAAGAGAGGGCTGCCTTCCCAATTCCTTGCTAAGAATTGATGAATGATGGTGATTAATTTGATGAATGATGGTGATTCATCTGATTTGACCTTCAAGGTGGGTGCAATAACATGGTCAAGATAAACTTGTGTGAACTATTTCCTATTTGAATTATCTTGAATACTTGGATCGTATATTTTATAAAAAGTCATATCTACCCTTTAATATTGGCTTAAATCTACCTCTTCAACAAAACCTTTTCTAAGCTTCCCAGCCAGCAAATTTTTAGTTCTCTACACTTTTTGAGCCTATTATTCACTTGAAGCTAACTGAGTGGAACTCTATTCCACATGATTATTTCCAAGGGTACATGTGTCTCACATCTCCCAGTAGATGTTTTTCTTAGGGAGGGAGGAACCATGCACGCTTCTAACATTTTCCTCATGGGCTTCCTACGCTGTGTTCTGTATAGAGAGGATGCTTAATGCCCACTTGCCAGGTGCCTGACATTTGGAAAGTTTGGCTCATTTTCAAGGCTATGCACTTTAAAGTACTGACAGAAAACCAGATTTTTCAATTCCATTTAGGTATTTCATTGTCCTGACTTCATTTTAGTAGGCGAGAGACTTATTGTCCAACGTATTGTTTTTTATTTTCTAATGTGGATAGTAATAAACCAACTCATGCAAATGTTTTGAAAAATTAGGGATGAATACATTTTGGCAACCAAAAGTAAGTACAAAGATGTTTCTTTACATTCAGGTCATATTAATGGAGATTGAGAAAATGTACCCGTTAGTATTGGTGCGAAAATGATGAGTTTAAAGTTGCACTTTTAAGTTCGTTATGTGTATAAATATTTATGCAAACCAAATTTCTAGTGACTAAACAGAAAATGACTTGGATAAAACAGATGGAATTTTGTGGATAATTCTGAGGTACAGGAGAAATTAAAAAAATTCTGAGGGCTTAAGATAGGAAGCTCTAAGGCTATAATCCTCCCAGCCTCTTGCACTCTGTTTAAATAAAGCAGATATTAATGTTGTTTAACAATTTAATTAAACAACTTTTGATTAGGTAATACAAGTGCATGGTAAAAAATTCAATGAAACAAAGTCTTTCATCTATTCCTGTCTCCCAGGTCCCGGACCCCTCCTCAGAGAACTACTCTGTTTCTTGCATTTTCTTCAGAGATATTCTCTGTGGATACAAGCATATGTCTCAACGCACCAGTTCACTTTTATGACATAAATGTTGGCATGCTGAAAAGAAAGTCCTACGCCTTGCTTTTTTTCACTTACCAATATACCTGGAGACTGTTCCACATCAATACATGGGGATCTACCGTGCTCTTTTTAGCACTGTGAAGTTCTTTGTTATAGATGGAGCGTCATTAGTCAGGCAGATAATTTCAAGGTTGTTATACAAGACACAATTTTTAGTGGGAATGTCTTCGTCAGAGCAAGTCTGGGCTTTTGATGTGCCATATGAATTATTGCTGGAGATGTATGGCTTTGTTCTCTGGAGTTTCACTCTCATTCAAGGTCGGTGTTACAACATTAACGGTTATATTCCTGGACCCTGTGCCTTCATGCTTCAATTTAGACTGGTTGTTATTCAGCCATCCTGTACTACCATCAGCCTTGAACTTGTTTTAGAAACTCCTATTTTTTGGATTTCTTATTTTTGATTCCTCCAGTAGAAATGTATGGAAGAGTTTGCAGAGATTAAATTTTTTTTAGTCCTTGAATATCTGAGAACACCTTTATTCTGTTCTCACAATAGAATGGTAATTTGGTTATAGGTACCTAGGTGAAAAATAATTTTCTCCAAAATATTTTAGGCATTAAACCAGCATTCATTATTTCTATTGAGAATTCTGATTCTCTTTCTTTGAATTAACCTATTGTTTAGCTCTAGAAGGTTTAGGAATTTCTGTCTTTGATTTTTTGACCTGTCATTATAATGTGTACCTTTTGTCTTTTGTTGTGCTGGACATTAATTTAGTGCCTTTCATCTGAAAAATTATATCCTTTGGTTCTGCAAATTTTCTTGTAATATTACTTCTATGACAATTTCATTCCATCTCTTTTTTTCTGTCTGTTTACTCTTTCTGGAACTGATATTTCTTGGGAGTTTGGTCACTGGATTCAAACCTTATCTTTTTCTATATATACTTCATTTCCTTATGGAGAATGTAAGTTCTTTGAGGGCGGAGATTTTTGTTCACTTTTTGTTCCCAATACCTTGGAACAGTGCCTGGAGCATGGGAGGTGCTCAGTAAATATTTATGGTATGTTCTTTTTCTGTTCAATATCTAGTAGATTTCTTCAAATTTATTTTCCACACAACTAATGCTTGGCTTGTGGTACGTATTATGTTACAATGTTTTCCTATGATTATTATTATTATTTCTTTCACTTGCACTTGTAGCCAATCAGTCAAACAGTCAGGATTTTACTCCTTAAATATTTCTTGAATTTGAACATTTACTTCTATTTTCTCTGCTAATACCATAGGTTGAATTAAGACCACCTCTTGCTGGTTTACTGCAAGAATTTTTTTTTCCTCTGAGAATCTCCCAGCTGTTCTGTGTTTACTCTTGCTTTCTTCTAGTTTATTCTCCATGGTGCTCCCAGAGGGATCTCCCAGAAGGCAAATCTGCTTATATCACCCACATTCTTTTTTTTTTTAGGTGGTAGGATTTTTTTTTTATTGAAGTATGGTTAATTTACAATGTTGTATTAGTTTCAGGTGTAGAGCAAAGTGATTCAGTTTATATATATATATATATATATATTTCTTTTTCATACTCTTTTCATTATGGTTTATTACAAGATACTGAATATCGTTCCCTGTGCTATACAGTAGGTCCTTGTTTTTTACCTATTTTATATACAGTAGTGTATCACTCACCTTCCTAAAACTCTTCCATGGTTTCCCTTGCTCTTGGGATAAAACCACCAGCCTACGGGCCCAACCTGATCTGGCCCCTGCCTACCTCTCCAGCCTCGTCTCTCGCCTCCCTAACCTGGAACCACCATTCTTGCTCCCAAGGGTCCTGACTGGTCTTTCATTGATTCAGGTGTGCACGCCTTTCATCCCACATGGTTTTGCAGCTTCTGTCCTCTCTGCTTGAAATGCTGTTCTCCATCCAGGGTCACCTAGTTAATCCCTCCTGCACTCACAAATGCGTATAACACCTTGCGTTTCCGTTAATGTCGCAACAGTATATAATTGATCACGTTTGTTGTCTAAGCTTGTCCCTAACCCTGGAATGACACTCTTTGAGCGCAGAACCGTGTGCGTGCCTCCTGTTCATTGTTGCCTCCTTAGTGTCTGGCGTAGTGCTTTTGCTTGGTAAATATTCCTTGAATGAATGACCTAAATATTTTGCATCAATAATTTACCTAAAATCTCAGTGACTCAAGTATGTGCTGACTTAAACAGTTTGCATTTGTATAGGGTTTTACATTTTACAAAACACTTTCACATCTGTTAGCTCACAATAGCCTAAGGGATTCGGTGTGGCAACTCTGATGATGTTGATTCTGCAGCTGAGGAAATCCAGTTAGGGTCACATAATTAATAAGAGAGGGAACATTGCCCTTGTACAAGCTACTCCATGGGTCTCCTCCACACCATTCTGGTGTTTTCTTGGGTGTCAGGACAAAGCAGCCAAGAGCATCTTTGGCTGCTATGCGTGAGAAGCCACTGCTGAATTAATACCAGTTGAGGTTCAATTTATGGTCTGAGAAATGAGACACTGGGAGAATCTCTCCAGTTTCCACGGGAGCAGGGTATTAGGCCGGTCAGAGCTGAGCTGAGAAGAAAGAGATGTGCTAGTGCCCTGAGACCTTGGTGGGAGGCCTGCGTTGGAGAAACAGTCTGTCCATTGAACCAATAGTGACGGATCACCGGCTACATGTGGTGTCTAGTATTTGGTGCTGTGGGATCCAAAAGCCATATGACCTGGTCTCTTCCTTCAAGAAGCTAAAGCAAATCACATGAGAATCCATTTAAAAATACAAATTGTACTATATGTCATATGTCAGAATACACAATACCATGTGCTATTGATTTTTTGGGAAAAATATAAATGTTAGCAAAGCTTGAACAATAAGAAAGAGACAGGTGGAAGAGACAAATGTGTTCATTAAAAGATGTTTCTTGGGAACCTATCACATGTCAAGCCTTTATCTAGGCACTGGGGATGCAGCAGTAAACAAAACGGGCCCTGTTCCTGATTTTACGGCTGTGTGAGGCTAGGGAAATAACGAATCTTAGTCTAGGGACAGTGGGGAGATGAATTTGCCCAGAACTGCACTCTCCAATAAGGTAGCCACTAGCCACGTGAGGCTATTTAAATTTAAATCCATTAAAATAAAATGAGATGAAATAGCAAAAGAATTCAGTTCCTCAGTCACACCAACCACATTGTAAGTGCTCAGCAGTAGCCTGTGGCCAGCGGCTACCATACTGGACAGAGCAGCTATAGAACATTCCATCATCACCGAAGGTTCTGTTGGACTGCACCCTCCTAGAATGTAATATTTGGGTTGAAAGCTGTCTTTAGGATGAGTGACCAGGGGCTTCCCTGGTGATCCAGCCATTAAGACTCTGTGCTTCCACTGCAAGAGGTGCGGGTTCCATCCCTGGCAGGGGAACTAAGATCCCACATGCTGTGGGTGCAGCCAAAAAAAAAAGGTTAATAACTGGTCTCAATGGAGAGACTGGATCTGGGGGAGGAGATGCTTGACCCGGAGAGAGGTCTTAACCAGGGCAGTGGTGGAGGAATGTCAAAGGGCCTTGCAGAGGGTGGGGTAGACAGAATCACGTGCAAGGGCCGCAGCCAGTGTGGACTCCGAGCTTCCCGCCCAAGGGACCAGAGAATGAAGCCACCTAAAACAGGCACTCGGAGTTTAGAGAAGGAGGAGTTTGAGGACCACGTGATGAGGACAGTTTTAGGCAGGGCTCAAAACAAGCAAGGAAGCAAGTGTGCATGTTTACCAGACAGTGGACCCCAAGAGACTGGAGAGAGAGGGGGCAGGTGTAATTGGGATAACTGGGTCCATCTGAGTTAGTCAGCTCCCGCGCCAGACAGGATTGCCCATGTCATCTTTGATCTAACTTGCCTGATTCTCTCGCTCAACTGGTGTTAAACAGGAAGGATTCGGAGACCTGGGTTTGAAAAAAAATCTTGAGCCTCAGTTCTCAAACCTACAAACAAGCATCCGGGTGATTCATTAAGATAACTGTGGTTATACGTGTCTGGCACGGTTCCTGGTCCCACGTGGGAACCCAACCATGGTGCCACCCTCCGTCTCTCCCGTGGGCGCAGACACCACCACATCCCTGGTGAACACCTGATAACTCACCTGGATTCTGCAGTTCTTTGTCTCCAGCGGAGCTGTGGCAAGCCTGCGGGACACCGCGCTCTCATTTCTGATGGAGTGACAGCGGCTCCCCAGCAGGCAGAGCAGGAGCGGGGGCAGAGAACAGGCTCAGGGCTGGTCAGTTTCCCCGGGGGCGTGGCCCGGCCCGCTCGGTTATTCTCCGTCTGTCAAATGAGGGGGCGGCGCAGGGTGGCTCCTGAGGTCCCTTCTGGGATCTCAGTGTTCTGGGCCAGGAACGATCTTAGGTTTGCTTTTAGAGTGTCAGCTAACAGATAGGTCTTTTTTTGGATCCGAGATTGAGAAGACCGCTGTGCCTCTGCAACTTGAAATGCTTTTAATAATAAAAAAAGTTATGTATTCATCTAGACACACGAAGCAGTAAACACTCAGTAATGACAGAACCAACACAGAATCAGAATTGGCCCGTTTGACCTTGCAAAGCAGTACCAGTGGGCGCGGTTCACGGAACTCCTAAAGTGGATATTGATCGAGCTCTTTTGAAAGTCGGACATTCAGAACTTCTGACGCCACCATTGAGGAAATCGGCCTCATTGATTCCATGGTGAACGACAGTGGTAGAACAATCGTGGGGAAGTAAACGAGGCACTGAGGACAGGACCAGAGAGGCCCCTGCAGCATGCAGTGCCACCCTCCCACACGCACAGAATCCAGACGCTTTTATCCTAAAGCCCAGGAATCCAAATTACGATTGGGGGTGTGGTGAGAAAAAAGTACATTTTGATGAAAATCCAATTAAAAGCGCGATTAATTGGGCACTTTGCTCGATGACTTTAAGGAGATGAGGATGAATCAAATAGGCTCTGTGCCCTGAAGGAATTTACAAGGGAGTGGGGGGTGGGTAGGTAGGAGCAAAATAAACAACAAAGGGATGAGTCCAGGTTTCCAAGGGAAGATTAGATTGAGATCAAGGCAGATAACCTGGAAGGAATATTGGAGTTACTTGCGACTGGCTTGGACCAAGGAAACCTGAGAAGAGGCAGACGGTGAGAGATGTTCTGGTTAACACCTGCACTCCACCCCACCCTCCAATATGCTTTGCTGCCCAAAACGAAATTGGAAAACTTTGGTAAGGGGTGACTTTCCTTCGTAAATCATATTTAAATGAGACAGCTGTATTTTTCTGCTTCATGCTTAGCCAAATACTATTTAATTAACCTACTTAGACTTGTTGATTGAGGTTAATTAGACCCTAGGATTGATGTTAATTGCCATTGTGAACTGCCAAAGCTATAAGCAGTACATTTTGGATTTGGTTTAAAAAAAAATGAGGTAGGGGTCTATTTTCTTCGATTGCTTGCTTTTTGTCTCTCTCCCTCCTTTAAGATAAAAAGGCACCCCCCCTTCCCTAATTGTGCTGTCCTTTGTTTTTGTTGTGGTTGATGGGTGGATGGGTTACTGAAGGGTCTGTTTCCTTTTGGTCAAGAATTCTTTAGACATAGAGGCAGTCCCTTTCTCTTGATCCCCCCCTTCTCTCTCCTTTCTGATTACACCCCACCTAACACATGCGCACGTGTGCACACATACGCACATATATGTGCACATAAGCATACACGCACACAAATGTACACACACAGCACGACCCACTCCTACTTTTCTCCCAACTTGCATGGACTTTTCTCAGGCAGCTGCACACTGTTGATCCCGGGGGGAGATTGAAGGAAGGTCTTGGCAATTTGAGGAGATCTTCAATGGAATAACAAAGATTATTAACTTTTTTGTAAAACGTATGTGTATGTGGTGGTGGTGATGTCTGAGGAGGGTAAGAGAGAGGCAAGCAGGTGTAGCAAGAGAGAAAAGAGAAAAAGCAGCATTTTCGGAGCCAGAAGGTGTGAGGGACGTGACGTTTCCCCTGTTTTATCTTGGGGATAAGAGTTCAAATTCTGAAGGACAAACTCCTGTGCCAATAACGTCTCCTCTTCAGCTTTTAGCTCTTCTTTTCCAGAAACTCAGTTCAGCTAAAGCTGTCGCATTAAAGGTTCTCTCTCCTCACACATGGAAGAGACGTAGCTATGTGTACCCAAGGCTGTGTGGATTTATACAAGATCTCTAAATACGTAGGTAATTTGGCCCTGAGCGCTGCGGGCAGTGAGCTGCTCTAGGGGGCATTTTGATGCGCCACTGCCCACGGGCTTCACGGAATCCAGCTCCTGCCACCGCCTCCCTTTCTCTCGGTAAATGACGGTTCTCTGCCACCCCTCACCCTCACCCACACCCGAGCTCTGACTCCATGGGTAGGATGGGTCTAATTCCCCTCTAATCCCTGGATTGAGGTGGGCATGTCTGGCAGACACATCAATAACAAACTAGCAACGAAGATGGCAGACAAATCTCCATCTGTTCTCTTTCTCTTATGAGGTGGACTTGAACTTCAGGAACGCTGTAGTTGTGAGACTAGAAACTAGATTGCAAAACTGGGCAGCATGGACTTTCCTAGACCGGGAGACAAAAGGCATGCTTTTGTGTATGTGTATTTATGTGTTTGTGTCTGTTGAAGTGTCTTTTTTTTTTTTTAATAACTTGATGAGTTTGGAGATATACATCCATGAACCATCACTGCAAACCATGCTGTACACATACAGATCACCTCTAAAAGTTTCCTCCCACCTCATCCTCTTTATTTACTATTATTATGTGATAAGAACACAACATAAGATCTACCCTCTTAGCAAACATTTAAGTGTACAATACAGTATTGTTAACAATGGGCTCTATGTACTGTACACAGTAGAGCTTGTTTATCTTGTGTAACTGGAACTCTGTACCCTTTGACTAGTACCTTCCCCTCTCCCCTCCCTCTGGCCCCTGGTAACCACCATTCTGCTTCTACGGATTTGATTATTTTAGATTTCACAAAAGGTGATATCACGTACTGTTTGTCCTTCTGTGACTGACTTATTTCACTTAACATAACATCCTCTAGGTTAATCCGTGTTGTTGCAAACGGCAGGCTTTCCTTCTTTTTTAAGGCTGAATAATATTTTATTGTGTGTAGGGACCACATTTTTTGTATTCATTTACCCATCAGTGGACAATGCGGTGGCGTCCATGTCTGGGCTACTGTGAATAGCTAACATCGAACGCTTGGGAAGACGAATAGAATCTTAGCATCTCATCTTGTTCTGTTACCCATCTCCCTTTTCTTCCACAGCCCACTGGCTCTTCTGCTTGTATGTGTTTTCTTAATGATCAAAAATTCTTCTGATTTTCTGGTTAATATTAAGATCCCTTGGGTAATTCTACATTGGAGTTTAGACTACATTTGGCCAAGATGATACATCTTAAAACTCTCAGTGAGGCGAGATTCAGTTTGTCTCAAAGAATCCAGCATGAACATTTTCATTTGGTTTCTGCAGAAGGCTTAATTTTTATAATATTTTCTAAATTGAAAGGATAATCATGTTTAAAAATGCATTTCTTTCTACTTAGAGTGGCCTTACCTGTGTCTTTACTAATGCAGATGTGTATGATGACAGCAACAGTTTAAAAATATTTTGAGTGTAATAATAATCTCAATAATCTTAATGGCTTAATAATCATGCCAATTCTCCTTTTTCAAATAAACAAGATTGAGATTGACGTTTGAACAACATTATAAAAGAGCTCGTTTATTTCAGTGTATGATTTAATAATTTAAGTTTTAAAACTGTATTTTTGTCTCTATCATCTTTGCGAAGTTGCTCCCTACTGTTAAGAGAAGTGGTATAAGTATTTTTGTATTTATTCAATAAACATTTTTAATGTCATTATTATATGCCAGGCCCTATGCTAGGTGCTGGGGCTTCAGAGATAAGATATAGTGTCTGGTCTCAGGAAACTCACAGGTTACAGCAGGGAATGGTCAGGGTCATGACAGACTCCTTGGCTACAGGGCAGGGGCTCCAACTATGGCTAGAGTTCTGGCGAGTGGAAAAGCTTCCTGGAGATGATAACTCTAGAGATGATTCTTGAGTAATGAGTGGAAATTAGTCAAGTTAGGGTTCAGGGTTTGCTTCCAGGAGATACTGAGGATATTTTTAACCCAAATAATGTATACATTATTCTTAGGTTTTCATGCCTTGCTATGCGTGTACAGGAAATTTCTGGAATTGTAAGATCCATGTATTTATAATTTATTTTTTATCTACTTCCCCAAACCACTTACACGGATGATGATGATGAAGATGTGTGTATGTGTACATGTGTGTACATTTACACACACTAGGAATATATGAATGAAAACTAAACACCACACAGTGAGAAGGGGGAATGAAATTAAAATTGTAGGCTAAGTTTTATAATTCAGTACTAAATATACCTGTAATTACCACTATGCCAAGATATAGATGTGTTTGTTTTTTTTGTGTGTGGTACGCGGGCCTCTCACTGCTGTGGCCTCTCCCGTTGCGGAGCACAGGCTCCGGACGCGTAGGCTCAGCGGCCATGGCTCACGGGCCCAGCCGCTCCACGGCATGGGAGCACGAACCGGGGCACGACCCGTGTCCCCTGCATCGGCAGGCGGACTCTCAACCACTGCGCCACCAGGGAAGACCATAGATGTGTTTTATATTTCTATTTGCCTAATAACGTAATTAGGTGGAACAGACTAGCTCTTGGTACTAAATTCGAAAAGGAATATATTGTGTTGATCTCTATGTAAGGGACTTCAAGCGATTCTTATTTGAAATAGCCTTTGTTTCCATGGGCTTCTAGCAACACTGAGAAGATTTCAAGCCTGTATTCTTTGGCAAGTGCCTGGAAGGCAGAGCTTCTATTGCTGATTGAAGGGATATACTAATTCATCAGACACTAGACACACAGGTAGCAAGGCTGACATTTCTTTGTGAAGGCTGAGGAGCCCTAGCTGAATACTTCCTTGTTGAGAAAGCTATTCTCACCCCAACATGAAACTTGGCTGGGGCCACACTTTCCTGATGTACAGTTTTGGATCTGCCTTGGTTTAAACCCCACTGTTCCATGCCATAAATCACGGACAAGATGACTGGGGCCTGGAGAACATCAAAGGGGCTGGTATTGCCAGTTGATCAGCCTGACCATGGAAGAACCTTGCCATGATTCCTGTGGAACAGTTGATCTCGAGTACCCCTGCCTTCGTATACTGGGAATTAGCTATGCAAGCTACCACAAGGGAACTAAACTATCCTCTAGGGTAGAGTTATTTAATATCTTTAATTTGAACAATGAAGATGGTTTGCCCCCAATCATGATTTTTGATTCCAGCATTATTTTTGAGTTATTCTTTTAGATGATCCATTTTTTTGGAGAAAAAAATGTTCACAGTAAGTCATGTCTCTAATCCATCTAAAAGCTACATCAAATTATTTAGACACAGAGAAAGAAGGGAGCTGGAAAACAGTCTTATTTCACTCCATTTGGGATTAAGATTGGATCTTTGAGAAAATTATTTCTGTCCTCTCAGATTGTTAGACTATTATTGTGTTATTATTGTTAGAATATATTATGACTAAGGCGTTGAAGGGGCAGCAATAGCTGACAGTCTCTACCAGGATCAGACAATCTGACTCATGGACAATTTCCATCTATAGAACCAGAAGCTTATAATAGATAGAGCTAATACGATGACACGCTGGATGGAGAGGAGAGGACACGTCGGATGTCTGGAAGGATTGCTTGTGTGTCTCAGGTATAAGATAAAAATATGAACATATCTCACTCTTGTAAAACACTTCTGTTACTGGGGGCTTTAATATACATCAATGCTTTTGATTTTCACAGCAGTCTTATGGAGCACAGGAGGGCAATAGGATTATCCTTGCTTTACCTATGATGGAACTGAGATGAAACTCTGAGAAGTTAAATGATATATTCATGATGACAGGGGAAATATGTAGCAAACTTGGGATTTGGACTTGGGTTTTCTGACCCCAAATCTAATGTTCTTTCTACTCTATTTAAACTGCAGTTCATTTCAAAGAAAGCTAATATAAAGTTTGGATGAATTCAGAAGTCAATTAATGGAAATTATGTACCTAAATGTTAAATTATGAATCATCGTGCAATATTCACCAACTGTAGCACTAGCGCAAGTTAAGATTAAACAAAATGAGGAACGTAGTAGTTTAAGTGTCTTCCTGGGTAAAATGAGTGTAATTAGATATTGACCTCTTTTGTGATGGGAGAGAGTATTTGTTACGATGCTCTTACGTCCTTGGGAACAATGAAAAGCTTTAGAGAACAGTTCAGAAATTCTGCTCAATTACAACAGCTGTCCAGTTCTTTCTGCTTCAGGAAACATGGTACCCAATGTTGTGATCTCAAGCAGTATGTGCCTAGGGTTGTGGTGGTCATAAAAGACATGGAAATAAGTCTCTTTGGTGGCCTGCTAGTTTAGATTCTTTATGTCTTCCTTCCATTCCAACACCTCTGGGAATGCTTAATGATATCACTGAACTTCAACAACCACCAAAGCTGTGCCCCAGAGGGACAAAGTATGCTCTGTTCCTGAAAACATTTCGAGACATCCCTGTACAAATGTGTGATGAGCTGACAGAAGAAAACCTCCGCCCTCTTATCAGAGGCTCCCCCTCCCTTCCGCAGACTTCACTTGGATATCATCTGTGTTCTCAACTGGTGTCAAAACCCACAAGCCTTTTATTTGTCTGTCTGGATTGTTGATTCTTGCTTGGCATCACAGAAAGACTTTCTCCCTTGCGCTTCCCCTCTCGCCCTCCCTTTCCCTGTTAAGAAGAGCTGTCACTACGTCAGTAACTACAAGCAACAGATCATTTTATACTTCAATCCATAAATAAACATTTCTTCCTTTGAACTTCATTAAATTTGGATGCGTTTTCATTTTGAAACAATCTGGCATCCCTATCATTGAGACATACAAAACTGTAAAGCTAGCAATTAATTTTTGTCTTTAGGAGTACTGGTGGTCTCGAAACTGTGAGTTTATGCCAACAAAAGCAAATGCAAACCTCAAACATGTAAACGTAACACTTGAATAAGAAAATCACCAAGTGTCATGCTCAGTAGCTAAAGGAGATTATATGAAACTTGTTCCTGATGGTGTCCATCAAAATTCCCAAATTCCCAGCTTGCTTAAAGAATACTGAAGTGGGAATTCTATTCCCTCAAACATTATTCATCTGAATAAAATGATGGCCCAATGAAAACCTAAAAATTAAGTTATAATTTGGCTGATCATGAAAATATTGATAATATTTACTAGCACATAGCTTTCTACTAATTGTAATACATTAAAGATCTGAGTGTTTACTAGGTACAGAGAAAAGCACTGTACCAGATCCTACAAGGAAGTTATGACAGTTTCTTCTTTCAAAGAGAATATAAACTAGTGAAGGAGAAGACACCCAACCAAAAACAATTACCTACTGACTGTAATGCTAGCTTCCTGGAGACAGAGTGGCTTCCGAAGCTGGGTCATTGCAGCTTCTGCCTTGGTGTCTTGGATTGCTCACTCTGGGGGAGACAGCCTTCTGCCAGGAGAACGCTGTCAGCCCTCTGGGGAGGGCCATGTGGGAATCACTGAGGCCCCTTGCCACAGTCAACCAGGTGAGTGGGCCATGTCACAAGTCACTCCATCCTAGTAGAGTCTTGAGATCCCTGTGACCCTGGTCAACACCTGCTGCAACCTCAGGGGAGACTCTGAGCCAGAACCCCCAGATGAGCTACTCCTGAATTCCTGATCCACAGAAACTGTGAAGGCACTTAGCAATTATTCTTGTTTTCAGCAAGCACGTTTTGGGGGTAATTTTTTATCCAACAAGAGCTAACACTGATATCTAGTATGTGGTAGGTGCTATTTTGAGGGTCAAAATGGTGATCAAAATGGGCAATGTCTGTGACCACCCCCACAAGCTTATAATTTATCAAGGAGATAATCAATTAATGAGTAAACATGGGGGAGAATTCTGGGACAATGGCAGAGTAGGAAGCACCAGGAATCTGCCTCCCCACCTAAACAACAATTGCAGTGGCGGAATCTGTCTGATGTAACCATTCTGGAACTCTGGAGTGCGCTGAAGGCTTGTAGCTTCCAGAGGGGAGACTTGGTTGGGCAAATTGAGGTTGATTTTGATCAATTTCAGCTCTCAGCACAGTAGTAGCTACCCGTGCCTCACCGCTGGCCACACAGCAGGCAGCTGTACACGTGTTCCTCTTGGAGCATCTTGAACATAGCTTGTGGGAACCAGGGTGGACAAAAAGAACCCTGCCCTCCAAACAGCAAGGATCTGGGCTCTGATGGCTGACTGCTGCTTCTGATCAGGGGTGCAGACAAAGAGCCATGGTTGTTGCATCTCCCCCATTGTTGCAAGCCCCTCGCTCTCTCGTGAAGTGAGTTCCAGAGGGATTTAAAGGGCTAGTGCCCTTCTCCTTCCCCCTCCTTTCATTTTTTCCTTTTTCCCCTTTTGGAAGCCAGACATGAAAGACTAGGGCATTAAAAAACAACCACATACATGGGGAAAGTTAGAAAGTGACTGCACATGCCCAGGGAAAGTCTCAGAAAATACCTCAGATAACCTTAAGTTTATACCTCAAGTTGATCCTTGATGCAAAGACAGACTCTGGCAAAACCCAAACAAACAAATATACAAACAACAACAACAAAAACCTAAAAAAAGAACAAAATCAGCAAACCCTGGGGAAGGGGGGAGAATCTGATTTCCAGAGTTACCACATTAGAGTCAAATGTACAGTGTCCAACAAAAAAGTTACAAGGTGTACAAAGAAACGGGGAAATATGGCCCATTCAAAGGAAAAAATAAATCAACAGAAACTCCCTGAAGGGCCTAATGACAGATATACTAGACAAAGACTTTAAACAAATGTCTTAAAGGTGCTCAAGGAACTAGAGGAAGATGTGGAGAAAGCCAAGAAAATAATGTGTGAACAAAATGGAGATATCAAGAAACAGATAGAAAACCTAAAAAGAAACCAAAAAGGTATTCTGGAGCTGAAAAGGGCAATAGCTAAAATGAACAGTTCACTAGAGAGATTCAACTGTAGATTTGAGCAGGCAGAGGAAAGAATTGGTGAACTAGCATATAGGACAATGAAAGTTATTGAGTCTCAGGAACAGAGAGAAAAAAGATTGAAGAAAAGTGAACAGAGTCTAGGATATCATCAGATGTACAAACATGCATTGTGAGAGTCCCAGAAGGATAAGAGAGAGAGAGAGAAAGGTGAGGAGAGAATATTGGAAGAAATATTGGCTAAAAACTTCCCCAATTTTATGAAAAACATGCATATAAATATCCAACTAGCTCAATGGACTCCAAGTGAGATGAACTCAAAGAGAACTATGGTGAGACACATTATAATCAAATTTTCAAAAGCAAAAAGCAAAGAGAGAATATTGAAACCAGCAAGATAGAAGCAAATCATCCCATGCAAGTGATCCTCAACAAGATCATCGGCAGATTTCTCCTCAGAAACTTTGGAGACCAGAAGACTGTGGGATGATATATTAAAAGTGCTAAAAGGAAAAACCTGTCAGTCAAGAATCCTGTATCAGGCAAGACTGTCCTTCAGAAGTGAGGAAGAAATTAAGACATTCCTGGATTAAAGAAAAGTTTTACAAGATGAAAGAATTATGGGGATGGATGGTGGCGATTGTTATGATAATATGAATGTATTTAATACCACTGAACTGTACACTTAAAGTGGTTAAGATGGTAAATGTTAAGTTCTGTGAATTTTAGCACAATAAAAGAAAAGAAAAAAAGAATAGAGTAAATATGATGGGGCCATACGTAATATTTTGACCAACAATTAAGACTGAATGTGAGACATTTCAAATGAATTGTAGTTATAAAGCTATAGGGGTCAAGAGAAGATGAAGGTGACTGCTTGACTTGAGGAGTTGGAGAACAGCTCCCGGGAGAGGTGGGCTTGAGGGGGCTTGGAGGGAAGGGCACATGTGATTTAGATAGGCTGAGCACAGGAGGAAGGGCACGCCAGGTAGAAGGAGAAAAATAAGCAAAGACAGCAAGGTGGGAACTGCCACCATGCTTGGGATGTGGCAAATGAATCAGCTGAGGCAGAATCAGGGACAGAAGCATCAGGACTTGTAAGGGAGACTTGCTGCCTGCCTAAGAAGGTCAGATTTGCACCCTGGGCAACAGAAATCATTGGAGATTTTTGAGTTGGTACATGGTGGTACAAGATTTTAAAATTGGCTTACCACTTCCAGGAGTATTTATTAATCAACTGCTCTACGTCTGCCACTCTTGCTAGGCATTTTGTGAGACCAAATTAATAATGAACCACCCTTGCCCTCAGGGGATGTATTCTCACCGGAGATATAAAATACATTCAACATGAGCAGTGGAAATCAGTATCTCTCTGCTTAAAACGAGAAGGGAGCAACATCTCAGAGGGTCAGTGTAGTTCATGGTAATAACAAATGTTTATATTGTGCCTACTATGTGTTAAAGGTTATTCCAGGGCTTTGCATGTACTAATTCAGTTAATACAACACCTACGTGACGTAGGTACCATTAGTATCCCTGTTTTACAGATGAGAAAACGGACACATGGAGAGTTAAGCAACCCACCCAACATCTGAACCAGTTGAGTAGATGAAAGGATTAAATCCAGACAGTCTGGATCCTAGGCTCTTACTAACACTATTGCCCCTCAAATAGTAGGTTAGACCTATTGATGACCGGAATATACCAACCCATTAGCTTGCTTATATCCCCCTGCATTAACCTGTTTAATTTGTAGTCAGTATAAACTGTTAGTCATTATCCAGTTTGAGAGAGTAAACCTTATATCAACTTTGCTGAACTCTTGTTTCACTGGATAAAATGCTACTGTAATTGCTTTGTAACACACTAGAAGTTGACTTAAACATAGACTGTTTCTTTTAGTGATACATTGCACACCTATTCTTTTTTCTTTTTCTTTTCACATCTTTATTGGAGTATAAATGCTTTACAATGTTGTGTTAGTTTCTGCTGTACAACAAAGTAAATCAGCTATATGTATACATATATCCCCATATCCCCTCCCTCTTGAGATTCCCTCCCACCCTCCCTATCCCATCCCTCTAGGTCGCCACAAAGCATCGAGTTGATATCCTTGTGCTATGCGGCTGCTTCCCACTAGCTATCTATTTTACGTTTGGTAGTGTATATATGTCCATGCCACTCTCTCACTTTGTCCCAGCTTCCGTTCACCCCTGTGCCCTCAAGTCTGTTCTCTACATCTGTGTCTTGATTCCTGCCCTGCCATTAGGTTCATCAGTACCGCTTTTTAAAATTCCATATATATGTGTTAGCATATGGTATTTGTTTTTCTCTTTCTGACTTGCTTCACTCTGTATGACAGATTCTAGGTCTAGCCACCTCACTACAAATAACTCAGTTTCGTTCCCTTTTATGGCTGAGTAATATTCCATTGTATATATGTGCCACATCTTCTTTATCCATTCATCTGTTGATAGACATTTACGTTGCTTCCATGTCCTGGCTATTGCAAATAGTGCTGCAATGAACATTGTGGTACATGACTCTTTTTGAATTATGGTTTTCTCAGGGTATATGCCCAGGAGTGGGATTGCTGGGTCGTATGGTAGTTCTATTTGTAGTTTTTTAAGGAACCTCCATACTGTTCTCCATAGTGGCTGTATCAATTTACATTCCCACCAACAGTGCAAGAGGGTTCCCTTTTCTCCACACCCTCTCCAGCATTTATTGTTTGTAGATTTTTTGATGATGGCCATTCTGGCTGGTGTGAGATGATATCTCATTGTAGTTTTGATTTGCATTTCTCTAATGATTAATAATGCTGAGCATTCTTTCATGTGTTTGTTGGCCATCTGTATGTCTTCTTTGGAGAAATGTCTGTTAGGTCTTCTGCCCATTTTTGGTTTGGGTTGTTTGTTTTTGTGATATTGAGCTGCATGAGCTGCTTGTATATTTTGGAGATTAATCCTTTGTCAGTTGCTTCATTTGCAAATATTTTTTCCCATTCTGAGGGCTGTCCTTTCGTCTTGTTTATGGTTTCCTTTGCTGTGCAAAAGCTTTTAAGTTTCATAATTATTTTCTTTAACATCTTTATTGAAGTACAATGTCTTTACAATGGTGTGTTAGTTTCTGCTTTATAACAAAGTGAATCAGTTATACATATATATATATCCCCATATCTCCTGCGTCTTGCGTCGCCCTCCCACCCTCCTTATCCCAAGCCTCTACGTGGTCACAAAGCACCGAGCTGATCTCCCTATGCTATGCGGCTGCTTCCCACTAGCTATGTTTTACATTTGGTAGTGTATATATGTCCATGCCACTCTCTCACGTCATCCCAGCTTCCCCTTCCCCCTCCCCGTGTCCTCAAGTCCATTCTGTACATCTGCGTCTTTATTCCATAATTATTTTTTAAAAACAGTTAGCATTGTGATGGCACTCACAGTGCAGCAGCATTGACAGCATGTATAGAATACACACGGTACGTGGACAAAGCATGGACCCAGGAGTCAGAACCCTGAGTTCTAGTTTCTGTCTTGTTGGTGGTGTGACCCTGGGAAAGTCACCTTCCTGACCCTGGTTCTGCATGGAGGGGCTCACAGGGCCTGCTGATCCCAGTTCCCACGTGAAGAAGATAAAGATGTGAACACTCCAAGAAAACCATGAACTTGGGCTGGGAACTTAATTCCCTGTAAAAAGGATCCTCTGTGAAAAGGAGAAAATTCCCTTTTTCACAGGCTTGTTTGGAGGATTCAGTGGATATTAGTTGTGAAACGCAATTGCTGAATAAACATTAGGTGCACCTAGACGGTCAGATGTTAGACACATGTAAAGTAGTAGTATTTTTACTTTTCTTGGTTGTATCTCACAACTCTCTGAAGTTTCCAGGCTGAACTGGGAAAGTTCTGGAATACCACAGTAGGGCTTGCCTAGTGTTTTCTTTCCACCAACTCGTTTTGAAAGCAGAAGTACTGGAAATATTGCATAAAAACCCAGGCTGGCTAGATTTCAAGCCCTATTTCTAGACCAGAGTGGTTTGGATCTGGTTGAATAAGATTCTGAGCATTTGGATGTGGAGACAAAACTGAACCTCAGCAAACTGAGAAATGACAAACAAACTGAAAATTAGCAAATTATGGGACGGTTTAGGGGCTATGGGCAAACGTCCATTAGCAGCTAGGATGCAATTATCAAGCATGTTTTTAGACTCTGTCCAAAGGGCCAGTTTTTGTTTTCAGTTGTTCTCTTTTGAAGTGAAATTCCTGCTTGCCTAGGACTTGGCAGCCATAGTCATTAGAAGAACAGCATATTGTGGTCAGTTCCCTGTTAAATTTCTGCTTAAAGATCATTACATTGGCAACGACTAGTTTGTGCTCACTTTATAATTCTTCTTTTTCAAAAGTTATAATACTTACTGGACTAATGACAATCTTGTTTCCTTATCATTGTTATGTGAGATTATTACATGAATTAACAAGTAATCATAATTATGTGTAATGATAAAATTATCTTGTAAAAGTTCCATTGAGTCCCTTTTCTGTACCAGACAGTGTTGAACGCCGAGGGTGGAAGTGAACGAGACCTGGGCCCTGGTGCTTTGTAGGAGAGGCAGACAAGCTGGCGGCCAATGGTGATGCAGTGGAACGTGCTCAGTGGTCCAGATGCCACTCCACCTGTGATGAAGATGGAGGTGGTTGTTTAGCATCAGTGAAGTGCCACGAGCTTCAGTGCATCTTCTCTGTCCTGTCCCCAACTCTTGCACTGTAACTCTGTTTTGCAGATGAGGAAACCGAGGCTCCCAGAAGTAACACGCAAAACCGCACGTGAATCCGTGTGTGTCCGTCCCCAGCTCTTCCCATTTGCTGTGTTTCAAAGGTGCTCCTGGGTACCCCTGGCTGCCTCTTTATACGGAAACCATGAAAAAGCTGGGCTGCTCACTGGAAGACCCATCCAGGGCTCGGTAAGGGGTGTGGATTCTTCTTGCACAAAACGATGCCCCTGGGGTAGGGGGAGGTGGGGAGAGTTTCCATTTCCGTTTATCCCGCAGGGGCAGCCCCGGCTTCTCCAGCTGCCCCTGTGTGTGCAGGAGGAAAAGCCCTGCACCAGCGGCCACCTCTGTCCTGCTCAGTCCTCGCAGGAGAGTAACATGTTACACGGTGCCGTGAATTTTTAATGACTTGAACTTGAAAAGTAGTTTCAGAAGGTGAGCAAACTACTACGTTAATTGAGCCCTGCCGCTCAGCCTTCCTCTCCCGATGTAGTTTTCAAGGAAATATGGCTGAAATGTCAGTTGTCAGACGATGAATATTTTAAAGAAAATTCTATTATGCATCCAAGGTTCACTCAGCTTGCTAATGAGAGTAATGAGGACAGTTACTTTTCGGGAGAGGAAGTGAGATCATTCTTGCCACTTACCGGGGGCTGGTTTGACAGGCATCTGCTCTGAGCACAGGGCTATGTCTGGGGAAATCACAGCCACTTGTTGTAACCTCACCCGGTAGGAAAAGCCCCACCTTACAAAGGTTGGGAGCTCTGTCTGTGGCACAGAGCTGGCTGCAAACTGTTTTTATTCTCCTTGCTGATCGTTGAGGTAGAAGCCACCACCTGATGAATATTCAACGGGTGAAGTTAAAAAAAAAAGAACATCTCTGCTCTCCTGCAAAACCCTCTGTGGCCCAAACTGAAAGAAATTCCAAAGGCAGGAGAGGAAAACCAGGCGCATCACCTTCCTCCTCGACAAGACCGCTCTCCACGGATGCTGGGAAAGTTCTGACCCAGGGAAGGTAAGGGAAATACATTTTCAAATTATCTCAGAGAAGTAGCCAGAGAGAAGAGACTCTGACCTTGAAATGAAGAGAATATGAAAAGTGAGCCAGGTGTATCCCTGTTACGGTTGCTACCTGTGATCCAGTAGAGGATGTCTGGCTTTTACCTTGAGTTTGGGATGGAGGTTTGGGCACAAAAGGGAGAAAAAGGACCGCATTGTGTTCCTGCAGGGAATGCAGCATTGCTTGGAGTCCATAAATAGCACACGACACATTTTTACAAAGGAGAAAGACAGGAAGGAATTCTTTCTCCATGAGCTGTGTTAAGAAGTCAGTTTTGCAAGTCATGCAACTCTTACTTGTCAGGCTACAATGGAAGTAGTGGGTATTTTTGCCTGTGCTGTTGCAGCAGGATTTGCTGAACCGCGTGGTTGCAGAGTGACCATAACCCATGACAAAAGGGTGAAGTCGGCACCGTCTGCGTCTCTCACTGTCCTGCCTGTGCTGGTCTCTGTTCCCCATGCCGTTCTCATGGCTGTCCCCAACTCGTCCCCTGTCATCATGGCAGCTCCCACGAGTACTACCCAGCGATGGTTTGCTTATTGTGAAAACAGCCTCAAGAGGGATAAACAACAAGGTCCTCCTGTAGAGCACAGGGAACCATAGTCAATATCCTGTGATAAACCACAATGGAAAAGAACATGAAAAAGAACATGTATGTGTGTGTGTGTATATATATATATGAATCACTTTGCTATACAGCAGAAACTAACACAACATTGTAAACCAACTACACTGCAGTAAAATAAATTTTAAAAAAAAGGAACTGAGAAGCCAGACACCCATTGAGGAAGAGTATAGAATATTCTTGATAATAAAAACTGCAGAAGGACTTCCCTGGCAGTCCAGTGGTTAAGAGTCCATGCTCCCACTGTAGGGGGCACAGGTTCGATCCCTGGTCAGGGAACTAAAATCCCGCATGCCACTTGGCATGGCCAAAAAAACAGAACAAAACAAAACAAAAAATCCAGCTGCATGGATACTGTGCTCTCTAGGTACCTGGTATTATTAGGCATACTATAGCTTGTTGAATCTGCACTGGGACACAATGGCTTATGTAAAATCTTCTTCATTTTACAAAGAAGGTAAATGGGGCTCAGAGAGCTTAAGTGTTTTGGCTGAAATCACACAGCTTTAAATGGAGCAGCTGGGGTTTGAACCCAGGCCAGTATCACCCCACAATCTGTGCTCCCCCTTTTCTCTTTCTAGGAGGAGAAGGAGGTAGACCGGTCTTAGGGTGAGGGGCTGTGGCCAGCTTCTCTGGGCAGTTGGGGAGTTAGAAGAAGCCCTTTCTCTTTTATTGCTGGTTTGTGGCTTCCTGGTCTTGGATGGTCGTAACCTGGCTTCAGGCAGCTGTGGCATCTCGGTGGCCAAGCACACAGGGGAGAGGAAAGGGGCTGTGCGTGAGGAGGTTCCAGCATCAAATCGACACCCACCCAGAAACACGGTTGCAGTGGGACTGGCCAGGAGGCTTGGGCAGGTCCCGGCAAGTAAAAGGTGGAACAGAGATGCTGGATGGCGGGAAAAATGCACACATGTGGTTCCACACTCCAAGTGTGGCAATTTAATAACAGAAACAGAGGTCCAGTTTTCACCTAAAAATACTTAACGTAGTTTTTCCAGCCCCATAAAAAGTTCTGAGTTTGTGATACAATGAAATAATGCCTCATGGAAGGGTGGCGTAACTCAGCGGCAGAGAGCAAAGCAGACTTTCTCGCCATTAGGATCTGCTGATGCAGCTTCCAGGGAGCGGAGCGTTCTAGGGAACCTAGTCATAATCACTGGTACTTACCAATTCGCTGCTCCGTGCAGACACTTCATGTATTTCATTTCCACTAGGACACAAAACAGCCCTAAGAAGAAATACTGCTTATATGTGGAATCTAAAAACAGTGATACAAATGAATTTAGTTACAAAACAGAAATAGAGGCACAGACAAAGAAAACAAACTTATGGTTACCAAAGGGGAAGGCGAAGGGTAGGGGGAGGTAGGGGAGGTGGGAGGATAAGTTAGGAGTGTGGGATGAGCAGATACACACGACTATATACAAAATAGAAAACCAACAAGGGCCAACTGTATGCACAGGGAACTATATTCAATATCTTGTGATAACCTATAAGGGAAAAGTATCTGAAAAAGAATAGACTTCTATATATGCATGACTGAATCACTTTGCTGTACGCCTAAAACAAATGCAACATTGTAAATCAACTCTACTTCCATTAAGAAATAAATAAATGAAAATGAAGAAAGAGAAAAAAAAAGAAGTAACTACTATTCCCCCATTTTCCGAAGAGGGAACTGAAACTCTAAAATGTTGATTTATTTGCCAAAGACAACACAGGGATTTAAGCAACAGGATAGGGATTTGAACTCAGACCCGACGCCAGAGCTGCATTTCTGCTAGTTCTCTGATCTTTGCTACACACAGTGGGGCTGCTTTGTAGCTTCTTTATCATTTTATCCTGTGTGTAGACGTGGTACCACCATGTCATAGGACATCCAAGGTCCCTACCCCCGTTCAGGTGACTGACATAACTCAGTTGTTCACAGTGACTGGGGTTTCCATGCCTAAACCTGGTGTTCTCCGTTGGGTCCCTCTACCTGCTCCCTGGCCTTGTGCCGGAAGGCTCCATCCCACTCCCCTGGGGACTCCACAGTGCCTCTTTTGGATGGCTTCCCTGGTCCTGGAGGGGACATCTCGTCCCACCAACAAGGCACAGAGGATCTTGCTGGGAACTCAAGTCATATTTCCCTCCTAAACTTCTCCTGGGTTGGGGAAGTGAAAATGGCCCTTGGAGTCCAAAGAAGGGAGGGAAAGGGGGGGTTAGTGAGCAGATGACTACTTCCAGAAAACCTGTGTGGGACCTGCCCTGGGTTTAGTTAGTTGTTCTCCAGTTAGGGGTTAGCCAGGGATGGCTGGGCCCTTTTGAGGTAAAGACTACAAAACTGTTGTTACCAACCAGGGTTCTTGGCCTCCTTAATCAATAGAAATTGGTCAGAGTCCCGACAAATAATTCAGGCAAGGCTTTATTGGGGCCCCTGCTGCCACAGGAGGGAGTGAGAACAAGTAACAGTTTCCCTTGCTCACTCGCTCCCTGAAGGGGGGCGAGCTTGTTCCTTATATGGGGTAAGGGTAGGGGTGTGCCCAGGAGTCGGGCCACAGGGGTGGCTTAGGTCGTTTTCCCACCCCTTTGGTGGTGTTGAGTGCAGGGGGCCTGCGCACTACCCTGCTTTTGCTCCCAGCTCTCCAGAAGTGGCAGTTGGTCTTTTTGGTCTTTTTGTATCTTGTTGTCCATAATTTGCCCCAACTGTGCACGCACACAGTTATTTTTAGTCCCTTATGGTTTCTTTGTATTTTGTTTCTGGAGGAGATGTTTGTCCAGGTGCAAGCACCACAGCAAAGTGTCCCAGGTCCCAGGTCCCAGGCTGTCTCACTGTGGCTAGCAAATTAGATACAGAGCCCGAGAAGAGGTCCATACAAGCAAGGGGCCTTGAGGCTGATGCATCATTAGCTGCACAGTTTTTACCTTGATTTTGGTGAAGAGCCTTCGAGATGTTGGAGGTAGTGGGGGATGGCTGCTCCCCACACTTGCTATCAGGTTACAATGAACTGGATTTTTCTATACAGACATTTATTAGCCAAATATTCAGGCACAAACAGTTTATCAACCTGTTCTGCACTCAGTGTAACCCCAGCTCCTGGCCTTTTAGAGGTTCCAAACCCAAAGGGTCTGTCTGTCAAGCTGGCAGCCCCCTGGAGGCGGGATTCTGTGCCTTCTGGGGGCACCAGGTGCCCGACTGCACCCTGCACTGGGGATCAGACTCCGAGTGGATCCCTCAGGGGCACCCCATGCAAGCCACGTGGTGGTGTCTTCCCAGTTCACGCACGGATGGGAGTGTCTCGAAACGGTTTTAGTGAATCCACACTGAATACCTTTAATTTCACCAGTGGAGGACAATTCCTGATATCCATCATGCTCCTTAAAAGTCACCAATTTAGCAAATGAAAACCCATTTTTGACACTTGTATGCTCATTCACAAAATGTTAGTTTTAAAAATATAGCAGTGTGTACATCTCAGATACATGTACTCAACATCCCCGTCCATCCCCATAACTCTTTTTATCTTGTAAAACTGAAACTCTGTCCCCGTTCAACACTGTCTCCCCACCTTCCCTTCCTCCTGTCTCCTGACAGCCATGATTCTATTTTCTGTCTCTATGAATTTCAGTATTCTGAGTATCTCGTATAAGTGGACTCATACAATATTTGTCCTTTTGTGACTGACTTATTTTTTTATCAGGTCCTCTAGGTTTATTCATGTTGTAGCAAGGGTCAGAATTTTCTTCCTTTTTAAGCCTAAATAATATTCCTTTGTGTGTAGATTCCACATTTTGTTTATCCATTCATCCTTTGATGGACACATGGGCTGCTTCTGCCTCTAGGCTCTTGTGAAGGATGTGCTACAGATATCTCTTCCAGATCCAGCTTTCAGTTCTTTGGGGGTATATAACCGGAAGTGGGATTGCTTGATCATATGGGAATTCTAATTTTCATTTTTTTGTGGAATCGCCAGACTGTTCTGCAAACTGTCCATTTTGGTGCAATACCAATAACAGAAGGACTCCGCGTATGGGTCTCTCTGACTCAGGGCTGCAGAACCTCTCTGAACAGGGCATTCCAGAGAGCACGTAGGAGCTGACCATTCCTAAAATGAATGAGTAAACTCACTGCTTCTTACTGAGATATTACAGCTGGTAACTCACAGCTGCATGAAATTCTGTTTTCACAAACAGAATGGGAAGCCCTTTGGCAATAGAGATCAAGTCTAGTACTTCTTTATTTCTTTCCTTTGCCTTAGAATAGTTATTCATTTGAAAGAGGCAGATTGGCAAGAAAGAGCACTGACTCGAGGTGGAAAACCCTTCTGTTTTTCCAGTTCAGGTCTCGAGTCTTTTCTTTCTGTGATAAGGGAATCTTGGGCAATTTCTCCTCCTTGAAACTACAGAAGTCCCATCCAGACCTTACAAGGATGATGTGTTGTTCAAATACCACAGCTGAGAGCCCGGGTCCATCTCTCCTACATGAGTGTCGTCGCTCACTGACAGTGGTTTTCTGAGGGAGAAAAAGGTGGGATTTCTTGATTCACGATTTACATCCAGATATGCTGCCCCCCCAGCCACCTGAGCTCATTCCCCCAAGTCACACAGAGTGGAGGACAGCTCTTGCAGGGCAGTTTGAGGCAGAAGCCCCCACCCTTTGTTCTCATCTGACTGGGAGATTTGATGGCATGGGGGAGGGGAGGCAGGGGAAAGGAGGAGGGGTAGCAGGGGTAGGTGGAGCTGAGTTTCCTCTTCAGATTCTGGGATGACAGCTCAAGCTGTCACCTCAGCCTGTCTCAGCTGCTTAGTGTTTCGCTGCTCCATCTTACTCTCCAATTAATGGCTCTAATCAGTGACTTAAGCGTGTATCAGATCAAAGGACAAAAACCAGAGCCCTGGGCCCTGCCTGGCAGGCTGTAGCTTACACTGAGGTTTGTTGCAGAGACTTTGACTAACATTTTTCTGGGGAAAAAAGTAAGACATCTCCTCTTTGTTTTTGTTTTGTTTTTTTTTTAAAATTTATTTATTTATTTATGGCTGTGTTGGCTCTTCGTTTCTGTGCGAGGCTTTCTCTAGTTGTGGCAAGTGGGGGCCACACCTCATCGCGGTGCGTGGGCCGCTCACTGTCGCGGCCTCTCTTGTTGCGGAGCACAGGCTCCAGACGCGCAGGCTCAGTAATTATGGCTCACGGGGCTAGTTGCTCCACGGTATGTGGGATCTTCCCAGACCAGGGCTCGAACCCGTGTCCCCTGCATTGGCAGGCAGATTCTCAACCACTGCGCCACCAGGGAAGCCCTCCTCTTTGTTTTTAATTAATGCAGTCACCAGTTTTTTCATCCCAAAGTATCACATGCAGAAAATGAAAGAAGTCCTTGTATAAATAATCAGAAAAAAAAAAAAAGTTCTGTCTATTAGTAATGGAAAGCATTTTCAAGGTAGGCGTGGCACCTCCTGCAGGTGAGATCTCGCAAAAATCATACCATAAATTATAGATTTGTCCAAGTCTTTTTGCAATAGGATATTAAGAGTCTTGTATTAATATCTTACCTTGTGTTGTAAAGAAAAAGAAAAATATATATAAGAAGCTTTTATCTAGCTTATCACATGAGTCCTTCTGACTCAACTAAAATGCAAAGTCTCCTAGCTTTTTCTTTGAGTTGTTTTCTTGTTTTAGTTTGGTTACAGCCTTGAAAAGGATTCTGTGAAAAACATTATTCTAGGGATTTGTGTTTGTTCTCTCACCAGTTTCTCTGGAAAACTTGACCAGGGATGTGCAATGGATGATTTCATTTCATTTGACCTGTCAGATCTGAATCCTTAGCCAGAGACAGGATGGAGGAGCTGAGTGTCCTCCAGCGATTTGCCAGGTGGAGTATTAACTGTCAGTCACCGGGGTGGGAAGCTAGGAGCTCAGGCCCTTTTGGGGACGGTTTATTTCCTTTGGGTCTGTTGTGTTAAATCTCCTGAAATGTGCTAGTTGGAGCACGCCATCTTTAACTCCCGTTCTCGCTGTGAGATGCGTCCCTAGGACTTGCCAAGAGAAGTCAAACTGATTTTACATCCCTCAGCAGCATTGCCTGACCGCTAGTTGCTACCTACTTTTTATTCTTCCAGAAGAGGCTTCCTCAGTACTCAACCCCACCTCACAATCTCACATCGCCAAACCTGTGACTTCATTGAGTTTCCCACCTGTGACTCCTCTCTTTCTTTAGCAGATTTGGTAATGGACTTGAAACAAACAGGGTACAGTGGCAGGCAGTCAGGACACGAACCCACTGGAATCCGTTCTTTCCTTGTAACGTTGTGCTTGGACGTACGTCAGCCCATCTGTGCATTGCAGCCCTTGTAAGAAGTTGGCAGGGAGGGTATGTTTTTTGCTACCACAACTGTTATGGACTGAATGTTTGTATCTCTCCCAGATTGATATGTTGAAGCCCTCCCCCCTCCCCTACGGTGATGGTATCAGGAGATGGGGCCTCTGGGGAGGTGATTAGGACTAGATGGGGTCATGAGGGTGGAGCTCTCATGAATGGGATTAGTGCCCTTACAGGAGTCCTGGGAGCTGGCTTCCCTCTCTGCTCTCTGCCATGTGAGGACACAAGTGAAGTCAGCAGTCTGCACCCTGGAAAGAGGGTTCTCACCAGAACCTGACCATTCAGGCACCCTGATCTCAGAAGTCCAGCCTCCAGAACCATGAGAAATAAGTTTCTATTGTTTCTACTAAAGTTTCTACTAAAGCCACCAGTTTCTAGTACTCTGTTTTAGAGCCTGCGCTGACAGAGACACCAGTTTTACAGATGGAGACGTTGCTGAAGGTCACGTGTCCAGCAAAAGACCAGCCCAGCTCGAATGGGGAGGGACTTCTGGGTCCTTCCATGATGTGACACTGCCTCTTGGAAATTGGTGTTAGAAGGTCCGAGGAATAAACGGTTGATGTGAAATCAAAAGACACAGGTTTGAGTGCAGGTCTGGTTACCTCCTACTCCTATGCCCTGAACCCCTGTTCCATTTTCTGTCCCTGTGGGAAAGTACAGGATCACTGGAGGGATCGAATAAAATTGCATGGTGACAAGCTTGTAACGATCCCTCCACCCCTCCACAAAACCCCACAAAGCTATTAAAAATGTTTAAGTTGCCCGCATTTTGCATCTGACAAGCTCATTAATTAAGCACTCTCTGTACAAGGGGTGGTCTGGAAGGAGAGAGGGGAGAAAGCCTGGGTGCAAGAGCTCTGGGAATGCTGCTGCCTTGGTCTTTATGGTTTTAGCAATAACAAAAGAGGAGACCTTAACAAAGAAAGCAAAGAACTTCCCATGATATCAAGTAGTTCCTTTATTTGTAAATGAATGGATGGAATAATTAAAGAAAAATCACAACTGCTTTCTTAGAACGTGAATTCACTGATTTGTCAGCAAATACTTAACGATGATGCAATATATACCAGCCACCGTTCCAGGGGCAAGTTGAAAGCAGCACAGACAAGCTCCTTTCTCTTCTGGGTCTTACCTTCCAGTGAGGGAACAGAGACAATAAAGAAATCATGCAAGAGTACACAAGAAATCACTAGTGTTGTGATGAGGAAAAAAAAAAAAAACTAGGGAGAGGCCAGCTAGAAAGACCGGGAGGCTTCCTTAGATTGGAAGGCGAGAGAAGGCGTCTGGGAGGAGGTGATGTTTGTACCACATCCTGAATAAGGAGGCAGCCATGCGAGCAAGGGGGAGATCAAGCAGCCAGGGAGTCAGACAGGCACCTTGACTCTCTGTGCCAATGGAGAGAAACATTGAAATGAGCATTCTAAAATTGTGGCTCATTCAAAAGTGATACATGTTTGTCCTTGAATATATTGTTAAAGATACACATCCAGAAGGCTGATGCATTCTCCTCATCTTGCATCTCAGAAACTCAGATTTGGTTCACTACTCCAGGTCCTGCCTGGGCAGGTGCAGAAGGCGTATGGGGTGTCTGTGAAAACACACGGTTACAAGCCTGGTGCAACCACAGTCCCCACGGAGTGAGACTTGTGAGATGTCCTGAAGGTTTAGGCTTCCTGAAGGGAGTGCCTTATTCTCTCTGTTTAGGAGGAGAAGGATAGAGGCTGAGAAGTTAGCTTAGGTTGAATGAAGACGCAAGTTTGGCCATAGCAACTGGCAAGCAAAGTCTGGGGCCAATGACCAGATAGGTTTGGCTGAAGCAAGAGGTTTTCCGAGGGACTAAAGAGAAAGGACCATAGTGAAAGAGGATGGGGGTTTGATGGAGGGCATCCAAGGGTGAGCCGAGGCACTTGGATTTCACAGGGCAGGCGGTGGAGGGCCTTGGTAGTGCTTGGAAGTGGGTTTGTTGTAGATGGGACACCCACACGTGTCCATCTCCCTGGAGGAGGATGCCCAGAGAGCCTGTTTCCTCCCTCTCACCCCCATCACTCCCCTTCATCCCTCCCGTACCAGTCGGGCCAGTCCGGGAAGCTGGGCTCATGCCTCACTTGCCTGGTTAAATAGGCTCCTCCTTTCAGATGTAATGGTCCCCTCCCCTGAGCGCCCAGGTTTACAAGGCAAAGGTCTCCATGACAAAGGCATAGCGGAACTATCCAGTAGAATTTACGCCCAGCCATGCCAGAGAAAGCTAATGTTTGGAGTGTCCATCAGTTAGTGGAAATTCGGGACTAGCCTCATGCTCGGGTCAGTCTTGGAAGGTAAACAGAAGCTTCCATCTGACAGAAAACAAACAGAGGCTTAGAAACCAGTCTGGCACTCAGCAGTCGGTGGACATTGGTCAGGGATCTGGTTTCCTTGCTTACTCCCTTTCAAAAGTTAAAGTTGCCCTGCGATATTTGTCACTTAAAAGCTTTCACTGCTTTCTCATTTCTTTTTTTTTTTTATTAATTAACTAATTTATTTATTTTTCGCTGCTTTGGGGCTTCGTTGCTGCATGCGGGCTTTCTCCAGTTGTGGCGAGCGGGGGCTACTCTTAATTGCAGTACGCAGGCTTCTCATTGCGGTGGCTTCTCTTGTTGCGGAGCACAGACTCTAGGCACGCGTGTTCAGTAGTTGTGGCTCGCGGGCTCTAGAGCACAGGCTCAGTAGTTGTGGCACACGGGTTTAGTTGCTCCGCGGCAGGTGAGATCTTCCCGGACCACGGCTCAAACCCGTGTCCCCTGCACTGGCAGGCGGATTCTTAACCACTGAGCCACCAGGGAAGTTCTGCTTTCTCATTTCTATACTGACTTGCCCTCGTACACTCTCTCTCTTTCTCATTATCTGTCACCCTACAGTTTTTCCTGGGATGAAATTCAGTCCTACTACATTCCCAAAGCCACTGCAACCTCATGCAGAGATCAGGAGGGGTAACTGGGCCTCCCGTATCTGGTCTTCTTTTAGTAGAGATGTGATTAAGCCTCAAACCTAAAGCTGGAGAAAAAAAAAAGTAATTCTAGCTACAGTTATTTTCCAATCGCCTTGCAAATCTCTCTCTCCTTCTCTGTCATTCATTCACAAAAATAAACAGCTTGCTTTTAAAATTCTTTTGTCTTGGTGGCTCTTTTCAGGAATTTGGGGTGTAGCTCTCAAGTGGCACCTCTAAATTCCAGTTCCTCTGCCACACTCGCCATGCAACTGTAGGTGAGCCATGATTCTTTAGTAAATGGGAGGATGTATTTCAGGAAGGCTGCTGTGGTTTCTGTCAGCAGCTGTTGAGGGGAAATGCACACCATAGTCTTAGCTGTAATACTTACCAGTATGTCTCTATGATTGTAATATAGCAACTCATACCATACTAAATGGTCACCAAAGGAAACGTATGCTTGGTTTGCACTACTTCAAAGAAAAGTAACCTCAAGTGAATTCTATTCGATTTTAAAAGTACCTAAAGATTTCATGTAAGCATTTCTGTCTCTGTTAATATGCTGATCAGGCAAAATTACAAACTAGCTAGTTATATACCCTCACATCTCCTTTGGGAGCCCTCCTTCCCCACATTCAAAGCTGAACCTCCTTTTCTGTGCCAAGTACTCTCATTCTGCTCAAACCCATCTGGGCAGAAAATAAGTGACGGATTATTTGAACAAATAGCCAAACGCATATTCAGAGCTAAGTGATCTGATAAGATAATCCAATTCACCCAGAAGTGAGACTCACTAATAAGCATATGTCTCTGAGAAGTGTCAGTACCCTAGAAAAGGTAAAGCAACAATAATAACAAAAGAAAAAAGAAAGAAAGAAAGACAGACAGACAGAAAGAAAGAAAGACAGAAAGAAAGAAAGAAAGAAAGAAAGAAAGAAAGAAAGGAAAAAGAAAGAAAGAAAGAAAGAAAAGGATACATTCATGAGATTAGTCATTGGAACATTATTTGCAATAGCAAAAGATTGGAAACAACTCAAATATTTATCAATACAGGCAGAACTAGTTGAAAACTGTGATACGTATACGCAATGGAGTACTAGACAGCTATAAAAAGAAATGAGAAATGTTTTCATATGCTGTTATAAATTAATCTTTAAGATATTTTATTAAGTGAAAAAAGTAATATTAAAAAAACCCTGTATATAATATACTACCTTATAATTGAGAAAGGAAGGATAAGAATGCATATATATATGTACATGTATAAATATCCATACATATATATTTACATATAATAAAGATACATATTTATATATAATAATCCCAAACCTAACAAAAATCACTCAAGTGGGAAAGAAGAAAGAGAACGGAGAAGACAGAGAAGGTAGACTTCTCTGAATGTACTGTGCTTTGGAGCTGCAATTTAGAAACCAACTGAGTGTTTTATCAAATAATAAAACAAAATTAAATTTAATAAGCAATTCCTAAAAAGAAAACCAAAATGAATAAGTGAACCCAGCCAGGTATCAAATTGATGGCATAACCACACTGAGGAGAGTGATTTCAAATGGCTTTAAACTCTAATTTGTCTATACATCCCTAGAGAATTATACCCTAAAAACAAAACAAAACCGTTAAAAAATCTTGAATGGGTTTTAGTAATCATATCGTTAGGAATAATATTGATGTTGCTAGTCTAAACTTACTAAAGACATATTATCAGGTAGAGCAATCACATTGATTTTGTTAACGTCATTAGGAACTAATCTCAGTGTAAGAAAAAAGGTGTACAAATGTAAAATCATAGGGATTAAGTAAGAACCCTGGAATCCTAAATTTTAATTGGTAACCTTGGTATGAGCTCATGAAGTAATTTCTCTTTAAAAAAAAATGTATACCCTGGTTCAGCCCTAGACCTAGAGATAATGACCAACTCATTATTAACAAGTGCTTTTGTGGGCAGGTTGTTGTCTCCAGCATCACATTTCACATCTGAGAGCTAGCATTTCTTAGATAAATGGCTGATTCCAGGTCTGGGCAAAAAATATAAAAGATGAACAAGTAAGTAAGTTATCAAAAGTTATATCGAAAGGAACTTCAAGCTGACTTGAAGAGGCTACCACTGGTGAAAGACAGGGCAACTTGAGTATTGATAAGAATAATAGTGGCAATGGACTGGAATATACCAAACGTATAAATCAATGAAATCATAGTAATACTAATAAAAGATTCTTTTAGGGGTGCTTATGAACCAACTGGTGACTTAATTTTGGGGGGCTGCTGCATCGCATGCCTTGCAGGATCTCAGTTCCCTGACCAGGGATTGAACCTGGGCCCCCTGCAGTGAAAGTGGCCCTAACCACTGGGCCACCAGGGAAGTCTCACTGGGGACTTAAGAAACTAGTAAGTAGAGGAAGAGAGTCAAGAACATTTGGTTTCTCAGAGGTACGCTTATCCTGTGTCTTCCACCTCTTCGGTGAAAGAGGAATAATAGAACAAAAATATGATTCTGTGATCCTGAATGAATTAATGGATCCAGCCAATAATCATCAATGGCAGCTAACGTCACAGCATGAGAGACAATCTGGTATTTTGTGTCTCTTGATGGAAGTACACACTACCACGTATGAAGTATTGTTGCCAAGAGATGGAACCTGAACTTGATCAAATATCTAGACTTAATTACCAGGAAATACAGGGGACAGTGGAATACATTCCATGACACCACGCAGATGCAATCAGCAAAACCCCAAACCTGAGAATCTTTACAGCTTTTTCAATGAATACATTGCAAAGAAAAATGGAGGGAAAGAGGGAAACATACACAAGTGACGTAAGAGACATATCAACCGTCTGTAATGGGTGGTCCCTGTTTAAGTTCTACATAAAAAAAAAAAAACAACCCGGGCTTCCCTGGTGGCGCAGTGGTTGAGAGTCCGCCTGCCGATGCAGGGGACATGGGTTCGTGCCCCGGTCCGGGAAGATCCCACATGCCGTGGAGCGGCTGGGCCCGTGAGCCATGGCCGCTGAGCCTTCGCGTCCGGAGCCTGTGCTCCGCAACGGGAGAGGCCACAACAGTGAGAGGCCTGTGTACCGCAAAAAAAAAAAAAAAAAAAAAAAATGAAGTCTTTTAAGACACTCCAGGAAATTAGGACACTAAATGGATTTTTGATGATGTTGAGGCATTATTGTTCAGTTTATTTCTGGTGTGATAATAGTGTGGTATGTTTTAAAAAACAAGTCCTTCTAGAGATTCAAACAGAAGCCCTTACTTGTAAGTACTTACTTATTTTATATACTCACTTATATAATATCCTATTATTATGGGTATGCCTTGGGGGGGCGGGTACTAATCCAGTAGCATGTGGGTTGGTGGGGTTTTATTATATTATTCTCTCTGCTTTTGTGTATGTTTGAAACTTCTCATAATAAAACAGTTAAAAATAGTAGAACAGAGAGAGGGAAAACAATTTGACCCAGAGAATAGATAGCAGTCCTTTCAGTCCGTGGAGGCGCCAGGAAGAATGCTTTCCTGGGGCCCTCAAATCATACAGAAGTGGCCAAATGGTCTGCTTTTGCCAGACATCCCTGCGCAGGAAGTTCGTCTTTGACAGCTCTATTTCACTGTGTTCTTCTGAGTCCCTAAAAATTGGTGTCTGTGACTCTCTGCACAGCCCTGGCGAACCCCACGTGGGCTGTTCATCAAGTTTGCTGAACTGTCACAGAGTCTAGGGGTCACTGATCCCCCCCGGACTCTGCTCAGCGCTATTGATTCCTGCCTGCTGCCCTGTGGTCTTGTGACCTCCTGCAATGCCTGGTGGCCTGCGTTTCCTGCCCCTCAAGGAGCACTCTTGCCTGCTCCGTGGTTTCCCGTGCTGCAGGGAGTGCAGTGTGATACCTAATAAAATCTCCAGCAACAATAGGGTTCAGGGTTGGCCCCCGCTGCAGAGGAGTTAAGCCTTATCTGCTTTCAGCACCACTCTCCCCGTGGTACTTAGCCAGACTTGTGGAAGGTTTTCAGAGCAATCGTTTTGCAAGCTGTTGCTGCTAACCCTGGCTCTAGCCCCAGAGGCGACCTTTCTCCAGGCTGCATTATTTATGTGTATCCTGCAGCCTCACTAGGGAAGTGTGTTTTGGCCCCCAAACAAAGATTACTGTCTCCTCGATGACCTCAAAATACTTCCTTGCACATGGCTGTCCACTGGGATGCTTTGCTGAAGTTTGCTGACTTTTTATTTTAGTTGCTTGAGACTGTTTCATTCCTAAGGTACCAGGGGCATCACTTGGGGGATCAATTGTATGGATACTTAGTACAAATAATTTTAACAATACGTGCTACAGATATGGGTCTAATTTTCAAAGCCGAGTCCCAGAAGTCTCTGGAGCCATGGACAGTGGTACTGACCAAGGTAAAGAGGACAGAATGTATTCTAGGATTTGGAACTAGTATGGTGTAGTAGTTAGGACCATGGCCATTGGCAGGCCTGACATGGGTTTAGAAATGAGCTCTGCCATGGCAGTGTGATTTTGAAAAATCGGCAAACTCCACAGAGCTTGAGTTTCCTTAGCTTGATTATAATACTTGTCTTGGGGCAGGGGTGTTGTTGGAAAGAGTAGAAGAGAGAGACATGATGGGTACGTTTACCACAGACTGACTGCTCATTATATAGTAATTATTCAGATAGTATTACAAACTAATCACAGTACATAGTCACAGTTCTTACAATGACAGTTTTCAAAACTCATAGCACTACATACACACGTCTAATATAACTCAATATTTATATACTGTAATTATGTACTGTAATTTATGTACTGTAATTTATGTACTGTAATTATTTTATTGAATAGTTTCCTATCCTACACTAAATGGCAGACACTGGCTCTTATTTATTTATTTTTCTCCCTAGTATTCAGCATGTGCCTTGGTACCTAACAGGTACTCAATATTTGTTGCTGGAATGAATGGTTGCCATGCTTACGAGGAAGAAGTGAAACTGCCTGTTTTTAGTCATAAGACACAGCGCGTATGTGCACACTCATGGACCTCCACATCCATGATAAAAAAACTGACATTTTCCAAGCACTGGATTTGCTGTTACTTCTCTTAGAAGTGGCTACAGAAGGTGACTTCGGGGGTTCCTGTGAACCTTTGCTCCTTCTTCTCTACACTGGGAAGAATATAGAGTGAGGCCGTGCACAGGCTCAGAGGAAAATGAGCTGCTGTTTTTCACATCCATAAAGGCTGCCGAACTGTGGTCAGAAGGACATTAATTTTGTGGTTTTCCTTGTAGTATGTGGGCTTCCATAATTTTATATTTATAGCCTAGGATTTTCTGGGATTTTTCTCAGATGCTCTGACTTTAGTGTTTTGTTCTTCTGGGGTGTCAGAAAGGGAGCACCTCATGTTTGAGGTGCACCTGTGATGGTGTAGTCAGGTCAGTGGAGAATCTTGCATCAGACTCATAACTGAGATGGGGGGCAAAGGCAGCTTGATCAGGCTTTCTCTATAAAAACATAACTTTTGTTAAAATAAGAACATACCCATCAATAATGTAACCATCAATCCTTAATTAACTGCAGTCACATGATTATTTACTTAGATTGAAAACACTATTTGAAGCAAGATTTAAAGAAATATATCTATTCTTTCTTCTTGACTCTACAGGTTTCGTAAGGCTCACCCACTTTATACCCTAGGGATTGGATGTATTCCCTAGACCATGCCTCTCTTCTGGGCAGAGACCCTCTGCTGACTCGACCAGGTCCCCCTGCAGTTAGCAGAGCCTTCCAGTGCTCCGAGGGGGGTCTGGGTGTGAGTCAAGTTCTCCTGTCTATTTACTGACTGTAAAATGACACCATAAGTTAACAAAACACAAAAAATACTTCCATAGCCTTTTATTCCAGGCACACAAGAAAAGCATAAAAACTTACTGCCTCAATCTACCCTTGTTCCCCTACAGGTGTAACACCTTAAAATACTTCAAATTTTTCTGGGAATAATTTAATCTCCCATTGCACTTTTTTCCACTGTGCATTTATATCTTTAAACACACACACACACACACACACACACACACACACACACACACACACACACACACACCCCAACCACAACCACAACCCAATAATTAGATGGAATTTCAATCTTTTCTGGCATTTTAAAAACTTTTAGTGTCCACATTACTTTTTCAAGGAAGGAAGCATCTCTGAAGCATGCAGAAACTTTGCTCCAGGACCATTTCCTGCGGATACAAATCAGCACCTTGTTGGATGGAGACAGATTTTCCTAAATTTCAGAAAGTCAGCTTCAGTAACTTCCAAGTTCTTCTCTTTTGGAGACCTTATTAGTTTAAGTCACTTCCATGTTTTCTAAAGAAACACACCTAGTGTATATAAAATATACAACTTTAAAAGCAGATTCCCATATTGCTGTCTCCAAAGACTGAGACGTGTTCTGTACATTGTGCCAATTCCACCATGGTAGCATTGATTCTGTTATTTTCCCAGGAGGATGAGGAAATAGAGGAACAGGAGCATATATATCATATGATTTAGATGCAACCTTTATTGACAAACCCAAGTGATGACTTCAAGGCATTGGCGGAGGAAGTCCAGGAGCGACGTCCTGATCAAACATCCTCAACTAAAGTCAGGCTTCTGCGTAAATGTTATTATGTGTCACTGCTGGATTTCTCCTTTAGCACAACTGAAAATAAATTGCTTATATTGTACCCGTTATCCCACCTTAAATGAAATTCCTCTAATATTGCAGAAGTAGGGCTGCCTTGCCCCTGAAAAATTGTGAAGTAGATAAAGTTTATTTTTGCTACCATCTTACCATCCCTCTCCTCTGTCCTGATTTCCTGTAGTCATTCCTCAGGCTCTAGCCTGTGTCCGATTCCCAAGGGCCTCCTTGCTGTCAGTTAATAGGTTTCGATGCTCTTATTCTTCTCAGAGTTTTTTGCATTTTAATAAGGCCCCCAGGGATTAAAATGCCTCCAAAACCAAAAGAGTGAATCTCTAATGGTGGAATTTTAGGTGTCTATGACAGGCGTGGTGGGAGATTTTATGGGGAGGGTTCTCTCAGAAGGCAAACACCCTGACAGCCTTCAACTCCACTGACTTGGTACGGTTGGCCCTACAAAGGAGGACAGGAATGTGAATTAATCAGCAAGGAAGTACTGAACTTTATTGAAAAGAAAACCTTAAACCTTTGTTAATTATAACAATGTTTTAATGAGTTTTCCAATAAATGAATATATGGTAACACTGGAAGCATTCTCCAGCTGGGAAAATTATACAATATCTTAGGGAAAGTCTCTTTAGTGTCGGTGCAGTGGGAAATCTGAGATTTTTGAGATGGAAATGCTTCGTAATCTGTGTTCCAGTTCTTATCCTCTTACCGAAGGAAGCAATCACGTTGACACAGAGTAGAATCCTGGGATTAACTCTTAGGTACAGGCCTGAAATGATAATAGTAAACCTCATACTGAACTGTTGTTTCCAACATACATTTTGTACATGGGTAAAAGAGAAAAAAGCCCGAATATTCTTCTCACCATTGTCTAGCCCAAGAGGATGTCAGATTCCTGCACTCTATCTGGACCGCTCTATCGCCCTTTTTTTTCTCCCCCTGCTAAGTAAACAGTGGAGCTTCATCCATTATTCAGCTATCGGAGACTGCCAGGATTTTCTGGCTGTGGAACTTGGGAGTTCTTACATTTCTTTAAAAATGTGGAAAAATGTATTTGCAAAACTGCTGGAAAGGGAAATGAAGAAAGATATCAACTCCTGCAATATAATTAATCCTTGTATCTCCCCCAGAGGGCTGACTTGAGTTTTTCTTTAGTAATGGGAATTTAGTTTTATTTCTTTTTTTGGTTGTCATTATTCACACTTAACTACCTGTGGCAAGTTCTAGGGAGGAGAGAGACTATTGTAAACAGGTTTGGGGCACAGAGGAAAGAAGGGCTTTTAAATGATGCCTTGTGAGAACCAGCACAGAGTAGCCAGCCGTGCCCAGCTCTACCTTAGAGCTGTAAACACGGCCGCTCCCAGCCAACCAAGTGTTACAAATTCTCCTTTTACAGCTCTGGGGAAGGCTTCCTATAATGTTTTCCACATTGAATGCTGAAGTTTGAAGTCTTCTTTTGGAGAGATTTTCCAGGTCAAAAGTTGCAGGTATAAGAATATTGAAAGGAATGTAAAATCTTGTGCATGTAAATATATATATTTTATTGCTTTCATCTTTGCAGCCAGGGATGGTGACCTCTACACTTGGAGGCACAGAACACGCCTCACAGGGAGGGGACTGAAATACACCAGGTTTGAGGAGATGAGAGCAGGAGCCTCCCAGACACTTGAAATGGACCCCAGTCTCCACTTCCGGCTGATGGCTTCTGTAGGCTTCTGAGAAACCACAGAGCCTGAAGTGCTGTCTTGCTTACATTTTTCTGCCATCGGTGGTGGGGAGAGGGTGCAAAGGGCTCTGGACGTACAGACAGAAGACCCGGTTTAAGGTCAGCAATTCCATTTGCTGTGCCTTCTATAGCGGACATCTTCAGCTAGGGGATTCACCACACCCTCACATTTTGTAAAAGATTTTTTGTTTTTGGTAAATTACGGAACGCTATTGGAGTATAAGGTATTCGAATGATGGAAAGTCAGCACAATCTACATCAATGAAACTGGAATGTATTATTAAATGTGATAGAGCGCACTTAGAATAGACATAGGTGAGCCCACTGGTACACGACGAAAAGGAAGCGAACTCATGCCCCCCCTTTTTTTTTTGACAAAATGATTACTGTTAGAGGACTGTATGACTGTAAACTTGATGTAATCATAATTTTAAAAATCATGGAAAAATTCTCTCATGGTGGAATGTAGGTGTTCAGGTAGAAATAATGCTGACACTCAGGAAGCACTTGGTATATGTAGGGAAAAATATTGAAAGGAGAGATCCATAGCTTGTGAACAGCCATACATCAAAGCCGGTATCATTAGCTCAAAGAGAAGAGGGTCTTGGGGAAAGTGACAGAGTCTTGTATATTTCACTATATTTTTCAATGGCTGCTTGAAGACAAAGAAGGTGTCTGTGCAGGTCCAGGCGGACTGGACAATACGATTGATGAACAATCAAGATTTAACAGAGTCCAATGGAAACAAATACCTGAGCACTCATAAGTCAGGTACAAGGGGGAGGGTGTATAAAGAGAAATATTGGGGATTCTTACAATTTAATGGGGAGATAAAAGCATAAACAACTAAAATGAGGTGCAATAAGTAAGACAGATAATATGAGACTTATGATTTAAGAATGACGTTATATGCGTGAAAGGAGTCAGAAGGTACAAACTTCCAGTTACAAAATAAGTAAGTCATGGGGATGTAACGTACAGCATGACGACTAAAGTTAACAATACTGTATTGCATATTTGAAAGTTGCTAAGAGAGTACATCTTAAACACTCTCATCACAAGAAAAGAATTCTGTAACTCTGTATGGTGATGGATACTAACTAAACTTATTGTGGTGACCATTTCACAATATATACAAATATTCAATTACTATGTTGTATAATTGAAACCAATATAATGTTATATGTCAATTATACGTCAATAAAAAAGAACAATAATATAATAATATATATTATATAACATAATTATTATGTAATTAATAGTAATTATATACTATATGTTATATATTATGTATACTATTTATAAATACTATGGTAGAGGTATCTTATCTTTGTTGGTAACTGCAAATTTAATGGAGATAATGATAAATTTTAACATTTGGCTGAAACAGTCAGTTGTGCAAATAAGAACTGAGAAAATTTGCTTTATCAGATATTCATGTGAAATGGAGGTTGAAGGTTTTTGTTAACAAGGAAGCTTTACTTTAACCAGCAGTGTAAATTAGTTACTGAAAAGGATAATGACCGAGTTGATAAAAGCATATTGCCCAAAAAAAAAATTAAAAAAAATAAATAAATAAAAAATAAAATAAAAGCATATTGCCCAGGTCAAAGAAGTTAAAAATCCTTCAGCACTCTAAAATGACCAGACCCAAGATGAGGGACTGTAGTCTTGAGAAAGGTGATGAAGGATAAGTGTCTAGGGCATAAAGGGATGATTTGGAAGGGACAGGGTAACAGCATTAAATGGGTCATCAGGCATCTCAATGACTGTACCCATTTTAATTCATAGAGGTGACCTAAATGACAACATAGAGAGGCTAATGAGAGTGAAAGGTTTTCACAACTTACAGTTCCCGAGAGTAGGGGCTGGCATGCCTTACAGGGCCACACAGGAAAGCACTGGTATTAATCAAGAGGCAGCAAAGAGTGAGGGGAAAGCATTGGCCTTTATTGTGTTTTCCATGGGAAAGACAAGGCAGAGCAGGGGAAACAGCTTAGGACTGGCCAGTTTGAACAATCCCAGCAGGCTTTGCAGCCTGGGGGTGTCCCTAGTTGTCTGGTACATGGCTGTAGTTGATTTAGGGCAGGGGACATATTGGCTTGGTGGGTGAGAGTTCAATAACAGAGGTTGTTGTGGGTATGGACTCGTGATCTGTTAGTTTGTATATGAAAAGCATGTTCTTAGGGATTAACTAGCCCTGGAAGGGGCAGTCTCCCAGCCTCGCCCCTCTGGCCAGCTAGCTCCTCAAGATGTCAAAATATCATAAAACATAGAAAATAAAAAAGTATGATTAATACGGCAGGGTCCAAACTGTAGCTCCAGGGTAAGAACTAGGAATCATGAGGAGAAGCTTTGGGGAGACAGGTTTTAGGGGAAAAAAGAAATCTTTCTATGAAATAGAGCCATCTAAAAGTGGAACAGATGTCTTTGTCAAATAGGGAATGTCTGAATCCAGATATATTTTGAGATGGAAAAGCCAGGTCATTCATGTTGCAGGTAAGATTTCTTCAATGACTGGGAGGCAGGAATAAGGTCCAACTCATAGATTCTATTATTCTGTAGTTAATTGTGTGCTTTGTGTATGAAGGAAATTGTATGGTAATTGTTTCCCTTCATGTTCTACTCCTTAACTTCTCAGGGGTAGAACTAATTTAAAAAGACTAAAATTTAGCAGTGGGAATAAATGGCAGGTTTTTTTAACATAGTTGTAATAACTGGGGCTCTGATGGGGAGGGTTGGAAGCAAAGCCACTGGAAAAAGAACCCCTATTTTAGTGCCAGTTAAGTGGAAGCCAAGTGGCCAAAAGCCTTAGTTAAAAACAATGGGCTGACCTTGAGTTCTCTTGAGAAACTAGGGATTATAAGATTTGTGTTGGCAGCGTCCTTCTATGAGGTCATTCTTCCACTAGAAATTTATAGAGCCTTTGCTTTGCCTAGTCCATCGGGGACTTCACAGTGTGTCAGGACCATCTTTTGAACCAGTTTATCTATTAGTTCTCATTTAAATGTGCTCCCATTAAATATTAAAAGACTCTAATGCTTAGTAAGAGTCTCAGTTTCCTCTTTCATAAAATGAAGGGGTTGTACTAGAATGATCTATACATTTCCTTTGATCCTAAAATTTCTTGACTCCACCATGCTGTTCTTTGAGGTACTCTTAAAAAGTCTGCTCCTTGGATCGATTCAAGTCACACGAACTGAACCTAATGTATAGCACAGGGATCTCTATTCAATACTCTGTAATGACCTGGGAATAGAATCTAAAAAGAGTGGAGATATATATATATATATATATATATGTATGTATGTATAACTGATTCACTTTGCTGTACAGCAGAAACTAACATAACATTGTAAATCAACTATACTCTAACAAAAATTAATTTTAAAAAATGTCATACAAGCTAGTCTTTGTGGCTGGCAGTAGACTGTGTGTCTGTCCAGCATTGTTCAGGTGGTCTGTGTGTGTAGCATGGCTCTTATTTATAACCAAAGAAGCTGAGACTCAGGCAGATTAACCAAGTGTCCAAAATCACACAGCTAACAAGGGGAAGATTAGGAGAAGCTAACTTTGCCTGTGTAACTCTCTCTGTCTTATCGCAGAGTCCTGTGTTATAGGGATGAGCATCAAAAGCATTCAGTGAGTGATGTTGGGACGGCCATTCTTTGTTTGACAGTAAAGTCACTGTCTTCTGGCTTGGAAGTGTTGATCACTGCATCTGACATCTGAGAATTGAAGTTTGGGACTCTGGTTCCTTTGCATCCCTCCCCAGTTAAGAGTTTGTTTTTTTTCTGGCTAGGGTGTGAAAAGGAGAAAGCAGAAAGGAGAAAAGTTATACTGGAAAATTCATGGAGGTATTTGGATTTTTCTTCCATTGAATTATGTTTTTTCTCTCCACAAGTTCTATACCATTTTTTGTTTGCTCCAGTTCTACTTAAGGCAAGAAGAAAACACTTTCACTGCTAAAATTCTGTTTTGATATGCACGGACAGGCACCTGCCTTGCTTTTAAAATTCATGTGAGCTCAGGATACCTTTCAGATTGGGTATTTTATGGCTGTGAAGATTATTTGAGAATCCTGGACATGCAGGATTCAATTAGGGCGTTTGAACTCCTATCCAATGCTAGGAAACAGGCTCTTTCCATTTGTGGGTCTTCTGATACTCATAGAAATGATAGGAAATTAGCGTCTCTTCTCAGACATGGGTTACTGTCTCTCCATTCATTTTTATGAATCATGCGGTCCCCATAACTGAAAATGTGCCACTGAGTGTGTTATTGCCATGAAAACCCCCCAACCCTACTTATTTTACAATCAACAATTCAATTGTGTGGGATATGGTTCTTTGTAATGCACGAAAGTTTGGCAGCAGGAGGCTCCGTCAGTGCTATGAATTGGTGATATTTAGGCACAAACGTCTGTTGAATTGTCTGGATTTTAGATACTAACCAACAGGGCTACACGGTTATTGCAGCCACGTGCTCAGAATTAAACGCGGAGGGGGAAGTTAGATTAATCATTCTCGAACCTGGGGAATTCAGTATATAGGTCTGCTTTTACTGTGTATGCCTTTATTTTCAAAAACTTAATGAACGTTTTTCACATCTGATTTCCACTATATACTTGTGAAAAAGAACTTTGAGATGTGTGTGTGTGTGCACACATGACACAGTTTTGAGGGGAGCAGGATGGGGCCAGTGAGACAGCAAAGTGGTTAGGCATATAGGTTTTAAAGTTAGATAACTTTTGGGCAGGAATACCTCACTTTTATTAACTGCAAAATGGAGTAATAAAATGGCCTATTTCATAAGGTCTTACAAGAATTAAGTAAGATAGTTAATGCATGTAACGTACTTAGTGTCATACCTGGCACAGGGCACACACCCATGTTTCCATAATTAAATGAAACGCTAGTTGCTCTTCTTTATCAGTATTCATCATCATCACCACCATCATCATAACCATCATCATCACCATCATCATCATCATCATAACCATCATCACCACCATCATCACCATCATCATCACCACCATCATCATCACCATCATCATCACCACCATCATCATCATCATCATCATCTCCATCATCACCACCATCATCATCACCATCAACACCATCTCCTTTGTTACGGTATTTCAAAACACAAAAGAGCTTTGAAACCCTTTGGGAATAGCTTTCTTCTTTAAATTTATCTTCTAATTGATATTTACTGCATTAGGAGCAAATGAAGTAGTGTATATATGAGTGCGATCATGAATGTAAGTATATGTGTATGTTTTAGCAGATCCACGTGTTAAAAACTCCATTTGGTCTTATTAGACTTCACGTAAATTAATTGCTTCATTTGTTGAACTAATGCCTGGTATTCAGGCAGGATAATTTCTTTTCTCCCTTTTACATATACAAATAAACTATTGAATATGTTGTTCCAGTGAATGCTAAAATAATGACTAATACACAAGGGGCCAATTTAGCAGGAACCCTTCATCATGGCTTCCTGCAACTGGACCCCCACTGGAAACATGTAAAAATAAATCAGTGATTGCAGATAACGGAGCGCTGGAGAACGCAGACCAAGGGAAACCAGCCCCCAACCTATATCTTCTCAATATAGGTTTTAAGAAACTGAAGTTGTCTTGCTTTATCTTTGTCTTTCCTTTTCCACTTCTCTTGACTCACACCCCACCTAGCAATTCATAATGGCCAGAATGCTCAGTAAATTAAGAACCATTTTCTCCCCTCTGGTTGGAACTGATGTTCAATGCTTAGTGTCAGGAGTTTCAGGAGGCTATCTGTTGGGGACAGGTTACAACAAAATCACACACAGTCTTTCCTTTTTTATAAGGTCATAATCATATGATTCATTTCTCTCTGTTTGCGTGATCATTAAAAGATATGAAATGTGAAGTTTGTTAAATCGCAAAATATTAAGCACCATGGTCAGCACGGAAGTGTTTTGCTTGTGATATATATAGAAGGGTTGCTGTCTGAACACATCAGCTAATAAACTTAAAAGAAACACAGGGTCAAACCTTGTTCCGACACTAAAGTGCTAACTGGTAATTTGGTAGAATGGAAGGAGCAGATCTTCTGCATTCGAGGTCTGGATGCTAGGACCGTTTCTCTCAGTAGCAGTGATTAGGCTCTGGACTTCTTGGGAGCCTCGATTCCCTCATTTTAAAAATCAAGAGTTTGGTCACTGATCTCTATAGCTCTTTAATAACACTGTGGCTGGCCTGTGGCATTTCCAGGTGTTTATAATTGTATATAGATGTGGTACTTAGCTGTGGTCCCTTCCTCCCTCCCTCCATCCCTCTTCCCTTCCTTCTCCCTCTCTGCCTCTCTCCCTCCCCTTTTTCCCTTTCCTCCCTCCACCTGCTTTTAACACAACAGCTGAGCAAATACTAGGTGTCAACAGCCCTTGTGCTAGATCTAAGTGAACAGAACAGACGTCTTCTTTGCTCTCGTGGGATTTACAGAGCAGACATTTAAGAAATCATATAAATAAAATAATGTTATGTTTATCAGATCAATGAAAGAGAAGTTCACAGTGTGAGCAAGTTGTCACAGGGAGCCTAACTTGTTTTATGGTGGATGGGCAAGAAAAGTGCTTCCAGCGGGATGGCGTTTGAGCTTGACGGCGCCGGGGAGGGGTGGGGGGGCTGAGAGAGGCAAGTGTCCTTATTACAGGGAACGGCACCTGTTATATGAAGGCCTCAAGGCAGGGAAAGTAGGGGCAGTGGGAAACTCAAAGAGCCTGGAAAGAAGAGGGCCGGGAAGAGATAGGCTGATGCCTGCCAAGCTCGGACGTTTTCTCTTTATTCTAAGGTCGGTGACAGCAACTGAATGACCTTCAAAATGTTCGTGTTGAAATACAGTATTTCAAATATACAGAAAGTTATAGAATATAATAAAGATCTCCGCACTGATCACTCGACTTTATTAAATTCGGACATTTTGTCATAGTTCCCTCTTTGCAGAGTCACGTGACACTGTGGATGCATGTATATCTTTCTGATTTCACTCTCTCTCTTTCCAGAGATCATCACATCACCCTGTAGCCTTTGTATCCACCATTCACATTCAGGCTTTTATATTCTCACTAAAACTTTAGGTAACCATAAATAGAATATAATACCGTTTTGCAAGGTTAAAACTTTCTATAATTAATATTATACTCTATGATTTTGCAGCTTGCCTTTTTTTTCACAAAACTCTAAGATTTTGAGATTTATACATTTTGGCAGTCAAGTTATTTATTTTTAACTGCTATATAATCTTTTAGTGTGTGAACTGTACTGTTAACATACCACCATTTATTTGTATATGTTTCCATTAATAGACATTTAGGAATTTTTCCAATATTTTGCTGATATGGACTATGCTGCTAAGAACATTCTTGTATGTGGTTCGTGTAAATAAGCAAGAGTTTTTCTAGGAAATATTCCTAGAAGTAGAATTGTTGAATTGAAAAGTATGTATTGACTTGCAACAAATTAATTTCCATTGTCTATTTGTCAATCTCATTGCTATATATTTTAATAAGGAAAAAGTATTGAATTTTATCAAATGCCTTTTCTTAATTTATTGAGTTGATAATTTGATGTTTTTCCTTAATCTATTTGGTATTATGTTAATAGATTTTTCAGATGTTGAAATATGCTTTAAATCCTTGTGTACCTATTTGGTCTTGATCATGGTCATATTATTATATGATATGTTACTTTTACAAACATCTAAATTTGACTTTTTTTTCATCTGTGAATAATTTATTTATTTTTTATTTAACAAACACCTTTACAGTGCTTTGAAGTGTCAAAAACTTTCTATGTACCTTTTTTTGACTTACTCTTTAAAAATTAAAATTTTTAGGATTTCTGTAGGTATGTACATACATGAGATTTATCTAATTTTCTTTTATGACATTAATCCTATCTCTTTTGGGTATCAAGCCTTTACCAATATCCCCAAATGGGTTCCTTTTCCTCCTTATCTAACTATGAAAAGGTCAGTAGAAGAGAAGTTATTTGTTTCATGAAAGTTTGGTAAAACTCTCCTCCAACACACTTTGGGTCTGATAACTTTTGGAATGGCAATTTGATTACTAATTTAGTTTTCAAATGGATGATTGATTGATTCAATTATCTGTTTCTTCCACACTAAATACAGTAAGTCCCCTACATATGAACCTTCAAGCTGCAAACATGCGTTTGCATGTCCGATCACGTAAGTGAGTTCATGTGTCTGGCGTACATCGTCATGTGTATGCGTCCTCTAAAAGTGGTTGTGCTTTTGTGTACTGTACAGTACAGTATAGAGTACAGTAGTACAGTATCTTTCTTTCAAGCCCAGGATGTCCTGAAGCAAACATAAAAGCAACGGTGTATAGCCAATTGTGTTAGTTGGGTACCTAGGCTAACTTTGTTGGACTTACAAACAAATGGGACTTAATGAACCCGCTCTCAGCATGGAACTCGTTCGTATGTAGGGGACTTACTGTGTTGGTAATTTTTATCTTTTAAAGTTATTTAATCTAAGCCTCCAAATTTATTTGCATAAAATGGTTTATTAAATTGTCTCAAATATATTTCTATGCCTATAGTCATGGCTTCTTTTTATTTTTAATATTATGAATTTGTGTTTTCTCTTATTTCTTAATGAGTCTTACAAGTGATTTGTCTATTCCATTACCTTTTTTATTTATAGGGGTATATATTTATTTTTAATTAGTAAAACTAACTGTCTCATTACTGTACCACTGGGTGGATTTATCATCATTTACTTATTAAACCAGTTCCCTGCTGATAGATATTAAGGTTGTTTCCATGTTCACTGTTTATTTTTTTGAAAATTTTTTTATTGAAGAATAGTGTGCAATATTATATGTTACAGGTGTACAGTATAGTGATTCACAATTGTTAAAGGTTATACTCCAGTTATAGTAGTTATAAAACATTGGCTGTATTCTCCATGTTGTACAATATATCCTTGTAGCTTATTTTATACCTAGTAGTATGTACCTCTTAGTCCTCCACCCCTATGTTGTTCCTCCCTACTTCTCTCTCCCCATTGGTAACCACTAGTTTATTCTCTATATCTGTGACTCTGCTTCTTTTTTGTTATTTTCACTAGTCTGTTGTATTTTTTAGATTCCACATGTAAGTGGTATCATACAGTATCAAACAGTGGTATCACACAGTAAGTCTGTCTGACTTAGTATGATAATCTCTAGATCCATCCATGTTGCAGCAAATGGCATTATTTCACTTTTTTTTATGGCTGAGTGGTATTCCATTGCATATATATATATATATACCATATCTTCTTTATCCGTTCATCAGTTGATGGACATTTAGGTTGCTTCCATATCTTGGCAATCATAAGCAATGCTGCTATGAACATGGGGTGCATGTATCTTTTCTAATTGCTGTTTATTCCATTATTTTTTTCAAAGAACCAGCTTTTTGACTACTTCATCTGTTATTTCTTTGTTTTCTATGTTATTATTTTCTTATCTTTATTACTTTCCTCCTTTATCTTTTTAGATATACTCTTTCCCACCAAGCACCTAGATTGAATACTTAACTCATCTATATTTGATCTTACTTGTTTTTAAAATTAATAGATTTAACACTATAATTTTATACTTATATACCCTTTGACTTTATCTCATAAATTTTTATGTAGTTAATTCATTATTCTTCAGTTTTAAATATTACTGATTTCTATTGTGAATTCTTGTTTCACCTACGAGTTGGTTCTGTGTGCACTTTAAAGTTTTGCTCACACCTTTTAAGGTGCTTTTTATGTTCATACATAATTTAATTGCATTTTGGTCAGAAAACATGGTTTATATGATACTAAATCGTTGCTTTTCATTGAGACTTCCTTTGTGACCTAAAATACCATCATTTAAAAAATGGTGCAAGAAGAATGTATATTGTCAGTTCTTTGGGTGCAGAATTATATATAATTATATTCCTTTCTCTCCCCCCTTCTATCCCTCTTTATCTATTTTTTCTTAATTTATTTTTTCTTGGTATTAAAATGCTATAATAGACTTTTAAAAAATATATTTGTATGGTATATTAGTTGTCCATTTATTTTTAACCTTCCAGCGTCTTTTGTTTTAGATGAACTCTTGCAAGTAGCATATGGCAGTTGTTTTTTAAGCAAATCAGATGATCTCTATCTTTTAATAGATGACTGAATCCTTTTACATTTATTATAATTACTGATATATTTTTATAAACCTATTTTGAATTTTCTTTATACCATCCTTCTTTTCAGCTTTTTTTCTCCCTTTTCTACTCTTGATTGGATTGATAAAGTTTTCTAGATTCCCCCTTTTTAATCTTTACTGACTTGGAAGCTACATATTGCATTTCCGTATTTTAGTTAGTTATTCCTAACTTTCAAACCAACATCCTTAGTGTAAATTTCTCTGAGTATTTCTATCCTGCCTCTGAATGTGACATGGACCTTAGCATACATCAACCATCCAGGGAATGTTCTATTCATCTTACCTTTGTTTCTAGCTTTCTTTTTTAAAAAGTTGGCTTTTTTTCAGTTAACAGTTAAATTTACCAAAACATTTTATCTTTTCTTGGGTCACCTTTCTTTTTTTTTTTTTGCGGTACACGGGCCTCTCACTGTTGTGGCCTCTCCCGTTGCGGAGCACAGGCTCCGGACGCGCAGGCTCAGTGTCCATGGCTCACGGGCCTAGCCGCTCCGTGGCATGTGGGATCTTCCTGGACCAGGGCACGAACTTGTGTCCCGTGCATCGGCAGGCGGACTCTCAACCACTGCGCCACCAGGGAAGCCCCACCACCTTTCTTTTTTAAATTGTATATATATTCTCTGGGTTCATTTTTCTTTTTCCTGAGATAATCATTTGATTTTTTGTGTGTGTGTATGAGAGTCTGTGGATTTTTCTATGTCTGAACACATATTTTCCCCTTGTATCTTGAATTATAGTTTATCTGTATATGAAATTTGAGGTTGAGAGTTACTAATTTTTCTCATCAAGTTGAAGATAAAATTCCATTGTCTTCTGTCATCTATTGCTGCTGGTAACAAGTTCCACTGTCTTTCTCACTATGGTTCCTTTGTAGACAATTTGTCCTTTCTCTCTGGTAGCTATAAACATTTTCTTTTTCATGTTCTGCAGTTTTATTATGGTAAGTCTTAGAATGGCTTTACCATTATTTATTCTGAGCATACTTTCCATGTGAAGATTCATTGAACACCTTTCTTCCAACCTGCACAGTTTTAATTCTGAATTGTGCATCTCTTTACACCTTTGAGAACTCCTGCTGGGCATGAGCCCCTTCCCTATCCACTCTCCGTGTATCTTCACTGTACATATGCTCTCTGTACTGCACTCGGGCAGATTCCTTGCACTGCACTGCTTCACTCCGTGTGTCAAGTCTGGGCATATACCACCTATTGAGTTTTTAAACTCAGTACCTTTATTATTATTGTTTTGTAAATGTATGCCTGTTTTTATTGTAAAATTTCTCACTCTTTTAAAATGGAAGTTATTCATTTACCTCACCGGGGAACCAAACATACCTATTTTAAAGTTTTGCCAGCTGGTTCACAAACTTAATTTCCTTGGGGGCATATTCGTGTTTTGAATGTTGATTTTCTTGGCCGTAGTTCTCAGTATTAGATTTCACCCTCTGTTTTGGAATTTTGCTTTGCAGGCTTATTTTGAGTGGGAGCCTTTTGTTTTTGTTTTTCTTTCTTCTGTTTCCTTTGCATTCACCCCTCCTGGGCCAGTGGTTTTGTGGCTACCTTTGCCCAGCTGCTCAGGACTCCCTGCCCCAAACCTGGTATTACAGAGCTTCTGTCCCACGGTGGAACTGGGGATACTGTGACTTGCTTCCTGACTTGATGGGAGACTGCATTTCTATCTTCTTTTTCCTTCCTGCACTGGCAGCCTATTAAAAATTCAACCCCCAGGGACGGTTAGCTACAGCTTTTAGTTTCTTTTATGAGTGGGTGTTGGAAGTGGGGGGTGGGAGCTGGTGAGTGACACGAGCCCAGATTCTTACTCTTGAGTGGAGTAATTTTATTTTCTTTACTCCACTGGAATCAAAATGCAGATTGCGTCCTTCCCGAATGGGCTCCAGAAGGCCTGTGGCTCTAGCAGAGCCCACTGACTTGTGTTTCTGGTTCATGGAGAGATTTACCTTGATTTTTTTTTTTTTTTTTGCGGTACGCAGGCCTCTCACTGTTGTGGCCTCTCCTGTTGCGGAGCACAGGCTCCGGATGCGCAAGCTCAGCGGCCATGGCTCACGAGCCCAGCCGCTCCGCGGCATGTGGGATCTTCCCAGACCGGGGCACAAACCCGTGTCCCCTGCATCGGCAGGCGGACTCTCAACCACCGCGCCACCAGGGAAGCCCTTACCTTGATTTTTGAACCTCATTAATGCCTCTAGTTTTCTGTTTTCTATTTTATCTATCTTTGCTCTGCATTTGGAGGGAGGGAGGTGTGTCCGTTAGTGGGTCTTAATTAGGGAATGACACAGATAGAATTATGTTAGGAAAAGAGCTTTCTTGTTGTGGAAAACAGTTGGAGGGCAGGCCTGGCAGGCTGGGAGGCAGGTCATAAAGCTATTTATCTCCTAGTCCAGGTGAGGTGACCTTGACTTGAACTTGGGGGACAGCAGGGGAAAGAAGAGAAGCTTGCTGATGCCACTTGCATTAGCTGTTGGAAACCTTAGGAGCGTTTCATCAAATGAGGTGGTCCAGCATCTCCATCCAGATGTCCCCGGTTGGCGTTACAAATTCCCACCGGAGCTTTCCCAGGTGTCCCCTCTCTCATTTTCCTCTTCTTCCATTGCTCCTTCTTTAATTCTTCACTTTGTATTTTTAAATATCCTTTCCACATCTTTCCTCTTTGCTAATATTCTTCTCCCCCTCATCCCACTCCACAGTGCTCATGGTGCCAGTGGAGTCCAGGGTGTGTGCTCAGAAACAGGGCCTCGGCGGAGGTCACCTTCTGGATCTCTTCTCCTGGGGTGAGAAGGGTTATGGGTTTCTTTTCAGCCTCCCAGACTCTCCCCATACCTCTCTCCTCCAAGCTTCCTTTGCTGTCTAACCGGGTCCAGGCTGGGGAGGACAGGAAGAGAAACTGCCCTGAGGCTCTTCCTCACTTCCTCACTCTTTCTAGAGCCAGAAAGCCTCCTATCTGGGAAATCTGTGGTGGACAATTCCTCACCCTTTCAACATGACACACGGTTGATTTCCTCTTCAGAGGATCTCCTAAGGAAGCTTAAGGGGTGTGATCTCCATCGGCACTCAAGGGCTTCAAAACGGTTACAACTGCTGCATACAGGGCAGAGCGAATCGTGGAGGTGGGTGAGTCCAGTGTGAATTCAACTGTGGGAGCAAAGGACCCCAAATGCTTTGTAGCTACTCATAGACCCCGAGAAAGGGTGAGCTAAGACAGAGAAAATATTAGCCCCAAAAGGTGGCTCTACAGCGGCTCCTCTAATGTACTACAAAGTCCCAAATCTCTGCCAGTTGCAAATGGACTAGGAAACAATACTTCCCCCAGGTAGTAATTTACATTTACAAAGCTCTGCCACACAGGGCTCCTGGGATCCTCAGAGGGACCCCAGGGGACCAGGGATATGTGCTGTCATCTCACTTTCGAAGAAAGCTTGGTTTAGTGAGTTGTGCAGTCACACAACTAGTAAGTATGTGTGGAGGGGAGCAGGTACCCCACTCCCCTTCTCCCTACACTGGACCTAAACGTGTGTCAGTGGAGGCCACGTGAAGAGGGGCTGTGAGCTCTCAAGGGACCTTCATCCAGGTAGAGTCAGAGTGAAATGGATGAAGGGAAAGGAGGATCCGAAAGGGCCAAACTGTAGCCCGAGGGACAGAGAGACACAGAGGAAGGGAATGCAGAGACCGACCCATCTGCTTATGTATTCAGAGGACACCCTTTCAAGGCCTGCGCCGTGCCAGCCGTGTGCAAAGTCAGAGGATGCAGTGTGAGCAAAGAGAAAGCCCTAGGCCTCCCAGGAGAATCCCCATGCCCCGGAGTGACACGGCAAAGACAGGCCACGGAGGGCAGCGCCTGCGCCTGGAGATGAAGGAGCTTCCCGGGCAGGGTGGGGGCCCTGCTTCCAGGACCAGCTGCAGTCTCTTCTCTCCTCCCTCCTGGAGCTGCCAGCAGGGTGTTCAGGGACAAGACACATTTTGGCTCTGAGCCCACAGGGAGAGCAGGATTTCCCAGAATGATGCTTCGGCTTGGCAAAGCTTCCCACCGGTGACTAGAGTCAGCAGCTCTGGGAGGCATTTCTTTTCTGCTTTTCTCTGTTACAGGTGGGAAAGGGATGAGAGAGGCGAGGGGGGCCAGAGACAGCCATGGCACTGAGGCCGAAGGAGGCTGGGCTCTTCTCAGCTCTACAGACCTTGCCGAGTACCAACCAGTGCCCAGGGTGTCCCTGACACTCACATAGACAACAGGTCTTCTGCAGAAGCTGACACAACAGGGGCTGCAAGAACAGTGACAGAGACCTATATAAGCCAGAGCAGCATTAGACCAAAATAGGTTCTTAATAAAACATGGAGCAGTGGAGTCAGGGCAGGTGCAAGAAGGACATTGGAGGAAAATAACCTTTACTGTACCTGCGCCCCTCTCCCCAGCATCACTCCTCCTGGCTGTGAATATCTCTGACACTTTGTGGATAATTCTGATTGTTTTGGTGGGAGTACGTATATGAGACTGCATAGGTCATTTGAAACCTTCAAATCCCAGTTAATTTGGACACTCTACCAAACACGATTACTGTCAGTGTGAGTTAGGCTTTCAGGGAGAAAATGAAATAATGGGAATGTCATTTATCTGTACATATGTCAAGCCTGTGATGAGAATGCATTTTATGAGGTGAGGAAAGAGCGCTCGCACTTGGCTGGGCGAGAAGAGTTGCTGACCCCCAGCCTCCCGGGGCCCCTGCACAGAGGGGGTCTCAGCCCCGGGCACCCCAAGGACCAGGTGCCCATCTCACTCACGTGCAGCCTTGGATCATCAGACCCTGTTTGATTCCTGTGCGCCCCCTGGATTCCTCTTCAGCTGCGTGCCCTGCACAGTTCCTTACCGAGGTGAGGAGAAAATGCCCCTTCCATGGAAATTATAGAAACGATACCCGACGTGAAGGGTTAATGACCATGAACAGGTGTGTGATCAGCTGCCGCTGAGGATAACAAGGCAGGCTGTCCGGCTGCTTGGTGCTCGTTAGAGTCCATCTCTGAAGCCGCTGAAACAAAGCGAGAAATTCTACTGCTTAGGTGATTTTTCTTAAAAAAACTGTTTTTTTGTCACTAAACATTTGCTTTGCTTCGCCACGTAGCTAAGAACCCATGTATTCGTGGCTTTCCCCTCAGGATCAGTTTCATCACGGGCAGCTTTGCAGAGGGTTAAATCGCTCACACGAGAGTCTCAGCCTTATCAACCCAGAGTCTGTGGTGATTGGCAACCCCGAACACAGACCCCACCAGCCTGAAGTGACTTACAATCTCGTGTTTCCAATCCGTGATTCATAAGGAAAAGCTTGCACAAGGGATGGAGACCGTTCCTGAGTCCTGTCCCTTTCAACAAGACACTATACATCAGTCTCAGAACAACTCTACTGCCTGTGTTTTTGGTTGAGATTGGAATTCCCTCCCATCCGCCGTGGAGCGACACTGCGCAATTTCTCTTCCTCATGTGTAGGATGCAGAGCTAAAGAGTTGAAGACACCATGAGATTGAGCCCCTTCCACTGGGGGCCTGTCTGTAAAAAAGGCCTGATGGGATGTGGACTGTGGAGAACTCTGCTTTTGTATCTATCTGGTTAACCAACGGGGACGAAGCCTGTGTCACGTACAACGTGCTATGGACCGACAGAGTCCATGGGAAATGTGTCTTCCCTCAAGGCACTTGTATTCAGAGTTGGCAGATGAGACCCTATTATGTAAGGAATCCTAAAGTATTTCTGCCTCTTACTACTGCTGTAAGAGTATGGGGTCAGGGCGGGATGGGCTGCTCTTTGCTGCCCCCCTGCCCCGAGCCCCATGTGCGCTCTGACTTGGCAGATTTAGAGACTTATTTGGAAGTTTCACCCCTGGGAGTTGTCAGCTCCTGAATCTTGGGTTCCAGCTACCCAAATCCACACCAAAAACGAGATTGACAAACAATGCTGAATGTTCATTTATGGGGAGGAACTTAGGTGCGAAGGAGACTGGGATGCCATTTCCAGAGCCTCACACAAGACGCTCTTGCAGGCGGGCTCTTCCTGAGCAGAGTTTGGTCCTCTGCACCATTCCCAGAAGGGAACCTGTCTTCTTGGTCCCAAGAGCCCTCCCGTGCGAGCTGCCGGGGAACCTGCATTCAGCTGACTCCTGACAGGTGAGGAGGGGCTCTCAGAGGGCTGGATGTTAGATTCTGAGAATGTCCTTGTCCAGGAAGGCAGCTTTCCACAGCAGCAACTGGGCGAGCTCTTTTATCCATCGCAGGCAAGAAGGAAGGAGAGCTTCTGGGGGCTCCCTCCAAACCCCCCTTAACTGCCCACGTTCCTCCCAACCTATCTGTGAGGCTGGAAGCTTTTCCAAACTTAGATAGAAGTGATAAGATGCGGATGCTCCTTGAGGTGACACACGAACATTCATTCCCAGTAATTAGACTCACGCTACTGGTCGGGTATGAATGAGTAACCGTGGACTTGCTTTTTAAACTCTAATACAGGGAATGGTGGAGGCAGGGAGTCCAGGTTGGCTCTGGGAATCTGAACTCAGGGAGAGGGACCACCAAAAGAGGAAGTGGAAGAGAAATATCACCTCTGAGGTGAGGATGGCGGCAGAAACACTGCTTTACCATGCACCAGGCATGTGCTAAGTACTTCATTCTGTTCAGTCCTCCTAACAGTACTATGAAGTAGGGATGATTCACTCCCATTTTACAGATGGGGAAGCTGAGGCTTCAGAAGCTACACAGTGCAATCCCTCAGATTTCCAGGAGGCTCCGTGGAGCATTTCATCAGGCCAGTTACAGACCTTTGTAGCACAGCTTCAACAGTTAATACATTTTTTCTTTTCGCTCATGGTCTTTGATACAGAGAAAATTTCATCCCCAAAACATTAATAATTGAGATTTTCCTTTGTCCTCAAACAGTCGAGAGCTCACAGCAGTGAGTATTAAGTGCCCAGAGAGCGTTGCTGATAGTAAACGAGATGGGATGCAGAAGCCAGGGAGGTCAGTTCAAGCCAAGGCTCCCGGGAGGCATCCTGGAAGGCTTCCTGGAAGGGGAGAGGTGTGAGCGGGGTCTTGGGGAGTGGAAAGAGGACAAGGACATCCATGTGTGGGGCATGGGAAGGAGAAATGGGTTACAACGACTAGGAATGAATGAAGAAAGTGGTGGTGGCTTTGAGAGGGGTAAGGACGAGGGAAAGGAGGGGTCTCCAGTGACAGAGGTTCTGGTTGACTAGAGAATGGTGGTCTCCTTTTCCTGACTGCAGTCAGGTTGTAGCTCTAAATCTGTGCTTTTGTCATTGCCACACATCTCTCTCCTACCCTGTCACACTCCCTATGCATTTCTTGCTTTCCTTTCTCCTCAGCACCATCATACAATACAGTCATCATACGATACAGTCATCATACGATACAGTCATCATACGATACAGTCATCATACGATACAGTCGTCATCATACGATACAGTCATCATACGATACATACATACTATGTGATATATATTTCATTAATTGCTTCCACCTACCCCTGACTAGGACAGGGATACTGTCATTTTGGTTTATTACTGTATTCTTAGAACTTAGAGCAAAAAGGACTAGACGGTCTCTGTCTATTTCTCTCTAATTTATACATGTACATATAAATATATGTGTGCATATATACATATTCAGAACATTTAGGTCTGTTTTCTATTTTAGATATTTTTTAATATTCAAAAAAGGAGGAAATTTCACTCAAGTGGTACTTCGATGACTTACTGTGCTCATCATCAATATTTGGAAAAGAATGAGGGGAAATAAAAAGACTTAGGACCAGGAGACTAGAAAGACCTGACAAGTCTGTGTAAATCTTGCTTGTCTGGGGCTGCCTGGGAAGAAGGGAGTCGGGAGATTTCATGAAGGTTTCTGCCACGGATGCCTGAGGGCAAGAATCCTAAGTGGAAGCGGAGGAGCTCCCACTGAATCTTGCAGCTGGTGCCTTGTTGCTGGATGGGAGCGCAGTGCCAGCAAAATTAGTCATCTCACTGAACCTTGATAGAATGATGGAAAATAAATACTCCTAGGAACACGAATCTGCCAGTCCCTAGAACATAAATTGAGATCTTCGATCAGGAGAAATTAAGAAGGTTGGATGTCTCCTTAAATCTCCTTGCATTGAATTAAAGCTACAGAGAAAAGCTTTCAGTACAAATACGTCCTACATTTACATGCAGTCTTAGAACACTTTGGTGATTTATTTTTTATCTCTCTTGTTTTCTGATAAATATATTTGGAATTATACATTTCCTTTTGAGTGCTACGTTTGTTTTATCACATACATATCGGCAGGAAGTGTTTTTTATTGTTCGGTTTTTAGTATTTGAAAATTTTGTATAATTTCTTCTTCAAATAAGATATATTTAGTGGTGTTTTGTTTCTAGACATATGGGTTTTTTATTTCACTAACATTTTTTGTTACTGATTTTCACTTCTATTTCATTGTGATAAGCAAACAGTCCCTGAAATACATTTTAAAAAAATAATTTATGGAGGACTACTATGTGGTCTGTATCTGGTCAACTTTTGTAAATATTACATGTATGCTTGAAAAAAATAATATTTTTATATTAGATGGGTATAAGGTTCTACATATAGCTACTGTTTCATGTTAACACTCATGTTATTTAGATCTTCTGTGTATGCTAATTTTTGACAGCTTGATTTATCACTCTCTGAGAGGCATGTGTTAATTCTCTGATAAGCTGTATTGTCAGATGCATATGCATTCATGATTATTAAAACATTTTGATCTATCTTTTTTCATTAAAAGAGTATATATCATCCCCCCATATATATATATATATATATATATATATATATGATATTTTCACCTTGAATTGTCTTTTCTCCAATACAAAAATAGGCACCAAAGTTTAGCACATATTCACCTGACTCTTATTTTTCATCTCAATATTTTCAACCTCTGTGTTCTTTTTTTTTTTTTTTTTGGCTGCATTGGGTCTTTGTTGCTGCGTGCGGGCTTTCTCTAATTGCAGCGAGTGAGGGTCACTCTTCTCACTGCAGTGGCTTCTCTTGTTGTGGAGCACGGGCTCTAGGCGCACAGGCTCCAGTAGTTGCAGCATGCGGGCTCAGTAGTTGCTGCACGCGGGCCCTAGAGTGTGCGGGCTCAGTAGCTGTGGCGCTCGGGCTCTAGGGCGCGCGGGCTCAGTAGTTGTGGCACACAGGTTTAGTTGCTCCACTGCAAGTTCCTGGACCAGGGATTGAACCTGTGTCCCCTGCATTGGCAGGCAGATTCTCAACCACTGCGCCACCAGGGAAGTCCATCAACCTCTGTATTCTTAAGTTTTAAGTAAGAGAACATGATCATCTGTTCTCTTTAATCCAATCTGTACCACAAGTTCTTTTGATTGGTGAGTTGAACAAATTGATGTATTAGTTATAACAATAAACACTTGTGTTGTGCTTACCGCATACCAGTCATGGTTCTAAGGATGTAACATGCTTAGTCGTCACATTAACCTTAGGAGGTAGATGAAACATACTCTGTATATAAACGAGGAAACTGAGGTATACCAGTAGGCTAAGAAAGCTGCTTCAGGTTACACAACAAGTAAATGGAAACAGCTCAGAGCATCTGGTTCTGGCTGCACAGTTTTAGCAGTTATGCTATGGTGTCTCTGGGTTATAATTAGAGTTTGATTAGGACTTACTTCTCTTTTATTCATGTTTTTTACTTACCTATTTTTCCTCCTTTAATGCTTTCAGTTAAAGAAGTCTCATCAATTTTGTTCTGTAGTGTGATGATTGTAAATCATACCCCCCTTTTCTTTGGTACATTTTGTGTTGGATTCAGGGTAAGAACTTGCAGCACTTGTTAATTTCCATCCCATAAGGACTTAAGAGTCACTCTGAGCTAGACCCTCCTTCCATCTTATTTCTGCATTTCTTCCCTATCAGCCCTCTCCTCCATCTTACTGACTATTATCTGCATGTTTTTTTTCCCCTGCTTTTTTTGTCTCTTGTCACCTGGAATTTCCTCTTCTCTCTTTTTAACTGTTCAAATGCTACCCAGCTTTCAAAGGCTCAGCCCAAATCCCTTGTTTCCCATACAGTCCTCCTTGACTTCGTGTGTCTGCGTTTAGATCCCTCTAGCTAGTTTAAGCAGAAAGTGATTTATCAGAGAGGACTAAATAACTTCGGTCAGAAAACCAGGTTTGGATGCTACACAGCTAGTGACAGCAGCAGTAAGGAGATATAGCCACAGCCTAGGGCTCCCTAACATCTCTGAGACTAGGGAAGGGACATGAGAGCTTCACCCAGCATTAACCACTGTGCCAGCAAGCATAACCCAGCTGTGTATGCAGTGCTTCCTCGTGGGCAGACGTCTCCCGGTGGCAGCACCTAAGACCATAGCCAGAACCCACACCTGCACAGGAGTCTGAGAAATGCAGGTTGCAGCTCTGGCATGGGTGTTCAAGAAGGCATTTAGAAAGAGAGTTGGGCATTCAATCTATAGTATCCGCCATATTTGATTACCTTGCTCTGTCTGGTCTCTGCCTGCTGTGAACTCCCAGGGATCCTGTGCGTCTTTTACTGCATTTTTCACTTATCATGTTTCTTTGCAAAGCTTATTTTTTGCACTCCTTTAATTAGGCTGTTGGCAAAATATCTGAGGGCTTTTTGAGCGTAGAGTACCTGGAAAAGTATCTTAAAATATCATAGAAACAATAAATATGTGTTGACTGAAGAATGCAATTTTAAGAGGTTGGATGTGTAAAGCTATGCCCTGTGTTAAGAAATTTTTTTTTTTCTTTGCGGCACGCGGGCCTCTCAGTGCTGTGGCCTCTCCCGTTGCGGAGCACAGGCTCCGGATACGCAGGCTCAGCGGCCATGGCTCACGGGCCCAGCCGCTCTGCGGCATGTGGGATCTTCCCGGACCGGGGCACGAACCCGTGTCTCTTGCATTGGCACTGCGCCACCAGGGAAGCCCTTAAGAAACTTTTGTAGGCAAAAACAGGAATTTAGAAATCTGAACACACATGTCAAGAATGTGATCATTTGCTTCATAAGAGAATTCTTCACTTTAACAAAAATTTAAAGGAGGCGTAACACAGGTTTTATTTAAAAAATGCACCCCAGAAGACTTAAAATGTGAAATGCGTGGCTGTTTTTTTATAGGAAATCCCATTACACGTGACATAGAAATGCTGCCTCCATGGCACTAAGCACCACGTGCTCGTACCATTAGAATATCTAGTAACAGAGTCATTAGAACTGATGGAGGACCACGCCTCCAAATTCTGACAATAATATCTGACAAAACTGAAACAGCATTTTAGAATGACCTGAAGTCATAAAACCATCTTAGGGATGATTGCTTATATAATTTATAGCATGTTCCTGTGTGATCTCTGACACATTCTGTGTCTTATCTGGGTACTTAGATACCCAGTGGTGATTTCTACCCATCATTTCTTGCTTTTTTTTTTTTTTTTGGTCCATATTTTGATTAAAAAAATTTATTTTGAAAAATATGGTAAAAGATATATAACATAAAAATTAGCATTTTAACCATATTTAAGAATACAGTTCATTTCTATCTATTGTTTTGTCCTTCATCTGGATTGGTGGTGTGGTGATCTGTATCTGCCACTCATACAACATGTGGAGACAGACCTACCAAGCATTTGGCTCTCTCCTTCTGCCCTCTGTTGCTGCCAGTTAAGGCATTTCTCTCTCTCTCTCTCTCTCTCTCTCTCTCTCTCTCTTTCCTTTTGTTTTTTCTTTTTATGGCTTGGACAAGTATGATCGTCTTACATCTCTTTGATTCCATTTTTTTCCCCTTATTATGTCCAGGCACACTTTTGGCTACAAGTGATAGAAACACTTGACCTAAATGGACTTAAACAAAGGACAATTTATTATGTCAAATAACTGGAAGTCCAAAGGTAGAGCTGGCTCAAAGCACAGCGTCACTGGCAGCTGAGCCACGACGTGAAGCAATCTGTCCTTCCACGTTCTGCTTTCCTTCTCAGCTTTATCACAGTGACATCTGTGGTGACTCACGGCAATGGGAATCGCATGTTAGAGAGAGACACAGTGCTCTCTCGCCAACCCCTGGACCAAGAATAGCGGTCAAGGCAACGCCAGATGCTGATTGGCTTAGACTAACCAGGATTGCCTTCTGGATATGAGGATGGGGCAGTAGTCTCCACAGGAATTAGACAGCAAACTCAACTCCAGAAGAATTAAATAAGGGGGCAAATTACCTAGGCGTGAGCAGGGCTGAGGGGGCCAATAAGGAACGGTGAAGCTCTCGGGGACTAGTAATTACAGGAAGCTCGTGCCACCGCTGAGTCTGAGGTGCGCGGAGCGGTAGCCGTGTCACTGAAACAAGATGAGAGTCGTAGCCATGAGAAAGCCCAGCAGACGGGAGCTGTGGCCAGGAGGGAACCCGGCTGGGACGCCTCCCAAGGCTGACCCCACACAGAAGCCCAGGGACAAGGAAGGTCAGGTGATGCGGAGAACCCGGTGAGAAGGGCCGGGGGTGGGAGTGTTAGTTCTGGAAGGACCAGTGCAGCCTAAGCAGCACGTCGATGGAAAAAATCTATTAGGAAGAAGGAAGGGGGATGTGGAAGGAGGTAGCAACCTCTGTGTCCAACGCAGCCCAGAATCCGTTCTCCATCCCTGGGGCAGGGGGATCTTCTAAGAGGCAAACGTAGCCCGGTCATTTTCTGCTTTAAATCTTTCCAAGAGCTCCCTGCACCCTTAGGACAAAGGCTTCAGCGTGTGTGCCAGGGCGTGATGTCTGGACCTACCTTTCCCTTCCAGCCTCCCTGCCACCTCTTCCCCTCAGGTGTCTGAGCTCCAGGTGAGCTTGTTTGTGACCTTTGCCTCTTCCTGAAGCTGCCCACGCACTGCTCCCTTAGGACTGGTAACGGATCTCTGGTCCAGGAGGGTCCTCCTCGGAGTCTCAGCCCACCACAGTCACACCAGGTGACTGTTTCCTCCAGCCTGTTCCACGAGACCATGAACCCCTCCAGGGCAGGGGTGAATGAACAATTTCCCACCTAAATGACTATTGAATTCAGCAGCCTTTATCACCACCCAGAAGAGTACTGCCTGGGGTCGAGCCCTTGTGCTACCCCACATGACCTTGAGTGCACCCCTCACCTTTTTGAGCCGATTTCCTCACTTATAAAATAGAGATTCAAAAATAACTTTTAGGGATGTTTTGAGGCACAAACCTAATAACTGTAAACTTTCCCGTACCCACTGCCAGGTTCCTAATTCTTTCCGCCATCCAGTTTCAAATTGCTTCAATCCGTGGTCCTGCCAGCCTTGTACCACAGACCGTCTTCACGCCTAGGCAGAGGCCTTGACCTTGGCCCCAACTCCAGCCCCATCTCCCAGCCCATGGATGTCCAGGTTACACTTCACCTCCTTTCTCTGAACTCCAGCTGTACTCGGGCTCACACGTTAGAGAATGAGATCAGAAACGCTGCTTAGAAATTGTAGGTAAAACAAAGGGGGCTCTTTGTACCAGATGTGAGACGTTACTTGACCACCCAATCGAGTTCTGACACTTCTGGAAAGCAAAGCAAAAGGAGTCTCAAGCCAAGACATTTTTAAAAACTAGTAATTGTTGTCACAAAGTGATGACAAAGACTGTTACTAGTTTGTATATTAATTTCAATTTGACGTTTTACCACCATCACTTGAGAAATGAGAGTCAGGGATCCGTTATTTATCTGCACAGTGGCCAAGCGCTGACTGCTGTGATTCCCACAGGGTCAGGCACCAGCACCCCTTCCCCCAGCCTTCCTCCAGCGCAGGGGCGGTGCAGTCCGCCCCTCTCCCCATTACTGTCAAATCATCCACTGGCCTTCTTTGATCTTGCTTGTGGCATAGAAATAACTCTATTTAGGGACTGTCAGTCTGTATAAGATTTATTGTGAAACTGGACGGTGGCACACCACGAAAGTCTCACTCAGCTTCAGTCTAAGATTTAGAAAATGCAGCAGAAATAAAAGATTCCCAAAGTATGAAATATTTGAATTGAATAAGGCCTTCTTCTCTGACTCCATCCCCACACGCCAGCCTTCCAACCTAGCAAGCAGTCCAAGCCGGCCTTGTCAGGCAGCAGTACAGAATCCAGGAGGGCTGCATAATGCATTTACATAATTGCACAAATTAGAGATACTTCGGAATGAAAGGTTTCCTGGTGATTTTTTTCTGCCCTTTCATTTGCTGGTCGCAAAATTACCGGCGCTCCCGCAGCGCTGCAGGCTCTCCTCTCCAGCCGGGAGGAGCCCTGCGCGTCTGGGTCTGCGAAGGGCCTTCGGGAGACCCTCCTGCGGGGCCAGGTGCGCGCCCTCCCTGCCCCTCCACCTCCATCCTCACCTCCAGGGTCTGCAAAGTGAGAGTCCAGATCGGGCGGAGTCTCCGGACTGGTGTTTATTAGAGAGCTTATCTTTCCCACCTTGGATTACCAACGGCCCTTTAAAAGGTTCTGGGAGGCTAACTGCCCTTGGAATGATTTGCTGGGATCACCTTCTGTAGGTTGAAAGTCGTTAATTTTTGCAAGTTTTTAGGGCAGGGGTAACTAATGAAAAAAAACTAGATTCCGTTTTCGGTTGAAGGAGGAGTTTGCTTCTCGGTGCAGAGGTGCGGGCGGGTTCCGTGGACCCAGGACCCGGTGAAAGCCTCGTTCCAGAGACCAGCCAGTCTTTGCTCGCGAGCTTGGTCCCCCATTTGTCAAATTGCAAATCATGATGTCTACCCCTCCTGCTTCCTGGGACTGCTGTTAGAAGGAAGTACAATAACTTGATGTGAGATATAAAAGAAATTTGTGTGAACATAAAAGTATAAAACAGGGGAAGAAAATGAGCCTATACTTTGGAGTCAGGAGCCCTGGATTGAAGTGCTGCTTTAGCCACCGGCTTGGTGAGCAAATGCAGGTCAGTTCATCAGTCTGATCCGATTTTCATTAGAATTTGTAAAACGGGGGTGACCAGAATGCTGGCCTCGCCTGCCTCACCTTGATGCTGTCGGGATCATCTGGGGCAACGTGTAACACTGTAAAGATACTCAATTACATAGAAATACAAGCCGGGTGCCAGGAGTTGCGCTGTGTGCATAATGTATCCTTTAGCCTCACGATGACCCTTGGAGGGAAATGATGCTATTTCCCCATTTTCTGGTTAAAGACAGGGAGGCTCGGAGCAGTAGAGCCAAGATTCAAACCCACCTCTACGCGACCGCTGAGCTCGGGTTTTTATTCGCTGTCCACACAGCCATGTCCTATTTTGCTGCTTTTATTGTTTCAGTAAATGACAATGGCCTCATGAAAGCAGGTTATTTTTCTCAGAGATGATGGTCCTTGGGGTTGACCTGGTAACACTTCCTTAACGTAGCAGCTTTTAGATTCCTCAGGTGTGACTGATTGCATTTAGGAAGAGATGTTAAGTCATAACTCCTGAAAAGACCACAATAGAAAAGGAGAAGGCTTCAGTAAGTACCCTCAGTAAGTAGCCCTATGGCTTGAGTGCCGTTGTGCCTTCTTCATTGCCTAATATGTGGGTTACATTATGGATCTAAGTCAGATCTTTGGGAAATGAACTTATCTTGTACAACATTCCTACTTTAGGACAGCAGACGATATCTCCTTTCTGTTGCCTGTGGTCATTTGTTAAAAAAAAAAAAAAAAAAAAAAAAGGAAATCAAGGTAAACACAGGTCACTTACGCCAGAAGCTCCGGTAGAAGACTTCTGTCACATAGGGTTGGATTTACAGGTTGAACATGGTTACTCGTGACTTATTTATGTATTTATTCATTTTGGCTTTAGAACATTCACATTTTTGTTCTTAGATGAGACATTTGTCACTCCCCCTGGTTCTCATTTCACTTTCTCTTATGTCTGATAGCTTTTGTGGGGAAGCAGGGGGTGATTTTCTATATAGAACAGACCTGATGATTCTGGGTAGAGAATAGTAAACTGGACCAGAAAGAGAAGGCTTGGAGATAAGAATGAAGTAATTTTAATATATAATATAGGTAGACAACAAGGTCCTACTGTATAGCACAGGGAACTATATTCAGTATCTTGTAATAACCTCTAATGGAAAAGAAATATTATAAATTTTATAAAATATATAAAACTGAATCACTTTGCTGTGCACCTGAAACTAACACAGCATTGTAAATCAACTATACTTCAAAAACAACACAAAAGAAAAGAAAGAAATTGAGGGCCAGAGAAATGAAGTGATTCGCCCAAGTTTACTCAGTTAAGTAGCAGAAGTAGTTCTCTGCTTCTTCTAGTACTTCACAGCAATCTCATGTATCTCCCAAACTGCTTATTCTACCAACACCCATTGCCAAGTTTTCTATCGTAGTTTGCTTCCTGTGACAATACTTTTAGCCAAAGGGTCTAGACAAAAATAAGAGAATTAACTGGATGTAAAATTGCAGGGCAGGTTTAGGTGAAATTAGAAATAATATACAGCCAAAAGGTTGTAACTAAATGAAATTCATGACCATTTTAAACCAGCTTTTCCTCCTTTATATTTTTTTTAAAGTAGAAATGGGTGAGTAAAGCTCTAGCTTCTGTGCTTACTACTACAGAGTTCAAATCAATGGAACTCTAGTGTAATTAAAAATTAAAATGACCTCAGTGTTTTTCATGGAAATAAAAAGACCTCATGAATAAAGAATTACTGTTATGCAAAAAAAAAAAAGAAAACAAATGGAGAAAAAGGTTTTCATTCAGTAGAAGTGCTTCACGCTCTGGGGACAAAACAACCCCCCAATCATTTATAAGTGCCGTCTCTCAGAATTAGGCATACCAGAGGCTCCGAGCTGGAATTCCCTTTCTAATGGGAAAATGGTCTCGAATGGGGGGAAGGAGGACGGTGAAGGGATATATATGTCTCACTGAGGCCAGTTGGAGAGAAAGGACTTTTGGAAGAGAAGAAGTCTCTTTCACCGAGAAGAGTTGTCAGGTCAGATATTGTCAGAGGCTGGAAAACAGCGGTGAACAGCTGGGAGTCACTTAGTAAGACACCTCCCACCCAAGATAGACAGCATCCTGTGTGCATTATAGAGACATGCTATTAACCCAACTTGAAAGTAGTTTATACCCTGACTCGCAGTCACATCCTTTATGAAGAGAGTTTGATCAGAATGCATTGGGGAAGGTGGGACCGTGCTTATAGGTCATAGCCCTAAGGCACTGCTGCAGATACACTGTTGAGAGCAGACAACTCTGTTGGCTTAAGCCTTGGGTCAAGCCTGTTGCTCTTGCTTGAGAGTGCAGCGCTTCTGACTTACAAGAAGTGTCTTTACCTCACAATTATATGTTATTTTCTTTGGCTGTTCCTTGATTTGGCTAGACCTGATTTGGGTAGAAGACTGAAGAAATGCCCAGCTAAACTCATTTGAAGATCTCCCTTTTAACATTCTTCAGCTGCCTCTTTGCTTTCTTGTACTCTCTAGAATTTGGTAGTTGTGTCCAGCAGAGGAAATACACTATCGGCTTGAATGACAAACTGTCTCCCTTAGTCTCCGTTTGGGTTTGTAGTTGATTCATGACCTCATGCCTAGGGAAATCCTTTTGCAATCTATCAAGTTACTGCAGATTTTTCTCACAGCAAAATGAAGGCAGCAGAGCTACCCGATTCTGCTGGTTTTTACAGAGATTTCCAGCTGGTAGCTTTCATTTCCTCACCCGATCTAACTTCATACCTGGGTTGGTTGTGGCGACTCTGTTTTCTGAAGCCATGATCAGGTGTCCCCTATGACCCCATTAGCAGATGTTTGCTGTGACGACCACATGAGCTGACGTCTTCTGGCTCCCCCTTCGCGGCCCTGGGGTCCCACCTCCTTGTCTCATGTACCTGGTACTCTCCATCCTCCATCCCCCACTCTGCACGCCTCCCCTGCAAGCAGCAGAATTAGGGGAAACCCAAAGTACCTGTTCATCAGGAAAAGGAGGCCTTAAATTGAAGGGACACGGGTGAAGGAGAAGAGGACCAAGACCCGTAAGGCATCAGGAACTTCAAGTTCTGGGGTGGACCACTTGGAGAAAATACATGCTCACAGCCACGGTCTAATGAAATGCAGGAAAACAACTAATTCCAATTTCTGCCTTTCCCACTCCCTCCCCTTCACTTCTGTCTTCTCTCTCTCTTCCTCCCCTTCCCAGTTGTTCACATGCATTTGATTTTCACAGGGTCACCGGGAAGCGTGCATGTATTTTTCTCATCTGTGTTCTGCATTCGCTTCAGCATTTTCCTTCTCTGCACGGGCTGAGCATCTGTCATCCTGTCGTTCATTCATGGATTCATTCATGGGTTCATTTGTGCATTTCAGGTACTGGGCACATACTTTGTTCCAGTCCCAGTGCTTTAAAACAATGCTAGCTAAGATTTAGTATTTTCTATTAGCAGGCCCTATATATACTAAGTGTTTAATAGGCCGAATACATTCACTGAACAGTCCCGACAGCTTATACCTGTTTTCCAGATGGAGTTTGGGGTTTCAGGAAAATAAATAACTCATCCACGGGCAGCAGAGCCCAGGTTTGCACACAGCAGCTTGATGACAGACTCAAGCTGTGATCTGTGCTTCCTCTTTCTAGGCCAGTGGCTCTCAGACTTTAGCTCCATCAGAATGACCAGGAGGGCTTTTTACGGCACACATTTCTGGGTCCCACCCCTACAGTCTCTGATCCAGAAGTCTGAGAATTTGCATTTCTAACGAGTTCCCAGATGGTATTAATGGGACCCCTCTACTTTGAGAACTGCAGCTCTAGGCTCCACTCCCCCTGAGTGCTCTCACCCCTGTGGTTCCAGTTGCTTTAGGAAAGGTGAAACGTGGGCTTGCAATTCATTTGCAGCTCGCATTTACCGCACCCATCCGTGGAAGGGCCAGGATGCCGTAGGGCTGCTTCTCCTGTGCTGAATCCGTATCTGTGACAGTGTCTCAGGTTCTACTCTTCCTTCAGCGCTTTTGGAGAGAAAGCTGTTTTGAATTGAGGTGCTGGTTGTTCCCATGGCTGGCTGAAGAAAATATCTCCTGCATCTCAGGATGTCCCAGCGTGCTGGGAGGGGAAGGCTTACCAACAATATAGGCAAAGGAGTCATCCCTCAAGTCACTTCTGCTCAATCTCCTGGGTCAGAGTCTAGCTACTCCGGAACATCATTCTGAATCTTGAGAGCAGATAGTAAAAACAGCAGCTGTACAGAGACCGTTTATTTATTTAATCCCTCACGTAAACACAGCGACGATGACGGATCATCACTTGGCTTGTCAACATGACCAAGCTCCAGCAGGGGCCTTGTCCTCATGTGAGCCCACTGGCCTTTTCCTGTGTCTGCAAACAGTGGCAAAGAGGAAACAGAAGGCAACTGTGAGTGAGGAAACGGTGTTGAGTTGCAAAACACGGATAAAACAATTGGCGCTGCAATTCCCAGGACAAACAGGACCCTGCCAAATTGCAGAGGTGCAAACTCTAGCGGGGCGGTTCCATTCTCTGGCACCGGGGGTATGCACTTTTTGCAGCCTTGGACTTGCCCTGCCTCTAACGAAGCTATTTACAGTTTTGCACAGTGTGACAGTTTTATGAGCCAACCCACTCATTTTTATGAGGGTCCCCGGGGTAAAGCAGTTATACAATCTTACACCAGCGCACCGACATCAGTGAAGTACAAACAATATAAACTAGGCCATCCAGGCCTGTAAAGGAGGCACCGCCAAACAGTCGTGATTTAAGTTCAGTTCAGCGGTGACCTGGCTCATTACGATAAGATAGGAGAATGAATAGCGCCTACTCAGGGAGAAGGAGTGAGTGAGTGGGAAATAAATAATTAATCGGGCTCCTTCCAGAAGCTGTATGTCGAAGGGACCGAAATCTTGGTATTTAAAAAAAAAGGACCAAAACTCAATCACTAGGACGGTCTCTCAAATGCAGATTTGTTGGTTGAAGGAAATGACACCACCTTCCACCAAATATTTGGTCAGCACTCCATCATCAACGCCAAAAGGCTTTCAGGTCTTAATATGGCTTTCTGCGATAAACCAACTTTTCCCCAGTGAAACTGTCGAGAACTGAGGTCTCTGGCTGCGCTTGTGTTTACAAATGAGTTTGCTATGCTTTGACTCCATAAGAAGACAGGGTTAATTATGAACCAGACTGTGGATCTGAAATTTATCAGCAAGCTAAGGAGCTGGTGACTGCCCCAATCAGAGTCAGCTTCGAGGAAATGAAATGGGACTTATTTACATTTAGAGTGATGCCCAGCTTCTTAATCACCTCAAAGCATTTAAAAATTAACTTTCCTACCAACAGCTCAAGAGGCATAATGAACCCTGGGAGGGCGTTGGCGACTCTCGTTCCCTTCCGCTCTGGAGCTGCCTAGTCGTTACGTCAGCCTGTCTTCTTTGCCTGTGTCTTTTTGCTAAATCCTGGAAACTTTCTTTCTGTTTATTTGGTAAGTCTCCTGATAAAGCAGTTTTCTACAGCCTCACCAAAATTGCTAGCGATTGCCGGGTTAGCTGAGTTGCATGGGCACAATAAGAGATGGGAATCATTGTGCTCAACTTTCTTCTGTATGAAATGTTTCAGCTAAACTGGTCAGTTACCGAAGGGTTATTATGGATTACACGTGTTGGACAAGAGGGTGACCCAAACCCCCAAGAACTTTCATTTTTTATTTCATTTACTTATTTTTTTGCTTTTTTAAAAAATTTGTGGTACAACTGTTTTTTAAATTTTTATTAGAGTATAGTTGATTTACAATGTTGTGTTAGTTTCAGGTGTACAGCAAAGTGATTCAGTTATACATATACCCATGCTTTTTCAGATTCTTTTCCCATATAGGTTATTACAGAAGGTTGAGTACCCTGTGCTATGCAGTAGGTCCTTGTCAGTTATCTATTTTATATATAGTAGTGTGTATCTGTTAATCCCAAACTCCTAATTTATCCCTCCCTCCCCCTTTCCCCTTTGGTAACCATAAGTTTGTTTTTGAAGTCTGTGAGTCTGTTTCTGTAAATAAGTTCATTTATATCACTCGTATCGAGACACCAGGCACTTCTCACATGGCCATGAGGTCCCTTTTAAATGAACACTAGTGGGACTTCCCTGGCTGTCCAGTGGTTAAGACTCCACGCTCCCAATGCAGGGGGCACGGGTTCTATCCCTGGTCGGGGAACTAAGATCCCGCATGCTGCACAAGCCCTAAAACTAAATAAATAAAATAAATGAACACTAGTAATGACTGAATAAATTGTGGATTAGAAGTTGCTAGTCAGCCAGTAGCAATGACCAGAGCAGTTGGGATGATAGATGCATGTATAAATGGCCATTTCCTTCACATTTTAGTTTAACACAATCTGCAATTCAACTTAAAAATCTTATAATTTAGACCTGCAATCTCCAACTATTTCATAGTTGTGAAGTCAACAGAGGAAGTTATGATTTGCTGGTAGACTGTGAGTGATGGTAATACATCCCCTGCCCTTCTCAAAGAGCTGTTGCAAAGATTCCCAAGATTTTTGTCAACTTAGAGGGGCTGTGCAAACGTAAGATATTTCGACATTCCATTATTTCATTCCATTATTCAGTATTTTAACAACATGTTTACCCACTATTTGTTTTCGTTTTAAAAACTGAAACTGCATAAAACATCATCCCTTTAAAATCGTTACGTTTTCTTTTTATGTAATAATCTGAAATGCAAAAACCTTATTTTAAAGAAGACTGTTGTTTTCTAGAAGAAATTAATGAAAAAAGTGGACCTCGTTGCGGCATTGTCAGCGTGCCTTTTTGGTTAGAGAGGAAAGAAGGAAATATTTACATTGAAAGGACTTGTGTGCTTTCTATTTAGGAATCCAACGTGGTATGAATTTAGGTAGAAGTGAGCCACCATCCTCCTTGCTAATTACAGCAGCTAAGAGGCCAAGGGATAGGTTCTTGGAGTTTCAACATTGACCACAGGAGCAGGTTTACCTAATATGGCGAAAGGAGGGATACCCAGGTTCTAAGGGGCTCTTCTTGAAAAATAAGCAGAAGCCGGTGACTCTAGATCTGTGTCTTTATTAGAAGCAGAATGCCCTGTACCTACTGTTCCTATTGTGCAAATTCTGCTGGAGGAAGATTGGCGGCTCCACCTCCTGGGCTTTCCCGTAACAAGATGTTCACCTCTGGAGGCTCTCCTGGTGAGCCAAGGCATACATAAATCCATTCTAATTAAATATGCTGCTCTCTAGGGGGAGATGCCTTCATTAGAGGACTTGTTTCAGGGGAATATAGATATGTGCATATCTATATTTTAGTGATAGACACCAGTGTCTGTTTGCAAGCAAGCGGCTATACCATCCCCCCCCCTTTTTCCTCTCATCTTCCATCTTGCTATCTGGAGACTCACACAAAACAAATCCCTTGGGATTGAACATACTTTCGAATATATGAAGTTAAACCCTTCTCAGACACATGCATCTTTCCATTAGGAGCACAATGAGAAGCTTTCTACAACTCTACATTTGACGGTGCCACCTCTAATTGAAGCACCTGGTCCAATTAGGGCTTAATGAGTGCTTTCTGATGATAAAGATAATGAGGGCTTTGCAGGCACAACCAAAAAGCATTACTTTTTTTTTTTTTTAATATAGTCCAAAGGAGAAAAGCAAACCTACAAGTTAGTGGTCAAAATATTGTCCTCCTCTTATGTGTTTTTAAAAATGAAGATTACTGTCAAATCTTAAACAAAAGGTTAGACTCAAACCCCAAACTGACTCATTAACCAGACTCTGCTTCAGAAATAGAGGAGATAAGAGAAGACCCTAGAAGCACAGAACATGCTGGGGAGGAGTTTTGCCTCTCCGGAGGCACATGTAAATGTGAGCGAGATCCTGGGCAAGACATGGCAGGGAGGTTCAGGTCAGCTGAGTTTCCTTCTCACCTGTGTGACATGATGAGTCACCAGACCTTTGTCAAGTACCATCAGCCTCTAATCCAAGGATAGTCATTGTAGGACACAAGGTATTGGACAAGACAGAGAAATGAACCAAGCATTACACATTAAAACAATTTCTACATGTAATTATATTCATAAGACTTTGGAGTTACTCATCTCATTTAACATAATGGCCTCAAGGTCCATCCATGCTGTTGCAAATGGCAGAATTTCCTTTTTTTTATGGCTGAATTATGTATCACACTTTTTTATCCATTCATCCATTGATGGACACTTAGGTAACTTTCATATCTTGGCTGTTGTAAATAATGCTGCAGTGAACATGGGGGTACAGAGTGATTTCATTTCCTTAGGATAAATACCCAGAAGTGAAATTGCTGAGTCATATCGTAGTTCTATTTTTAATTTTTTGAGGACCCTCCATACTGTTTTCCACAGTGCCTGCACAAATTTACATTCCCACCAACAGTGCAGGAGGGGTCCCTTTTCTCCACATCCTTGCCAACACTTGTTATTTCTTCTCTTTTTATAATAGCCATTCTAATAGGTGTGAGGTGATATCTCATTGTGGTTTTGATTTGCATTTTCCTCATGGTGAGTGATGTTGAGCACCTTTTATGTACCTGTTGTCCATTTGTATATCCTCTTTAGAAAAATATCTGTTCAGATCCTCTGCCCAGTTTTTAATTGGATTTTTAAAAATTGAGTTGTATGAGTTCTTGATGTATTTTGGATATTAACCCCTTATCAGATATATGATTTTCAAATATTTTCTCTCATTCCATAGGTTACCCTTTCATTCTGTTGATGGTTTCCTTTGTTGTGCAGAAGCTTTTTAGTTTGATGTAGTCCCACTTGGTCATTTTTGTTTTTGCTGCCTTTGCTTTTGGTGTCAAATCCAAAAACTCATCACCAAGATGGATGTCAAGGAGCTTACCCAACATGTTTTCTTCTAGGAGTTTCATGGTTTTAGTTCTTATGGTCAAGCCTTTAATCCATTTTGAGTTGATTTTTGTGTATGGTACAAGATAGTGGTCCGGTTGCATCCTTTTGCATGTGACTGTCCAGTTTTCCCAATACTATTTATTGAAAAGACAGTCCTTTCCCCTCTGTATCAATATATTCTTGGCTGCCTTAACATAAATTAACTGAACATGTAGGTGTGGGTTTATTTCTGGGTTCTCTACTCTGTTCCATTAATCTATGTGTCTGTTTTTGTGCCAACACCATTCTGTTTTGGTTACTATAGTTTTATAATATAGCTTGAAGTAAGGAAGTGTGATGTTGCCAACCTTGTACTTTGTGCTCAATTTCTTTGGCTATTTGGTATGTTGTGTGGTTCCATATAAATTTTAGGATCGTTTGTTCTATTTCTGTGAAAAATGCTGTTGGATTTTGATAGGGATTGCATTGATACGGTAAATTGCTTTGGTTAGTAGGGACTTTTTAATAATATTAATTCTTCCAAACTGTAAGCATGGAATATCTTTCCATGTATTTGTGTCTTCTTCAGTTTCTTTCATTAGTGTCTTATAGTTTTCAGTTAGAGGTCTTTCACTTCGTTGCTTAAATTTATTTCTAGGTATTTTATTCTTTTTGATGCAATTTCAAATAAAATTGTGTGTGACGAATACTACCCTGAAGGATGGGATAAGGGTGGCAAGCCGAAGGGGACCAGAGATGTGGGTTAGGGTGGATAAATGAGGCTGCTCAGACCAGGATCCTGTTTTAGGGGAGGTCCCAAATAGAGTGGTAACCTTATTTCAGGAAAAAAATTTCCTACAACTCTCCCCGCAGTAGTCTCTCTTGGAGAAGCATCTGTCAGGGGAGGCATGGGAGGTTGTATGGGGAAGACTTCAGGCCCAGTTTTACAGTGGTCTGACCTCAGTGTGACAGGGACCTCTCCTTCTACTATTTGTTTCTTCTCTTGCTCCCTGGTTAGATGCTAAATCAACTTGGCAGGAACATTATGTTTCTGTTCATTTGCTAGAGCACTGGGCACACAGAGCATACTTGATACGGTTAAATGGTGATACTGTGACAAAAGACACAGACGTGAGCTGGGGCTGGCAGGCAGAAAAGCAGTGGGAAGTAGGAGTCGGAAAATGTATACAAGCTTGGGCAAATCACTCACCTTTGCCATTAAGTGGCTTCCAAAATATACTGCGTCTTGTGACAGATTTGAATGGGGCATTATTCATGAGAGGCAAAATATGTACAAATTGCAGCAAAATCAAGCTGTGAACATAGGAAATGGCATTCAGAGGAGCCAGTGAGCAACCTGATGGTGTGAGGACCCCAGAGCAGCTGGGGGCTGCGGTGTCATCACCCCCGGACCTGCCACCTTAGCTCGGCACTCAGGGTGGCTGCAGGTGGAGGATGGACTTGAACTGTGGGCTGGATACTGTCTTCTCTGGGCTGCCCTTTGTTCTTTGCTCTCATCCAGGGGCAAGGGATGGTGGCTTTTGTTAACCAAAACACAGGATAAAAAAGTATCGAGATTTAAAAGAGATCGTTCTGATTAGCTGCGAAAGCAGATGTGCTGCCGTCAAAGAACGCAGTCATTTGAAAATGCGTTTGCGTAACCTTCACATCCACAGCATAGCAGTTTGGGTCACTTGCCTTTGGGAATTTAAAAGTCTGCACACTGAGAACATCAGGTAATCAGGAATTGGGTGAATTTCTCCAAAGACCTGAGTAGTGCGTTCTCCCCAGACCCCACGGTTGGGTGCTGACTGGGACAGCCCATGTGCCTTGGGACCTCAGCCTGGCTCTGCAATAAAACAGATGGTGCAGCACAGTTGATCAAGCCCCGTGGTAGGGGCCAAGGATACGGGGGACTGCAGACCCTGCAGGGGCTGCCTCTCATGCTGCCCCACTAGGGACCTCTAAGGACCACGGTCCCAGGCCCATCCCGTGGGTGTCCGGCCCGGGAGGAGCTCTTGGGAGGGAGTGCAGGGCAGCCTCACAAGGCATCTGAAATGCGGCGGGTTCCTGCTTTCTGGGGAGGGCTGCACAGTGAGACCTACAGTCGGGTTTGTAGGGTGGCGTTGGCCCCGGATGCCAGACCCCCAGCCCAGCTCCTACCACGTTTCTCTGGTAGCCAATCACCTTCATGAACGAGGACCCCCCGGCAGCACAAGTGACCTCCAAGGCCTTCCAGCCCTGCCTCCTTCAGTGCCTCGCTTAGAGCTACCCCCCATCAGCTCATGCTGCAGTGGATCCTAACCATTCCTTACATTTGAAGAGGGAGCTCTTGAGACTTTTTAAAATCCCCTTGCACAGTTATTTGATCTTCGTGACCACCTGCAATGGTGGATCATGTCTGTGTCAGGGATGAAGATGCCAAGACAGGAGGAACAGAGAGAGAGAACTTCCTTGGTGTGTTTGCTGTGGATGGCGCACGGCTTGAACCCAGGCTCCTCTCACCTAGCCTGCGTGGCTGCCTTGGGCCCGTCTCCCCGGGGCCCTGCGCATGGCAAGGCCTGTGCAGCGCAGCATGGGGTAAGGTCCTGTTCTGCAGCCAGGCGGCCCGGTGAGCACCCAGCTTCACTGTGGACCAGCTGTGCGACCGAGTTGTGTGTTCGCCTCTGTGCCTCAGTCTCTATGTTTAAGCAGGGCTGGAGCTAGTGCTCACGTCAAAAGTTGTATAACACACACTTGTTACTGCAAGTAAAGTGCCTATAACGATACAGGCTGTATTTTGGTGCTTACTGTGTGCTGGCACTATGCTCCGCACGGTATGCGCATTCATTCATTGCAGCATCGTAACAAGCCTAGGGGATAAGTTATTATCCCCAGTTTAGAGAAGAAACAGGCACAGAGAGATGAAGCAGTTTCTCAGTGGTGGAAAGACCAGGGGGCCATGCTCTTAACCACAGCACGAGGCTTCCTTTTCCACAGGGCTTGGCTTCTGCTAAACACTCAAAACTCGTTAGCCGTGAGGTGTATGATATCGGGGTCCTGCCACCCAGATGCCTCTATACGTTAGTTCCTTGTGGGCAGAACACCACAGGTAGGACTTCAGCTGAAATGCAAAGTCCCCCTGGACGGCTTACACTAAACCCTAACTCTCTTCTAGCCTTAGTGTCGGTGAGACGGGAGGCTGTTTCTGAGGTCGGTTTGATGGGGGAGAGGGGGAGAGCTCCTGAGGACATTTTGCTCAGAGAGGTAATGAGGGACATTGTTGCCAGTGGGGTTGTGGCTGAATGAGGTAGAGATTTTGTACAAAAGGGGAACGAGGACTCATCTGCTTAGGATTTTTCCCAGCTGCTAAAATGATCCGTATTGGAGGACCTCATTAGAGTTCATTTTCTGAGCACTCTTTCCACGAATTGCTTTAGCGCTGTTATGTGATGGGAATCACAGACTAATAGGGCTTCTTTGACAGACGAGGAATTCACAGTATGGAGAGGCCGTACAACTAGACAGTAAAATCCAGTGCCCGCGCCCAGCACCCTGCCTTCCCAATGCTAAACCTCACAAGGAGGTTCTGCATGGGACCTTGGCAATAAGTTGAACCCTTCGGCGTTGAGCCGCCTCCTTGGCTCTGCACGGGGGCACAGGGGTCAGGCCCTTCCTTGCTGGTTTTGGTACCAAGCTGAACCTTTCTGGTGGAGGGCTTTTGCCATTTCACTGCAGCTTCCCATCTTCTCTCCTGAAACTGAGTTCAGAGATGCTTCCCTGCCTTCCAGGTACACAGGGAGGGTTAATTAGGTAATGTTTGCACTGGGCTTTGAAGATGAAAGCACCACACAATTGTCATTACAGAGCATCTCTTCCAGGAGCCAGGAATGCTTCTACTCTGGGGACACCTGACTTGGACTTCACATGCATGGCTCACTTGAGGATAAAACTAGTCAGGCATCGGTGAATTAATGCTAGCGTGTAGAGCCTGGAGGATCAAACGGTCAAAACAAACAACAGGCACTGAGAAGCCCTCAGGTCATCAGGAAGCAGCTGCCAGGGGCCTTGTGATGGCAGGAGCCCACTCATTGGGCTGCCAGCCGCCGGGCAGCATTTCCATCACCGGGCTCAGCATGGGAAACATGGGTCAGTAAGAGAACATCACGGCTCCAGAGGCCAGAAAGTGCTGAAACAGACCCAGACAGGAGAGGCAGCAAATGACATTTTGGAAGAGCAGTGGTGGGGCCTGTCATGGGAGGGGGTTATGTGGAGTGAAAGACCCCCCTTACTCTGTTTGAACATTATTTCAAGAGTCCCCCGTTGGGGTCCCTGCCTCTTGTGTGAATCCAGTTCATGTTCCTTCCGCTGTCAGGTTCATTGCACTTCTCAACGTGGCTCATCTATGGCTTGTAAACCTTCGGTGCCATCCTCTTGCCTACAAAATAGGTCTAAACCCTTCCTATGACCTTCAAGACACTGTCTTCTGCCTCCTGTTGATTTTCCTGGTCATTTCTCTCACACACTTCCTTGGGTGGGAACTCTCTCCCACACCCGTCCATGGCACTGAACACAGGATAAAACGCCTGCCCTTCCCAGCACCTCCACCCACATGAATCCTGGACATTCAACCCAGTTCCTGGTTCCTTACTGACTCTCTCTGATTGTACAGGTCCCAGGAGCTCCCTCTTTTCAATCAATTCTGTTTGCTGTTCTAACCATTGCACTTACCTGTGTTTTCTTACATTGGCACATAGCTGTTTGCACGAGTATTTCCTATATTGCTATTTGCACAGCAAAATCAGGGAGGCCAGGGGTTGTTTCTCACATTCACAGAGAGCGCAGGGTCATCGAGTTTTAAACTCCACAGGGGGAGGCGTGTCCCCAACACCTAACATAGTGCCCGACAGCCATTGGGTACCTTTCCCAGTTATCCGCGGCCTAGGAAGAAATCACCCAAACTCAGTGGTGTAAAATAAGAAGTCTGGTGTGGCTCTGAGAAAAAGGAGGCATTGAGAATAAATCTGAGTTCTCTGTCTCAAGGGTTTGGGTGGCAGGTGACGCCACTCGCGTCCCGGGCACCCGGAAACAGAGCAGGACTGCAGGGAAAACAGTCAGGGCAGCACCTCGCCCGTCGTAAGCATCTCTGGGGACAAAATTCTCCTGAGGCAAAGAGGTGTGCAGGTGTGCACTTAACAGCATCTCCCTATCAGTTCATCACATTAGAGGAGTTTTGGCATCGCCATCCCCTTTGGCTTTTTTCATCATTCCTTTAAACCCGGTCACTCAAGAGTGAGGTCAGACCCTCAGCGCGGTCCACACGGGGGAGCTGGTTTGAAACGCGCTCTCCCCAGTTGCACCTCGGCTCTGCTGGACTGAACCCACCCCCAGGTGAGTCACCTGCACGGTGAGGTTGCAATTGCTCTCTCATCCTCCGCCTGCGCCTTCAGTGACTATTGAAATCTCAGATGGTCTTTCTCTGTCCCGTCGAGGGCTCTGTGCTGCTCTCATGGGAAGGAGAAACCTCCCGCTGGCTTCCCTCTCCACTGCAAGGGGTCGGGGTGGCTGCTGGAAGGAGGGGAGCTCTGTGTGAAGATGCTGGGACAGCGCCCAGTAGCCATTTCTCCCAACCAACACCGGCAGCCTGGAGGCCCTGCGCACCTCTAAAGGTGGTCTTCTACGAGGAGTATCTTTGCACCTCCAAGACTTTTTTCCCCTGAATCCTTGTATAACTGGGACAAAACGGCTGCCAGAAAGACCCCCTCATTCACCTTAGGTTTGTGGCTCACAGAACGCCTGCCTTTATTTCTCAGTATCTTCAGTAACTAACTCATCTCAGCAGGGTGGGCTGAAGCCTGCTAGCTTCAATTTCCAGGCACCTTGACTCAATTTGTTTTTTTTTTTAATACGCTTCCAGGCTCTTCTTGCCTCACATAAATGGATGTGTCATTTCTTACTAAGGAATGACTGCTTTTCTCGGTACTGACCTGCAGGCCAGTGGAGTCAGTACGATTATTTTATTTTGACCGTTAGGGGATCAAGCTGTGCCGTCTGTTGGGTGGAGTTAGGGATGCTGACTGTCGACGCCAAGGCTAGCTGAGCATGTGGTGTGGTCTCCTCTCCTGCAGCACAGCTGAGAGGGAAGCTGCTCTCTTTCCAAACACCCACGAAAGTATCCGCATCTGAGATGCTTTGGATGTCAGTCTCACTAGGCTTGGTTGTTTAGGTTAGGTCGTTATTCTGTAGCACAGCTGGGAGGACACGGGAAACTTCTAGCTGGGAGCCTGGCTTCTGCCTTGGCAAATAATGGCAATGAATGTAGCAATTTCTCTCTTGGGTAAAAGATCTGGATCTAATAAGCAATCCACTGGCTGGCTTGCAATATCCCAACAAATGTCTGATCCCGGATCCAGAATTCCTTATTGTGAACAGAAAATAACCTCTATGTCATTTTAGAGGTTAAGAATTTTTTTTAAATGTATAATGACAAGTCCTCAGTGGAGGTGACTTCCTATTTCTTGGCAGGCCATGCCTAGCATGTGCCCTTTGTCATTCTAGTTTTTGAAGAAATGGCGTTGTCTAAAAAAATTAAAAAATCAAACTTCTGATTTTCTTAGTATAATTCCATTAAAGTTATGTTGCAAACAATTTCTCTTTCTGTGACACACCTAGCTATTGGAATTTCATGATGACTTTTAAAACATTCGCTTAGGATCATTAAAGCCAACAGCATTAAAAATAGCTTACAACTTTCAAAAATAGTATAAAAGTTTAACACATCATCTCCCTGACACACACACAGTGTAATTCTGCGCAAAGTCAGCTGACTGGGTGGCGATTTAGCATAAGGTCCTACTTCTCAGGTCTGCTTGGACTGAACTCATTCCTCAGTGCTTAAGCTCTTAGCTCACATGCAAATACCTGCTTCTAGAGAGCTGAGGCTTGTGTTGCTTTGGGCCCTAAATTGATTGCTGAAGTTACAGGATTGAAATGCCTCGGGTAAAAAATTGAGTCAAAAGAAAAACATTAAGTCGACAGCTCTGTAAAGCCTGCTGCCTGACAGCCGGGGACGCTCCAGGGATGGAGGAACTGCAGCAAGTAAGGTCAGCAGAATTAACACTCAATTACCCCTGACGTGGAAAAGGATGAAAGGCTGTCCAGGGAGGTTGCCCCTCCTCCAGACAAGTTTCTGACTTCAGTGAATTTTAGGTTAACCCCTTTCTGTACACTCACTGTCCATACACGAAAGACAGGTCATTTGTTTTCTCCTCCCAGCCCCAGTTTAAACTGTTCTCTTTATTATTTGTAACTGTTGTGGCCTCTAAGCACACACAATTGTATTAATACTGCTCCTTGTTGTGTCAATTAAAAGATATCTTCCAATTGCAAACCTTTTAGTTGTTCCTCTTGTCTCCCAGTGGCATTGGCTCTCATAGGGCGCTGATTCCCATAAGCGTAGTGAGCGTTCTCCTTCTGCATATGAATACCTATGAAAAATACATGTTTCCCGTATGCTCTGAACTTGATCTTAATAGGATTGTACTAGGTACCAGGTTGAACTTCCATGTTTGTTCACAACATTGTTTTCCAGCTCCGTTCTTGGTAATGAATCATTGGTTGACCTCTGAATAATAATACGTACATAAACCCCACTTTGAAAACATTTCCCCCTTTTTTTGCTATTCTGACCATCTTTATCCATGTCTCTGTGTTGATGGAGTTCTCTGGAGGTACACAGCTGGAAATTCCTGTGCTCTAGGGCGTGTACTAACACAATTTACGACATACTGCTAGACTGCTCACCAAAATGGCTGTCGTAAATATTTGCAGAGTCACTAGCACGTGTGAGAATAACTGTTTCCCGTCAAGCCTGCTGACATTGCTATTATCTGAATATTTATTTTTTTTTGCCAGCGTGTCTCTAAGTGGATGCCTGTATTTTGGAATTCTCTGGTTACCTACTAGTAAGGACACATACCTCTTCATATCAGCCATACCATTCCTCCTTCAGCAATTTGAGCATCTGCGGTCTGTACATTTTTCTGTTGGGTGGTTTCTTGTTTTTACTGATTTATAGGAGTTTCTTAACTATTCTGGGTATTAATCTTTTCTTGATTATATACATTGGAAATATCTTCTCTCCACTTATCACCTATGTTTTAACTTTGTCTGTAGTGTATTTAGCAGAGCAGAAATCTTTCGTTTTGGTGTCATCAGATCTTTCCATTTCCCCCCCTTTAGGTGCTTTTTCTGACATACTTCAAAAAATCTTTCTTAATCTCAGGGTCATAAAGCTAGTCTTCTACTTCCCCCTCCCCCCTTCGCTTCTTTTATACTGAAATTTAAAAATTTTTCAATTGAAGTATAGTTGATTTACAATGTTGTGTTAGTTTCAGGTCCACAGCAAAGAGATTCAGTTATACATAAAACTATTCTTGGGCTTCCCTGGTGGCGCAGTGGTTGAGAGTCCGCCTGCCGATGCAGGGGATGTGGGTTCGTGCCCCGGTCCGGGAGGATCCCACATGCCGTAGAGTGGCTGGGCCCGTGAGCCATGAAAAAAAAAAAAAAACCTATGCTTTTTCATATTCTTTTCCATTCTAGGTTATTACAAGATGTTGAATATAGTTCCCTGTGCTATACAGTAGGTCCTTTTGTTTATCTATTTTATATACAGTATTGTGTATCTTTTAACCCCCAAATCCTTAATTTATCTCTCCCCCCACCCTTCCCCTTTGGTAACCACGAGTTTGTTTTCTGTGTCTGTGTGTCTGTTTCTTTTTTGTAAACAAGGTCATTCGTATCATTTACTAGATTCCACGTATAAATGATATCATGTGATATTTGTCTTTCTGTCTGACTGACTTCACTTAGTAGGATACTCTCTAGGTCCACATACTGAGGTTTTAAACCCATCTGAATTTATTTTTGCTTGTAGATTGAGATAGGGCTAGAATTGCATCTTTTCATTACAATGAGCTCATTTTGCCAGCACTATTGAACATGATCCATGTTTCCTCTGCTTGTGTGTGATGCCACTTCTGTCACAACTCAGTTTGGTATGAGTCTGGGTCTGTTTTTAAATTCTCCATTCTGTTCCATTGCTCAGTCTTTTAAATAACTGGACCAGAAATATAATCTTTTAATCGTTACAGCATGTTCCATGCCTTAATATCTAGTAGAGTAATTCTAACTTTTCAGACTCCAGCTGGAATTTTGGTTAGAGCTGCATTGGTTTAATATGATCCTGGGTAGTTATTTGCCTTCGATGTCTGCACATGTGGAATATACTGTCTCCAAACAGCACAATGACTCTGCAAAGTTAATTTCAAAAGGTCTACATTTCTAGAGAAAGAATGAATTTCTGTGCTAAACCAGGCTTTCAATTTTGTAGTTGAAATCCCGCGATGATGGTTTTAGGAGCCCTTCCCTCACGGGTCCTCATTCATTACTGGTGCATTCACCCACTCGCCGAACAAAAACTGAGCACCCTCTGTTCTGTGTATGTGGCACAATACTAAGTGTTGTCAACAAATATTTCCACCCTTCTACTTCGCTCACATGTTTTAGACAAATCATCTGTACTCCTTTGTTGTAAAAGGAGTTAATGACTGCTTGGACAATGAGACTTTGGGGCATCCTTGTTTTGTGTTAAGTAACTCTGCATGTGTATCTTAGAAAAAGGTGTTGACACCGTGTTGACACAGCATTTGGACCCAAATGCTGGCCCATGTTCTCTGGAGGTCTGGACTACAGTCTCCATTCCGCTACCAATTCACAGGTCACTTAAATGACCCAAGCCTCTGTTTCCTCACTTGTAAAATTAAGACATCGGACAGGGCGGTTTCTACGGTGTCTTTCAGCTCTCGAATGGATTTGTGAGTCCTTGACAAGCAGGGTGTGGGAGTTGTTTGGTTCTACAGGCAAGCGTGCCCACGGGCCTGGGCAGTGAGGGGCCTGATGTTGAGTGGGGTGCTGTCCTGAGGGGGCAGAAGTGGAGCTGAGCTCTGAAAGGGTGCGAGGTGGGTCACTGAAGAATCTTGGAGGTGAGATCACGGTAAAGATACAAACCACAGGTGTGGAGGATGAAAGGTAAGTTTTTCTGCCTGAAATATACCTGAGCTGAGGTTGAAGGTCAGCGAGAGAGGTGAGGGTGTCAGTTGTTGATACATCTTAAAGTCATGAATGTTCATGATATGATTCTTCATAATAACGTGGGCCCTCTGTCTACGGACACGGTATAGAGGGCAGTCATACGGGATCCATTTGATCTTCCGCATCCCATCCTTGGCATATGAAGAGTTGTTAGCTTTCTTTTGCACATGAAACAGAGGCACAGAAGTTCCTCCATCAGCTTGTTATGATGGGGCTGACGCTCGGCCCATATGCCTTCTGACTCCAAGATCCCTGTAATTCCACCTCACCACGTGCATGGACCAGAGTTTTAATTTGCTGAAATAAGCATCTAGGAAGGGCCTGTGGCTTCTGTACCCAGGGTCTCAGAATGAGCTATCTTAAACCTGGTGGGTTTCTTTGACTGTCTTCAGCAACCAGGGTTCTGATGGATGTCCCCCTGATTAAGGAAGGATACGCCACCACCGCCTTTAAAATATATCTCAGCTTATATCTGTTGTTGACGTAGACCTGCCACCCCTAGGGCTTTTTCTCTTTTGTTGTTATTTTTATTTTTTTAAACATGTTTATTGGAGTATAATTGCTTTACAATGGTGTGTTAGTTTCTGCTGTATAACAAAGTGAATCGGCTATACATATACATATGTTCCCATATCTCTTCCCTCTTGCGTCTCCCTCCCTCCCACCCTCCCTATATCACCCCTCTAGGTGGTCACAAAGCACCGAGCTGATCTCCCTGTGCTACGCGGCTGCTTCCCACTAGCTATCTATTTTACATTTGGTAGTGTATACATGTCCATGCCACTCTCTCACTTTGTCCCAGCTTACCCTTCCCCCTCCCCGTGTCCTCAAGTCCATTCTCTAGTAGGTCTACACCTTTTTTTTTTTTTGCGGTACGCGAGCCTCTCACTGTTGTGGCCTCTCGCGTTGCGGAGCACAGGCTCCGGATGCTCAGGCTCAGCGGCCATGGCTCACGGGCCCAGCCGCTCCGCGGCATGTGGGATCCCCCCGGACCGGGGCACGAACCCGTGTCCCCTGCATCGGCAGGCGGACTCTCAACCACTGCGCCACCAGGGAAGCCCCGGTCTGCATCTTTAATCCCATCCCGCCCCTAGGTTCTTCATGACCATTTTTTTTAGATTCCATACGTATGTGTCAGCATAGGGTTTTACACTCTCCTGACCGCTCCAGATCAGGTGGGAAAGGGCAGCAGGGGAAAAACAGGTCCGAATTCCTTCCTTCATGTTTGTGTGCCCGTGCTTTGCAGCTTCCTGACTTCATGGCATTAGAAGAGTTCAGTTAGCATACAATTGACATCTTTTCCAGTAAATGGCTAAGATGGGCTCCTTTTATTAAAATAGCGTAATGAAAACAGGTGGAGACAGACTCAGAGCCTGGTGAAGCTCTCCAGGTGTTCAGGAAGCCAGGCTGGGACCTGGAGCCTCATCCAGGGCTTGGGGCTTCTCTGGTGATTCACTGTCCAGGACACACAAGGAGGTTCTGTGGGTCTGTGTTTCAGAAGGTTCTGATTCCACGTCCCTAGAGTGGCAGGGATTCCGTCTGTATTCATTAGAACTTTAGGTGCCTTCAATTTAAAGTTTAAATTTTTTTTTCTTTCAAGATAAAAAGATTTCATTTTTCTTCCCTAATTCAAGATCCTTTCTTTTTAAACCACACTAACTTTCAATATCCTAAGAAAGAATTTCCCAAGAAAATAAAAGAGAAATAAAACGAGAGAGTTTGTAATTCGTTGCTTTAAGTTTCTAAAATTTGTTAAGTTGGCTAGAGTCTCTCTTAGTTATCTTTATATTGCCAGAATCATTGCTGAAGCCCCTAGGTACCCCAACGGACAAAGGAAAAGGGAGCAACGTTGCTTTCTACTATGAAAAAGAGACGTTTCATGCTGATGACAAAAAGGTGCAATTTTATGATATGGTTATTTGGGATTTTTTGGCAAAACTAGACTTTTGGTAGCATGAAAGGGTTTAAACAATTGCTGACGCCCATCAGCAGAGATTCTGATTTATTGCTATTGGGATGCATCAGGTGATTTAAATGCACTGCAAGGCTGAGAGCTACTGAGCCTGCCTAGATCTTTCTGACCTGAAGGTGCTTATTTTGTTAGGAACTCGGTGTGAAAAGGAGACAGACCAAGCCGGACATTTCTGTTCATTAAAAACTTACTATGAATCTTATGGTTTATTTTATTTTACTTTGTTTTTAAAGCTTTTTTTTTTTAATTAATTAATTTATTTTTTGTCTGTGTTGGGTCTTCATTTCTGTGCAAAGGGTTTTCTCTAGTTGCGGCAAGCAGGGGCCACTCTTCATCGCGGTGTGCGGGCCTCTCACTATCGCGGCCTCTCTTGTTGTGGAGCACAGGCTCCAGACGCGCAGGCTCAGTAGTTGTGGCTCACGGGCCTAGTTGCTCCGTGGCATGTGGGATCTTCCCAGACCAGGGCTCAAACCCGTGTTCCCTGCATCGGCAGGCAGATTCTCAACCACTGCGCCACCAGGGAAGCCCTATTTTACTTTTTAGTTAATGGAAGAGTTTTAGATTTACAAAAAAAAATTGAGCAGATAATATAGAGAATTCATATATATCCCCCTGTACAGTTTTCCCTGTTTTTAACATCTTACGCTAGTATGGTATACTTTTTATAATTAATGAACCGATATTGATACATTATAATTAACTAAAGACCATAGTTTACTCAGATTTCCTTAGTTTTTATCTAATGCTCTTTTTTTGGTCTCCGAATCCCATCCAGGTTACTGCCTTACATTTAGTCAAGGTTCTTCTTAGCTGTGACAGTTTTTTAGACTTTGCTTATTTTGGGTGGTCTTGACAGCTTGGAGGAGTACCGGGCAGATATATTGTAGGATGCCCCTCGATTGGAATTTGTGTGATGTTTTCCATATGGTCAGACTGGGAATATAGGTTTTGAGGAGGAGAGCACAGAGGTAAGGTGCCATTTTCATCACATCATAGCTGGGGTACATAGTATCATTGTGGACGTTGACCTTGACCGCCTGGTTTGAGTAGCATTTGCCAGATTTTTCCACTTTGAAGTTACTTTCCCTCCACTTTCCAGACTGTAGTCTTTAGAAGGAGGTCGTGAAGCACAGTCCACATTTAAGGAGCAGAGAGTTATGCCTCTACCCGCTTTAGGGTGAAGTATCTACAGAATTCGTTTTCATGCATGAGAGATTTGTCTCTATTTCCCCCATTTATTAATTTATTCAATTGCTTGTCTATATCAGTATGGGTTTATGGGTATTTATTTTATACTCTGGATTATAATCCAATACTACTTTATTTTGGTGTTGAAATTGTCCCAGTGTTGGCCTTGGGGAGCTCTTTCACTTGACTCCTGTGTCCCTTTGACACAGTCTCATCATCGTGGGCTTTTGTTTTTTCTTTTTCTGAGTCCTACAGATGCTCCAAGCTCGTCTTGTTTATCTCCTGCCCCAGTCCTGAAATCAGCCATATCTTCACGGTGCCCTGGTCCCTTTTACCGGAGAATGGTATTAGGATCCAAGATCTGGGCGCTTATAGTTTATCTTCAAAGAAATTGAAATCATATTGGGTAGAGACTCTAACTTAATCAGCACGGTCTGCTAATGTCCTGTTCTGATTAACTGAATTTTTATTAACTAGCATTAAGTCATTCACACTATGACATTCTGGAGGAGAAGATTTGTCTTTAAGCTCCTCAGTTTATGCAAGTGTGAGTTGTGATATTTAGTTGTGAATGACACCCCCTCAGACCCATTCAGAAAGTGGACACAAGTGAGTCTGGGTCAGTAATACTCAAGGCTCACTCTATTATTTATTTTTAAGTTTTGTTTCTATGTGAATAAAACATACCCTTTTTCTACTCTCCTCAACTATAACTCCCAACAATGATAAAGGAGAACCACATGGAGTTCTGGGACCTTTTGGCTACAGAGCCGGAAAATTTGTGGTACTATTTTTGACACCTACCTTATATTTTAGTAAAACGTGACATCACATTAGTGTCACATGTTGCTGCTACATAGCTAGTAGAATTGTTTAACCACTTGGTCGTAACTCTGTGAAAATATACACACAGACTTGAAGAAAATATACCAAAATGCTGAGTGATGTTTGGCTTTATATGACGTATGTGACTTTTTCCATTTTTAAGTGAGAAAAAGTTTCAAAATTTTAAGAACCTATGCAAACTATTGTATATCGGATGGAGAAACAACAAGGTCCTACTGTAGCGTACAGGGAACTATATTCAATATACTGTGCTAAACCATAATGGAAAAGAATATGAAGAAGAATGTATATTATATGTGTGTGTGTGTAACTTAATCCCTTCACTGTACAGTAGAAATTAACACAACATTGTAAATCAATTATATTTCAATAAAATAAATTGAAAAAAAATTTTAAGAACAAAAATTTTAAGAACCTAAATGCAGATATCCATGAGACCCATGTTGGTTTCCTGCTTTCCAAGGTCCCACCCAGCTGTCCTGCCCCTTCTGTCAGGATTTGCTCTCCTGGCGGCTCCTGTCTCCCACTCTGCCCTTCATCAACCCCACAGACCTCTGCGGGACTGGAAATTTATTGTTAACCTCAGTATAATTTAGCATTTTCAAAAAGAGGTTATCAAATAATGACCAGCTGGTGGAAAGTATAAAGTAAACATGTTATATCTGGCAGTTCTTGTATGACTTTTGCTGTCCCCATACCCACAGCTAGAGGAATTTATAAAGACACCACCAATGATCCCCTGTGACCTTGGACAAATGACTTCACTTCTGGGCCCTTGTTTCCTCGTATTGAAAAATTAAAAAGTTGAACTTGATAGGTCTCTAAGAAGAACCATATTTGACACGATACATTTAGTTCCACTTGCTTATTTTTCTTTTGTTGCCTCTGCTTTTGGTGTCAGATCCTAGAAGTCATTGCCAAGATCAATATCAGAAATAGACAAGGGGGGAGAGCTTCTGCACAGCAAAGGACACAATAAACAAAATGAAAAGGCACCCTATGGAATGGAAGAAAATGTTTGCAAACTGTATAGCCGATAAGGGGTTAATATCCAAGATGTATAAGAAACGTTTAAAATTCAATAGTAAAAAACCAAGTAACTAGATTAAAAAATGGGCAAAGAACCTGAACAGACATTTTTCAAAAAAAAAAAAAAAACCCATACACATGGCCAACAGGTGTATGAAAATGTGCTCAACATCACTGATCATCAGGGAAATGCAAATCAAATCACAGTGAGTTATCACCTCGTAGCTGTTTGAATGGCTGTCATCAAAAAGACAAGAGATAAGTGTTGGTGAGAATGTGGAGGAAACAGAACCCTTATACACTGCTGGTGGGAATGTAAATTGGTGCAGCCACTATGGAAAACAGTATGGAGGTTCCTCGAAAAGTTAAAAATAGAGCTACAGTAGACTCCAGCAATCCCCCCACTTCTGGATTTATATCCAAAGGAAATGAAATCACTATCTTGAAGAGATATCTGCACCCTCATGTTCTTTGCAGCATTATTTATTATAGCCAAGACGTGGAAACAGTTCAAGTGTTCATTGACAGATTAATGGATAAAGTTAATATAGTTGACCCTACCATTGAACAACATGGGTTTGAACTGCACGGGTCCACTTATACATGGACTTTTTCAGCAAATACTACAGTACTACACGATCTGAGGTTGGCTGAATCCTCGGTTGTGGAACTGTGGATACAGAGGGCTTACTGTAAAGTCACCTGAGGATTTTTAACTGCGTAGGGGTTGGAGTCCCTAACACCTGTGTCATTCAAGGGTCAACTGTTTATTATTCAGGCATGAAAGAAGGAAATCCTGCCGTTTGTGACAACACAGACAGACCTAGAGAGTATTACGCTAGGAAAAATAAGACAGAGAAAGACAAATACTCTATGATATCACTTACATGTGGAATCTAAAAAAAGAAAGAAAGAAAACGATGTAAGGTGATGGATGTGTTAACTAAATATTGTAGGAGGCATTTCACTGTGTTTACATGTATCAGACCATCACACTGTACACTTAAATATATTGCAGTTTTGTCAATTGTATCTCAATAAAGCTGGTAAAGACATAATATAGAAGAAAATTGAAAAAAAAATATTTCCAAGTCTAATGATTATAACAAGCTATTTTTCTTGCTCATTTATCCCTTATTAGGACAAAAGAGCAGCTTTATCTTCCTTTGACAGAAATTTTTAAGGCAGAAGTTTTTAAAAGATTTTTGGTTTGGGGACTATATCACTGCCACTAAGACTCAGAAAAGCAACTCATTAAATATAGACCTCATTTGTGATTCAGTAACAGCTTGGGTCACAAATGAGGTGATAACCATTTTTGATAAGCCATTACTTTTTTATCAGGAACACCTATGGAACTTATCATTTAGAAAGCAATAATCACACATGAATTGATAGGAGAGAACTTGGAGAGCATCTTATGCAAACTTCTCATGGGACAGATGAGGAAACTGAAGCAGCTTGTCTAAGTTTATGCAGCTGGTTCCTGGTGGGGTCCTGGCAACTTGATGGTACACTGGACATGAAATCCAATGATGAATTTATAATGGACCCTAGAATGTAGGTACCACGAGGCAGAGGATACATGTTATGGTTATCACTAGATCTCTGTTGCCTAGAATATTATTTGGCATCTTGCAAATAAATATTCAATAAGTATTTGTTAGATTATTGACTGAACAGTGATCCATGGGTGGCACTGGGAATGTCTGGGGTTTAGCAAACGTTTCTTTGTAATAGGACAGTCAACATCCATCCCATTAGTGTTTCCTGAAGGCCCGATACGTGTTAAGCTTTATGCCAGCTGCTGGGGCCACACCTGTGAACAGACGTGGCTTCACTCAGCCTTCATGGAGCTCGAAGTGACAGAAAAACACAAGGTGCAGGTGGAATTACAAAAGTGACGAGTGCTATGAAGTAGGGGGACTGCCCCATGATGAAGGGGTCTGACTGGTCAGGGAGGCAGAGAAGGCTTCCTTGAGGAAGAGGGTTCATCGGGGAGGAGGTGCTGCCTGCAGAATAGAGGGAGTTTCCTTTCACCATGTTTGTTCACGCTGAGAGTGAAGATGACCCCTTGGACCTAGAGTCTGTCATACAGAGTGAAGTAAGTCAGAAAGAGAAAAACAAATACCGTATGCTAACACATATATATGGAATCTAAAAAAAAAATGGTTCTGAAGAACCTAGGGGCAGGACAGGAATAAAGACGCAGACCTACTAGAGAATGGACTTGAGGACACGGGGAGGGGGAAGGGTAAGCTGGGACGAAGTGAGAGAGTGGCGTGGACATATATACACTACCAAACGTAAAATAGATAGCTAGTGGGAAGCAGCTGCATAGCACAGGGAGATCAGCTCGGTGCTTTGTGACCGCCTAGAGGGGTGGGATAGGAAGGGTGGGAGGGAGACACAAGAGGGAGGAGATATGGGGATATATGTATATGTATATGTATAGCTGATTCACTTTGTGATACAGCAGAAACTAACACACCATTGTAAAGCAATTATACTCCAATAAAGATGTTAAAACAAACAAACAAAAAGATGATCCTTGAAGGGTTTGGGGAGTGTGTGTGTATGTGTGTGTGTACGCGTGCGTGCGCGCACGCCCCCACACCCAAGAGACATGATCAGAACTGACCTTTACAAGAGTTCTCTCCTCTGTAGTATGGTAAATAGTTTGGGGGAAATGTCGCGTGGATCAGAGCCTCAAGGTCGCTGAAATAGACGTTAAAGCCCAGACAGTGGCGTTGGAGACGTTCAGGAGGTCTGGGGACAGATTAGAGATGGGGGATGAGCCAAAGAGAGGGGCCCAGGATTCGTCCTTATTCCTGCCTTGAGCTGACCGGTGACTTTCAATGCTGAATCTTCGTCAAAGTAGACAGGACTGGCGGATGACCAGATTCACAAACCAGGGCGGGGGTCCTAGTGAGGAGATGGGTATAGAAGATCATATAATAATGATTTAAGCGATTCTTAAAACTTTACTTTCAAAAATTTTGGATTTGATCTTAAGGTATTATTGTGAATTATTTTACAGAGTTACACACAACGTCTTTACATTTAGATCAGGGTCACTGTGTACAAGGCCGAGGGATGGGTAGAGGAGGGCAGCCAGAGAGCATCCTGTTTGTGTTTGAGTTGAGGAAACTGAGGCCAGAGAGCTACTCCGACTTCCCTCAGGGCCCCCAGCGACTTAGCCCAACTGCCTCTCAATTTCCCTATTCTCATTGCTCACAGGTTTTTTTTTTTGTTTTGTTTTGTTTTTAACATTCCATTGAGTTGAGTTCAGGTTTGGGAAAATCCTATGAAGAAAAGCAAGAAGATTCCTCTTCCCCTGATTTTTACTGGGCATCCTTAAGCCTCCCTGGGGAACCGAAAGTTTGATGAGAATCCTTTCATGCCAACCCACCAGCTCTCTTTGGGGCCATAAGACCTTAACTAGAAACCAATATTTTATCTCATGTTTCAGACCCACACTCCAGAAATGTCTCATGTCAGCATGTGGCCTCCAGGCTGGGACTCTGAAACACATTTTTTTTTTTTTTTTTGCTGTGGAGGAACACTTAGAAATGTTCTATTTTGCTAGCAATATTTTGCTAGTATTGTGGAAGTATAACTATGGTCTAGAATTCTTTAAAATATTTGACTTTATGATATTTGCATTTTGATCCTAGTAAAATTATTCTGCTAAAAAGACATATGTATCTTCCTCTCTGGCTCTGCCTAATGTGGCAGTGTGTGGGAAGCAGAGATGTAATTCAGTGGAAAATGTGTTTACTTCCCCAATCTTTGAAATAATTCATATTTATCAAAAATTATAACAGTAGGGCTTCCCTGGTGGCACAGTGGTTGAGAGTCTGCCTGCTGATGCAGGGGACACGGGTTCGTGCCCCGGTCCGGGAAGATCCCACATGCCGCGGAGTGGCTGGGCCCGTGAGCCATGGCCGCTGAGCCTGCGCGTCCGGAGCCTGTGCTCCGCAACGGGAGAGGCCGCAACAGTGAGAGGCCCGCGTACCGCAAAAAAAAAAAAAAAAAAAATTATAACAGTAAATTATTATTCTATTCTTTCCCTTACTAGTACATATTAAACCCACAGAGTCAAGCCATGATATGGCTAAGCTGATTATTTTGAAGATTACTTTAAAGCGGATTGGTCCACTTTGATTATTCACCTATAGATTATCTTAACCGCTGCTGCGTCACCAGGGAAGTCCCATGACTTGATGTTTTGATACGCGTATCCACTGTGAGATAATCATCTCAGCCAAGCTAATTATCATGTTCATCACCGCACAGAGTTACCATTTCTTTAATCTACCTTCTTAGCCAATGTCAAGTATACAATACAGTCTTGTGAACTATAGTTACCACACTGTGCATTTCTATCTCTAGAATTACTCATCTTGCATAACTGAAACTTTGTACTCTTTGGCCAAAACGGGGCATGTGATTCAACAGCTGGCCTCATAAGAGAACAGAGGAGTTGAAACACCTTGTAAAAGAATGTATTCGGATGTGAGCAACCGAGCTCAACTCAAAATGACTGAACAATAAGGAGAAGTCGTCATCTCTCCCAAGAAGCTTGGAGGAAGAACAGATCCTGGGAGGTGAATTCAGTGGCTCCACAGATATCAAGGGCCAAGTTCCCCTCATCTTTTCTCTCTGCCTTTTGTCCTCCGGCTGCTCCCTCATGACTGTAAGTTGGCTAATGCAGCTCAAAATGTCCTGTTCTCAGACAACACTGAGGCCAGAGGACAAACGAGAGCTCATTCTTATGTTATGTCCCATCTTAAGAGGGAGGAAAATGTCCCCAGAAGAACTAGCAGAAATCTCCTATGTCACAGACTGGAGTTGTGACTTATGCCCTTGCTGACCCCTCACTGGCAAGGGGACCAGGGGGCCTGGCTCGGAGAAGGCCCACCTTCGCTGGAGCTGAACTGGGATTCTGGAGCCAGGAGGAGGAATGTTTAGTAGGCAAACGACACTGTCGGCCACGTCCTTCCAGCCCTGACGGTCTCGAGAATTCCACACTCTGGTCAAGCTTTTCAGATGATTGCGTCACTGCCGAGAGCTTCCATGTTGCTTTGAGTGAAGCCACTTGTGGACAGAACAAGGAGTTAGAGATGGGCCCTCAGGACCGGCTGTGCTCACGGGGTCTGTTCCCAGCCTCTCCAGGTCTTACTTTCTGTTTGCGCAAATAGGGGCTGGGTACATGACCCCTGGCGTGTCTTCTAGGAATTTTGGGACCCCCTCCTTCTTGTTTAAATGAACTAAGTGGTCATGAACCGTCCCAGAGGAGGCCCCTCATGGACTGGCCTGTGGCTGTTCATGTGATGCTCATCCCAGTACGGCACAGGGGAAGAGAGCCACATTTTCAGGCCCAAGCTTTCTGGCCACGCTTCTAGGCTGCCTCAGCTTCACACCTTGACCTTCCTCAGTGAGTCTAATGTGATTAATACTGAAGACCCGCTAATAATTAGAAGTGCATGACCCAGGGGGAAAATCTTACTAAGTTTAGTTGAATCGAGGAAAGGCTTGTGGGAGAAAGAGTTGTGATGACTCAGGCTAAGTCTAGAAAATGTACATTTATGTGGTGAGAGAGCAGACCAGTGAAAACTATGAAATAAGTGTGAGGAAAATAATTGGTTTTTGAATGTTAGGATATACGATGGGTTGTTTTCTAAATACTTAAATGCACTTAAGATAGAAATACACTATATAAAATTTTTGTCTTCTCTCATCCTTTTTTCCTGTAAGGGAAAAAAATATCTAACTAACAGAAATGGAAAGCAAACAAGTTAAAAACATTTCCAGTAAAGGAAATATGCAAGCAGTAGTTACAGAAATGTCCGTAATGGTTTTAATTTTTCAGGTTTATAGCACACGTTCCCAGACACATTGCTTAATAATGATTATCTTGGACAGACTCAGGTTTTTCTTGTCACTGTTTGCTTCTTTCCATGAAGCAAACATCTGGGGGAAACATCTTAAACTGGATCCTTTACTTCCTAAGAATAATAAAACCTTTTTATATCTATTTTTTTTTCTGATACTTAGAAATATGTGCTCTTATATTTCATCTGTAGTTTGGCTAAGGCTATATCTCTAGGTGAACATCTCCTTTGAAATGATTATCTGAAAAAGTAATCTATTAATAAGTATTTGAGCATTTAGTAGGATGTAAAACAAACATCTAGTTACATGTGCCAAGTATGAGACTTTGGATGCTTGACATTTTGTAGATCTATACAAAACAATTGATCACAATAGCACAGTTGATTTTCAGTGTAAGTCAAGCCTAACCCACAAATGCCACTTATCAAATGGGTGAATAATAGTTTCAAAGAAATGGGAGCCTCATCAGAGTTATGAATATGTGGCACTATTAGTAGTCTACCCATTAGAGTATTGGCTCAAGTTTGGGGGAATTTTGAACCACTAAATTCCAGGTAAACCAGAAGATATTGCTGCCATGCTATGGGTATAAGTCCCTGGCTGTCTTTCCGGAGATCTCCTCAGCTGCCGGATCTTTGGTTCCTGCTGGATTTCAGATGGTCCGGCATAGTAGCTCAGATGAACTATAGACATCTTTTACATACAAGCAGATGTTATATGTAACAAAACCCCAAACCAAGTCAAAACTGTGACTTGAACACAATTCATAGCTGTTGCCTTTATGTTTTGCTAATATTGTCTATGTTCTGTTATATATTGCTAAGGAGCAGGGTTAAAAGTTCTATAACATTCATTCTAAACAAACAGCTGGAAAAAGCTTGCAAATTGATAAGGGGTTATGTTCTCTTTTTAGTTTCTCGTTCAATAAATAACAGATGAATTTTCTAGTTGGTAAAAATGAAGAACTGTTCAAGATGCTAGTATTAATTAATAGCAGTTTATGATCAGCAAAACAATGTTATTTTAGTTTGAACACATTTTCATAATCTTTTCTAGGTTCCTCTGTAATTTACTAAAGCAGATAGTTGAAAAAGAAAAGACAGGGCTTCCCTGGTGGCACAGTGGTTGAGAGTCCGCCTGCCGATGCAGGGGATGTGGGTTCGTGCCCCGGGAGGATCCCACATGCCGCGGAGCGGCTGGGCCCATGAGCCATGGCCGCTGAGCCTGCGCGTCTGGAGCCTGTGCTCTGCAACGGGAGAGGCCGCAGCAGTGAGAGGCCCGCCTACCAGACAAGAAAAAAAAGAAAAAGACAAGACAATAAAATAATTACTTTGTCTACTCATCATTGTCCCCGAGATAATGGTTGTTTTGATGTCATGAATAGGAAATTGCAAGAATAAAACAAATATTTTTAGAGTCGATTATGAGCCAGTCACTTTCAATGCTTCTTGCAGGGGTATGACGTATTATCCTCATTTTTAAAAAGGAGGAAGGTTAGGCTCAGTGTGGTTAAATTGCTCGCCCAAATTCTCACCACTAACAAGTGGCGGTCCTGGGTTTTAAAGCCACACTTGCCTAACTCCAAAGCATAAGCCATCCAGACAGAGCACGAGAAAGATTTCCTCTGTCATCAACTTGCTGAGAGAAATTCAACTAGGTCGAATGTAAGCTACTGTGCAGTACGTTTCTTCCAGGAATCTCAAATTACAGACGAACAATCTGGTGTGATGGTTGCTATCTCATGCTCATTAAACAGTCACACAGTCTCCGGCCAGTTAAGAGAGGAACAGCGCGGAGCTGAGGGACCTTCCCAGACAGCATTAACCCTGTTCTCAGAAGTGTGTTGAAAGGAAGATGACGCAGCGTTCTCGACTTCCCAGCAGTAAGGTACACTTTCTAGGTCTAACAATCACCTCTTTCAGACTTTTCTGAGACTGTGGTCTCTTCCAAAATATGAAAAATTATATAATGTAGTGAGAAATAGTTTACTCTTGATTGATAAACTGTGAAGGTTTCTGTGCAAAGCTTTAAAGGGTCTTAGGGAGAAATGCCTGGATGTCTAATTTCAGCACTTGTGGAATTTAGAAAGTAACAAGACAAAATGTAATGCATAGGTTAGACCACACAATAGAAATTTGTCATAAAGCTAGTATGAAGCCCGTGAAGCAGTCTCCTCTGTGTTTATGTGTATCAGGTGCACTGTAAATAAATTCAGTAATCTCCAACTTTTAATTCTTCATCCTTGAACATTTTATTTTTTATTGAAGTACAGTTCATTTATAATAGTAAATTAGTTTCAGGTGTACAGCATAGTGATTCAATATTTTTACAGGTTATATTCCATTAAAAGTTATTATATTATGTTTATTATTATAGGAAGGCTAATACCTAGGAAACTATAGAACCTGCTGTTTTCCGATAAATGGTGAAAATTCCATGCACAGGTGGATGGAGTACTAGATCTGGGACCAGTACTGAGGAGAGCCTCATTTCTTCCATTAACTCAATGTGTCAACCTGACAAAGGTTTCCTTCCTCAGCCACAATACAAGAGGGCTGAACAGAGACCAAGGACCCCCTCAAGTGAGCACCTCACCAAACATCTTTGTGAGTGGCCGGCGGGGAGAGAGAGGAAGTTGGACCTCAGAAGAGCAGTGACTGTGTTAGCTTTACAGTGGCTGCTGGATTTGTACCTCGTGACCCTCAGGGACTCTAAGCAACTCAGATTTGAACTCTAATTTTACAAAAACTGCACCTTTACACAAATGACCCATAACGTGTTTTGCTAAAACTGAGACCTGTAATCATACCTTAAAAATGCACTAAGTATACTATGTTCTGTAAGTTTAAAGTTTAGAAATAATTAAAAGTACTGAATAAGTAAGTTATTTATTAAGTACAAAAAACTACCAAAAAATATGGCATATTCCAACTCATATAAAACATGAATAGAAATATAGGAAACATTGAAGGCCACGTAGAGAAGGCATTTTTGCTGTACAGTGTCTTTTGGCACAGACTTTTCCTAGATTCATAGACATAGTGAAAATCTTTCTTAAAATTTCAAATTCTTCACAGGAAAATAAAATAATATTGAGATTTGCTTTCTAGACACAGTTGGTCATGAGGTAAATAGAGGCAATAAATCCTTTTATAGGTCAGTATTGCTCTGACACAGAGGTTAACGAAAAACGTCTTAAAGTAAGGTAGAATTTTAACCTTTCAATGTGACTTTGCTATAGCATGTGCTCAAGAAATTAAGTTAGATTCAGATTTAATTAAATTTTGAGTTTAGTTAGTGTTGGTCACCAGGTGAGAAATGTTTGCACTCATGATTGTCTAATCATTTAGGTGTATTTTTTGTTCCAGTTTCACAGATGAGACAGTTGAAGAAATGAAATCTAAGTGATGTTGTTTCCTCTGGTCACTAGGAGTCTTAACACCTAATTTAAATCCTCAACTGGTACCCATAGTAGATGCATGTTATAAATTGTTTATTTTATTCATCTTTTCTTACATTTTCCTTATCCATGTTCATTTTTAACCTGTTTTATGTACCTCAGTCCCTTATTTTTCTGTAAGATCCCCTCAATTCCTTATTTTTTTTGTTTATTGATTTTGTTTTTAAAGGAGAGAAAATCAGATCGATGGCATAAATGATATAGAATGACCATGTTTGCTTTAACTACTGCTTTGTTTCTAGTCTGTGACAGAGCCAGGGCTGGAACTCAGGCTACCTGGTTCCCTTCCTTAAGGGCTAGATTCTGAATGATCATACAGGTATCTAGTGGGATTGCTCTTTTAAAAAACTGCAGCTCCATCCTCAATAATTCAGGAACTGGTTGTTGAGAGAGAGAGAATTGGAAAAATTACAACAAGAAACAAACATACTAATGAACCAAAAAGCCACTCTGGTGGCATTCAAGAGCAGAGAAGTTGCCACTGCAAGCTGCTTCCTTTCCCCCCATGCCCCTGTCCACCCCCTTGAAGTTTCAGCGTTGAGGTTAGAGACCAGACCCAACTTCAGTGGAGTCACAAGAAAGAAGGCAAGTTTGGCCACGCAAGGCTCACATCAAGGGGTGTTTCTTTCATAGGTGGTAACTTAGTTAACGAGTGACACTTTTTTAGACATCAAAAGGCAGACAAGAGTGGGGAAAAAAAGTGCCAAATGTACTTCACTAACCTAATTGAACATATTTTGTCAACATGCTGTTGTGGGACCTTCTGCTGTAGACACAGCTCGGATGCAGTCGGTGCAGCTGTAACTCAGAACGTGTGAAGTCTGAGTTGCGAGATGCTGCCTTATCCACACCCCAGGCTGGTGTCATCATTTGCTGTTGTTGTAATTTGCACCCACGTGTTTATGTAACTCTAGGTAGATCAGACAACGTGTTTTTCAGTTTATTGACACTCACCAGAATGAAAAAGAAAGAGAGAGAAGTGACTTTAAAAAGTACCTTCCACATAGGTGTTTATAAAGTGTTTATTGACTAGATAAATAAGTAAATGGATGAAAAGTAAATGGTGAAGCCAATAAAATAGATTTTCTTGACCGAGGGCCTGACGTAAGAATGTTGTACAACTTTTATTAGAGAAAGTGGATCCTAATTTGGTCGGAGATAGACCTGCTCCTTCTAATGCAGAAGAAGTGCTATATAACAGAGTTTTGGGGATGTAGAAACTCGGAAAGCTATGACCTTTGATGTTATTTTTACTAGAAAGATGCAACATGACATGGGACAAGTTATAACACTAAGAATATTCCTCTTAAAAAACAGAGATAGGTCTGTGGTATCCCATAGATTAGCAAGTAAATATTGTTGATGATAGTATAGACTCTAGATTGGAAAGAAGTATAGGACATGAGATTTGCATTCAAGCACAGACAAAGCTGAAACTTACTAAATAATCAGAGTACAGAGCAGCACGCATAGGGTAAGTGTTGGACGTGTATGGTTTGAAAGCTCTGGAAACTCAGAAAAGGTTGCAACAACATGGGTGGACCTTGAGGGCATTATGCTAAGTGAAGAAATTCAGACAGAAAGACAAATACTGTATGATCTCACTTATATATGGAATCTAAAATAAAAAGATAACTAAGCTCACAGATACAGAGAGTAGATTGGTGGTTAACAAAGGGCGGGGTTGGTGGTCAGACAAAACAGGTGAAGGGAGTAAAAGGTCCAAGCTTCCACTTATAAAATAAATGTAAGTCCTGGGCATGTGATGTACAACACGGTGACTACAGTTAATAATGTTGTGTTGCATATTTGAAAATTGCTAAGAGAGTAGGTCTTAAAAGTTCTCATCACAAGAAAAAAGTTTGGTAACGATGTATGGTGATGGATGTTAACTGCACTTACTGTAGTGATCATTTCACAGTGGATACAAATATCGAATCATTATGTTGTGCAGTTGAAACTAGTGTGATGTTATACATCAGTTTACACCTCAATAAAAACAAAAAAGTCAGGGAGGGAGTGTGAGAGTCATTAAATCACAGGCAGCATCTGAGTGGGGCGTCCAAGAGGCAAAGGAGGAGAGAGTTACGGGGAAGACCACGGTAGGGTCCTGGCCCGAAGGAAATAATATGAACTAAATAACAGAGGAAGTAGGATGAGACCGAACTGTAGTGGCACATGATGTTGTATGTTTTGCTGCAAATGACACTTTGAGGACTGCAAGCGGGAGATGCAAGGACCCATTACCATCAACAGCACTACAGCTAATTCTTTTTTTCTTTGGTAACAGGAAACTGAGTAGAGAAGACCCCAAGCCCCGATTGAGTCTGAGAACATTTTTCACCTATCTGACCAAGTTTTTAAAAAAAATTTTTATTGGAGTATAGTTGATTTACAATGTGTGTTAGTTTCAGGTGTCCAGTAAAGTGAATCAGTTATATCTATCTATCTATCTACCTGTGTATCTATCTCCTATGAATCTGTAATTGTCTCAGAATAAAAAGATTTTTAAGTTTTAAAAAAAGCCAGTGCATTTCACAAACAACACTTAGGTGATGTACTCTGATATTTTCTGTACTCTTCCTTTGTGTGTGTGTGTGTGTGTTTTTAATTGAAGTATAGTTGATTTACAAAGTTATGTTAGTTTCAGGTATTCAGTGATTCATATGTGTGTGTGTGTGTGTGTGTGTGTGTGTGTATCCATTCTTTTTCAGATTCTTTTCCCATATAGGTTATTACATAATATTGACTAGAGTTCCCTGTGCTGTACAGTAGGTCCTTATTAGTTACCTATTTTATATACAGTAGTGTGTATACGTTTGACCAAGTTTTTAAAAGCATAATACAATGGATGGGTTTGAGCATCAGACTTTTGGCCATCTCTCCTTGACAAGGAGAGAAAAGAACCCAGAAAGCCTGGAGGGTGGATAAATGGGAGGGGGATTCAGGAGGTGGGAAGATTGGGACCTTGGACAGATGAGGAGAAGCCAGAGAATGGATATAAACTTTCCTGTAACCACCATCATTGGGGAGTTTTCCTCTGGCCCATGTATTCATTTCTACCTCGACTACCAGAATGCACTGCTCTACATCAATCAGGGATCTTACGATGAATGAAGGAAGGACCTCCAAGGGCTAGGAACTGTGGACAATTGAGATAAATGTACATGTTTTTCTGTATGACAGTTGTTTATCAAGTGAACGTAGAGGCATTATTTGGTAGGTGAATGGCTAGCTGTGACAGGCACGGAAATCCCTTATTCAGGGAAAGTTAACGTAACGAATCCTGGGTAAAATGGTTAAGTGTTTTGCATTCTCGTAAGGTCAGGAAATTCAGAACTTGCTTCCTTCTATATGCCCGCTAAACTTCCCCACTCCCAGTAAAGACAGGGTCGTGGGAGGGGCCCTACCTAGCATCTTGTCTTTTGTCGTCCTGGTTGTTGAATTTAGAAGAAAGAGTAACAAAGACTTTGAAGGCTTTATCATAGTGGGCAACAGGAACTACTCCATTTAATCTCTTGTCCTTTCCCTTAATTTTAAAATTACAATCTTTCACTTCAAATGGTCTTTGATCTTTTTTCTAACTAGTCTTTGCAGACATACAGTCTGGGTAATTGGTGTCTAGTGGATATCCCATTGATGCAAATGTCAGGTGGACACGTACCCACTTATCGGGTTAGTCTCATTTATCATTACTGGATGCTTACGTCTGGCCTGGGGCCAGGTTGTAAGAGAGACAAAGTACTTCCACATTTTCCTTCTGCTTTGCCAGACCGTTTCTCTTTGTCATATTACTTTGAGTCTTTGATTTTTTTTTTTCAAATCTTGCCTAACTTTATTGGTGAGCTGAATTCTTTGTGTATGTTTATTTCCATTTTGTTCTGAAGGACACGGTAGACGATGTCTCCACTTTTGAGACCAATTCTTCATTTAGAAAAATCCTTTTTTTCAGAACTTGCAAACTGTTTAAGGCAGTTTTCTTCAATCAGCTAGAGGGTAGTTTTTTTCTTATTGTGTCTCATGAAAACACTGTATAGTCAAAGGAAAAACCTAATTTAACACCCCGTTGTATTTATTAGCAAACTCGAGTTGCACCTTTATGCTAATTAAGTAAAGAACATGTGGCGAGCTCCCGGTCCATCTACAGCCAAGGAAACTAGGAAACTGATGCGTCGGGGTGGCGTGTCGCTTGCTTCTCCTGCAATGTGTCCCTGTGTCCATCCTTCTGAGGCTGCTGTCATCCCCTTTATGTGACTTTTGCAAGTTCCTTCCTGCTTTTTTGGCTCCTGAAGTACTTTGTCTGTTGGATCTGCCTGGCTCAGGATGTCTGATCGTGTTCTGAGGGGCTTAAGAGGCTTCCTTGGGCTTTTTCATACACCAAGGAGATGCTTTTAGAGATCGCGTCTCAGTGCTGCACTGTGCTTACCGCTAACATGGTGCTGTCTTAGTGCTCCAGCCAATGGCTACATAAACTTCCCTGGCTGGGACCCATCTGTATTTCCTGTTGGCTCTACAATTCCCCGCTCGGACGTTAGACTGATGCATATTTGGGGAATGGAAGGAGGGGAGATTCTAGAACTCACCGAGGAGGCACGTGTGGACATGTTTTCCCTGAAACTTATTGGCGTCAGGTAAACGGTCAAATGGTTAACTGCACATCTGATTTATATCCTGACTGTTGCTCAAAACATTGGGGTTTTTGCAGAACTGTGAGTTATGCTTCATGTGTTTGTTTCCCCGGCAGCACTCATTTTCCTGACTTTATTTTTGTGTGTTGACTCTATCTCCACTCATCAAGGGGTGACCTCGCAGTCACCCAGACTCGCCCTCGGTGATGCAAAGCCTCTGTCTCTTTCTCACCACAGGGAAGAGCGGCGCTGCCCTACATCCAGTGCTGTACATCCTTCCGCTTTGGTTTAAGCTTCCTTATTGACTAATTCTACAATTAAATGATTTAGGTTATTTTAAGGATTGAGTGGATATAATTTTAATGGAAAGAAATCTTACTAAGTTCTGTATTTAAAAGCAAAGCAAAATATCCCTAACTATTGTTTTTTCTCCTTGACTTGATCATGAAATTATCTTCCAACTAAATGTGGGGTAGGATGCAAGCTAAAATTTGCCTTCACAAATACCTTTTCTGTAAAAACTTGTTCTCCAGTTTTACATGAAATTGATTCCTTGAGAACGAATGTAGCATCTCACCTCGTATATCTGCTTTTGCAATTGACCTATTTCTGTCGTTTCTGTCGGGGTTTTTGGTGTGCTAGCTTCTGATGATGTGACCGGGGGAGGCATTTTCTGTAGCTGGCATTGTTCCTTACACTTGCGTGGAGAGAATACCTGCTGTGAAAATACAGATGTTCTGAGTATGAGGTGATGATTCTTTAACAGAGGCTTGGCGGTACAGTCTCAGACTCAAGGGTCCCCAAATAAGACATAAATACTAAAAGTACTGCATGTCTTTATTGATGCCTGTGGTCTATCCATGGGGTTACAGAGAATGAAAGGATAATCTAAGTTTTAATCGCTCTATTCTTGGTCAGAGTGTTCCTCTGTGAACACTTCTTCATGTAATCAGCAAACATCTATTTGTTGCTGAGCGCTAGATCACTTACCTCTTACATGACGCTGTCTTAGTGACACAACCACCAATACACAGACTTGACACACAGACATGAAGAGCATACAAACCTTGCCCACAAGGAGTTTATAACCAACTGGGTCAGACAGATGCACATACAAGATTGTAATTCCATGTGCCACTTTGGCATGTGTCCTTGTACACTTATTTGGGGGCCAGCTTTATGGGTATGTGACCTGTGTTATCACACAGCGTCCTGTGCTGAGGTGTGGCCCGTGCTTGGATTAATACTCTGCTATTACTATCTTGCAAGTCTGCCTAATTTTTTTTTTTTTTTAGTCTGCCTAATTTTTGAACAAGATGTCTTGTATTTTCTTTTTACACTGGGTCCCACAAATATGGAGGCCAACTGCCACACACTGTTCTGGTGCAGAAACATTTCAGGGAACAAGACAGCAGAGTTCCCTGCCCTCATGGAGTGTACATTCCAGTTGCCAGGAGAAGACAATAGAAACAAGCACAACAAACAATTCCAATATATCATGTTTGAAGATGATGGATGCTACGGAAGAGGCAGAGCAAGGTAAAAGTAGGTCAGGAGAATTCAAAGGAGGGTTGCAGTTTTAAATTAGGCCAGGAGCTGGAGTGCTAGATGGCTTTTCCATGTGTTTCTTGTAATTAGTGTGACTCTAGTCTTATAACTGCAGAGTCTCACAAAGCCACAGAGAGTGCAGAACCCAAGTGGGTGTCATATTACTATCCTTAAGAATTGTGGCTTTGGCAGAATAAGAAAAAATGAAAGGAAAAAACGGTTATTGAATCTGATCTTCCACAATCAGGTGGTAAAAATTATGAAAGAAATACATTGGAGTCTGAAGGAGCAAATGAACTGCCATTAAAAGGGTCTTTAGAATCAGACAGACATTAGAATGTCATGAGAGGGCAATGAACCCAAACCAAACCAACAAACAAACCTCCCAGATCCCATCAGGCAGGGAAGGAAGTTAACTGTCCCTATAAAGGGGAGGAAAGAGGCTCAAATCAGAGGGAAGCATTAAGCAATAGGGAATTCAGTGTAGGACTGTAGACCGGGAGGTCCATCCCTCTGTATGTCATGGAGTTGTGTTACAGTGACTGAAAAAGATTCAGCCTGTCTCATCACCTTCTTGGTCAAGATTTTAGTCTTGCGTCTCAGCCCCAGATTTCTCTGGTTAATATTTAACCTTGGCCCACAAGTTGGAAAACTCTACTTGCTTGGGATAAAAATAAATGCTTCCATCTTAGCCCATCCAAGGTGCTGTAACAAAATACACAGACTGGGTGCTTTTACACAACAGAAATTTATTCCTCATGGTTCTGGAGGCTGGACGTCCAAGATTTAGGTGGCAGCAAAGTCAGGTTCTGAAGAGGGCCGCAGACTCTGTCCTCACATGGTGGAAGAGACCAGGGAGCTTTCTCAGGCCTTTTCAGAAGGGTACTAATCCCATTCATGGGGGCCCCACCCTCATGACCTAATCACCTCCCAAAGGCCCCACCTCCTAAGGCATCACATTGAATTTAGGTTTCAACATGAGTTTGGGGGAGACACAGACATTCAGACCATAGCAGCCCCTTTAGTGTTCAGTGTCTTTTATCCTTGGGAATGATGAGAACAGTTATAGAATGATGAAGTAAATCTGTCCCACAATATCCTACACAGGAATCACGTATACATGTTTGGGCGATTTAAATAGTGGCCAAATCAGTATGTCAAACAAATAGGCCTCATGATTCAGATTCAAAATATAGTTAATATTATTATGCTTTTAAGTCAAAAGTTCTGACAAGTTTACTAAGTGTGCACACAGTATTGACATGTTAGAAAGTTTAAGATTTTTCAAATATATGCATTTATTTGATTTTTAAGAACTTGTATTTTGGAAAGTTTCTAGTTCTTAGAAACTACTGAGTCATGTAAAAGAAAATCAAATATATTAAATTTATCCATGTAGCATAAGGCAATTAAGGGGATTAACTTCACTCTTATAGAAGACCTCTTATAAGTGATAAATTTATCAGATTATAATAATATAATGTTATAAAAATTAAGATATATAAGTTAATGAATTTTTAAAACTCTTTATAAAGTTATAAACTTAACTTAAAAGCTTAGGTAACCACAAGTCCATCCTAGAAATCTGTGAGTCTGCCTCTGCCCTGTAAACAAGTCCATTTATATCATTTCTTTTTTTTTTTTTTTTTTTTTTTTGCAGTACGCGGGCTTCTCACTGTTGTGTCCTCTGCTGTTGCGGAGCACAGGCTCCGGACGCACAGGCTCAGCGGCCATGGCCCACGGGCCCAGCCGCTCCGCAGCATGCGGGACCCTCCCGGACCGGGGCACGAACCCGCGTCCCCTGCATCGGCAGGCAGACTCCCAACAACTGCGCCACCAGGGAAGCCCTATATCATTTCTTTTTAATTCGATTCCACTTATGAGTGATATCATAAGATATTTGTCTTTCTCTGTCTGACTTACTTCACTTAGTATGATAATTTCTAGGTCCATCCATGTTATTGCAAATGGCATTATGGCTGAGTGATATTCCATTGTATATATGTGCCACACCTTTTTTATCCATGCTTCTGTCGATGGACATTCGAGTTTCTTCCATGTCTTAGCTATTGTAAATAGTGCTGCAGTGAACATTGTGGTGCAGGTGTCTTTTCGAATTATGGTTTTATCTGGGTATATCCCCAGGAGTGGGATTGCTGGATCATATGGTAGTTCTAGTTTTAGTTTTTTAAGGAACCTCCATACTGTTCTCCAAAATGATTGTACCAATTTACATTCCCACCAACAGTGTAGGAGGGTTCCCTGTTCTCCACACCCTCTCTAGCATTTATTATTTGTAGACTTTTTGACGATGGCCATTCCAACCGGTGTGAGGTGGTACCTCCTTGTATTTTTGGTTCGCATTTTTCCTATAATTAGTGATGTTGAGCATCTTTTTCATGGGCCATCTGTATGTCTTCTTTGGAGAAATGTCTATTTAGATCTTCTGTGTGGTTACCAAAGGGTAAACGTGGAGGGGAGGGATGGACTGGGGGCTTGGGATTGACATACCCACAGTACTATGTATAGGGTAGATGACCAGCAGTGACGTATTGTGTGTGGCACAGGGAACTCTACTCAATATACTGTGGTGACCTGTAAGGGAGAAGAATCTGAAAAAGAATGAATATATGTGTATGTATGGCTGAATCACAATGATGTACACCCGAAACTAACACAATGTTGTAAATCAACTATACTCTAGTGAAATTAAAAAAAACAGAAAAGCTTAGGTAAAAAATAGAGTCTTGAATTAGTAACTATGATAAATCTTACGGTAAAGTCCAAAGTAACTATAGTTTTTTCTGTACCTAAAACTTACACTCAAGGACACCTCAATTAATTGTGCTGTTTGAACTAGAGGTAAAGTTAGCAGTTAAGTGTTTGTAACCCTAGCTAGCGGCTATTTTTTTCTTTAAAGGCCTACCTTTCTCTTTGTTATAAAATGCACAGGACTGGAATGATGAAGTTACCTTTTCTCTTTTAAGATGGATAGTTATGAAGGATTTTTCAGAAAACAAAGAAGATTAACCTTATCCAAAGAAATGTTACTCACCAGTACTTGAGATCTAGAATTAAAAATGCTTTCATGTAACACTGACTGTCCTAGACTGCTGGGGGGTAAAAAGGCAGGTTCTAGTCCCAGTAAATTTTATAGTCTTCTTGGGGAGGAAGGCATGTTTAAGAACGACTAAGAACCAGTGCAGAATATGATAAATGCTCAAAGAAGAAGCCAAGAGAGATTGAGGAGTGGAGAGAGAATTCTGTCTGGAGAGAGGATGGAAGCAGGTCTGAAAAGGCTTTCTGAAGTTGTGGGTAAGGTGGATGGCAGAGATCTGTGGGGTCTCTCCAGGTAGAGGTGGGTCGGGAGAGCAGCCAGCTGGCTAGACCAGAGGGAATAGAAGTGCAGAGGCTGGAACCTGAGGGCATATGTTGGGAATGAGGAGAGCATCGTGGGAACAGGAGTGAAAGGGAGAGTAAGGTTGGATGTGCTTGTACTGGGATATTCTTCCCCAGGCACCATCCCCCAATGTCCCCTCTAGTCTCAGGAATGCCTCTTCCTCCACTCAAATGCTCCACTGAGACTCAGGCCTGGATTGCTTTCTCACGCCCAAGTGTTAGATGATGTCTACCTCTCTCAAAATTCTTGTTCACACTAGTTCTTTGTCATGTAAATACATATGATGCTGGATGATGTCCACGGTAAACTGTCAAGGAGGAGGAACACTTATTCCCAACTCCTCTTGTTTCCAGGAGGGAGGATGTTCTCCTGAAAACACTGCTTCTTGCCCTGATTGGTGAGCCTGGGATGAGGAACTGGGCGGTCCATTGCTTGACCCCTTCTTCTCTTATCCCTTCCTGGGGGCCAGGCTTTCCTACACCTCATTTCTTGCTTCTCTGCTTGAAAATTTCTCTGGGGACAACTTCAACAGAAAGTCCTGTGGGTGTCCACTGTGTCTATGACTGTGTGGTTTTGTCTAATTTGGGGGTTTCTTATTAGGAAGCCCGTCACTGCCACATACCAAGGGCACATTTTCCAGGCCGGCCTTTCTCAGTAATGGAGGTATTATTTTGATCTTCATTGTTCCACTCCTTGCCTGTTTCATAATTGGTTCAGAATATGGTTCTGGTCAACCCAACATAAATATTTCACCTCTTCGACCGCATCACAAACACAAATAGGGGTGACAATATGTACTTTACCCACCCCTTGGTTCATTCACTTATTTGTTCTTTCAGCAAACTTTTGTGGGTTGTCCAGCGTGTCCTCTGTTGATAGATGCTTTTTTGTTTCCTCCATAGTATTAGGGCTGTATAATAAAAATGTTAGGCACTCAAATATTTGATTTGTTGGTGTTAAGAAATTTGGGCTTTATTCCCTAGTCAAAGCCAAGTAATCAAAGGTAAATGAGACAATGTCGAAGTCTTCCTCCCCCTTCTCCCTATCGGAGATCAAGTTCAGAATCCAATGGAAATAGGGATCACATTGATTTAACTGCACATTCATGTGCAAATAACTAGTACTTTCCTACTTGCAGGTTTTGCTTGGATTAGGATAAAGATGCCACAAAATACATCTAAAGAGTCCAGAGGGTGAGGGATGATGGGTGAGTGCATAAAAAGTAGGTGGGGAATATTTAAAGCATACTTAGGTAAGTAGGTCTCACCAGAGCGTGATACAACACTTAGGCACTATAAGAGATTAAAAAGGTCTTCCATATATCTGCCCTTTGCTGTTTCCTTATGTCCCTTCCATGAACCCTAAAAATCATGATGAATAAACTGTGTTTTTGATTTCTACACTCCTTTCCTCTTTAAAGCCATAGCACTGGTCCTGCCAGGCTGTTCATCTGGATCTGCCCAGCTCTTTTGACAGATATTGCCAACTAGACCTAGAGTCTTAACGTTATTGAATCAAGATATGGATTGTGACACCTGATACTTGACAGTATAGCCATAACCTGGAAGGCTCATATCATCGGGCTTACTTACAACAGACATATGCAACATGTCAAATAGTTACCTTCCAGATAAATAGAGCCGGTGACAAGGGAAAATCATCTTCTTTCCTCTGCCTGGGAAAATCTTAGCCCTGCTGGGTCTTGTCTGGGAAAAGATCCCCACTCAGGCTTCCCTGCTGCTAGGAGCATTGGCCTAACTCACGACGGAATTCAGCTCAGAGTCTGTGGGAGTGGAACAGACGGATTCTACAGGCAGGGTCCATTCCACCCCAAATCCAGAGTCAGATACCACATGTTGCTGAAAATTTGTTCCTTTTTACCAGAGGCATTTCTTGTAATCAAAACCCAAGGCTTTGTGGTTCTGTTCAGAATGGTGTGCAACTTGTCACAATGTGTTTGCCAGGTCAGAGAGAGCTTGAGTGAACATGTGTGTGTCTAATCCCCAGCCACGTCCGCCTCCGCAGCAGGGGCTGGCGCTCAGGGCGATATTGGTTTTCGCCAGCTGTTTGGAGACCGAGACATATGACAGGTGGGCAAGCCTGGCAGACTCAACAGCTCACTTTCTGATTGCCAAGAAATAGATGGGCCAGCTACAGACGGGGTTGGTCTGAGGAACCGGATGCTTTTTGCACGACAAGGAAAGTGTGGCCACCCTGATAGAGAAAGACACCAACACATCCTGGGAGTGTCTGGGTGGTCCTGATTTCAGCCACCGTGGGTGCTGTCAGACAGTGTGACTGACCTGTCCATCCCGGTGTCCCCTGTACCAGGGCCCACGTGCAGGTTGACTGACAGGCCGTGAGCAACACTACTTTCCTCCAAGTCGTTTTCAGTTGTTACAGGTCTGAAAAGTCCATCATTAAAATTTGATCCTTGGATCTTGACGTCTTTTGTAAAATTTTCAGGAGGTTCTTTTAAAACAGCTGACTTCATAAGTCATGACTCATGGAAAGTAAATTTCTCATTAGGGAAAATGGTACCAGGAATGGAAGAAAGCCATTTAAAAGTCTCGGTTGACCAGCAACAGAAGAAAAACAAAACCTCGTTCAAAGTCTAGTCCATGGCCGCACCTCATCTAGGGCTATTTCGATTAATTTGCTGACCTCACTGAAACAAATAGGGTATAAATAAAGTTTTGTTATTGAGAAAAAGCAAGTTTTTGTTCTCTTTTGTGAAAAAAACACTATTTTGTTTAAAAATGTTAGACCATATGTGATGCCTTTTACATTAGAAAACAGAAGAGGCTGATCTTGAAGGCTCCTTGCGACTGGGACGTTGACGGTAAGATTTCTGGTCCCTGACATTGGGCGAACAGGAGGAGACGGAGGAATTAGAGGACAGGAAATGACTGATGGGAAGGATAGAATCAAATGTTACAAAACATGATTTCAGCTATTGCCTCATTTCTGTGCTTTCCACTTTGCCACAGGGCAAAAGTAATCTACACTAGAATCAGAGAGAGTGCTCAGAACACACGCATGGGCTTCCTCTCAAATCAGTCAGAAGTGATTGGGTCTCTTTTACTGGACCTAAATGATCAAGGGGGAGTGGAAGCTCTCCGAGAGAAAAAAAGCATCTCTCACCAATGGACGTCCCTCCTGGACCGAGGGCAATTCAGCTTTAGTTGAATCAAGACCAGGGAAAACAATGGTAAATGCAGACCATTGGAAAATGGGAATGTCAACACTTTTTAGATTAGTAAGACATCTATCTCATTGTTTTCAGTTCTACAAAATGAGTATGTTCTAGAAATCTGCTGTACAACATCGTGCCCGTAGCTAACAATACTGAATTGTGCACTTAAGCCTTCGTTAAGAGGAGCGATCTCATGTTAAATGTTCTTACCACAACTAAAAAAAGAGAAATCGATTGCATTGTTTCTGCATGTTTTAAAAAACCTTTTTCTAAATGGTCTTTTAATAGAATGTTGAATGTTTTTGATAGAATCATTTGGGGTAGTATCGTGTTCTGTATTCTCTGAGTCAGGTAACTGTGCCCATGGGAAGTGAATGCCTACACCATGAGAAAGCACTGGTCACCTGGTAGCACTTTATGTGGACTGAGGTATGAAGACATTGCAGAAAATAAAAAGGTCACCTCGGCACTAACCCCTGAGTTGTTACCACACCACTGAAAATGCCCTTGCTCAGGTCTTTACTGCCCTATTTGCCAAGTCAAATAGAATTCCAGCCCTTTTATTTCAAAGAACCTTCTGAGAGATCTGATGCCACCTCCTCCTGGCTCTCTTTCTACTGAAAAGACTGCTTCTTTCCAGGCTTTTCCACCAGCTTCCTTCTTAAACTTTTTGGATACTGGCATTCCCTGGGATTTTATTATCCCTGTTGGACCTCTTCCTTCTCCTTTCTACTCTACTGTACCGAGCGACCCCACACGTTCCTGTGGCTTCTCCTACCTTCTGAACAAGGCTGGAGCCCCTTGACAAAGCCAACGAAGCCTTCATGTTATGCCTTTTTGTCTGACTTTCAATTTTATCTCTCCCGAATCAACTCCTCATGTCCAAAATGACAGCACTTTTACACGACATGCTGCTCTTTGCACAAATCAGGCTGCCCCCTCCGTCCGTGCCTTTGCATGTGTGTTCCTGCTGCCAGGAATCACCTCCAATTGGCCCTGTATCCTGGGGAATCACCCATCGAGGACCCCTTCTTTTGATGTCATTTGCTCCCTCTTTGCTCTCTCCCTACCTTATGTTTACCTGTCCTTCAGCCTAAGTGCCGAAAGCAATTTTTATTTTTCCTGTTAGATTAGGGCCTGTATAAGATCAAAGGCAATAATAGATATTCGTTTTTGTATCTCCTGTCTCTACAGGGACTCTATTGATGTGTATAAGAAGCTCAGTAAAGTGTTGCAAACAGAATGCCTGAAGCCAGTCCCTAACTCAATGAAATGGCTATGTGGGTCAGAGTTGGTATGACTTTTCTTTCCCCCATCTCATACCCCTCAATTTTAAGGACAACATTGCATTGACTGAGCACTTAATTGTAAACCTGAATGGACTAATTTCAGATGCATTCAGTCAGCTAAAGAAAGAATGACAGGAAGGGTTGGCTCCAAGTCCCCCCTGTTTATTTTGTGAATTGAATCAAATAAGATAGTCCCCATCTCATTACACGTCATCAGAAGCATAGAGGTTCCCTTTCAATATCCCATATGTCTGCTTAATCTAGATAAAAATCTCACCCCAAACTCTTAACTCTTGTTGATAACCACACCTTTTACTTTCCCAGGAAAATACAGTGTCAACTCCCTGTCTGCCCAATCTCCCATCTTTTTCTCCTCTTCTGTTGAGGAAAAGGTGTAAACATCTCTTCCGACTCTTCTCCTTCTCCCCCTCCTTTTTTTCTTCCTCTCCATCTCTTCCACCTGCTCCATTTTCTCCTCCTCCTTCATCTAAACCTGGGTTTACTTCTTTTTACCTTTCTGTGTGTCCCCTGCCTTAATTTTTTTTTTTTCACCTTCCATACAGGAAGGTGGTTTCTTTGCTGGTTCTTTTCCTAATCTCAAACATGTTCTACTATTCTCTTCTTTGCTGGTTCTTTTCCTTAATCTCAAACACGTTCTGCTCTTCTCTATCCTAAAAATACTTCCCCTCAAATGCACCTCCCCTTAGGATATCAGCCTGATTCCCAGCTCACCACTGCCAGGTCCAGCTTGGACCCTGGGCAGCCTGCTCTCTGCCCCCTCACCCTGCTGTTGCTGGTCTGGTGAAGATCACTGAGCAATTACCCTCTTCTCCGTCCTCACCATCTTGGTCTTCCTGTGGAATCAGACACTGTCGATCACTCCCTTCTTCATTTTGGGAGTATACTTTCTCTTGTTTTTAGTTCTTATCTTTCTGATGTTCCATCTTGGCTTCTGCGTTCATTTGCTAGGGCTGCCAGACTCGGTGGCTTACTCAACAGAACTTAATTTTCATATAGATCTGGAGGCTAAAGATTTAAGGATCAAGGTGTCAGGAGGGTAGGCATCTTCCGAAGCCTTTCTCCTTGGCTCGTATATGGCTATCTTCTTTCAGTGTCCTCACCTGGTCATCCTTCTGTGTGTCTGTGTTCTAATCTTCTCTTCTTATGGAGACACCAGTCATATTGGACCACACTTATCACCTTGTCTCACCTTAATTACATCTTTATAGGCTTTATCTCCAAATACAGTCACATTCTGATGTAAGGGGTTGACGGGGGTGGGGAGTAAGCCTTCAACATATGAAAGACTTTCAGCCCTGAGGCGTTGTCTCAGACTTATCCTTCTGCTCTGTCCACATCAGTGTTTCTCAAAATATGGTCCCAGGAACCTGAACTTCTGGTTACAAATATTTATCCCTGAGCCTCATGCCAACCTCTTGGATAAGAATCTCGAGGGAATTGCCCAAGGAGTATGTCTTTGAACAAGTTTTTCAGCTGATTCTTATTCACTTTAAAGTTTGAGAACTATTATTCCGCATGGTCCCTGATCAATTAATCTACTGCCCTGTCTTCAGCTCCTGTCTCTTGTAGGTATCTTTCAGTTTAGGGTTCTTTACTATCTTTAAGCTTCTAATATATTTTCCAACTATTATATGGACAGAACCACCTTGATGTCTTATTGGTATCTCAAATTCCACCTGTCTAAGGCAAAATGCTTTTTCATCCTCCCCAAAATCTATTCTCCAAATACCGGGACTCAGCTAATGGCATTATTATCTACCTAGACTTTAGAGAGAGAAGTTTTAGAGTTACCCTCTGTTTCTCCACATTGACCCCACCTTCTCCCCATAACATTCAGGTGATTCTTCCACGGAAAGCCCTCTTCCGTCTCCCCGTAGAGCCATATTCCGAGACCAGACCCACGTCACTACTCCCTTCCATGTTCATTGCAATACCTTCCAGGTGGCTTCTCTCAGCCCACCACACTGCGTTCACCTCCACACTGCTTCTGCAGTGACTTCTCCAGTCTCCAAATGAAATCACATCACTTTCTTTATTTAAACCCTTCCCTGTTAGATTAGGACAGCACTTCCCAGTAAGGCTGGTCATCAGCGTGACTGGGGTAGTTTTTAACAACTTAAGACTCCCAGGCTCCACGGCTCTCCTGATTCATTGGTCTGGGCTGAGATCCCAGTTATTCTGAGGATCAGCAAGTCTGGGCACACCTTGCAGCTGGATTCTCGCCTGCAGGATGGAAAACACACTGCCTGACTTAGCTGCTTCCCCATAAGACTAAACCTAGTCTTCTGCCTCACGCTCTGAGCTTCAGATCCACGTGGAACTGGACTCAGGCTTTTCTAAAAGTGACTGAGATCCTCACCATAACTCTGTAGCTTCTTTCATCTGAAATTCCTTTCTCTACCATCATCAGCTCACAAACTCTTATTCATCCTTTATAATCCAGTTTAAACGTCCCCTCTTTGGTCAAGTTTCCCCGAGCCCTTGATTCCCATCAGCTTGTCATTCATATTTCTGGAGCACAATTATTACATGACAATGCAATTTCCCTATACATATACATGTCTTTCCAAAACATCAGAAACTCCTTAAGTATCTAGTGTCTAGTGACACACAGCAGAAGCCTAGTAAACATTTATTGGATGAATGATCTGGGCTGGAATTTAACATTCCGGTGTCTAATCTTATGAATAAGGCTAGAAGCCACAAGAGCTTCTTGCCGTGACTGGAGCATCCTTATGTTTGGAATGAGATACCAGCTGGGGCTTCGGGGTACAGCTGTTCCCTGGGGGACAGGGGACAGCCACAACCCAATAGGCTGAGGCTCAGGATAGGACTCTAGACCCAGCAAAGTAACCAACATCCATCAGTAAATGGATTCAGCATCGCAGTTCAAGGATATGGACGTACCTAGCAGAGGGCATTACCTAATGTTGTGAGCCTGTTGTGGTGGATTAAACATGTTCACAGATTCTCTGTAGCTCCTCCCACTAAGTCACGGGGTCTATTTCCCCACCACTTGAACCTGGACTGTCCATGCGACTGGCTTTGCCTGATAGAACATAGTGAATGCTGCACCGCGTGACTTCTAAGCAAGGCCTCAGGACCCCTTGTTGCTTCTCCCTCGGTCCTCTTGGGATGCTTCCACCATCATGAGAAAGAGCCCCGTCCAGCCCACTGGAGGATGAGAGGCCTGGGGAAGAGAAGCCAGGTGCCCTAGCTGACAGCCCCAGACAGCTGCCAGGTGTGAGTGAGGCCACCTGGGATGAGCCAGTCCCCAGCTGACCTGCCAGCACCTGGCAGAGACCAGCCATCCCAGCTATACCCCACCCTCACCGTGAACCCCCAGAATCGGAACCAGATAAATGGGTGGTTCCTCTGGACCACTAGGGTGGGCTGGTTTGTTACCCAGCAATAGGTAATGATACACAGCTTGATGGGCACAGCAGTAGTATTCGGAACATTTACTACTGAAATTATAGACATCTTCTAGAAACCTCCATGTGGGGCAGGCTCTGGTGTTCTGCAAGGCTTGGACAGGATGAGCTTAGGGACTGGGTGGAGTGGAGCCTGAGGCTGACAACCAGGCTGCACTCTTGGCAGCCAAGAGACCAGGGAAGACAGACGGACAGGAAAGGGGAGCAAACCACAAGCATCCCAGGGCAGCATGGCCAGCTGTCAGCAACCTTGTGCGTGGACGCGTGCTGTGCAGAGATGGATGTTGTCTCCATCAGGTATATAAAACTGTAGCAGGACTCAGACGGGCTCCTGAGAACTCTCTAAAATATATGCCTTTCAAAGTTGTCTTTTATTCTTAGTTTCTTGGGTATTGTTGCTTCAAACAGCCTCCTAATGCCATCCAAGCCCTGAACCATGTGTGGGAATAATTTACAGCCATGGCCTCATCGCTGAAAAGGTGTTCTTCCCAGTCGCCAGCTCCGTGGCTCCACAACCGACACACGTGGACTAGTGGCCGGGGGCACATCCGTCCGCAGGACCCATGAAGCACTGGCGATGGTGTCTGGCACCCAGAGCTGTGTGGCTTCCAGGACCTTCTCCTCTACAGAGATGGGTGACGCCCGCTGCCCTTGCCCCACGATGGCTTTTGTCTGTCATCATATCTCCATGCATTTCAGAATTCAGCTTCTGTTGTAATTTTTTTACTCCTCTCTTTAAAAGATTTCATTACATTTTCCATGTTTTAATCCAAACAGCCAATGCCAAAAAAAAAAAAAAAAATAAGTACAGCTGTGGTGAGTCATTAAAGTGATTCTTCCAGCTGTTTAACTATTATGTCTGGCCCCTCAGCAGCCTCTAAAAGGCTAAGAAAAATGTTCTGCTTAGACTTTCTAGGGCTGAGAGTTTACAGATCACTGATTTTTCTTACATTAATAAACCCTTATTACCACCTCTTGGAGCAGTTGCACAGAGGAACTCGGGGGGGAAATAGGATAAAAATGTTTTAGTATAGTCATAAAAATCTCGAGTGCGGGAGTCGACAGATGTGGGTTTAAATCATGGGTCAGCTGCTGATTATCTCAGGACACTGAGCAAACAATTTAACCTCTCTGTGTCTTTATCAGTAAGTGAGGATGTTATCTAAGATTAAACGAATGGATAAGAAGGGATGTAAATTAGAAAATGCGTCCAGGCAGTAATGGGGCAGTCAGGGATGCAATTGCAGCGGTTGTGACTATATTCTGCTGGTCTTGCCTGTCTCCCCACCCCGCCCGCCAGCCCCGTGTTTCCTTCCCTTCCAGGCCTGAGCTGTGCATTGTGCTTCCCCAGCAGTTGAGTTGTCTGGGAGGAGTGCACAGCAGGCTGCGGTGTAGCGCCAGATGGCCCAGGTGTATTGCTTTCATGAAATTTACCACACAGGGGTATTTACACCTGTCAGAGCTGTCACTCATGACAGATGGATCAGACAGCGTTCCCTGAGAGGTGAGCAGGGCGTGTCAAAATCCAGCTCTGCAGAAAAGCCTGGTCCCCCCCCTGCCGCCTTGCAGAGGTGGGCGCACCCCTTCCCTCCTTCCGCAGTCAGCAGATGCCCTCGCCAAAGAGGAAAGCCCACTTTGCGCTCTCACTGCGGGTCTCCTGCCTTCCCTGAGTACTTAGGGATTTGGAGGGGTTTCTTCCTTTAAGAGATTGCCAGGGCTGTAAGAAAAGCAGCCCAGAGTTGGAAGGCGGGACCTAGTGCTGGGGCTCGTCCAGACTCTGGAGTTTTGATTGTGCAGCTGGTTATCAATGGGAGTCCTGTAACCTCTCCAAATGCCAGGTCCTTTCTGAGATAAGGAAAAAGATTAAAAGTTTTGAATATGAATAACCTCTAAGAAACTTCCCAGTGCTATAGCCCTCTGACTTTTATATCAGGGAGAACTCACCCTAAGTTGCTAAATTAGGATACCAGAAATTCTCAGTGACACACTGGCCACTTGGCTTCACCTCACATTTATCTCCAAAGTTATCATCATCCTGGCCTCAATTTACTGAGGACTTCTGGTTTGGAAATCCAATTTAATAGCCATTCTTAACAGAAGCGTGAATCCTTTTGTCCACGGGTGTGAGGCAACATATCCAGACTGAAGACGAGAGAGAAATATAATTGGTAATGGCATACGTGTTAAAAAAAAATTATAAGGTTGTTTTCCTAGGAGTTACTTAGATATTAACAAAAGGGAGGAACAGTCCTTGATTAATTTGGAAAAATATAAACTCATTTTACTTCTAATTTCTACTCATTATTCCTAATCATTGTCTTATCTCGGAAGAGGACATATTACCGAAAATATATTAGAAAAACCCCATGTTCTCAAGAATTCTTGGTCAATCATAAATATTTGGAAAAGTCCAAGCAAGTTACCCACTCACTCAAATATCTGTATGGTGTTGGGGATTTTGACCACAGGAGGGGAGCTAATTCTAATGATCAACTGGGAGGTTACTTAATATTATATTTTGTATCAATTTAGGAGAGAGGGTGAAGGTGGATCTCAATACTGATCATCAGAAGAATGTGGCTGAACTTCAGTCTTCATAGAGGTTGAAGTTCTACTGGTTTGTGGTGTAAAAGCCTTCTGACCTCATGGATGGTAGGCGCTAGGTTCATGAAAATGAATGGAATGCATAAAACACATGTTTGTTGGTACATGGGTAAGATGCTATCTTCCAGCGCTCTTCAGCCCCTGACTTTTCTCATGTCCGGTAGTGCTGGGGCCTGATGACAACTGGCTACTGTTCCCCAAACAGGATGGCTGTCATCTCATCTAGCAAACCGTCTGGAGGCTTCTCCATGAGGCTGTCACAACTTTACTGCTGCCCTGACAGTGTGCTGAAATAGCACAGATTTCTTCTGGGTCCTTAGCTCCGGCATGAGGGACACATTATGACTTGGAGGCTCTCATGAAACATCCTTTTATCCTAGAGTCACTTTTCATCTGGTGCAATGCAAAGTACATCCCGGGAGAATAACCCAGCCTGCTCTTACACCTGCTACTTCTTTTATTTGGGGGGCTACCTTAAATAAAGTGATTGACATAATAGTACAATTGGTAGATTTGTGTCATTGCATCCTTAAGTTTCCTATAAAATAAGGTGTACACAATTATGATCAGTGGAGAAATAAATGAAGAGGACATTTGGCTGGTGACGATTGTCGCGAACGGATGCACGATTCCCTTGAATATATATTAATGGCATAGTCCATACTTTCAAGGAATTTTTTATTTCATCCAAAATCTAAAGTCAGTAAGTCTTGAACTAATTTAATTGAGGTCATTCTCACGACAGACTTCTTTCTTGAGGATACTTTGAAATCTCGGGGGTTTTTTTAAAGCGAGTATTTGATGACTTTGGAGGTGAGTTGAAGTGAATCTCATATAAATTCCGAGAAGCAGATAACTTCTGTTTTTCACTCAGCGCTAGAAAAGCTTAGATCTTCCTCCAGGGTTAGAGGGACCTCCTCTGCCTTCACCAGTTCTCATGTCCAAATGGAGTTCCATTAACTACGGACATGATTTCCTACACTAGAGATGACCGCTGGTTACAGGGAGATTTTCATTGATGGGGGGACCAGCCCCTTTCATGTAGGCATAGAACCCACAGCTGCTGTCTGAGTTGGCCTGACTCTGTTCATCATGTCGAGTGTGTGCTCCTCTGTGCCCTGCTTTGATGGACTTGTTGATTTTGGTTTGGTCTGTGTGCTGCTTTGCATGGCTGTGTGTCTAGTGACGTTTAGACTTATTTTTTTGTTTTTGTTTTTGATAAACGGTTTATTATTTTAGCTATAAGTTAAAATGTACACACCACTATATATAACTACTAATTTTCTTTGTGGTCGAAAGGTCTCCCGGGGAAAATAAATTTAACATTGTGAACATGGAACTGTTAGGACCCCACGTCTTTTCCTTCATTGAAACCAGGATTTCTCCACCTTGGCGCTGTTGGTGGTTTGGGCTGGGTAATCATTGTGATGGGCTGGCCTGTGCACAATAGGAAAGTCAGCAACTTCCCTGGTTTCCAATCACTGTAGCATCATCCTCCTTCCCCTGCTGTAACAACCAAAGTACTTCTAGACATTGCCAAATGGCCCCCGGGGGACAAAATCACCCCCATTTGAAGAATGCTGATTTAAACAATTGTGTTTCTGTTACCTTGCAATCACATGCAGTTTCTTAAAGATTCAATTCTCAGATTACAGCAGCGCAGACTTACTTTGTGGTGCTTAGAGACAGATTTTAAGAGCATGTATAACTTTATCATCAGCGCTGTCAGGAAAATAAGATGTTACTTTTAAATATTTATCCAGATTTGGACACTGAAACTTAGCACTCTACTGCTCTAAAACCTTAAAAATTGTATGTTCATCAGTCAAGAAAATGAAGGCTCATTGTGTCAGATCACTGGGCTTTTTTTTTAAGTTTTTTTTTCTTCCTTCAATGTAAATATTATTTATCAATGCTAGTAGAGTCAATTTAACAGCCTTTCCCATCCCTTCAGTTTACTACTTCACATCCATGAAAATAATCTAATTTATTAGAGTTATCTTCAACCTAAGCACAGACAGACACTTTGTAAGGGCTGGAGGGACTCTCTCGTCAAGAACATGCAAGAACTTTGGGCGAGCAACTTTGGGAAAACCCAGATAGCTGCTGATGAGTCTTTCTAGATCCTGACTAAATTTTAGAGCCAAGGTTACAAGGCAGTGAACTTTGGATAAGTGATCACCCAAATTCAGAGCTGACTGGTACTCTGAATTTTAGGATGCTCTTTTCAGGACACATCTCCAGTAAAGCTCCGTCATTGGGATCTGACTAATTGTCATAAAGGCATTTCCATGACCACCAGCATCCTATATTCTTCTCGCTCTTGTCAGGTTCTGGTCAGTCTGTTTCCTCTCAACTTTACCTTCTTCAATATGTCTCTTTACCTTTTCATGATGGTTCCCTCTGCTCAGGCTGGTTCCTCCCTCTTCTGTGGAGCAAACTCCTACCCATACTTCAAAGCCTCATTTGTCTGCTTTTCTTGAAACCATCCTAAATGCTCTCCTCCTCCCCTGACTACTTACCACCTCTGAGCACCTCTCCACTTATTATTCCCTTCACTCTATTTTGTTTCTTTTCACTGTTCTCTCTCCCAGAAGGCTGGGCATTCCTGGAGGGTGGGGCCTTTGTCTTTTTCACTGTTGGCAGCTCGGGCACCCTACAGATGCTCCGTATGAGACGGTTCCGCTGATACTCACACAACTGCCTTCAGCTCCAACCAGTTTTCCTCGTCTTTGCATCCAGGGCAGACCAGGGTCCTCCTATTGACTCATTTCTTTGCTCCTGAAGGAAACTCTCCGTATTGGGTAGTTTGCCCAATGGTTAAAAGAGCTAGCCATCTTTATTGTTTCTGTTCGATTAAAATAGAGGCAACCTTTTCCTTCCTTTCCTTCCTGGAGACTGTCTTTCTGTAGGAGAGATGCTGGGGAGAAATTCCAAAGTGACCACACGCACTGCTAGCACGGATTAGTCTGAACCAACCCATCACATCCTGTTAGTCATAGTAATGAGAAGAGAAAGATTTCGATATTCTGGTGCCACCCAGTGAAGACAGGGACCAGACAGACGCTCGCACGCAGGTGATCATTTCATTCTTTTTGTAATTTAACAGGGACAATCTGTCTTGTTTTTGAAGCTAACTGGAGAGAACACATCTGGAAGAAAATCTAGGCAAAAATCAATCAATCAATAAACTAACTTAAAAATAAGAGCTGCACAATGGAATAGTCATCAGCCTTAGCCCTGAAGAAGTTAATCCAAAGAGAGGAATATTTTCAATACAACATTTTGAAAACTTTTGGTCTGAGATTAGGAACAAGACAGGGATGTCTGCTACCACATCTCTTCAACATTGTACTGGAGGTTCTACCAAGTGCAATGAGGCAAGAAAAACAAATAAAAGGCATAAGGATTGGAAAGGAAGAAATAAAACTTTATTCACAAATGACAGGCTTGTCTAGAAAATCCCCAAATAATCTGCAGTCAAACTACTAGAATTAATAAGTGAATTTAGCTATGTCACTCTACACAAAGTTAATAGTAAAAATCTATTTTATTTTTATGTACCAGAAAAAAGTAGAAAATGGAATTTTGTTTTAGGAAATGGGATTTTAAAAGACAATTTACAATAGTAAATTGTAAGAAATATCAAGTACCTAGGAATAAATCTCAAAAAATATGTGCAAAAAACAAAAACAAAGAGAGGAATATTTAAAACAGAGGGAAGAAACGCAGACTTCTGTGTTCATGGAATAAGAGGTATAGCCACTGACTGTCTCAAGGAGAGAGTGACAGATGCTGAGATACGTCCCCGAGTTGCCGTCTCAAAGGCTTTACGTTTCCAGCTTTGCTGGGATTTCACATCCTCGGGGGCTTTGGCTGCTGTAGGGAAGGAGAAACTTGGTGGATGATGGAGAATGGGGTGAAAACTGGCAGCTAAACAACTTTTGGGCTAGAGGTGTCTCCTTTTTTCTTTCGTCCTTAAAGGGAGCCCTGGAAAAGGAGTGTGCTCTAGAAACCGAGGCTAGGTCTGACCTGCTCGTTCTTGCCATTTCAAAGAGCCCTACGTCCACCCGGGCCTCACCCTAAGGCCAGTCTTAGACCCAGTTACCATAAGTCTGCATTAGAAACAGAGCTGTCACCGCACCGGGAAATGGGCTTTTTAAAAACTATTCCAACTCAAAGCATGAAGTTCTGATATTTCCGCAAGGTGCACGCATGCTGGTGAGGGTAGTGACTAAGATTCATGATCCAAGTCACTCTTAAATTTCAGAGGTTGACTGAGCACCAGGAATCTGGCGGTGCTAAGAACCAGTACAAAGGTTGTGGGCCAAATTATTCTGAAACAAAATACAATTATCTTTTTGTTTCTTTTCCTCATACTTTAGCTCTTTCTCCACCACATCGTCCAGCTGAACTGAGCCCTCTATGCCCTTATGCCTTACGTCCAATTCTCCTTTGAGAATAGACGGGAACAAGCATCCTTTGTGGGAAAAAGGAAGCGGAATCTCTCTCACCTGGCACCCACCTACATTCTCTTCACAGGGCAACCCCTCTTCACACAGTGCAATTTGGGGGGACACCGTTCCCCCAAATGGTAGCAACTGAAATACAAATAAGTTTAAAACAGTTAAGTAAAATTTACGGAGAATCCCAAAGAATAATGAGGGGGCCTGGAGCTGACCGCTAAGGAGATCACACCTCGCTCTCCCCGTCTTCCTTGGCAGACAGGCTGCCAGCCTGAGCCTGCTCTGAGCTCAGAATAGCCTCATTCTTCCCTCAGTCTCAGTCATTTCCTACAGGTGGGTCTTGAGCTCGAGTCATTCTGGACATGGGAGGGGTCTTCTGGATTTTCTGGCTGCGGTAAGAGTTGATTACACAAGTTGCTGGGTTCCAGGATTGACCCCCCCCCCCCCAGATGTTTCACAGCATCCTGTGCCTCCTTTACTTTGGTTCACATCACAGTTTCTTCCAACTGGCAGCTTCGTTGTGTCTTTCCCTTCCTGGACAGTGAACTCAAGGAGGCAGAAACCTGACCTTGCTCCCAATTAGCTTTTGGACTCTCTTTGGCACTTACTAGTCACTCAATAAAATTTGGAACATGAATGAGTCTCCCCAGTTTGACTCCAAACTTCCTTGTTTCCTTGGAAGCTGATTCTGGAGCTGTTTCTGGATTTGTCCACGGGCTGAGGATGTTCTGCTGTCCTCGGTACCACTATCATGCTGGAGGCAACCCTTCAGCTGAACTGGCTGCATTATTGTTGTCTTTTGTAGGTAGGCCTGTTTAAGCTGATAGGCTCCAGTCTCCAAGTCGCACACTGAAACCTATGTTTGCAAGAGGTTGGGAAGTGTGACTGCAGTGGAGACCGAGGGATCTCCCCGGGGCTGGAGTATGGGGACTTCATACCACGAATCCTCCTTCCCTTCGTTTGTTTCTTCTGAGCAAACCGAGATCAGAAATGCAACCCAACTAAACTCTGTTGGCTTTGCCTAAACATGTCACGTACGTATGGCTTTGTCCCTCAAAAATTAACTTCCAAGACCTAAAGCATCAGAAATCCTCTCCCATGTAACCTGGGATTTCGATGCTCTCCTCCCCCTACCCCCAATGAAGGGGGATTGTTTGAGGCAATACTTTGCCTTCAAAAAAGAGTGACTGTTGTTTAGTGTATTTCTATCAAGCACGTAGTACGCATTCTCACACCACACACACACACACACACACACACACACACACACACACACACACACACACACACACACACACACACACACACACATGGGCTAAGCAGGTCCTGAATACTGTCTCTCAACTGTTTGATTCAATGATGGTTATTAAGCAGTAAACCCACACCAACTGCGCAGTCATTGTGCTTCTAAAAAACATAAATGTCACTTTTTTGGTCTTTAAAAATTATTAAGCAGAGAGAAAGATAGCAATTTCCAGTGTTTGCTTGGATGGTAAGATGCAGGAGAATTAGCATTACTCTTGAGAGCTGCCATTGGTTAGCTGGAGGGAAAAAGGATATCAATTATACATAATCTAAGAAGCCTCTGCATAATAATCAGGCCCAGTAGGGGCTTTGGGGCAGCTTCGTTATTCTCTTGTAAACACAAGAGCCCAGATAGACATGTCAGTCAGGAGTAGGGGAGCAATTCTTCCTTTTTAACACCTTCACTATCTATTGCTTCGATATGCAAACAAGGCTGTTTAGCTGGGGGTAGAGCCGTGCTAATGAGCTCCCTGCACTAACCCTGAAGTAAAAAGGTTCTGTTTCACAGCTGCTCCGAGACAGCCCCTCTGGGCATGCTCAGGTATTGGAAAATAATGCCTTTTAAACAGAGAAATGCCAATCAGGATTTTGTGCATACTTTCCCTTTTTTTCTATGTGCTAATGCAATTACCTCATAACTTGTGAACTTCCAGTGCATTGGTCTGGTCTTTTCTCTCTAAATGATATCTTTGGAATGTAGCTGTGGAAAGAAAATGCTTTAAAAAATAAGCCTTCCCTTTAATTCCTAGAGGATGCTACCTCGAGGCTAATCTCACATGTCTGCCTTAACAGTGGACTGTTCTTTCATCTCCTTAAAAATATATGTGTGTGTGTATATATATATATATATATATATATATATATATATTCCTCTTGGTCTTGGGGTCACTTGAATGACCTGTACGGACAATGCCGATCAGGATAGACTTCTCACGCCGGAGGGTTTGTGCCCCAGCCGCTGTGCTTTGGAAGCCATCGTGGGTCCGGGGCTCTGGGCATCACTGCAGCGAGGCAGCTGCATAATTGGCTGAGCAAAGACACACAGGGCTGAGGACAGGGGGCAGGGAGGGAGGGGGCTTCACACATCAGTTGACAGTTTCAAATCAAGATACAATACATGATGGCTTTTCAATATCCAATTATTCTCATGAATAAAGGAATCTTTTGCACAGAAATATTCCCCCCAATCCCCACTGGGTTAATTTACCATCTACAGAAACCGCTCAGCTTTGCTGGCTAAATAGCGTAGTATGTGATTTCTCGTGTAATTATACGACATCGTCCTTCTCACCATTAATTCAATCTCAGGGTCAGGCCTTCTAAGTGCCTGACACAGCAGACAGGGCCTGTCCATTGCGCCCGATAAACGCATGGATATTTTCAACTCTTAACCAGTGTTTTAACTTTTTCCCCATCAGAAGAGGTGCTGTATTTCCCATCCCTTAGCTGACCAATCAGTGGGCAGGTTCTTAACCACTGACTGTCTCCGTCTATGACAGTACAGCCAGGTATTACACAGTCAGCAAGAAAGCCTTTCTGCTGGAATATTTCAGCATTTAAATTATTTATTACTTGAGCTTTATGGCATATCACAACCTATTTGAGACAGGTAGACTGAGCTCCCTTCTGCCACAAGGAGGCTCATTAAACGGCCATCATAACTGGTCAGACTTAATTGCTTTGCACCGGCTAGCTCTCTGTCATGATTCAAATCCCTAGCAAGGCAGCTGACCCCAATTCTCAGGGTGATTTGATTCACCCCTAACTTGGAAAATGAGAGCAGGTTAAGAGTTTGCTTGCACATTTTAGCATCTGGTTAGCAACGTGCAAGCTGCTGAGCTGCTGTAGGAAACAAATCGTTGGCAATTGCACGTGAAGAGAGTTAATGAAAACCTACAATAAACTGTTAATTTTTGTGAGTTTATTTAAATCATCATACAGTTGTTCAAATCATTTTTGAAGGCAACATGTTTATAAAACTGAGTTGTAGCCATTTGCAAACTAATTGTGTTTATGATTAGAACACGATGGGAAGAACAGATTGTATTCAAATTCAAATGCCAAGTCCTTTGGCTAGGATTACTTGTGTATTAAGGTCATGCCGTTCGTTCTGAGTAAAATAATGAAGGTACTATGCCAGCTGACTTTTCTAAATTTCATGCTCTGTTGGTGTAGTGCTTAGATTTGCCCCTGCTGTCTTATGAGAAGTAGTATAGCATATGGATAAGAGTGCAAACTTTTGAGTTGGGCGTTTGGAATCCTGGCTCTGTGACTTACTGGTTGTGTGGTCAACTTCTCTGTAGGTCAGTTTTCTCGTCTGTAAAATGGGTGTAATAATAGTACCTACCTTATCGGGTGGTTGAAAAGATTAAATGGGTGAGTATCTGTTAAACTCTTAGAACTCAACACGCGCTAGCTGTTGTTGTTGTTTTCATGCATTGCTTTGGTGTTTCGCCTCAAAGCAATATGGTAGCAACATCTAGGTATGTCTTCACATACGGCCATCACCAGGTCGTAGTCTGTCTGGACTTATAATTTGCTGACCAAACGCCAAGTCAGCAGTTTGTTCTTCTGACAATCATTTATCCAATCTCATTGTCTTTAATGTTGACCTTTGGAAATCTGGATTGTATTAAAGTTTGTACCACCGTGAAGCACCCGCTGATCCATCCATTGTTTTACGATGAGCTCTTTCTGATGGCTAAAGAACCCCAAACTGTTCCAGTCTAGTTCTTATTTGTATCATTCATATTCCTCTGATACTGCTGGATACTCCCCACAGTGCACCACTGATATTATTAAACAAAGAACAGTGATGCTGTTCCAATGGCTTAATTTCCCTTGTCCTGTAAAGTGAATTCTGTTGTAATTGTATGTTCTGACTGGAAAACACTCTTAGCAGAATGGTAATTATAACATCACAAATATACACTCAAATCTGCTCTGCAGGGAGCAAGCGTTTCTCAGGACTGTGCAATTTTACTCTCCTGTTTTGCTATATCCTCCCTATGAATAGGAGGAACAGATGAATCTTGAGAAGCTGGTATAAGTCATTGTTAAAACATTGTTCTCATTTTTCCTTAAGCCACCATTTGCTCTGTAATTTGAGGGCTTGTAATGCCCAGATTGAGTCTGGGAAGTTCAACAGCCTTCTCCATAAAGGAAAATCTCTCACAGCCTTATAATTAACTGGATGATCAAGTAAAGGTGTGCTAAGATGAACTTACTTTATTCCAAATATCAAAGCGAGGGAGGGAAGAAAAAGGGGAAACGCGGGTGTTTTGCATTTTGATTAGCTCAAGGCTTCCCCTTTAATTGGAGGATGGATAGAGCAGGATAGTTAAAGAACATGGAATGGAAATGACTATTTTTGAAAGACATTCTTCAAAAATAAGACAGTTAAGTAATTTAGAGACTATTTTCTCGCATCTGGAAGTTAATCATCTATGAAATTCCACAAATTGATTCCTTTGATTTCTTTCCCCCCCCCATCAGATTTGGCCACAAGTCCGCTGGGTGAGAGGTAGAATCTTCTAGTGTGACTGCAAACAGGGCTTGCTTCGTGGATGTTCTGCCTGTAAGACTCGGAAGGGTGCCACCTGGTTGAAGGCTCTATGTCACTGTCTTGAAATTCTTAATAAGATTTTGAACGAGGGGCTTCACGTTCATTTTGCACTGGACCGCACAAAATACGCGGCCAGATTCGATTGCAATCAATATGCAGTGGGGGGAGGTCAGAAAGTGAGCCTGGGGCAGCACCTTGGCTCCCCTGCCTGCACATGATGTGTGGCGGGCTCAGATGTGTGCCCACTGAGGGCTGCTGAGCCACTGAGGCATCATGGGATGGTTGGAGGCTGGGGTCAGAATGAAGAGGCTGTAAAGTGTGTGAGGGACTCTGAGATTGGAGACTGAGAGTTGGGACAATGGACCCCACTCATGGGGACCAGAATGTCACTCTGCCATGGGCAGATGGCACTGGGCCACACACCCCAGTGGTTACAGATCAGAGGCCAGACCAGAGGTGGCACTCTCAGCAAAGGGCACCAAAGATCCAGTGGGCACACGTGGATTCCACACCATCTTCTCCCCCACGATCCTGAGGACCACGTAAGCCAAGGGCAAACAAAGCTATGTGGCAGAGTGTGGGCACAGGGCAGGTAAAGAATGGGGCCATCTCTGCAAATGACCACAGGAGCTGTCAATGGGCTATTAGCATCCTTTGAAATCATAATGGAATAAATATTTTGGCATACAGGACAAAATATAGGGAAACATCCTTCAGTTCTTTTTTCTTTAAAATGCTTGATATTACTGTTACCACTATTTAATCAAAACTCATTTAATCACCATAGATGACTTGAGGAGCTAGACCAAGAAATCCTAATTTTTCATTGTTCCTTTTTTGTGGCCCATGTCTGTGCCTATATATTTCACTGATCTTAATCAGAATTCATTAAGCATTTTCAAGTATAAAATGTGAAGGTTAAAATTAAATTCTGCCTGTATAAAATCATTCCTGGTATTACGTTTCCTTCAGGACATTAATTTTTTAAAAATAGGTTAAGACATGTGAGAGAACTTTGTACTTTGTCTTCACTATAAAAGTGCCTAGAGTGAACTTTTCTCGATTCAAGCTAAATTGTTAATTAGTTCAAGGTACACCAGAGATGTGAGCTTGGAATATGCTGTTAGCAAATGTTTATTAAAATAGTAGTCATTGGTCTTGCTTAGATTTACTGGGGGAGGAGGGGAAGATTAGAGTTTTGGGGGGTTGTTTTTTGTTTTCTGGCCACGCTGTACGGCCTGCGGAATTTTATTTCCTGGACCGGGAATCGAACCCGTGCCCCCTGCAGTGGAGGCACGGAGCCCCAACCGCTGGACCGCCAGGGAAGTCCCTCGAGTAATTTCAATATGTATTAAAGACCAGTGCTGAAGCATTTGGCTACCGAATGCAAAAAACCCGATACCATTTTATCAGAGTGTCTAAAACCTTCTCATCTTAAGACACATTCTTTTTCACCGGCAGAGGCAAATTTCATTACTGTGCGACCGGCAGACACTTCCGGGGACCCTGCTATATGCTCTCCTAACATTTTTCCCCTGTTCTGTGATAGAAATGGCTTGTGGTTTTTGGTGCCGTGATTGGGTGAGTCCCCCGGCCCTGCCTCCTGTGGTCCAGGTAGGCGGGGCTGGCTGGCGGGGCTCCGCCCTCCGTGCGCATCTCTGCAGGTGCTGAGCAGTGCTTGGGTGTGTGCCTGAGTGAGGCGATGCTTTTCAGGGACGGAAGAGGTAACTGCCTGCCTTGAGTGATTCAAAGTGTCCCAGGGCGTACATGCTGCCCCTAAATATTTCTCTGGTCAGAACCCCACAAAGACCTCTCTAACATTAAGTTCTGGGACCCATTTGAGAGATGGACGGCCTCTTCCTGTAGCCTTGTAACTTGTCCAGCGGGCCTTCTTAATATCCCTGCTTCTAAAATCTTGGGGGAAACACACTCCTACTCTGACAGCTTTTCCTGTTCTCGGGTATGTCTTGCTAATCTGCCTCTAGCACTGGCCTAAGCCTCCTGCAGCTCTGAGTGAACGTGACCTCCAGCCTCAGGAGAGGCTCCAGCTAGATCTGCATCAGCACAACTGTCAGGATTCTGCCTCCTTTTAAGCTTTAAATCAGCCATTGGCAGATTCACAACATCAAGTCAGGAGAAACTCTCCCAGGTATTCGAGCCTGGAAATAAGTAGAAATAAACAGAAGACAGTAGCAGCGTCGGTGGCTGATGCACTATCTCTGAGCTAAACTGGAGTCCATTTGGGTGAGTGTTTTCCCAGGGCCGTCGTCAATGATTTGGAGAAAAGGGGCAAATACTTTCAGATCTGCATGTTTTTTTTTCTTCTGACATTTAAACACAGGAGCATCCCAACAGGTGAATCTGTTAAGGAGAGGTCCTGTAGGCTGTAACTGAACCAAGGAGATGGACTGGAGGGCTGGTATTCCAGTCCCTGCCTGCAGGAAACTTCTAATTTAGGGAAGAGATGCAACGCACGCAAAAAATATAACTGTACCAAGACAATTAGGACCCTGTGAGTGGTCCAGACAGTGAGTGTGGTTTCAGGGCAGCACACGGCCCCTGCCGTTCTGCTGACTCCTTTTCTCTGCTTGTGATCACCGACAGTCTGTGGCCTAGAGCTTCTGTAAAAGTGGTCATCATAACGAGCAGATTCCTGTTTGTAGCAAAGCTGTGAAATTCTGTACTAGTGAAGTATTTCAAAGTCCCATATGAAATCCCTTGAGGTACCGTGTGAAAAGGACCCACATTTGCTAAAGCTACTTGGAGTGAAATTCAATGTCTGGCAAAAGATACCCTCTGGGTGAAGTATGGGAAGTGTTCCCGTCCCCCCTCTCTTTTATTCTCCTTCCCTTTTGATCTCACCTCTCCCTCATTTCCCCTGACCCTTTGGCTCATTTCTGTAGATTTTCCAGTCTAATTGGGATCCTCTCTAACAGTGGGTCAGTGAAGGCTGGAAAAGAAAGGAGGGATATTCTGAATGAAGGCAGGACCCTATTACAAGGGCAATTTGCCATGAGTGAAATTTTATATCTAACAAATATACTGCCCTATTTCAAATTTACTGCAATTAAAACTCAACTACATCATCTAAGTGTGCTAAGTAGATTAGCTCTTGGGATATAGTTTTGAGTGTTCACATTATAATTGCTAAATCATAAAATCAGTCAATTCACACTGGGTCTGTAGAGCATTAATATCTAATAGTGAAAGTCCACCATGGTGGGAATTCCACTTAGTTCTTCTTCCAAGAAGCAGAAGCCTTTCCATTCGCCCTTGATATTAACCCTTGATGAATGAAATGCACAGAGTCTCTAGGAGTCTGATTCTCCTGTTCTTCTAGATGCTCAATTAATTTGTACACAGGAATACTCGGTGAAAATGATTGGGTGATGCTTCTGTATGAGGGGAAGGGGATGAAAGGAATCCGTAGCAAAAGGACAAAGTTGCATTGTTGTGGGCATGTGGGTGGGTTCATTTGATTTTAGAATCTTGAAAACAGCATGGTGGGGCAGGAAGAAGGGGGAGGCATATACCTGCGGGAAGGGTGGGACATTTTGGGGGGGGGAGTTTTAATAGGGAATTACAAAAATTAGAGTTACATTTTAGAACTTTGAAATCTAGTCATGAGGCAAAGTATGGGGAAGCAAGGTATAAAATGTGACTCTCATTCTATTGGTTGATATTGCAGATAAAGTCGCATCTCGTCTTTGTTGGGGCTACAGTTCATGTAGATGTTGGCTTTCATTACACACCTTTTTCTTACATTGTTTCATAGCTACGGGATGAGTATGATTTTTTTTATTTTACAGTATAAACTTGTTAGTGCTATAACTCCCAGCTCCCCTGGGAAGTGGGTGGAGTCTTAGTAGTGGGGAAATCACTCTTCACGGGTCTGGTCATGGTAGTTTCCCAAGCCCACGGTGGGAGAAGAAGCCACAGTGACCTCAGGAGCTGAATGGGTCCCTCGCCACTGGAGCCCTCACCATTGAAGATGTAAAAAGCTTTACTTAGCTAGTAGAAACCACAGGCTTCACTTGGTTGTAAGATTTTCAGGCAAACACCAGTGATGGGCTAGATGGGAGGGAGAGAGGTGGGTTAGGAGTGTTGGGAAGGCAAGATCAAGCTTGTCTCCATGAGCAGTTCAGCTGTGATCAACGTCTTGGGTCAACAACTTCCCTGTTTACCTGAGAGCAATTGCTTAGCACACATTTATTCCAGCCCTGTAGTCTGCTCTGCCCTCTTAGGGTCATTGTCTTTTAGGTCCGGGATGGGCCCAGGACTAGTGGGCCAGCCTGGGGTCAGCTTCTCCCACGAGCTTTCTGTCCAGGTTTGGATGGAGCACCCCACCCCTGAGTACCCAGTTATACGAAGTTCTCAGAAGCCAGATAAAATTCGGGGTGGTGAGCAGGGGAGGGATTCCAGGTTTTCCCCTTCACTGCTCTTACAGCTTTGGGGGATTCACAGAAGAGGACTTGTCTCCTAGGCAGTGAGCTGTCTGAAGCTGGGGATGAAGTCTTACCCTGAAGCTCCCTCCCACTTCTGGTGTCCTTCCCCGAGCTTGACCTTCTGAAGGAACTAGGACTGTTAAATATTCTAGGCTACAAGTGTCATTGCTACAAAGGCAAGAATCTGGAAACAGGTCCTCTTATAAAAATATTCCACAAAAGCTAGCGTGAAACAGTCTTAGTATCTAGTTCATGACTCTCGACAAGGGCAAAGAAGTTCTTGGGGGTGGAGCAAAAAACTTAGATATTCAATGGCACGTGGTGCTTCAAACGGCCCCACAGTACATACACAGATATACAGGATGCCTGTGGTATGAAAATTTTATGGGGTGGTTGGGAATGTGATTGGGGCAAAATGTCTAAAAAGGCTCCTTAAGGAGGCAAGAAGGAAAAACTGGCTAAGGAATATTGGTCTGGGATGATACATGATTTTAAAAGTTAGAGCATTAAAATTTATTCGGTGATACTTCTCATAGAGCATTAACATAATTTGCTACTTTTTTGAAAAAAAATAGGACCCAGGAATGTTTGATATTAGAAAGAGTTCGGTATTTAAAACTAGAGGACTGACACTACTGGACTTTAGGACTTCTATAAAGCAATAGTAACCAAGACAGTGTGGTATTGCAGAAAGAATGGAAAACCAATCAATGAAACAGAACAGAGAGCCCAGAAATTGACTTACATAGTCAGCTGGTCTTTGACAAAGTAGTAAAGGAAATATAATGAGAAAATGTTTTCAAGAAATACTGCTGGGATGCCTGGACCTCTGCATGCAAAAAAAGTGAAACTAGACCCTATATCCTTCAGAAAAAATGAACTCAAAGTAGATCATGGATCTAAATGTAAAACAAATCTGTGAACTCTGAGAAGAAAATGTAGGAGAAAATTTGGGTGACTTGGGTGTGGCTATGACTTTTGAAATATAACACCAGAGGCACAATCCATGAAAGAAATATTTGATAAGCTGAACTTCATCTAAAGCCTTCTGATCTGTGAAAGACACTGTCAAGAGAATGAGAAGGTAAACTACAGACTGGGAGAATATATTTGCAAAAGACATAACCGATAAAGGACTCATCCAAAAATATATAAAAACTCTTAAAACTTAATAGTAAAAGGACACCTCAATCATTAAAAGATGGACAAAAGACCTGAACAGACACTTCACAAGAAATGATGTGTAGATGGTAAATAAGCATATGAAAAGATGCTGTGCGTCATGTGTCATTGGGGAAATACAAATTAAAGCAACACTGAGATACCACTACATACTTATTGAATTGGCCAAAAGCCAAAACACTGACGACACCAAATACTGGTGAAGATATGGAGCAACAGGAACTCTGATTCACTGCTGACGGGAATGCAAACTGGTTCAGCCACTTTGGAAGACAGGTTGGCAGTTTCTTAGAAAACTAAGCGAACTCCTACCATATGATCCAGTAATGACACTCCTTCATATTTACCCAAATGAGTTGAAAACGTATGCCCACAAAATACCTGCACGTGGATGTTTGTAGCATCTTTACTCATAACTGCTAAAACTTGGAGACAACCAAGACGTCCTTCGGTAAATGAATGGATAAGTATGCAATGATACATCCAGACAATGGAATATTATTAAGAACTAAAAAGAAATTAGTAATGAAAGAACATGGAAGAAACTTAAAGGCATGTTATTAAGTGAAAGAAGCCAATCTGAAAAGGTGACGTCCTGTATGATTCTAACCCCACGGCATTCTGGAAATGGAAAAACTATGGAGACGGTAAGAGAATCAGAGGCTGCCAGGAATGAGGGGGAAAGGAGACATGAATAGGCAGAATGTAGAGGATTTTTAGGACATTGAAACCATTCTGCATGATACTCTAAAGCTGGATACATGTCATTAGACATTTGTCAAAACCCATAGGATGTACAACACGAAGAGCAGACCCTAGCGTAAACTATCGACTCTGGGTGGTAAGCAGGTGTCTCTGAGGTTTGACTCGTGTCCCCTTCTAGTGGGGGAGGCTATGTGTGGCAGAGGCAGGAAGTCTATGGAAACTCTGTATTTTCTGCTCAGTTTTACTATGAACCTAAAACTACCCTAAAAGATAAAGTCTATTAAAAAAAATAAATTAGATATGACTCTTCTACTGGAAATCAAACAGAACATATGACCACACAAACTTGTATGTGAATGTCCATAGCCTTTTATTCATAATAGCCCAAAATTGGGAGAGGGGGAGGGATCTTTTGAACTAAAGAGCCCAAAAAACCGAGGAAAAAGCAATACAACTGGTGTTCAGTTCCAGGCAGACAGAGCCCTGGGGAGGTATCTGGCCTGAACCAGAATCATCACTGAGGAGGTGCCTGGGCTCATAGCAGGCAGGAGGAACGTACAAGGCTCAGAAACTTGTCCAGCTGGCTGCTGAGAGGAGCCCTCGGAGGGAAAGGTGTGGCTCACGCGGGGACGTGATGCTCCCCTGCACTTTCTGTGTGTGGGAAGATGAGCCATGCATTTTAGGCTGGCGTTGGGGGTTAGTATACTTTGTGTTTTTGTTTTTCCTTCTGTTTTCAATTTTAAAAATGTTTTATTGCTAAACAAATGTAAATCATCATCTGAAGCCTTCAGCAAGTTGTAATCTTTTTTTTTTAAATTGAAGTATAGTTGATGTACAATGTTGTGTTAGTTTCAGGTGTACAGGAAGCCTTAGTATACTTTGGTTATACTAACACCAGGTTGTTAGAAATCCCGCCTTGTCCATTACAGGGAGTAACAGAAGCTCTTTACAATCTTTCCAACGTGGATTTCTCTTTGGCCTCCCCCTCCTGAGTTTTGGCCTCACAATTCATCTTTTATCAAACATTTCCTGATGTTTTCTAGCTCATTCTGTCTCTCTTTTCAGCCACCCCCAGCCTAGCCGAAAATACCACCATCACTTCCAGCTGCCCTCCGCCTTCTAACTGATTTTGCAAACAGAAGTATGCACCGTCGTCTTCTGGTCCAAGCATCCTGGAGTCCATCCCAACTGTCTTTGGAATCATTGTCAACTTGAGCTGGTGGCCACTGTCACCTCTTTCTCTTCTCTCCACACCCCCTTCCCTCTTCCACAAAGTCAGTTCGACTGTTTGTGTCACAAGTAATGTTCTATTGATATGGTCTCATAGGTTCAGTCCTTCTTATGCGTTCAACCTACTGCCTCTCAGATGGAGTACACAGCACACACCACGCTGCCGGTCCCTCCGGCACCCTCCGTGCTCCCTAGTTATTTGGCTGAAGAGGCCACTCATTGTAGTGGGTTTTCCCTGGACTCTCAGAATGTGACCTTGTTTGTAAACTGTCTTTGCAGATGTAATTTGTTAGGAGGATGACTTCGCTTGTTCGGGCTGCTGTAAAGAAATACCACTGGCGGGGTGGCTGATAAACAACAGAAATTGATTTCTCACAGCCCTGGAGGGTGGAAGTCCGAGATCAAGGCGCCAGCATCGCCACACCCTGCTGGGGCCCCCATCCTGGTTCACCGACTGCACCTTGTTGGCAGAAGAGATTTGGGAGCTCTGCGGCGCTTCTTTCATAAGAACACTAATCCCACCCGTGAGGGTTCTACCTCACGACCTAATCACCTTGAGAAGCCCCACCTCCAAATACCACTATCTTCGGGGGTTAGGATTTTAACAGATGAATTTAGAGGGACACATTCAGACCATAGCACATGGGATCATACTGGGTTCGGGAGGGCCCCAGATCCAATGAGTGGTCTCCTTGTAAGAAGAGGCGAGAACACACCCAGAACAGAAATCCATGTGCAGAAGGAGGCAGACACTGGAGTGATGCAACCACGTGCCAAGAGCCACCAGGAGCTGGAAGGAGCAAGGAAAGACCTTCCCTACCTTCCCGTCCCTTCCAAGGGGGTGCGGCCCAGCCAACACCTTGATTTTAGACTTCTGGCCTCCAGAACAGTGAGAGAATAAAATCCTGTTGTTTTATTTCATTTTATTTTATTTTCGCCGCGAGGCTTGTGGGATCTTGGTTCCCTGGCCAGGGATCAAACCTGGGCCCCCTGCAGTGGAAGTGTGGAGTCCTAACCACTGGACTGCCAGGGAAGTCCCCAAAATTTGGGGGTTTTTTTTCCTTTCTTTTCACTTTTTCAATATTTTTATTTTCATTTCACACAGTGTCTATACTTTATGTGTTTGCTTGTAAATATAGAAAATCACACTTCATTTTCTTGATAGCTAATGAGTCTTATCTGATATCCATTAAACAGTATGTATAAATCCAAAATCAAAAAAATTAGATGTGTTAACAGCTTTTCACAGTTCCATAAGACAAAGTAGTTACATTCAACTATTTGTACATTTTAACCTAAATTTTCCTTGGGACAATTCTATTACAACTGTCTACAGAGAATTCAATATTTTTTTTTTAAATATCATTATTGGAGTATAATTGCTTTACAAAGGTGTGTTACTTTCTGCTTTATAACAAAGTGAATCAGCTATACACATACATATATCCCCATATCTCCTCCCTCTTGCGTCTCCCTCCCTCCCACCCTCCCTATCCCAACCCTCTAGGTGATCACAAAGCACCGAGCTGATCTCCCTGTACTACGAGGCTGCTTCCCACTAGCTATCTATTTTACATTTGGTAGTGTATATATGTCCATGCCACTCTCTCACTTCGTCCCAGCTTACACTTCGCCCTCCCCGTATCCTCAAGTTCATTCTCTACATCTGCGTCTTTATTCCTGTCCTGCCCCTGGGTTCATTAGAACCATTATTTTTTAGAGTCCATATACATGTGTTAGCACACAGTATTTGTTTTTCTCTTTCTGACTTACTTCACTCTGTATGACAGACTCTAGGTCCATCCACCTCACTACAAATAACTCAATTTTGTTTCTTTTTATGTCTGAGTAATATTCCATTGTATATATGTGCCACATCTTCTTTATTCATTCATCTGTCGATAGACACTTAGGTTGCTTCCATGTCCTGGCTATTGTAAATCGAGCTGCAATGAACACTGTGGTACATGACTCGTTTTTTTTTTTTTTTTTTTTTTTTTTTTTTTTGCGGTACGCGGGCCTCTCACTGTTGTGGCCTCTCCCGTTGCGGAGCACAGGCTCCGGACGCGCAGGCTCAGCGGCCATGGCTCACGGGCCCAGCCGCTCCGCGGCATGTGGGATCCTCCCGGACCGGGGCCCGAACCCATGTCCCCTGCATCCGCAGGCAGACTCTCAACCACTGCGCCACCAGGGAAGCCCCATGACTCGTTTTGAATGATGGTTTTCTCAGGGTATATGCCCAGTAGTGGGATTGCTGGGTCACACGGTAGTTCTATTTTTAGTTTTTTAAGGAACCTCCATACTGTTCTCCATAGTGGCTGTATCAATTTCCATTCCCACCAACAGTACAAGAGGGTTCCTTTTTCTCCACACTCTCTCCAGCATTTATTGTTTCTAGATTTTTTGATGATGGCCATTCTGACTGGTGTGAGGTGATACCTCATTGTAGTTTTGATTTGCATTTCTCTAATGATTAGTGATGCTGAGCATCCTTTCATGTGTTTGTTGGCAATCTGTATATCTTCTTTCACGACCAATGTTTCATGACCACTTGAGAAGAAGGTGTATTCTGTTGTTTTTGGATGGAATGTCCTGTAAATATCAATTAAGTCCATCTTGTTTAATGTATCATTTAAAACTTGTGTTTCCTTATTTATTTTCATTTTGGATGATCTGTCCATTGGTGAAAGTGGGGTGTTAAATTCCCCTAATATGATTGTGTTACTGTCGATTTCCCCTTTTATGGCTGTTAGCATTTGCCTTATGTATTGAAGTGCTCCTATGTTGGGTGCATAAATATTTACAATTGTAATATCTTCTTCTTGGATTGATCCTTTGATTATTATGTAGTTTCCTTTTTTGTCTCTTGTAATAGACTTTATTTTAAAGTCTATTTTGTCTGATATATGAATTGCTACTCCAGCTTTCTTTTGGTTTCCATTTGCATGGAATATCTTTTTCCATCCCCTCAATTTCAGTCTGTATGTGTCCCTAGGTCTGAAGTGGGTCTCTTGTAGATAGCCTATATGTGGGTCTTGTTCTTGTATCCATTCAGCCTGTCTATGTCTTTTGGTTGGAGCATTTAATCCTTTTACATTTAAGGTAGTCATCGATATGTATGTTCCTATTGCCATTTTCTTAATTGATTTGGGTTTGTTGTTGTAGGTCTTTTCCTTCTCTTGTGTTTCCTGCCTAGCAAAGTTCCTTTGGCATTTTTGAAAAGCTGGTTTGGTGGTGCTGAATTCTCTTATCTTTTGCTTGCTTGTAAAATTAAAAGCTTTAATTTCTCCATCGAATCTGAATGAGATCCTTGCTGGGTAGAGTAATCTTGGTTGTAGGTTTTTCCCTTTCATCACTCCCTTCTGGCTTACAGAGTTTCTGCTGAAAAGTCAGCTGTTAATCTTATGGGGATTCCCTTGTATGTTATTTGTTGATTTTCCCTGGCTGCTTTTAATATTTTTCTTTGTATTTAATTTCTGACTGTTTGATTAATATGTGTCTTGGCATGTTTCTCCTTAGATTTATCCTGTATGAGACTCTCTGTGCTTCCTGGATTTGATTGCCTTTTTCCTTTCCCATTTTAAGGAAGTTTTCAACTATAATCTCTTCAAATATTTTCTCAGTCCCTTTCTTTCTCTCTTCTTCTTTTGTGACCCCTATAATTCAAATGTTGGTGCATTTAATGTTGCCCCAGAGGTCTCTGAGCCTGTCCTCAATTCTTTTCATTCTTTTTTCTTTATTCTGCTCTGCAGTAGTTATTTCCACTATTTTATCTTGCGGGTCACTTATCCATTCTTCTGCCTCAGTTATTCTGCTATTGATTCCTTCTAGAGTTTTTTTTTTTTTGCGGTACTTGGGCCTCTCACTGTCGTGGCCTCTCCTGTTGCAGAGCACAGGCTCAGCAGCCATGGCTCACAGCCCTAGCTGCTCCGTGGCATGTGGGATCTTCCCAGACTGGGGCATGAACCCGTGTCCCCTGCATTGGCAGGCGGACTCTCAACCACTGTGCCACCAGGGAAGCCCTAGAGTATTTTTAATTTCATTTATTGTGTTGTTCATCATTGTTTGTTTGCTCTTTAGTTCTCTAGGTCCTTGTTAAACGTTTCATGTATTTTCTCCATTCTATTTCCAAGATTTTGGATCATCTTTACTATCATTAGTCTGAATTCTTTTTCAGGTAGACTGCCTATTTCCTCTTCATTTATCTGGTCTGGTGGGTTTTTACCTTGCTCCTTCATCTGCTGTGTGTTTCTCTGTCCTCTCAATTTGCTTCATTTACTATGTTTGGAGTCTCCTTTTCGCAGGCTGCATGTTTGTATTTCCCGTTGTTTTTGGTGTCTGCACCCAGTGGGTAAGTTTGTTTCAATGTGTTGTACAGGCTTCCTGGTTGAGGGGAGTGGTGCCTGTGCTCTGGTGGATGAGGCTGGATCTTGTCTTTATGGTGGGCAGGACGATGTCCGGTGGTGTGTTTTGGGGTGTCTGTGAACTTATTATGATTTTAGGCAGCCTCTCTGCTAATGGGTGGCATTTTATTCCTGTCTTGCTAGTTGTTTGGCATAGGATGTCCAGCACTGTAGCTTGCTGGTTGTTGAGTGGATCTGGGTCTTAGTGTTGAGATGGAGATCTCTGGGAGAGCCTTCGCTATTTGATATTACATGGAGCCAGGAGGTGTCTGGTGACCAATGTCCTGACCTTGGCTCTCCCACCTCAGCAGCACAGGCCTAACACCTGACTGGAGCACCAAGACCCTGTCAGTCACAAGGCTCAGAAGAAAATGGAGAAAAAAGAAAGAAAGAAAGTAAATAAAATAAAGTTATTAAAATAAAAAAATATTAAAGATAAAAAAATTTAAAAGTAATGAAAAAAGAAAGATAAGAGTAACCAAACCAAAAAACAAATCCACCAATGATAACAAGCACTAAAAAGTATACTAAAGAAGAAGAACCTCCTGGACAGACAGAACCCAAGATGAATGGTAAAAGCAAAGCTATACAGACCAAATCACACAAAGAAGCACACACATACACACTCACAAAGAGAGGAAAAGGGGAAAAAAAAGATATCTATATAACAAAAAAAGGAAGAGAACAACGAAATCAATATACAAACCTACCAATGATAATAAACTCTAAATACTAAACTAAGATAAACATAAAACTAGAAACAAATTAGATGTAGAGAGCAAACCCCAGGTCTACAGTTGCTCCCAAGGTCCACCGCCTCAATTTTGGGATGATTCATTGTCTATTCACGTATTCCACAGATGCAGGTACATCAGGTTGATTGTGGAGATTTAATCCACTGCTCCTGAGGCTGCTGGGAGAGATTTCCCTTTCTCTTCTTTGTTCGCACAGCTCCCGGGGTTCAGCTTTGGATTTGGCCCCACCTCTGCATGTAGGTCCCCTGAGGTTGTCTGTTCTTCGTCCAGACAGGATGAGGTTAAAGAAGCAGCTGATTAGGGGGCTCTGGCTCACTCAGGCAGGGGAGAGGGCAGGGTACGGAATGCACTGTGTGTTCTCCCGGGGAAGTTGTCCCTGGATCACGGGACCCTGGCAGTGGCGGGCTGCAGAGGCTCCGGGAGGGGAGGTGTGGACAGTGACCTGTGCTCGCACACAGGCTTCTTGGTGGCGGCAGTGGCAGCCTTAGTGTCTCATGCCTGTCTCTGGTGTCCGCGCTGATAGCTGCAGCTCGCGCCCATCTCTGGAGCTCGTTTAGGTGGTGCTCTGAATCCCCTCCCCCCGGGCACCCCAAAACAATGGTCTCTTGCCTCTTCGGCAGCTCCAGACATTTTCCTGGACTCCCTCCTGGCTAGCTGTGGTGCACTAGCCCCTTCAGGCTGTGTTCACACAGCCAACCCCAGTCCTCTCCCTGGGATCTGACCCAAGCCCGAGCCTCAGCTCCCAGCCCCCATCCGCCCTGGCAGGTGAGCAAACAAACCTCTCAGGGCTGGTGAGTGCCGGTCGGCACCAATCCTCCGTGCAGGAATCTCTCTGCTTTGCCCTCCGCACCCTTGTTGCTGCATTTTCCTCCATGGCTCCAAAGCTTCCCCCCTCCGCCACCCACCGTCTCCACCAGTGAAGGGGCTTCCTAGTGTGTGGAAACTTTTTCTCCTTCACAGCTCCCTCCCAGAGGTGCAGGTCCCGTCCCTATTCTTTCGTCTCTGTTTTTCCTTTTTTCTTTTGCCCTACCCAGGTATGTGGGGAGTTTCTTGCCTTTTGGGAAGTCTGAGGTCTCTGCAAGCATTCAGTAGGTGTTCTGTAGGAGTTGTTCCACATGTAGATGTATTTCTTATGTATTTGTGGGGAGGAAGGTGATCTCCACGTCTTACTCCCCCACCATCTTGAAGGTCCTCCCCAAAATTCTGTTGTTTTAACCATCAAGTTTGTGGTCATTTATTCTGGCAGCTCCAGTCATCGAGGGAGAGTGAAATGAACATGAACACAGGTTGACGTCTGGACACTCTTCTTTACATTCTAACCTTGTGCAAGTAACCTAACCTCTGAACCTCAGTTTCCTTATTTGTATAAATAGAGATAACCCCATCTATACTACAGGGTGTGTGTGCAGATTAAATCAGGCAACACATGTAACACTACATGGAGAATTCACTTTCCTCTTCTTCTCACCTTCCTACCCTGGTCTACAAAGGAGGAGGAGTGTTTGTTCCCCTCCCCCTAGGAGTAATAGAGGGGATGCTGGAGGTGCTTCTCTCCACTTCCTCACTCATGCCCCTCAGTCACTGTTCATCTTGTTAGCACGTGACATTCCCTGGGTCCCTCTTCCCCATGGGCTCAGTCCCTGTGTTGAAGGTGAGAGCAGGCTGGTTAGACATCCTGGAGTTCGATAGATCTTTGTCCTGTCCCTACAGACTTGACGGAGTAGGCTGATTCCAAAGTGAAGATTCAAGGAGTTCCCTGACCAAAGTTGTGTTTTTCAGTCCAGGTTTACCAGCCATTCCTGCAGCTGGAGTTGTCGATTCTTATAGAACTGATAATAACCAGGATTTATTTTTGTTTATGTCTGTGTTCCTCCACTCAGATCCCCACCAGGGGGAAATATGAGTGGCACTGCGAACCCCAGATGCCAACAAAGTGCCCAAAGATGCTAATTCTTTCGTATCCCATCCTGGCTTGTTCCCTGGAGGAGTGAATAGATTTTTAAAGGTGTGCACATAAATGTATAGATGCCAATGAGAACACCTGTTCATTTAACCTAAAAACGTCAAAAGGGAGACTCACTCATCCTGCAAACTTGGAATTACCAATTTATCTTATTTTCAGTGGACTCGCTTCTCCGCCATGCATGTCACAGTGAGACCCCAGATAATGACTAATGGCCTCAGCAGGTGAAAAACGCCTTTATTCATGAACAGAGATTCATTACACCGCTCCTGCCTACGCTGAAAATTTTGCTGGCTTCGAGTAAAAGATTCTGTGCTGATAAATCCCACTGCTAAGAGAAAAAGTTTGTGTTCTCGTAATGTGCTGGAATTTCACAACACGTACATTCCACAGCAGGACTCGGGCTCTAAAAAGGAAAAAAAATAATAAATTTATGGACCCGTAAAGGTCGTGTGATAGATTTTGCAAAATGAGTCTGGCTTTTTACCTCCTATTTTAAGCTGGTCCTTATCCCTGCAGTGTGCTCCCGTTTTACACCCCAGACCCAGGCGAAGCCTCTTTCCATTAGTGCCCCAAACAGTATGCTCCCTACTGAGGAGCACAGGTCAGCACAGCGCTCTCGTATCCACAGGGGCGCTGTGGATTCAGCCTCACCATAGACGCTTGCAGCCATCTCTTGGTGGTTCATTCCCCCATTGATTTAACAGAGCTCATCTTGGCTTCTGCCCTTGCTCAGACACTGCACTCGAGCCCTTGTTCTTGTCTAAGAGCTGGGCTTTTGCCTTGCAAACCTCCTTCTAACCCAGTGCAGAAACCAGGCTCCTGTTTTATTCTCTTGGTCTGTGCTCAATACGTCTACTTCCCCGGGGATTGGTTCCACCTTGGATCTCCTAGTCCTTCCAGGATGAGCCTGTGTTTGTGCATCCAATTTCCTCCCTGCTGTCGCTTCTCTCCACGTACCATCTACAGACTGTCTGTACCACTGGACTCCTTGACACCATAGTTTTCTTTACTCATATTTCTGGGGTAATAAAGGTGTAATAGAAGCAAGGTAGGAGGAGGCTTTTCAGAAGAGGTGAGATCTAAGCTGACTGTCCTGTGGCCTCCTGCTAGCTGTCCCTGAAGTAAACTATATCTCCTCAGAAGCTTGGACATAACTGGACGTCTGAGCGTGGCACTCAAGGACCTTTATGACGTGATGTTTTGAGGCTCCACTCCCAGCCTCATCTCCTGCTGCTCCAATGCTTCTTCCTAAGCCATGAAGTTCAGCTGTCCTGAACTGCTTGTCATTTCTTGAGCACTTCATGCTCTTTTATATCTCCTTTCGAGAGGCAGTTGACAACCTTGTTTGTGAAGCCTTTCCTAAACCCTCACTCCCCAACCCACCGCCAATTTGGTTGGAGGCCTACAGATGTTCTGCAAAAATTCCATCACCAGGGGCGCTCTGGTCTCTGGGTCCTGCCACACCTGTTCTCACCTGTCTGGATCTTGATCAAGCACCAGGGAAGATGTGTTAAAAATTATCTGTTCCTTTAACTCTAGCTCACAGATATCTCCCCTCCCAATTATAGTAGTTGTCCTGACTGCAGATGTAGCATTAATTAATTAATTATCATTTTATTGTTTTGTGGCAATGTGTATGAACACTTTCTGGTAGCATGGACTATGGCCTGTGCTAAGACATAGAATAGCACAGGGTGGAGGCCTTGAGAACTACATGATGAAATGATTTGGTACGAGAAGCCCATTTTCCCTTTGGGAGGGATGCCTTGCTGGTTTCAGGATCTTCCTTGACTTGGCACCAGATGCCTTGATACCAGGACCAAGGAGCTCACTGATTACATGATGTCGTACAGACAATTCCTATTGTTAGTCTGTCTGTATCACTTAGGACCTAATCTAATGCATCACTGGGGACAAGTTGCCATATAAATAATTAATGTATTTAAAAGCTGAACTCACTAATTACATTTATCTACAGGTCCACTGGATCTTTCCATGACATATGCAGTTGTTTAGATGTCATGGCAATTTAAAAGTAATAGATTCTGCATTTGGTGAGCCAGGGTTTTCCTTAGAGCCCTAATCCAAGCCCTATTCACTAAGGTCACTGCACTGTACCTCCTTTTCCAGAAAGGTAGGCAATCCAAACTCCCCTGGACATGGTTATAACCAAGAAAGCAAAACCACATACCTTATCCAGGGTCCCAGAACACATAACAAACAATGGGGGGAGAAGAGGCGTACACCCCCAGGTAGATTATTTCTCCACTGTCGCTTGTACTCCTAGTAGAATGGCTGATTTGACAGGCGGTCTCTGTCTTTGTTAGGGACTCACCACTGTGCTGACGTTTACTCTTGTTGGCAGCCTCATTGCTCCTTTGTAGAACTGTCTTTTTTGATTTGCTGATAATTTCCAAAGAAGAGAATTAAGTAACAAAGCTATGGGTGGAGAATAGTGCATCTAAGTACAGAAAAGACCCAGTGATGCACCGATTGGCGGCTCCTGCCCCTTGGTTGGGTGTTGGAGCAGGAGTCTAACCAGATGTCTCAGGGCACGCCTTGGCCTGGGTACATGTGGAGCTGACACCAGTCACTTTTTCTGGACCTTTTCTCTCTTCTCTGCTCCTTTTCTTTCCTTTCCTTCTTCCCTCCCTCTCTCTTTCTCTCTCTCTCCCTCCCTTCCTGCTTTTATTTGGAATTCTTAGCAGGAATGGGAAGGAGAGGAAAGGGTAGATCAGGTCAGTACATTGATGGGAATTGTGGTTATTCTCAACTCACCTAACCAGTTAGGGTCTTTGCATGGATGTGAGATTTTCAGGGCTTGTGAATTAGAAAGCAGTGTGATTTGGCAAATGACGAGGGAGAATGGGAAGAAAACACTAAGAGAGACTGCTCATTTCTCTGACAAAGGCATTGGGGTTGGAGGCCAAACTTGAGGAGGTGATTCCAGTGGGTCTGTCCTTGTGGGAGAAGCAACTCTCCAGCAGAGGCACCTGGACTCAGCTCAAACCATCAAAGTGGGGACATAACCTGTAGTTTGAAAAGTTATTTGTGAAGATTACCTTGGGTTGTTCAGTAGGACTAATATCTAAGGGGCAAATCTTCAGAAGTCCTGGGGTCAATTGCCAGGAAGTTCAAGTTCGGGAAGCATATGATCTCTTTTAAGATCGATTAATTTAAGTAAGTCAGACACAGAAAGACAAATATCATATGATATCACTTATAAGTAGAATTTTAAAAAAGGGTACAAATGAACTTATTTACAAAACAGAAGCAGAGTCACAGATGTAGAAAACAAACTTACGGTGACCAGGGGATAACAGGGGGAGGGATAAATTGGGAGATTGGGATTGACATATACACACTACTATATATAAAATAGATAACTAAGAAGAACCTACTGTATAGCACAGGGAACTCTACTCAATACTCTGTAAGGACCTCTATGGGAAAAGAATCTAAAGAAACAGAGAGTGGATATATGTATACATATAACTGATTCACTTTGCTGTACACCTGAAACTAACACAACATTGTAAATCAGTCATACTCCAATAAAAAGTATTTTAAAAATGTAACCACCTCAAAAAACAAAAGATTGATGAATTTTTTAAAAAGACATTCATAGAAAAGTAGAAAAAAGCAGAAACTGGTTATGGGAACCACTGTGTGTTATGTGCCAGGGCCTCCTCAGCATTTGGGGACATGTGAGTGTAAATAAGATCTGGTCTGTGTGTTCATGAACGTCATCGTATAGTCATAGAGAAAGACATTGATGAGAGCTGGGTTCTTTGCCCTCATGCAGCTGGAGGGCCTGGTCTGACATGCTTCTAGGATAATTGCTCAGCTTATGGGGCACCACTGGGGAGCTCAGACATCCACTGGGCCTTGGTCTGCATCTCTATCCAGTAAATGGTGTGTATATGAGCGCTGATCGGTGTGCGCAAGTCTGCTGAATAAGCTCTAGTGCTGTGTGCATGGGATTGCAGATATGACTCATTTTGGACCAAGAGTCAGGAGAACTGCTGGTGGGTTTCCTCCCTCCTGATTCAGATGTTTTATGTTGTTGTGGTTTGGAAAGCCCCCAGACCCCCCAGAGACAGTACTTGGTTCACACTGGGGGTTTCCAAATGTCCTGTCCTTCACATTTCCAGGAGGGTGATATGGAAGTGTGTAGAAACTCTCCCCTCTATCCTACACTTTTCCTCGCTAATTAATTTAGGGTTGAGCATTTTACCTCTGGACAAAGTTCTAGTATTTTGTGAGACAAAAATTCTAAATTGAGGTGGAAATTTTTTTCTATCATGGGAAATTACTCAGGATGCAATCAAAATGTGTTTTGCTGATGGCAAAATCTGCAAACCTTCGCTCAGTGAAAAGTACATGGTTTTCGCTCAGTGATGAAGTTGGCAGAAAGTCAAATGTGCCCGTTTCTCTCCACACGGGTGATTTTTCAGTATTTGCACTCCACTCACTGCATGTGCTCCATTTTCCTCTGGGGCTATAATTAGACCAACAGGGGTGAATGTTTTAGCAGAAGCATAAAGATTCAGGAAGATACGTACCCCAGAATTGCACAAATCTAAATCTGGAGTAATGTCTTAGTGCACTGACTTCCTCTTCCCACCTTTGTTTCATTTGAAAAGTGTAAACTTATTGGTGGATTTATATAAGCTAACATCTACAGCTCTCTGAACACTCAGTTTACTTGAGCACTTGGGTGAAAGTGTGCGGTGACATCTAATGCCAGCCGATCCTGTCTAAAAGCCAATTACCATCCCTATCGGTGGGACAGCAGGCAGGTCAAAATATTAACGTTACAACTGCCCTAACTTATCAGGAAAAATGAAGAGTCTTCTTAATTCAAACAGCTGCTAATTAATTTGCCTTTCTCAACTCGAAGAAATCGTAAAGCCAAAGATAGCGTTAGAATAATCCAAAGCAAATCTCACAAAAGTAGTTTATATTTCACTTGTATCCTTGGAAGCAATGTTATGCTGAAGCGAAATAGTTTATTTGGTGGAATTATTTGTCTAGCAATAATGAGTAGTTTTAAAAGGTGGTTGGTGCGCTGTAGCAATTTAAAGTAGTATTTTTTTTTTCAGGCCCATCAACAAGAGAGCCGACATTTAGTTAGGAGTACCAGACTTTGAAAATTATTGCACCCTGTGACATGATGTGGAAAAACGACTAGTCTGGACTCTAGTAACGATGCTTGACTTGGGAACTGCTGGTTAGGAGGTTTCCTTTCCGAGTCTATTTCTGACTTCAGCCATTGTTCACATTAGAAATAAAGAAAAATAAGAGAAGCTTCATCATTGGTTTTTGAGACATTTAGAATAATGTGTGTGTGTGTGTGTGTGTGTGTGCACGCGTGTGTGTGTGAGTGTCCGTGCAATACACGTATCCTCACAGTCTCTGTGATGGTGTGTCTCTGGATCAGTGTTTCTGGAATCTCCCACCATCTAGAAATACCGTAAGATATTTACATAGTCTTTCCACAGCTCTTGCTGTGTTTTCTATCCTTAAAGAGGAGCATCATTAAAAAGAAAAGTTCCTATGCCTGAATCTTTTCTAGATTGTGTATGTGTGTAAAAATTAATATGATGCTAAATCCTTAAAGAAACTTTATATCCAAGTTTCTTTTGAAGTAAACCATGGAGTATTTTTTTTTATACCATCAAAGATGAGAGATGTTTGCCAGCTTAATTTCTTGCTTGTCTTCTTTCTTATACATCCCTGAGACTCTCATCAGCCTCTGTTTCCAGCCAGCTATGCAGACAGCAAGGATGAGAGTCTTAGGGGTCAAAATGTAATTCTCACAGCTTCCCCTTCCAAGTTCAGAACCAATTGAGAAGGAGACCCAGGAGTCAGATAAGTAGAGATCTGAAGTCACTTCATTACTGATGAAGCCAGTTGGAGAATGTACCTCTTGATTTGTGGGCAAAATGGCTTGTTGACATATCCCACCTGGACTGAGGGTTTAAGCCCTTGGTCCCAGCGGCCCCGACATCTCCAGGCGGCCACCACTGGGCAGGCTCGACTTCAGGGCAGAGAGAGAAGACCAGCCTCATGCCCTTTGCAGGCAGGCAGGCTCCCAGGAGGTGAGCATCAATGCTGAGTGAGGTGGGGGGAGAGGGAAGAGAGGCAGAGAGGGCAAGCCTTGCTTAAGCGCCTCCTCGTGGAAGCTGAAGAGTGGGGAATAAATGTTCCTCTCTAACAGCAGGGAGAATTGATCAGTCCTTTGAACCGCAACATGCAGGAAAAGAGTGATTTATGCCGAGACTTCGCCCCGCAGTCAATGCATTTCTCGCTGGTAGGATGCCTTTCTTTGGTCCCAGCAGTCTTGTTTGCACCTGGTGGCTGGTGTGGTTGTTAATAGAGCTCCTTTGACTCTCAGACCTGTCCCAGCGCGGATGAGAAAGCCCCACGGTGCCTGCAGCTTTTGGAGATGAAGTGGTCGATAGATTGCATTTCCTCGGACAGCCTGGCAGTAAGCTCAGGCTTGTGTTGTTCTTGGGGTTCGTGGTTGTTTTCCAGGATATCCATTTGGTGGAATTTCATATTAGTGAGGACTGAAACTCTTCCCCGGTGTGAAAAATACCAGCAGTGTCTGCAGCCAGGTGACATCACCATTCCCCGTGAGACTTGGGTGAAGACCTTTCCGGACTGTTTCTAATGTCCTTCTGGACTAGCATTTTTTTATTTCAGAGAGGGTGATTTAAAGTGAATTTCCTCCCTTCTCAAGAGCACAGCTGCGGCATCTATTGACAGGTTTTGTCTTTTATGACATAGGGATTAGGATGGTATTAAGTCTCCAGAGAACATGGCATTCCCGGAGGAGGGAAACAGAAGAAACAAGCTGAGAAGTTGGGGCGGGAGAGGCAGACCGCAAGATGACTTTATGAGTCTTCCTGGGGAAGTGACACTTACAGCAGGATGTAGGAATTGATCCTGGCCGCAGCCTGGGAAGAGAGGGCTGCTCTCTGTGTTGCTACATGAGGGTAAACTATCATCAGCAGGACTGCACGTGCTCTCCTACGCTGCTCCTGGTGTCTGGAGGAAAATTTTTTGTTTTTATTTTTTGGGTTTTTTTTTGCGGTACGCGGGCCTCTCACTGTTGTGGCCTCTCCCGTTGCGGACCACAGGCTCTGGACGCGCAGGCTCAGCGGCCATGGCTCACGCGCCCAGCCGCTCCACGGCATGTGGGATCTTCCCGGACCGGGGCACAAACCCTTGTCCCCTGCATCGGCAGGCGGACTCTCAACCACTGCGCCACCAGGGAGGCCCTGGAGGAAAATTTTTCAATGTCTATTAGACATGTTGTGATTCAAGGTCAGGATCTGAGTTTCTTCAATTAATGGATGAAAACTGGCTAGGCTCTGTCAGCAACCATTTCCTTATTAGGACTCCAAACTAAAGAGGTAGTTGGGCTACTGTTCTTTTTTTTTTTTTTTTTTTTTGGCTGTGCCACGTGGCTTGAGTGATCTTAGCTCCCCAGCCAGGGATTGAGCCAGCACCCTCACCAGTGAAAGCACGGAGTCCTAACCACTGGACCACCAGGGCATTCCCTGGGATTCCATTCTTAGTCATCCCCACGCTGACCTGCTGTGCCGACATATTAATGAGAAGTACTTTGACTGCAATGAGAAGTTCTGCAAATCTGAGGTGCTGTATAGAAAACGGAGGTAAGCAATGAGGATTTGCATCCCGCATGTTTCTCTAGAATGTGTGACACTTAAGTATCCTGAGGAAGTAAGAAAAAAGGGTTCAGATATCAAAGGACTTATTTGCCTGTAATGATAAACTTTTAGAGCTAGAAGCCTCCTAAAGATAATTTATTCCAAGACTTCATTTTACTGATGAGGATACGAGATCAGAGATGCAAAGAAAGAGCAGTCATTGGCCAAAGGAAGGAGGGAGTGTGGGCCCAGATGTGACGGTGGAATGTTGTGTTGAAGAAATAAAGCAAATTCAATATTGTTAAAGCACAGCATATGAGGGAAGGAGGGTGGTGAGAGGTGCGTCACAGGGAGCTCTACTCAATATTCTGTAACAACCTAAATGGGAAAAGAATCTGAAAAAGAATAGATACATGTATATGTATAACTGAATCACTTTGCTGTACACCTGAAACTAACACAGCATTGTGAATCAACTATATTCCAATATAAAATAAAAATTTTTTTAAATAAAATAAGAAAAGATACACGGATCCAAACCTGGGAATATAAGAATGTCATAGAAGCCATGCCCGGATTCGGGAGTTTATCCTAAATGTGCCCAAGAGCTGTAGGGGAGGGAGGTGAGAAGGAGTGGGAAAGGGGTCTCCATCAGGGACTGATGGAGCAGGTCTCCCCTCTGCCAACCCTACTCCCCTTTAATGACACAAAATAACTCTTTAAAAAGAATTTAGGGGCTTCCCTGGTGGCGCAGTGGTTGGGAGTCCGCCTGCCGATGCAGGGGACACGGGTTCGTGCCCCGGTCCGGGAGGATCTCACATGCCGCAGAGCGGCTGGGCCCGTGAGCCATGGCCGCTGAGCCTGCGCTTCCGGAGCCTGTGCTCTGCAACGGGAGAGGCCACAGCAGTGAGAGGCCCGCGTAATGCAAAAAAAAAAAAAAAAAAAAAAAAGAATTTAGGCATAAGAGAACCAGAAGGTTGGAGAGTGAGTTATCATTGGACCAGAACTTGTGAGCAATTCCTGGAAGCTAGAAAGAAAGCAAATCCTAAAACATGGAGAAGCAGGTGGGAGGTAACGACAGTCAGCTTTCATGTTCAGAGGACACATTTTGGGAAAACACCACCACATACTCGCAGAAAAAACACATGGCAGTTCCGCACCTGTTAACCTAGTTAACCTAGTTTTTCATCACAAAAATAGCCAAGGATTATTAGATATTCAAGGAAAGACCAACATCATGGAAGGAAAAATAAAGACTAAGTATGGAGAAAATGGAAATGATTCAGTGAACAGGACTGTGGGGGGAAAAAAGTGAATTTTTGAGCACTTACTATGTGCCAGGCACTTTTCAAAAGTTTTGCATGTATTAACTTATTCAGGTCTCTACTGCTCCAAGAGATAAGGACTATAATTAGCCCCCCTTTTTTTTTTTTTTTTTTTTTTTTGCGGTACGCGGGCTTCTCACTGTTGTGGCCTCTCCCGTTGCGGGGCACAGGCTCTGGACGCGCAGGCTCAGCGGCCATGGCTCACGGGCCCAGCCGCTCCGCAGCATGTGGGATCTTCCCAGACCGGGGCATGAACCCATGTCCCCTGCATCGGCAGGCAGACTCTCAACCACTGCGCCACCAGGGAAGCCCATAGCCCCTCTTTTTAAATGTGGAAACTGAGGAGCAGAGAGGTTAGGCAATTTGCCTAAAGTCACACAGCTAAACAGCGGTGGAGGAGATTCAAACACAGGCTGTTTGGCCTAAAACCTGTGATCTTAAACATCTGGAGAAAGAGCAAAAGCTATTCCACCAAGTGAGGATAGTTATCAACCCGAAGAAAGAAAGGATGCTGCAATACCAGGCACTGTGAGTCAGGGAAGACCAGAGCTGGGGGCCACCTGGTCACTGCACAGGCTTTCAGAAAAAAAGGGTAACAGCTTACCTACAGAGGAACAGAAATCCCACTGGCATCAGAGTTCTCACTGATGGGGACAATGGGACAATGCAGTTTTTTTCCAAATAGGTCCAGCTGGTGATTGAGCACATCCCCCTTCCTGACCTCCCCCTCTGCCAACCCTGAATGCCTCCTTCAGTAAAACAGCATTCAAGCTTATGGGGGGAAGTAAAGACCATTTAGACATGCAGTGACTCAGGATTTCCTATACACTGACCAGCTCTGAACGAATGATTCGATAATAGCATCAAAATGAAAAATAAATCTACAAAATGATGGTGATCGTACTTGTGATCAAAGAAGCACACAAACGGTTAAATAGCTCTTGATGCATAATATCAAGTAAGTAACAATGCAGAGCTAAGATCAATGACATTTATTGGCCAAGGAACAGTAAGGGGAAGGTGAGCTTGACAGCACACTGAAGCTCCTTCTTGTTTCTGGGGAGACTGCAGAAAGAAATATGTTTAGTTTCGTGTGTGAAAATGTAAGAGCAACTATTACAAAAACAGTATGAGGATGTAACACTTCTGGACCTCTGGAGGAAGAAAATGGGAAAAAGAAAAATTGATCAATACTATGATAGTCAAGAGGGTAAAAAAAATAAAAACAAAAACGAAAGAGGAGGAGTAGACAGAAACCAACAGGAAGGAATGTTAATAAAAAACAAAGAAGAGTTTGTCCCCGCTGTGAGCCGCGGCCACCCCACGCCTCAGCAGGCCACCCTCCAACACTAGCAGTCGTGTGGCTGACAGGATCTTGGTGCTCTGGTCGGGTGTCAGGCCTGAGCCTCTGAGGTGGGAGAGCCGAGTTCAGGACATTGGACCACCAGACATCTCCCGGCCCCATGTAATATCAATCAGTGAGAGCTCTCCCAGAGACCTCAGTCTCAACGCTAAGACCCAGGTCCGCTCAATGACCAGCAAGCTCCAGTGCTGGACGCCCCGTGCCAAACAACTAGCAAGACAGGATCACAGTCCCACCCATTAGCAGAGAGGCTGCCTAAAATCATGCTAAGTTCACAGACAACTGAAAACACACCACCGGCTGCGGTCCTGCCCACCAGAAAGACAAGATTCAGCCTCATCCACCAGAACACAGGCACCAGTCCCCTCCACCAGGGAAGGTTACAAAATCCACTGAACTAACCATAGCCACTAGGGGCAGACACCAAAGACAACAGGAACTACGAACCTGCAGCCTGCAAAAAGGAGACCCCAAACACAGTAAATTAAGCAAAATGAGAAGACAGAGAAATATGCAGCAGATGAAGGAGCCAAGTAAAAGCCAACTAGGCCAAACGAAGAGGAAATAGGCAGTCTACCTAAAAAAGGATGCAGAGTAATGACAGTAAAGATGATCCAAAATCTTGGTAATAGAATGGAGAAAATGCAAGAAACGTTTAACAAAGACCTAAAAGAACTAAAGTACAAACAAACAATGATGAACAACACAATAGATGAAATTAAAAATTCTCTAGAAGGAATCAATAGCAGAATAACTGAGGCAGAAGAATGGAGAAGTGACCTGGAAGATAAAATAGTGGAAATAACTACCACAGAGCAGAATAAAGAAAAAAGAATGAAAAGAATTGAGGACAGGCTCAGAGACCTCTGGGACAACATTAAACGCACCAACATTTGAATTATAGGGGTCACAAAAGAAGAAGAGAAAAAGAAAGGGACTGAGAAAATATTTGAAGAGATTATAGTTGAAAACTTCCTTAATAGGGAAAGTAAATAGTTAATCAAGTCCAGGAAGAACAGAGAGTCCCATACAGGATAAATCTAAGGAGAAACATGCCAAGACACGTATTAATCAAACTGTCAAAAGTTAAATTCAAAGAAAAAATATTAAAAGCAGCAAGGGAAAAACAGCAAATAACATACAAGGGAATTCCGATAAGGTTAACAGCTGACCTTTCAGCAGAAACCCTGCAAGCCATAAGGGACTGGCAGGACATACTGAAAGTGATAAAGGAGAAAAACCTGCAACCAGGACTACTCTACCCAGCAAGGATCTCATTCAGATTTGATGGAGAAATTAAAACCTTTAATTTTACAAGCAAGCGAAAGCTAAGAGAATTATGCACCACTAAACCAGCTTTACAACAAATGCTAAAGGAACTTCTCTAGGCAAGAAACACAAGAGAAGGAAAAGACTTACAATAACAAACCCAAATCAATTAAGAAAATGGTAATAGGAACATACATATCAACAACTACCTTAAATGTAAAAGGATTAAATTCTCCAACAAAAAGACATAGACAGGCTGAATGGATACAAAAACAAGACCTGCATATAGGCTATCTACAAGAGACCCACTTCAGACCTAGGGACACATACAGACTGAAATTGAGGGGATAGAAAAAGATATTCCATGCAAATGGAAATCAAAAGAATGCTGGAGTAGCGATTCTCATATCAGACAAAATAGACTTTAAAATAAAGACTATTAAAAGAGACAGGGACAGGACAACCTAGGGGCAGGACAAGAATAAAGATACAGACGTTGAGAATGGACCTGAGGACACAGGGAGGGCGAAGGGTAAGCTGGGACGAAGTGAGAGAGTGACATTGACATATATACACTAACAAATGTAAGGTAAATAGGTAGTGGGAAGCAGCTTCATAGCACAGGGAGATCAGCTTGGTGTTTTGTGACCACCAGAGGGGTAGGATAGGGAGGGTGGGAGGGAGACGCAAGAGGGAGGGTATATGGGGATATATATATACGTATTTCCTATTCACTTTGTTGTACAGCAGAAACTAACACAACATTGGAAAGCAATTATACTCCAATAAAGATGTTAAAAAAAAGATGGCAGAATTAAGTCAAACATAGCATTAATACTCATTAATGTGAATGAATTCAGTTCTCTTCTTGAAAAATGGGCACTCCTGGACAACAAATGAGAAAATTAAAATCCCACAAACCTCTGTAATTAAAAAAATTTGAAAATAATAATGAAAATATTTCCCTCTCAAACTGGACTCCAATCTCTTGACCAAATCTAAATGCAATACTCAAGAAATTGAATCCTAATTTATTTATTAAAAGAAAATCCTTACTTGATCGTGATATAATATGTTCAGGATCACAAGAATGGTTCAACTTCAGGAAATATAACATTATTGTAATCAATTTTAATAAATAGATAAAAAATAGCATCACTTGCACATAAAATAGTTATATTTTCTTTAATGCAGCACTTTCTTATTGATTTGTAGGAGTTCTTTATATACTCTGGATAGTAATCCTTCTGATATTTATATTGCCACTGTTTTTCTTTTTGATAATGTGATATAGTTTGAATGTTATTGTTTCAAGACTGTAAATCTTTTATTTTCCAGGTTTATATATCTTGTTGAAGATAGCTTTTCCTTTGCCTAGGTTTTTTTTTAAAATTCTCCTATTATTTTTCCTACTACTTTTATAATATTTTTCGCTATACTATTGTTTGTAATAGACATATACTAGGAAAAACTGAATGTTGGTGAAAGCATGGTGCATTCCTATGATGGCATACTCAGCCTGAGATCAAATGAATAAGCAGTTAAAGGAACAGGATGAAGAAAGAACAGCAAGACATGTTAAATTAAAGAAGCAAATCACAGGATGAAATATAATGATTACATTAATGTAAAATGATATGTTTATAGACAACAAGTGCACAGAGAATGTCTAAAACAGTACATACCAATGCACATAAAAAGTATTGGGTTGGTCAAAAGGTTCGTTCGGTTTTTTCCATTCCATGGCTCTAGTAGCACTTAGTTGTCTTTAACTTCATTCGAAACAATTTTGTTAGATTGTATGTGACTGCTGTCATATCAGCGTGCATTTAAAAAAAGACTTACCAAAATTGGTGAATTTTTGTGTAGCCAAGACAGAAGAATAAAACCCACATTTTTGGCATATTATGCTTTATGATTTCAAGAAAGGTAAAAATGCAAATGAAATGCAAAAAAAAGATTGGTGCAGTGTATAGAGAAGGTGCTGTGACTGAGTGAACATGTCAAAAGTGGTTTGTGAAGTTTCGTGCTGGAGATTTCTTGCTGGACGATGCTCCACGGTCAGGTAGACCAGTTGAAGTTGATAGTGATGTAATCGAGACATTAACTGAGAACGATCAATGTTATACCACGTGGGAGATAGCCAACATACTCAAAATAACCAAATCAAGCACTGAAAATCATTTACACCAGCTTGGTTATGTTCATCGCTTTGATGTTTGCGTTCCACGTAAGTTAAGTGAAAAAAACCTTCTTGACCATATTTCTGCATGCGATTCTCTACTTAAATGTAATGAAAACCTTCTGTTTTTAAAACAAATTGTGATGGGCGATGAAAAGTGGATACTGTATGATAATGTGGAATGGAAGGGATCATGGGGCAAGTGAAATGAACCACCACCAACCACAACAAAGGCCGGTCTTCATCCAAGTAAGATGATGTTGTGTATATGGTGAGATTGGAAGGGAGTCCTCTATTATGAGCTCCTTCTGGAAAACCAAATGATTAATTCCATCAAGTACTGCTCCCAACTGAAAGCAGCACTCGATGAAAGGAGTCCAGAATTAGTCAACAGAAAACGTATAATCTTCCATCAGGATAATGCAAGATGCATGTTTCTTTGATGACCAGGAAAAACTGTTACAGCTTTGCTGGGAAGTTCTGATTCATCCACTGTATTCACCAGACATTGCACCTTCAGATTTCCATTTATTTCAGTCTTTACAAAATTCTCTTAATAGAAAAAATTTCAATTCCCTGGAAGACTGTAAAAGGCACCTGGAACAGTTCTTTGCTCAAAAAGATAAAAAGTTTTGGGAAGATGGAATCATGAAGCTGTCTGAAAAATGGCAGAAGATAGCGGAACAAAAGGATGAATACATTGTTCAATAAAGTTCTTGGTGAAAATGAAAAATGTGTCTTTTATTTTTACTTAAAAACTGAAGGCAATTTTTGGCCAACCCAGGGGAGTTCAGTTGGTGTTTACTCCAAATATTTTGTATTATTTGAAATCAAGAAGATAATCTTAGAATAAAGAATAAGGAGGGAGAAATGAAGATGGACCATCTGTCCTGAAGGGATCACAAGACCTCCTTTCTCAGCAGAAGACTGGGAAGCGAGGCTGCTGTGTCCAGACATGTGCTTCTCTGAGACTCAACCTTCGTGACCACAGGAGCCCTGGCTGCTCCGCTGTCACGTGTAGGTCATGAATGTGGTTCACCTTGAGGAGTCAGCACAGGGCAGGAACCAGATCACTGGTTCAAAAGACCTGGGTTCAAATCCTAACTCTCCCTTCTGAATCTCTTTGTATTTATAGGAGAGGGTCCGTGACGCAAGCCCTACTGGGGGCAGGTAGGTTAAATAAGAAGCATTTTCTACCACAGTGCCTAGTTCCTCTGACCTTCTTTTGGATTATAAAATGGAAGTTTCAAAGATTTTTGATGGTTCTAAAGTTTTATGGGTCTTTTGAAGCTGAGGAAGTTGGTTGGTGGGCTACTTCTTTTTAGTCATTTCCATCAGGTACACGAAGAGCATTTCCTATGGGAGCCTCTCACCGAGGCCTGCTAGATTAGATTAATTATTTGCTGTGGATTAAATCGGATGTTAATTATGGGCTCAAATAAGATCCTGGTGTGTTCATCGAAGGCAATGTTAAGACTTTACTTTTTTCTAATGGTTTTTTCTAATGGTTCTGATAAAGTGCAGAGGTTATTCTTGGAGCATGAAAAAGGTCTCAATAGCCACAGCTGGTTTAATTACAACCAGGAAGAGATCAGAGGGAAGAAAAAAGATGAGGTGTATGATCCCATGATATGCTAATTAGAAATTTTCATATATGTTGCTTTGCAAAATACTATTATATCAGGTACTTTTGCAAAGACCTTGAAGAGGAAAATTGCACTTGTTTTTTTTTTTTTTAATGAGTTTCTACTTTCTCTGAAGATAGTAACTTTTCCAACCACACTGGTCAGGGTGAAAAAATTACTTCTCTGCAATTGCTCTGCAGTCAGGTCTTTGCCATCACGGTGACGGAAGTGAAAGTGCTGATTAAGGGCTCAGCAGGAAGGTGACATGTGCAGAATCATAATAGGAAGATGGCAGCGATTCAAACGTTGGGTCATTTACTTTGGCAACTGTCATTAGCAGGTGACAGGGCTGTGGGGTAGGGAGAAGGGGAGTCATCCCAATTATGTTCCGCAGCATTTGCTCATTTCTCTGGTTCTGCTCCTTACGTAATTTTGCTTTTTACTGTAGTGGTCTGCATATCTGTTTTTCCAGTAAGATTTTAAGCTGTGGCAAGGCCTAAACTAGACGTGCATTCATCAGTGAATCCCCCAGAACTTTGCCCAATACTCTGCAGTAATAGTTGCTTAATAAATGCTGGTTGAACTGAATTTTCAAGTAGCCAGTGCCGTGTCAATGTATTCCACGGCTTCTAGTTTAAAACAGTTGGCTACAAGCACAGGCAGAGACATGGGATGGCCTTTGTGCTTGGCCTGAGAGAGTTTGAGATGAACTCTTCCTTCCATCTGTTGACTCATTTTGCATTTGACCGAGTTGCTCGAATGCACTTCTGGTCAGGAGTTGACGTTGACAGTGGTACCCAAATTCAGTTTGATCGTTAAAATGCTCCAAAGAGGAGGAATCAAAGGACCTGAAATCGGCTGATAGCGGATTCTAATTCTGGACACCTCTTGGTAACAGTAAGTGCTTCTTTCTATCTAACTCCAGTCTCACAAGATGCATTTTAGTCCCCTTTATTATTCCTTCTTCTCTTGGGAGAGATGGCTGGAGGTCACTTTGCTAGGTTGTGTGGAAAGACCTCGGTAGCAAGATGACTTCTTGACCCTTAGTGAGGCTGGCCCAAATCATCTTCTGGTCTGTTTTTCTCATGAACTGGTCAATGGCAGAGTTAGGACCCATCAGCACGGATTCAATTTTGAGGCTTAGTGGGCAGTACAGGTCTGATTCATTTATTTAGCTCTGGTATTAGTCCAGAGACAGAGAATTTCACTTGGTCGAAAACGTTCACCGCCTCCTTCGTTCGGGCTGATGGATTGGTGGCTGAACAGAAGGCATTTCTTCTGACCTCAAAGCTTTGTTAGACCCATGCAAGGAGGGAAAAGATCAGGTTTCTTCTCTTCTTAACTGTTCTTAACAGCGTTTTCAGAATCTTCACCATTTTCCCCTGCTTCCCTCAGCCAGCAAGGTGACAAGACACTGACTTTGAATTGGGGGTTGGGATTGAAGTCTGCTCCCGCTCCTTCCACAGTCAATGCATTAATAAACAGCTCAGAAAATAACATGTCAGCTCAGATTTCCTCTCTCGGCGGTGAATAACATTTCAGAATCCTTTGGAGGTGCTCACGACCGCAGTGCACTATTTGTGATTGGTCCCTACGTCCCTCCCCAGCATGTGAATTCATTTCCTCTTCCTTTTCCTAAGCCAGCGTGGTAATGTTTCCTGCTTGCCGGAGTATCGTTCTCTAAGGGAGAGACCAAACCTTTGTGTTTTAGCCCTGCAATAGAAATGCTTGGTGAAACCATTAAGCAGGACCATTTACCCATTTAACCATTTAAATGTTGGGACAAAATGATGAAAATCACGTTCAACCCACTTTTTTTTTTAAGTGACAAGTTACCTAGTAGTTACGCTAGCTTCTAATATTAAGTAGCTACTTCCATGTCAGGCTGGGTCTGTTGCCTCCTACTAGTGCTGAAACCAGAGGTATTGAAAGTGATAATTATTACTTTATATGAAGAGTGAAGCTTGAAATCTGAATTGAGGTCAATGTATAATAATCATAGCTCACATTTATCAAGTGATTATGAATAAGGCATTTGGTAATTACCTTATGTGCATTATCTCATGTAATTCCAACAACATCCCTAAGAAGTAGGTGCTATTGTTATTATTTTGCAGTTGAGGCAACTCTAGTTTAGAGAGTTAAGTAACTTGACATAGAGACAAGGACATAGAGGAGGTGGGACTTGAGCTGGAGTCAACTTGCCACATAATATGTCATATTTCCAGGTAGACCTGTTTGCTTCTAACTGCTTAATACCAGCTTCTGGGACACTGTTTTCTCAACAGCTGTAGTTGGCATAAAGATTACTCTTCTCTTCTTAACATTTGCTTTTATTAAGATTCTAGAATGCTTGCAAATACATGTATTTCAGTCAAGGGGTCGGTGATTGTTTTAACAGAAAAGGACTATGTAACTTCCTAGAAAGAAGGGTAGGGACTTAAGGTATAGCACAGGGAACTCTACTCTGTAATGGCCTATATGGGAAAAGAATCTAAAATAGAGTGGATATATGTATTGATATATGTATAACTGACTCACTTTGCTGTACACCTGAAACCAACACAACACTGTAAATCAACTCTATGCCAATAAAAATTAAAAACAAAAAGTGGGGTTGGGGGGAGAAGTTCTTCCCCGAAACTCCTCTGAACACACTATTTGGGTGAAAGAAAAAGTGGCATCATTCACTGCCTTTGCCCTCTTTCTACAACGGAAGTAAAATCAGCTTCTAGGATGAACCTTGAAAACGTTTTGCTAGGGACTTCCCTGGTGGCTCAGTGGTTAAGAATCCGCCTGCCAATGCAGGGGACACGGGCTTGAGCCCTGGTCCGGGAAGATCCCACATGCCACTGAGCAACTAAGCCCGTGCGCCACAACTACTGAAGCCCGCGCACCTAGAGCCGGTGCTCCGCAACAAGAGAAGCCACCACAATGAGAAGCCACCGCAATGAGAAGCCCGCACACCGCAACGAATAGTAGCCCCCGCTCAACACAACTAGAGAAAGCCTGCACGCAGCAACAAAGACCCAACACAGCCAAAAATAAAATAGATAAATAACTTTATTAAAAAAAGAAAAGGTTATGCTAAACGAAAGAAGTCAGACACAAAGGTCCCATGTTGTATGATTCCTTTTATGGCATATATCCACAGAGACAGAAAGCAGATTACAGGTCACCAGGGAAGTGGTTACTTAATAGGTAGGGTGTGTTTTTATGGGGTGAAGAAAAGGTTTGGAAGTTAGAAGAAGCTGGTGGTTGCACAACAAAGCGAATACACTAAATATTACTGACGTGTACATTTTTAAATCGTCAATTATACATAATGTGAATTTTACCTCAATAAAAGTTAAAAAATAAAACAAAATCAGTTTCTAGTGAGGTTTTCTGTTTCTCTGGTTGACTCTTGGACGAATACTACCCTTTCAGTGAAAGGAACAAAGAGAAACTCCGAAGTATTATCCTATTGGGTGAACCTCAGAGATGGTGGCAGTGGCGGTTAAGTGATTTGTCAAGTACTCCCCATATATCCACTTTTATGTATATGTATAACTGATTCGCTTTGCTGTACAGTAGAAACTTACACAATACTTTAAATCAAGTATACTCCAATAAAAATTTTAAAAGAAGATTGGTCTTGAAGAACGGGCAAGATTTGGAATATTAAAAGGAGTGATGATGGTGAATTTCGGTATTTGCTGCCATGGGGTAGAGTCTAGATGAACTGGGTCTTTTCAACATCATCCTCAACAGACAGAAAATAGTTTTCTTAAGTGAATGGAGAGCATTGTTCATTTAACCCATTGTAATGCATTTACTGTCATTTCTAATTGTAGCCCCTTCCAATGCTATAGTTTTGTATTGTATGTGGCGGTTCTGTGCCAGCTTTGGCTTCCAACGTTTGAACTCTTCTATTTGGGGGCCTTCATTGTGCAGATCTTAGTGGGAGGGAGGGCCGTGATCCCCAACAGAAGCCAAAGAAGGGAACAAATCTCTCCCTTCCCTGCTTCTTGACACTGGCGTGACCTGACCTTGACGTATCAGATGGTCCCGCCCAGTCCTGTGAAGCTGTCTGCAGAAATATCCAGCCGTGGAGAGGGTCCAGAGCACTAGAGCCTTAGATAGACTTTCTGATGCAAACGTGGCTGGGTTGTGTGTTGTCAAGCTTGCTCTGTTTTCTGTCAATATCCTGAGAGTATTCCTCAGACGTCCCAGAATTTTTTTCCCCACTACCCAATATTTCATGCCTATATATATATATATATATATATATATATATATATATTTAATAACAGCATTATTGAAATATCATTTGTATACCATGCAATTCTCACAACTTGCTTTTGATACATGTCATCACAAGTCCTAACCGGCACAAGTCCCCTTTAAGAAATGGAGATTTTAAACATATAATGGAATTAAAAAAAATTAATACAAATCACATTACAGAAAAGTTGTGAAACAGAAGAAAATGATCTATAATCCACCATTCCAATATAATGATCATGTCTGTGGTTTTTACATTCCTTTTTTTAAACCTATACACATTCTTACAGTTATCCTCATGTCTCATCCAGCTTTAAAAAGATGCTTACCTGACCATAGCTCTTCCAGGGAACACAGTTAGTCTTGAGAGTCTGGGGGAGCCATCTAAAACGTTTTGAAAAATGAAGTACCAGGGTTGCTAGGCTCCCTCGTCCAGTTAGCATTCATTGAGCTAATCAGCCACCCAGTTTAAGAGAAGTTTTGTTAGCAGATAAAGAAAACTGTGTCTAGAAGACTCTTCATGCACACAAGGATGAAAATGTAAAGGCCACGAGGGAAGGTGGGTTTCTAAGGGAGAAGGTGGATTTCTAAGGAGAAGGTGTGTGGCAAAACCTGGTCATGACCTATTCAGATGCATCCATTCAAACTGGATCACATTTACATTAAATGATGCAGCTGTGCATCCCTGTGCTGGGTATAGGAAGATAAAGGCTCACCGAGCAGAGTCTCGTCTCTTAAAGACTACGATCAAGTTGGTGTGATGAGACATAACATAGGACGACTAGAGAACATATTGTGTTGGCCAAAAAGTTCGTTCGGGTTTTCCCTAAGATGCTACGGAAAAAGCGAATGAACTTTTTGGCCAAGCCAACATCATACAAGGCACAGGCATCTGGAAGAGCAGTGGATGTCCGTGATGGTTAGATGTGTGACTTAACAGTTCCCAGGAAGGGCTGCTTGGCCTTGAGACCCTTCAGATATGCCTGGAAGAATAGGCAAGATTCAGGTAGATGAAGAGAAAGAGCAAGGGCAAATTGAGGGGACAATTATAGCAAAGACGTGCTTCAGAGATGGAAGGCTGCCCGGGGGGGCGTCTCCCAGCCCCAGCTTCGGTTGTGGAACAGCAGGGCTTGGATCAGGAGTTCCCAAACTTTAGGGTCCTGAGACCCCTTGACACTCTTAAAAATTACTTAACATATCAAAGAATTTTTGTTTCTGTGAGTAATTTCTATCTATATTTACTGGATTTGAAATTAAAAATGGGAAATTTGGAAGGATTTATTTATTACTTGATTTAACATAACAATAATAAAGTCTTACAAGTTAAAATAAGTAACATTTTCATGAAAAATAATTCTGTTTTCTAAAACAAAATGTTTTAGTGAGAAGAGAGGCATTGTTTTTGCAAATCTTCGTAGAAGACAGCTGGTTTCTTTTATCTGCTTCTGCACTCAGTCTGCCACAACTTGTTGTTTTGGTCGAAAGAGCTGGGGGAAATGTGGCCTATGTTATAAAAGGGGAAGACTTTTAATAGCATTTTCAGATGATATTACACTAGAATTTGACAAGAAGTAATTTCTTAAAAGTTAGTTGCAGTTGTAGACTTTGAAACCTTATCAATAAACTTTTCATACTCTGCTAGGTTATAATCCATTGGTCCCTTGTGCACTGTGGTTGGGTCTTTTACCTGTGTGTGATTTTGTAACTTCATTCACTGGTCATTTGAAAAATATTGTTCACTCAGTTGTACAGATCTTCCAAATGATGCCATATTCAAAAGATCTTATCTGTTACATCATCCCATCAAAAGATCGTATCTGGGCTTCCCTGGTGGCGCAGTGGTTGAGAGTCCACCTGCCGATGCAGGGGACACGGGTTCGTGCCCTGGTCCGGGAAGATCCCACATGCCACGGAGCGGCTGGGCCCGTGAGCCATGGCCGCTGGGCCTGCCCGTCCGGAGCCTGTGCTCTGCAATGGGAGAGGCCACAACAGTGAGAGGCCCGCGTACTGCAAAAAAAAAAAAAAAAAAAAAAAAAGATCGTATCTGTTACATCATCCCTCCATCTCATTAACAGAGTCTCTAAATACTGGGAAGCTCTCAAGCTCATGATGACAGATGAGTTTTCCAACATTCTCCTTTTCACTTGAAAGCTAGGCATTTATCGCTGGCAGCAAGTTCTGTAAGTAGAGTCGTCCTTGAAGTGACAAGGTCGTGTCATTCTTTTTAGAGACAACGCCTCATAAATGCCCAAGTCTGAAGGACCATCGTTTGTCTGTCAATAGTCCTTTCTGGTAAAAGTCTATTCCATGAAAACAGTGGCTTGTTTGGCTCACAATTCAAATGATTGCATGAATACTTGGCTTTCTAGCTTATGCAGAGGAAGAGGCTGCCTGCAGGACTTTTGGTGGGGGGACGCTGTCAGCCAGCCTGGGTTGTGTGTTCCCCAACCTCAGGATTCTCCATCCCACCGGTTTCCTGCTCCATCTCCTGCTGGAAGCTAGGAGCATAGGTGTTCCCTGATGTAGCTGACACAGGTCAGCAAGGATGGGGAAAGAGTGGGCTGTGGTTCTGGAAGGTGTCCAACACGATAAACAGGGAAGAGTTCCTCGATTGGCATGTCTTATATTTCAACTTGGTATTGCGTCCTATGCTTTATTCAAACAGCTGGAGGATAAACTGTTTGTCCACGACTGTGTTGAGGACATATTTCAGATGTGACAATGATTTTCAGTGGCCAGACAAGGCAAGCAGAGCTTCCCCTCCAGGGCTGCCTCTGGCTCCCGCTTTACAGGGTTTGGAACAGTTCTCCTGTCCCGCGGATTGTAGCCCACTCATTACCACTTCCCCATCTGCCCGACTGACTCTGTGTCAAGGACTCCCCACTTGGAGTTCCTAAATGGCAGTGGAGGCCAGTACTTTAGTTCTGGATCCTGAAGTCAGTCGTCCATTTGTCTGAGATCTCGTCAAATCTCTCTCTGCAGCTGATTCCAGGACCCTGGTCTCAAATATTTCCTGCTCTGCTCCCCAGCTCTCTCTATCTTCTGGGTGCCCATCACTTACCAGTTAACAACTCCTGTGCTCTTTGAAGGTAAACACATTGACTAATTAGTCCTTAGTGAATAATTTAAATAATTGGAGAAAAGTGGAAGGAGCAGAGCTGAAGCACTTTTCTGGGTGGATACAGAACTAAGTCATCTCTGTATGTCCAGATACACCAACTGAAGGTCACCGTGGTGGTTAATCTTGTGTCAGTTTGGCTGGGCTATGACGCCCAGTTGTTTTGTCAAACACAGTCTAGATGTTGCTGTGAGGGTCCTTTTTAGATGTGATTAACATTTAAATCAGTAGACTTTAAGTCAAACCAATTAGTCTCCATAATGTGGGTAGGTCTCATCCGACCAGCTGAAGGCCTTAAGAGAAAAGACTGAGGTCTCTCAAGGAGGGAGAACTTCTGCCTTCAGGTTGCCTTTGGACTTGAATGGCAATAGTAAGTCTTCCCTGGGTCCCCAGTCTGCGGGCCTGCCCTGTAGATTTCAGACCTGACATCCTCCACAATCACATGAGTCAATTCCTTAAAATAACTCTCTCTTTCCACACCCTCCACCACCATACATATATATAGAGAGAGACACATTCTATCAGTTCGATTGGTTTCTCTGGACCCTGACTTAGATGCAAAGTTTGGAATCTAAGTATACTGGGAAAGTATTAAATTATTATATTCTCACAACAACTCTCTTTAGGTTAAAATATATATGTATGCACATCTTTTAAGGAATTGTAGTGATTAGTTCAACGTTTCTAGACCATGACTGCACATTAGAATCAACCGGGGAGACTAAAAATGCTGATGCCCAAGCCCCACCCCAGGCCAATGAAGAATCTCTAGAGTTTGATCCAGCACCGGGTTTTAAAAACTCCGGGGCTATCTGAGTACCGCAGCCAGGGTCAAGGACCAGTGAATTAGGCTACCTCTGGGAAGAGGTAAAGGCAGTGCTGAGAAAGCATAAAGACAGCCTTTCTTCCTGGGGCATAAAATGCAGCCACCTGTAAGGGACAAATTAACCAGGAACAATATTCACGCTGATTACACCTCTTCACCCTGGCATTCACTGCCGGCTCACTGGAACTTTCAGTTTTAGGAAACCTATAATTTATGGAATTCTTTGAAGATGTCTCTGTGAATAATGCATATCTGTCTACCATCCATCAAATGATTTTGTCATTCTGAGTGGGTCTGACCAATATGAATAGTCAGAATTGAGCTCCTGCTGGACTTGAAGGAGGATCACCCTTCTATTCATAATTACCTTATGTCATTGGAAAAAGAGCTTTGCCCTGGATTCACAAAAGACATTGGCTTGACACGTTACCTTACCTTAACCATATGCTACTGTGCAAGTTAAAAAAAATAGTATCATTTGAAACTGACTGGAATTATATTCATTTCCCCCCAAGATAAATAGACTCTGTTGAGCATATTCATTTTTCAAAGGCCATTCAGTATCCAGGAACATGCATCTGATCTTTAGGTGGGTGGTGCTCTCAGAGAGAGATGAAGTGAGTGAAGGCAAATTAATGAAGGTTGTGCCCCAGGACTAACCTTCCCTTGGTCTGAAGGGCTCTCCCATTGTTGCTGCCAAGGTTCCCTCTGCTAGATCCTTGGCCTCTGACCATTGTCCTAATTTACTGAGGTGAAGCTTAGAAGTGGAGCTATTTTTACCTTTGGGCACAATAACAGTCAGCACCACACAGAGAATGAGTGTGCTGGGCAGCAAAGTTGCAAAGCGTGTGAGTTTTGGTGTTCATTCTTTGTCCATAGCATTGGCTCTGAGGGGCATTTCCCACTCCAGGTGAGGTGCCAGGCTGGGAAGGTGTGTGTGCACAGTGTAGAGGATTGTGCTACTGCCCACCTGTAGCAATGCAACCCGCGCCTGTGAAAATGCTCTCCTTCACCTGCAGCTATCCTACCCTCCATGTGCAACAATGCTACCCTTTTGCAGAGTATGGTCACCACGATGACCTCATGCCATTCTCATTCTGTTCAGGCAACTAAGAACATCATCCTTTGGGGGCAAAGGAAATCATGAAGAAATAATGACATCCAGTCCTGTGCCTGTCCTCACACAATTAGGGAATGGCAGCCCCATGGCTAGAACCCTGTCCTAACTCCTATTTCAACACTCTTAAAAACCAGTGCGGCATTTATCTGTTACTCTCTACGAGGATAGAGATAGTGTTTATGTGTACCTGTGGAAGGAGAAAGAGGTCCTCTGGAAAGAGAGGGAAGTTGAGGGCAGCTGGCTGCACCCCTGTTTTGGGTCCTGGGGAGCAGATGGAATTCCAGGGGCTTCTCACCTGTGCTGCTGCCCAAGTGCTCCCAGTGTGCCCAGCTCCTACCTAGCAAGGGAGATGGGTCCAGGGCTGTGCCCCTTTCATGCTGAGCCAGGCCTGGACGGTCCCTGTGGCTGCAGTGGGGAGGGGGGATCTGGGAGAGGTGTGTCTGCATGGGGACCTGGCCCTGGCCATGAGCTATAGGAGGCGGATCAAGCTTCACCAAGAGCTGGGAATGTGTCTGCTGTGTGTGTGTGTGAGTGTATGTGTGCGTGTGTTTTATGGCTCCCTGGAGAATCTGCATGCTTTCCTATGTAACCTGGACAATGATTTTTATTCCAAGAACTTTATCACCAATGCCTACACACCATTGGTCCAGATCACACTGTTCTGAGGTCAGATTCCAGTGAAGTATGTCAGGGGGTTCAGGGATTCTGACACCCACTCCCATCCTCCAACAACCTATGTGAACTAATACTATTTTTTGCTTATCAAACTAGCCAATATGAAAACATGATATTACACAATGATAGTGAGCCATTTTTCATGAAAATTCATTATCAAAGACAGTCATTGCAACATTATCTATAGTGGCCAAAGCTGAAAACAAGCTAGGTGTTCAAACAGGAGGACAGTTATGGTACATCCCTATAATGAAGTTTTTAGAAATGGCATTTCAAAGAATATTGAATGACATAGAAAATGTTCAAAATATACAGTAAATCAAAAAACAATGACACATTGGAAGGTCTAGCCACAGCAATCAGACAAGAGAAAAAAATAAAAGGAATCCAAATTAGAAAGAATAAAACTGTCACTGTTTACAGATGACATGATACTATACATAGAAAATTCTAAAGATACCACCAAATAACTATTAGTACTAATAAATGAATTCAGTAAAGTCGCAGGATACAAAATTAATATACAGAAATCTGTTGCATTTCTATGCATTAGCAATGAACTATCAGAAAGAAAAATTAAGAAAATCCCATTTACAATTTCAACAGAAATAATAAAATGGCTGGGAATAAATCTAAAAGACCTGCACTCAGACAATTATAAGACACTGATGAAAGAAACTGAAGATTACACAAACAAATGGCAAGACATACCGTGTTCATGAACTGGAAGGATTAATATCGTTAAAATGACCATACTACCCAGGGAAATTTACAGATTCAGTGCAATCCCAATCAAAATATCATGGCATTTTTTCACAGAACTAGAAGAAATAATTCTAAAATTACTATGGAAACACAAAAGACCCTGAACAGCCAAAGAAATCTTGAGAAAGAAGAACAAAGCTGGAACTATCATGCGCTCTGATTTCAAACTATACTACAAATATATAGTAATCAAAACAGTATAGTACTGCCACAAAACAGAACATAGACCCATGGAAGAGAATAGAGAGCCCAGAAATAAACTCACACTTATATGCTCAATTAATCTATGACAAATGAGGCAAGAATATATAATGGGGAAAAGACAGCCTCTTCAAAAAACAGTGTTGGAAAAAACTGTACAGCTACAGGCAAAAGAAGCAAACTGGACTACCTTCTCACACTATATACAAAAAACAAACTCAGAATGGATTAAAGATGTAAATGTAAGACCTGAAACCACAGAACTCCTAGAAGAAAACATAGGCAGTACAGTCTCTGACAGTGGTCCTAGGAATATTTTGTTTTAGCTCTCTTGCCTCAGACAAGGGAAACAAAAGCAAAAATAAACAAATGTGATCACATCAAACTAAAAAGCTTTAGCACAGTGAAGAAAACTATCAATACAACTAAAAGACAACCTACTGAAGGGGAGAAGATATTTGCAAATGATATATCTGATAAGGGGTTAATATCCAAAATATGCAAAGAACGTATACAACTTAACATAAAATAACAAAAAAATCCAATTAAAAATGGGCAGAGGACCTGATTAGACATTTTTCCAAAGAAGACATACAGATGGCCAGCAGACAAATGGGAAGATGCTCAACATCACTAATCATCAGGGAAATGAAAATCAAGACCTCAATGAGATATCACCACACAACTGTCAGAATGGCTATTATCAAAGAGACAACACATAACAAGTGCTGGTGAGGACATAGAGAGAAAGGAACCCTTGTGCACTGTTGGTGGGAATGTAAATTGGTGCAGCCACTATGGAAAACAGTATGGAGATTCCTCAAAAAATTAAAAATAGAGTTGCCATATGATCCAGCAATTCCATTTCTGGGTATTTTTCTGAAGAAAACCAAAATATTAATTTGAAAAGATACATGCACCCCTATATTTATTGCAGCATGATTTAAAATTGCCACGATATGGAAGCAACCAAAGGGTCCATTGATAGATGAACTGATAAAGAATATAAATGTATATATAAAGAAAATGTATATAATGGAATATTACTCAGCCATAAAAAGAATGAAATCTTGTCATGTTTTTGACAACATGGGTGGACTTAGAGGGTATTATGCTAAGTGAACTGTCAGACTTGATTTAAAAATATAGTATGGTTTCACTTACATTTGGAATCTAAAACAAAACAAAACAAATGAATGAACATGACAAAACAGAAACAGACTCATAGATACAGAGAACAAACAGGTGGTTGCCAGGGGTGGAGGGAGGGGGGATGTTGAGTGAAATAGGTGACCGAGATTAAGAGGTACAAACTTCAGTTACAAAATAAATGAGTCATGGAGATAAAATGTACAGTCAATAATATTGTGATAACTTTGTATGGGGACAGATGGTAAGTAGACTTTTGTGATCATTTTACAATGTATAGAAACATTGAGTCACTATGTTGTGTACTTGGAACTAACATAGTGTTGTAGGTCAATTATACCTCAATTAAAAAAGCAAACAAAACAAAACAAAACACGGAAATAGAAAAATGGCCTAAAAAGAGGTAAGAGAAAAAGAAATAAGATAATGGAAGGACAATTGGAAAGCATAAAATACTCTTCCTATCAGATTAATGAAACTTCCTTCTATTTCTAGTTTGCAAAAAGTTTTTATCATGAATAGATGTTTGTTATGAAACATATCTTAGAAAAAAAGAAGCAATGACATAAAATCGTATAATCAGTTTCCAACTATGTAGAAGTCTGCATATATATATATATATATATATATATACACACACACACACACACACACACATATACATATATATATCATAAAAAACACTTTAAGAAAACATCAAAATATTAGTGGTGATCATCTCTGGGGAGTGAGGTTAATGATGATTTTCTTTTCTAATTTTTAACTTGGCTATATTTCTAAATTCTCTACACTGAACACATTTTTGTTACCAGAATGAACCCAAATGTGATTAACATACAGAGAAGACCCCCATAGAGTTTGTCCCACTAGTTTTGAGTCAGAAGCAAGGTGAAGTAGACAAAAGCCAATGTATTTCCCACCTCCATCGTTTATTCATTTATTTGTTCAGCATTTACTGTGAGACTCTGTCCCAAGGTTGTACAAGCACTGGAGACCCAAGGTTGAGCAAGCCTTCATCTCCCAGCAAGAAGTACTCAGCTCTGAAGGGCAAGGTCAGACATGACTGTGCGGTGAAAGAGAGTAGATGTGAGTGCAAGTCGCTAAGGGGGCCAGAGGATGGGCTTGGGTGAGGTGTCAGAAAGCAGGCACCAAGCGTATATTGAAGAATGACTGTTTGCTTAGAATATATAGAGAAGAGCATTCCCAGGAGATCCAGTGCAAGTGATTTCCTGTGACCAGAGGGTAAGGTCGAAGCGGAGATAGTGATGGGAGAGGAACACAGAAAGTTCGGTGGGCCTGATCATGCTAGATAATTAGGGCTTTTTCCTCAAAGTCAGTGTTGTTCAAATTGTGTGTCCTGAATAATTTGGTGGGTTATAACCTGCATTAAAAAACCACACACACACAAAGTGAGGGGGTAGGAGGGTTAAATTAGGAGTTTGGGATTAACAGACACACTATTATATATGAAACAGATAACCAGCAAGGACCTACTATATAGCACAGGGAACTCTACTCAATATTTTGTAATCACCTATAAGGGAAAAGAATATGAAAAAGAGTATATATATATATATTTTTTTTCTGAATCACTGTGCTGTACACTTGAAAATAACAAAACATTGTAAATCAATTAGACTTCAATTAAAAAAACACAAAGGAAGAGTACAGAAAATATCAGTGTGTATCACCTAAGTATCGTTTGTGAAATGTATTTTCTTTTTTTCAACTTAAAGGACCTTTTTATTCTGAGACAATTACAGATTCATAGGAAGATGCAAAGAAATGTACAGGGTGGTCCCAGGTACCCCTCCTCCAGCTTCCTCCAAGGTTAACGTCCTATACAACTGCAGTACAATGTCAAAGTCAGAAAACTGACAGTGGGATAGCCCACAGAGCTCACTCAGGACTCATCAGTTATGCACACACTCATTTGTCTCAGCTGTGTATGGAGACCCATGTGAAACCGCCGCATGTGTAGCCTGGTGCAGTCACCACCACAATCCAGATACGGAACTATACCACCCTGCGACACTCCCTTGTGCTACCCGCTTATAGCCACCCCTGCTTGTGTGTGTGTGTGTCCGTGTGTGTGTACAGGATCAAGACATAACATGGATTTCTTTCTGTGAGGCACATTCAGGAAGAATTGACAGCCACTGCCACTGCACATGGCAGAAGGATTGTAGGCTGGGGTGTGGGGTCGTGGAATTGTCAGATTGATTTTAGAGGTCATCTTGGCAGCAGCGTGGAGGCTGAACGGAAAAGATGAGCCAGGTGAAGGCAGGGAGACCAGCGCCCTCAGTCGTCAAGCAAAGTTGTGAACACACCTTCTTTCATTGGTTTATGTCTTCTTTCCTTTTCCCCTTCCTTCATTAAACATAGCCTATATAATAAAACATTTCTGTTATATAATATATAAATGTCATATATGATATGTATAATATTTGTAAATATCACCCTGTATAATATGACATTCTCTGTTAATCTTAGCAATTCTAAGTTGCACTTCTGAAAATACTATGTCTTATGGTCAAAGCTGCGTACCCACTGGTTAATTAGGATGATAATACGGTTATTTAATTTTTTTTCACAAACTCCACCCCTGTTAGTGACAGTAAGATGTTCCAGTTCTGCTTATTATCACTTGATTTTTATTTCTTTTACTATTTTTTATTCTTCACTAGGAGTTTTTATTTTAATTCAAAATACTGTAGCTGGTTGATTTAACTTGTCATTGCCAATAAAGTTTGTCATTATCAGCAAAGGATAGCAAGCAATCTAAACAAAGGCAAGTGTTAATAAGGAAGCAGGATGTGAGCCCTTTCACAGAGAGCAGTGAATTTTGGTTCTAGTTCATCGTGTGTCTACCTTTGCACTGGTGGAGATGAGGAGACACGTAGAACACATCAGGTGAGCTTTGAGGGTACTTTGTGGGTGATGATATGAATATTTCAGGCTTACCCTCCAGACAGTTTTTTGTGTTTACTGGGGAGTGCATGGCAGGTGAAGCCCCATCTGGATAGCAAAGACACATATGAGCAAAATGGACAGGCCCGTCCAAGTTGAGGTCACCATTAATTAGGTGGTATAAGCATATAAAAAGAAGGTGATCCAGACTCAGGTTTAGTGCCTAGGCAGGGAAAAGGCTAAGACACGGAGGAAGAAGACATAGGAACACTTAGGAAACCAAGATGATCTTTGCTGAAGAGGTCAGTGGGATTCACTCCTCCGAAGTCAGCGCGCACTGGTCAGCAGAGATTTTGAAATCTCTCTCTAGGGAAGGGAAGAAGCACCTGCTTTTCCCATTCCAGGCAGAAGGCAGGTCCATTACTTTTATCTGAAATTGGACTTTAATAAGCCTCCATTTATAGTTTCCTCAACGGTTAAAACAGAATCGTAATAGTTCATAGGTCATATTGTTGTTATAAGGATCAAATCTACCATATAAATGCTGGCTTTTGTGGTTCTATTAAAATTCTGTTGAACTAATAAATGCTCTGCCTTTTTTTTTTTTTACGAGCCAATGTACCATCAGAGGGAAGGTGGGAGACGATAGTACTAGAAAGGCATTCGGTTCCTTTCCTTTTATAGGAAAGGCCCTGGAACTACACTGTACATCAGCCACATTGCCCACGTTCCAACTGTTTGGCATCCAACACTGTTTGACTAATTCTTAAGTCCTGCTCTCTACTGACTCCTCTGGTAGATCGCTGCTCTACATAGGAGCTCTTTATATTTCTAAAGCTTGTCTGTAAGGAGATTTTTTTTTTTTTTTTTTGCCCTCTTGCCTTTGAATTCTGAATCCATGGTGAAATTTCAAACATTTATGTCTTTTCTCATTAAACAATGACCTTGTCAGAAGCACTGAGATCTGTCCCAGTGGAGAGAGTTTGCTCAGCCTTGAGATTTTTGGAGCAGCACAGCCCTGAGTTCCTCCATGGTCTGCCGGATGGTCTCAGGAGCCCGCTCATCCTTTGGCAGGAAATGGAGAGAAGGTCAGCCTGGAGACCTTCCTGCATCCTGGTCTGGGATTCTCTTTAAGTGTGGAATTGCGGGAAAAAAAAATCAGGGGGTCTTGTTGCCTTTTCTTTCCAAGATACTGAGTGATCATCTAAACATATTAGCTAATAGAACACTACTGGTCTGGGGACTGGTTATTTCTGGCAGGATCTGAAGCTCTCCTCTCTGCAGGCTGGAGCTGTGATAAATCTGAGTTCTTTCATTTTTTTCAGAGCAACTGGAGACTGACTCTGCCATGGGTGAGAGATGCCTCACCGGGGCACTTACTTCCTGTGCGGTCAGCCCAGGGGGGAAGGGAAGCAACTAGAGAGCTGGCAACAATCCTGTTTCTGGGAGCTGAGCTGCCATGTGGGGGAAAAGACTGGAGTAAAAATACCAGTGGAAAGCAGTCAACAAAGGAAAAGTGATGGTTTGGAAGAACCATCCGTGTATGTACTTTGACTGAAGCTTTGAACTCAGATGGTGCATTAGGCCCCTTCTCTCTCTTTTCAAGCAAGTGTTTTCTGGAAGAACTGTCAAAAGATCATAGTAGGAGAGGACAGAGAAGACCGACCCTGGCGAGCAGGTGAAGCTCTTGGGCCCCCTGGTCCTTCGTACCTGACAGCCCATCACAATGGAGGAGATACTGATGCTGCTGACAGACAGGGGAGGCGGGAAGTTGTTTATAACACCTGTTAGCCCCGTGCATGCAGCGTTATGCCTTTTTGTTTTCTTTTTCTTTTTTGACTATTCGTCTGACGTGGCATGAGAAGGGACCATGGGGTGTAGGAAGAGGAAATAATTACCAGATGTGAGCAGAAATGGGACCATTTCTGTTCAGTCAAATGAAGAGATGCTGCGTGTAATGTCCAGCACTGGGCAATGTGGTCCACTGTCTGGGAAGATGCAAACCACCGGAAGTTGAAGCTAAACGCTGTGCAAACTCAGGACACTCGTGGAGGTTCTTGGACTCGGTGCTTGTGGTGCTATCTTAATGAGCTGTGGAAGTCAGAATAATCAAATCTTTAAGCTGTGTCCAATTTCCCTTAAGAAGAGAGAGAGCCTGAGGCGAAACACCCCAGGTTTCAGGAGGAAGCAGCTAAGCTGGTACCGAGGATCATTAACGTCAGGGAAGGAGAGGTGACACTGAGCCTGTCACCTGCCTTGCCCAAGCAACCTGGGGCTGAGTCATGTGGGGGAGGGGAAACGAGCCTATTATCTTTGAGAAGCTAGCCAAAAAGTATTTTTCTTTTTGCCTAAAATATCCTAAAAATGAAGTCAATGTGAGCTGAGGAGAGGATCAGGGTTTGAGAAGAGAAGCTCATACTAACTGGACAGTTATCCATTTGACTCTGGGATGTGTGTGTGCGTGTGTGCGTGTTTAAGATTTAGTTTTAAGACAGAGCAGTACTAAGAATGTACTTATATAAAATACTTTAGGGCTTCCCTGGTGGCACAGTGGTTGAGAGTCCGCCTGCCGATGCAGGGGATGCGGGTTCGTGCCCCGGTCCGGGAGGATTCCACATGCCGCGGAGCGGCTGGGCCCGCGAGCCGTGTCCGGAGCCTGTGCTCCACAACGGGAGAGGCCACAACAGTGAGAGGCCCGCGGTATTAAATTCAAGGGACTTTATGTACAAATTTACTCTTTTAATGGGTACATAAATTTAATATTAGCTCTACTGCATATATATTGCCTTTCCAACTTGTATGCCCCCCCATAGGGATTTTTCCCTTAAATCAAAATCTATGCATATATGAAATACTCTCACATATGAATTACATTCTACTTTTATTTGGGGAAAATAGATACTATTTTTATTATGAAATCATCAAAGAAATGATATTAAAATGAAAACTGTATTAATATATAGATTTATGAATCACATCTCGGTGACTTTTATCATTTGTGAAATATCCCTCTATTGGTAAGAGTCAGCTTTTAACCCTGGTTTCTATTTTGTACACTATTATTTATATTATGACATTGTGCTTTTCTTTTGTGGTCTAGAGAATACCACGCCTCTCCCAGTTGGTTCTGAGAGGTAATCTTCTGACCCAGTCTCTAAGAAAAGCTATGCAAAACATGCCCTCAAATAGGTTTAAAGGTATCAAATCAAATGAAGGCTTGTTTAGAAATAGATCAAAAAACAGGAAGAAGAAACATCTCTTCTTTTTGAAATAATACATATCTCTAAAGCCTATGTCAGGGAATGTTTGATTGCCCTCTCTTTAAGTTATTTGATTAATAAAGATATCATTTGCTCGATTAGCCATGATGGAAAGTGGCATTAGGAAATATTTATATAGACATATAATGCTCCCTTTTTCAGATGTAAGGTGTTAGTACGCCCTGGGTAACACTCACATCATGAAGCTTTTCCAAGGGAAAGAGGAGTTTTTGGAGTGTCTCAGCTTAGCCTTTTGAAGACATTTTAGCGTCAAGGGCATCCAAGTGACATTGCTTTTCCATTGAATAATCATCCATTCATTGTCCCACAACCACACGCGTCTGCATCTTCAGCTCCTCGCCATTAACACCCACACCACTGAGCAGCTCCTCGGCTTGAGAGCCGAGGATCAGCCTCTTGGGTCCCACCCTCTGTCCTGACAATCATTCTTACCCTGCGAGAACAGTCAGTCTTCTGCTACCCACTCTTTCCTCAATATTAAGGTCAAATTTCAAGGTCCACCCTCTACAAAATACTTTTGCTGTTTACACATTAACTTAGCTTCTTTTTGATCCCATTCCTGCAGAAATTGAATTTGGTCGCATTGCCCCAGCCTGCTGTAAGCTTCCAGGGGAGAATTTGCGCTCTTTTACATTCTGTACCTGTTGAACATGGCACATTTTAGGAATCCACGATACATGCAGGGCCGTACTGAAAAGTGATGATTTTCCTATCCCTTCCCCCCACCCCAGCCCCTCGTATTTGTGCACAGGTGAAACCAAGGGCCTCGAGGCATGAGCAGCTTAGGGTGGACGGTGTGTCTCACGCGACTGCCTGAAAGATGTTGGGAAGGGGGGTGGCACCTCCTGCGGGGTTTATCAGCAGATCGTGTGCGTACTTGCAGCCCTGGGGGAGCAGAACCCCCTCCCCCACGGGCTGCCTCTACGTGGGCTCTTTGGATGGTGTCACCACCCAGCCACAGGCAAGAGCAAAAGGTCAGCATCCCCTAGGCTGGTTGCCTCTCTCCACTTCTTATCCCATGGCCGCCTCTGATGACAGGCTGCCACTCAGCAGGATTTCTAAAAATGGCATTGGAGAAGGAAGGAATTCACTGTGGACTAGTTAATAATTTAGGATAGTATACCTCAATCTGGGGGAATTTGTATTCTTGGGAAATATTAAATATTAGCATCACTGGGCAATTCCTAATAGTGTACGTGGTAAATCAGCAACGTTACTGCCTTCGCCAGGGCTGTTCTGTGGGTGAAATGACACCATCACATGGTGTTTTAGAGGGTGGAGTGGCAAAGGACTAGGACACAGTGAGACTGTTGGTGCAACTTGTAAAATGCAGTTGTTTCCTGTTAGCCTCTCTGAAAGACTGTGGGTTGTGAAAAGAATATTTGGTTTGAAGTCAAACATTGGTTTAGCTGCCTGCTGTAGGATTTGGTGCAAGGCAGCCAACTCTTCTTTTCCCTGTCGTCTTATCTAAACAATGGGGTGAGAATAGTTCCTGCTCAAGTGGAATAGCAGCTAGCATTTTGAAGAGCTTACAAGATGTCAGGCACTGTTCCAGTAGCTTAATATGTATGAACTCCTTTAATCCTCAAGCCTACAAAATAAGTATCTTTATGATGCCCATTTTACAGATGTGAAAGCTGAGGCACAGAGGGCAAGTAACTTGTAAGTGGTAGGAATTCAAACCCAGGCCCTCTGCTTCTAAAGCCACAAAGGTCCACCTCCTCCCCAGCATTTCACAGGATGGTTGCTCGGGTCAAATTGCTTCTTCCTCTCTGATGTAAAATACACATATCAGATGTTATAGCATTGAGAGCAATATTGATATTAACATATACCAGGTATACTAGTCTTTCACTGGCTTGTGTGTAGTTGTTTTGAGGGGTGCGATTTGGTCCATGTTCTATTCAAATCCATGGAATCATGAGCCACGAAGTAATAGGATTATAAATTGCCTGAAATGTAGAGCTGACAGAGCAAAAGCGATCTGTCCGCTGGAGATCAAGTTTAAACCCTTTTAGTACTCAGAGATCGTGTTGCCTTCATGCCAGCCAGAGACTGCTCGCGAGTCAGCTGGGGCAGAGGTACTAAGAATGGAGATTTGAACCTCAGCTTTGCCACTCTTAGTTATGTGACAACAGCTGTATCACTTGCTCTCTGTTCCTTGGCGCCGTGTTGATAAAATGTGGGCAATAGTGTTCCCTTCCTTATGGGTTTTGATGAGGATTAAGTTAGTGTTTAACCAGCCCTTGAAAGATTATTTGGCCCATAGTGGGCCCTTTCTAGAGATGTTAGCTATTAAGAGTCAGGATTTTCTTTTCAAAATTAGTAGATACTGTATGTAAAACAGGTAGACAGAAGCAGAGCTTTCCTTAATACTGAGTTTGTGTGTGTGTGTGTGTGTGTGCATGAAGGGAGATGTGGAAGACAGAGTATGAGAGAGAAAATAAGAGACAGAATATGTACTGTATATGAATTAGGTAAAAATTCAGGGAGGAGAGAGAGTACTGACTTGGCAGAAAAAAAAAAAAAATGAAAATGCATTCTGGGGAAGATAGGAAACTTCCAGTGGGAGATCCTGAAAGGAATCCCAGAAGCCCATGGGCTTGTCCCTGGCCTCTCCCACTGAGCTGATTTGGAAGGCAGGTGCCTGCCACAGGCTAGAGACGGGAGAACACACCTCTAACTCATTGTCTCAGAGCTATGGGGCCTCTGTTCCATTGCATTTTCCTTTGTGTCAGCTGGTTTGTTCAGGACAGATGTTCAGGATCCTCTAAAATAAGCTTTTTTAAAAAACAGCCGGCACGTTCTGAGTGAAGCACATCTCAAATTCAGCAGAACGGCTTCCGTGTGCAGCTGTGGCTTATGTTTCTTACATGTTTACAAGTATCAAAGGTAGCCCTAAAAAGACATTTATTAGCACCTTATTTTTAATAGTTTGGATTCAAAGCATTGAGATATCCTCAATCATACCATATTTAAATAAAAATAGGAAAAACATAAAGTCTAAGACTCCATATATCTCTGGGAATGAAGAAGAAAATCAGCTGGAAACTGTGAACCAGTGAAAGTGTTTATCTCAGGGGAAATATTCACGTTAATCATTTCCAGTAGGGAAAGAGACATAAATTCTCATCCACAAAGTTTTAGATCATATGAATTTTGCCAAGGCTGCTTTAACGAAAATGTGATTTTGAATTTTGCATTATCAGTGTCTGGGAAAATGATCACATTTAAAATGTTTATACCATCAACTTGTTTAAAAAGTTTAAGTGATGTCATAAGCCTTAATGATTATCACGAATTCTAAATAGCGATGTTCAAATTAATATAATTGTATGTTTGCAACACAGTGGTCATTGTTTCTGAGTAACAGATAGTTTAAAACAAATAGATGATGCATTATATGTGATCAGAGTGCCAAGCTTTTTCTTAAGGTTCTGTGTGTGGTTTGGGGAAAGGGTGAAGGTCTGCTGGTTGTGGGACAAAACAGAAACCACTTTGGAATCAGAGTGAGACTGACTGGATTTAAGTGCTGGCTCTGCTACTTTCCAGCCTTGATACTTGACAAGTCAGTGAACCTTCTGAACCTTAGTCTCCCCATCTGCAAGAATCAGGTTGGAGGATGAAGGTGAGAGTGTATATAAAATAGTACAGCTCTTGACATTTGTTAGGTACCCAGAAGATGGTGACTTTTTTTAGGGTAGTTCTAGCGGTTTTAAAATTTTCCCACAAAATCTTTGACACATCTCCCTCCAGGAGGTAGAATCTGATTCTGCTTCCTCTGGACATGGGCTGGACTTAGTGACTCGTCCCTAATGAATAGAATGCAATGATGTGATGCTCTGTGACCACCAAGACTGCGTCCTGAAGAGGATGCAACATTTGCTGTCAGCTACCACGTTGTGAGGATGCTCAAGCAGTCGGCGGAGGGTCCATGTAGAGGAGGAAGCCTTGGGGAGAACGTGAAGCCTCTTGCTAGCACTCAGCTCCCACTTGTCAGCTGTGTGAGTCAGCTGCCCCAGGAGTGGATCCTCTAACTCAAGCCTTAAGATGCCTGTAGTCCTGGACCACTTCTTGTCTGCAGTCTGACGAGAGACCCTGAGACAGAACCATGTTTATTGTTTTAAGTCACTACGGTTTGGGCTCATTTGCTACAGAACGATAGACAAATAATACAGTAAAGATAGTAGTCAGACTTACCCCAGAGTGGGGTGAAAAATATGAGTGAGGTTGCAGCCCCTGCCTGTGTCCACGCAGTTACAATTGATACCAAAATTCAATGGGGTGATTAATTCGTTAATGTATTCATTCATTTAGCAAATATGTTAAGTGCTGACTAGGAACAACGCCCTTCATGGTCCCGGGCACACCCCTTTTCTACTTAAAATGATGCATTGTCCCCTCATTTCTTGTAGGATAAACTCCATGATGCCTGCATGGCCCACATGCCCTTCACGTCTGGCTCTCATCCACACGTCCATCCAGATTCAGCCTGCGCTCTGCTTGGCTCACTCCTCCGGCAGCAGGCACCTTCTTTCTGGTCCCAGGCCAAAGGTTTCTGGCCTCACAGCCACCACCATGCTGACACTTCAGCAGATGTGCCTCCCCCCAACCCCCGCCTGGCTGATTCCTGCCAATCATTCATCCTCAACGGTCACATCCTCTGCCAAGCTTCCTGCCCCTCCTAACTAACTGATTTAACTTTCTCCATCATCAAACACGAAGCCAAGGACTATTTATGGCAATTATGAAATATCTGGACAATAGTTTATTGGTTTATTTAACACATATTTATTGAGCACCTACTATGTGCCAGTTTTAGGCACTGAGGTCACAGCAACCAATGAAACAACAAAAATTCCTGCTCTCGTGGGGCTTCTGCTTCCATGAAGGCAAAGACAATAAATAAGATGAGTAAGAAATATGGAAGAGGTCACTTGCTAATGAGTGCTATGGGGACAATTAGGCAGGAAAAGGAAAACAGGAAATCCTAGTGGCTGAGGGGCTGTAATTCTACCCAGAATGCACTGAGGTTGAGGCTGCTTATGTGAACATAACCCACCGATTCTTTTAAAGCACATCACTGAACGCCAACTACTCACACCCATTTCAAACACGGCATTAGTGCATAAGCTGCTGTCTTCTAAGCAAGTTGCATCAACCAGCTTTACATCATAAGCATGACTTTGGAGTCTGATGACCAAAGAACCCAACTACAAAGCAAAAGGAGATTATCTAAGCTAAACCTCACCACGACACCTGGGACGGGGAACAACGAACAGGATTCATGTCAACGTGGACGTGACAGGTACCTAATACTTTCCTGAAAGCAGGTTTTGTTAAAAGTGGGAGAGAATAGGAGAACCCTGAGTGTTTGAATGTGAAATCGAGTGGGGGAAAAGTGAGGATGCAAAACACACCTCCGTCAATTTCTAAACTTTATTCAAGATGTATATGTATAACTGAATCACTTTGCTGTACACCTGAAACTAACACAACATTGTAAATCAACGATACTCTAATATAAAATAAAAATTAAATTAAAAAAAGAAATAGCTCAGCTCAAAGGGGATCTTGACTCACGATGTTCATGTCAAGTTTTCTTATTTACCATGATTGCTGATTAATTACCTTTTCTCCATATAAAATGTGTGATATTTTTATGATGCTGTTCAAAACATCATTGATTTATTCATATATATTTATATTTATCCAACAAATATGTATTGCACTGCAATAAGGTCTATAGAGACGGGTAAGTGAGGATCTTGTCCTGTAAATCACTGGCTTCCAAACGTGGCTGTTTATCAGAAAAAGAAATACTTATAGTTAATAATAATTTAAATAATGTTTATATAATTAAAACATATGAACACGTGTAAGTTAATAGTTTGGCTAACACCTTTCCAGAAACATTGCTATTTTGTTTGTTTTCTCTTTTCATTTTTCTTGCATTGATTTAGGTAGTTTTAAAATACATTTCTGTGTGGGAAGATAAAGACTTCCTCATTATAAATGTTAAAAATATATATAGGATCATAATAAATTAATTAAACATTCTGAAGCCTTGAACAAAGCATGATTTTGTTAAATTCTTAATATAGTTAAGTGATAGCTGTTTAGCTTTTAAATTGTGTTTGCTATATTAAATAGTGCCATGTTTAGCATCTTTGTGTATACATTTTCCAGATGTGGAATTGTTAAATTACCCTGAGTAAAGCTACACCCACCAACATTACACAAGCATGTGGAGGAAAACATGTTATGTATAGCACGGCGTTTTGTGGTTCAGGTAAAGTTGATTATTGTAGATTTGTCCCTTCAGGGTTTCTGTAGATGCGTGCAGAAATCGGACTTAGAGCTGGCTAGAGACATATTTGTTCTAAATATTAAAGTCTGTTCCTACTTCTAAAGCAGCAACTGCATCTAAATAGACAATAGAACGAAGGAAAAATATGTCTAGTTTTGGGCATAGACCCACGATCGGTTTTGAGGCAAAGACCCTAAAAGTGAAAAGACTGCAGACATAAGCTAATGGTGTGGGTAGTTCTGACCCCCGTGTGGTGGAGACTGCCTTATGCTTTATTTTGTTTTTGTTTTTGTTTTTTTTTGCGGTACGCGGGCCTCTCACTGCTGTGGCCTCTCCCGTTGCAGAGCACAGGCTCCGGACGCGCAGGCCCAGCGGCCATGGCTCACGTGCGCAGCCGCTCCGCGGCATGGGGGATCTTCCCGGACCGGGGCACGAACCCATGTCCCCTGCCTCGGCAGGCGGACTCTCAACCACTGCGCCACCAGGGAAGCCTTGATTTATTTTGTTAATGCAAATAGCGGGCCGGCAAACAAAAATAGCAGCTAACAGGGCATTGGGCTAGATACTTTACCGTAATTCTCTGATTTTATGCTCAGAAGTACTCTAACAGGAAGTGCCTTGAAGTAAAAGAAGTGACTTGAAGTCACAGATGGAACCAGGGCTTAATCTAGGAGGTTTGAGTCTAGAGCCATGCCCTTGACATTAGTTACCCTGACTTTGATACTTTGTAGATATGAAAATGAAAATAAATTCTTAAGGGTATGTTAAACGAAATTAATTTTATTTCAGTAAGATACTAAGTCGTTGATACCTAGACAGTATTTTTTTTAATTTAAAGTGCACATAAATTTATTGTTTCAAAAATATTTGAGCGCTTCATATTTGCAGGCACTGGGACATGTTACAGTGGCTGGGACAGACGTGGGCCTGGATTTCATACAGGCGTTGTCCTGAGGAGGGGGCAGTAGGCAAGCAGACCCCCCTGCAGGATGCCCAGTGTGCCATGGGGTACAAGGGGAGGACCCAACTTTGGACCTTAAGTCCAGGATTATCTTTTAAGCAGTTGAAAGCTAAACAGAAGTGGTTAACTTCACATACACCTCTTAAAACCAAAACTGAGTCTTGTCTAATAATCCTACTGGAAATATTAGACAACTGTGACATCCAAGGTTCATGGATAGGTTATTTTTAATTTTCTATCTGGCCTCATGGTATGATCAGAATTTCAGATAAAGCTTAGAAAACTATGTAACTTTTGGAAACTTGGCAGTTTTCTTCAGTTTAGTATTTCTCATAATTTATGGATCTCATGGGAAAGTTGTTTATCTCTGGTTTCTGGGATTTGCTAGAACTCTGTAGAAATCATCTTACAGGCAGCTTTTGGAGAGAGAAAAATTTCCCAAATTTACATTTTAACCTTTTTACCGAAGTCTATGGATACCAGGTTTCCCGGCTGCTGGTCCGGATACATTTAAATGGGCTTCACTGTGTGCATTGGGTGTGTCCCATGGTGACGGTCATGCCCAGCACTGCCTCTGTGTCACTCGGGCACTGGTGATCTTCTTGTGAAAAGTACTAGTCCTGTCTTTGCTCACTGTACATCTTTAGGATGTGCACTGTCTGACACAGAGTAGCTGCTCAATGGTTTTTTGTGGGATAAAAGAAGTGTATGTCCGGGGAAACTTTAAAATGTAGATAGAAAAATAAGGGGATTGTTATCGGGTTGTCTGTTAAGGCAGCCTCTTTTCCATGCTTCAGATTCTCTTTGTCTACTTCTCTTGTACATGTACACTATCTAGCCACCTTAGGTGAACAAAAGGTTGCAACAGCTAAAATTTCCACAGCTTATTCTATTCCCCAGTGTCAAATCACAGCTCTCAGTCAGTGGCCTCACCAATTCTCTAAATATTCTGGGGGAGCATTTGGAACATGTGCTTTGAGGAAATTTGTTTTCAAAATAGAAAGTGGATTTCTAAGTGTTTCTTCAAGGAGGATAGCAGAGGAAGGATGGTATGTTCTAATTACCTTTGTAATTGGCACACATTCTATGTCAACTTATTGTAACTGAAAGGAACATATTGGGTTTTTCTGCTTTGAGCTGTTGACCTCAGAGGAAAGCACAGGGTGTGTGCTGGGTCTGAGCTCAGAACGCTTGCATCACTTCAGAAGTAATGGGCAATATTTTCAGCAAAGCTAGATGATATTCACCACCTAATTCCTTTCACTTCTTTTAGTGAAGACACTGAAAGAACTGATTTTAATCTGAGGATACCTCTTTCAAAGAAATCTCAAGAGATTGACTGCTACTAGAGAAGGTAAAAGATATGAAAGTATTTGTTACAAGCGAGGAGAGCTTTAAAACAATGTAGAATAGGAAATGTACACCTAGTGACCTCTCCCCTACCTTGGAAGATAGTGAAAAGTATCTGATAGGGATGGCGACTGTCACTGAGTATGGATGTTAGACTTACTTTCTAATGGAAAGACAACAAAGGCTGCACTCTGTGGGTATTCAACGATCAGACGAAACTGTCGAGAAGCATGAAGATCTTACCGGAACATTGGTTCAAAAAAGTGTTCTAGCACCGGGAAACTCTTAACACCATATAGAGAAAGGAAGCCCGGATTGATGTGAGGTTGCCTACCTAAAATGATCACAGGAGACGTATAGATGGAAAACTATTTGACGCATTATTCTTTCCCCAAGCAATTTTGTATTGATTTTATAGTATATCTTTCACCTAAATGTTTAGAGTGAATCAGTAAAACTATGGATTCTTTCATCCAATCACCTTACATCAGGAAGTATTGAGTAATTGTGACACAAGTGTATATACAATTATCTCTATTTTGTATAAATGAGTATGTGTGAAGTTTTTAAAATATTGACTTTAATTCAGTTGAATTAAGAACTGTGATAACCTATATGAGAAAAGATTTTGAAAAAGAACAGATATATAGATATATGTATAACTGAATCTCCTTGCTGTACACCTGAAACTAACACAACTCTAAATCAACTATAGTCCAGTAAGATTTTAAAAAATAAAGACAAAACAAATAAAAAAGAATTATAGACTAGGAAGGGTGGTATGTGTATAAGTGTGTATTTATGTGTGACTGTTATGAAGCTAAATAAGTTAGTGAACATTTATGTGAAATGTGTTTTATTCAGTATGACAGCCGTCATTGTAGGAAATAGAATCAGTTAAACTTATGTCATTCGATATGAATATTTAAAATTTGCATAATATGAATGACTTTTCTTATTTGCTTTATAATGATATACACAGTGGTACAAATGATTTTTCTACCCACACTCTTTCTAGTGGGGTTCCAATATATATGATATAAAATAAATATCCTGAAATGATATATTCTCCTAGTGGTCTAATAATAGACATTTCACTAAAGCCATAAGTAGCTGGAAATAACTGATGAATAATATGTCTGAGAATCTTTTATGATTTGGGGAATATAAGACGGGGTGAAATACATCAGCTGCAAAAGCAAAATTCCCCGGGAACATAATTGCCCATTAACCATGTCTTTTACTTTGTTATTAATGGATAAGAGAAGGGAATCCCAGGACAGTGGAAATAATTCCACGGGATAATTAGAGGAATGAAAAATGTAAGGGAAACTTCCCAGTAACTGGCACATTATATATATATATATATATAAATATATATATATAAATTATATATATACATAAATGTATACTTCATTCTTTCAATTACATTTATTTCATACTTTCCCACATGATTGTTAATATAAACCAGGTTTCATTTGTTAAATACACAGATCTTGTTTCAAATTAATGTACAAAATTTGTTGGCAATTATGAATCAAACTTGCTATATCTGAATGCATAAATGTAATGTAGTATTTCTATTTTAAGATCTAGCATAGTTTCATTATGCTTTTGGAGTTCCTTCCTAATACATTTTATTATAGTGTTTTAGTCCATAGAAAGTCTAAGATGATTAAGAATTCTTACCCAAGAGGAGAGAAATCACAATAATTCCTTTCTGGAAGAGTTCCTTTAACTCAGTTTAATACATTTATGTGAGAAAAGGCAGTTGGAAAACATGTTTCACATAAACATTAACTAACTACTTTTTTTTTAACATCTTTATTGGAGTATAATTGCTTTACAATGGTGTGTTAGTTTCTGCTGTATAACAAAGTGAATCAGCTTTACGTATGCACATATCCCCATATCTCCTCCCTTTTGTGTCTCCCTCCCACCCTCCCTATCCCGCCCCTCTAGGTGGTCACAAAGCACAAGCTGATCTCCCCGTGCTATGTGGCTGCTTCCCACCAGCTATCTGTTTTACATTTGGTAGTGTATATATGTCAATGCCACTCATAAGCTGGGACGAAGTGAGAGAGGAACTAATGACTTTTATGTCAGCGTGTAGAAGCATATATTAAACCTGTACGTCTGTAGACAGACTCTTCCCCAGGACTCTGTTAAAACTATTTGACTTTTTCCTTAGTATTCACAATTACAGTTGAGAAATCCAGTGTTAGTTTGACTCTCTTTCTCAGCCAGGTAACCATTTTTGTTTCCAGAAAATTAGATTATTCTATTTATAGAATTTTGACAAGGAGATATCAATATAGGCTTTTCTATTAATAATCTTACCCGGAAGACTAGGGCACACTTTTTCCTTAATAATTTAAGTCTACCTTCAGCTCAAGAAAAATTTCTCTTGATTCTTTGAATGTGAATCCTCTGTAACTTTAACACACTCTCTCCCTTTTTAGTACTTGGTGGATACTTTTGTCTTAATAACTCAAGTCTATATTCAGTTTAAGTGATTTTCTTTCTTTCTTTCTTTCTTTCTTTCCTCTTTTCTGCTTTTTTTCTTTTAATACTTCTCCACCATTTACTCTATTAGCTTCTCCTGATACTTCTAATACATCTGCACTGTATCTTCTTGATCTGTATTTCTTGTGTCTTAAGCCCCCTTCCCTACATTCCATCTTGTTTTCTTTTTAAGTTAGGGAAGAATTGTTCAAGATGAGACTCCAAATTACCAATTCAGTTATCTGGAGCATCTATTATGCAATTTTAGCCATTTATTGAGTTTTAAGTTTTAGTGTTTAGAATTTACTAAATTCCAAGAATACTTTCTGATTCTCAGTGGATCCTTCTGCAGCCTGTTCTTTTATGGATGTAATAGGCTTGAAACCAAGTTTCACAATTTTTTAAAATTAATTACTTTATTATTGTTTTAAAATTTATTTTTGGCTGTGTTGGGTCTTTGTTGCTATCTGCGGGCTTTCTCTAGTCACCAGGAGCAGGGGTTACTCTTTGTTGTGGTGCGCAGGCTTCTCATTGTGGTGGCTTCTCTTTTTGCAGAGCATGGGCTCTAGGCACGTGGTCTTCAGTAGTTGTGGCACGCGGGCTTCAGTAGTTGTGGCGCACAGGCTTATTTGCTCCGCGACATGTGGGATCTTCCTGGACCAGGGCTCAAACCCGTGTCCCCTGCATTGGCAGGTGGATTCTTAACCACTGCGGCACCAGGGAGGTCCCCACAATTATTTTCAAAAAATAAGTTATGTCCTGTTTCTGCACTGTCTGTTTTTGTGGTTTGTTTGCTTGTTTTTAGGGAGCATTTTAATTGCTTGTTTAGTTTGATTATCCTCTTTCAGGTTGCTGATTTTCCACAAATGATCAAAAGTGTCTTATCCACATTTATGGATCAGTGGCTAAGCTGATCCGCACCAGGGGCCATCAGGAATTGTGTGAGCCACTGTTGAATTTCCCTTTGAAGATGGAGGTTGACTTTGGGGACCTGAAGTTCATTCATTCAACAAATATTTATTGCATCTAATAAATTAGCAAGCTACCGTGAACTAAGCACTGTTCTAGGCACTTGGGAAACAGTGATAAAGAAATAGATACTAATCGCTGGCCATGGGGAAATGATATTCTGGTGGGGAGAACAAGACAGAGCAATACACATAATAAATAAATATTCTGATGTGTTACAGGGGATAAGTACTAGGGAAACAATAGCCAAGTAAGGAGGGTTGGAAGTGCTGGCAGGGAAGGGAAGTTGCAACTGTAATTGAACAGTGGGGTCCGGGTGGGTCTTACTGAGAGGATGACATTTGAGCAGAAGCCCACCTGAAACTGGTGAAGCAGCAGCCAGGAAGCCAACAGGGAACAACAGGTATGATGAGAGCGATGCCGGAATGCATCTGGAATGTTCCAGGAACAGCAAGGAAGTGACTGTGACTGCAGTGATGTGACTGAGGGGAGAAAAACTGGGGATGGGAAACGATGTGAGACTGAATCATCTGAGGTCTTGTGAACTTTGGCTTTTAGTCTGAGTGAAATGGAGAACCGTCAGAAGGTTTTGAGTAAAACAATGAGCTGATTTGATTAATTGTAAGAGGATCACACTGGCTGTCATGCTGAGAATAATAGCAAGAAGGCGAGAGCGGAGGCCGGGAGACCAGCTAGAAGATTATTACGATGATCAGAGGAACAGCAATGGTGATGAGGCTAGTGTGCCCGCAGTGAGGGTCACTTGGATTCTAGATGTACTTGAAGACAATGGGGGTTGGTGATATCTCACACGTGGGGTATGGGAGAAAGACGGGAGGCGAGGATGACACCCAGATTTTAGGTCTACGTGCCTAAAGCGAGGAGTAGCTATTACTGAGACAAGGAATTCTGGGGTGTAGCAGGTTTTAGGGAGAGTCCAGGAATTCCATTTTGCACATGCTATATTTGAAATACTTGTTTGACATCCAAATACAGTATAGATGTCGCCAAGGCATTCGGGTATGTACCTATGAGGATGGGAGACGTCCAGGGTAAAGATATTAGTCTGTGAGTCATGGGCTCACAGTGGTATTTAAAGCTATGGACTCACACAAGAGAAGTAGATGGAGAAGAAGCGTACGCACTGAGCCTGCAGGTGGCTTTCTGGTCCCGATTGTTGGCTGGTTGGCATGTTTCTGTTCAAGGTGTTGGAAGGGTTAGGGTTAGGATTAGGGTTAGGGTTAGGATTAGGGTTAGGGTTAGAGATGACAGCATGCTGACAGCAGGGAAAGCATCCTTACAGGAGGAACACTTGAGAGATTTCTTTGCCATCTCTGGCAAGTTACTGCTTACTGGAGAAAGGAATGTGAAAAGCCGCAAGTGCAATGGAGGATGGCCTCCTGCACCTCCAGCCTCACTGTCTACGTGAGGGTCCACTGGGAGTGGTCTCATTTCACAGAGAGGAGCAGTTTGCCAGTCGACACGTGGCATGTGCTTCAACTGCACCCTGGACAAGAAGAGCAGAGCAGGGTACAGCCCCCAGGCTTGCAGAATGTTCCAGGGCAGGCTCAAGGTGGAAGTTAGCTGCAGTTGAGTTCAGAAAATGTGTTTATTTACCTTATCCAGAGGTCCCCTCTTTGACCTGAATTGGGTCTTAAGACATTCATCTATAATTAGGTGTTTTGCAAAATGATCCTTTTGTTTTTATTTTATAGAAATTATATAGTTTCTGGGTCATTAGTATGATCTTGCTTCATCTATTTTATTCTAGTGCTATAATGTATGTGTGTGTGTGTGTGTGTGTGTGTGTGTGTGTGTGTGTGTGTGTGTGTACACATGAGAGTTACCAGTCAATGGGATTTGGGAAAAGCGGACTTTTCTTGAAGTAGAAGCCATTTACAAAGTTTCATTGTGTTTCAAGGAAAGATATATTTAAATTACTTAAAACTTTTTTTCTCTGAAGGCACATGAGATTAAAAAATTACCAATCATAAAAGGACCAAGTAAATATTTAAAATGTAAAATATAGTTTACTTTTAGTCCTAGATGTTACAATGTTAAAAAATATCGAGAAGCATGAAGTCTCCAGAGTCATTATAGCTACAACTGTGTAAATAGCTTGCTTCAAATGATATCAAAAGGAGAGTTAACCTCATTAGATGTAATTCTAACAGCAAGAGAGCCAAATGCATGGCAACAATTGTATCTGGAGATTAACTGGAGAGATGCTGTCCTTATAAAGGCTAGGATTCAATGAAACTTTACTCTGTGAAATTTTCATTTGCAAAGTGATGTTTCTTCTTACAACAACTTACTAATATGGTTTACTTTGGGGGTCTATAACCAATTTTGCTGTCCATGTTATAAAATGAAAAGCAGTTAAAATACCAGATTTAGAAAAACAATACACTTGACCATAGGGACATTCTGCGATTGATCATATTATTTGTGATGTGACAGATGCAATGAAGCTAGAATGAGAAGGAGACATATAATTTTGTGTATACTAAACAGGAGAAAAAGGTGACATAGTAAATCCCTAGCCACTGTGCTTTGATGCTAAATAATAGTACTCAATTTATATTCGAAGTACTTTCCATAAATTAACAATACTACTCTTTCAAAAGAATGTACCAGATTTTAGATGGTTTAGGAAATAACGTTGTTACTCCACAAGCGTTTTTGAAAGAGGTTGCTGATAAGACAAAGATGGAAGATATACAATATACATGTATTTAATATAGTAAGTTCTACAAAGCAGATTGTATTCGTACCTCTGTGCCTGAACTGCACCGTTAGCCCAAGAATGGAAACACTGATGCTGTTTTCAGGTTTGACTCAGCATTTTTATATAACCAGCAAGATCTTTTGGCACTTCAGTAGCTGAGTCCCCCTGAAAAGAATGCAAATCTAGGCTTCTCCCAATACTTTCCCTATTATATAGTAGTTCTAGTGAATTATTATGGAGGGATGCTATCTGCGCTGGCTGTTTTCCACTTGACACCTTCCTCCCCCAACCTGCTATTCTCTGCCTTGTTCAACCAGGCAGGCTGCCCCGATGGACCACACAACCTGAGCACCTCTGCCACTGGTCAGTAGTGAGGTGCAGCCAGGGGTGGGATCAGCCAGAGACAGTGGCAAAAGGAGCTAGTCTGTTCCTATTTCCTATATAGAAACAGCGGTGTCCCTCTCTATCCAGAGTTCCAGCTCTCACAGGGATCTGGCCACATTACCCACCACCCACCTTTGCCCCTTCTGCCCTAAGGGTGGTAATAGCTTCCCACAGTTAAACATTTCTGGGTGCTTCAGCGTCCTTTGTAGGTACCTTTAACCCTGCACACACCCCTGAAATTGTCTCATTAAAATCTCTTCAATTGAGTCATCAGAGCGGAATTCTTTTCCTGCTGTGACCCCGGCTGACGCAGGCACGATGATGTTGATGTTGTATGACAGACCAAATAGCATGATGTACTTCATAAGCGCTTACCTTACAATCAGGGCTGTAGGCACCATTGAGTTTTGAATCTGTTCTCTGATGACTTTGCACCGCTCAACAATAGAGCCTTGGTTATTTTCACAATTATAAGGTACTGACAAGTAGCCCTTCCTTTTGAGACTAAATGGGGTGAGGATGCCAGAGATAATTATTCCATGGGCAGGCAGTAGCCTGAGGAAAAAAGGGTAGGCTGTGACCACTTGACCAATGAACCTACTTCCCCGGTCCGATAGAGCATTCCAGTTTTCAGTGCAGACCCCGTGAAAGGAATGCTGATTTGTCTGTTTCGATTTCTGAATCTCTTCCCAGGGAAATTTTAATGCATCGTCTAGGTAACTAGAGGATGACCATGAAAGAAGGGTCCCTCCCCAGAACTGAACTCGTGAGGAGATGGCAGAGGGATTCTACTCACCCGTGGAAATACCTCTTGGAAGCTACACTGTGCTTTCAGAAGAGCTGAAAACTGGCAGTTACATCTGGGTTTGGATATTGGTGCAGGGACATCTCTTGAGTTTCCTGGGCTTCTTTCTCTTAGTCCCTGTGTAGCTTAGTCTAAATTTACCTTCACAGGTAAATTTCCCTGTCCTGGACTTCTCTCCATATGAATCTGTAGGGTTCATTCCCTGGGATC